>NC_071087.1:32045992-33328492 GCF_027358695.1 Spea bombifrons | reverse complement strand
GAATCAAGAAGTATTACCGTATTTCCCCATGTATAAGACGCACCTTTTTTTCCAAAAATGTGTGGTCTAAAAACTGGGTGCGTCTTATACAGTGGTTGTAGATTGCAGTTACTACGGTACTTCCCAGCACACTGCTGATTGACCCCGCCCCTTTATGACTCACTGCCGATTGGCCTCACCCCTTTCCTCATAGCGTCCACACTGCTCAGACAGCAACTCATCTAACAGTAAGTTTAAAATTAATATTTTGGCTGCTGCAAGTTAGGGGAGGAGGGGGTTAATTTAGCGGCAGTTATGGTTAATGGGGTGTTTAGGGTTAATTTAGGGGCAGTTATGGTTGATGGGGTCTTTAGGGTTAATTTAGGGGCAATTATGGTTGATGGGGTCTTTAGGGTTAATTTAGGGGCAGTTATGGTTGATGGGGTCTTTAGGTTTAATTTAGGAGCAGTTAATGGATGGGAATGATGAGGATGAGTATGAATTTTATGATAAATACTTTTATTTTCAAATTTCGGGCCCCAAAATTAAGGTGCGTCTTATACATGGGAGCATCTTATACATGGGGAAATACGGTAAATACATCCCCACTACACATAACAATTATACCAGATGTATAGGTTGGCCTGTGACATCATGTTTTTATTTCACAGCAATGTGGTTTATGTGAAATTCATCATCATGAGGAAAAATGCAATTTTTCTTTTATATTCTGTCCTGTTTGGGAAAGGAAAACAGCAGTATATACCTTAAGTTAGTTTTAAATTCACAGAAAGTTAAAACAGAGATTACATTGCCAATAGTATACCTTAACATGTCAGCCGTCAAATCAACATCCGTACTATTAAGTGGGAGAGAAAAACTGGAGGTAAGAGTCATTACAATAAATTAATAGCTTTCTGTTTTTTGTATTTTGACCTAGGAGTAAATGCACCTTTTTGTTATAAAGCAAATTTAGTTTAGCTTTTTACAGGCAATTACTCTTATTTAATAACTTGATATCTTCAGCAGAAACATCCAGGCAACAAACATCTTATATTACCAAAATACTGTAATGTTTTAGTATTTTAACATAAAAACACTATACACTTCAAGTGCCATTTAGATATCACTCGGAAATCTTGAGCAGAGCAACAGTTAACAATTTTGGACCTCAGCCAACATATAAACATAATGGCTTTGTTAAACTCCACCATTACTCAACAACTGTTGCACTTAGACTTGAGAACGATCATGGCTTCCTCAAATTCCCTATAATGACACATCCAAAAATATATGAAAGGTCCATAGAAGCCTGTTTACAGCATCAACATGTCCAATGGAATAACAAAAATGATTAACATCCAAATAATGTGGACATTAATACAGCATGCAGCATTTATTTCAGGTTAACAAAAGGATATTAAATTATGACCAACAGAAATAAATACCTTACATAGTAATGTGTAAAAAAAAAGGTGCAAATAGCCTGTCAATAACATGGGATTGTTCTTTTCTAGAGACTAATGTAAAATAACATTATGAAAAAATAATTAATTCGCCTACCAACAAGCCAGTGTCAGTATCATGCATACACTAGAGAACAAATGTGGGGTATAAAATCACAATTCTATATAACACTGTAAATGGGATGTTTGGTTTTAAGTCAATTACCCTTTTATACCTAATTATCGGATAACCTGTTATGTCTTAAATCCATATCACCTGCACAGATGGTAGTATTCTAGCAGCAAATTATTTTGTTCTGTTAACTATATCATTAAAAAATAGCATTTTTACTTTATGTAAGATGAACACGATGATAATGGAATGTTAAACCGACAGGACAGTTAACATAAACATATACAAGTAGAAACATTTCACAAACTATGGAATGAAAGTATTTGCTATGAAAAATTGGGATGAATAATCCAAAACTAGTGTACCTAAATATTGTTCTGATTGAAAACGCTTGGTAATTGAGATACAGGACTCTTATAGAATAAATAAGCCAAATCCCATTTCTAAATACAGCTTGATGACAAAGCAGTGCTCATTTCTCTATTTTTTTTCTAATTAACCATACAGCATTTACTCGAGATGATGAACACATTTCATTTTCAGCTTTGTTTGTTTAATGTAAACCAATTCTGTATGAAGAGCATGTTTGAACAGAATGGTGCTTTATGGATCTTTGTTTACTTCATTCTTATGATTTTACAAAATATGGCTACATTTTGTTTGCGGCAAACAGTTTTAACAATGCTTCCCATTTTTCTTTTCCAATCAAATAATGATTCGTTATTCCAATTGCATTTTACATTGTTTAAATGTATACACTTCTGTATTAGATTCATAGGATTTCACAAATCTTGCTATAATGTTCTCAAAAAGTGGTTAGACAATTGGCAGGATCTGGCCCCTGGTTTGACCATTCTCAGATATAATCTAGTTATTGTAATCACTGATAAATGACATATATTACATCAGCCTTACCAAACAGGTTAATTGTCTTAAACTAGACGCAGGTCATAGAAATTTGGTTATGGCTAGAAACATTGGGTAATTGAGAACCCAGCAATCACAAAATCGTAAATAAAATAGAAAGATATATTGGCCCAGATTCATTAGCTGAGATAATTGTTTTTTTATTTCAATTTATTCCATTGCATTGAATGCAAGGATTAATTACTTGTGCTCGATTTTTGTGTCTAAAGCTAAATGTGAAATAGAAAACATATACTTATACATAATCCATTGAGTAAATTTTCTCTAAAGAAAAGACCCATCTAATCAAGTTCATACATTATATAACATTTTTTGGATGCCATGTTAAAATGGAATAAAACCACAATATGGACTGTAGAAATTTTCAAGTGAATTTTTTTTTTTAAAAAAACACATTTAAAAATGGACATAAACTGATCATGTTTCTATTTTATTTGGGCTGAACTTTAATGTGCTGAAAGGAGGAACACAAACCTAGTATCGTGTGGTCCCAAGTTCAGTTTCTGTGCACAAGAATATATCGTATGCATTTAACAACAGTACAGGATTGTGGACTTCCGGGGCTAACATTCTTAAGAACAATTTAAAAAATAGTTTCAGTTTGTTAAATATAGACTTATGGTCTGTATATAAATTGCTTTGAAATGATCTGTAAAATTCTATTTTACTGTTTTTATAGATATAACATAATGAACAAAAAAATCTGTATATAATGTAAGAGTATATAAATTGCAGAATATGCAAACTGGTTAATGCACATCTTTCTTAAAAACGGAAAAAAAAAAATGAACGTTTGATATTCATGTTTTGGTACGTAATCCAGTATACAGCATAATTATATAACAAAATGTCTGTGTGTACTTTAGTGAAAATAAGAGTACTGCCAGCAGTTCAAATATTTTAACTCATTTTGTATGAAAAAAAAAAAACTAAATAGTTTTGAAATCTTGTGTAAATTTGCAATTGTCATTTTAGCGCTCTGCTTATAACAATATTTTGTTGACGCAGTATTATGTAGATTGTATATATCGGTACAGAACTGCATTGACTTTGGAATATATTATGGAGAAATAGGAGGCCAACTCTAATAGGCATCCAACATTATTATATTGTTTGTAAAGAATGCCCTCATATATATATATTCTTAAAAAAATATTTAGAGATCACATACATTGAGTATACAAAACAAGGCAAAGATATATTTATTGTATAATGAAATCACAAACATTATTTACATATAAATTGGTTATAGCTGGAAACAGACCCAAGATGAGCTTTAAGAAATATTTACAAAGAAAGGTGCTTTCTATATATATATTTAAAGTAGCTTAAATTTAGCTTCACTGCCAATTTCTTTCAAAACACTGATGTTTTCCTGTATAAAGTTTAATGAATGAAGTATTTCGTTTTTAAAAAATCATTGGTAGGAATTCCTAAACATTGTTTTCTTAATTGGCAATGCTTATGTCATCAGGACGTTTTACTTGAACCCGACTTTAATGTTTTTGTTTTAAATCTTAAGTAAAAGATACATAAACATCTTAAAATATCAAAATGTGTAATTTAATACCGAAGTAAAACATATTTCAAGAAAATACTTATCGCTAAGGAGAACATGCCACTTTTGATTGTTCCAGTAAACCAGTCATTTAATATTTAATATTGTATTACTTCTTGCAAATATGACAGCGCCTTAACCAATAGGATGCTTTCAGTATGGATATAATTTTGATTAGATAGAAATAATGAAATGGAGAGTAACAAAAAAAAATGTCTGAAATGTATTGAAATTGCCATGTTCATTTCTGCTATGTATTTTTGTTTTGTGATCGAAGTGCCTTTGAGGAGTGTACTTTGAAAATAAATGCTTAATAAACGGGAAAAAAAAGAAACATGATGACCTAATGATTAAAATAATAAATGTTTTGGAACATGATTCTTCTACATTGTACACAATAGAATTTTATAATTTTTGTTCTTTTTTTATCTGGATTCATGTTGAGGCTTTTTCACCAAGGTTCTTTTATCTGTCTGTACAACATCTTACACAATACATTCTGAAAAAGTATACAGAAACTTAAATAGTTCAGCTATTATCTTTAACAGTAGCTTTATATATAAAGAATTATGTACAATAGTGTTTGCTGATTAATGGGAAAATACAAGAAAGCATTGTTTGCCAAATTTTTGTTTGTTAGAGAGTATCCTAAAATTATCATCCATGTCCAGATTTACTTTTCCTAAGATTGCTTAAGGGTGACTTTCATTATGGCAACCCTAATATATTTAGAGTCATGTACGGATACCACATCTCCACAACCTCATTCCTAGTCTTTAATGCATCCTTAAACTGGTCATCTACTGTTAATCTAGCCACCCATTGGTGACGTTACCTGCAACACTATTCATGGCACTCCAGCGCATCCTTTACCAATCATTTCTTCACATTGAGCCATACGCTATGAATAGTATTGTTGAATATAAATGCAAATATCCATGGTACATCTAAGTTAGTTTTACTAGTAGAGTTATAAGAAGAAACAAAAAAATTTAGAGAAATTAAAATGCCTGGCTGTATCAGGTTTTTGCTGATGAACCATTGCTAATACCTTATTTGCTCGATTGTAAGACGAGGTTTCTTTTAGAGCAAATAAACATCGTATATACTATACACCGGAAGCCATCACATGACCTTCCGGTGCTCATTCATAGAAGCACTGACCTCCACCAGCTGCCCCACTAGACACCAAGGAATCTGAAGCACGGGGGACAAGTCTAAGGAAGCACTGGTAAGTCGGAGGAGGGTAAGAGTGGCATATGGGGGGATATAAGGGCTTTCTGGAGGCAGAGTGGCATATAGGGGGTTAAAAGGAATGTCAGGGAGGCAGAATGATATATATATGGGGTTAAAAGGAATATCAGGGAGACAGAATGTCATATATGGATGTAAATAAAAGGAGTGGAAATAAAAAAGGGAGTAAGGAATATTTTGGGGGGCAGAGTGGCATATAGGGGGTTAAAAGGCATATCTGGGGCAGAGTGGCAAATAGGGGGTTAAAAGGTATGTCAGAGAGGCAACATGGCAAATAGGGGTGTATAAGGGATATCTGGCAAATAGGGGGTCAAGAGGCATATCTGGGAGGCAGAGTATCATATAGGGGGTATAAGAAATATCTGGCGGCAGAGTGGCATATCAGGGAGGCAGACTGGCATATAGGGGTATAAGGCATATCTGGTGGCAGAGAGGCATATAGGGGGGTATAAGGCATTGCTGGGGGCAGATGTGTATAACTGCAAGCAGGTTGGCAAATAAAATGAAATAAAAACAAAAATGCATTTTTCTCAATCATAGTTATTATTAAATATGAAAAAATTGTTTACATGTAAATTAATATTTACTAGTAAAACTTTTTTTCTTATAGGGTAGTCTTATATTCAGGCTTTTTCTTTGTTTACTAAATTAATATTCAAATTTTGGGGGGCCGTATTATAATCAGGGTCATCTTATAATCGAGTGAACTATTTGGAACTGAAGTGAACGAAATGCATAACAATATTCTATGTAATACAATAGCTAATCTTCAAATAGTTCATTTCAAAGCTATCCTGAATCCATAGAAATAAAGGCATTGTCAAAGATAATAAGATTATGCAATGTGTAAATTACACATTTAACCTTACTTAATGCCATTTTTTTAAAACAGTAGGCACATATTTTTAAAATTCCTTACCATTGCAAATGTTTAAAAACAGCGTGAGAAAAATGGTTTCTTATTAGGAGTGGAAATAAAAAAGGGAGTATGGAAATATTATTTCTAATTATAACAATATTTATATATAATAAAGTGATATTAGTATTTATTATATGTATTTGTTGGATGTTATTTAGACATATATAATAATTTCCAGATATATTTCCCTGGTTGCTGTCAAAACTTATCTTTAAAAAAATTTAGATATTTTTTATGAAATGACCCATGTAGATAAATAATAACAACCACCAGTTTTATTGTTAGAATATCACTGCATACATTATTTTATAATTGAATTTGTAAATCAAAACATTCAGTTGATTAGCCATTAATTATTAAATAACACTCAAGTTATTCATCAAAAATAAGTGGGCTATGTTTGGTACAAGCTGTGAATTTGAGTTTTGTTAGATATGTCCCTGGCTAGAGTTTCTGCACTTGTTTTGCTCATTTTCAACCATGAGAGAGGACAGTTATGGCTGAATACATCTATGTTAGTCTTTGAAAACGTTGTGGGGATCTTTTCTGTAAAAAAAGCACTACATATTTTTATAAATTATTTTTATCTATCTATTGCAGACAATTAGGTGTTTCCTGATACCCAATTCATTATTGTGCTGTCCTAAAAAGAAAATTAAAAAGTTTTAAATAGATTAAGGAAAAAGATTCTCAAGATAATATCCACTTATTAACGTTGACTCTTGAGGGAGTCCACTGTTAAGTTATGCTAAAATAAGCTTGTTCTAATTGTTCTTTATTGTTAACCCCTGATTTGGTGCCATTTAAACAGCTGCAAACATTGCATTATATCCCATTATTTTTTATTACCATATCTTCTTTTTATTTCTTCGTATTGATCAAACCTTCAAATCTACAAACCTTATTACCTGGCATGACCTCATATACAGTATTAGGCCAGGGATGAATTTTATAGTTGTGTCTTTATTCAGCATATAATATCTCCACCCTTCTCTCATATCACATGGATCGAGAATGAACAAATAATAATACTAAACTTCTGTAAACCAAAACATGTATTGCATTATGATAAATTAGATAAAAAAACCAAAAATGTTTCTATATTGTTCTATGAAACCTACATGCAAGTTAATATATTAAAGGTGCTGTTCCTCCTCATGAATGTAACACTTTCCAACTAAATCCAGCTTTAGAAACACCATTTCTAGTACTCTTGACTATCCAAACCTTCCCAATGTATAATCATGTCAAATTTTCTTTCTTCACCTTTTTCCCAGTAATATTTGTCCTGTGATACAAAATCTAATACTGATAGACTCTTGTTGCATTTATGTGATTAAATAGACCTTTTTGGCACCAGGGACCGGTTTTGTGGAAGACAATTTTTCCACGGACTGCGATGCGATATGCAAGTAAGTTTTACAGTAGTCAGCAATGGCGGAACTACCGGGGCCGCAACTGCAACTGGGCCCTGGAGTTCTGCCAGTCGGGGGGCCCAAGGGGTGCTGAGCGGTCATTTCTTCTCTGTCTCTTTTGTCTCCTCTGCCCCCTGCCGCAGCCACCGCCGCCTGCCTCAGCGCTGCCCCGACCGCAATGGTGGGAGCGTGAGGCGTTTGTCTCGGGTGCTGGCGATTCACGCTGAAGCAGTGAAGCCGCGCGCGCCGCGGCAGAGCAGCGAGACAGAACCCTCGTGCCTCCACCACAGGACTGCACGGTAAGTGATCTACAAAGGGGGATAGGGGGAGGGTAGATAGTGAAAAGGGGGAAAGGGAGAAGGTAGATAGTGAGAATGGGGGTAGGGAGAGGGTAGATAGTGAGAATGGGGGGGTAGGGAGGGGGTAGATAGTGAGAAGGGAGGGAGAGGGGGTAGATAGTGTGAGAGCGGGGGTAGGGAGGGTTGTAGATAGTGTGGGAGGGGGTAGGGAGAGGATAGATAGTGTGAGAGGGGAGGTAGGGAGAGGATAGATAGTGTGAGAGGGGAGGTAGGGAGACGATAGATAGTGTGAGAGGGGAGGTAGGGAGAGGGTAGATAGTGTGAGGGGGGATAGGGAGAGGGTAGATAGTGTGAGGGGGGATAGGGAGAGGGTAGATAGTGTGAGGGGGGTAGGGAGAGGGTAGATAGTGAGAATGGGGGTAGGGAGGGGGTAGATAGTGAGAAGGGAGGGAGAAGTGGGAAGATAGTGTGAGAGCGGGGGTAGGGAGGGTTGTAGATAGTGTGAGAGGGGGTAGGGAGAGGATAGATAGTGTGAGAGGGGGTAGGGAGAGGATAGATAGTGTGAGAGGGGAGGTAGGGAGAGGATAGATAGTGTGAGAGGGGAGGTAGGGAGAGGGTAGATAGTGTGAGGGGGGTAGGGAGAGGGTAGATAGTATGAGGGGGGGTAGGGAGAGGGTAGATAGTGTGAGAGGGGGTAGGGAGAGGGTAGATAGTGAGAATGGGGGTAGGGAGGGGGTAGATAGTGAGAAGGGAGGGAGAAGGGGGAAGATAGTGTGAGAGCGGGGGTAGGGAGGGTTGTAGATAGTGTGAGAGGGGGTAGGGAGAGGATAGATAGTGTGAGAGGGGGTAGGGGTAGGATAGATAGTGTGAGAGGGGAGGTAGGGAGAGGATAGATAGTGTGAGAGGGGAGGTAGGGAGAGGGTAGATAGTGTGAGGGGGGTAGGGAGAGGGTAGATAGTGTGAGGGGGGGTAGGGAGAGGGTAGATAGTGTGAGGGGGGGTAGGGAGAGGGTAGATAGTGTGAGAGGGGGTAGGGAGAGGGTAGATAGTGTGAGGGGGGTAGGGAGAGGGTAGATAGTGTGAGGGGGGGTAGGGAGAGGGTAGATAGTGTGAGAGGGGGTAGGGAGAGGGTAGATAGTGAGAATGGGGGTAGGGAGGGGGTAGATAGTGAGAAGGGAGGGAGGGAGAAGGGGGAAGATAGTGTGAGAGCGGGGGTAGGGAGGGTTGTAGATAGTGTGAGAGGGGGTAGGGAGAGGATAGATAGTGTGAGAGGGGGTAGGGAGAGGATAGATAGTGTGAGAGGGGAGGTAGGGAGAGGATAGATAGTTTGAGAGGGGAGGTAGGGAGAGGGTAGATAGTGTGAGGGGGGTAGGGAGAGGGTAGATAGTGTGAGGGGGGTAGGGAGAGGGTAGATAGTGTGAGGGGGGGTAGGGAGAGGGTAGATAGTGTGAGAGGGGGTAGGGAGAGGGTAGATAGTGAGAATGGGGGTAGGAAGGGGGTAGATAGTGAGAAGGGAGGGAGAAGGGGGAAGATAGTGTGAGAGCGTGGGTAGGGAGGGTTGTAGATAGTGTGAGAGGGGGTAGGGAGAGGATAGATAGTGTGAGAGGGGAGATAGGGAGAGGATAGATAGTGTGAGAGGGGGGGTAGGGAGAGGGTAGATAGTGTGAGGGGGTAGGCAGAGGGTAGATAGTGTGAGAGGGGGTTAGGGAGAGGGTAGATAGTGTGAGAGGGGGTTAGGGAGAGGGTAGATAGTGTGAGAGGGGGTAGGGAGAGGATAGATAGTGTGAGAGGGGGTAGGGAGAGGATAGATAGTGTGAGAGGGGGTAGGGAGAGGATAGATAGTGTGAGGGGGGGTAGGGAGAGGATAGATAGTGTGAGAGGGGAGGTAGGGAGAGGATAGATAGTGTGAGGGGGTAGGGAGAGGGTAGATAGTATGAGAGAGGGTAGGGAGAGGGTCGATAGTGAGAATGGGGGGTAGGGAGAGGGTCGATAGTGAGAATGGGGGGTAGGGAGAGGATAGATAGTGAGAATGGGGGGTAGGGAGAGGGTAGATAGTGAGAATGGGGGATAAAGAGAGGGTAGATAGTGAGAAGGGAGGGAGAGGGGGTAGGTAGTGTGAGCGGGGGTAGATAGTGTGAGAGGGTGTAGGGAGGGGGTAGATAGTGTGAGAGAGGGTAGGGAGGGGGTAGATAGTGTAAAAGGAGAGTAGGGAGGGGATAGATAGTGTGAAAGGGGGGTAGGGAGGGGATAGATAGTGTCATATTTTAGTAACCACTTCCGAGCTTTCTTACCAAAAAATAAAAACCTCACACACAGAATCAGGCAGTCTTACACACACACACACACCGAGACCCAGTCAGTCTCACACACACACAGAGACTCAGGCAGTCTCTCACACACACAGACTCAGGCAGTCTCACACACACACTGAGACCCAGACAGTCTCTCACACAACACACACACACTCAGGCAGTCTCACACACAGAGACTCAGGCAGATTCTCTCCCCCACACACACAGACTCAGGTAGTCTCTCAAACACACACACACACACACAGAGAGACTGTCACGGTTCCGCAATGTAGCTACTCCCCCGAGTACCCGCCTATGGCGGGTACTAGCTCCCACGCCGGCGTCATCCCTGTACCAGCCCCGGCGGTTGTGTTTAGACACGCGTGTCGATGGCATCACGCACGGGGACGGGGCGATCCCTAACGGTAGATTTAAAAACTTCACTCACTGCTCAGTTATTGTGCTTGATAGAGCTATTTAGTTTTCGCTGCCGTTTGTATTGATTCCTGTTTATGACCTCTGGCTTGATATTCGCTGTTCCTGACCTCTCATATCCCGACCTATTGGGTTGTTATACAGACTTCGCTGCTCTCTCCCTCCCTGACCTTCGGACCGGCTTTAGATTTCCCCTTGACTACTAAACCTTCCCCTATCTCCTGGAAGGTAATCTGCAGACTGGGTTCCTCACCTTGTTCCCTACAGCCTGACATAATAACTGAGCCCATATGGAACCCGCAGGTTTGGCTGACACGATTGCTGCTCTTACTCAGCAGTTGTCAAACTTTCAACATACGCTGCAGGAGATCCACGCTGACCAACATTACCTGAGGCAACAGGTGCATCACCTTCAGATGCAACAAAACGCTCCTACTGATCAAACTCCCGATGTTCCACCCGCTGCCGCTCACCCTGTTGTGGAAGGCGCTACAGCTTTAGAACCTCAGGTCCCCTTGCCTGAACGATTCTTGGGGGATCGGAGCAAATATCGTACGTTTATAACATCCTGTGAGATCCTGTTCCGCCTGAGGTCACACACCTATGCTACAGACTATATTAAAGTGCACACAGTCATCTCCTTGTTCTCAGGAGAACCTCAACTCGTCATCTACTTCACAGCAACAACAGTTTATTGGACTCTTGGCGATCCTTTCGGGAGCTTTAGACACACTATACAAAGATCCCTACAGGGTCTCCTCTGCAGATACCACCTTATGTACCCTAAAACAAGGTTGACGTCCCGTGGAGGAATATGTGACGGAATTTAGACGCCTGGCTCTGGAGTCTAATTGGAATGAACCAGCACTACATGACCAATTTCGCTGGGCTTGTCTGAGGCAGTCAAAGATGAACTTTCATGAACTTCTATTCCATCATCCTAAGAGGAATTCATACGCCTTGTGACTCAGATTAACAGGACATGAGAGGCGGTCTGAACGCCAGACCTCTAACACCAGCTGGACACCAGCAAGTAATTTGCATAGAGCCCCAGCTCCTTCTTCCAATGAAGAACCTATGCAAATAGGTATTGTACGAGGCCCCCTCTCAGCCGAAGAAAGACAGCGTCGTATAACTTTGAATCTGTGCATGAACTGTGGCAAGGCTGGCCACCGGTACCAAGAATGTAGAGCCCGTGCCCGCTGTACCCAGGGTAAGGATTCTACTCCTCTAATTAATACATATTCCGGAAGACGTCCCTGCTTGTCCCCTCATTTATCTGTTTCTGTCTCATTACAGTTGACTAAAGATACAGCACATCTTACAGCCATGGTGGACTCAAGCGGGAATTTTATCGATATAGAGATACTTCACACTCTGATGATTCCCTCATGTCTGAAAAATAACCCGGTGGCTATTCAACTGGTGGACGGAAGCCCCCTTAAGACCGGTCCTATTACTGGGGAGACCATCACGCTAATCCTCAAAATAGGGAATGGCCATATTGAGACCATCCAGTTTGATGTCGTCCCTTCTCCTGTATCTCCCATCATCTTAGGTCTACCGTGGCTCAGGATCCCCTCATCAACTGGGAGACTGGAGTACTTCAGTTTTCGTCTATCCTTCTATACCAGCAACTGCCTCAAACCTGTATCCCTCTGTCTCACTTAGACCATTTCTCTCTAGGAGATTTAGAGAGGTCTTCGAAAAGAAGGGTGCCGACAAATTACCTCCTTCCAGACATTATGATTGTCCTGTTGATCTCCTTCCTGGTGCCGTTATTCCCTTCGGTCATATTTACCCCTTCTGTGAACTTGAACTCACTACCCTCAAGGATTATATCGAAGATAATTTGGAGAAAGGATTCATTCGGCCTTCAACTTCTCCTGCTGGGGCCGTTATCTTCTTTGTTCATAAAAAAGATGGGGGGTTGCGGCCTTGTATTGACTACCGTGAACTGAATAATATCACAGTAAAGAACCGTTACCTCTTATCCCAGATCTACTTGAACGTGTACGATCCGCTAAGATATTTACCAAACTTGATCTATGTGGAATTTATAATCTAGTTAGAATTCGTAGTGGTGTCGAGTGGAAGACAGCCTTTCAGTATTTTAATATTCTCCTCAACCTTGGAAGAACATTGTGTACCTGTATGTCAAGTGCTAGAACATCTGAGAAAAAACAACCTGTACGTAAAGCTTGGAAAATGTTTATTTGAAGTACAAAGAGTGGAATTTCTGGGATATATCCTATCCCCAACCAATATTGAATGGATCCTACAAAAGGAACAGCTATTCTCAACTAGCCCACACCTGTAGATCGGTGATTTCTCTAAAATAATTCAACCCATCACCACCCTCACATCTAAGAAACAAAGATTCATGTGGACTGAGGCAGCCCAAAAAGCCTTCAACTATCTGAAAGACAAGTTTGCTTCTGCTCCCATCCTCCAACTTCCCGTTCCTTAAAAACCGTATACA
Organism: Spea bombifrons; assembly: GCF_027358695.1. NCBI lineage: Eukaryota > Metazoa > Chordata > Amphibia > Anura > Pelobatidae > Spea > Spea bombifrons. The sequence continues at coordinate 33,315,356 of NC_071087.1, read as the reverse complement.
CTCGAAGTTGATGCGTCGGATACTGCTGTAGGCCCGGTTCTCTCCCAGAGACAACTTCACCCTGTGGCCTCTTACTCCTGCTGAAAGAGACTACTGCATAGGTGAACGAGAGTTATTAGCCACGAAATTAGCTCTTGAAGAATGGCAACTCCTCCTGGAAGGCACTCTGCACCCTACCACTGTTCTGACGGACCATAAAAACCTTGAATATTTACGTACAGCTAGACGTCTGCAACCCTGTTTGGCAACATAGTCACTATTTTTTACCAGATTTCCATTACACATCACCTACCGTCCCAGCTCCCATAACACCAAAGCAGATATCTATCTCGGATGTATGAAGCTACCGCGTCATCTTCTGATCAGGATACAATCCTCTCGCCTACTCACTTCCTTGCTGAGACCTTCCAAGTATGGGACTCGGTGCGCAGACATTCAAGAAAGACTGCCCCCCCTGATATTCCTGGGTTATGTTATCGACACGGCTATTATTACCATAACGACTTGGTTTTCGTCACACCGGAAGACCGTCTTCGGACTCTACACTCATTTCATGATACACCAGCCGCAGGTCATGGAGGTGTTAAACAAACGCTTAAACTAATTCAATGTTTTTTCTGGTGGCCTGAGATAAAGAAAGATGTGGCAACTTTTTCGTTTGTGTTACCTGTGCCCGCTCAAAAAATACTCACAAAAGATCAGCTGGGCTACTTCAACCACTTCCAGTTCCCGCCAAACCCTAGACTGACGTTATGATGGATTTTATCACAGACTTACCTCCATCTCATAATCAGTCTACTATAATGGTAGTGGTTGACCGCTTTACCAAAATGGCACATTTTGTTCCTATCAACCACCTTCCTTCCGAGACCGAGACGGCCTCTCTTTTTATAAGAGAGATATTCCGCCTATACGGTCTGCCCGCTAACATAATCTCTGACCGCGGCTCCCAATTCACTTCTCGGTTCTGGAGGGCCTTCTGTGTGCAACTGCATATTCAACAATCACTTTCTACGGCATTTCATCCACAAAGCAATGGTCAGACAGAACGTACCAATCAAACACTTGAACAATACTTACGCTGTTTCACTACTTACTTTCAAGATGACTGGGATCACTACTTACCTTTGGCTGAATTCGCCTAAAATAATCATATTCATCGATCTATTAATACGTCTCCTTTCTATGCCAACCATGGTTATCATCCCACCATGTGAAGTACCTTCGGTTTCTGAACACATTGGCAAACTGACTTCAACATACAACATGTTGCGAGAGACACTAAGAAAGACACAAGTTCTTCGCTGATGGCCACTGTTCTGATACCCCTACATTTAATCTAGATGACAAGGTTTGGCTATCGACTAAACATCTCCGGCTGGCTTGTCCTACCAAGAAATTGGGTCCAAAATTAATAGGGCCCTTTCCTATCTCCCGCCTCATATCTCCCGTGGCAGTTGAACTTCAGTTACCTAGCACTATGACTATTCACCCAGTGTTCAGTGGGGGAACTACCGGGGTCGCAGGGGTCGCGACTGCGCCCGGGCCCTGGAGTTCTGCCAGTCAGGGGGGCCCAAGGGGTGCCGAGCGCTTGCTGAAAACAACCGCTCGGCAACTCTTGGGCCCCCTTGACTGACAGAAATCCAGGATGCCTCTGCTCCTCGCCGCTGCTGCTGCCGCCGTCGCTGCCGATGCTGCCTCGACGCTGCCCAGAGTGCAGTGTTGGGAGCGTGAGGCATTTGTCTCGGGTGCCGGCGCTTCACGCTGAGCGCCGGCATATGACGTCACCCGAGATAAACGCCTCATGCTCCCAACAGAGGAGTTGACGGTAAGTGACCTACAAAGGGGGGGTAGGGAGGGAGAGGGTAGATCGTGAGAAGGGGGGAGGGAGGGAGAGGGTAGATCGTGAGAAGGGGGGTAGGGAGGGTAGATCGTGAGAAAGGGGGGTAGGGAGGGAGAGGGTAGATCGTGAGAAGGGGGTAGGGAGGGAGAGGGTAGATCGTGAGAAGGGGGTAGGGAGGGAGAGGGTAGATTGTGAGAAGGGGGGTAGGGAGGGAGAGGGGAGATTGTGAGAAGGGGTAGGGAGGGAGAGGGGAGATTGTGAGAAGGGGGGTAGGGAGGGAGAGGGGAGATTGTGAGAAGGGGGGTTAGGGAGGGAGACGGGAGATTGTGAGAAGGGGGTAGGGAGGGAGAGGGGAGATTGTGAGAAGGGGGGTAGGGAGGGAGAGGGGAGATAGTGAGAAGGGGATAGATGGGTTGGGAGTTGGGGGGCCCTTAACAGATTCTCGCACTGGGGCCCTGAGGTTTCTAGTTACGCCCCTCCCAGTGTTCCATGTCTCTCTCCTTAAACCATGGACTGCGAATCCTTATCCTGATCGGTGCCCTATTCCCCCTGCCCCCATCATGTGTCTCCTCTGCTTCCCATATATGGTAACCCCACCTCTTCTCCAAAACAAAAAATACTGATGCACCAACGGGTAGTAAACCTGTGTATGTATTGCTGTTCCATGTTTTAATGCACATCATTATCAAAAATAATGACAATATATCTTAAAATGTCTCTTTTCTAAATGTATGTTTTCAGTGAAAATATATATATGCTTCTCTCTCTCTTAAAAATACTGAAATATTAAGTATATGCTTTATAGTAAATGACACAGTGATTTCATAGTGTAACCAAGCATTATCACCTCGGTGACACATGCAATGACCCCAGAAATTGCACTGTGTTAGAAATGAAATAGGTTTCAAGTCGGGGAAAAAAATCCTCCTATTATCTCCGGCACTATTCTCATTTTATGATTCACTATAGAAATCCACACATAGGTAGCACAAGCAAGTAATTTTCCCACTTTATTTAAGTCAAGATGTTTGAGTTACAATATAGAAAATAATACATGTAATTCATCTTATGAAAATGTCTCCTGTCTGTTAAGCAGGCAATGCACAGAGAAGGGCAGCATCTGGCAGTACAGATGCGCTAGACTAATAATCCCATGATGTTCAGAAAGATTTTAGACAGTAAGGTATAATTGGAATCATCACCTGCAGCAGATTTCCAATATTGTACGTGACTTTAAATTAGAGTAAATAAAATAGGGGACATAACTATTTTTATGTATCACACCTAACATATCTCCAACAACATATTTGCACATTTCCTGATCAGATGCTCATATATCAGCTCTATAATTTTTTGTATAATAAAAAAAAGACTGACTTAGGTACATACAGAAAATTTCAATACATTACGCATAAAAGTTACTCATTGCGTGATCAAATTCTTTGGGTACTGGTTACTTGTTCTTGGTACCGAAGTAAATTACACTTTTCTGGTAGCATAATTAATACTAGAATTCATTTTGAGAATAAGTTTGGATTGCTCAAGTATATTATAAACTATATTATTAAGTAGGTATTACTTACAGTTGTGTGAAAAAGAAAGTACTGCCCGTTTGAATCCTATGGTTTTGCATATCAGGACATAACAGCCACCTCTTCCTTAGCAGGTCTAAAATTAGGTGACTACAACCTCAAATGAACAACACATCACATATTACAATACGCCATGATTTATTCAACAAAAATAAGGCTACCTTATAATTCAGTTGCTTGTGGAACCACCTTTAGCACCAATAATTTGAAGTAATCGTGTTCTGTATGGCTTTAGCAGTACCTCGCATCGTAGTGTAAGTTTAGCCCAATCTTTTATGGCCAAACATTTTTACTTTGGTCTCATCTGTTCAAGATGCAAGATTAATAGGAAAGACTGTCAAGGCAAATATTTTTAATAATAAATTGTGTCTAGTTAAAGTAGGTGACTTCTGCCCAAATAACTTAGCATTGGTTGAGTTGAGATTTACCAGAAATGTTTCATGCATCAGAAATGCTGTCCAATTTTGTGAATTGTGATTAATGATGGTGAAGAAGAATAAACTACAACAATAACAACTGTACATTACCAAGGGTAGACTTTTACAAACTTTTTAGACATAGGCTAAGCAGATCTGACAGGGAAAATACCTTAGTTCAGCAAACTAAAACAGATCCCACAATAGCATACCACAGACACATTTGAGCAAATAAATGTGGTTTATTATGTCAAAGATACCAAATAGAATTTACTTAGCTTTGGTCAGCAAGTGTGGTGGAAGCCCTGTTTCAGCATCAGCCATAACTGGGAGTGTAGAATGGCTAGAGACGAGTAAACAGTCAATCGTTTCAGGAGAGCTTCAATTATAACTGCACAATAGGTGTACTTTCTAGATGGGGTTATGACGGAGTGTCCAAGGTCAAGCAAGTGCCATGTGCAAAAACTATGTCTGTTACACTATGGCCGTGTGCAAATAAACAAGAAAAGGCAGGAACAATAACATAATGAACCAAGGAAAAAGAATAGCTGCATCATCTCCAAGGATAAACAGCTACATGAGCACTAAAGAACCACAACCATGACAATTCAACCCACAAATCCCTTGAACCAATTGAGAGGGTTAAAACTGTCAAACAATACGCTGATGGTTTGGTGATGTGTTTTAACAAAAAGTCCCACAAAATTTGTAGCTGTTTGCTTGTCTTGTTTTCTCCATTGGGAAGGCATTTGAATGTATAGGAAAATGGTCCTGGAATTAATTTGGCAACTAGGTGTTCGGACCTTTCATGTCATAGCATCCCTAATGTTTACGTCATAAAATCTTATAGCAGTGGTGTTGTCAGAGCCGGCCTTAGGTGTTCTGGCGCCCTGTGCGGACTACTTCTCTGGCGCCCCCCCATCCCAAAAAAGAAAGGAATAAAAACTTGTAACAAAACCCCAATCACTATATACTACGCCAAACATTGATGTGGTGTAGGCCTACCACTTCATTGTCTGGCTTAGTAGTAGGGATGCACCGAAACGAATTCTGGACTGTAACCGAAAGTGCAGCATTTACCTGGCCAAAACCGAATATGACCCCCCCACACCATAAAAAAATCTAACACTTTTATTTAAAGTAAGTAACACACCAAAATAGGACAAAACAATTAAATAACAATATTATATATATATATATATATATATATATGATTAACAGCAATCACATTCCTATCATGCCCAGGCATACCCAGATTCCAGGATGTACTCGCAGACTTGGCATGATAGGAGTATGATTGCCCTATCTACCCCTTCTCACTCCCTTCTGCCCTATCTACCCCTTCTCACTCCCTTCTCCCTATCTACCCCCTTCCCCGTCTCACTCCCTTCTCCCTATCTACCCCCTCCTAACTATCTACCCTTTCCCTCTTTGAAGTTCACTTACCTTTCAGGAGTCCTGCGGTGGGGGTGCAAGGCCTCTGTCTCCCAGCTCTGCCACTGTATGGAACAGTATAGAGTGATGGGAGTTATGATGTACTTTTAGAGCCTGAAAAAGACATTGGAAATGGTACAGCATAACACCCATCACTCTCACACACTTACCAATCCACACGTATACACCAATCCACACGTATACACCAATCCACACGTATACACCAATCCACACATATATACCAATCCACACATATATACCAATCCACACATGTATACCAATCCACACATATACCAATCCACACATATATACTAATCCACACATATATATACTAATCCACACATATATATACTAATCCACACATATACACTAATCCACATTTACCAATCCACACACATACCATTCCACACACATACCAATCCACACATATACCAATCCACACACATACCAATCCACACACATACCAATCCACACATATATACTAATCCACACATATATACCAATCCACACATATACCAATCCACACATATACCAATCCACACATATACCAATCCACACATATATACTAATCCACACATATATACCAATCCACACATATATACCAATCCACACATATATACCAATCCACACATATATACTAATCCACACACATATATACCAATCCACTCTCACTGAATGGTTTCCTACCTTTCCTCTTTTCTCCTTACAGCTCCTCTTCCTTCTCTTCGCTCCTCTTCTTCAGTTCTTCTGTCTTCTTCCGGGTCAGAGGGCACGGACAGCGGTGGGCGCGGCTTCAGTGTTGTGCGCGGGGATCTGACAACAAACCCCGGCGCACAGCAGCTGTTGCCGCACGGATCACAAGGGAGCGGTTCCCTTGAGTGATTTTAAGCCGGGTTCAAGGGAGCCGGAAGTCTGTTAAAGACTTTTAAGCGCGATTTTAAGCGCGGCGGCGCCCCCTGGAGTGTGGCGCCCTGTGCGGTCGCACAGGTCGCACACCCCGAAGGCCGGCCCTGGGTGTTGTGTGCATAACATCACTCAGAAGTGCCAGTGTAGTATCAAACAGGAAGATAACTCACACTTGCCCTATAGATGGTCACAACTGTTGTATTTGGAGTTAGCAACATGCCAGCATAGGAAGCTGGTACTGCATTGAATTTGCTCGCTTTGAGTCTGGGTGTGTGCAAACATACCCAGCAGTTTATTTTGTACATTTGGTCACAATACAGAAAATAAAGTTGAGTCAATGAGACAAGAACATATCGATGTCCAGTGCACAAACACGTATACAGAGTATATAATGCAATAGTACAATCCCAAAGTATGAACCATGGGCCTAGATTTGAAAAACATCAAAAGTAGTCATAGATAGTATACACGTACTTCATGGTACACAGAATCATGACGGCAATGTGAAGCATTTGTAAAGTGACTAGGGAGCAAAGGAGGGGAAGAGGGGGGAAAGCAGAAGAGGGGGAGAAAAACCCCCCAAAAAAACAAGGAGGAACGGGTTACTCTGTCTAGAGCTCTAGAGGTGCAACAGGGGAAGGACTCCTCTGGTTCCAACGAAGGTAGATATCCACTGTTCCCAAATGGCTTCAAACTTATGCATTTCATCCTGAAGTTTAGCAGTGATTTTTTCCATAGTGACGAGGTTCCAAATATTAGACTGTATCTCTCCGCTCGTGGTTGGTGTCCCCTTCCATCTTCTAGCTATGGCTTGTTTAATGTCTGCACAAATCCAGTGGATGAGCTGTTGATTAGGAGTCTGGTTGGGGTGTTTGGCATGGAAGTGCATCCCAAAAGGCTTGTCCCAGTATGTAGGCAGGTAAGTGCTGCATAGGTGTGTTTCCTGTAGGAGTATGATATCGCCGTGAAGCTTTCGGTAGTATCTTATAGCTGACCTCCGTTTCTGAGGCGTGTTCAGACCTTTGACGTTGTGAGATATTATTTTAAGGTCTCCTGTCATTTATCTATGTAGGTAGAATGCTGAAGGGCATACAGGATGATGAGTTGGCATACCATGACCAGAGGCTCGAAGGAAGGAAGGAAGAAAGAAAGAAAGAAAGAAAGAAAGAAAGAAAGAAAGAAAAGGGGGGAGGGGAGGAAAAACAGAAAGGGGAAGAGCAAATATATGATACAAATACAAACATTCGATTCTGAAAGGCTGCGTGTTGGGTATAGGCTGGTCTACTAGCCATCAAATCACCGCTCTGACTTATAATCGGAGTAAAAAAACTTGTGTGTCAGGCTGTGAGAGGACCAACCCTGGTCTCAAGGGGGTTTTGGCTGTTAGTTCTACCAAAATGGTCTCCCTAGCCCTACTTAACCTTACATTACACCATAAGTTAAAAAACAATACAAAACGGTGCTATAGAATAAGAAAAAAAACTATTAAGCTAGAAACCAGCAATAATATTTTCATCAGTGCCACCAACGGGCACAGCGAGCAGTTCCCTTGTTAACACATCGGGGTCTGAAACCCAACCAATTAATGGAAAAAAAATATGAAGTAAAAAGCGAAACTTGGCTGTACCGCGACCCGAACACCTTCTGAAAATATATAGTTGCAGACGTGGACTGATGCTTGGCTATCTCGCCACATGCTCGGCACTGCGTTAATCAAAGAGCTGCATCGGTTCCTCGATCTGTATCTGAGTGCAGTAGTCGCGATAAGTGTAAATGTAATGCTTGCATGAAGATATGTAGTGCCCAGTGTGGACCATCAGTTGTCAAGGATGAAGTGAGATAGGTGCGAATGGTGTGCGGTGTTAGTCATCGATCCGTGCGTCTACGTAGATGCGGAATGATTGAAGAAGTTGCTTGCAGGGGAGTTCTTGGGTCTTGGTATGGGCCATCAAAGATAAGAGGTAGGTTTCCTAGGGTTGTCAATCCACAGCATGATCTGCTTCTGATCCGCCGTGGTCTCTCCATTGATTGGGACTCCGGGTCCTGTCTACTTCTCCTGCGGCTAGTGGGTATAGGCAACAGTTCCATATGATGGAGAAGCCCGGCAACTTCCAATAGGAACTTTATCGTATAGCTTTTATTGCCGTTGATGACTTGAAGGGCGAAAGGAAACTTCCAGCGGTAGGAGATATCTTGTGCACAGAGGTGGTCTGTCAGTGGTTTAAGGGCTTTACACCTCTGCAGTGTTCTGGGAGAGAGGTCTGCATAAATCTGTATCCCTATATTGTCTAGCTTCAGGGTCATAGATCTTTCTGCCTTCATTATATCCTCTTTAACTCCGTAGTCCCTGAGCTTGACAATGATATCTCTTGGCCTCTCAGTAGGTTTAGGCCAAAGTAAGGTAGCTGTGCCTTGTTCACAAAAATAACTTGCTATAATTCTGTCCCTCTTCATAGGGGCCTTGGCATACCCAGATAACTATTGGCAAATCAGTATATTATATGAGTAGATTCACACCTGTAGTTGCATCTGAATGCTCTAATGCTTTTTATGCATGGTTTCCACCAGAACTCTTTTGGGATCCTTTGGCCTCCTGATATCAGCAACTTTTGCCACAGTCAACATGACATCCCATGTTCCATTAGAGATAGGTACAGAATGAAAAGTGCATTTGGCAAGATAGGACCTAAGCTACCAATGGCAATAAACCGCTTCCTTACCTGCGCTAATGCATCAGCATGTTCCACTTCCCAGAAAAAACACAGCCATTTCCCACTGCTTGAATGCATAACCTGGTTGTTATGCCAACCTGCTTGTAAGTTGCTCTGCTTCATTTATAAAAATTATTGTTTGAACTTACTGCACCAGTTTGTGGCTTCTCATCTGTATTACAGACCCTATGAAGACACTAAGGTCTTATTGATGAGCTGTATTTAAAGCCAAGTTTGTGAGTGCAATTCACACACCATATATATTTATTTTGATTAGAATTTATTACACTATTTTGGATTTTTTTGTTTTCTCTACATGTTCATGCGCCCCTCTCTGGTTCCATTGACTTTTTGAACACTTATGAGGAGTGTTATTTGGGAGCAGCAGAACTTGTAGGGTATTTATATATCTTTTATTCACACATCTACACGTGAAGGTGGTTTCTTTGTTTTTCTACAGAAACTATAACACCCTGATTCTGTATGAATAGTCTGGCCCTTCAAGATATGCATTCCCAAAACATCATGTTATTATTAGGTGTTGGTCTGGGAGCGAAAGGCAGGGGCATATGGGTACAGGAAATAACAGAAAATCACACCAAGACACCGAAAGCCAGAAGGTTATGCAAAACTCATGGTCTACAGTCTAAAGTGCCGGGGCTGGCAGCAGACAAAATGTAGGTAGGATATAACAGGCCGAGGTCAGGGCAGATGGAGTAACGATGAGCAAGCCAGAGATCAAAATCCAGGGAATCCAAACAGAGCAGAGCCAAACGCAGGGAAGAAGGGGAATGGAGACTTCACAGGAAAGCACACCATACGTTGAGTACAAACAAGCACTGAATGAGAGTAAGAGAGGGGTTTAAATAGTACTGCTAAATAGTGCTGCACTATTAAATAGTACTGCACCAGGAGGTGGAGCCTGCTCCCTAAGCGTTCCATGCTCACTGACGTGTGAGGCAGGCCCTATCTCCATAGGTAAAAGAGTTAAAATAAAAGCACTTCAAATACCCAAGGGATGTCTACTTAAAAAAAAAAAAGAATGCTAAATGGAGTGGCCGTGTTCAAAGTTTGGGCATAGGCATAGACTGACCAAAATGGAAACAAAAGCACACTTCCCAAATGTGGCATTTTACCTCCCAATCAAGCAGAGTATTACTGTACTCAGGAGATGTTACTGAACACATATTGGGGTCTTGTTTGAAAGTGACGTATACCAGGAGCTGTAAATCCATACCTGAAATACAATGTGTGTGATAAACACAAAATCAATTACTATAACAAAGTTTGACAAAGGGTGGTAGTAGAATTGCTGCATGGGAAGGGTTAAAATACCAGCATTTGAAATACCCTGGGGTGTCTAGTTTTCAAAAATATATGGTTTGATGAGGTAAATTGCATTCGCCGGCTTCAAAGATACCCGAAATTGCACATGAAATTACCCGAATGACCAGATGTTTTTTGAAATAGCAAAACGCTACTTGTATGTATTTCCCAATAACTTGGAGAAAAAAAGCATAAAAACAGAATATTCTATTTAGCAGATTTTTTCATTAGCTTTTTTAGATGAGAATTTTTTTTCAAATAAAAGTGAGAAAAAGTTTTTTTTCCATCATATTTTATCATTTTTTTAATAGAAAATTAGATGATCAAAATAATGGGAGCTTCTTCGGTTCTCCGGGTCAAGACCCGAATCCTCCTGGACGTGGGGTCTTGACATGCCCCACTCCCCGCCCATTTTCCCATGTCAGACAGATCACCCCCAATCTAATCTTGGAGGCCCTTGGCAGATACTGTGAGCATACATTAAACTCTCAAGCCGCGCAGGGCTGGCACTTAAGGGGATAACATGCCTGCAGCCTCTGTTGATGCCCCCACATCACTTAATGCTGTTTCTACTGTCAATCTTCGAACGACAAGGGCTTTAAGCACACATTAACTCCTTCAGTGCTAGGCTAGCACTAAAGGGGTTAACGTGTGCCTGCAGACTCTGTTGACTCCCTCACCTGCCTTTACGCTGTTTCTACTGTCAATTTAAGAATGACAGAGGCTGTAGGAACACATTAATACTAATAATGGCACTAGAGGTTAAGGTGTGCCTGCAGTCTCTGCCGATGCCTACATACGTTTGTAACCATGTAAATGAAATCTGATAATGACAGAGGATTCAGGTACACATTAACTGGCACTAAAGGGGTTAATGTCCCTCACCTGTTTGCATGAGGTAAATGAAGTCATAGGTGTCCTTTACTGTGCTCTTTGAGGAATATGTGTAAGAGCTTTCCTTTTTCATGTGAACAAGCATTAAATGGCAGCTGTGATGTAATACATAGGGGAGAGCTTTGGAAATATGACAGGAATCTGTTACTAGGCAACTGTAGTATTTCATTAAAATGACAGAGAAGTTTATTTTACCTCTCTCTACATGATGCAGAACTTATCTAGGGATATTTTAAAAGGGCCCCATATGTGGAACAGCAACTTTAAATGTTACTATTATATCTCCCTCAATGTCCCTTTCCCCCCAAGCTATACATATTAAGATCACCTAGTGTTTCCTGATTTGTAGCCCTCCAATGAACTTTGTCTAATTTGCCAATATCCTTCTAGAGTACACAATACAATATGTGAGGCCTGACCAGAGAAGCATAACCACCTCCCTCTTCCAGCTACTAATGCGTCTTGCTATAAAACCCTGCACCCTGCTTTCTTGCATTGTCTGCTTACCTTTAAGACATCAGAAACTGTAACTCCTAGTTCCCTCTCTTCAGTTGTCACTGACAGAACAGTGCCACAAATGCTATACTATGCCTTGGGATGTTTAGTGCATTATTATACATTCATCAACATTAGCCTGCAGCTGCCACACATTTACTTAAATCATGTCCCATTTGACGTGGTCCACCCAGAAGGTCTACCCTTTTAATTATCGATAAGTCCTTCTATACTATCACTAATAAAAAAATGTATAATACTGATCCCTGAGGTACCCCACTAGTAACAAGTCCTTACTCTGAATATACACACCATTAACTACAACCTTCTGTCTCCTGTCACTCTAATCTCTTTTTTCACAAGATCTCCCTGTAGTAAACCCACGCTGTTTCTGATCATCCAAACCATTTACTTCCAGGTATTTAACAATACTATGCTTTAGTATGTTTTCCATTAATATGCTAACACTAATACTGACATAAGACTTGCTGTACTAGTATGTAGTTGGCAGATTCTTCCCTTCTACTTTTTTTATGAAGTGGTACTACAGTTGCCAATTTCCAGTCCTGTGAAACTATTTCTGGCATTAGTGACTGGATTAAAAAAGTCTGCCAACAGTTTTGCTAGAACACTTAACAGCTCTTTTAATCACTTTGGATATATGAAACTGGGTCCCATAGATTTGTCTGCTTTTACTTTGGAGAGTAAAACTTCCTCTGTAAACATGTCACCCTATTTCTTTTTGCTACTTGGTGTCCCTCACCTTATCCTTCCTCTGTATAACAGAACAGAAGTATTTTTTAAGCAGGCTAGATCTTTCTGATTATTCTGGTTGATGTTTTCTTCTTTAACTTATATATCTAAAAACTAAAGATCACCCTTTTTTGTTAACCTGGCAATTTTACCCTCTGTATTTACTTTAGTGCATCTTATGTTTTTTTGCCGCCCTAGTCTTTGCTTTATATTTGCTTCCATTTTCCTAATTTTGAGTCTGTCTATAGTTGCTAAAAGCTATCTTCTTCAACTTCAATCTATTTGCCAGATCTGGGGAGTACCACAGTGGTTTCCTTTTTCTTTTAGTCTTACTAACAAGTTGAATGCAATGTTCTTCGACCTTTAGATGAACATCTCTTAAATTGTTTAATTTCTCCTGGAATACATCTAAAAATGTCCAGACCTTTAAAGACCAACTACAAATGTTTCCATTTTAGAAAAATCTGTCTTTACAAAATCAAAAACGTTTGTTTTATTGTAGTGCAATGCAACCTTCTCCCTTTCACACTGAGTGATGATCACTGGAGTCTAAGCACTCTCCTACGGTGACATCCAAAATCAAGTCTCCATTTGTAACATATTTTGTTTAATATTTGTTTATTAACCCCTTGATGTCTGGTGACATACCAGGTACATCATGCTCAAGTGGGCTCATCGTTTCTGTGACGTACCTGGTACGCCATGCCAAAAAATGTCCCCACGTCACCACAGTAATGGTGGTCACTGTCTGGGCAGATCAGCACACCCACCCTGAGCCCTCCCTGAGTCTTCTACAGGCTCAACGCACAATCACCAGTAAACCGGCGATTGTTTTCCCAGCTGCCATCAGTGTGGGGACCAACCTCAACATTCCTCTGATTGCTCCATGAGAGCTACAGGGTTAATACCTGTTTTGTATCGGGCATTGCTGCTGCCAGTCTTCCCTGAAGGCTACATTTTGGCTGAAGTTCACCTTAGCGAAATCCTGATTCTTCCGGTGACGTCCTCTCCCCTGATCCTCTAGTTGGGAGAGAGGACGTCACCAAAAGCGCAACCATTTTGGTTGTGGTTTAGCTACGTCTGTATCTATGCTGATCCCACCTTATTATTATCCCACGTTATCCCACATTATTTTTCCAACTTCCCAAAGCTAAGCTCTGCCCTGAACCCACAATAGCCACCCATTTAATACTATTTTCACCCTTCTGAAAACTGAGAACCTGGAGGTTCTTTCCCTAAGTTTATCACCTAGTACCATGAGATCTTTTTAAGGACCCCTCCCACCTGCCATTTACTTTTGTCATTAGTACCAATAAGGACTATGACCGCTGGGTTATGACCAACCCCTTTTAACAATCTGTTCACCCGGTCCACAACATGTCCGAATCTGAGCACACAGTAGACAGCAAACTGTTCAACAATCAGGGTCTTGGAGGGAGATTACCCTATCTACTTTGCCAATAATTGAGTCCTGTACCACCACAGCCTGTCTAGCCTTCCTGGTCTTTTCTTCCTGTACTAGAGAGGCTACTTACCTGGCTGGTGAATCAGCCTGTCCTGTCCAAAAATGTTGGGTTGAGCAAGTCCAGAGCTAGCCTCCCTAAACCTATTACCCTATACTCCCCTCCTGCAACATACCCAGCTCTGTGCTCTAGATACCTTGTCCACTCCATCTCCACCCTCACCACCACTGACCCCAGTCAATGCTTGCTAAGTAAGGAGTAGGCTTCTCTCCATATTATCAATGTTCATCAGTGTTGCCAGTTGCTCTCTTACATGTAATATCTTGGATTACAAATAGACAACTTGCTTACACTTCTCAAAACAATATAGCCCCTGGGGCACCTTCTCCATGAGTGCATACATTTGGCAAGAAGTGCAGAGTCGCTTTTCCCAACATGGTATCCTTGGTGTTACAAAACAATTTTGATAAAAAAGTGCAAGTGTACAATGTATTTTTCCCCTCCTTCCTGACTTGCAACTCGTTCCTGACAATTAACTCCTCAATTACCAGTTTTGTACCTGGAAGGTTATAACTTGCCAGGTTCACCATTGCTTAGAATTGGCCTTCAAGCACTGTTTAAAAAGAAAAGGAGGAAAATTTTCCAACAAGCCATCAAGGCCAAACACAAATTTTCAGTGCCATATTCACACTTTCTGTCCCATATAGATGTACATGTATATCCCAAAAAGGTATTCAATAAAGCACTTTAGGACTTACAGGTACGTCCTGATTTTCTTGCAGCGGCAGGGACATCACCCTGCCGCTGCACAGGAAATCAGGCTGTTGTTTGACAGCCTGGACTCCCCTCTGTCAGCAGAAGTCAGCGAAACCACAAGCCATTACATAAGCAATGACCAATCAGACACTCCCTTTCTGGAGGCGTCACTGGTGACATCAACTGAAAGGTCAACAGAGAACAGGATGTCTATGGAGACTTGCTTGGTGATCACACCATGATCACTGCAGGGGGGTCACAGGGAAGAGTGAGGAATAATGTCTCTCCCTTTTCTCACAACTAAACAGTGGCGTCTCCAGTTTTCATATTTAGGGGGGGCACAAGGGGGGACAGGGACCAAAGTTCGGGGGGCAATTATAAAATGCTACATATACACTACATACATATATATATATATATATATATAGATATATATATATATATAGATATATGTATATATGCGTTAGACATGCATTTTTAACTACATAATATTTACTTATCTCTTTGTAAGTAAAGACTGTGATTGAAATATGATTTCAAAATAACAGTTGAACTGGCAGTTAGTTTTCATTATATTAGCCTTTGCTGCTGATATATATATCTTAATATTAGACCCTGCTGACTCTCTCTCTCTCTCTCTCTCTCTCTCTCTCTCTCTCTCTCTCTCTCTATATATATATATATATATATATATATATATATTAGACCATGTTGCCAATATATTTTATATTGAAAAAAATGGACCCCAGGAAAGCATTTCCTTGGGCCCGCTCCACGCTCCCTAGCATGCAATCCCTCCCTCCCTCCGCTACCACACACAAAGAAATATTTGCCACACTGACCGTAGATTAGGGGAAGACTGATATACAGTGCAGTCTACCCTCTTTCTGACCCTACTGTGACATTGAGAGGTTCCCTAATTCACTAAACCACACCTCTCTTTTACTTACTCCCTGTAGTTCAGGTATAGATCAAATAAACAACACATGTAAACAGCACGTGCAGGTATAGATCAACAGAACACACAAACCCAGAATTGCAGGTATAGATCAAGTGGAAATCACATGTAAACTCAACACTGAAGATATAGATCAAATAAACACATGGAAACAGCACTGCAGGTACTGATCAACTGAATTAGACATACAAACCCTGTATTTGCAGGTATATATAAATAATGTATGGAAACATAGCATAGCAGGTATAGATCAACAGAATAACACAAGATACAGTATAGATCATTTGGAATTCACATAAAAACCCAGCATTAAAGGTATAGATAGACCCCCTTAAATTACAGGCATAGATCACAGGTTGCACACCCCAAAGGCCAGCCCACATTGCCAACATAGAACACAAATTACACACATAGGACGTGCCATCTTTGTCCCCAAATCGTTGTCCCCAAACAGCCCAGCATGAGTCAATTTTATCCCAAAACAGCCCACCCTGTGCCATCTTTGTCTCATAAACACGCTACCTGGCAATCTTTGTCCTATAAACACCCTGGAACATCTTGGTCCCCAAGGCTTAAACACCCTGCTTGTGCCATCTTTGCCTTTCCACAAATCAATTATACATCTATGATACACACAAACAATAGGAGAGGACTGCTTGGATGGGGATGAGTTAATCTGGTTCCGATTATGTGTTGAAGCTATTGATTGTTCAGATGGCTTGATTATGATGATGGTTTGGAGTAATGGGAAGGAATGTTGTATGCTTCCTTGAACAGGTGGGTTTTCAGAGAGGTTTTGAAAGTTGCGTATGAGGCAGAAAGTCTGATGCAACGGGAGAAGGGAATTCCACAGGAGGGGTGCGGCGCGGGTGAAATCCTGAGTGGGAAGAGGTAACAACAGTAGAACACTCTCACTCTTTCACACAAATTATTTACACATATTCATTAATGCATTCTCACAAATTCATTAATTCTTTCACTCATTCACACAATTCATTCACACATTAGTTCATACTCTCACTCATTCACACAATTCATACACACATTAATTCATTCATACTCTCACTCATTCACACAATTCATCCACACATTAATTCATTTATTCTCTCACTCGTCCACACAATGCATCCACACATTAATTCATTCATTCTCTCACTCATTCTCACTCTTTATTTCAATAGTCATAGTACCATCCTTTCTCACTATCTACCCTGTTTCCCCTTTTCCCACTGTCTATCCCCCCTCATCCCTTCTCAGTCCTCTATCCCCTCTCCCGCCTTCTCACTATCTACCCCTCTCCCCCTTCTCATTATCTGCCCCCTCTCTCCCGCTTCTCACTATCTACCCCCTCTCCCCCTTCTCACTATCTATCCCTTCTCACTATCTCTCCCCCCCTTCTCACTAACTAACCTCTCCCTCTTTTGTAGTTCACTTACCTTGCAGAAGTCCTGCGGTGGGAGTGGAACACTGAAGACAGAGGACTCGCAGAGGAGAGGGGCGCTGAGCAGTTGCTGAAAACCTATTCCTGAGTGACTGCTTGGCGCCCCTCTCCTCCGAGTCAATCATTGCTTCCTCAGGGTGGCTTGACAAAAAAAAAAGAACAGTGTTTGATCTGGGGGGGCACACGGAGGGGCACAGTATGCTGTAGGGGGGCCATGGCCCCCTCTGCCCCCCTGCCGACGCCACTGCAAATAAGAAATTTCTCTGTTCATTTTTCTTTTTAAAAAAGAGCTAAGCGATATCATTGTGGTATCACTGGCATAAAAAACATATTTAAGAGGTCCCTAAAGAGATCTCTATTCATACAGCACTGTTAAAAAAAAAATATTAATACTAATTCTAATGAACATAAATTTGGTCAGTGTTCAATAGTGGCACCTAAAGTGTAAGATACATTCTAAGAAAATTGGTTAAAAAAAGTTGTTTTTTGTATGTTTTTTACATAGTAGCACTTACAATTATTATTTTTTGCATGTTTTGTATGGTTTCAAAGCCCTATTTGTTCTGAAAAAAGAGTATGTTATTTGTTTGGGTACATCAAACAGGGAAAAGGGGATTCCTAATTAAAGGTACCAAAAACCCCTGGGACTGAAGGGGTTAATCTTTTATACTAAGCTATATGACATAAAATCCAGGATACTGGCTCTCTGTTATGTGGCAGAAAGGAAGCCTCCCCCTCGACCTGCCACCTTAGGCCTAGGCAACAATATGCCACTGATTATTTCATTGTCTAGGTTATAGACTGGTGTGGTTTAAGCGTAGGCTTCTATTCAATCCCTATGCAGCCTAACATGGTACAAAGTAAAATATTGGTATTCATGGATGTATATGTACAAAATTCAAAGACAGCCAGATTTGATGTTAAATTTATATATCTTTTAAATTATTTTAAAGGCCCATTACTTTGGGAGTCCTACAAAAAGGCTTAACGGGTCCCATCCCATCCTTAATTTACCTACTTTACACGGAAGAATTCACATATCCAAGATGTCTCAAAAATTTATAAATAAATAGTGAAAAATACTATTTTGGATCAGTTGCATCCTCACAGGATTACATCCTCATCTGCAAGGGATTTTAAAAAGAGACTTTGTTAGCATTTATGTTATTAAAAGAGTATTTAAGGGAAAGATAACGTCTTCAGTTGGATTAAATAACAGTAGTCAATGTGCAGTGTTATTTACTCTAGTAAACATTGTTATTCCTTTGAAATTAATGTGTATATAAAATACATTTTATGTTTAACTATCAGTATATTTACAGTTTGTAATTTGTGCCTTTTTTGATGCTTTTATTCTAAGCATTGTAAAATAAATTGTTTCCTGGTTTGAGCTTGGAAATCAATTTGGCAGAAAATAAATCTGAACTTAGAAACCTGATCAATACAAGTTAAAGCTCATTGATCATGTTTCATACACCCTTGGCAGCGTGCTTGTTCTATTAATGGTTTGATTTTGTAATGCTAGCGGCATTGTTCCATTACAACTGAAAATTGGTAAATTGTTTACAAAAAGCCTCACATTTTCAACATCCTTGTGATTCCTAGATTCAGATTGTATTTAATCAGACCTTTGGGGATAATTATAGTCTTTCCAGATTTTTTCACGTACTTAACCGTAAATACGGTACATTGATTCTGACAACTATAGCTTTAATTGGAAGGCACAGACCCCACTTTATAAGAGTAAGTTAACATCACCTTGTTTTGCTCATTGCCTTGTGTATT
The DNA here is from genome assembly GCF_027358695.1 of Spea bombifrons. Taxonomy (NCBI): domain Eukaryota; kingdom Metazoa; phylum Chordata; class Amphibia; order Anura; family Pelobatidae; genus Spea; species Spea bombifrons. The sequence goes on along the minus strand of NC_071087.1, from coordinate 33,296,583 downwards.
CAGATTCAACTTTATTTTTGCATGAAATTTGCCAATGTCATCACCAGTAACGAGGAGGAATTGTAAAATTGCCACGTTTTGATTCCATTACAACCCTTGTTGGCGGTCTTTGATGAGGTAAAGTGGAAAAGAGGGTACATATAAATGACTATTAGAAAGAAGTAGCCAAAACAATTGGAGGTGGCCTCATTGATGATAATGGCTGTGATTGATGGGTCCAACAACCTGTGGGTTTTTTCCTTACATTTTTCACTCTGGCCAAGAATAAGGGACAAGCATTAGATATATAAGTGTTCTGTTGCCATTTTAAATTGTCAGTAGCAGCAGTTACAAACTGATGAGAGTTGCAGTTTTGAGCATGAGATTGATGCTCATCTACCATATTGCAAGTGTCAATATTGTAGTACAGAAAATTTACTGGGGTGGGGTGGATTGGAGAAGCTTTCGTTTATATAGTATTAATTATTATTGATAAACAGAGACTCCAACAGACTTTTTTTCATTTTCATGTAATACATTTATTTATTTTAGAGTTTTTTTCAATTTAAAGTTAATTTAGTCAAGTTTGTGGACTATACAACAGAATAAACCATTAAAAATATTGATGCGAAAAATAGGCATTGGACTGTGCTGGTGCAGTCTTTAGTTCTTGAAATACTATTCCTGAATAGAGTTTATCAGCAAAACATCTAGTTTGTAAAAAACAAAAATAAATAAATAACTATTAGTGACAACATTAGGCATTGGATCGTGGAAAAAACTATTTCTGAGTAGCGATATACATTTTAATTTTTATCTTTCATTTTTACTGCCAAGTACAAATATTTGGAAACCTCTGTGAGAAGGAGTGATACCAGTTTTCTTGGGTCAGGCAGAGCTAGCAGCAGGAGTGTACAAAAAAGTAGTCAGGTCACCCCTCATATACCAGTCCCAGTAGATACCGAACGTCCTTGCTCTAGTGGTGCTGAATCTTATCCATCAAACATACTAAAGTTAGTTGCGATTTTAGTTACTACCAATGACTCATGTGTCATGTGCCGGTGACCTGGTGGCAACCAAGGTGAGGATTGCTTGTAAGCATGGAATAAAAACAGAATCACCACTGGTGCTACCACTACTGCAAGCAATGCCAGCAATCCCAAGACCAAAGATGACACAGACACCATCATAGGCCTGCCATCCCTTTCCATGGACTGCATATTCAGAAGCCAAGGCTTCATGGATCATCTTTGGTTGGGCCCTCAAAAAGCTGAATGACTCCTTTTTTACCTTATGTGTGGCATCCTTTGGGTTGCAAAATTCTTCAAACAGGCTCCACGCCAAGGATCCTCCAATACTTCCCACCGTACACCCAAGGATCAATTTAAGGGGATTGGTGCCAAAAACCCACAGCACCAGAAAGTCTCCAGTCTGAACAGGCTTTGTACCCTTCTAACAAAAAAGTGAAGTGACAATAAATTTGCATAATGAACAGGAGAAAAAAGCACAAAGCTTAGCGTATTTGCGCCTTTCATTCAGTCCCCGCTCCCCCAACTTCCATTTAAAGCTACAGGCAACTCACAAATTAGTGAATTTGCGAGTGCCCAGGTTTTTTAAACTTGCATCTCCTGAAAGTAAGAATATTTTTTTGTGAAAGTGCTAATGGAAATGGATTTGTGAGTTTGACTTTTGTCCAACGTGTGCAAGTTTGCTTTTGCTCAGCAGTTACAGCCATTCCATGATATTTAAAATGTTAATGCTTATGGCTTGTACGTTGTGTTTCCTAACCTGTGAACTTGTTTTGAAGATGTTTTGTTTGAAGGTTAACCTCATGGAAGCTAATAATGGAGGCAGCCTTTGACATAGCCAGCAATATGTAATTAATTCACTGCCCTGACTTTCTTTACCTTTTCCTCAGACTGCCTGAACCAGTCAACAAATATCAGCAACTTTTTTTATTTTATTTTTAGCCCAGAAATAATTAAGTACACATGATATTTGTAATTCTTGCTATGTGAGGTCAAATATTTCCTATAATATGTAGCTAGGATAATTTTATTTAGGAAATAGAATGCATTTGAGTTCTCGTGTTCTGCTTGCGAAGATTAGATTGAAGGATTATGTCACAATATGTGGTTTGTGTTAAATGCCCAATCAAAACTGATGACATATTCACAAGCTAAAAATTGTTCGAAACAGGGATTGAGCTTTATGGAATCTAAAGATAATAATGTGGCCCTTTGCTACAAGGTAATCAGCTCAGTCAAAAACTGAGTAACGAGCATGCTGTGCAAAGAGGCTCATCTCTGCCCATGGTGTCCCCATTATTGCATATTATTGAGTCTCAGAATGGCAATCTGTATACCAGGATGCTTGAAAAAAGCCCTTGAGTTTGTGCAGGTTTCGTTAGGGGGCTATAAAGCTCTACTTTTTCAGGTGTCAAAATTATTATGGATTCATAGTTTTGATATTACATTTAAAAAATGTCATAATATTAATTGCATGTACAAAGGGAATTTACATGCACCTAACAAATACTAATATTCATCTGATAGTAGAAACATAAACCTTATGTAGGGATATTTCTGTGATACATGTTTTAACATAACCCAGTTAAATGAAAAATGTAAATATGCCCATAGACTATAAACTGGTGAACATTTATGAATGTTGCTTAATATAGAGAGAGAGAGATTAGGAATCTCTATTAGTTTAGATTTTCGCATAAAATTTGTGCATCAGAGTGCATCAGATTGTTCTCATAACCATCACAGAAGTAGTTGTAACTTGGAGTTTGTAGGCATGAAATGACCAGACTAGATGGGCTGAATGTTTCTTATCTGTTCTCAAATGCTATATCTATATATCACTATCATGCTAGATTTTTTTGTTGTTCTTTTTTGTTTGTTTGATGTTTTCGTTCGTTTCCTTTAACCTGTTAAATTTATAGGTTTTATCTTTGGGATAATATTTGTATCTCGCTTGACCTAAAGGCTGTATTTAGGCAGAGCTGAGGAAAATGGATCTTCAACAGATACAGTGATAACACTTCCCTAAAGCGCTACAGTGTGTAAAGTATGTTCATCACTTTTATTGCTATTTATCTTCTTAATGGGGAGCGATGTTTATCACTGGAGAGATAATCAATATGGGATGGGGAAGGTGGTTGCCATTATATTAAGGTTGTATTACCCAGGGTCCTATTTCCCAAACAAGACAAACAAGGCACCTACATAGATCCCATGTTTGATAAAATAGCTAATGCTTAAGCTAACATATATGTTTACAATGGGTAACCAATAGGCATACCTGGGAAATCTCCGGGTTTGGCCCAGAGACTAAAGGAGAAGCAGGTCGATGCTCAAACCCTCTGCCCATTCCCCCCTTAAATGAGTGTGTGTCCCGTTATATCAGCAGGAAAGCCCACTGATGTCGGTGGGACCGTCTGGGATGTCAGCGGGAATGGCCACATCAGTGGGTAGTCCTGGCTGCGTTCTGCTAGGGGAGCCCAAAAGTTCAACAGGTATGCCAATAGGTCACCACACTACCATTAAGAATATTTATCAAGCTGAACACAAAGAAAAAAAAATCTCTAGTAGACTTTTATCAAACAGCATTATTTTAGTTGGGATTAAATAAATGGAACAATGCAAGTATATGCAATGTAGAGAGGCCTATTGGATTAGCTTGCAGTTTGTACGAGAGCTGCTTACTTTTTCAAGTGACATACGTTTCTGATAAATTGTCTTTGGGCATAAAGGCTATGAGTTCAAGATGTAAAAAAAATGGCGTGGCGTGCTCTTCACAAAGGCCCAAGATTCACATCCAATTATAGTGAGTCACATTCAAAATCCTCTATTTAGACTTGTGGACTTTAAGAAATTGTTGGTTGCCAAGTCTCATGATCCCTATGCAGCTTTGCCAACTAGGCCCCTAAATAATGACAGTTTGAATAACCTTTTCATTTCAACATTTCACAGTGTTCTTTTTAAAGAAGAATTGAACATCAGTAAAGCCACTTTTCAGAACTATTTCTATTGCATGCAATGTTACCAGGGAAACGGAGCGAAATGGAACCTGCTTTATTTTGCACTTAGATTCCTTGGCACGTGTATAAATGAGATTACATCCAAATCAGAGAATCATACATTAAATAAATAAATAAATGATTTAGTTTGTTCTTGTGAGAGTTTAAAAAAAGACCCATAATATTTCATGCTTTACCTTTTACATATTTAAGATTATGGTAAAGAATTTTTGCCTATTTCATTAGAATTTTTCAAGTAAGCTGCTATGTTAACAAAAGTACATATGTTAACTTCTATTGTTTCATTATTATTAACTGTACCAAGGTGAGGGATGGAAGGAAGGCATTTATGACCTGGTACTTGATCCATTCACTTTTGAAGGCTTAAATATTTTCTATCCCAATTTTTTTAATTCAAGCTATTTTCCTTTCCCACAGAACACAAGAACAAATGAAATGAAGTATTATTTCATTAGTTCTAGAAACTGAACTTTAGATTATATTGTAAATAATTAATTGTATATAAACTTTACTTTACCTGTAATAGATTTTCTAATTTTGGGTGTTGCAAATATTAGAAACCTGTCTAAAAATGTAATTGCAAAATGTCAGTTAGTGTTTTTCTTCATACAAGTTGGGGATGTTGATCATTTTATTTTGTCTCGTGAGATTTGTGACTTGCACAGGAATTTTGATTTCTTTCCTCTCTCCTTGTCTCTGAAGAATTTATTCTTGTGATTTATCTAATTTATAGTTTTTTGACACACTCCATTCCCAAATGCTATTTGATTTAAGGGTCATCCCTGCACACTAATGTTGAGAAGAAATTAAAAAAAAAAAGTTTTAACTTTCCAGTGTCATTTTAGAATGACACAAGCAGTGAAAATGTACCCATTGATACTGTGTAAGAAATACAAAAACTGCTTGTTTTCAATCAAGTTAAACTTGTATTATACCATCCAGGGCTCGTGCACAGGTTTTTGTTACCCTAGGCAAAATCTCACTCGCATGAAGGCATAATGCTCATCACACACATGACCCGATACTCAAACAAACACAACCAGACACACACATACTAACAAACCCAAATGAAGACATATGTCCACACACTAACACATCCAAACACACACTTTCACTAAAATACCCAGACAAACATGCTAACATACCCATGACACATGTTTGCACACTAAACTGGCCCCACTAACTTATAGACAAACTTTCACTAACGTACACAAATGCACATTTTTACATACTAACATACACATGCTTCCACTAACATACCCAAATACACATGCTAACATACCCAGAAACCCATAATAACACCCCCCACACTAATATACCCAGACAAAGACACACTAAAATACTTACATACACTAACATACCCACATACACATACATACCAAGGCAGACACACAGGCATACCCAGACACACAATAACATTCACACTTATATACCCAGGCTGATATGCAGTGACATACACATGAATAAAGAGGCAGACACCAACATACAGGCAGACACTGACATACATACCTAGACAGATACACAGAAACATACCAGACACACATGCATACCAAGGCACACATACACTAAAAATCCCAGGCAAACACACAATAAAATACTCAGACAGACACTAACATACAGAGACAGACACAGCTCATTTACTCCACTTGTCTCAGCCAGTTCCCCCCCCCCTGGGGGGGGATTGATATACATATTCTGGTGCCAAAAGAAACCCAAGGGAGCAGTCAGATGGAGGTCTATCCCCGTTATTCTTTTATTGAGGGTTAGTTGGAGGGAGATCCATGATCTGCCCAACTGGCCATGTTCCTTCAGCTGATTTCTGTGGGGGCGCCTCCTATACAGAAGACTGGACTTCCCGTCCTGTTCACGACAATGACCCAAATCCACAAAAGCATGGCCTCACCAGAAGAAGATTAATGTTTTGGAATGGCCCAGCCAGAGCCCAGACCTGAATCCAATTGAACATCTGTGGGGTTATCTGAAGAGGGCTGTGCACAGGAGATGTGCTCGCAATCTGAAATATTTGGGGCGTTTTACAAAGAAGAGTGGGCAAATATTGCCATATCAAGATGTGCCATGCTGATAGACACCTACCCAAAAAGACTGATTGCTGTAATAAAATCAAAAGGTGCTTCACCGAAGTATTAGTTTAAGGGTGTGCACACTTATGCAACCAGGTTATTGTGATGTTTCTTTGGGGAGAGGGGTCAGTTTGTTTTGCAACTGAATTGCTCATGTTATAGGTCACATTCTACTCTCACCAGCATTTCAAAGACAAATGGGATATTTTATGTGGTGATTACTTATGACTTAGAGTCAGTGCACTTGGTCCCATTAAATGATTATTATGAAATAATAAGAATGTTGTAGATCTTCTTAAATTACCCAATTTTCACCTATATTAAGGCACTTAAGAGAAGGCATATGACAGGCTTTGTGTGCATTCTGGAAAATAGAGTGCTACAATTCTAGATGGATTCATCTCTTGTGAGATATACACAACCCATCTGACAATAGGAAAGCATTCAGTGTGCGTCTTGCCAGAGCGGCTATATATGAATGATTAAATCTGAAAGAAAAGCCGAAAGGTTTTAGGAATGTCAGGCCCCATCCGGGATGCGGAGCTGCATGTCTGCATGTTCTGTGTTTAGATTCAATGTTTAGTTTAGTTTATTAGTCATTCAGTAGGCAGGGTTTAGCGTTAGGACCCACCGAATATTGGAGTACTTTGGCGTAGTGTTTGGCTAAGCATACTATGGCCATATGATGTGACGGAATCTCCAATTGTTATCACATAGTCCTAGGCTAGTCCTGTGTTTATGTGTGTCAGTCTTTTATGTGCCTTTGCCCTCTCTTCCCAGTATCACCTGAGGATTTCGGTTCCTCTCTCCTCTCCCCATGTCCCAGTGTAAGATATCCTATCCTTGCTTAAAGGAAAAGCGTCTGAGGATTTCGACTCCTTACTCCATCCCCTGTGTTCCTTGCCTTGTTCCCTGTCCTTTGTTGTGCCCTGTACCATGCATGTCTTGTCTGGTTATGTTTCTTGCTTGGTCTCCCTGCTCCTTGCTCTGTCCCCCTTACTTGCTATGTTTCTCCTGTACTCTGCTCAACTTCCCTACTCCCAGCCTGCCGCATCCTGTACATTCGTCTGTAGAGCTATATCTCATACCTGCTCCAGGGTGCCTGCAGGTTATTACTTTGTTTTGAACTGGACAACATCCGCTGATATGTCAGGGTGCTGGTACGTGGCTGCACAACCCTAGGTGCTCAACACCCTGGAGAGTGCAGTCGTCCAGCACCAGGCCCTGTCCAACTCCACTACTGCGCAATAACTCCTGAACACCTCTTTGGGCACTCTGGGTCATGGTAGCCGTCTGACCACGGACCCGGGACCTTACAAGGAACATTAAGTTGATCATGTATTTTGGTCATGTGGAAGCCAAACATGACTTTCCCAGGATTTTATTGACTTCAATGGTGCCAACACTAACTTTGGAAACATTTGTAAAATGACAAATTCTAGTGTGGGTTAATCCACGGTGTGTCCAGTGAATTATCTGATGTAATAAATCTGAGTTTTACCTAAAAATTATTATATCTCAGATCTATGTGTGCTAATCCTGGTTTAAGTAAAAAAAACTATCTTTTGTGGCGGAGACAACAGACATATGTTACACATAAAGTAAAAGTTGTTTTGGGGTTAAAATAAGTATTGTTTGTATATATACACTCCAATTTTATGCTGGCATTAGTTTTGTGCTGCTTGACATTCGTTTACAGCCATCCCCTTGTTCTCTGGTTAGTTTCATTTGTATGTCTATTGCATTTGCTTACCTGCTGCTATGTAATCTGTGCTGTGAAGCATCTTTTATCTGGAGTGTGACAATCCTAAGCACCATTTATCATTCTCCTACTACTTATAGTCACCTTTTATGTCCCTCTGACTGACACATACTAATTGAACTCAGAACATTTAGTGTTCTTCTATAAATACTCTTGCACCACACACACAGGATAACCTTGGCTCAGCTTGTTCTTTGTAACCAGGACACTTAGTACAACATATCATTTATTTTTCTCATAATGTCATATGGCTGATCTGTATATACCACTGGTAATGGAATGAAAAGTGGGTGGGGTAAGTCCTCCTTAAACACCAAAGGTAATGTGCTGGAGTGAATTTTCTAGTACCAGGTGTACATCTACCAACAGCACAAAGACCAACAAAGAAGGGCTTTTTCAAGTCCTAATTTTGTCCAGTTAAACTACATTGCACTTACATTTTCCTTTACTCATCTTTAGAATAACTGGTGCCAGGGGAGGGCTGGCAGCCTACAGCCCATTGCGCCACCGAATCAGCCCACCATCCATGTACATATTTTCATGATTTTCTAACACATGTTGATGTAATGGGATGGGATTGGGAGTACAGTACACTAAAAAAGTCATCATAGACAGGATGCCTGAAGCCACAATTTAACACGACTAATTGTTTTTATTAAAATATGCAGATTGAAATAGATTAAATAACACAAAACTTTCACTTTTCTGCTCACTGATTTCTGGGCCTAGAAAGTTTTGTCCTTTAAAGTGACTATACTTTCTGTAGGAATAAATTGAACTAAAGTGCCAGGAAACAGATGATCAAATACACACCAGGACAGGCTCTGCCACACTGACACCCAAGCACACACAAGTACAGGCTGTGCCGCACCGACACACCAAACACACACACACCAGGACAGGCTCTGCCACACCGACACACCAAACACACACCAGGACAGGCTCTGCAACACCGACACCCAAACACACACACCAGGACAGGTTCTGCCACACCAACAGCCAAACACACACACCAGGACAGACTCTGCCACACTGACACCCAAACACACACACACCAGGACAGACTCTGCCACACCGACACCCTAACAAACACACCAAGACAGGCTCTGACACACAGACACCCCAAAACACACACCAGGACAGGCACTGCCACACCGACAACCAAACACACACACACCAGGACAGACTCTGCCGCACCGACACCCAAATACACACACACCAGGACAGGCTCTGCCACATCGACACCCAAACACACACACACCAGGACAGGCTCTGCCAAACCGACACCCAAACACACACACACCAGGACAGGCTCTGACACACAGACAGACAAACGCACACCAGGACAGGCCATGTCACACTGACACCCAGACACACACACAGGACAGGCTCTGACACCCAGCAGACGGGCTAAGATACAACAATAATAAAAAAAAGTATTTTCCACACTGCTTTGTCGTTGACCCCCCTGTAACGGGTTCACCAAGAGAGCTATAGTAACTCCCAGAGATCACCCACATGTATCCTCCTCTTGTCCCCGGAATCACTTCCAGCACCAGCCAGCATGCGCACCTTGGAACCCTGCTATGTGTACCCAATAAGTAGATACACAACTACCTTGAATTGAGTACAGCAGGAATGAACAGTTTATTCTTGTAAAACATAGACTGATATAGCCACAGAACTTCATTAACATAAATCAACATTGATAAACAGGTACATGTAGACAACCCAACCTTTAATCCCCTTTAGCTACTGAATATCCCCCTGGTAGCCATCCTGTTAATGGGATTAGTTTACACAATGGAGTTCCTGCCTGTTTGGCAGCCAGGTTGGAGCCATCTCTGAGTACCTTGGGCCCCTGTATGACAGGCCATTCTGTGACACCCCCTTTTAGTGTTTTTGCTCCCTTTTGTGTAATGGCCCCAGTTGCTACCCTTGTGTATTGATGCTGCCAGCATAGATAAAATGCTGCCCTGCAGTATGGGGAATGTATATCGGACTAGTTTGTTTCTTCGGTGAGTCTATAGATCCCCCATACTGCAGGGCAGCATTTTATCTGGGCTGGTCAGCAGAATGTAAAAGCTATATGTGTCCTGGAAAACAAAGCCAATGCAGTCGCCATAATGCACCCACACCCTTGCGTATTGCCCCCAGCTAGCTCCACATTGTATATTTATCCCACCGCCCAGCCCCCCCCCCTTAGTATTGATTTATGTGATGCCCCCAGCCAGCACCCTCTGATGAATGATTTCACTCACAGGATCTGCCCAACACCCAGAATGGAAGCATAGGACTTCCCAAACAACCTGCCTGTGGTATCCTCAAGCAGTCTCCCTGTGCAATGCTTTCCCCCCACTTACACGTCCATGCGATCACACATGTATTCATTAATTTATTATTCACAAACATTCATTCACTCATTCATATATTAATTTCCTCATTTACAGATACTCATCATTTACAGATACTCATTGTCACTGATCCGACTCCCGGCGTTGGCGGGCGGACCGCTGCTCGCAGATGTCGGGGGCCTGATAACCCGGCACCCGGCTCCGGCGGGCGGATCGCCGCACGCGGACGTCGGGTTCTCGATCCCTCGGTTCCCGGTACCAGAGGACGGGCTACCGTCCGCGGTAACCGGGAGATTGAGATCCCTCCCCGGAGCTCCGTTGCCGCCGGCCGTAATATCCGCCGCCGGCACGGAACTCAAGGGATTGACTCTGAGGTCCCCCCGGCCCCCATACTTACCTCCTCCTCTGGCGGCTACCGCAGGGACTCTGGGGGCGCGGCTATGCCACGTGGCTGGCATCGGGGCGGTGACGGACGGCTGAGGGCTCGGCCGTGACGTCGGCTTGGAGGCGGGGTTTTAGGTTGGCGCCAGCTTTAAAAAGCCGGAAATCTGTTTCTCCTGCACCCTGTTGTGTTCCTATACCTCGTATATTGCTGTTCTCCTGATTTTTGTTATTTTGACCCTCGGCCTGCCTGTTTACTCTTTTGGATTGCGCTTCTGTACCTCTGCCCGGTGACTTGTGTACCAGTTTGGCTCGTCTGACTACCCGCTCCGTGTCTCGACTCCTGGCTTGTTTGACTACCTATTCCGTGTACCAGTTTGGCTCGTCTGACTACCCGCTCCGTGTCTCGACTCCTGGCTTGTGTGACTTCCAGCTCTGTGTACCAGTTTGGCTCGTCCGGAGATTCCTTCACCTGTTTACTCGGTACCTATATCTACATGCCTGTACTAGGCCTCCTTACTGTTGGGATCCTCTAAGTCCTGGTTCTCTGTTACTTGGGGCTTCTCCCTTTATATCAGGGGACTGGGCAGAATAACTCCTGCGGTAAGTGCCATTGTACGGGTAGTCCCGACACTCATTCATTCCCTCATTGACAGTTACTCATTCATTCCCTCAATCTGCAGATCACTCTGTGCCACTCGCAGATCTCTGCAGGAGCCGCTGCATCCCTCTTCGTTCTTCTTTTGTACTGCCCGGGAAAGCAGGAACGGAGCGGAGTCATGTGACGTGACGTAAAGTCATGTGACTCCGCTGGTTTCCTGCTTGTCCTGGGTGGAACAAGAGACACTGCTCGCATAGCGAGCAATGCACAGGTGAGTGGCAGGGCATCTGTGGAAGCAATTGCGGGGGGTGGGACCCCTGCGATCACCGTTAATGCAGGCTTTTGTCCCCCATTAAAGACGGCCATGGCAATTTTATTTCATATTGTAAATTACAGTAATTGTTAGATATTTTTAGTGTATCCTCTTATTTTTCCACTGCACTAGTTTCTTTATGAAATTTTAATAAATTAATTACATTAAAATAAACTCAGCACACAGGCATTATTCATTATGATGTATTCCTCATGCCCAAATAAGCTGAGCACAGCACCTGAGCGCTGCATGTGTCACTGAACATTTGATTTGATTCTGGTCATTTATTCTTCTCCAACTGCTATGATTACAATAAATAATTATTTTGTAATTTACAAAAGACAAAGTTTCATTTGATCTCTTTGTTTGCTTTGTATTAAATATTTTGGAATATAGTTTAGTTTGTGAGTCATTAATTTTTAAATACAACTTTGACATAATACAAAAACATAAGAGTTCTGCATACTTTGGGATTCCTACACCCACCCCTTGCAGCAATATCCCTCCATGACCATTAACATTTACCATTAACAATGAAAACAATAAAGGGCAATTTAGCTATTAGGAGGCTTTGATTAGCTGGTGGGATATCTATAATATTTATACACTTAACCTCTTCAGTCCCCTCTAGCCGTACCTGTACATCCTAAAAATGCATTTAGCAAAGCCCTTTAGGAAGTACAGGTACGTCCTGACTTTCTTGCAGCGGTGGTGACCCATCCCTGCCGTTACACGGGAGGTCAGGCTGTCATTTGACAGCCTGGAATGCCCCCCCTGTCCGCAGAAGCCAGTATCACTGGCTTTCTGCTGCCCGATCTCTTGTAACAGCTGCTGGCACAATCACTGGAAAGCTATTAAATTTAAAATGTCTGATCGTGCATTTCCTTCTAGGTCGCATTGACAAAGCCTTACCTTACCCAGCATTAAGGAGTAGAATATGTCTATAACAAGTAAATAGGGATTACTAACATAAGCACCAATGGTGCTTCTGAACGCCACTTTGGCAGTATCCAAGCTTAGAGTCTACAGTATGTTTCAGAAGGTATAAACAGTAATAAGTGTATGGGTTAACTGCATTAATCACATGTAACAGTCACAATCACACGCAACAGTCTAACATCACCCAGATAGTAGCTGCTTGAATTCAGTGAGCAGGCACCCTACACAGTATACAATCGGTTGCAGGGACAGCCACTGGAGCGATTCTGACTGTAACAGCGCTGCGGAATCTGCCGGCGCTTTATAAATAAATGTAATGTAGTTTGCCAGTGTGTTGGGTATTGTGGCTCGTAACAAATATAAACATCATTAACACCAAGAATTAAATTCAATTTATGAATATATTTTCTTGCGATATTAATCTAGACATCATTGTGTCATTAACACCAGAAAACATTTTCCGGATTCTGAAATAATTTTAATTCTTAAATAATGTCCAACTCATAGTGGGCAAACACCACATCACAGTTAATTTTCTGTTTCTGTGAATTAGATTTTGTGGTAACAGTTCCAGCCACAAAGCTGCAGCCCAGAAGAGTTGAGAGTTCTAGAAATGCAGCTCATACATTTTTTGTTCCTTTGGGGAAACATGAATTATACATGGTTTCCTAGGAGATGAGACAGCTTTTCACAAAGTCTGATTCTGAAAAACACAGAACAGCAGCAGAATAAACTGCTTTATAAACTCAAAAGCATTTACATGAAAATGGGTTTTGCAGTGACTGGGTACATGTTATGGCAAACCTTGGCTATATATACCATATTGCACAATATGCTGAAATTATTAGAAACAAAGTATGATTTTATATTTGTGATTTACAGTGTTAAACAATGTATTGGATCTAGCACAGGGTAGTGTATGAAGGAGAAAAAACAGATACATGTTTTAAGAAAATAATTTAGATGTTTAGAAATTGATTGTAAAACATCACAAATACAAATAATGTAAATACTTATGTTCATACAAATGTTAAAAAGGCCTACAAAGAGTCCTAGTTAGGTATGAATTTCCTTTTCTACTTTTCCAGCAATTTGTGAGTAGAAAGCTGCTATATGGACAATATAGATTACAAGCAATCTTCAGTATTTACTCATGAGCTCCAATGAAGTCAACAAAGCATGCAATGTATCCTCCAACCACTTGGGGCTGCTTACACAAGGAAATATATTTATACACACTTCTATGCAACTAGTGGCCCTTTCAGAACCCTCTGCTATCAACCATAGAAGATTTTTCTGTATCACCTTTTAATTTTTAAACATTAAACCTTTTTCAAATATTAAACCTTTCCCTAGGCCAGAGATGGATTTAAAAGCATTTCTTAACAATGTTAGATAAGAACTATTTTTTTGCCACAGACTGCGCCCCTTGTGTGCCAAGAGACACTCTCCTGGGTGGGGTCTGTAGCTCTCCAAAGGGTTATTTGGCACTTAACCCCACCTCTATGGGCAGGTGGGTGGGTGGCTGTTTTATGTTAGATATGTGGGAGAAAAAGAAGGGCAATTGTCAGCCCTCTTAGCCTAATAGGGGGTCTTGGGGCACCTATTTCACTGATACTTACAATGAAGCAAAAAGTTCAGAATTTTTATCTAAAATTTGTGGGTCCACATTCTCTCTCTCTCACTTACTCTCACTCTCTCTTACTCTATCACTCTCTCATTCTTGTTCACTATCTCTCAGGCTCTCTAAATGTTTCCTTATCTTCTCTGCTTACCACTTCTGCTTCTGCTGATGACTTCCACATTTTCTTATTCCTCATCTTCTATAGTTTGCCTTCTCTTCTCTCTTTAATCTGTTATCTTCAAGCTGAGTTCAAGGATGGGAAAAATGACAGCGCCTGCGGTAACGTCCTCTCCCCGTTTGGAGGATCAGGGAGAGGACGTCACCGTAAGTGCTGCCATTTTCCAGAGATGCAGACAAAGATAGAAGGTGGAATATAGTAGATTGATAATTAAAGAGAGAAAATACTAAATAATAATTTAATAATTTGGACAGCTGAAGTGGTCAGCTGAGAAGGTAGGGAAACATTTAGAGGGCATGTGAGAATGAACGAGAATGAGAGAGTGTGAGAGAGTGAGAATTAATGTGGGCAGGGAGCAAAGAGTTTTGTTCCCGAATTAAAAAGGGCAGAGAACAAAATTCATAGCTCAGAAATGAATGGGTCAAAAATTAACCGGAAAATTAGCTTCATAAAGAGCTTAGACTTTTCTGTTTACCACCTAATATTTGTCTATTTCATTTTAACAGTAAATTAATGATCTGGGGTAAAAAAAGAGAGTCCATTATGAGGAGAGGTACACAGTAGTGGACATCCAATAAAGAGACAAAGATAAATGAAAGGCATACCTACAGAATGAGTGTTCTGGTCTGTTGTTACATGTGTTTAGGCGGATCCGGGTGACATGCAGGCATGGCAAATAGGAGCAAAGAACAGGGATACAGGCAAGCATTAAACAAAACATATATACAAACAAAGCATTCAGGCTAGGTTAAGGATCGGACATTAATGTGAAGGGTTCATTTACTATATGTCATAAGATGTAACCTCGCCATCACTTTGCTGTGCTTCACATCAGGCAAGTCATAACACTAACCCTAAACTAAATGACAATTTTAAACTAAAACAAGGAAAAAAGAACCAAGGTGTTTACATGTAGCAGGGAGAAAACAAGCAGGTATGCAGAGTGAGGCAAAATAAAGTGTAAACATACAGGGAACTGGATGCACATTACTGCAGCAGCATGCGATTTTGTATGTTACACAGAACTATTGCCAACTGACTCAACATCAGTCTTCATTGCCACCATAGTGCAAGCTTCACTTCAAATTGAAAATATGAGACAGTAACAATTCCACTTTTTTTCTTGCATGGAGAGAGAAAAACCCTTCAGAACAAGGTTTGAGAAAATGTAACTGCTTAATGCCCCTATGGATGCACATCCACAAAAATGGTGGCAAAATGGCCATTATGACCTGTAAGTCTTGACTGTTTTGCAGTGGCATGGAACTCTCTGATGACAGCCTAGACTCTTCAGTCACCACTGTTGACAGATCTAGTGTAGCAGTGTTCTGCACAAGCACAACTTCACGACTACAATAGGAATGCCCGATCGAACATTCCCTTCTGGTAGGTGTCAATGCTGACACCTACTAGAAGGTCTCTGGAGGAGTGAAGACCCTGCTTGGATCTCTGATCATACACATGATTAGCAATGCAACGCTATGGAGCCAATATGATCAGTGCAGGGGAGATCAAAGGGAAGTCTCCCTCTCCCTTTTAATTCATTTCCAAGAAATGGTAATTAAAAATAGTCAAATAAGGAAAACAAATAAATGGTATAGTAAGCTCAGTGATGTCACCGAGACATCACTAGAATCCATAAGATATAAGCAAGATTTTCAAAGACATGGATATCCATATTGCACTGAAAGCAGTGGGGAAAAAAGAAACATAATAAAAAATGTAAACAATATATGTGATAAAGGAAGTGCCCCAACACTTTTGCACTAGCACTAAAGGTAAAAAAAAAGATTTAAAAAAACTTTACTACCCCCCAAACCCCTTAAGCCATCATTATTAAAATAATACATTAGGTAAAGGAACGATGTGACCCTCCAGAACATAAAATATGTATGTGGGGTATTACTGTAATCAGTGCATCTTGCTGAACATAAATTGGGTCATTGTTCAGCAGTGGTACCTACTGTGTCGAAGAAATCCTAAGAAAAATTTTATTTTTTTATATTAACAATAATTACACTAATCTGTTTACGTATTCTATTATTTTAAAAGAAAGCCCTAGTTGTCCATTGACCTCAACATCAAATATGGAAAAGGCCAATAATGGTTTTACAAACATATGGGATAAATTACAAAAAACATTTAATCTTTTGGGTATGAAAATCCCTAAATCCCTAAATATGTTAAAAAAAGTTTCAACTGTTCTTGTTAACAAACAAGATTAATATATCTCTATCTCCAAAACAAATCATATTATCTGCTCCTTTTTTTAGATAACAATGTCTTTACAAACCCAGGCTCTACTTCAAAAGTGCTAACACATGCAAATTGAGAGGTATGCTGGATAAATGTTTGTTAAGTTTAATTAGAAGCCTACCTCGCGAAAATCATTACAGGTTTTGCTAGATCACACAGAAGGTGATAATTCAAACATAAGCATATATGCATATGGTGAGAGAAGTATAGAAACAAATATAGACAATTCCATATATAAACGGTAAACAATCTAGGGGCTGCTGCTATTATTAGTTAGAAAACATGATTTATAAGGGTCTTCTAATTATACGGCACTTTTTTTGCTTGCAGTTCAGAACTTGATTGGCAGTGAAAAACCTTGGCACCCGACAACTGCACTTTTGGCACTTCACTTTTATACCACTTTTGAACACCTTTGCAGTCATGTTTATATAGCATGCTGACACATTGAAGTTAATAATTCAGGCCTCTGGCTTTGGGTCTCTGCCATTGTATCACGAGCAACCACTGTGTGCTTTAATGTAGATTTTCTCACACACAGTGAGAAAATTTCCCCGGGGCTCCCCAACTTCACAAGCAACATGTCCCACAGTTCCACCTTTGCACAAAAATAGTTATAAGTGGCTCCTTAATCACAGGCTGACACCAGCCTATGAATACAAGTGTCCAGACTGCTCTGTGATCTGTCCCAATGTAGCAACAACACATTCTGCAAAGGTCTCATATGCAGACAACCCCAGGGAACTGCTGGAATGGTGGAGGTGAAATAAACTAGGACCCTTAATAGCATTGTGGATACTGTAGCTTTTTTAAGTGTTACACTTTTCTTTGGATTAGATATGCTTTTGTCCTTGTTATACAGGTTTTCATACTTGAGGAATTGACACACATTCCCAGCAAATGAAGTTCTTTGGTTGGGCTGAGGTGGAACTTGACATAATTTATCATACAGCCATTACATTGTAGGAATTGTATCATTCCTGTGACCTGTTCCTCTAATCTTTATTTTGACTCTCTCTTCAGGAACCAAGCTAATCCAGATAATAGAGAATAATATAAATCCCTTCCATTCAAGTATGGAGGCCAAGGTCATGATCAGTTTGATGAATACCTATGGTACTGAGGAGAGGCCTGAACAGAAAAGTGTTGTAGACCGCCTTCCATCTGAATTGCTAGACGCAGGAATATGTTGTGGCATACTGTTATTGGAATGTGTAGATAAGCGTCTTTTAGATCTAAAAGCTCCATATAATCATCTTTGTCTAGAGTCTGAACCACCAATGAGATGAATTCTATTTGAAAATGTGCCTTAATTAGAAAGCATTAGCAAATAGGAGATCCTACACAGGTTTTTAATTCTCATCTGTTTTGGGCGCCAGTAATAGAATTGATCACATTTGGTACTCGTTCTATGATCTCTTTGTCCAGAAGATCTTGAATGGCAGACTCTAGAGCATTTTGGTGTCCTGGGGATGTGCCTCTTGAGATCAGGAATCTTGTAATGGGGTATCGCCAGAAATCTATCACATATCTGTCTTTTTACAGTATTTCGGGTCCAGCTGTCTGACACAGGTTTTTCCCAATTGTCGCAAACATCATGTAATCTTGCTCCCACAAGGGAAACTGGCCTTCTAGTGTCACAGACACTTCCATTTCTCCTGGAAGGAGGAGGCTTAGCATCTTCCTCCCCCTTTGTTTACCTCTGCCTCTTATATATAGTTGGGATCTAAGGCAACCTATTTCACACACACACACATACTGTACATCTTCAAAACTTGATAATATTGAATATAAAAGAACATATAGCTTACTTAGGGCTTTCTTGGCTCCCTGCAGATCTACCCATTTCAGAAATTAATTTTGCATTATTTAAAGCCCTCTTTAAAGAAATCCGATAACAAAAACACAGAAATTGCTTTAATATGGAACAAACTGTTGTTTGTTCCAACCAGAGCTTCATGTTTGTGAATGCATAATTTAACAGCTGAGTTTGTTTTCTGAATTTCTTTCTGATATTGTGTCTTTGAACAAATGATGTAGAAATACATAAACCACCAAAGAAAACCCATAACACATCAACAGGTATAGAACACATATTTTCCTTAAGTTTTAAGGAATGTACATGTTCCCTCAAAATGTTTGTAACGAAATTATACCAGAACCTGTTGACTCTTTATAAATTCAAAAATAACATTGTGTAGGCAATACTTAACACAATGTTTCTCTGCTTTATATTCTACGGCACCTGGGAACTATCTGGATCTTGCCTGGAGACTTAGTCAATACAGGGAATCTCCTGGTCTTGGAAGCAGCATTGCATCACGCCCCATTCCCCACTCACTTCCCCTCCAACAATTGTGTGCGTCTTGCAACATCAGCTGGATGGCTCACTGGCATCAGAGGGATCGCTTGCAACATCAGCAGAACCGTCCACAATGTCAGTGGGACTGCCCACCACGTCAGCGAGGCACTCAGCTGGCGTCAGCAGGACCTCTTACCCACAGCTTGCAAAGGTGGGCTCTGGGTAGCTGGAGCTAGAAAGTTCCAACATATGTATGTATTTCTAGAAATCAGTATTTTATATTACTTTACTGAGAGGGTGGCACATACGTCGAAAAAAATTTCAGCAGTACTTCGGGAATTTAAATGTGCATCTAAATATCCTGAATCTCAATGAGACCAAGTACTGATTAAGGTTTGAGGGTTTACAGCTGGAAAATAGGCAGTCTAGATGGGCCAAATGGTTCTCATCTGTTACTGTTACCTTATTAGCGGTTAGTACTATGGACCTAATGTGAACAGGCTATGCTTGCACTATGTAAAACATACACTCAGATTAATGGTATCAATGTATCAGTATCCAGCTGACACAATGGAGGATAGGAAATTCAATAAAGAAACAGCTTATACAATCATTGAAAGGGTAACATCACTGCAATGTAAAATGGGTACATATAATTTTAACATATTGCTAACAGCACAGGGTATTTGTCTGCATCCTGCTTTGTGGGATGTACCTTCTGTATGTACAGATGTATGTGTATAGGTGAGGGTGGTAAACTTAGTATGCTTGATTCAGTTGTAGATTGATATGTTCCTAGGTAATATGCTTGATGTAGTCCTTGGTCGGTCATTAAACATAATGCATATCTTGTATGGAAAGTATGTCCAAGCTTTTTCTCCAGGTGGGCTACTTCAGAAATCAGAAATGTGTGTGCGCATGGGCCACACTCATTTTTCACTGAAACAGCATAACTCCTATCAATATAAAGTGAGCCAGACACAGATGGTGGTACACCATGGCTAACAGCACAGGCAAAGACTTCACTCCTCTCTTCACTGGCTCTGGTTGGAGGTGAATGTGGTTGGGAGGTTACCGCTGCAAATCTCTCAGGTGGGATTTAACTCGATGTTCAGCAGGCCTGTTGTATAAAATAATATAGTGTAATGTGTTTTAAACTAGGACTTCTGAATTTGGCAGTTTGGTGCATTGCCAGTTTAAGCTTTTCCAACACAGGCTATAAGTTATTTGTTCTAATTAAATGCTCCAGTCCTGTTTTAGGGCTTTTCCTAAAAGCAGCACCTTCAACAGAAAGACAAAATAGACATGGCTATACACATAGTCCATTCCATTATGACTTTGGTGATAGAGGCTTAGAATAATTTGAAATACATTTGCAATAAAGAATAAAACAGTGGCAAAACATCAGACAAGCGCTTGATAATGAACTTGCTTTGCAAATTAGATGAACAGATGTGTTGCAATTTTTTCATGACACTGAGATAGCAATAATTAACCCAAAAGTAAAAGGCAATCTGTATATTTTAGTGTAACAAATTATGAGTCATATAAATTTTATTATGTATCCTTAATCTTTTAGATTAAAAAAAAAAGATCTGAAGTTGTTTTGAGTGCTTAGAATAAATTCTAGATCATATGTCTACATGACAATTATAATAGATAATAATATTCTCAAATTGAGACTTTATAATGCAAAGTTAAATATTAACATACCATCTTTTGGAACAAGTAACATGTTTTTTTGGCGATGTTCTTGACTATAGGCATGTAATAATATTGTATTTGAAGAAGCTTAGTATGCTTTTTTAAACATACAGTAGACAAGGCTGTTGACAAAGGGCTGATGTTAGGTTTTAGAGTGCAACATGGGGGTATGAACAAATAAGAGAATAAAAATGATGGTCAAGGCAGTAAATGGAGAAAAGAACAACATATTTTTTATCTACTGCTGTAGTTCTGTAGATGCTGTTGAATAATAATGTTTGTCATTTCTGTAATTCTTATTATTGCCAAATTGCACATCATTAAGCATTGATATGTAAATGTAAAGACTGTATACATTTTCATCTAACGAAACATTTCTAAAGAATGAGAATGAGATTATTTTCCACTTAATTATGTTTGCCAGATTTCCATACAAATAGTTGAACACATTTGATTCTTCCTTATTTAACAGCTTCTGTCAAGGTTATGCTCTTATTTTCTAGAATTTCTTTCACAATTTCCTTTAGCAATTGGTAGTGTATATATCTATCTAAGCCTCTAAGCCTTTATTAATAATATATTCTATGACTTTTTATATTGATTTCTTCTGTTTTAATGATTTTAAATTTGTGATGTCTTTTTATTTTTGTGTTTTGCCTTCACAGTGTTGCATTATTTATAGATATATTATAATTAGTAATTAGCATATATGCATATTTATAGCTAGGTATTCAATGTCTCCAAATTGAATTGAGATTGTATATATATATATATATATATATATATATATATATATTTATATAAGACTTGTGTACAGCAAGCAAAATCTTAATATTCGGGCAATGAACTTCGCTTCCCAGCTGCTTGGTTTGGATGAAATTCGGGTATCATTTAGGGATGTTCCCAAGGAGGGAGGTCCCTGACACCTTCTCAATCCCCTTTTCACCTACAGCAGCACCTCCTCGAGGTTAAGGAAGAGATCCACACT
This sequence comes from Spea bombifrons, assembly GCF_027358695.1. Taxonomy (NCBI): domain Eukaryota; kingdom Metazoa; phylum Chordata; class Amphibia; order Anura; family Pelobatidae; genus Spea; species Spea bombifrons. The sequence continues at coordinate 33,275,073 of NC_071087.1, read as the reverse complement.
TTGGTTTGACCTGCAGGACCAACAGCAATAGCAGCTCTGCACCAGTGGTTAAACACTAGTCTTCTGCTTTCAGATTCATATGACCTTTTTCTTAATGAAAATTGCGTGTTTTTGTGGGTTTGTACAAAGCTCCAATAACAAGGCGGGACCCTAATGAAACAAACGAATGACAAAACCTCTGAAATGTAATTCAGTTTTGTCCAGTCGTTTGTCTGCTATAGATGAGTCATCTCTTACTCTGCACATTTTCGGGGATGGTTGTCAATAATTACAAGATGTTACTTTTTCTGGTCTCAGGCAGGCTTAAACAAGCTGTAATTAGCATTTTTGGCAGGATTCCCAAAAATGTGGTTATGTTCAAAGTGGGTAGACTGTTAAACATCTTAACATACTTAAGTATTAGCAAATGCAAACTTTCCAGGAAACAATCAAGGATAAGGTGCAAAAGGTTATATACAGAAAAAAAATATAGTTAACCATTCTAATGCCACAGATATCTATACTGAAAAATATATATAGAAATATAGATCAGAACCTAAAACTAAACTTTTAATAAAATCTTTAAAAATCTCCACCAAAACACCAACCTATAATAGAGAGGTGCAACATTGAGGAAAATAAAAATCTCAGGGATTCTGTGAACCTCAAGCTTCTTCTGCTGAGAGGCTGTTCCACATCAATTGCCCCCTCGGTAAAGTAAATCTACCTTTAAGTAAGATGTTATCACATTAAATACAAGTTAAAATTTTAGCAGTCCTATAGACCTCAAGTTTCTTCTGTTGTGAGGCTGTCCCATATATCCACTAACCCCTCATTAAAATTAATATTCTTTACATTAAGTAAGACTTTACTACATTACATAAAAGTATACATCTGAGGTGTTCTGTGGAGCTCAAGGTACTTCTGCTGGGAGGTGATTCCACATATTCACCCCATTAGTAAACTAAAGCTTCATGAAGGAGAGGGTATTGGAACATCTTGGAAATATAAGGAATAAAAACACCAAACACAGTGTTCCTAGACATTGCAACACATGCCCAAAATACTCTATAGAAACCTTAAAAATCATGGGTATTGATTGGGTGCCCCCCAATTGGAGAGGTGGCAGTACGGTAGACAATTTGTCCAAAAGGGAGACAGAATGGATTTTTAAATTAAAAACTTTTAAAAAAGGTGGTCTAAACATGGAGCTAGACATATTGACATATATGTAACGCATAAACACACCATCATGCATATGTACATGGACCACCATATATAACTTTATCAATAAGGGTTATACGTATATAATTGCATCAATAAGGGTTATACACACTTTTCAGATATTTTCAAAAAAACAATATGCACTTTTTATTTTATTATGCAACAGTGGTATATAATATTCAACGTCAAGAGACGGAAAAATAAATAAAGAACAGACATCATGAGAATGATAGTTAAAAAAGTTTTTTATTCAGTAGTTTTTTAAAATTCATTTATTTAAAATTCATTTTCTTTGAAATATCTTAAGTATTGCAGAATTTATTTTATTTAAAATCATTTTTAAAATTCATTTAAGATGTGCATAATATAGACTATATATACAAGGCTCTCCTTTTTATTAGTATCCTTTCTAGTTCTCTTAAACCATAAAAAGGCACTGCATGCCTTATGTATACATAGCAAACCCACCACCAAGTCACTTGAACACCCACCATTAGGGTTATATTCCCCCCAGGAAGTGTAAACGAGATGAATAACACCCTTTATGCTCCAGAAAGATGAAGGCCGGTTCCTAAGGAAAGAAACAACAAAACAAAAACATTAAAACATAGTTAGGTACTTCTTTATACCTACCAGATGTGGGTATTTATTTCCCCTTACTTATATCTCCGATCGGCATCCAAATATCACATACATTGATTTATTCCTCTTCTCTCCCGCATACGGCTTTTTAATCAAATCACCAACACTGATCACGGGACAATGGGATAACATAATAATAATTGGTATAAGTTTATCTTGTCTCCTCGAACATTCCGTTCTAACTTATTTTTGGTTTCCCTTATTTTTTTGACCCCACACTTACGCATGGTAGAGGGGTTAATCATCAGTATAGAGGATATCAGCATTAGTTAAATCGCTACGTATCTTCGCTATATTATATTTAAATACCGAGCAGGCGATCGTAGAGCACTACACCACGAAACCGCCGTAAGATCAAATGAATGAATATGTTCCCCTACCTTTTTCTCGGAGTTCCGTGGAGAGCCTGAAGATCTATCAGCTGACGGAACGACGATAGCGGACGTATTGACGTCAGACGCCGGCAGATGAAGATGGCGCCAAATATGATTTAAAAGGACCATACACCACCAATGAAGATACTCCTGATGAAGCCGTGGATACGGCGAAACGCGTTGAGGACTTGCTAGAGCTCTTTTTAAAGTTTTTTACTGGACTTTTTTATTTATTTGTCATAACATCCTTGTTGGATAATTGTTTAAATAGTTTTTATTTTGGCTTATAGCCTTAAATAAATAGTACATTTTATTTTTACCATATTGTGGATTCCCATCATTCTCAATACTGAGAGCAGCTCCATACCAGCTGACCATTGAAATTCAGCAAACACAGAGTCGTTGGAGGAGTAGAGGAAATTCACTTGGCGCATACGGGTATTACACCCCTTCAAAAAGTGTAAGTGTACTTCTATACTTGCGTGTCACAGGAATTGTTTGATACTACACCATTGTAGTCCCCACCTGTCTTGTGCTTTTTTGCATATACACGCCACATATTTACTCGGAGGATTGGATGTTTTAAGAAGCCTGAACACTTATATCCATTGTGAGTGCATAATATGGCTATATAGTGTGAAAATTTTGTGAATAATACTACACAATCATTGTTTTCTCTTTTTATTTTTTTATTTTTTATATATTTCACAACCGGTATACACAAACTGTCAGTTGCCTGTCAATTTGAATATCTACCCTTTCCACCAGGTGTAAGAGCAGCTGCGCAACCAGCTGCGCAAAGCAAATCCACAAAGTAACCAAAGTAACTGCTTTCACCTTGTTTGTTAGCCCGTCAGTCACTATGATTCCCATTTCTACTGCTGTACCTGACTGTGGTCCACTCCACTGCACCAGGATCTTCCTAGAGCTGCTAAAATTGTGAAGTGCTGTTGTGTGCTGCTCATCCATAACCCAAGCATCTTGCTCAGTATATATATATATATATATATACAAACCAAAGGGAGCGGCTGCATTAAAGGGAGCGGCTGTATTAATATATTAATATATATAATATATACACAGGCTTTTATTTGCCCAGGTGCTCCAAAAATAGACAGATATATGAAACCAAAGAAAAATGGGCACTCACGGGTCTTTGCAGTAAAGTGCATTAAGCACAATTTTATTTCAACCAGCACAGCCAACGTTTCGGACCACCTCCGGTCCTTTCTCAAGGCCTTGAGAAAGGACCGGAGGTGGTCCGAAACGTTGGCTGTGCTGGTTGAAATAAAATTGTGCTTAATGCACTTTACTGCAAAGACCCGTGAGTGCCCATTTTTCTTTGGTTTCATATATATATATATATATATATATATATATATATATATATATATATATATATAGATAAGACTTGTGCATTCAGAGTTGTTAGTGTGTGTGAATATAATATTAGATTCACACACACTCACACAATATTAGATCTAATGGACTAGAATTATGATGTAATTTAAAATGACTTGAATATTAATGTGAATTAACTCTGTTTATATTCCTAATATGTTCAAATAATTTGTTCTTAAAATATCTTTTCGTCCATCCAACCTATTTCCTGCCACAAGGGCACTCTACAATTAAGGGGATGCTGAAAAAATATGATGTTCTTTCTTAAAATACTTATCTAAAGAGTAGACTTGGGAACCAGGGGGCTCTTCGTGTTCGTCTTTGGCAAAAAATTCTTCGTATTCCGCGAATATTCGCCCGTTCCTGTCTTCTCTTCGGGCGATTACCCGTGGACATTCGTTTTTTCTTTGTGTTTTATAAGGGGTTAATACGGGGTTAACGGGTACCGCAGCAGCTCTGGCGCCAGGAGTTTAAATGTCCGTATGAGCAACTCTATTGGTCGCCAGCAGGGGGCTCGTCTGCCATCAACAATCGTCTGCCAATGGTGGACGTTTTACCGCCGCTGTCTTCTCTTCTTCATGTCTTCGGAACGAACACGAAAACGCCCTCTTCATGTTTGTTTTCATGTTCGCCTGAAGACGAATGCAAAAGTCTACTAAAAAGGAATTTGGGAACAGTAGGCTTATTATAGCAACCAACAGAGTCTCTGCATATGGGAAATCCATTCTGCAAAAATGAGCTAGTGACTGATTCAACAACTGCTTTAATCACAGTGAGAGGTAATATGGGAACCAAACTGGTAGTTTATGAAAAAATAAAAGTAGAGTGACACTCAATGATAACCTACAGACCTTATTCTGCCCTAAAAATTTCCCAGTGTTTTTCCTTTATTTAAACTGTGATGCTCTGTGTTCTAGCACTTTTCTAACAGGAATAACATTAACTTTTTCAGCAATTTGAGCTACAGTAGCTCGTCTGTTGGATTTGATCACATGGACCAGCCTTCTCCTCTCACGTGCATCAATGAGCCTTGGCTGCCTAGGACCCTGTCACCAGTTCACCTCTTTTCTTCCTAGGACCATGTTTGATAGGTACTGACCACTGCAGACTGGAAACACCCCACAAGAGCTGCAGTTTTGGAGATGCTCTGACCCAGTCATCTAGCCATTACATTTTGGCCCTTGTCAAAGTTGCTCAGATCCTTACGCTTTTCTATTTCTAACACATCAACTGTGAGGACGAAATGTTCACTTGCTGACTAATATATCCCACTCACTGACAGGTGCCATGATAACAAGATGTTATTCACTTCACCTGTCAGTGATCATAATGTTACGGCTGATCGATGTATATTCTAACTTGAGTATATATGCACATTCCACCTGCCTGTAACTCAACTGCAAGAGAGTTGATGGATTTTAAAAATAAAAAAGCCATACATACTTTAGATTCTAGATGAGCTTTACACCCTTAGGGCTTGGGGTAGAGGTTGTTGGACAACTGTCACCTTTCCTTCATTCAAAGGGGGCCCATTTTATTCTGTTTTTTTAATTACGTTTCAAAAAAAATAAAATAAACGCTAGTTGAATGACAACTTGCATGCCCTTACCTCCAACCCTCAATATTTAAAGCTGAATGCACTTGCAAGCAAATTGTATAATAGTGACTATAAAAGTGTTCAGGGACATGCAACTTAAGCCAAGTTAGGTCAAGTTACTCATTAACTCAATTGACCACTGGACCACTTTGTTTCTTCCTCCTACTTGGTAAAATGTTACCTGGTGTTAGTCTGTTCTTAGACCTTAGTCTTGTGTTAACATCAACCTGCTATTTTCTGAATACAGCAGTCCCAAAAGGTCTTATGTGGACCTTATGTACAGGGCTGGGAAAATCCACTTGTTCATTCATCTGTGAGGAGTAAAAACAATAAAAAAATAAAATAAGTGGTGAAGGACACCTCCCATGCTATTTGAGCTCCTTTTCAGTTGTCTCTAAAGCAGCCATCCTGCTGAGTTACTTAATTCTTTTTGACTTTTTTCAATTAACCTATTACTTTTTAGCAACTGATACATTTGTAACTCTTAGTAAGTGCTGCCATTGACATTAAAGTGACAGTTTAGTGACTCAGACACCCCTACTATAGAAGAATGCATGCAGAACAATGTAAGTACTTTAATATGTACTTTAGTAAGTACTTTTTAATGGAAAAAAACACCTACCACAGAAGTTATAGGCATGCTGTGAAATCTTTCTTGTGCCTTGCTACTGAATGGCTGCTTAAGCTATCAATCAGTGGCAATAAGCACTTCCAATGATATTAAAGGACGTATGTCCTGTCACTTATTGACAGCTTAAGGGGCCAATTGGTGGCAGGAAAAATTTAAATGAATGCATAGTTAACACTGGGGACTAAACAGAACCTAGCATGTAGTGTTCAGCATGTCAGGCCCATACCTCCCCGTGATGCGGGTGGCCCCTGGTCAGGGCCGGACTGGCCCACCGGGATACCGGGAAATTTCCCGGTGGGCCGGAAGGTCCGGGGGCTGGGCGGCCATGAAGACAGCCGCTGAGCTTCCCCCCAGGCTGCCCGTAATCTAATCAAAGCGGCCGCTGGGTGCTGATGCGGCCGGCCGGCATCAGCACCCAGACGATGGCCGTCTAGTGATGGGAGCAGTGTGAGGGGTGAAAGCTCCGCCCCCTCGCACTGACCTTTCACCCCTCACGCTGCTCCCATCACTATGCGGCCATCAGATTGCTGGGAATGTAATCTGAACGGCCGATGCGTGCTGATGCCGCCGGCCGGCTCTGCTTTAATACTTTTTTTTTTTACTTTATATGGCGAGCCGATCCAGCTTACCATATAAATATAAAAAAAAAGTGTTAAAGCAGAGCCGGCCGGCGGCATCAGCACGCACCGGCCGTTTAGATTACATTCCCAGCAGTCTGATGGCTGCATAGTGATGGGAGCAGCGTGAGGTGGAAGCTCCGCCCCCTCGCACTCAGACTGCTGCAGCACCGGATGTCAGGTCAGTGGCATCCTGTCAGCATAGAGGAGAACGGTGTGCAGCTGCCAAGAAGTCAAGAAAAGTAGAAGGTGAGTAAAATAATGTATTTTTTGTACTGTATAATGTTTTTTGTATTTGTTAAAAACAAAAAAATTCGGCGTGTGTGTATGTAAGTGTGTCCCCCTATATGCCACTCTGCCTCCAGAAATGCCTTATACCCCCCTATATGCCACTCTGTCCCATGATATGCCTTTTAACCCCCTATATGCCAGAGTTGCATATAGGGGTATAAGGCATTTCTGGATGCAGAGTGACATATAGGGGGTCAAAAGGCATATCTGGAGGCAGAGTGGCATAAAGGGGGTTAAAAGGTATATCATGGGGCAGAGGAGCATATAGGAGGGTATAAAGCATATCGGGGAGGCAGAGTGGCATATAGGGGGCATAAGGCTTTTCTGGAGGCAGAGTGCCCCATGATATGCCTTTTAACCCCCTTCATGCCACTCTGCCTCCAGAAATGCCTTATACTCCCTATATGCCACACTGTCCCATGATAAGCCTTTTAACCCCCTATATGGCAGAGTGGCATATAGGGGGTTAGAAGGCATATCATGGGACAGAGTGGCATATATTATTTTTTATTTAATATGGCAAGCTGGATCGGCTTGCCATATAAAGTAAACAAAAATGTCCCATGATATGCCTTTTAACCTCCTATATGGCAGAGTGGCATATAGGGGGTTAGAAGGCATATCATGGGACAGAGTGGCATATAGGATGGGTTGAGGCATATCAGGGAGGCAGAGTGGCATATAGGGGAGTATAAGGCTTTTCTGGAGGCAGAGTGCCCCATGATATGCCTTTTCACCCCTTTATGCCACTCTGCCTCCAGAAATGCCTTATACCCCCCTATATGCCACTCTGTCCCATGATATGCCTTTTAACCCCCTATATGCCAGAGTGGCATATAGGGGTATAAGGCATTTCTGGATGCAGAGTGACATATAGGGGGTCAACGGCATATCTGGAGGCAGAGTGGCATAAAGGGAGTTAAAAGGGATGTCATGGGGCAGAGGGGCATATAGGAGGGTATAAAGCATATTGGGGAGGCAGAGTGGCATATAGGGGGCATAAGGCTTTTCTGTAGGCAGAGTGCCCCATGATATGCCTTTTAACCCCCTTTATGCCACTCTGCCTCCAGAAATGCCTTATACCCCCCTCTATGCCACTCTGTCCCATGATATGCCTTTTAACCCCCTATATGGCAGAGTGGCATATAGGAGGTTAGAAGGCATATCATGGGACAGAGTGGCATATAGGGTATAAGGCATTTCTGGATGCAGAGTGACATATAGGGGGTCAAAAGGCATATCTGGAGGTGGAGTGGCAAAAAGGGGGTTAAAAGGCATATCACGGGGCAGAGGGGCATATAGGAGGGTTGAGGCATATCAGGGAGGCAGAGTGGCATATGGGGGGTATAAGGCATTTCTGGAGGCAGAGTGACATAGGGAGTAAAAGGCATTTCTGGAGGCAGAGTGGCATATAGGGGATTAAAAGGCATATTATGGGGCAGAGTGGCATATAGGAGGGTATAAAGCATATCAGGGAGGCAGAGTGGCATATAGGGGGCATAAGGCTTTTCTGGAGGCAGAGTGCCCCATGATATGCCTTTTAACCCCCTTCATGCCACTCTGCCTCCATGAATGCCTTATACCCACTATATGCCACTCTGTCCCATGATATGCCTTTTAACCCCCTACATGTCTCAATCATAGCTTTTATTAAATATGGAAAAAAATAGTCTACATGAATTAATAAAGAAATAAAAGTTTCTTACCAGAATATCGTGAAGAATAATGTGATCAGTGTTTTGTTCCACTGAATAAAATGGAACTTTTTCATCTAAAAATGTTCGCAGTAGTAAATGTTTTGATCCCATTATGTGTAATGTATTTCATTTATTAGGGCCTTTTAACACTTTTGCTTTCTGGCATTTTAATACAAATAATGAGATAAAAAGAATGGCACATAGTGTGACTCGGGTGTGTATAAGGGGTGCGTGTGGGTATAAGAGCTTCACCGTGAGATAAACTATATGGGGCTGGTCCCCAAATTTTTCCAGGGCTGCTTTTCAGTCCCAGTCCGGCCCTGCCCCTGGTATGTCTGGTACATCATGCCCCTGGCTTATGGCCCCATTCTTGTGCACTACCTCCAGCCCTACTTCCATGCCAGCATCCTGTGGACTGCTTCATCGGGCACGTCACCGCATGGTGCCAGTGTGCGCAAATGCACTCCCTGTGTTTTAGATTTAGCTGCTTCTCCATGGCAACAAAGGCTTGGCTGAAATTATTGAAGCTCTGGAGGCTGTCCTTTGCCCCTATATAAACCTGCCCCTTCCATCATGTCGGTGCTCAGTCATATTGTGCCTTCAGAGGGACAAGTTGCTCTCTGACATTTCCTGCATTTTGTTTGATATCCTCATATCTTGAATATTGGCTTGTTTTGTGATTATCCTGACCCCTGGCACCCTGAACTTTGGCTTGCTTATTGATTATCCTAAACTCTGGCATGCTGATATCTGACCTTCCTGACTACGCTGACCTGTACATCTATCCGTCATTCGTGCTGGTGATTACGCCTAAGGAGTTCTGTTCCATTCCTCTAGTGCTGTCTATCACTTTAAGCAAGTGTTGTCATTCCTGCACCTTGGTACCACTACTGTAATTGTACATTTCTACTTCTACTGACACAGCGCTGGAGCTGACTGGAGGTTAGTTGGTCACTTTGGTTAAACATAAATACAATTGCACACAGTACATGGAGTGGGAGTAGTGGTGCCTAAGAGGGCAAGAGAGTAAAGGGTGTGCAATGGTGTTTTATGTGTGCTCCAGATTTAAAACAAAAATACAAATACAAAAAAGTGAGTACATGAGTTTTTCACCTTGGCTAATGAGCCCCAGGGTTATGCTTATGTATAACTCTTCTGCTCAACATATCATTAAATTTAAACGATTACCATTTTGTCATGAGCAGGTGGAGTTGTTGGGTCATCCCACTCGCATTATGTTAATCTAAATGCCATGCTCTGCCCATGTACGACCCTACTCCATGATCATTATGGATATGTAAGACCCACCTAACAAAGAATGTATTTCTCAACAGTTATGTGTTTTGATTTTGAAGCAATCAATTAAAACTCACACAAGTGCTCTGGGGTCATTAAAAGGTCATTATGTAAGAATTGATTTATTTGCAATGCTTCTCATTCATTGTTTTCTGGAATCAGACATACTATGAAAGCACTTTGAGCGAATCTGGCATGAAAATGCCTGTGATTTTGTCTATAGAAGTGATACCTGTATCTTGATAAAAGATAGTGCTTTACACTTTTTAAGGAATTCATTTATTTTTGCAGTGTGCTTTTGTTTCATTTTACCATAACCATAATGTATTCAAGTGATTTGGCCTATTCAGGAACCAGTTTTGTTATTTATCATAAATTTGTAAGGTTGTATAAGAACAAATAGGCCTAAAAAGAACTAAAAAAATCCTTTTGGTCCATTTGCACATGTCTAATATATATATGTATTGTTGTATGTATGTATGTATATGTGTAGGTAGAATCTCATGGTACGACGTAACTTCTTTTGTATGAATACCTGGATTCTTTTAATGATTTTGTATTCTGAATTTCATGACCTGCCAATCCTGTTTGTGAAACAATGCAAATTATACTAGCATTTAATAAATAAAGAATGTTCGAAATTGGGAAATTGGGAAAAATAGCCAACTCACACAATTACATTTATTCTTAGCTATGGGGTAAACTGTGTTACGTACTCCCAGAGCTTCATATAAAAAAATTAATACATAATATAGATACATATGTGCCAACTTCACGTCATCCGTGAATAGTTGCTCTACTCTATACTAGATTATGGGATTTGTAAACCAAGATCTGAACATATTAAGGCACTTTAGAAAATAGAAGCAGGTGCACAACACACTCAGCAGTGGACAGCTACACTTGCACAGTGATACCCAGTGGCCTAGAGAATCACTATGAGGTGCCAGCCTACCAAACATCTCCCCTCCAATAACATCCCCTGACCCCCCACCCTCTGTAATATAACAGCTTACAATTATGAAGCATTGCTTACCTGTTAAAATGTTATTGGCCTGGAAATATGTTAATTTGGCTCTTCTTTGTAAGACACATATGCCGAACACCTAGATGGAAAAGTTAAAAATATTAAAACAAGACTTTCCATGTTCACAAAAAAGCCTAGGATCTAAAAATATATTACATCTCTTCTTATCTATTCCTGGGGCAGCATCTTTATTTTGATGATAACTCCACAAGCATCTGGCAACCAACTCATAGTCATTGATTTGATTTTGATCTCGCCCTCTCAGTCATCAGTATAGTTTAATGGTCACCTGGAGATGTTTCAGGACATAGTAATAAATCAAATCCAGATGTTGTCTTAGACAGTTGATTAATTGTAAACTACGATCCAATCTACCACTTTGACAGGTGAATGTCTGTTGCCCGAAGAAAGAACATGCTGTTTCCATTTACTGAAAGAAAACTAGACCTTTTATTGTAATAATAAAAAAGTATGCCAGTGACAGAAATATTTCTCTCTAACTTAAACCAAGAATATTCCCTTGAAAGCAATAATAGGAGGGTTATTAAGATTAAGTAAAACTGGTATAGTAAATCACAGCACTTTGGTGTTATGAACATGGTAGAAACATTGATCAAATGGATTGACTAACACAATTTTAAATATTCTAATAATAGTATCTAATAGTATACTGTGGAATAGTTATATAACATATGCTACATAACAAAAAACCTGTTATCATACTCATAAACATTTTTTTTATTTTAGGGTTAAACCTGAAAATATCCCTGGATAAAAAAAAAAAAATGTTCATGCCAAATATAACAGATCCCCAAAAATGTTTTACTTTCTGATGTGTAAAATAAATTGCATTACATTGATTTATAAACTGTCATCAGATTCTATAGCTCTACAGTATTAAACTTTGGGGGGGCAGTACACAATTAACAATAATATTTTATACAATTTCATAATAAGATTACACACAAATTAAGATATAAATGTACAGAAGGAGAAGGTTCTTCTCTTGTGAGTGCTCAAAATGACATAAGTATATATATCCACAGAATGACCTGTTAAAAATAAAACTATGCATGCTGAATACGATGTAAAAATATTTGCAAAACATAAGTTGTAATCACAGCCTAGCATTTAACCCCTAACATCTCTTTCTCAGGGGAGAGATAAAAATAACCATTTTTTCTTCTTTTCTTCTCTGTTCTTCGACAAATGAGTCCAAAAGGGTTAGTGGTTAAAACTTATGCCATTACTAGAACATTTTCTTGAAATATAGTACTTCATTTTTTAATATACATAGGAAAGGTATATGCTCATATAAATTCACTAAAAATAGTTATACACTTTATTAACTAGTAATTAATAAGTAAATTAATTTTAAGTAATTAAGTGTAATTTATATTAAAATAGAACTGGATTATGAAACAACAGAATTATCAAAATGTGCTTTCTACATCACTAAAGCTGATCTAAAAGAAGATGAAAAGCGTGGTAATGTAGTTTCCTTAAAATCATATTTACTGACCCAACAATTGCAAAGTAGTTTCTTTTATTAATCTATAATCATATTGAAACAATAAACTAGATTGAAAGTTGTTGATTTTGATGTAGAATACATTTGGGTTTGAACATTAAAAAGGCTCAGGTGCTCCTTTGTATGTTCATATATTCTCATAATCATCTGGTCTCGATAAATGATCAAAATAAGAAAACGTTTACCAAGCTCATCAAAACACTAAAACACTATATTTAGATGTATGGTAGACCCACCATTCTTTGTGTAGCTGAACTATGCAAAAACTCTATGCATAAACATTTTTATGATTTTTGGTTTCTAGTTATTTAGTGACAATTCCCTAGATGCAAGGGCTGTAAAAATAGAAGACATGTGATGCTATACAGGTGTGCAATAATATCACGCTTCAGGGGTGGTTGATAAGGGGTGTTTCAGGCAAGATGTGAGGGTGGTAAATTAGAGTGTTAGACAGAAAGCCCCCTTGAATAAAGTTTTTTTTCCTGTATGTTTACAGATCTGGAGGTTTATGGAGTCAGAAGCTATGTGAATGTTAGCTCTATATTTGAAGTTGGTGTTGCCATTTGGAAGTGGTAGCAGTTTAGTTTTATAAATATAAGTTTTTGGTAATGATGACAACGCTTCAAGGATGAACTTTGGGAAGACAGTTGGTAATACATGTTAATTAGGAGAGAGGAAACTGTAGAGGTTTGGTATCTTCTGGACTGGGGAACAAGCCCCCCCTCCATCATAACTAATGTACGCAAATATTTCCACACATACACACACCCACACACACTTACTCTGGCCTGCATTACCTGACCTCACTGAGCCCCACTTTCATGAGTGGGCCAGTCTTGATTGGCAGAAAAAAATGTAGGTATCTATGTGTGGAAAGGCAAGCACAGGGACCTGATATACTAAAATTGCTAGTATAATAGGAGGGCATACCGAATGAGACACTGAAAGCATTGTTTAAGAGTAAGGATGCAGCTCATGTAAAGGTAATTCCTACTACCTCCTACTACTATTTCTACTTCCTCAGGAACCATACTTTGTATAAAATAAAATTAATAAAAACATTCAAAAGAAATCAATGTAGCTAAATATTTTTCTTATATCTGTTTTATATATTTTTAAGTAACAGTACCAGTAATGAAAATACAAATCCAATTGTGGATTAGAGTTCTTCAATTTCTTGATGAAGAAGCGCTTGCTTTCTTGATGAAGTATTGCAAATGAACAAGAAAATGAATTAAGCTGATGTTTATATTGATGTTGTTTGTATACTTCTAACAAGCACATTTTTTTCCAAAAACTAAATGTGTATTATTCACTATATCATCTACATGCAAAAGAATCATCTTCCCAAGCAGCAATGAGTTTACAGCAGAGTTGCTTTTACATCTCACGTTTCACTTTACACATTTTATGAAGGATTAAGCAATGTTTTGTAAATAAATATATTAAATACCCTATCGCATATTACATTATCTATTTTAAGCCTGTAAAAATGGAAACATAACATTAATCTTTAATGCGAAGACAATCTAAAGGCAAGATAGCAAGCAAAACAGTCTTAGCAAGAAGTATCAGAACATTGCTGATCTTGTTGCTAAGTAACCAGCTTCAAACATCCATTGGGCATTGTCCTAGATTATTTTCTTATGTATGTATTGGCCTTGTAAAACAACATTAAATAAATATATTTTGCACTAATTTTCCAGTTATACCACAATTCTGCAAATGTGACAGGCTGTAATGAAGTTAGTCATTAAGTAACTTCTAAATGTGTGCAATTCTGAGTGATTTGGTTCTAGATATGTTTCCAGATACTGAGGCATAGCTAAAATTATAGTTTTGCAAATACTAAATCATCCCAACAGGGAAGCGCATATTAATTATTCACAGTTCCAAAATTCTTGCTGTGGTTAATGCAATAACATCTGATCATAGGCAGTTCCCACCCTTAGTTTCAAACCTCTTTCCCCTTTATGTGAGCCAACACAGTTACATGTAGTGAGGTTTAAAAATTAACCTCAATTATAAGTTTCTTTCTGCTATTCCTTATATTTTTTATATATGCATTTTCCTTCATGGTTTAGAAAGATATTATATCAAGATATTAAAAGGACACTTCAGCCATGATATGTACTTTATTTCTTCTCTTTAATCTTCCCATATGCATTACCCCCTCAAGCTACTTGACATACTTTAGATGTTTTCCACCAAATACATCTCCTGCTGCCTACAACCATCTGGTATACTCCCCACCTGAGTTAACAAGAGATCTATGGGTTAAGGAAATCTAAGGAGACACTCCATGCCCATGTGCCGCAAGCGATCCCATTTATTTCAAAAGGATCGCCATGGTGCTGCTGATTGGCTACTTTAAAGTTCTACTGACGGCAAATTAATTATTTGACATTTTCTTACAAAGTACTTTGATATACAGTCTTTGTTGAGGAGGCTACTTAGGACACCAGACTTTCCATTTAAATAACAATACATGTTCTATTTGAATGCAACATACAAAAATGCATTTTTTGATAATTAGAAAATAGGATCAAATTACGGGTTTTCTGATGCACCAACGATCCCATAATTTGGATCACCATTTAATAACATTTTTTTTTTTTTTTACTACAATTTTCATTCTTGGTGTGCTGAAAGCATTTTTCACAGACTAGCATTTTCTTCATTACTCTTGTTAAGTGAACGTCTTGTATGTGCTGGTTTGGTCATTTCCCGCTGTTCTGTTTTACTTTCTCACTGTATGTGAGAGACTGAGACAAGTGAAATAATTTTGTGAAAGTGCAGTTTCAATCAGGGCTGGGAATAACCTGTAGAGAAACTAATTAACCCTATCAAAAATGTGATCAGATTATCACAAAACAATAATAAGCATGCCTGGGTGGCCATGGAAAATAATGAGCGTACCAAATTTGAGCGGCTGTTCATTGCATCTATTTGTTTTTGTAAAGAATGGGTTGTCTGTCCAGTCTTCAGGTTTGATTACTGTCTCTCCCTGGTTACTTTTAGTTGGCTTCTAGCACTGTGTAATCATCCTTGTGGAGCCTGCATTAAACCATTGCATTTGTGAAATCCTTCCTCATGCTCAATATTAAAAGGTAAAAGTTTTATATAAGGCGTGTATGCCCCACAATGTACAACTGTGCATGGTTCTTGACTTATACCCATACATTACCGTTAAAGAACACTTAACAAATAAATAACAGACCGAAACATAAGATTGTGGCAAATTAAGTTTAGTTTATTATTTACAACATCCACACAAAACAACTAATGAGGCATTTCCTCTCCTGTGAACAGATGCTGACACTGCCGGCTCCTAGCCATATGCCATTGCCAGGCCCAAGCACAAAGTCGGTGCCCATTTCTGCCCCAAAGTGAACTGTGGAGGGTGTTTGCTGGCAACCTAGCTAGTAGGAAAGGCTGCATTACCGGTAACATGCGAGTCACATCAGAAGCAACTAGTAGAGATTGAGACTTCTCTGGCGTTTTTACCAGTCGCCCTCCTGTGCTCCTATGTCACTCATGATGGGATGGGGGTAAGGAAAACAAGGCAAAAAGATAAGTAATAACTGACTTGGCCCAAAGGACCCCCTTAAAAAGCCAACTATTTCACCTAATCCCTTCTGTCCCTGCCACAAATTTTCCTGCTGTTCCAGCTGGCCCAGCCTGCTGACCTTTGTTCTTGCCTGGACACCATATTAGACTTATTGGGGGCAAAAGCTCCATTCAACCCTAAGTGCAAGCCTGACCACAAAAATCAGTGCTTGCCATTGACCGATACATTACTGGAGGGACATGCCTGCACCCAGCCATATGCCATTGCCAAGCTGAACTACAAAGTCAGCACCCAGTTCTAGTCTGAACCAAACTGTAAAGGGTGCTTGCTGGCAACCTTGGGAGAAGGGAAGGCCCGCATTACTGCCACCAAAAAAGTGGACTTTGCTCTTGTCTCCTCTAATATGGAGTGCCACAAGCCAACAAAATCTATATACCATTATTGAACTATGAGGGAAGAAAGTTAGTGCCTAAACTTTCTGACACAGCAAAAAAAACAGCACAATATGATTACCCAGGCCTACTGCCTCTTTCTGGGATCTCCTCCAAGCCTTCTTGATTTCTGGACTGCAAAGCAGCTAAGTATAAATTTGTTCTAGCCTTTGGAAAAGCCCTCTTCCTTTATGTGCAAGATCTATTGCAGCAACCTTCCTAAAGTGAATTCATCCGTCTGCAACACGGCTAGCACAAAGGTTACCCAGCTGTTCCCTACATGCTTGTATCACACCTTTGATCAGAGTCTGCTGCCAATTTCCAAAGGTTTCTGGGAAAGACAGTCTTTTATATGGAAACACTATTATCTTCATAGCTATGGGAAGTCCTAACTCAGACAAAAAAAATCAGACAATAATGAACTGCAGTCCTGTGGCCCTTTGGGGCTATAACCAGAAAATGGAGGTTATTGGTAATTGATGATAAATGCAGGGATGTACTTAATGACTCGAAAAAGGCTCAATATACAGTGCAACTTATAGGTAAACATGTCAACATAAAACTAAAACCTGAAAGCTGATTTGAAGTCAACTTTGGTCCTTAAGGCCCCCGGGCCTAAATCCCTGGTGATCTTCAGGTCAAACAACTGGTAGTGCCCTCTGCATACCTCCCTATCTGGAGCATAATCCACCGAACCCCTTCGAGGCAGGATAGGTGTGGACCAAGCCCAAACTTTCCTGCCTCCTTTTTAGTTGCTACGCTTGGTGACAGAATAAGATATCTGGAATAGGAGGACTATCAAAGGACCTTCCATCTTACCCAATAACAACTTTTTAGTTAACTTCTCTTTGACTATGTCTGGGTGTTGGTCAGCGGCCTTCAGATTTCTCAGGCTTGCTCTTTGCACCACAACATCCTTAACAGAAATTTTAAAAACTTGACTTAAAACCTTGCAAAAAAAAACAAAACAAAAACTTTCAGCCTATCAGGATAACCTAACAACCTGGGTCACTGGGTCTGTATATTCTCACCGGCATTTAACCTTTTATCAGATTGGAGCCCTCAGCTCCGGCTTCCTGTGACACCCAACTGCTGGGTGGCTCCAGCCACACTTACCACACTTGTGTTTACATTAAGTTACACTTTCTCTCATTATAAGGCCATCACTCAGGTTTTAGTGCGCTAATGTCAGGGTTCTGGCTGCTGACCAACATATCCTGCCCTTTCCTAAGGTACACTACCCTTATCCACACATCAATATCTTTCTGCCCAAAACATAGGGTTTTTGTTCTCTCTTTTTTCTTTCTTAAATCTCTATCGTGTTTACACCACATGAACCCCCAATATGAAATGTACAACTCGACTAAGTCAGCGTACTTGTTCATGCACTCTTAAGACCAGTGCTCAAGTTATGCACTAGAATACACATTAAAACCTCAGATCCATTGGAATATATTATTTTTTACATTTTTTTTCTCTCTTTTACCTTCCCATCTCTCCTCTTTATTATTCTGGGCCTTTTCACCCTCCTTGGTCAGGTCAAACAAATTAAGGTATTTGCCCTGATCTTCTTAATAATCCTTTACCTTTTCTGCTTGTGTGTTGGAGTAATGGCTCCTGCAAAAGTGTCCTCTGCCCCCTCAAACTCTGTTTTTTCTCTGCCCTCTTTGGGCTTATTTTTACCCTTCTTAACATAATTTTTCATGAATTTCAGCATTGTGTTGTCTAATGAGTCGCTGTCTAATGATACTGATGTGCCAGAATCTTCATAGGTCGAGTCAAAGGAATGCAATTGTGTGATGCAATTTGACTCACCCAGGTTAAGTGAGTTGCAGTCATCTGTGATGGCTGTAAAATTTCTGCTGCCCCCACACTGTTGTCTTTCATGGTGCCATCCTGTACGTTTGTCAGACACCAGTTGAGTGTCTGTGTTGGAAAGGAGGAAGAGGAGCCCAGAATGCAGGACAACCGGAGGAAATGAGAAGCAGTTCGGATAATAACAAAGATAGGGCACAGGCAAAAGTCCAGCAAACAGATAGCGAAGTCAGGACACAGGCAGAAGTCAGGTTCAGGCAGTGATCCAATAGAGTAGTCAGGACACAGGCAGAAGTCAGGTTCAGGGAGCAATCAAACAGAATAGTCAGAACACAGGCAGAAGTCAGGTTCAGGCAGCAATCCAATAGAGTAGTCAGGACACAGGCAGAAGTCAGGTTCAGGCAGCAATCCAATAGAGTAGTCAGAACACAGGCAGAAGTCAGGTTCAGGCAGCAATCCAATAGAGTAGTCAGGACACAGGCAGTAGTCAGGTTCAGGTACAGGCACAGGTTAGAATAGGGATAGCAGCACAGTACTGGGCACGCTATGTAAGGCACAGAGCATCTCAGAATATCTGAGCGCCGCCATAAGGGAGCTGGGGGGTTTTATAGGGCTGTAAGGCGTGACGTCTGACGTCACGTCTGAAGATCCACCCTCCGTACCGCTCCCGACATAATCTATAGTGAGAGACGGCTGACCAGCTGGGTGAGACATTGTATTGCTCTTGACTGGCTAGGTTGAAAGAGAGGGACAACATTTAGTGTGGCCTGGGTGGGCACTATTGGGCTCTGGGTGTGAGATACGAAGTACGTCTTACCGGAAGGAATTGAACACGCTTGCTCAATACGGAACACGTACAAGGAGGCCTGGAAAGGATAACAGGGCGCTTGGCGGTGTAACCGTAAGCACGGGTGGTCGAGAAAGAGCCGGGTCAGGATACCGGAAGTCACAGAGCCGATAGCGAGCCAGGGTCAGGATACCAGAAGTCACAGGAGCCGTTTAGCAAGCCAGGGTCAGGAGACCAGAAGTCACAGGAGCAGTTTAGCAAGCCAGGGTCAGGATACCAGAAGTCACAGGAGCCGTTTAGAAAGCCAGGGTCAGGATACCAGAAGTCACAGGAGCCGTTTAGCAAGCCAGGGTCTGGATACCAGAAGTCACAGGAGCCGTTTAGTAAGCCAGGGTCAGGATACCAGAAGTCACAGGAGAAAAATCAGGAACACGGATAGGCTCAACGAAATACAGGAAGCACCAGTATAACTGAGCACCGGCATTAGTATGATGGAGCCATAGCGACGCAGTAGAATCTAACAGGCGGTCCGCCTCATAAATATTCATGAAGCGGCTGCATGTGCGAGCAGCTGCTTCGTGCAGCGGTGAGAAGAGGAGGACGCCTGGCGTCTCCCTAAGGTAGGTGCCTTACACTAGGTATATGCACTGTGTGTATAGCTAGTATCGTTGCCTGTAGAGGGGTTGATTGGCCAGGAAGGTGTGGGAACTGGTGGCCCATGCTGCTGGCCAATTGCTGGTGGTATTCAAAAGACCATCCTATGGCAGGAACACGGGAGAAATTTAGTGGTCTAGTAAGACAACCTTACAGTGCTCCAGGGCCGGATGAATGACTCGCCATTCCTAAAGTCTTACTATGCAAGACTGGGATGGCACCAATGCCACTGGGCAGTGCAACCAAAAGTACCCTGGGTCGTCAAGCTGGCCATAGTGGAAGGGGTTTTAGGGTAGGCAGGTGAATGGAATATAGGGGGAAAGGGGTGGAACAGGGAAAGGGGCAATGGGGGAGTAGGAAGGGATGGTTGGGTAAGGGAAGGGGGAATTAGGGAATGTATTAGGGAGCAGGGTCTCTACCACTTCACTGGGGGAAACCTGCCACTGGTATGCAAGAGACATGCTGACATGCTGAAGTCAGTTACCTGTAGAGAAAATAATACTGCCCCTGTTCATTAACAGCATTGCCTCCATGTTCCTCTGTGGCACATGGGGGACCACATCACCTGATAAGCAGTTTTTCCTAGTCTAGGGGTTTTGGGGCTTAACCTCACAGGTGGTCTAAAGCCCCTGGCCCCCATATAGACATCCTGAAATGTTGCACTCCCATCTTAAATCAACAGGATCCCTCAGATTAACACACATACACAATCACAATAAAAATGCACTTACACTTACTCTATTATACATCTGATGTGGTTCTATATCTTAGGCTGGCTGTTCTGGGTCAGGTGTTTCAAGAATTTTAGACAGGTTTGGAGCAATTGCACCCTGGGCCAAGCCTGCCCCTGCCTTCCCTACTTCCTTACACCTTCCAGTAGGGGGTTCTCCATTGGCTATCTGCCTCTGTGCAAATCCCACAACCCACTTAACGTTGTGCCTTGTCACAGTTATCTTATTTTTTAATAGTTTAACATGTCAGTGTTCCTGACAGTTGGGATTATGTTTTGATTTTCTTCTTCTTTCTTCCTCTACTTTCTATACTTTCAAATGACTTGTCCAGTAATTTCTAGCTCCCTTCTCTAAAATACACAATGTCTATCAACTTATCTATTTAATACTATTCATGCTACTTCACCCCAAGCTCCAATGTGTTGATCATTACAGATTTCTCATTAATGTTTGCAGTATATGTTTGACAAACTACAGTTACAGTTTTGTTTCTTTGTGAAAAAACTGTGTTTTGTACATGCAGCATAATGTAAATCTGTGAACCTATTTCACCTCTCCCTCAACCCAGAACATATTAAGATAAAATGGCTCTTACTCGTGTTAAGCGAGCGGTAGATATCACTCTTTCACAAAACAAATAGCACTATGTATATTTTTTCTATAACAAGTGGTATCTTAGTTGTGAAGAATTCCCCATAGGGCAGGGTCAACTCCCTCTAGTTGCTTAATCTACATGTAACTAGCCTTCTGTTTTGCTGTGGTCATATTTACCTGTGTTTCATACACTAGGTAAGAGTCCAGCAGTAAATTGGATGGTCCTAGTGATACATTTTCCACCATTGAAGAGTACAGAACAGTCACTGAAGATGTTCAGAGAAACATCTCTAATAACAAAAGTTGTGTAATAATTCAATAAAATTCAGTACAATTCAAATACTTAATTTCCTAGAGTTTGAAATAATAAAATAGATAATAGTCTTAACCTTCTAGCATTTGTAAATTAGAAATCCTTATCACATAGACTTTTTCATTTTTCTGTTCTTTTTCCTTTTTCCTTCTCATTATCTTTTTGAGGTAATCCAATATTGTATGCAAGAAACTCTTTCTCCTTGACCTATATAACCCAGTTCAGCAAAAAAATAAACCACACATTTAGGCAGAAAAGAATATGGATTTTTACTTTGGAAAGGAAATCAGTTTATTTTTAGATTTATAGTTCAATGTGTCATGACTTTGACTTTGTAAAATAAAGAAAACATTTATTAAGTAGTAGCAGCAGCAGCAAAGGCAATCAAGTCATAGATGTTTCTGAAAACTTTTAATATGTATAATATTGCCTTTGTGAGGACTTAATCCATCTTAATTCAAAAATAAATAATAAAATTAATTAGGAAAAGGGGCCACTCCTAGCTCCAAAAGCCCCACAGCAGCAATGTTACTAGGTTATTACAAACATTGGCATTAGAATGGGTCATACTGAAAAGCTCAGCAAGACCCTCTTTAATGCGGAGCAAAAAAGGGGTTGCTCCAAACCTCATCATTCCTGGGGGGAGGACCCATGCCAGGTGCCACTTGAGCCCACAGCAACTGCAGTCGCAGGGGTGACAATTGTGACTGGGCCTGTCACTGCAATCACATCTGCACTGGCCTGCTGGTTACCTGTGCGTTGCTCACACTCTTTGAGCAACATCTCTTGTACCGCAAGAACCTGCAGAAGCTGCTTGCCTGTGCAGAAGTGTTCAAGTGCCACAGACAAATCTACAATTCAGGTAAGTGGATGGGGGAGGGTATAAGAACGAGTATGTGTGTTGAGTGAATGAATAAGTATTTGCGAATTAGTATCTGAATAAAAATGTGTGAATGAGTATTTGTGAATGAGTGAATGGATGAGTATGTGTGATAACATGTGTAAGTGGGGGAAATATGACACAGGCAGACTGTTTGAGGCAAGCATGGCACAGGCAGGCTGTTTGGGAGGCAAGCATGGCACAGACAGGCTGTTTGAGGCCAAGCATGGCATAGGCAGGCTGTTTGGGGCTAAAATGCCAAGTCATCTGCATCCAATCTGGGTGCTGGGTAGAGCCTGTGGATGTAATCTGGGTTCTGGGACAAGTCTTATGTGTGCAAGCTGGGTGCCAGGGCTGGCCTTTGGGCTTTACAACCTGTGATCAATGTCTGCAATTTAGGGTTTCCATGCATTCTTTATTTATATGCTCTATACCCTTTTCACTTCATCTATACTTGCAAGGTTGGGTTTGTGTGTTATTTAGTTGCTCTGTACCTGCAATGCTATTTTCCATGTGTTTTTTATATCAATACCTGCAAATACAGTGTTTCTATGTCTTATTCAGTTGATCTATACCAGCAATACTGTGTTTCCATGTGTTGTTTATCTGATATATACCTGAACTACATGAGAGGAAAAGATAGGTTTGGCACAGTGAAGGAGGAGACAAAGGAACCCTAGGGGTGATGACAGGGGAGGGGGCACCACAGGGGTAGCCTGCACAGGGTGCCTGAACACCTAAAGCCATCCCTAGTTATGACTCACATGTCCATCTCAGTTGCCAAAATCGCACCATTCATTTACTATGTGATCTAAGTAATATTGCACTCCTCCCCTACTCATGCAGAGTCACGCTAGGAGGGAAGAATTCAGTGACTCTGACAGTCTCTAATCTGTAGAGTCAGTGAGGCAAGTGCTTTTGTTTTTTGTGTGTTGGAGTGGAGGGTGTGATTGCATGCCCAAGAAAATGCTTGCCAATCAATGTTAAAGACATAAGTTAGTTTCTGCCCTGCTAAATCTGACCCAGCCCACTATAATAGTGCTATAATTGTGAAGTTGAGGCATCTGGCAGTAAAAACATCTCAGCCACAAAGGAGGTAGAACACACGCACTCTCAGAGCAAGGCTGCCTAGGGCTGTAGAACATGAAAATTGCCTGTTCTGTGTAGCATCACTCACTACAGAGTATCAAACTGCCCCCCTGGAAGCAAAACCACACTAGCACTGTGTGTCATGTTCCACCCTTCGCAGCCTGGAATACTCAAGCCTCCGTGGCCGCCCTTCTCACTCTGAAGCGCCCAGACCTGATTACCATGTTCAGCTGCACCCTGTTACCTGATCAGCCTGCCTATATAAACCTGCCCTGTACCTGATGTGCTATTTGGTTTCCTGAGTAATTGATCCTGACTTGTTCCTGCTTAGAGCCCTGGCAAGTGGGCTTACCTGCCTTGAGCCCTGCCAATTGGGCTTACCTGCCGCGCACCCCACCCAGAAGGCTACCTGCCACTCGCCCCGCCAGCGGGCTTCCAGCCTAGAGACTTACCACCTTGTTGTTTATACCATCATCAGCAATACAGATCATATCACCGTATTCTGCCTGTGGTTTGTTTCTTGCGCCTGTCTGTAACAACCCCCAAAGTCATTATGCATCAGAGGGTACAGACGGAACCCTTTGTATCTCCTGCACCTGGGCTCCTACCAGATCTGTTTACCCGGTTCATGACACTGTGTGTCAGAAGCTTCATGAAGTGGGTTTCCATGGCCAAATAGTTGCCAAAGTTCTATTCGCCAAGCATCAACTGGAGTTGTTTAAAGCAGTGGAAAAGTGTTCTCTGGAGTGATAACTCATACCTACCGGAATCCATAGTATGTACTAAGAAGTTTGGTGGAGGATTATAATGGTCTGGGCCTAATTTTAAAGGTTTAGGTTAGGCCCTTATTTTTAGTTAATGGTCATGTTAATGCTACAGCTTACAAAGACAGTTTAGACAATTGCAGGCTTCTAGCTTTGTGGCATCAGTTTGGGGAAAATAATTTTCAGTTCAAACATGACAGTGTCCCTGTGTACAAAGCAATGTCCACAAAAACTTGGTTTGACAAGTTTGGTGTAGAGGAACTCAAGTGACCCCCCTTTGCTTACCTTTTAAGGGTCATCTAGTAATGATAAGCAAAGACATTCATTACTTTTTTAGGCCAAGAAAGGGGGGCACAAAAAATAAGGGCGCCATAGGAGTGTTTATATCTATATTCCCATACACCTGCATCCCTAGGCGTTTGGTGGATTTATTGCATCCTTCATTGAATGGACCCCACTGACTTGAACAAAGTCCATATACTTTAATGGGACAATGCTTCCTCCACCATCTTAGAGGGACAAATTAAGCCCAATTGCACGCATTCTTACCTTAGTAAATAAACTCTGATGAGTTTATTTACCTTAGTAAATAATCTCTGATTGCATTTTATGCCTTTTAACTTTGAGCCCTTCTGTTTACTAATGACCCACCTCCTGAGCAATAATCATAGTTTTATCAATGTTGGCCTAATAAGAAATGTGAAAGTTAAAAATGTTTCTGTAGCTAAATGAAAAATAACCCTGAAAAGA
Organism: Spea bombifrons; assembly: GCF_027358695.1. Classification (NCBI taxonomy): domain Eukaryota; kingdom Metazoa; phylum Chordata; class Amphibia; order Anura; family Pelobatidae; genus Spea; species Spea bombifrons. Next base: position 33,250,387 of record NC_071087.1, on the reverse strand, counting down.
GATATGTTCCATGGCAACTCCAAATATATCCTGATAAAAAAACCATTGACTTTTAAGGAACATAAGAATAACAGAAATAACATAAAATAGTGACTATTTCTTCACAGGATTATAATAATAAACTGTACATTACAAATTGATTTCTTTCAAATAATTAAAAGTAAATGTTTTTTTGTAGAGAGAGTTAGGTGGTAATAATAAATTCTTGGCTGTCACTTATTCTTGGTTTATGTTTTTTTCTATATAAAATCTCTGATTTAGGTGTCACATAACATTTTTCATTTGTCAAACACATCAGTAAATTACCTTCAGCTATTTAAAGCAGAATAGTATACTGGGATTGTCTCAAGGGCAGTAGATTTATTTCTGGAACTGGATATCTCAATAACTTTTTTTCACATTGTGAAATGCAGCAGGTTGGTATTTTTGGTCAAATAATCCTTAAAGGTGTTGTGGAAAATTATAACATAGCACTAAATCAGAGTTAGTAATTTGGCAGCTGTTAATGGTTAAACACTATATTAAAGGGACCAACAAGACCTTGTCTATAGTAAATTAATTTGAAAATATTTACTTAAACTTACACTCAGTGAGCACTTTAATATGTATGCTTCCAAAATGGAGAAGACAAAAAAACTTACCTGAGGTAAAAACTGCAGCTGTGCTTTCACCTTGGTCTGGACTTTTTGGTGATATGTTTTTTTTTAATGTAAACTGTAAGTAAAGTTGTAGACAATTTATAAATCCGGACTTCCATTGTTAATAATTTAAGTTTAAATGTTATACACGTGTGAGAACTTTTGGTTTTGGTAGCCTTTGTGATAATTTCATAGACTTTCTATATTTTCTTACGGATACTGGCATGTGAAGTAATAAATACCTGGGCAGGTGAAGTGGAAAAACTGTACCTAGTATTTATTATTTATTATCTCTACCCAAAAAGGTGCTAGAGCCTCGTTCCCGGCAGCAGTTCTGCTACCTATATCTTCATTCCTGTCAGCAGTCAAAGACACAGGAAGCACACTATAGGAGCGCAGTGCATGAGAGAAAAGGAGATCTTAGGCCTGGTAATGCCAGGAGTACATTACAGTGGCCCTTTGTGAGCATAGAGTCCAGGACGTGAAAAATACAGATCCCCAACATTTACACTGAGGACACTGAAAAACCTGCTGCACATCCGTTTAAGATCTGTCATCAGGTCTGTCTATTTTGAGGGGCATAAATGTAATGGAGGCTGGACCCTCATTTTAGGGAAATTATTCAGAACGCAATTTTATATTAATTTGCAGGTGTTAAATTGTAATATTTTGTGTTTCACCCTGTATGTATATTGAGTATGACTCACTGTCTAGTCCACGTTTAAGTGTTCTGACATTTTAGAAACACAAATCCCCACTCACGATCATCTAACTGGTCTTGGACCTGGAAGGGAACTTAATCAGGAGAGCCCTACCCCTGCTTTTTCCACAAGGATGCACTCAACATGAAAATGTGTGTTGGATATTTCTAGTCTGGAAATGCAAACTATTGAGACATTAGAGCAGGGCCGACTAACAGCGAAACACACAGACATTTTTCTAGGGCCCCTGCCATTCGGACTGGCCCATACTTCTCACCTGCGCCACAAAAGCAGGGATCCAATAGTGTCCCTCAACGTGCGGCAATCATGCTCCCGCGCTCATACTGCTTTCCAGAAATGACATCACTTCTCAACTCGCATAGTCAGTGAGGGAGGATGATTGCAGCACATCATAGGACCCAATCGAATCATCGCTCAGAGTGTGCACGTATGTGTACATGTACAGATGTGTGGTGGAGGGCAGAATAGAAGTTAGGAAGATAAATAAAAATGTAACAGGCAGACAAGAGACAGGGGAAAAAAGGGAAAGAAGATAGTGACAAGTAAAGAAAAAATGTGAGGTGGAAAAAAGAATAGAATAGGAAAGATCATGTCTCTCATAACTGAAATTATCTTGCACCTCATCAGATTCCAAATGATTTAGCTAGCTTACTAAATACTCCCTTCCCACTAAACTATGGTGGCTGTTGACAGCTGCCATGTACCTCTAAAATAAGCTTGGATTTAACACATTAACCCCTTGATGACAATTGACGGTCCATGCATGTCAAGTAAAAACAAATGGTTAATGACAATTGATTGATTTCAAACGGGTGCAGAAAGCGATCTATGTTTGCTTTCTGCACCCAACGGTGTTGCTGTAATGCCTTGATGTTGAGGCATTTAGCAACACCGAGATCAGCCTCAGGGGCAATGTCTGGCCCCTTCCTGGGGCGTCAACATCCGCCATACACTGTATGGCGGCGGCCGTCCATTTTAAAAGAGTTTAGGAGGTGATCAGCGATCGTCTCCTAAACTTCAATGATGTCGCTGAAATGCCTCGATAGCTAGGCATTCAGCGACACCGAACACCCACCCTAGGATGCGCCGTGACCGCTCTGGATAGAGATGGCAGTGCGTCCAGTGAGCAAAATAAAATAATATTGCAGGTTGAGTACAGGTACTGCATTCAACCATGCAAGTCAGTGGAACCCAGCTTTCTAATTACAATGTAATTAGTAAAATAAATGTCAAAAAATAAATAAATAAAAAATTGTTTAAAAAAAAAAATGTTAACATGTAAAATTAATTTCCCACTGGTGTCACCATCAGGGGAACCTTCAAGTTCCAAGAAATATTTTACGAAAAGGCCAAAAAAACGGACATGTAAATTCCTACCTAAAGTACAACCTTTGTGGGAAAAATACACAAAAAAATAGTACTGCAAACTTTGACAAAGGCTGGTGGTTGAATTAGTGCATGGGAAGAGTTAAAATACCAGCACTTGAAATACACTGGGGTATCTCGTTTTCAAAAATATATGGTTTTATCGGGCGCACTGAATTGGCCAAGCTCAAAGATGTACCAAATAGGGCAAGGGCAGTGGATCACCAAATAAAGTTTAACATTGAAAAATGCACATGTCCCAAATGCAACTCAGGAGATGTTGCTGAACACATATTGGGGTGTTGTGCGATTGGGGTATTAGCATTTGAAATACCCTGGGGTGTCTAGTCTACAAAAATATATGGTTTGATGGGGTAAATTGCATTGGCCAGCTTCAAAGATACCCAAAATAGCACATGAGGGAAGAATTCCCAGATTTGGAAAAAATGGTTTTGAAATAGCAAAATGCTTCCTGTACTTGCCTCCATAACATGCAGAAAAAAGCAAAAAAACATAAAAAACATTGGGTATTTCTAAACTCAGGACAAACAGTAGAAATAATTTAGCAGGTTTTTTCATTAGCTTTTATAGACAAGTAAAAGATTTTTCAAGTAAAAGTAAAAAAAAAAGTCATTTTTCTAAATGTTTTCACTGTATTTTATACTTTTTTTTATAGTAAATGATATGATACAATCAAAATAACGACATCTAAAAAAAAGCCCTTCTTGTCCTGAAAAAAACAATATTACAATATATATATAATATAAACAATATAACTTGTGTGGGTTCAGTAAAGGGTAAAGAAGAAAATTACAGCTAAACACAAGCACCGCAGAAATGACAGCCATTGTCACGAAGGGTACAAAAAAAAATCAGCCATTGTCACAAAGGGGTTAAAGACAGCCATGAGGCAGCCAGTAATTATTAGAATGGTTTTCCTTTATTTAAACAACTAGGCAGTTTTTTTTAAAAAAAATGTTATTTCTTGGATTTGTCATAAGACATTTTTTGGAAGGACCTAGCTTCACATTAGCAACAAAGTATTTTTTCTGTATTATTAGTTTATTTAGGGAAGCCTACCACTGACATAAACTCCCCCTACATTAACATCATTCACTACCACGCAGTCCTCACCTCCTGTTTCTCACCCCTTATCCACCTAGAATGCAAGTTCTTGCGGGAACAGGGGCCTCCATTCCTCTTGTATGTGTATGTCTATTGCTTGTCATTTTGTACTTGTCGTTATCTGTAAAAAATTTACCTTGTACAGCGCTGCGGAATCTGTTGGTGCGTTATAAACAAAGTATAATAATAATAATTTACAAAAAGCACTTTTAATGTAATAAACCCCTTTGTCAAATAACACACAAGTGAATATAAGAAATACATTCTAATTTTTTTCTCTATAAAATAAAGTGTAATAAAGGAAGAATATGTTTAGCTCACGATGTCCTATATATATCTTTAGTTACATTATAACTATATGTTTATTATTTCTGTAAAAGCTACCTAATTCATACTTTATATGATGTAGCTAGGCTTTTGGATAAACCGTTTCAATCCACAGTTCAATAAATAGAGACCTATGTTAACCCTAGTAATGTGCTTTCAAATGTCTTTTTTGGTGGATAAAAGCAATATTGTTTCTAGTTCAAAGTCATCAATATGTCATGTTCACTCAAACATCAACTGATAGAGTTTCTGCCACTCCAGTGTCATTTTTGTATTTTCCCTTGGCAATAAGATATTGCCTCTAGGAGGAGGAATGACACCGCTTGGAGAATACATTATTGTTCATTATGTTATAGTATATATATAACATAAGGTATATTTATAGCATATAAATAACCAGGAGATTTTCTAAAATTAATTATTAATTATTATTAAATGTTAGGTTATGTAGTGTTTCAGTCCCTGTCTGAGGTTTTTATTCAAGAGAACTAACACAGTAAAAAAATGTTACATAAAGAAATTCACATGAAGAATGAAGAATCACCCACCCCCACCCGCAGGTTGATGTTGAATTACCTGCCCTCCCCTAGAAGTGTAAAGCTACAGGACCTCTGTATCATATCTGAGAACTCAATCAGACTGAGTGCAGTAATGGGCATGCTGATGTGTATCGTTAGACCAACAGCTATCCCATAGAGAAAACATGAGAAGGAACCAGAAGACAGAATAGGCATTATATTGTGTAGTGGACTGACTGATCAAGAAATTCCTACTTAACATTCCATATAGATTGAATAGTACATGTATATCAGACAATAGATAAGAAGAGTAAACAAATATAGCAAAACTACATTGGGGAAGTGTCCCGTTAAACATCTAATTATAAATCACCCCTGTATAAAGCAACATAAAAGGGTAAGTAATAGACAGTACACACAATGAACAGATAGGTAAAACATGGACCTTCACTAAATATTTGTTCCACAGATCATAATCACAACGAAGCTAAATCATCAAATCACCATAATCATACACAGTAATGCCAGCTATTACTATAAAAAGAGGTTCAAGCATCTCTAACACACTGTCAGTATGTCATAATGTTGGGGGGAAAGTGTCAAATACATTATAAGAGGTGTAAAATAGGGTATGGACTACTCCCAATAGTGTAATAAGTACAAAAATTAATATGAGTGATATACAATGTGTTGCACTCACAAAAGTAATAGATAAAGGAGGCCCATCAAACAGAGGTAGTTCTTCTGAATATCTGGAATACAAATGAAGAAACCACAAATGGTGCAGTATTATGAAACTATATTTAATAAAGAAAAGAGCTCATAAAACTCACAAAGAAGTTGGCATAACCGGAATGTTATGCAAAAGCACAATGTAAAAACGTCCAACAGATCGAAGATATCCAAATTGAAAAAAGAACTCGGTCTCAACGCGTTTTGCCAAGCTCCGTTGGCTTCTTCAGGAGAAAAAGTAAGTGTAATCAAATAGATAATCTGTAAGATTATTCCAGATATTCAGAAGAACTACCTCTGTTTGATGGGCCTCCTTTATCTATTGTATATCACTCATATTAATTTTTGTACTTATTACACTATTGTATTTTATTTTTTTCTTCACATGTCTATGCGCCCCAACCTTTGATATATTCGTTGTTGTACACTTTGTGAGGAGTGTTGTTTTTTGGGAGCTGCAGACCTTATAAGGGTATTTACATTTATATTTATCACGTGAAGGTGTTTTCTTTTGTTTCATTATGGACTACTCCCATACTGGGTAGGAACAGCCCATAAGTAGCATAAAATAAAGTGAACAAAGGACACATCATAGGTTATAAAAGGACCACATTCAAGGCCTTAAAATTAAGCCAGAGATACAGAAGGGGGCAAAGTAAAAACAAAGCAAGTACAAATTACAGGCACATAGTGAGGTCTGTGTGGTTTGTGTGTATGTGAGCATGAATGTCTATGTATAAGTGCATGTGAGCATGAATATCTATGCATAAATGTATGTGAGCATGGATATCTATGCATAAGTGTATGTGAGCATTGATGTGTACGTATAAGTGTATGTGAGCATAAATGTCTTTGTATAAGTGTATGTGAGCATAAATGTCTTTGTATAAGTGTATGTGAGCATAAATGTCTATGTATAAGTGTATGTGATCATGGGTGTAGATGTGTGTGAGCATAGATGTGTGTGTGTAAGCATGTATGTATAAGTGCTGTGAGATGGAGTGTGTGTTACCATAAGTGGTGTGAGAGGGAGTGGGTGTGTTTGAATGAGTGTCTATTAGTGAGTATTAGCATGTGTAGATTTGTGTAAGTGTATTTACATATGTGGGAAAATTATGTCACAGATAAACTTTTGGGGGTAAAGATGGCACAGATAAGCTGTTTGGGGTCACTGATAAGCTGGAGCAAAGATGGCAAAGGCAGGCTGTTTGGGGGCACTCACAAGCTGTTTGGGGGCAAGGGTGGCACTGTGGGACATGTTGCTTGGGTATGTTGGATCCAGTCCAGTCCACCGCAGAGGAGGTGCCCCCACCGAGATCTGCGCTCTAGGCTGGCGCCTACCTATGACTGGACATACAGTGAAAACCTACATGATGAAGGTCCTGAAAACAATAGTACCAGTAATATACATAGATATCAAAATGTCAAATTGGAAAAATAACACATAATGGTATATAATTACAAATAAGCAGAAGCCTGGTCCACCAGCTAGTAAAATACATACATAGGCCTAAGTATCTAAGTATCTGAAAAATATTTTCTGGGGCAGATGTGCATAACTGGGGGGCAGGTTGGAAAATAGAAGGAAATAAAACCAAAATATTTTTCTCAATCATAGGTTTTATTAAAAAAAATAGTTTACATGAATTAACATTTACTGGTAAAATTTTTTTCCTATAGGGTCGTCTTATATTAAGGCTTTTTCTTTTTTTCCTAAATTAATATTCAGATTTGGGGGGTCGTCTTATAATCAGGGTTGTCTTATAATCGAGCAAATACGATATATTTCTTATGAAAGAAATCACATTATCTCATTTCTGAATTATCAGAACTCTTTGATACCAACTAGATAAATAAAACATTATATCCTTAAACCATTATCCCTTAATTATATTTATATACAGTTTATGATTATAGTAACTATATCTGTGTTTCTGTTCATAACGTAAATGATTAGCATTGATTCTTCAGACAATTGAGAGCACAATGCTGACATTGATTACATTATATCATCTAATCCTTTCCTAGATGTATCATAAATCAGTTTATTGGTAGTGTGTAAGTAAAAGGTAAACCCTGTACTATGATTTACAGTTCACAAACCATAGTGTTTACAAGCCTTTTTCTTACAACTTGCACATTGACCCCCATGGCTAATCTATTATGGGGGCCCTGCTTAAGCATGTACTGGGCCTCAGGGGTGGACCGGGATGAAATGACATATAGTATTGGGCAAAAGTTTTATGCAGGCAAGGCAAAGGGCGGCTGCACCAAATATTGATTTGATTTTTCTTCTGTTTACTCACTTAGTTAAAAATTAACTATTAACATGTTTATTTTTGAAAGAATGTTTTACCCTACTGCATTTGTTGAATCTACCTTAAACGTTTGCACAGTATGTGCGTTCATATGCTGGATAAACATTTGCTGTTTGCAGCCATGGGGATCTGCTGTAATAAAGTTACAAGGGAGGCACCATTTGCCTTGTTTGCCCAATGGCCAGTCTAAACCACCACATCACACACTTTCTATTCTTAGAGCATGCTTGTTTTTCAGGACCAAGGCAGGACATTGTGTGCTGTTGTGATGATAGTTTGTGGTTTGTAGTTTGTGGTTGCCAGGTATGTGAGAGTATTGTATTAGAGCTCAGCTCAAGGGAGCATTTAAGAGCACAAGCTGCTGCGAGTGCTCTTCAAGTTGAACAAGTTCAAGCTGCAGTATATTTTGGTAATTTAAAGGATAGCGGAGGCGAGGGTGAAAAATTGAATTATTTTTCTCACTAGGAAGATCCAACCAAATTTACGCAGGATATCTACAACACAGTATGTGTTAATTCATGAATTAACTGAAACATGGAGATTTTTCTGATAACATAAGACACTTTTCTAAAAAATAGATGCAATGTATACATTCTCATAGAAACAAATACTGTGCTAACGTGGATAACATAGCCAAATTGGCTGATATCTGAGCTAGGGAGCAATAAAATCATCACTTGACTTGAAATTCAGTTCCTCTACATGCTCAGTGAACTCTTCACTGACACATAATCTCCATACAATACAAATAGTAGGGGTTATATTTTTCTAGGAAAACCAATTTGAATTTATAAAATTAGCCGCTGCTCATTGAAAAGATCAAGGACTTGCTTGCTATTAAAAAAAAATAATCTGAATTAATAACGAGTTCTATAGAGTGAACGTTTTTGAGAAAATAACACTTTTTTACAGCAGGATTGAAGCAAGTAGGAAGTAACCAGCTGAGGCATTACATAAATGAGGCATAATAAGTGATTCTATTTTAAGGCTTATTTATGCACTTGATTCTAGAAGTACACTGTGTTCAGGAACTGCTTGACATGAAGTACAAAACCAAATAAATGAACTGGAGAGTGAAACAATGTGACAGCATTAATTTGAATAGTGAAATAAGAAACAAATGAAAGTGTGAGGAAGATGAGCAGGAAATAACAGGAAAAAACACAGGTATGTTCTTCAATTATAGATGTCGCAATGCATTCCAAACCCTCAAAGCATTATGATACTTATGAAGCAGCACAATCTTGCTGTCTCTTCAATTACCTCACAGGAACCAGTGACTTATGTAAGCCTCCATCCTATGCCCCTTGGGTTATCAATTTTTATGGGGTAAAAAGAGTCATGCTTACTGATAATTCTGCTTATACTATCTTCAAGTCCGTCACTTGGGGGCTACGGGGCTGAAGCCTCGAATCTCAACTTGATAGCCTCGAAAGGAGACTCTGGGGCTAATGTATACTATACCCCAGAGTTTCTGCTCCGGGCTATGGGCCGGCTGGGGCAATAATAGATTTATAAAATATACTGTAATTGTAGACGATCCGTGGTTTGTATACATTGGAGCACCAAAAAGTAAATCTAAAATAGGAGTAATCTGAAAGAAGACAGACAACAAAAAAACTATTTTCTAAATTACATTAAAGAATCTATTGTGGTGTTTGTATAGCATGCAGGACAACTCATAGAATAGAAAGAAAGATAACAAAATATACACGAACTGTCACTAAGATGAAAAATATAGTGTACAACAATTTGATCTATTTACTATCTTGCCCATGTAAACTACTATATGTGGGACGTATGACCATGCCTGGGAACTCTCCGGGTTTGACCCGGAGATTGCCAGGTGAAGCACCACTTCTCTGGTTCTCCGGGTCAAGACGCAAATCCTCCAGGTCGCAGGAGCGGGGTCTTGACAGGCCCCACTCTCCGCCCATTTTCCCTTTAATTGGGGGTGTTTCCCGCTGCCATCAGTGGGAACGCCCCCAACTTCAGCAGGGGCAGTCCTGGCCGCGTCCCGCAAGGGAAGGCTCTGGGTAGCCGGAGCCCAGAAGTTCCCAGGTATGCGTATGACTACATCATTACACATTAGAATAGAGGAGCATATAAGGAATATCTGGAAAGGGTATATGAAATATAGTGTTTCAAGTTACTTTACATAATTTCACAATAATGATCCGAAAGATTTGTATGAATGTTACAAGTAAAAAAAATCTTGGAGAGAAAGACCTTTAAAAGATGAGGTCAGCAGGAATGAGATGTATACCTAATTTAAAAACTGTTTTTATGAAGAGTTTAAACAGTGAATTATAAATATATTTTTATAATTTGACATTTATGCCAAGTCAGGGCTTTTTGGGGGCAAAAGGGAGACCTACACAACATTAGGCAGGTAGTTATGCCGTCATCTCTGATCGGTGTATATACATATCTACGCTAATTGTAGATCTTTATATAGTTATTTTTTATAATATATTTTCATTATATACCTCTCATTTCCTGTCTTTATTAAATTAGACTATTTTAAATTTAACAATATATGTATGCTGCTCTAGTTTTTAGTTACTATTTTTATTTCCCCCTTCATTTTTATACGTTCTTGTTTTTGTACAATTGCACTTAAATGAGGGACTTTTATAAGGACTCAGGAATATGCAAATGAACAAAGATGGCAGAGCTATTTAAGAAAGGAGGCAAAGATACATTGCGTGCATCTGAAGTAGCCAATAGCGAAACGTGTTGTGCATACTGTATGTTATCAGGGGAGGAGCCTGGAACAAGGAAGTCCTACTGATAAATAGGGATGCCAGTAGACTGCAATATCATAGTAGCAGTTTTAATAATCTAACCAAACATTATGGCCCTTGGAATTGCTTTTAATGAAAGAACAGGTATTTTTTATATTTCCGAAAAGTATTTATAATGCTTGAAGAAGTGCTTGGGCATAAAAGAGTCTCTTTTATTTTTCTCCTTTAAACCTCTCTTTTGTTTTTTTTTATGTGTCTATTTGTGCTTCCTGGAGGTTATACTGTAGGTATATATATATATATATATATATATATATATCACCATAGGCAAGCATGTATTTATATAATGAACTGATGTTTGCAATCACTATGATTTATCACATAGATCTCCCTCTAACCTGCCCTACATTAATGACGATCTACAGGTTATGACACCATATCCTTACCCTCAGCACCAGTGGTGTATGTAAGGGGGTGGTCAATCCAGGGTAAATGAGGGAAGGAAGGAGAGGATAGGGAGGCAAGGAGGGAAAGTATATAAGTGTTTGTGAGCATGCATGCATTTATGTTTATACGTATGTTTGTATGAGTATGTACATTTATGTGTAAGCATTGATGTGTATGTGTGAGCATGGATGTGTATGTGTAATGGTTTATTAGCATGTATGTATAAGTGTGTGTGACTATGGGTGTGTGTGTAAGTGCATGTTAGTATGTGTGCATGTGTGAGTGTGTAAGTCTGTGCACGTGTGAGAGTTTGTGTAAAAATGTGTGCCACTGTAGAAGAATGAGGGATGCAAGATGGGGAGAAAGGGGAAAGCTAATAGTAAGGATAATTAAAAGGGGGAGAAATAATGAGAAATGGGGGAAGATAGGGGGAAAAGGGAGAGATAAAGTGGAATCGGTGTATAAATAAAGAGAAACATATGAGATAAATAAAAAAGAGGAGATATAATGAGAAAGGAGGGTCAAAGGAAAGGAGGTATAGAGGAGAAAAGGCAAAGGTAAGGAGAAAATGGAAAGAGAAACAGGAGAGGCGATAAAGACGAGGGGTGATATACAGAAAGGGAAGATACAGTAAAAAAGGATTGGAAGCCTGGGGGTGAAAAGAAGTGTGGAGATGGAGTGGGAGCTTGAAAGATTAATGGGCTGCAGATAGTTTTTTTTCCCAGATGTGGATTATTGTAGCAAGATTGAGACTTTGCAAATGTTATACCTTTAATCAATGTTTCATTAGTGGAAGTGATATTTCTACTCCAGTCTTATTTTCATGTTAACTGCAGATGTAAATCCATTTTAAAAATCTTCAGTTACTGGAGTTAGAAAATAAGATGTTTATCTCGGAGAACATTTATATATGCACTTGCTGCACATGCTACTGAGCATGTGCAAGAACTAGGCTTCCTCTTTACACTTGTTCCAGTAAAGACAGGGAAGGAAGAAAATGAGACAGACATCTCATTTTCTAACTCCAATAACTAAAGCATGCATGCATACTAGGGTTTGCATTTAATTTATTTAAATTAACTCTCTACTTACTGATAAATTGAGTAAAAATTATCACAATCACCCGCATGTCAAAATACCTTACCCAGGTAAAATAGATGCTTTTTTAAAATAGAAATAGCGCACTTTTGGGGAAAAAGTTATCTTCAGACAACAAGCCGTGGGTGACGTCACCATAGAGGAAGGAACATTTTTAACAGTGATACAATTTTAACTGGTTTCTTTTTTTAAACTGTGTATCAGCTGTCGAGGCTCTTACTGCCTCAGGCTACCATACTTTTACTCCTGGAATAAAAAAATAATGATACCCATTACCATTACATAAAGACATGATATTATATATTAAATAATTAACAATTGTGCTTTAATCTGTTTATTTAATATATATTGTTAAGTCCTTTTAAATTGTTTAATTTTTCTTCTAAATGTTCTGTTTCTGTCACCTTAACTCTAATTAGATCTTCTTACTGAGCACTGGACCTCAGAGACAGTCTGGCTTATTTGTTTCCTTGGCATTCATTCACCAGCATGCTGGTTTGAATGATGGTTCTGTATCAGCCTTAGTTTAACTATATTTCTTCAGAGAGACATTTCCCAGCTTCTCTCATTTATTTCCCATTATCGCCATTGTCATTCATCTGACTCTGTACTCATTTTTAACAATCGCTTTCCCCCCCCTCTAAATTACCAAAATGGTTACAAGTCTGAGATTAATATAAGAAAATGTTGTGACGTTAACACATTTGTTTTCCTTAACTTTAAAAATATTTTAAAAAATATTAGCAAGAGATATATTCCATGATTTCCAGATATAGTCTTGTCCTTTCACTAAAGGTGGAATGAATGCAAGTTGCCATAAACATAACTTGACTCACAATAACTCTAATGCTGAGCAGTAATGCAAGTTGAAAAACAGATATTTTAGCTCTGGAATTGCTTGCAAGTTTGCAAGTTTTTTCAGGACAAGATAAATTCTTCAACTTGTTTATTGCATAAATATATATACACATATATATACAGTGGGAACGCCCCTGAAGTCAGCGGGAACTTCCCCGACATCAGAGGGAACTCCCATTAATGTCAGTGGGACCGCCCACTGACATCAGCAGGACCGCCCGCTAATACCAGTGTGCAGTCTGGGCCGCGTCCTGCAAGGGAAGGCTCCGGGTAGCCAGAGCCCAGAAGTTCCCAGCTATGTACATATATATATATAGTGACAATGTCAGAGGCATAATAGTGGAAGGAAGGTACTTAGGGTCCCGGAATCATACATTGTATACCCACTTAACAATCTAGGAAGAAACTACATCTCCCAGCAAGCAGCACTGCAGGTGAGCGATACTTAAGGAGCCACACCTAACTTTAATTATTACATGGCTTTAAAAGGGCGGAGGCTTTAATTCCTTTACTAGTTACAGAGAAGAAAAGAGCTCCAATGAAGGAAATCTATTGGAATTGAAACATTGTGTATTTGAATGCTATGTTTTGTTTTGTTGTGGCTGGTAAATGATTTTAACCACCCAGTCATAGTAATAGATTTACTTTGTTAAAGTAAGTGCTCAGGTAAGAGCTAGAATTTATTTTTCCGTTAGTTTTATTTTTGGATCGCTGTAAAATACACATTTTGGAATATACAATAAATAATCTTAAAGAGACTTCAAGATTCTGTCATTTATAACCCTAGAAGACTGTGCTAAGAACCCTTAAGCTGTGTGAATTTAACACAATATACAACGATGAGCCATAACATTATGACCACTCACAGGTGAAGTGAATAACACTGATAATTTCAGTATCATGGAACCTGTCAGTGGGTGGGATATATTAGGCAGCAACTGAACATTTCGTCCTCAAATTTCATGTGTTAGAAGCAGGAAAAATGTAAGGATTTGAGCGTTAAGGGCCAAATTGTGATGGCTAGACCCGTGGGTCAGAGCATCTCCAAAACTGCAGCTCTTTTGGGGTGTACCCAGTCTGCTGAAGTCAGCACCTATCAAAGGTGGTCCAAGGAAGGAAAAGCAGTGAACCAGCGACACGGTCATTGGTAGGGTGACATTTTATTTCTGGCTTTCAGGGACACACTATGAAGCAAATTAGATTACACAAACAGGTGTATATTGTTTATGTATACATTATATATATATATATATATATATATATATATATATAAATATATATATATATATATATATATATATAAATTATATATATAAAACAGGGCTTGACAAATTTGTTTTGAATCTAGGAGCCAGCTAAAAAAGTTAGGAGCCAGGATTTTTTTTAAAACTAACAAAGTTTTATTTTCAACGACAAAAATAACAGATCTTAAATTTACACGTAAAAAAGACTAGACCCAAACGTCATTATGCAGATAATTTAATATATTCTTATGTGACACACCAAATTTTCTATATAATGTATTAGTGTTTTTCACTTGGCTTTTTGTGGCCATGAACATGCCTTGTATTTTTCGACTGGCCCCCAAACACACACACCAGGACAGGCTCTGCCACACTGACACCCAAACACACACACCAGGACAGGCTCTGACACCCAAACACACACACACCAGGACAGGCTCTGCCACACCAACACCCAAACACACACACATACCAGGACAGGCTCTGCCACACCGACACCCAAACACACACACCACGACAGGCTCTGCCACACCGACACCCAAACACACACCAGGACAGGCTCTGCCACACCGACACCCAAACACACACCAGGACAGGCTCTGCCACACCGACACTCAAACACACAGCAGGACAGGCTCTGCCACACCGACACCCAAACATACACCAGGACAGCTTCTGCCACACCGACACCCAAACACACGACACACAAAGACAGGCTCTGACACACTGACACCCATACACACACATCAGGACAGGCTAAGCCACTACGAAACATAAAAAATGTACTTTCTACACTGCTTTGTCATTAACCCCCCTTTTATATTCTTTCCCCTTGTGTATTAATGCCTCAGCCAGGCCCCCCTTTAGTATTGATTAATGTGTTCCGCCCCACAACCTTGTATATTGCCCCGCTTTGTGCATTTATGCCACCCATGTGCATTGATTTATGTGTTGCCCCCAGCCAACCCTCCCTCCTTGTGTATTGATGCCCCCACCCCTTTTATAGTGGTTAATGTGATGCCCCCCTTTAGTATTAATTTATGTGATGCCCAACCACCCCTTTGTCTATTGATGCCCCCACTGCCATGTATATTAGCCCCAGCCAAACACACCCCTGTTTATATTGAGTTTATAATTTCAAAACCCAGCCATCCCTCTTTTGTATTATTTAAGATTTAATGATGTCCCAATGGAATTCCCTGCCTCTCCCTTAAATACAGGTCCACTTTCCTCAAACCCCTATTTTTTTAAAATACTTACATTTTCGCTTTTCTTTTTTTCACACTCTCCTCCAACGTAATGATCCTCTCCCCGCCACGAGGAACGAAGAGCCTCAGTGAGGCACTGCCACTCAGCAGCATGGTGTCTGCAAGCCAGCCGCCTAACAAAATTGAAGCAGCCAGCGTGCACACACGGCGATCTTACCACCACACCTCGCGGCCACACTACGTGAACGTTGGTCTGCCAGCCCACCCTTGGGACATCATCAAAACTTAAATAATACAAAAGAGGGATGACTAGGTCGTACATTGAAGTCCGTTGGGCTGCATTTGGCCCGCTGGCTGCACGTTGGATGCCCCTGAACTATATTGATACACACCATCACATATACATAAAATGTATATACATAAAATACATTTTATATTATAAATATCTCACATATACACAGATTCACATGTAGTAATATATTAATTCTTAAGAAGTCTTGGAAACCATGCTGATTTTCAATCCTTACAGACGTGCATACTCAGATAATTAACTCCTCTATTACCAAATATTACACACAGTCACGCAAACAGACAAACACAGTCACATACACACAGTCAAACAAACATACCTGGTGCTGGCTGCAGCTTACACTGTTACACTGCAGCTTGGTGTGAAGGAGGGACCTATCAGGAGAGGCTTCTGAACTCTCAGGCAATTATGAGGGTTGAGAAGTATCTCCTAATTCGCTGAAACCTCCTTCACTCAGACTTCTCAATGCATTGTCCCGGACTGAGGCTGCCCGGGACCCGGAACTTAAAGTCCTATTGTTGGACTGTCCTGGGCAATCCGGGACATGTGGTCACCCTAGTCATTGGTGGCCAAGGCTCTTTGATGCATTTGGGGGGTGAAGGCTGGCCCGTGAGGTCAAATCCAGCAGACAAGCTACTGTAGATCAAATTACTGGAAAAGTTAATGCTGGTTCAGGTAGAAAGGTGTCAGAACACACAGTGCATCACAGTTTGTTGCATATGGGGCTGTGTAACAAAACTAGCCTTCCACAAGGAAAAATGCCTTGACCACCTGCACTTAAAGGTTTTAGCTGGAAGCTTGTTTTTCACTTGAGGGTGGAAACATTTTAAGCTTTCTTGCTGAAACAAGTGTAACTAGTTTAACAGTATATCTAGAGAAACAAGAACTTTAGAGAGCACTCCAGAGTAGATTTTTCTACGCCGTGTATTTTGTTGTATTTGTGCTGGACAAGAGTGGCCAATGAGCACTTAGCCTGTTAAATGGCAGTTTTAGTAAACCCTTAGGGACCATTGATGTGCCAGACACGTCACGGAAAAACATCCTCTTGGCGACAATTGCCGTGGCGGGCACAAAATCACTTTAAACGGATGTAGAAAGCGATCTACGATTGCTCTCTTCTCCCAAAGGTGTTGAACTTGAGACTTTTCAGGGCAACTGAAGTACCATTATCAAGACATTTTTTTGAACAAAAATACGTTACATACATTTTTTTAGAACATCCATGTTTAAAAAATTTAGAAGACAAAAATTGTTTTAGCGTATAAAGATGAAAAAGCCACATCTATCTGTTACACAATTAAGTTCCTGTTCCACTTAATGTGCTAAATGTAACACTTTTGTAACTTTTGTAAGTTTAGCATTAGAAAAATTATTTCTGGCAGTTGTAGTTGTAAACAACCAGTCTCCTCACAGAAATAACCTGTTAATTATCTAAGTGGTCCCTCTGAGCACCCATCATTAAGTTAAATTAGCCTGGATGGCTAATGCTGCTATCCAGTAGTACAGTTGCTGGGTTTTTCTGTAAGGCATGGGTGGCACCTAAAGCTTGCTTACTGTTCAGCCTCCTTGTGATCAGTCTCCATATACCTTGGTCATCCAGTCTGTAGGTAAACCCTGATACAATCTTGGCTTGGAGGTCCTCCTGTTGCTTCCATGTAAGATCTTGGCTGTAATCCAAGGTTATGGATGTTTAGTTTATTGCACTGTTTTCATAGTATGTGTTTCAGTTCCCACCCAAGAAGCAAATACGAGTATAAATACTATATCATTTTATATATATGTAGCTTCCATATAAAAAAAATAGCTCTGTGGGTGGGTCACTAAAAAGTGAAAAATGTTTAAAAAATGCTGATACATTCAAGTGCCATTTATGTTTGTATTCATAGTAATGTATTTTATATGAATGAACCTTCAAAATGATTATCAATGGAGAGCATTTCTTGTAAAGATTTGAATCCAAAGGGGGAGGTTTGCCCTCATTCTGTTACTTTTTTAAAATCCATTTTCATAATCTCTAAAGATTTTTATTTTTAAATAAACAAAAATATCCTCTAATGCCATGAGAACACTACTTTGTGTTTCACTGTATTTTTTTATTGAATAAAAAAGGACACACTAACTCAGACCTGCCTGAAATGACTGTTTATTTGTAATGCATTTCACTCCTTTTTCTTTACTGTATTTATTTTTCAAGACAAATAGATGGTAGTTTTATGTAGGAAATATAAAGCCATTTTCCATATAATAAGTTGTGCAGGTCAAGTCTTTATAGAATTCAATATCTAACAAAACAATAATTTATCACTTAAATTACCAAAAGCCAGAAAATGCAATATAAATAGGTTTTTTTTTAAAATAATGGTCATGCCTCATTTGCTTTGGTTTGTAACAGATTACATCATCAGTAACATTGTGATGACATCAACGGCATGACAAATGACATAATTAATCGCGTAATTGAAAACATCAAAAATTACACTATCAATGGCATAACTGGTGACAAACAGGACGTAATAGTTGCATCTATTTTGCATAATTAACACCCAAATATGGTAGTAATTTCAACCCTTATGAAAGTACTAGCAAATTATGTCCTCAGAATCAGAGAATTGCTAAAGAGAGTGATTTCAGGGGATGGGTAAAGGCCTACTTGTTCAGCAAGGGAAAGTAGAACTTTAGTGGTTCATTCTTTAAATCCGTGTTAATATTGACTGATGAAGCAAAGACCTGTGAGCCAGTAGATGAAATGGTATCTGAAGAGCAAATGCATGGATGCCACTGATGAAATGTCCATACTGTGGTTGGAGATAAAGTGCTGCTAAATCTTTGATTTTAAGTTTGATATTGTGGTAGTAAGGGTTAGTTCACATGTTGAATCCTTTTGATGATGAGATCTTTTGTGAGGTAATTGACAATGTATTTTGCAATGCCAGTAGTGATGTCCTCACTATGGGGTTCATTCACTAAAGTGAAAGTTGTCAGGAGAGTTTGCAAGACAGCTGTGGTTTTAACTCTAGCACTTCATTATGAATGGGCAACAATATCAAGTTTCTCCCGCAACTGGGTCTGAGCTGGCCCTGTATAATAGAAAATCTGACTTTTACATTTAATATATAGTAGCAGCAGATTCTGTAGCACTATTAGTTACTGAACATTTAAAATTTGAATAAAAAGGGAAAAGTCTGGAGTGACAAGACCAAAATAGAGCTTTTTGGTCACAACCATAAGCGCTATGTTTGGAGAGGGGTCAACAAGGCTTATAGAGAAAAGAATACCACCCCATTGTGAAGCATGGTGGTGGCTCACTGATGTTTTGGGGGTTTGTGAACTCTAAAGGCACAGGGAATCTTGTGGAAATTGATGGCAAGATGAATGCAGCATGTTATCAGAAACTTGTGGCAGACAATTTGCATTCTCTTGGACTTTCTAGCACAACAATGCACAAGACCAAATTGACCCCCAGTGCAGGGGCGTACTTAGAGTATTTGGCACCTGGGGCGGATCCTGTATGTGGCACCCCCCACACACACTTTAAAACTGCATAGCTTCTATCGTTAAATACTGGCGCAGACACTGGAGGTGGTACAGCATTACTGTTATCATTATATACTGAGGAAGACATTGACGGTGGTACAGCATAACACCTATCACTATATACTGAGGCAGACATTGACGGTGGTACAGCATAACATCTATCGCTATATACTGAGGCAGACAATGACATTGACAATAGTGCAGCATAACTCATTTCACTATATACTAAGCCAAACATTGATGTGGTGTAGGCCTACTGCTTCATTATCCGGCTTAGTAGTAGGGATGCACTGAAACGAATTCTGCACTGAAACTGAAAATGCAGCATTTACCTGGCCAAAACCAAATATGAACCCCCACCATAAAAACTTTTATTTAAAGTAAGTAACACACCAATATATATATGATTGTTAACAGCAATCACATTCTTATCACGCCCAGGCATACCCAGATTCCAGCATGTACTAGCTGACTTGGCATGATAGGAGTATGATTGGTAACATTAATGCATTCTCACAAACTCATTAGATACCTCATTCAGACAATTCATCCATTCTCTCACTCATTCTCACAATGCATCCACACATTCATTAATTCTCTCACTCATTCTCACTATTTATTCCAATATACTTTCTACCCCCCCTCTCCCTCGCTTCTCACTATCTACCCCCCCTCCCTTCTCACTCTCACTGAATGCTTTCCTACCTTTCCTCTGTCCTCTTACCTTTTCTCCTTACAGCAGTCAGCTCCTCTTCGCTCTTCTTCTTCTTCTTCTGTCTTCTTCCGGTTCAGAGGGCACAGACGGTGGTGGGCGCGGCTTCAGTGTTGTGCGCCGGGACATTACTGTCCATCTCTGGAGGGGTGCCCGGTGCGGCAAGTTGGCACCCCCCTGATGAAAAAACACCGGTGACCGCGCCCAACACACCAAATAAGTGTGGAATACAAATAAAATCTATGATACCAAAAAAATTTAACGTAAAATCTCCAAGTGTGTTGGGTGCGGTCACCGGTGTTTTTTTAAATTTATGTTTAAGAAGTTTAAGTGAAACAACAGTGGGGTTCTGTTTTTTTAAGGTGGACCAGCAGCAATTTATATTGATATTTATATTTTATTATTATTATCTTTTATTTAAATAGGGCCAACAATTTATGCAGCACTTAACACAATACATATTTATTATTTTGCGCATCACTTATTGTTTATTTGCTTAACTGTAACAAAACACTGCATGCTGTCATTGATGCTAACTGGGCAATACACAAGACTAAGGAACAATACACAGAACTAAGGGTATGCAAACTTTTAAACAGGGATCATTTTGTTTTTTCTTTGTTGCCATGTTTTGTTTTTTGATTGCGCCATTCTGTTATAACCTACAGTTGAATATGAATTCTTTAAAAATGGTACATATATTACCAATTCTCCAAGTAAACTTTTGATCACAACTGTATTTGTATAATGCTATCATATACCCTTTTAGACACATTTTTGTAATGTGAACAAATTAAACTTCTCTAGCTTTTCTTCATAATTATTAAATTCCTTTTAATAATTTTGTAGTCCACCTCTACACTCTAGCCTTCATATTTACATATACAAGCTGTATTACTTTAGAATAGCTGTTTTGCAAGCCAATGCACAAATTCATTTCCAGTGAATGCTGATTCCGTGTCCAAACAAATGCACTATTAAGATGGAAAACCAAAGCAGGAGCGTCAATACATTTTATGTGTGCTGATTTTGTTTTGAAGACTCCCCAAGTGAAATTAATATATTTGTTTGGATCTTTAGGGCTAATACACATCAACAGGCATAGTAGCATTTAAAAAAACACACATAATTACATACAAATATTGATATCAAAGTGAAAACATGATTATATAAGACACCATCCCTATGAAAGCGACTTTGAATGTGGTAATAAAAAAGTAAATATAATGCCTTATTTTGTGTCATATAATTTAGCATAGCAGTAGCATAGTGGCTTCTTTTTTATGCTATAGTACTTGTATTTGCTTGTCTGCACATGTGCTGGTACTCATCCCATTAACTTCTGAGATCATGAAAATGTATGTGAATTTGTTTGTTTTGGCCAGAAAGGAATTTGTTTTAATGTTTTGTGCTTGTTAGTAGAGCCTAATAAATGCCCCAGCTCTTGAGTTTTTCTCTTTCCTTTTTAAACCATTGACTTTTCTTTTTAAAGGGACACTTCAATGCATATGATTGCTGCATGGTCTCTTAATGTTTCTATGTGGGGGATTCTGCAGGACCCCCTATATGCATGTTTCTCCTTTGTCTGCATCCACTTGTTTTCCGTGTAGATGATGGGCTTTTGTGTTTTTTTTTTTTTTACATTTTTTTGAAGCATGTATACTAAAGAACAGTATGAGTAATTGAATCTGCATTCTTCTTTATTGGGGTGGTCAGAGACAGTAAACTTTCCTATTAAGGCAGCTGTATTGACTTCAGGAATACATCATATATTTCAAAACAGTTTATATAATATACAAGATTTTAATTGAAGAGAACAGAAATGAAAAGTAACTCCGCCCAACTAAAAAGTGTTTGATAATATGAAATCAGTATCATCATTGAATCCTGTAAGGTAATTTTCTCCTGCTACCATAAAATAAGAGTGGAATAAGAGCCCTGGCTGTCACAACATGATTCTTTTCCAGGATCATTTATCATTGGTGCGGGCAAACTGTTAAGCTGTTGGCAGCTTCTTACCTGTGCCTCTGGAAGAAGGAAAAGACCACATGGGTTGTTGTCTGCTTAATATATTTAAATAAAGAACATAATTTCTTGAAGCACAGCAATGATAGAATAAAATAATCAATAAAGCAACAAAGAATGACACGCCTGATCGCAGACAGTGGCAGTATACTTATATGGAATATGACATTTTGAACGCACTTTATTCTTTATTCGGTTTTGGAATACCGACACAAAAAAATGCTTTTTAATTGACAGCAGTGTTCTTTCCGAAGATAATTTATTTCTTATTAGCCTGGAGGGTCACGCAGAACTGGTGTCCAAAGCAATTAATGACTTTGAAACACATTGAAGCATATATTTATACATTTCAAATTTTGTATATGAAATGTACTTTAGTTAACTTCATTCAATAAGCAAAGGTTACAAGTGAGTTGAGGTCAGATGAAACATAGCGTCAGTCTGACACATTTAATGCACCCAACTTTTTAAATAATATAAACTATTTCAATACAATTTTTAGATTTTGTAGGTTCTCAGTCTTTCTCTCTTGATATATATATATATATATATATATATATATATATATATATATATATATATATATATATATATATATAATATTATATATATATTATATATATATTACTATGAAATCATCTGGTTTCCACAAGATCACAAGATAAAGATCACAATCACTTTTTCTATGGTACATACAGTCTATGTTTTCTCTGCTATTTATAGCCCCTTTGCCGTAAGCAATGGTTCGTCAACTTTCATAGACATAAGGAGGTTCTAGTTATTAATGTGATTCCCTTTAGTTTCCATGAAAGCGCTGGCTGTCATTTCTCTAAACCACACTGTTTAGCACAGCCTTTCCAAAACTGCATTCACAGTGAGCTATAGTGATGTGGGAGATTTCCACCCTTAGAGAAAGATTACCTTCAATAATGTTACGTAAAGCAAACCAAACCATAATATCACTTCAAAGACTTTGCTTTGAGCAAGGCTTAGTTGCTGACAAATTTCTTGCCAAATTTTCTCCAAAGATAATTTAGCCCATCTGCCCTTTGCTTAGTGACCATGAAACAGATTTTGATTACAGGAATAATATCTTGACTATAATGGAAATACGTGAAGAACAAATGAATGAGCAAAAAAAAATTGAAGGTAAAAAATGAGACTCTTTTTCTTATTATTGAAAAAGATGAAAAACAAATAACATTTTGGGTTGACATTAAGTAAGGCAGTCATATCTAATTTACAAATTGAGAATTAACCAATGCATGAAGGTTACAAAATATAAATCATAGTGATACATTCACTAAACCGTGGATTTTCAGCCGTGTTGCTCTGTCCCAACTCAAGTAAAGGAATTATCCAACCATCATATACAATTTACTGGATATGATGACTGTCCCCTTTAAAGAACCACTACCCCCCACCTATCCGTTCGCCTGTCTGCCTACCCCCCAGCTGCTTGCAGGATTTGTGTTTGGCAGTGATATACTCACAACCAGCCAGCCAGCTCCAGCACTAGTTCACACAACAAAATTAATATATTGTATGTCAGATGACAAAAAAAAATCAAAGGCCGACTGGTGTTGCAAGTGGAATGTACTGGATATGGCCGTTCATAATGTATATAAAAGTCATAATCGGTTAATTACTAGTTCTTAGCCTTGCCCCTGATGACTTGCAGATCTGGTGATGGGGGGGGAAAATGAAGCAGAAAAAAAGAGACTATGGTGCCAATACATTAAATGAATGCAGTTTTGTTCACTGTATAGTAAGTATAGGCAGTGTTAGGAATAGGAAATAATTTAACGGTTATTAAGATCATTGTTATTAAGACCATTGATGGTATAAATAATTCAGAATAGGGGAATGGGAAATAAAAACCTGTGATATTAGGAATTTTTTGCTCTGTCATTAAATATACATGCTTTAGCATATTATAAATCAGTTGGGTTGATAGAGTGGATTACAACTCCTATAAACCCCACATTGCCATTGCTGGGCAAAGAACAGCGGAAGGCATGATCTAAACATTTTGAGAGCCAGAGGTTGCATATTCCTGACAGCAAGGGCAGGAACTAGGGCTGCTTGTTAATATGTGAGCCAGAAATTGCATAGCACAAACATGACAGACTGAAAATCATTTCAAGTCACCATTGGTGTTACACTGCCCTCTAATGTCTGCTAGAAACAAGTTATCTTATATGTGTAGCTAAGTAGGAAGAATGACTAAAAGGGAGTTCAAAACCAGAATGAGAAAAAAATCATTACTAATTATTATTAGAATTGACAGACTGAGACAAACCGATACAGTCGGTGGAGAGAGCCCTGCTCACAACCTTACAATCTAGAGGACCACCGACTGTATCGGTTTGTCTTAGTCTGTCAATTCTTGTCTTGTCATATCCCTTGAATTTATGTATTGTATTAAGCGCTGCGTAAACTGTTGGCGCTACATAAATAAAAGATACTAATAATAATAATTAGTAAAGAACATTTGCCACTGCTGAAGTTTGTACGGACCTGCATAAGAACGGATAATGTACACAATTCCATCAAGCAGGATGTCCTATGTATCTATTTCCTGGGACACCATTTTTTATGTGCATTCTGGATTTAATTTTGAATCCAATTAAATAAAAGGTTTTCGAATGAACAATAAAAATCTTTTTATTGCCTTTTGTTTAAAAATAAAAATATAAAAATTAAAATATTGCAAGCAACAAAAGTAGAAGTCAGCTGTTTGCTTGAATTTAGATCGTTATGTTTAGGAAAATGTTACGATACGGGTGAAATAGTTTATCTTGCATTATAGAAAATACAGTGGATGAAATTTCAAGATCCTATTTTATTTCAGCAGGACTTAGGAAGGGTAGCGATGTTGGACACGCGGTGCAACACCAGTCATCATGGGTTTACAGAGGGAGCCCAGTAATTTAAGGAGCCCCAAGACACATATTGGTGAGTCGACAAAATCAAGTCCTGTTTAACGCAAAGGGTCTGCATAAAAACACAAAAGGATCATGGAAGGGCAACAGCCATGGTTGCCTTCTCAATATTTTTCAATGATTATATGTGGAACTGTATTTGAAACACACAAAAATAAAACCGATTTATTAGTGGACTAAAATGTTAGGCTCAGAGCAGCTCAGAAAGCAGTTTTACTCCGATCCCTTGCCAGGAATCCCCTAAAAGTTTGGGGTAATTAAAGAGTCTGATTCACACATTTTGAAACAGAAATGTGTGGAGCTGTGGGAGGGGGATACATTTGCTGGATATTTAACTGGAAAAATCTGAAGGAGTTTCATTTGCAAATATAATTGTGTTTTTTTTGTATTTCATACTAAATCTTTTCTCTTTGTCCTTTGAAGTAGAGCAAATGCATACCAGTGGGTTAATTATTTTGAGCTATTGGTGGTATATGTTCGGGCCCACGCACAAAGCTGTGCCATGCACTTTATGTTTCCATAGCAACCCTAGCATACAGTTTCATTAATCTGCAGCTACACACTATTAAAAGTGCTGAGCAGCTGCTGTACCTATCTTTATTCCAGATGTTAATAATTAATATATCTTTGGTGGGATGGTATTTCACATGCTTACTAGACTTTTGGATTCAGATTTGTACAAATTTTAATTGTAATGAAATTTTGTCAATTTTTATGAATGTCCAGAAACTTGGATGGACCCCCCAACGAAATAGCAAAGAGAAAAGCAGAGAGCTCCAAATTTGTGTTTGCATTTTGTTGGTTTTTTCACACTTACTCACACTTCTCTCATCCTTTCTCTCTGACAATCTTATTCACCATTTCTCATTGTCTGCCTACCTTCTCCATTGCTTCTGTGTCCCTGTCTCCTTTCTCGCAGCTCCACTTCTTCTCTTGGTTCTTGTTCTTCTGTCTTCTTTCTTCATCCACAGAAATGCCCCAAGAGGCCTGGTTTATGGAGAAGTGGACGAAGAAAGAAGCCATAGGGAGGAAAGGATTAAGACAGGTACATGGAAGCGGAGTGCTGGGAAGGTAGGGAGACATTGAGAGAGACAGCTTGAGAGAGAACAAGAGCATGAGAGAAAGAGTGTGTGACAAAGCATAAAAGAGTGAATGGGGGTGGCAGTATATTTTGTTTCTGAATGGAAAAAGCCCTACAAATTTTATCCGAACCAAAAAGAGCAGGAAATAAAATTTGTTGCCCAAAAATGAATGTACCAATAATAAAAATAAATATTCATCCATATTGTTTTGGACTTTTGCACAAGTCTTTAAGATTCTTTGTTTGTTTTATAACCCACAAAGCAAAATAAAATACACTTGTGCTAATATTGACATGTCTAAGGTGAAGACACACAAAGACACAACATTTTTTTGGTATGATAATTTTTTTATATGTTAACAATAATTATAATGATATGGATTATTTTCCAAATCATCAGATAATCAGAAGTCATAATTTGGGTATATCAATTGTACAAATCTTAATCCATATACATTCTGAGTGTTCTAAATTGCCATAACAGCCTGCATACAGTAAAACAAGATCAAAGTGAATGTGTTGCCATAGAAACTAGCTTCATTTAATAAAAACAGCATCCCAGCTTTATCAGTCAAAATGAATTCTGGTATAAAGTCTACCATACAAATGAGTTTTGTTGAAATTGCAAACATACTAAATTCTAATTCTGGGGACTTATTATATACAAATAAAAGTAAATTATGTCTTAACTCTAGCTGGGGAGAAGATTTTTGTTCATGTATTCATTAATATAAAGGTTTAACTATTTAAATAGTTTTTATTTATGTATTGTTATGCCACCATTTTGATTTACTGGCCCAACAAAGGAAACAACTACAAAATAAACAAAACCACAAAGTGAATATAAATGTGCAAAGGTAAAAGCGATTTTTTTTTTCTCCTGAAGAAGCTGTCTTTAAGAAAGTGAAACGCGTTGAGTTTTTGGCACCTTCTACATGTAGGAACTCTTCTAAATATTGGGACTTCGCTGGCTGGACCAGGACATAACAATTTGCAGCAAAGGGACTCTTTGTAGATTTCGGGCTCGTTTTTGCACATGTTGTGCCTTTTGTATGTAAGTGCAATATACTTTGTCACTTTATGAGATTGTGGATACTGCGCCATTGGTTTTATTTATATTTTCGATAATAAAGAGGATTTTTTACCAATCAGAATGAAATTAATGTCCGCTAAAAGGCCTTATTATCATCCACGTTTGTGAGTGGAATTCATTCTATATACACCACATATTGCTCCATACTATATTACACTATATTTTTTGTTTTGTTTTTCCCGTTATGTATTTGCGCCCCATGTAGAGGAGTATGGTCCAACAAAGGAAACAGCTGGAATACACCAAATCCACGATAATGGTTCTCTGGTCTGGTAACTTTATTGATTTACGATAGGTGAATACAACACCACATATAATGCATTTCATAGCCATTTTGACAAACATTGGCAGTAGAATGGGTCACACTGAAGAGCTCAGTGAAATTTCTCAGTGAAATTTCTTCCCTGCTAGATCTGCGCAGTGTCACTTAAGTTCTATTATTGTGAAGCATCTAAGAGTACTAACAGCTCAGCTGCAAAGCGGCAGACTATGTACCCTCGCGTATCGGGGCTGCGAGTGTTAAAAGCACGTAGTACATAAAAATCACCTGTGCTCTGTAGTATCACTCACTACTACAGTTCCAAACTGCCTTTGGAAGCAACATCAGCACAAGCACTCAAGCTTCATTAAATGGGTTTCCATGGCTGAGCAGCTGCACACAAGGCGAAGATCACTATGCCAAGTGTCATCTGGAGTGGACTGGACTCTGGAGGAGTGGAAACGTGTTCTCTGGGGTAATGAATCATACCTCATCCGGAAGTCTGATGGATGAATCTGTGTTTGGCTGAAACAACTACCTACCGCAATGCAACATAGACATGCAAGACATCCACTGAAAGAGGTTAGGAAAAACACTAAACTACAGAAAGAATTTTGTAGTGCTTGATACAGCACCATAATTCTACCATGCACAGCCCAGTTTGCCATCTCTCAAGGCTGGATTAAGGAGATTTAGACATTGGAGCAATTATATAGGAAGAACACCTCTGGATTTCCAACCTTTAGCAAGCTTTTTCCCCTTGCTTTCTGCCTCTTGTGGCTTTTTAACTTCTGTTATATTCTTTCCTTCCTCTGTGGCAATTTATTTTGCCCTAACTCCTTTTTTCCACATCACTCCTGACAACTTTTTCCTATCGTCTTTCCCTTTTTTTCTATCCTGTCTGCCTTTTACATTTTTCATCCTGTTTCTTTTATCCTGCCCCATCACACACATACATAGACACACACACACACACACACTGTTTGTGGTAATTTTGTCAGCAGCTGATTTTTACTGGAAAATCTTGATTGGCATACAGAGGCCCTTTATCAGCAACCATCACTCATGTGTTCTTATAGCATGCTTTGTTAGATCCACATTTAAGTTTAAAAGGCTAAGGTTTGAGGCCTGCTGCTCCCTCATGCCTGGGGCCTTTGAGAAATTGGTGCATGGCTCTTCAGAATGCCATGACCCTGGAGTAATTGCTTTCTGTGCTCCTCCATTAACCAGGTCCTGTATGTTCTGTGCTAGCTATGATGGCTTGGCACTGACATCTTCAGTGCAACTGAGTCACTTACGAGGGAGATTGTTGTTGTAGGTAACAACCAGATGGAACATTTGTACCAAACAGGTGCTCATCAATTTAATATGTAGGTTAAAACACAATCATTAACTGAAATAGCTGTGTAGGAGAAATACATCTGGGTGAGGAACAGCCAAATTCACTGAAAAAATAAGGTTGTTGAAAACATTAAAAATTCATACACTTTTTCACACCTACCTAAATCTTTTCACATTACTGTATATTATGGCATGAAGGCAAATCTTTTTAAGGTTAAAAATGTACAATTTACCAAATGAGTACCCCACGTTGAACCTTGTTCAGTAATAACTCACATCACATACAGTATGTCTGGGAGACTGCATCAAACCTAGATTTTTTTTTGTATACCAGTGCCTCCTGGTGTTCAAAATCAATATCTACTGGTTTATAGTTTCTGTAAAAAAATGTTAGGATATATTAAAACTTAAGTTCATATCAAAACACAGGAGAGGTAATCTCATTTCAGTGAAGCTGATAATGATGTTCTTAAAAATCCAAAGATGGCATGCAGCGATCACAAAACAGTGGTAACATCAAACAGTCTTATCAAACACAACCACTTTCCATTGTTGCAATCACATAAGGTCTTACAAAAATGTATA
The DNA here is from genome assembly GCF_027358695.1 of Spea bombifrons. NCBI lineage: Eukaryota > Metazoa > Chordata > Amphibia > Anura > Pelobatidae > Spea > Spea bombifrons. Next base: position 33,221,155 of record NC_071087.1, on the reverse strand, counting down.
TGTTTGTATATTTATACAAGTATACTTAGTGGATCTGAACTCATTATTATACACATTATACTATTTTGTGCCCTTGCAGTAAGTAACATTCCAAACTTTAAAAATGTATTATCTACAATGCTTCTCCTAGATTTTATTGTTCCCCTATATGAGTTAATTGATCCCTCAATATGCGCACGTCCTATTAAAGGAAAGTCATATGCTTTCCTCATTCGAGAAGCTTTTATAATTTGTGTCATTGGTGAACACCAAAATGTGTGCCCACTGCAGCATTCTAAGTGAATGTTAATATGTGATGATCAAACAGAACTGTGGAGTATACTTGAGCTTTTATGTATCTTAATAATTGCATAGTAACCTGATCCGAAAATTTTAGTAAATTGAACTAGGCAATATTCTTGCTTACATTTATAGTCACATATTTGCAGGGGCATTCAATTTGGTTTGACCTTGGATGTTTGTTTTTAAATTGTAGAATATTGCTGCAGGGGTTCTATAAAATGAATTGTATGCATGTTAATTTTAAGCTGGACAGTGCATATTTCAACACATCAGTATTACCCTTTTGTTTTGTTTGGGAACATGTTCTCTTTTGGTACATAGTAAAGCAGAATGCTGCCATCATAAACACCACACAAAAAAAAAAAAAAAAAGTTTCTCCAACTTTTCAACACCACCTACTTGACATACTAAACATTTTCACAGATTATCTGAAACTACTGATCTCAGAGTCTGCTTATTCTTAGTTGCACTTCCCAACAGCTGCTAAGGCTTCATTTTGTCACACTCTTTGATACAGCTGGAGAAATGCAGCTGTTTAGCTTTTAAGGCATCCAAGGCCCGTTCCAGAGTATGGAACCCTCAAAACATCTAACACAATCGAACAAAAGCCATGAATGTCGAGTTTACTAAAACATACAAGTGAATTGCTAGGCCTGCCGTTGCCAAGCGTATGGTCAATTAAAACCGCATTACTAAAAGCTGAAAATGCAAAGTGCAAAACAAATGTACAGAACAAATATCACAGATAAAGTCTATTGTAGCATTGCTGATTTTCATTTATACTGTATATAGAAAAGAAGCATGTTCTCTTGCTAGACCATGTCTAATTTCTGTATTATTATGTGTGGATCAAACAGAGTGTTTTGGCCAGGCCATCACTTTGTCCTCTCCATAGGTTATCTAACCTTATTGGTTTAATAAGAATTAATTTGACCAATCAACATGCAGGGAGCTATAATTTTAACTATAATATTTATTTTAGTTGACTTTCCATCCTCCATCGCCGCTTCTCCACCTCTCTGGGTCAACACTCGAATCCTCCAGGTCCAAATCATCCCTGCCCGTTTGCTCTATGAATGGGGGTGTTTCCTGCGGTGTCGGCAGCAGGAACACCCACTGCCATCCGCAGGAATGCCCCCAACATCAGCCGCAGCCCACAAGTTCCCGGGTGTGCTTATGTCTTCTGCAGCCTCTCCAATAAATAATGCATGTTAAAGTGCTTTGAAAGTTAATTGAGCGTGTTAAAAATAGAAGTAGTGATAAGTAATAAAGTAGTGAAAACATTTACTGAATTGTTGAAAAATTAAAGAATGAACAATATTCGGTGTACACAGAACTCCCAACTACAAAATAAGAATAAAGGAAAATGTCATGCTATGTTTATTTTTTTCAATTGCCTTTGTCAAATGAATATATTGTGAACCCAAGACCAGCCGCATGTTGCATTCACATGTCATATTCATATATCAATATAGTGAGACAATAAAGTTATTGTATGGTCTGAAAAGAGCTATGGACAAAGCTTAATTCCATAATGCTAGGAGATATGTTTGATCTAGAAGTATAAAAAAATGTTGGGCCAGGTGTCACTGGTGCCGGCATTAAATAATAAACTGATTCATACAGTACTTATGCATCAAGACACCATGCAGGGGTACAGGGATTTAAGTTATGCCTCTGTGTAGTATCAAAAGGGTAACTTGCTGGGTGGTTGGAATACCATGCAGGTGCTGGCAGAAGGAGATTTATTGAGCCAAGAAGCTGGGGGACAGGGAGAGAGGTCTCTATGTATATTTTGTTGTGCTAATGCTAAAGTTTTAGGTATAGTATGTGTCTCACTTTTAATTAAGCTTTGGAATATACTGGTACTTCATAAGGAAATAACAAAACAAACATTTTAAATAAAATTTCTAAGTACAAATGAAAATTGGACAGTACAATTAACAAAAAATGTAAATGCATTTTTTTAGTTTATTTTTTTTGTACAAAAGCAGTGCAAAGCAAAATCACACATCAAGACATTTCCATTGTGACCTATTCACTTAACAAAAACCCAGTCTTTCCATATTTCATAAAATGCACTCATTTAAAGTCTAATCTGAACCAATGTGTTGGTTTACATGGAATATATACTGTTATGTGATAAATCACAGAAAGTTCATTTTACATGGGAAAATGGATATGCATGTGAAGAATGTGACCTTTGTTCTTAAACTGAATAGTTTAAGTTGTGGGAACAATTATGGAAAATGGTTTGACTTTGCCAAGTCAGTATAAGATTCTGAAAAGTATGAAGTAATCATTAAAATCCTCTACTTGTAGCAAGATTTCAATAGTAGAATTGTCTTAAAATATTATATTATCTACATTTTACAGCCAGTAGCCGTTTGATCTGAAACTTTAACATTTACTATCGTTACCTGGAACACAGACATTTTCTGAGTCATTCTCAGAAAATAATAACATTGTAAGTTTCTGGTATAATTATTTTTTGCAATAAAAATTATTTCAGTATATTATACTTTTATAACTCCAAGCACTCTGTGTTATCACAGAAATTGTCCGTGCTAAAACACTTATAAATAGAATATTTCACACTTACAGAAGAAAAGTCCCACGAGTAATCTGGCCATAAAATTAAAAATAAATTTTATTAACAAGTAAATAAAAACAGTTGAGCTCTTTATTTGTTTCACAAACTGTAGGTCACTGAAAATCCCTTTTTGGGCCATATGTTTATATTAAAGTTTTATTGAATGTGGTAAGATTTTACAACCGGCTGGTGGTTTGTACAGAATACTGAGTATATTATTATAATCCAGACGGTCTAATTCTCACATTTATACACCTGCCCACTGCATTTGTGTGTGGAAATATGGGTTAATATTTGTCAACATCAAGCACTACAATCTACCTGGTAAGAATAGTTAAGAAAAAAAAGCATCAACTGATAGAAGGCTCTATTGCGTGAACTGCAAGTATGTTCAAGTTGGCTAAAAATGTTGTTGGACAAAATGTTGGTGTTGGACAAAAGAGCAGCTTGCAGTTTCTATGAAGCCAACTCACACTTGCAAAAAAAGCATTCTTTAACTAGATTATTTAAACCATGAGTTGCAAATGCAAGTTATAACTATGTGCTGGGTGATATAGTCTCCAAGTATTCCCCCTTCACTTTATCCCTTGCTCAGGCTGATAGGGAATTTAATATATCTACATTAAACCCCCTATGAGTAATATCCTGTAACTCCTCATCATCTCCCATCCCATTCTCTCTGGCATAGGGAAGCTCAAATAAATGAAATGGCCTTCTGGACCACCTTCTCTATGCCCTTCACCCCCTTCATATGGCTAGGGGTGTTTCGATAAATCCTGTGACCCCCTCCTTACCAATAAGAAATGGTATGTAATGTAATAGCCAAAAAATATTTTGAGCTCTTACAAAAGAGATACTTGATCATGCCACCTTTAGAATCATTCACTGCAATCATGTTATTGATCAGATTTTTTACAGCTCTACAGAGGAATTTTTGGTCCAATTCTCAAAACAAAACTGCTTTAACTCTGGCATTTGTAGATTTTTTTAAGAACTGCTTGTTTCAAGTCCTGCCTACACACCTCAGTAGTGTTTATGGATGCAACATTCTCCTATAGAAGATACAAAGCAGCATTCATTGGCATTCAATAGGCACATATGATGAGCTGAATGGTTCTGAACTGCTGTAAATTTTTCTGTTTTTATAAAGCAGATTGATAGACAGCTGAGATGTATAGTTGGAGGTTTTTTCTTTTCTTTTATTTTTCTTCAAGTCGCTCAGATGTCCGCCATAATTTTTGTTAGAATTAGACTAGATTGTAAGCTTGCAAGAGCAGGGCCCTCTTCTCCTTTGAACCAGTTTGTTATTGTATGTGTTTATGAATTGATCTAATGAATGTAACAGCGCTGCGGAATCGGCCGGCGCGTTATAAATCAATATATTGTAATGGAATGGAATGTTAGGCGTTGCACTTGCAATTCCACATAGAACCACAAGGGTGTTTAGCGTAACAAGGTGGTATTTACAAAGTTGCAAAAATCCAGTCCTCGAAGGCTGCAACCAGACCAGGAATTCTGTGTACCCTTGCCTGAAAACAAGCAGGGCCTGTTTATGGCCCGCCGAGTACTTGGAATTCTACACCCCTAGTTTACATTATTACTGGATCGCCTTCTGTGATTCTTTTTGGGGTTTTCTACTCATTCCCTTTCTGTAAATGCCTGGAAAAAGAAGAAAATGATCCAAAGACTTGTGGAAGCAGTGCTTCACCCCAGAGAGTTTCCAGGTGAAACTGAGTAATGTGTGAGAGATTTCCACACAGAATGAACAAGGTTTAATAACTTGGCCTATACAGTGGTATCTACACTTTAGTTGACCTAGAGGGAAAATGTACATGGCATAAAGTAATTTGACATATAGAAGCCAGAGAACTTATACTCTTCACCTCTAGAGAAAGGGATAAATAATAAAAGGCAGTGTGTAAAGTATTGCAAGCTTTATCATCCCACCCTCATGCAAAAAACAGAGCAAAAATGTTTTATAGGCATGTTTTTACTAACTATAAAGAGGTTTATGCTTAAGCCTGTTATAGTCACCTATTACTGCTTCTTTAACAGGCACATCCCACCTGTTTTAACATGTTTTAGATGCTCAAATGTTACAAAATGATGTGTCTGTTTTGCTATTATAAAATAACACCTATTTAATTTTATACTTTTTAATGCATGTTCATCTAGGTGGCATGTGTGTTTCAGAATACATTTTGTTAAGGCAAATAATGACATGGCTCCAGCCAGTCATGTTTTCACAAGATAATGTTTTTTTTTATCCTGTCTTTAATTGAAAATGCCTAACAAATGAAAAGATTTTACTGAATTGTTGAAAAATTTAAGAATGAAACATTTTTGAGCAAAACAATATTCGGTGTACACAAAACTCCCAACTACAAAATCAGAATAAATGAAAATGTCATGCTATGTTTATTTTTTCAATTGAATATATTGTGAACCCAAGACTAGTCGCATGTTGCATTCACATGTCATATTCATATATAAATATAGTGAGACAATAAAGTTATTGTATGGTCTGAAAAGAGCTATGGACAAAGCTTAATTCCGTAATGCTAGGAGATATGTTTGATCTAGAAGTATACAAAAATGTTGGGCCAGGTGTCACTGGTGCCGGCATTAAATAATAAACTGATTCATACAGTACTTATGCATCAAGACACCATGCAGGGGTACAGGGATTTAAGTTATGCCTCTGTGTGGTATCAAAAGGGTAACTTGCTGTAAGGCTAGTAAGTAGTACAAAGATATAGACCCACTAAGTGATACAATACTGACCAGGAGTCAAAGATTAGCACACAACCAACCACTGCTAATTTATATAAATACAATGGCCCTAGATATTTACATGAAAAAATCTGGTCAAGAAACTGTTTTTATTTTTATATCAACCTATACTTAAAAGACCATATACCTTCAAAAAAGCTGAAAACAATAATCATGAACAGCTGAAAAAACCTGGCCCAAATTTACAGGTAGAGATGATTTTACAAGGTTTCTCTTACATCAATCCCAGACTGGTCTTCATACACACCAGTGTGCAGGTCATCAACAGCTCCTCTCATCTACCTTTAGATCTGCTGCCAGGGCTGATTTAACTCACCAGTCCAGTGCTGCTGAAGTCACTTGGAGAATAGGTTTAAAAACTAACCCCCCCCCCTTCCATTAACATCCAAGTTACTATCATTTTTTAAGAATTTTCAGCAATTTGACAGAAATGGAGGAAACTTCTGTACATTCAAATTGCTTGTCAAGATTTTTTAAACAGGTTTGATCATCAAGGTGCCAAATCATTTCCTGAGGTTCCAATTTTTCTGTAGTCACATAGGACAACAGTTTTCAGACGATATAGTATGTGTCAACAGAAAAAAAGGCCATGGACCAAATCAAGTTTCCAGTTTTACGGAGAAAGTAAGATAGGCAGAGATGGGCCAAAGAGTTCTTGCCTAACATCAAATTGGCTCTTTCTGTGTATGTGACTTTTTTGTCATTCTATGTGGCTGTTCTGTATGCAACCAAATTCAAATTGTCTTCTGTTTTTCACATAGCTTAAACCGAGTGCACTCACTTTATTGAGTTTATGTTCATCAGTGCTGAAGACATTATTCTACAGATGCAGTTTAGCAGAAGGAAGTGTGAGTCTATTATTTATATGACTTTATGTGAATTCAAATTATTTCATTCAATCATTTTAATAGTTAGAAAGCGCCCATCTTTCTCTATTTGACTTGTTGACTTTTGTTGCCTGGTTGCATACTTTGATCCCTTGTATAATTGCTTTCAAGTTCAAGCCCGGGCCACGAGCACACAAAGCAAAATCAAGTGGAATACTGTGATTTTAACGGGTTGTTTAAATTCTTTTGTACTTTGCCCTTTTGTGGTTCCCTGAATTTGTGAAGCATACTGTTATATGAAGAGTCTTATCTGCTGGGTCAGTGCTGATTAAACCATTTATATAAACATTTGTATTCTACATTTAATTTAATAAAAAGTGTTGGACACAGAGGTTCAGCATTAAGGTTTAACTTAATTTAGATTTGAACTTAGTTTATTTGTCTGTGTAATGCATAAACACTATGAGGTTTCGCCTTCTTCGGAAAATGAAAATTTGTAGTGTAAGCCTCAACTTACATAATTATACAATGATATTGTGCACTGTACTAAAATATACTATTTCTTAAGCTTATGTTCCATATTTTGCCTCTTGATTTCTTTATCCATGTTAGTTCTGTACCTATTAATCTTCACACAAATGCACGTGTAATATTTCCTCTTAGTTTACTGGTAAATGTTTTAAAGTACAATACGGTCTGTGTTTAATTAGAGGTAGATACATCCTCTTTAATGTATGTCATCTATAAAACAAATTCTTAACTTTCTAAGCATTTTTACCGTCTACTTTTTTAACCAACAATGAGTAATTATTCAAATAGTATTTGTTAAATATAGTATTACTGACATTAGATTGTTTATACTATACTTTAATGGCCCTAACATTTTGAAATAGATTTTTAATACCATTGTGGTAAATTTCTGTACAAAACTAAAAGTTCTGCAAATCATTTTTGAAATATATATATATATATAAAGGCATTCGTCTACAGCAGTTTTTCAATAGCTTCTTTCGTACCCACATAATATGTTGTATACAGGAGCTTATTTCTGAAGGCTTGGCATTTCAGGAATGAGCACATACTATTCAATGATCAAAGGGGAGTAGTCATTATTTCAGTGACACCACTGCATAAACATTCAGAACTAAGTAAGAACTTGTATTGTAAAGCATAATACAGCAGAAATTATCCTTACTTTGGCATAAAGTGAAACAAAAACAAAAACTCTAAAATGTTCATTATTAGAATTCAGGATCTACACTTTTCCCCATGGTCACATATACTCTTACTTTATGAGAAGTGGCTATTGTGTAAGGCCTATCTATTTGAAAGATACTTGGTTAATAAGTCAACCATATACACTAAATGGACAAAAGTATTGGGTCACCTGACCATTACACCAACAGGGACTTTGATGACATTGCATTCTAAATACATAGAAATTAATATATATTTGTTAATATATAATATTGTCACCCCATTGCAGCTTTAACTCTGGGAATTTTTGCCCATTCATCCAGTAGAGCTTTTGTGAGGTCAGGCATGATGTTGGATGAGAAGGCCTGGGTCGCAGTCTCCATTCCAGTTCATTCCAAAGGTCGTCAATGGGGTTGCGGTCAGGGCTCTGTGCGGGCCAGTCAAGTTCATCCACAGAAAAAATCATCCAACCATGTCTTTATGGACCTTGCTTTGTGCACCACTATATGAACAAAAGTATTGTGACACAGTTTTTAATTATTGAAATCAGCATACCAAGACTATTTAAAAAGCGTCACACTCGAAATTGTTTTATGCAAGCGGAAGAATTTTTAACTTAACTTTAGAACCTAGATGGTGAAAAACTGATTTGTGATGCAATTGTACTACTTTTATGAGAGAGATAATTTGGTACATCCCAATTATATGGGAATCCCAATTTTGTAGAACTAGGACATGACAGCAAGATTGCTTCACCTGTCTGGTCTTTACGCCAACAGAATTGTCTCAGTCTTCACTAGTGAAACAATCTCCTACTTAACTGCAACATTGTTATAAGAAATTGCATAATTTCATGTGGTTTCACCAATGATTATCATTTTTTTTTAAATAACCCTTGCAGGGCATCTTTGTTCTGTGTAAAACAACTTAAATCTAGGTAATTATTAAAGTATTCATTAATAACATTAATATTTGTATTGTTATTCTCAGTAATTATCATTAAATAATAGACGTACACAAAACTAAGACCTTTTAACAAATTTCTAGACATGTTTTTTGATTGTCTAGAAAATCTCTTTTTTACATATCACTTTGAATTGCTTAGGGGCAGAAGCTTCCATTGGCTTTGATTGTAAAAGTCTTTAGCGATCGTTTTCTACATTTTACACTTGAGGATTTCTTTTTAGGCAAGTTTTTGAATTAAGTCCCATATCCTTGCAGACACAGGATATAAAAGCTTTGATGAAAAAAAGGGAAATTACCCTGTATATGTATTAAACCAACTGTAATTTATAGCCAGGGATTGGCACATTGGGCATGTCTAACATCTTTTCTGCTCTGAATTCAGAGATGTACAAAGGCTGAGACATAGAGATAAAAATACAAGCTATGTCATTTTTTATTTTATTTTTGTAAATAAGTATGAGAAATTATAAGATAGTCATAAGTATTTCTTGATAAATATGTTTTTTTGAAAATGAGTTTATTTATGAAAAATTGCATCAACAATAACATTGCCAAACAAGTTCAAGTTTTTCAAATATTACAAATACCAACATGGTAAAAAAAATGATATTTCAATTTTATCCTCAATAATACATGATAGACCATTTCTGCTATTCAGTGTCATTTACCAGATGTATGGTATTATAACCTTAAAAATACTACTATGTAAGTTTTTGCAAATGAATGTAATCACTTTCTGTATTTAATGTGTACCTTATGTGCATTGTAAACATAAGAAAAATATAATTATATTTAAAAAATGATTGTCTTGAAGTAATTGTAATACAAAACAACATAGACTGAACATATTGATGCTGTTGTATACTGGATTTTTATCAGTCTCACAGAACTGTACACAATCATGCCAACAAAAAACATATTGTGTCTTCTTGATTTGATCTAGATATGTAGCCTGAGTTGTTATCAAATTGAGTGTGTTCTCCTCATTGTATTGTGAAAAACGACGTAAATAGATAATACCATCTCTGATATTCCTGATCTAGCCTTGTCTCTTTTCTACAGGTGGCTAGATTGAAGCAAGCAACATTACATTGTTGTGCTTTTGTTTACTTTCAGTAATACTGATGAGATGAAATTAACCAGGAGGCATTAGCCTAGACACATATTTCATCCCAGAGATTATATCACATAGCGGGCCCAGACTGACCATCTCACACACCAGGCCGTGGGCCGGTGGCCAGTAGGATCTCATACTTTTAGATAATCCCACGCCAGTGATGGATCAGGTGCTGCAGTGTGTGACTGCCAGTTAGATAAGCATGGCGGCAAGCAGCATGAGTATAAAAAGTATATGCGCGGCCGTCATATCCAGTTACAAATTAACTGTAGCTACTTTAAAACATAGAACAACAGATACAATGCAGCTTTAAACTTGATCTATTCTAAAACACTTGTCATTGATAAATGTGGCCTTTTAGTTATCCCCTAAAAATTTCCAAAAGAAGCAACATTAGAAATGGCTTTCATCTTTAAACATGACCCTGACAGGTACAACTCAAAGACCCCACATATATAAACAGAGATTTATACAGTATATATTTATGCATATTTGGTCCTAGTTTGAATTAGTATATATATATTATTCTAAATAAGAAGCTATTATAAGAAAACATGATTACTAATAATTAATAAATATGGTGGAACGTGTTACATGCGCTGTTACACATACAATCCTGAGTACATAATAATTTTTTAAATGATCAACCACGTTGGGTTTTGTCATATAGCAGAAGAATCCGTCAGTAGCTTACACTGCACAAGGCTTAATGCTGTATCTGTGAATGTGTTTGCAATAAGTTGCATCATTGATGGAAAAGTTTTAAGCTGAGATGTGCAGAACTTCAGCTACTGAGGCATTATACTTTTTAGCACCTTCAGCTGGTTGTGCTAATAGACAACCCGTAAACGAGCAACTTTGAAACTGAACAAACACTGAGAAATGTCAATTTTCACATAAATGCACAGCCACAGATGCTAGTGCTTCAAAGATGGGGAAATAAGCAAAACAAGTGATACTGACATTTGCAATGGCAAACACAAAAGTTTGGTTTCCAAAAAAAATCTAATGTAGAAATAAATATATATTTGTTATATACATATTGTCAAACATACAAAGAAGTGTGTCAGGCTTAGCTACCTAATGGCTAGATTCCCTAAAATAAATGAAATCTTTGGACATTTGAAATCATTAAAACCCTACTAAGGTCTTTTTACAGCACCTAATGACTCTGTATGGCATGCCGTTGTTAAATTTGTAATATCAGATTCTAGTCTATTTACTGTATATGTTTTACTAGGTTTCCGGTGTGCCTTTCCTAAATGTTATAGTAATACAACCAAATGACTTAGGGGTAAAACCATTAAATGGCAAAAGGAAGGTTTTCATTTAGTATAGCTTAAAGCCCAAAGATAAGATATTGTCATTGGATTAGAATTTATATTATTTGAAGCTACTTCAGCAGACAATGCTATTATAATAGTGGATGCATTTACTCTACAGTTATTGTTATCTAGAATAGGTAAGTTGAAAAATGTCTACTAATTGCTACTACTGTTACTAATTTTTTTATGATTTATAGAAAATATATGGTATTCTTTAGTTCTGCCCAATGGGATGTCTCAGGGAAAGGGTAAGGGAAAGGGTAAGCCAACCTAATTTACTGTTCTCAGGATCTGCATGATTATTCTGCCCCTAATTGTTAATTTGAAGATTGCTGTTCATTACTTCAGTCTGCTTTTGTAAGGGTGAGTGAGAAGGAGGAGAACGTCAGATAACAAAATAAATGAGGTACTATTGCCTTTGCATTGACACTGTTATACACCTCAGCTTCCATAAGGTAAACACTGACACTAAATATTGCCACAACTATTACACCGAAGTTGTTGCATAAATTGATGACATTGAAAATAAATGATAACAACCTCCATTGTCAAGCAACATAAAAAATATAAATACAACTTCACCTATAAGACTGGCCTTAGGATTTTGCACAATCACAACAAAAGACCGTCTTTAATTTCCCACTATGCTGGTTCAAGTAAATCTGGCTATGGTTTCAAGATTCTTTAGTCTTTCATAGATATGACTTTAATACCGTGGGCATTAATGTAAGTCAACAAGATTTTGGCTCTTCTTTCTATAACATCAATTAGTTTTTCAATCCCTTGACGTCCTCTTTGACTTTCCCAGAAGACCTTGTCCAAGAAGAATGATTGGAGGAGTTTTTCTCGTAACTTTTGGCTTCTTAGAATAGAGACAGCAGACTCTGGGAATCTGGAAAAATAGTACATTTGTGTTTATAAATATCATTCAGAAAAGTTGAGCTACAACTTGACTTGGGGTGAGCAAGCATTTCACTGGGTTAGTATATAGTTAAACGTGACTATTCTATTATAACTTTAGATGTGCTCCTTAGCATGGCTTATTATTCTTTCTGGACTTTGCCCCAAAGTTCAATATTTAGACCACCATTCCTAACCAAGCCATTCTTAGCTCTCAATGGCTCTACTTACTGTTGTGAACATATCCTGTAATGCAAAGCTTTCAACTGAGCAAACAAACCTGCTAAAGCTTTGTGAAAACATTGTAACAATGATAATATGCAAGAAAAAGCACACGTTTACATTTATACAAACTTTTTTTGTATGATAGCATGCAGTGTTATTCAGTGTTGATTTTGCTTTCTGCAAGTGAACTCTTACTCTTTTATTCCATCCAACAATTTAAAATCCAAATTATCTTCACTTCTGTCGAAATAGCCTTTATTACTAATGAACACCAAGTGCCTTGGATCATGATTCCTCTGTATGATGTGCATCAGATCAATACTCCCAGGATCATCACATTTCAGGTTGAGGCCTTGTTTCACACAGGAATCCTCCTTTCGGGGCCTGAAACCACAGCAGTTTTTGTCAAGTCGAGTATATACCTGTGAAGAAATCACACAGAACGATGTTGTTGAATCAATTACAGAAGATTATTATGGTGTTCAGTTCCAACAAGTTAAACAATGCTATAGATAAGGAAATGTCATGTCATCTAACTTCTGAGAAATCTGGGGCAATTTTGAAGTGAGGTACAAGCTTCCAAGGGTCAGATGGTCCTACAATGAAATTGAGCCCTCAAGTTTGTGTGCCCCCTGGACATTGATGATCCACAGGAACACAATGATGCCTCAAGACCCAAAGTGATGTAGTGCATGTCCAGACAGAAGGAGGAACTCCTCAAAGTAAATGAGTCACCAGAGTATCCAAGATAATACACAAGAATGTGACCATAAACTGGAACAAGTAGGTATTTTAGTCAGAAATGGGCCAAGGTCAATCACAGGAGAAAGGCAGGGCAGTCAGAATACTATGGGTCAAGGAAGTACAAGACAGACTGAGAAGCACAGAGTATGGAGGACCTGAGTTCAACACCTGTTCAAGACAGGTGAGATGTAACTAATGGATCTCTACTATGCTGAGTCTTGGGGCTAACATTCTCATAATTAAGATCAGAGAAACACCATGCATTGTTTTACCCTGTTCCCATTAGCTCCAGGACCAACAAAATAATATACCTGAAACATATTTCCTTATTGACATCACAGCAGCTGCCCTGGTAGGTAGTGTGCACCTAATTGCAATGATTGTAAACCAATCCTAAACTGTTCTTCTAGCTTCCACTTTTCCAAGCGGTTGTCGATTGTATTGCCCTCAATGGATGTGCTGGTATAAAGAGGGAGGTGAGGCTGATGCCAGAGGTTGAGGCTCCCCTCTACTTAGGATGTTATCATTTCCCCAACCTCTACCATAACGCATAACTGTCCCGATTCCTGTGGGAAAGTCCTGATAAGACTCTCATTTGGTGCTTTTGCTACCAGTATGTTATGGTTGATATCCCTGTTTTAATGCAGATGGTTCAATTTAGTGTATCTTTAAATAACTATAAGTCAAGGTTTCCATGTGGACCATAATTAGGGCCATTTGGGCTATTAAAGGGTTAATATTTCATAAATGAGTCCGCTCTTTTAAAATGTTACCAGGTATGCACCTCAGCATGGTGCCACATAGTTGAATTTGCCTTTGGCTCTATGACCCCAGTAGTTTTTCTCCAGAGAGTATGTTTTGTTGTTGTTAAGCTAAAATAAGACTGTAATGTCCTCATATGTTTAAATGGAATTCTGCTAGAGATTCTCATCAGAGGATGCTCACCATATACTTTGGGAATTGGAGGGAGGTCGAAAGACAGGGGACACTTGGGATAGGGAAACGGGATTGAATGCCCAGAACCCAACAGACAGGGCTTGCTGGGGATCAGAGACACCTCCATCTCACTGGGAACAGGGTGGGGGCATTGGGAAGGCACAGGATAGTTTATTTTATTGTATTTTACGCCCCTCTTCATACACACGCACTCACATACAGGACCTTTTCACTGTTCACTATAAGTCTAACAATTAAAAATGTACAGCGTGGAAATTTGGGTTATGCTTGTAAAGCCTAAAACCAGCATAATGAACATATATTTTTTCAGATTTACACTGCATACTGGTAGCTTCACAAAAGCAAAGTTTCCATTGAATTCAGACTGCCACCCTGGCAAAGCTATGTTTATCCTGGAGATCATAAAAACTATGATGTTATGTCTAAATATAGCCTTTTAGGCCAGACAGAAAGTATCACTGTTTGAACAAGGACTTTCCTAGATGATGAAGCAGTCTGCACAACCACAGAATATCCTTTCATTCCCTCTGAGACCTATCCAGTGTAATTGAAGTAAAAGGGGAACACCCATCATTTGTCCTATAACTATTATTTGTATTAGATCAAAACCAAGGTTTCAAACAGTTCTTGCATTTGAATAATATAGCATTAAGACAGCTGCATGTAAGCTATCCGTTTGTCTACTAGTCTTTTATCTAAGCAAATCTACTAGACAAACACCCTGACTCCTTATCGTACTGCCCTGTAGATGACAATAAAATGACGCAATCACCCAAATCTGAAACCCTCTAACTAATTAAAGCCAAGGATTTCATTGGACAACTGGGAATTTTTTAGTAGTGCCATAATGAATTAACTCAGTGTGATGCCTGAGCAGGAAAATGCATTCAAAATATTATATGACTACCTATGATGACCTCTAACTCTGCAGGTGCAGTTTATTGGAATACAAGTAAATAAAACCACATTTCCCCCAATGCCAATCCAGATACAGAACTGTTTTTAATTCTCAACCAAAAATTGTTTTTGTGGAACTTCCCCTTTAAGATGTTTATGTAACATAATAAATAAGTTTAACACTTAACAAAATAGGGACTGCCAATGGGTCACCCCCATCTCAAATGATTAGGCTCTTATTTCCTTGCTGTCTGCGATGGCTTGTCTTCCACTTGATTCAAGTTGAGCAACTAATGCATGTGTCCATGGATGTAATCATCAAACATGCCTCATGTGGGTGCTTTTCCAAAGTTGTTCCATGAGAGCAGTGATCCTGTTTACTTGGTAGTGCATGTGCTGTGATTACATTTAAGAGCCCTAAAGCAACAATATTTTTTTTTACTTATAATTCCAGCCTAAATGGCCTGAACTATGCCATGGAGACTGCAAATGCAGGTCATGAGCCTTAGTAGCTGCTATTTCTAGATATTGTTTGCTGTGTTCAACTTTGTTCTTACTAAGTAAGTCTTCGATACAGATTGTGTCACAGTTCCAGAGGTAATTACGGTACTCATGTGCCCAATGTGACTATTTTCCAGTTTTCTAGACACTTGTGTTCCGCATCTATAAAGTGCATAACAGCTAATCAGATTCAATTCTGCCAAACTAAACAGCTATTTAGCGACTAGACTTCCTTATCAGTCACTACTTTCTAGGAATATGACAGCAAAGTGGATACTCTACCTTAACCAAGTTTATGAAGAAACTGGAGTCCCTTTAAAAAAGTTTCCCAAACATTATACCACTCGTGAACAAACATGTACTAACGTGTGAAAACTTTTTACTTGTAATAATTCTACTATTTATTCCTATGGGATACAGTATAAGATACTTAGATACTTGCAAAGTAATGTATTTTCTAGTTTTAGGACTTAAGCTTATTTTCTCCTTATTAGTGTTACATCTAAAACAATAAATCTATATTATGACCTCTAGATTGTAAGCTTTACCTAATGTATCAGCTTGTCACCTCCAGCAGTGGCTTAATGCGTATTTATCCCTTTAGAGAATCTTTACTATCTAATAACTATGCTAATATAATTTTTAAACGTTAGTAAAAGTGTTGTAATGTTCATGGAATTTATGTAATATGTTATAGCATTGTAGGCTTTATAATAACAGCATATTGCTTAAGGTTAGCATGTCTGAGGTCCCTCTGACATCAAAATACAAGGATAGTTATCACACATTTTACCAATGAGGTTTCTTTGTTGTTGCTGTAGTCAATGAAAACCAGATACCTATTAATATGCCAAGATAAAAGAGAGTGTATTCTGGACCATGACACACACTAAACAATTTCTAAAGACCGGTACCATGTTTGGGGCCAAAACAATCCTCACATGACTTTATATAACATTCCAGACATAGCATGCACACAAAAGGGCTCTATTTTTATCCACTAGATTCTTCCTCCTCATATGTTATAGAAGACCATAAAGGGCATATGGAAACTAAATGATCAAAGCACCTTTATTGTTGTTGAAGAATCTAGTACCATGGTTTCCAAGGGAGATTTATTGTAATGAACCCTGTAGTAAGCCAAGCTTTGAAACAGAAGCAGTAGAAGGACCTCAAAGAATGCACTATTCTAAGCAACTCCAAACTATGAGAACATGTCCCACGTTGAAGAATCATTGATTTCAATTTAGGGTTAAGACAGGAGTGTCAGGACAGGAAAATTATCTTATGCAGGAAAATGAGAGGCTGCTCTGAAAAAAGACTGCAGAGAGAAAACATTATGCTACTGGCACTGCTGGCTGGCGTTGATGCTGATATATCTATGGAACAAACAAAAAAAGTCTTATACAATACATAAAACAACATTCCTTTACGAAAAAATTACTGCAGT
This sequence comes from Spea bombifrons, assembly GCF_027358695.1. Taxonomy (NCBI): domain Eukaryota; kingdom Metazoa; phylum Chordata; class Amphibia; order Anura; family Pelobatidae; genus Spea; species Spea bombifrons. Next base: position 33,204,381 of record NC_071087.1, on the reverse strand, counting down.
TTTTCTGAAGTAATACTGCAGGTTTTTGGACATGAAAAAACTGCAATATTGCACTTTTACTGCAGTATTACTGCACATTTACTGAAGTTTTACTGCATTTGTACTTCACTGTACTGCAGTTTTACTGCAGTTATTTTTGTACGGAAGTACAAATGCAATAAAGCTGTAGTATATTGAAGTACAACTGCAGGTTTGCAATATAAAAAAAAAGTGCAGTAAATGTGCAGTAATACTGCAGTACAGTGAAGTACAAATGCAGTAAAACTGCAGTAAATGTGCAGAAATACTGCACTAAAAGTACAGTATCGCAGTTTTTTCATGTCCAAAAAACTGCAGTATTACTTCAGAAAAACTGCAGTAATTTTTTGTAAGGGTTTTCTTTCATGACAATATCCACCATTAAATGTATGTGGAACTTTTTGTTCCAGTGCTCATCTACTCAGCTATCAGGTATCTTAGAGACCTCTTCCTTTAGCAATGCTTTCATTATTCATATAGTAAATCAAGCTTATCCGAATGAGAAGACAAATTCGAAAATGTGTTTACCCTTCTGGCTGTTTTTGAAATGTGCGACCTGTACACATGCCATCATAAGAGCCTTATATAAGTTATTATATGTATACCTGAAGAAGAAAATCAAGAAGTGCCATCTTTGACCATTCATGATGATGGATTTCTGTGCAGCCTGATTCTGGTTTGGGGACTTTGCCATTTAACCAGCAGTTCTGTTTTAGAATCATCTGGTAGGTTCCCCACTTCAGCTTGGTAGAGGATTGAGTGGTGTTGTCTGTCGGAGATAATGAGGAGTCCCACAGAATAACAGGACATGGGAGACCATCTATAAAAAAAAAGAAAAGCAAGGTATATGTTTTGTTATCTCTGGGATGGGCATTTACCAAAATAAAAAGGTCTAGTAAATAAAATATCTGTCAACCCATTTCATAGTAGAAGATGCATAATGAGCAGTATTCAGGAGTAGAGTTCTTGTTGTCGATGATATTTAGAATAAATTCACTAACCGCTGCAAAGCAATTAGTTTCGTGTTGCCACAATAGAAACAGTATCAATAACTTGAACCCACAGGCAACCACAACACATTCATATCAGTGTGTTCCGCTTATCACATTTATTTTCACTGTATTTCACCGAGCATACACTATATTTTAATTTGTTTAGTTTAAGATGCAATTGACTTGATTCGTGAGTCCAGGCAACAAACGACCGAATAAGATTTGATGCCCCAAAATTCAATGTTTCTATTTAAAATACATTTTTACAGCTCAACGTGTAACATGCAGTTTACAAGTAGGTTTTGTCATACCAAAATGACTTAAGAAAATACTCAAAAGACTCCAATAATAACAACAAAGCATATTTTCCTGCATCCTAACTCATTTCAGCCACTGTTCTTTGGCATATACCTTCTTGTACAGGACATGCCTTTCCTACTCCAGTATTGTCTTGTCATCCACATACTATTTTAGGATTTAGTTGATTTATTTGACAAATACATATCATATTATCTTTCTAAACCATGACATCCCTTGGTGATGCTTATCTGACAGCTGTATCTATACCTACAAATCAATCAGTTACATGCTCCCTAAAAAAGAAATAATATGAATCTGTTCAACATACTATCAACTGCGGTCTAATAACTTTAGTTATCTCTGTTTATTACAACTTTTTTTTGTTCATTGTGTATATAATATATTTATTTTAGTTTTTGTTTATTTGACATTACATCCAGATGGCTGTTTCTGGCTCCATGATATCTAAACCAAGATGGAAATAATTATATTTCCAAATTGAAGACAAAATAACCATTAAAGAAGTTGGTGTGACAAGGGAGTTCGAAAACAATAGTATCAGCATGTAGCAGACGAGTTTTAAATCTGAGTCACCTTCCTGAGGAAATCGAGCAGGGATAATAGTAAATAAAACCATCAGACACTTCCACAGAGCGCAAACCTTGGCACTACTCTTTTAACCCTTACAGTGACTTTAGGATGAAACAAAACATTAATGTCAAAGTTAAATCTCTCACAAATCATTTGATATAAAAACCTCCCTTAGGAGGAAATGAAATCACAATATCAAAAAAATACAGTTTATCTTTTTTTTTTTTTTTTTTAGCTCATTCTACCATTGCAATGAATGTGAAGAATGCTATTCAACTACTTATAATGTATCTCTGGCTTTGAAAATAGCCTCCTGCGCTCAGAAGTTTCCATATTTTATATAACAGTTACATTTTAAAAACTATTTAGTATACATAGTATATATTTCATCAAAGTTATACAAAAATAAAGCATTATTTTTTGACATACAAAAGGTATTTGATATTAAAAAAACTTTTTAAATTAGTGCTTTATTTTTGTATAAGACTGGAGAGTGCCTGTTCATTTGTGCCTGTTCATTCTCATTTGCCATTTTTTGTGTATATTATATATGGTTTTTTTTGTGTGTTTCCATGTTTACCACAAATTGGCAACCCAATAAAATCTCTTACATCCTAAAAATGCAGTAGATGTCACTTCACCCATTTCTGTTTTTTTTATTTTCTTGATCTATAATCTGGCCCATTGCTCAGTGAAGAAGAAGTCTCCCTCATGGAAATAAAAACATTGAGCTGTCACCATGGAGAAAAATCCTACCCACAATGGTACAGAATCAACGTATGGTACAGGGACATTGTATGAATGTCCTGTGATGGCATCAGAGTCTGGGATTGTATATATATCAGCACTGCAATAGAAATAGAAATATGCCTCATATTTCTAGTCAATAGTAACTGAGAAATTCAAAAATGATCCTTTATATGCCTTAATTATATTTATGAGTGATCAGTTTCAGAGTATATATGAAATAATTCTTATTATAGGTTATTCTCTTTCATTTGTTAGTTCTGAAAAGGAATTGCTGTCTAATGTGAATATCAAAAGAATCTGCTATAACTTTGAGCCAAGCAATGAAGGACTTAGTTAAGCGCATATACTGCTAAGCAGGTATAATAAATAATGGTATCAATGTTCCTGGAATTCTAGATCACCCCCCTTTTTTTCTGGTCATTTAAGGGCCGAGGACATAAAAGACACAACCATCCCTTGAGAACACCGCCGTGGATGGTTGGACATGATACAAATCCATTTTTAGGCTCGGACAGCTGCTTTTATTTTTCATTTTTCCTCCATTATGATGCTGTTTTTTTCAGCTTTCAACTTAGTTTCAGGAATGCTCACACCCAAACTTCCTGTATTACATACTCCGGACTTTGGCCTGATTTTCCATTGAAGAACATCTGCACATGTTTATGATACCATTGTTGGGCTCTTAATTGTTAAGAATGCATTTTAGAAAATAGGAACCCATTGTTGAATGTAATCCATAAGCGTCTATGTTCTCTCATGGAACTAACAGAATCTCTCAGCAGAGCTTCAATGGGACTTCCCAAGGACTGACTATTAGAGCCACTTAGAAGAATTTTCTTTACCAAAAAGGGCTAAGTTTAATAAAAAAAAAAACAAAAAAAACAAAAAAACATTTTTTTTTCAATTCCCATCCTGCTGCAACTTGGTTCTTCGCAAATTTAGCTCTGATGGTTGTCTGTACCACCTTCATTATACAGAAGATATAGAATATATATATATATATATATATATATATATATATTAAATTATTTATTTTGGAAGTAGAATGTACATTATAACAGCAGCTGTATACTTTAATGTGAAAATGTACATTTAAATGTATGTCAAAATCAGCTTGTCTGGTGTCTGTTTTCAAGGCAAGTATGTCAGCTATGCAACTATGAGTGAAAAAAGAATATTATGATATATTTTCCCAAATACTTTCTGTCGAAATTTACAGCTAATATTTTAAAGTGTCGCAGAAAAGCTCTGCTCCTATGGCTTTAGGATTTGCATTGATTTATACGACATTGTAAAATCTTCAGGGGTTCTCATATCATTAACCCCGTGTAAAGTGGAACATTTTAGCGTTATATAGAAGGGGTTTTGTTTTCTATAACTACAGCACCAAACTAGTATTATAGTGTTGCAAATAAAACACCAAAAAATACTAAAAAAAACACCAAAAAATAACATAACTGGTAAAGTCATTGCCACAAATCAAATGCAGTTCAAAACAGATTCTATCCTGACAAAGACTTGTGAGTCAAATGTTGGAGTTTTCTTAGCAGGTGGACTGTTTTCTGTAATTATTTAGCTTTTAGCCAATATTCTTTGTCAAATTTCTCCATTTGATTTTGTCTGGGTTGGGACTATATGGATCTAGAAGCACTCATTGCGAAATCCCTAATATGTTTATCTATCAGACGTATTTGTGTCAGTTTAGACAAGCTGACTGCTGTATACTTTTTATTATTTCTGTTGCAAAGACAGGTTAAGAAAATAAATGAAAATATACCCATGATAATTAAATCTAAAATGGTGAATATCTTGAAAACCGGTTATTCTGCTAACAACAGGCAACAATTAGCTTGTTACATAGGTTTATAGACACAGACAAAGTAAACATATACCGCTTACACAATGCAGTAACTAAATGGACTTTGCACACATACATGAAGCAATAACTGAATGTGTTTCCTAACCAGTCAGCTTTTATAATGTACAGGCAGTTAATTAAACCTATGTGTTTAATGGTGTATCAGCATTGTACAATGTACACAATTCATGGTACACAGAACACTTTCCTGCTCATAAGCTTACAATCTAGGGGTTTTATACTACAAATGGAAATCCTTCAGCAACACCCAGACAGAAAGCAAAACACATGCCATGATGTCATGTGAGGTCCAATATTCATCAAGCTTCTTATTATATTCTGTATAGAGTCAAGCTAGTTAGCAATTAGTTCCCCATATGTTGCTGAGCTTCATCAAACCAAAGCCTGTATGAGAATAATGGGAGTTTCCCTACCCCAAATAGTTTGAAAAATTAACAATGTGTTTTAAACCTTGGCAATGTAGCAATACTTGCAGGACTCTTCAAGGTCCAACAAATTAGACAATAAATTAATTCACAAGGATTATAGAAGAACTCATGACAAGTCACTTGAGTTTGCCAGTGTCAGCTGTCACTTTTGTCTTGCTATGATGCTAAAACATATCCATTTAGACATCACAGAAATGCTTTAGCACATCATCAACTCCTGAAAATGCATCACGCAGTGACCCATGAGAGGAGCCAGTGACAGGCTCTGAGGTCATATCAACGTGGAACACAGATGATGTCATGAACATCCCTTCTGCCATGGAGGATATAGTGCCTCTAATCTTTCAAATAATAAAACAGGGGCATTGTAGCCTGTGTTTAAATTGCATGTACCCAGATCTTGTGTCTATAGAACTTCTATAGATTCTATAGAATCTTTAGAACCTGTGTGTTCCTTCCCTTTGCACAGTCACATTAGAGAGCTGTATGTAATGGTGTGTTATCACTTAACCAAAGTATTGTAACCAGCTTCATGCTCAACAAACATAGTAATAATATACACCAATAATAATAATATTACTTAAATTACTGAGATTATTCCAATCTCATTATTGTCAAAATAGTGAAATGTGTTGCATACCACTGGCTTTGTCAATTGTAGTATTCTTATTATTCATCATTCTGAGACCAGAACCCAGTTATTGTCATAAGGAAAAGGTCTACGTCATAACTTTAACTGCTCTTTAAGCAATATGCATTTAAAATGTTGGTAAATAGAGGTCATGTTTCATCTTTGTTAATGATGTTGTCATTCTTTAGCCCTAGTTTTAAATCTGCAATCCTTTTTTTAAAAATAAATCTTATGAATATAGTCCTAATTAGAAGTAGATAGTAAAATAATATCACTCTTCTTTCTTATTAAACAAATACACTAGTTACAAAATGTATATACTGGAATGTGAAAACATTGTTACTGCATGTCCCAACAAACTGCAAGCTTGCACTTTAGGAGAATAAATGTTGTTCTGGTCTGTAATACCTTAGAAATGTATATATTTGGCATATCCAGTGTCCTTATCTTGAAGGAATTCAGTTTCCGCCAAATGCAAATACTTTGCAAGCTTCAATAATGAAAAAAATGTTTAAATAGCCTGAGAAATGTAACATCTTGACACAGGGTGGTAAGAATGCACAAGCTAGCTTACCAGCCCTCTTGAACTTAGATATTTAGTCTATGTATGCCTTCAGACATGATAGCTTAGCTTTGACGTTTCTGCTTTTTTAAAATTTATAGTTCTATTGAAATTTATTAGTAAACAAACAGGGAAAAAGCATCACACACAACTTTGGTGCCCATCAGATGCTGTCTTACAATAGAACAATAGATCATCTTACCTTGGGCGAACTCAAACTTTCTGATGACAGATGGCAGCGTCCTGTTAAGCCCCAGGATCCGATCCAAGTGGAAGGCAAATACTTCGCTCATGTCTAGAGGTCTTTTAATAAGACCACACATTCCCTGGCAAGTAGCGTTGGGGTCTATCGAAAACGTCATCTTCTGTAAAGGATTTTCAAATAAGATCAAATCACCGTCACTTGAAGGCATCTGCTTAATTCGATGTATCCTGGTGTCTGCTAGAAAACGTATTGCCCTAATGTCTTCTGCACTGAACCAAGGAGGTGCACTGTCACTGTAGATTCTGATGTTACTCTGTTTTCTACTTTCCATCCTTGGCTCAGGCAGCAGAATAATTCCTTTATCCCTGGTTTCATGTTCATCAGCACCTTCCTCTCGTTGCGCAAACCAGTTGTGCCCATCTTTTCTTTTGAAGCCCTGAAAGATTCCTTGGCTGTGCTCATACAGAACCTGGGTAGGGTATTTCCTCCTCTTCTTGGGTTTCACTGTTCCTCTTATATTGGCTGGTTTGCTCCTCTTAGACCTCAGGGTGATGTAGACTACATTGGGTTTCAAGGTTGATGGAGAACTGCTCAGAGCGCCCCCATCTGGGTTCTCACTTCCCCTGTAGATGGTGTCCTGCTCCAAATAGGTTCTACTAGGTTGTCTAGTGACAGCATCATAGAGCCCTTTGGGGGACAGATTCTTGTTCTGAGGCTCAAAATAAACCACTTTGGTTATTATAAAAATCCCATAGAGAACACATGCAGTGCAAAGCAGCAGAAGATTCCTTTTGCTTCTTGGGCGTCTCCCACCCCAAATCCTTAGGATCCAGGAGCAAAGCAATATAACTGAGATCTTAAGAGTTCCTACCCGAGCTGAGGTCATTTCTCCAGAGACTCTACATGACAGCTGCTAAAGGTTTGTGACCACCAGTCGGGCTGTTGCATGCTTTCTCCAGGCTAACCTTAGAGATGAAGGAGTTTGTATAAGAAGTCTGTGCCTGGTCTGAGAATAGGAATTTCACTGTCACTCCACAGCACTGAGCTAGGGAGTCTTTTATCAGCTACCACTAGGGAAGCGATTGCTTTCTCTGAATGAATGGAGACAACTGTGTAAACATAGCTAGGCGGAGATCAGCAGCCCCAAATGTCACAGGCTGCCTGCCTTATGATTGTTCATGTGAAAAGAAGAAAAAAAAAATCAGATTTTTTTTTGTGTGTCATTGCAGGAAGTGTGTGGTTGCAGGGAAATAATATCCCACAGGCTGGGATGATTCCATAACCCCAAGCACATCACTGCTCTAGAATGGAGAGTCATCTGTGCAAATATGCAAAAGGAATTCAGGGAGTCACTTCTACAATCTCTGTTTATTTATAATTAGCTTTAAAGTGCTAAATTGAGGAGGAAATATGCCATCGCTGCTTTCAATTCCCAAGCGTGTTCACGGTAGCTCGTGGGATCGATCGGTTTAACCCATGATTCCCCAGTTTAGCACTCTGTTGAAAGAGCCATGAGAGCCCAGTCCAAATGTTACATTGACTAGGTATACTTACAGTCGCGTTTAACCCTTTGTTTCATAGGTAGATATTAGGTAGAGATTTGTAGAGAGGTAGAGATTTGTCTTCAGTGCCCAGTAAAAACTTAGCTATAGCCTTTTTGACAGATTCTTTGTAACAGAATGCTGCAGAGAAAGTCTATTTGAAGAAGAGAAACGTGAGGACAATAGGTGATAGTCTGAAACTAGAGGATCAGAGGATTAAATGTCCTTTCAATCATGCTTAGATGCACGTTTGAGAGGGTGGTGGATACGTGGAACAGTCTCTTGGCAGAAGTGGTAAAGTTTAATACAGTGATGGAATTGGAACATGCAAGGGATACACATGAGGCTATCCTGAATCTAAGACAAGTTAAGGTTAGGGATTCAGTGTTTGGAGCAGGATTAATAGAGGGACTAAATAAGCTCATATATGCCATCAAATTCTATGTTTCTAATGTAATAGAAACAAAAGAATGCATATGCACTAAATTAATAGTTCCTAAAAAGTTTTATTATGAGCCTCTAGTGGGTCCTGATAAATATGTTTATAAACATTATTATAATTATTTATATAGAATTGTATACATATCCTAACAAAGTATATATGAGCATAAAAGTTTTACATGGATCACATTCAGCTGTCACCCTCACTTACAACATCAAGCGACCACTGGCCTTAAAGAGCTAGGTTTGGATGGTCATCGCCACACGCCACTGCAGCCCTGGCTAGTGCCATAGGCAAGTGGACTATGTCAGCCAAATAGGTGGTATCCTATTTTTAAACATTATGTATAAAATGATATTCATAGACAATATAAATAGCAAAAAACACTGGCCAGCAGCTGTTATGGGAATAGGGGCTTGCGGTGGTCATACCTGAAGAGGAAAAAGTGCCTGCATAGGCTTCCCTGACATTTTTTAACATTTAGTGAAAAAAAAAAATATTTATAAAGTATGCAAAAAAAAAAATGTGCTCATGTTTCAACAAGATTGCCTTGTGATTTTGAGTTATTTTTAAGAAAGAAAAAAAAGCAAAAATGACTGATCAGCGATTCAGTTTCTAGTCCCAAGCAAAAAATAATTTATATATTTGTGTGACTGAATGATTTTCAGAGATAAACTTCTGATACATGTCAAACTCAAGATCACCCAGGCCTTAATATCTTACGTATGTGGACTCATTGTGTATCTCTTAATAACGCACAAAATGTATTCTTTACATTGTCCTTGCCAATTTGCAAAAGTATAGGATTTCTATAGCACCAGCAGATTGTAAAGCACTTAGCACTTTTAAATAGGAGAGGCTGAAAACAGTAACATTAAAATGACAATAGTATTAACAAATTTTTGTTTTGCATTAACTCATTCAGGACCAGGGTTAGGTTAAAATGTTTGTGTTTGACCAGAGTAGTTTTTAGCTATATGTTTATTCAACTGTGATTTCCCACTTACTCATTTATTGTGCTCCCACAAATTTTAAATCAGGAAAAGTAGGGCTTTTGTTTGAAATAATACCGGTATGTGTGTGTGTGTGTGTGTGTGTGTATATATATATATATATATATATATATATATATATATATATATATATAATCATTTGCTATGAAAATAAAATCTAAAAATGTGAGATCATAACCCCCAAACAGCCTGTGTGTGCCATCTTTGCCCACAGTTTGCCAGTTCCCTCAAACAGCTTATCTGTGCCATCTTTGCCCCAAACAGCTAGTCTGTGCCACCACTGCCCTCAAACAGCTTGTCTGTGCCATCATTGCCATCATTTGTCTGTGACTTCTTGCCCCCTGCCCCTTTCCAACATACACTCTGGCACACATATGTAAACACACTTACACAAATTACATACACTTACTCACACATGTACACATTTATTCTAACACACTCTCCATCTCACCCCACTAACACATCCATGCTCCCAAACACTTACTTTTAGGGGATACCATGACCTAGTATTATAAAAAGCATATTTATTTTAAATAAAAATTACATGTTTTATTTACACACATAAATGTATTAATATATATATATATATATATATATATACACATTTAATATATTTAATATAAACCCATTTATTTGTGCTCCACAACAACTTCACTTTATAAATAGTACTTCAATGATACGTTCATTCACACCACAAGTACAGGCGCTAGAAACCTAGAGATTTGCTGTTAAACAAGTAATACTACTCCTTTCAGACTGCCCTGCCTGACATGTCTGCCCAGCAGCCAGCACACATGCTTGGGAGGAGGAGGAGGAGGAGGAGGAAGAGCAGAACAATGATCAGAGCTCACATGACCAGGAAGTCATTACCTTCTACAGTGAATGTTATGATCATTCATCAGAGTAAGCAGATCAAAACAGAGTAATCTGAAGGTAGGTACTCTCTCTCTATATATAGTGTATATTTATAGTGTATAAATAAAGTGTGTGTGTATATATATATATAATATATATATATATATATTTATTTACATAACACACATAAACAAGTCAGCAACAATAGGAGGGCTACAAGGTACAACTGCAGTATTGAAACATTGCTTGAAACATTGTATTGGAAATCCTGTTCCTTAACCACCAAACAACTTGTACTGTGCATTTATACTATGTAAAGAAAGAGGCATTGACTCATTCTAGATGTGTTTTATAGACATTACCTATATTAACCATATCAGTGCCACTGGGGTCTGCAGTTTCACATATTGGGGGAACTGCCAGGCTGGCAGCACCTTATCAACTTGCTGATTAATACTTCATGTGCGGTGTGGATACCAGATCCTTAACGTTAGTAATATAATAGAGTAGTTCAAGTGGGGTTTTTTCCCCCAGTCATACATCACAAACAACCTATTTTGTTCACTGAAAGCAGCCTTTTCCTACCTAAGGGATTTTTAAATCCACACAGCGACATCATTTGGATTCTATGGGCGCATGAATATAGTCCCACAGCCAAAATCTATAATAAAGTGAAAAATCTAAACAGGACAAAGTTAGAAAATAAAATAATTTCCCTAAAACAGTGGACACCGTACGCCTAGTGTGTGTTTCCAAAAGTTTATATACTCTGGTTAATCCAGTAGAAATGTGTGGAAGGCAGACGTTAGTGATACACGTGTATGATCATTTTAATAATATGCCAATGCAAGGAGATGTATGGTTGTATTTTTATCTTCCATGAAGAAGTTTGTCAGAAGTGGCTTTGTAACTTTCCTAAAACACTGATTTTCAGACTCAATTTGCTTTATACATGTGTGCACTGGTGTTTACAAAGTAAACAGTGTCCAAAGCAGGAAATTGGTAAAATAAGAGTAAATTTTTGTTTGTACAAGCTAAGATTTTCCCCCAGCTTTCTCGTTCATACACCATCATGCACCCAGTAGGTTCCAGTTTTTGTCATATGTATTGTGTAAGAAGCGCTGTATGAATAAAATATAATAATAATAATAATAACAACAACTGATGCCGTCTCAAGTGGAAAACTCACCCGAGAACAAAAAGATTATGGATGAACTCCCTACTATAACAATACATTTACCTCCCATTGTCCTAAATCTGGGGCTTTTATAGGTAACTAAAAGCTAGTGAGCAAAAAGCAGACAGTGATCACTTTCGAGATCGAAATCACAATAACATGTATTTAACAAATATATTTCCTATCCACCAAATTGATTAAATCAAGACGTTAAACATGTACATTTTATTTAGACTAGCGTACAATTGAAACTCATTACCAGTCATATTGCAAATACTAGAAATGATTTTGGTGGAGAGAGCTATGCATCATTAATAAAGCAAAGTCAGATTCAGAACCAGATGGATGTGAAAAATAATGTAAAACATTATTACAATTTAAAATGCTACCGTTTTAGGATCCATAGTAAATTTGGTCAATGAACATGTCCTATATACATTATAATTCAGTGAAAAACTCCAAAATGGAAAAAAATGTTCCTTTTCGTTTTCATGTGCTAATGGCCCATATAAGCTACATTTTTATGAGGATTATCATTCTTTGTAATATATGGCAATACCCGACAAACAGGTGTTTGGGTCACATATTCTAATGTTTGTGAATTGTCAAGGTTGTACAAGCTGTTGTTTTATACTCCCAGGTGCATCCTCATGCATAAGTCACAGATCTAGGAACAATTTCAGACCACAATAATGATGTACTGTACATAATATAATGTTTCTATTTAAATATTTTACATTTAAGCAACGTGTAGTATATGTTCTAGTATTCCAGGATTTCCCCAGACGTAAAAGATAGAAGTATAGAATTTGACAACAGATAGTAACCATTTGTATGCTCATTTTGTTTTCTTCATTACTTTCTGTAATGATCTAAAACTTTTTTGGACATTGGCCTTGTCTCATATTCAGGATCGCCTTATACCTTCCTCATGCGGGTTTAAATTCCTTCGCTACGTTAACCTTTGTCACTTCTACATATCTACCTTCTCTGTATAGTAAGATATAATTTACAGTTAACATCTAATTGAAAGTATATTGTTTAGTTGTGATATATGTTTGATAGGACTGCATCTCTTACGTCCTGAAAAGGATTAATGTTTGATTTGTTTCATACGCAGTTTGGAAGAATCCTGTTTATAGAAGAAGCAGGTCATGGAGAACTGGACAGATGACGTTAATAATGGTACTGCTGGTAACAATACTCACCTTGCCCTTGGATTTGCATCGTCTGTGGTATCAGTGGTGTTATTTGGTTCCAACTTTGTTCCAGTGAAGAAGTTTGATACTGGAGATGGTATGAATTGTGTATGTTAATTAGTATTATGAATGAACATTAATGTAATGTCTGACAATACTTTTGAATACATAGTTAGTAACTTTGATAAACAGTTATTTACTTTCTTAGCTTACGAAATGGAATGATAGCACCCATACACTTTCAAAATTATCCTACAGTCTTTGTTTCCTACTCAAAATGCATATGAATGTTTTGCCTGAGCATGAATTCAGTGTGGTTCATAACAATAGCTGGGAATTATCTTTTGCACCTGATGGTCATGGTCACACTGCAAACGCATTCTTCAGCTTTCTTGCACATGCTCAGTACCACTAAAGTAGTAGCCAATATACCTGCAAATGATCAGTGTTCAGACAGCATATATGCGACTGGGTGTTGCTAAACTAATTTATTTTAATTGGAGCTCAACTTCTACTAACTAGAGTGGGTGTTCTGCTTGTGCAAGAAGCAAACATTGGCTTGCTCTGCTCTCGTTTGAAGCATCAGGGAAGGTTAAGTGAAGAAGACCTAGTAACTAAAGAATGGCTGTACCAGTAGGTACAATACAATATATGGAGGTACATGCAAAATGAATTCAACCAAAGAAGAAAAAGACAAGCACTCGAGTTTAACTTGTATTTTAATCAATATTTATTTCAAAGAAGACGATCCATATTTGATCAGTGTGGGAAAATGAGCAACCAGGAACTATGCAAGCGTAACGCGTTTCGCGCCTCACTGGGCGCTTACTCATAAGCATGCAAAATGCACTCCAGTATACATTAAACATGAAAGTAGAGCTGGAGTTCTCCTTTAAACATCTTTTGTCAATGTCCAAACTTTCCGAAGACAACAAAAGGCTAAGCAGTCCACCATAAAATAAGGTTTCGTCAAGCACATTTCATCTCTTAATCTCTGTGCTGGTCCAATAAAAAAAATATTGTTGTCAACTCAACAACTCAATAAAGAGCATTTCAAATCATTTTAGGTTTATTGACTAAATGCAGAGTTGACAGGAGAGTTTGCAGGAGAGTTGTGTTTCAGCTCCTTCTCGTCACTGTATCTAATGGGCAGACTAGATGGGCCAAATGGTTCTTATCTGCCATCAACCTCAGTGAGCATCTGCTGCAGGAAAGCTTGGCTGGCCATGTATGATGCATGGTTAAATTTGTGAGATTCTGCTGATGTATGTGCACCCGTTTAATTAATGCGTTATACAGGGTCAGCTTAGCCTTTCACGCTGGAGAAACTTGCTAGTGTTGGCCCTTCATAATGAATAGTTGAGTGAGAGAGTTAAACGCTTTACTCTCCTGCAAACTCTTACTTTAACAGATAAACCCCATGATGTGATGTTAATATTAAGTTGTCCTTTTATGAGGCAGCAGTAAACAACATGTGGCTGTTCTTTTGTTGCACTTGCTAACTAGAATCACCTTTATGGATTATAACAATGTTCACATATACAGCCAGTCTCACTAATATAAAGCGAACAGTCAACCCAAATTTTACAACACCATAATCTGTGTCATTATTACTCTTATGTTTTTATTTGTCTTTTTAGGCATGTTCTTCCAGTGGATTCTGTGTGGATCAATATGGATTGTTTCCTTAGTGGTAAACATCATTCTTCATTCCCCTCGATTTTGGCCACTGGCTATGGTAGGAGGATGTGTGTGGGCTACAGGTAATGACAGATTCCGTGTACATCACATCAGTTGTACTTTGTATAATATGACAAGAGCATGACATTCAATTTTCTTACTTTATATAAGAATTAAATTGTATGAATGTAATTGCATGAAAACAACTGAATTACAAGAAAAAAGAAATAAAAAAAATAGTTTTTGGAAGAACTATATTAATAATTTTACACCTCATTAGTCAGAAAATAATGCAAAATGTGTTTATAAATGCTGCTAAATTCACTGATAATAACCCCCCTGTAGTGTACCTAATGGAACTTATCTAAAGAGTTTGGAGGCGACTTTGCAGTTCCAACCTGCTGCATTAAAAAAAACATTGAATCAGGGAGGCTTATTGAAAGTCAGCTCACCCCTTGGACTATGCCTTTTACAGGGACTGCTCCCCTCTTCATGGTGAAGACACTTTTCACGATTAGCGTAGTACAGAGTGAAGTTAACAAGCTGAAATGTTAACTCTCCTGCATATGACCGCAATAGTAAATAAACCAGAACCTAATAGGAGATGAGCTCACGATCTTATTTCAAGACTGTAGATCTTGCTCAGGTGGTAGAAAAGCTAAATCATTGTAATGTAACAGAAATATTGCAGCGAGTTGAACAGCTTGGGAAGAGTAAAGTTGTATTTCTTGTACATATGCAAGGAAAGCTATTGGAATGTCTGAAGGGTACTCGTGTATGGTAAAGAATGGGGAGTGGGTTTTGTTAATTCAAATTTTTTTTAGCTTTTTAGGGATGTGTGATCCGGGTTCATTATTTAGGAACTGAAATACCTTTTTTCTTCCTAGGTAATATAACAGTTGTCCCAATTGTTAAAACTATTGGTCTTGGGCTTGGGCTTCTGCTTTGGGCCTCCACCAACCTGCTAACTGGCTGGGCAAGTTCTAGGTAATATTTTACAAAGTATCATAATGGTAAACAGGCATACAATATACCATGGGGAAAGCTCTGGCTTTGTATTATAATGTTTATGTTTAGTACTCACGAGTACTTATTTTTAAATAACAGCTTCTCTGAAATTTGACAACTTAACATGAATACTATGTTAGTAATATATAACATATTAATATAATTATATTGGGGTGCGTTGACGTAGTGACGGGCAAAGCAAAATATGGCCATGCAGTGTGAACAAATCCCCAATGTATATGCCTTGGATAGGTGTTTCTTGAATGGTATTCACATAACTGATAACTATGCAATCACGTCATGTAGCTTACCAAACGTGTATTCCATGTAAATATTAAGTGTTTTGTTTCAGGTTTGGCTTCTTTGGAATAGACCCTGAAGTTGTGGCAAAGCCAAATTTAAATTACGCTGGAGCTGCGCTATCTGCTTTAAGGTATATCTGCAAGATTTCCATAAACTTTAAAATTCAGTCAGCTGTTAGAATAAAGACATTTACATTTCGTTGTAGTGGAAAATCAAACTATATATATATATATCTTTTGAGTGTGCTTCATCTATGAATCGACTTTTTCTAATTTCAAATGTATATTATGTAGCCTTAACTTATGATTTTATGTACGGAGATGAACCATTTTATACTAATATACTACCCTAGATCATTTGCAATGCTTTTATTTCTAGTGCAATTATTTTTCTGTTTGTGAAAACGGAAGTAAAGAGTGCTGTATTGGTGACGGAATCAGAATCGACCCCTTTGCTGAGAACTACTGTAAGTTCTGTTTTGTGTGTTTGTGTGTATATTTTACAATATTGTCTCTATTGAACGATATGATATGTTTTCCAACAGATAAATTGGGCAGAGAACACAAATACAGATGAGTCATGGGTAGACAAGTTATCACCTTTTCAAAAACGCATAATGTAAGTAAACTTTCAATTCACTGATTACAAACCCACAAATTCTGCAAGTTAGTGATACACACAGGTTTGTTCATTGACTTTTTTTATGTTTTCACATATCATTATAGTAAAGTGATATCAAGGAGTATCTGATTCATGAATAAAATCCTTTAAATAGTAATGTATCTCTATCTAAAGCCACATATAACACACATTCTGGATTATTCATTAAACATGCATTTAATTAACAGCTACATTAAGTCACTTAGTTTATAGTCCCAACTAATAAAGCACCAGGTGAAGGTGTATTTGAAAAGAAATGCGTCCAAATATATTGTCATAATCTAAGAGGTTTACTTACAAAGCAATTTTACATTTCAATTAAAGTGCTGAAGTAGACCTAAGTCAATCCTGAACGTAGGACGAGCAAAGACAAATGTCTTACCTAGATTTGAATTCTATGTTTTTTATACTTACATACTCACTTTTACATGTTCTGTATGAAAAGAGGCTCATTGATGGCAGTTGTAGCTGGGATTCTTTACGGCTCCAGTTTTGTTCCAGTTCTTTATATAAAGGACCACAGCAAAAACAATGAAAGTATGTACGCGGGATCAAGTCAGTTTGGTGAGTTAAAAAAAAAAAAAACCCTCTGTTTTCATAATATATAATGCATTACATTCCATAACTAGAAGTGTGCATTTATTAAGAAAAATGTCTACAAATATCTGTTAGAAAATAGTTTCAATGTTACCATGGAATGACTATTGTTTATTGCATGCATCATATATAGTGTGTATTATATTGTTTATTTAAAGACTTGTATCTGTATAAAATTAGCACATTCCACAAAGGTTATACCTAGGTACAGGGCTGGTGCACAGATTTTTGCCACCTTAGGCAAAACGTTGTTTGGCCTCCCCCTTGGCCTCATCCCTGTGCCCTGCCCTTGGTGGAGTCACGTGAGCACATCATACACATGACCCCCCCCCACCCTGTGAAGACAGTGTCCTTTCCTTCACCGTGCTAGTCCTCTCTTCCCCCTACATGTAGTTCAGGTATAGATCATCTGCCTCTTCTTGTTCTTCTGTCTTTGTCCTTCCTCCGCATACACTCACATACATACCTATACATACAAACACATTCTTACATAACCAGATGCACATACCCAAAGACATGCTTACTTACCCACACACACACTAACTAACATACTCAATGACACATTTTCAGACACTAATATACCCAGGCACACACTTTCACTAAAATACCCAGACAGGTACCCAGACACACATGCTAACATTCCCAAAGACATGTTTACACATTAAAATACTTGGACACTACCCAGTCACTCACACTAAACTACCCACACAAAGACACATGTTCACGCACTAAAATACCCGGGCACAAAGACTAACATACCCCAAAACACATGTTCATTAAAATACCCATATACAATACATGTGTTCACACACTGACATACCCACACACTTTCATTAACATACCCAGACACAAACGCTAACATACCCAGATACACACCAACATACACAAAGAAACTTGTGTACACACTGACACCCACAAACATACCCAAAGAAACATGTTAATGTACTAACATACCCACACACAAACTTACATACACAAAAACATGTGTTCATGTAAATACCCACATACCCAGACACGTGTTCAAACACTGACATATCCACAAGCGCATACTAAAATACCCACACGCATACTAATAAACACACACACATATATCCAAGCACACCCAGACAGACACACAAACATACCGAGATAGACAAACATACCCAGATATACACACAAACGTACCCAGACACTAACAAACCTAGACAGACACACTAACATACCTAGACAGGTAGAAAAATACACGTCAGACACACACATTACACACACTCAAGCAACTCACACACTTCACTCATCGCAATGCCTCAACAGGCACTTACTGTAGCACATGTGGGGTCACACAATGATGCTGTGTGACCCCACCGCCTACAGAAAATGAAAGAGAAAAAGTGGTTGGAGTAAAAATGTTGGGATTTACCACTTTATCTCAGTATTTGCCAATGACTTTGGTGTTGTCAAAGTGCTGCCTGGGTCTCATGGACCCACCGGGACACGTGTAAGGGCAGGCCCCCATTGCCCTGCATTGCTGATCAGCCACTGGTTAGAGGGAGATCAATGATCAATGAGACATCTGCTCTCTCCCTGCAGGCTGATCAACAATGCAGGGCAATGGAGCCCTATAAAAATAAAATGTAAAATATAAGAAAATATCAAAATAGAAAAAATATTAAAAATTAAAAAGATATGATGTAAAAATGTAATAACATTTCAAAATAATAGACTCTAGTGACATAATATAGGGAACCATCCAGTTCCAAGAAAATGTCCATATTTTTATTTTTAACATTTTTAAACATTGGTGGCACCTTGTGCCCCTCCATCTGAAATATACATTAAGAAATACCCTTTCTTGCACCCAAAGTATAACAATTAGAATAAATTGTGTAGAATATAAGAGGGTGTTTTACGTCCTTTAAACAAAATCGCAATATGCTACTTGTACTTATAGACCTATAACTTAGCATCTCTAAACTCTGTATCTATTTATCAGGTTTTTCTTTCATTAGCTTTTGGCAATTTTGGTGCAACTAATAATGTGTTTTGCTCAGCTTTATAATATATATGTCTCTTTCTCCTCTCTTGCTCTCACTCTCTTCTCTCGCTCTCTCTCCGCTCTCCTCTCTCGCTCATTTATGTCATTTGTGTTGTCCTTGTTTTGTGATATATTATTAACTAATGTCTTGAAAATGTTTTGTTTTCCAGATCTGGACTATGTCTTTGCACATTTCAGTGGTATTTTCCTGACTAGCACAGTATATTTTTTGATCTATTGTGCAGCAATGAAAAATCATCCAAAAGTTTATCCACAGGCAATATTACCAGGCAAGTTCCCTCAATGTTGAAATGCCGTGTACTGACAAACATACATATAATGTTCTGCTATTACCATAGTTCACTAATCCTGGAATTTGCAGGTGTATTGAACATTTTCGCTATTTCTAGTTGCATCGGTGAAATAATATTTAAGTAGTAAAACAAATTTGCAATGGTTGTCTTAAGAGTTTGAATGAAAAAGAAGATTCACTGGCCCATAAAGCCAACACCATAAGCTTTGTTGGTGACCGGCTCTACCCGAAAGGATTTCAGAGAAAGCAGGCAGCAAGAAATGATCAGTAATTGGTAAATTAATCTTTTAAGATAATTACTGTGCTGTTATTTATTTTTAATGTTTGGTTGAGATAAAAAAATGTAATTAGATTTAATTGATGTTATTTAATTTTGCAGTACAAGCTCTCAATACATTGCCCCCTAGCCACAGGTATTTTAAACAAATATTCAATGTTGTTTCTGTGCCATTGGCTAATGCCCTGGTACTCTAAGGTCAGCACCTGATATATGTGGCCCCACATTAAAGCTCTAAATCTGCCACCTAAGCAGCATGGACCTGTGCCATCTGCCACCCACTGCTCCTCGTATGGCCAGTCTGAGCCTCGTAAGCTAAGGAAGACTATGGGGGACTTTATTTTTCTCTCTTCTAAAAACAGGTGTATCAGAAATCAATTTGAGCTGATTGTGACTTTGCAATCCTTCATTTAATTTATACTCGAGCCCGTTGCGCAATGATTTATTTTCCTTCTTATTTTTTAAGGTTTCATCTCTGGCTTTTTGTGGGCTATCGCCACGTGTTGCTGGTTCCTCGCTAATAATTACCTCAGTGCTGTGGTCAGCTTTCCAATAATCACTGCGGTTAGTAGCTAAAATGATGCTTCCAGCAGTTCTTATTCTGCTCTTGTTGTCAGAAAAATCCTGTGTTCAATTCATTAAGAGATTGTGTGTACCGAATAAGCAGTTTACACAGCATGGTTGTGCCTTTTTCTGTAGAGACTGCTGTCTCTGTTATAACACAATTCTGCGGATATCAGAATCAAAAAAACATAATTTGGCATATTATGAGGCTTTAAAAGTCACATTTTTTTCATCCAAGAAATGTATCACTTAAAAGGTGTTTGCTTTTTAGTGCACTTAACTGTAGGTTTTTGTGGATGCATAGCTGTTACTACACGCTGGCTAAAATCATCCATTAGAAAATGCAGAAATAAATCTGAAGATGATGTAGTGATTGTATTAAGCACAAACAGATTCTTAAAGTTTTGTTTTTCATTATATAAATGCTTAGTTTTGGGCTATTTTTTTTAAAAAAATAAACATAAATATTAAGTAGCGTTACTTGAGAATGTTGGTGTATTTATTTTATATTATAATTTTCCAGGGACCCGGATTCATAGCTGCAATGTGGGGAGTTTTAGTGTTTAAAGAAATAAAGGTAATTTCTTTTTCTTTTGTGCCAGAAAGCTATGGTTACCATAAACCAATATTTATTTGTCTAGGTTTATATGTATTTATTTAGATTTACTTTTATATTTTTTGTGGCATGTAGTAGAGTGAATAGTTGGGTAGTCACCAAAGTAATTATTTTTAATTATGGTAAGATGCTTCATGGTAACTTGTGATAAGAAAAAATGAATCATACAGCTCTTTTTAGTGATAATATACTTTTATAGTAACCACAATTGTGTATGTGTAAAATATCACTTCATTACAACATTATGTTTTAATTTTAGGGTCTTTGGAATTACCTGCTGTTGACCTTGGCATTCTGCATTATTTTATCTGGTTCACTGCTGACAGCTTTTTCAAAGATATGATGGACATTTCTAGGTACTGACCATCAGATGGCGCTGTTGTTACTTTTTTAATATATGTTATTTTTACAAATAACATACAAGGTAGATCTCCATTGTTTGGAGAATTTAGAACAAGATTAACTTTATGTTTCTTTGGAAATTACATGAAGGAAAAGGGAAAAAAATAAAGTACACACGATGTAGCATTTAATGTTTTAGGTAAAAGAGTGTCGCAATCAGGATTTTCTTATTAAAATACATTTATAAACTATTCTCTAATTATTTGCAAAAATAACACATCTTTAGGTTTAAGCTATAAATAACTGATTTAATGTTAATAGAATTTAAACATAAAGATAACAATTTCAGATTCATTGTATTACGATGCATTACAGTATCACATTTAACTGTTACTTAATCAACATTTTGTAAAAAATGTTTGTAGGTTTGCACAATACATATGCATAAAATGTTTAATACAATTAACATAGTTTGTGTGTATGTATATTTTTACAGTCACCTTTCAAAAGGAAATATTTATCACTTCTACAATCGAGTAGCATTTGTTAGATAATATGTATTTTAACATATATCTAATCATCTTTAATAATCTATTTCCAGATATATTACTGTAAAATATATTTTTTAATATATTTTGGTCACATAAAAGTGGTATGTTTTATACATATGTACAAAACAAAACATAGGGCCAGCCCTAGGGTTTCTGCCTAGGAAAACAATGTCTCCAGCACCCCTCTTGCATACGCTTTTCTGCTACCTTAGGAGGGGCCACATGGTGGTACCCTTTAGATGCTCGGTGCTTTAGTCGGCTGCTTGGTTTGCCTATATGTTAGAGCCTCTCCTGGATCTGAATTACACAAGTGAGTTTTATAGTTGCACCGAACATATTTACATTTTTGTAGAGAGTCTCTTTTTGTTTCTGGTGTTGTCTGGAATGCAAGTCTAGATGATTCAACCACGGGTATCTTTTGGTTGAACAGTGCTGGAAAGCCAAGGGTATACTTTTCTTGATTAAATAAAAAGGCTATTGAAATATTATTTCCAAAGCTTATTAATTGTTTAATTTCCATTAACTGTCATGTTTATCATTATCATCCGTATTAAAGATGTAGTTATTAAGATGTATTAAAATTGACTAATGGAATGATGTTAAACTTAAGCTTTTGTGAAGTAAAAAAAAATTAAAGAATTAATAAAGAGAATGCTGTTTTGTTTTTATTTTTTGTTTCTTGGAAATCAGGGAAATAAAAATTCAGCGTGTAAGAGGGTGAATGGTAATGAAAGAAGGGCCTACAAACAGGGGAGGGCTAGCAGCCTAAGGCCTGGGGGCAAGTCTAGTCAAGTGGCCCGTTGCGCCACCGAATCAGCCCACTATATATGCCCATCTTTTCCTGATTTTCTAACGCATATTGATGTAATGTGATGGGACTGGGAGTAAAAAAAATTATGTTTAATACATTAAAAAACAGCTAATCTTTGTAACAAAATAAAATTTAAATATGGAAAAATTGGACCCTAGGCATTTCCTTGGGCCCCTGCCTGTAATTATCCCCAGAGTCCCTTTGTCCCTCATTCACTAAGCCACACCTCTGTTTTACTTACTCCCGGTAGTTCAGGTATAGATCAAATAAACAACACATGTTAACAGCACGTGCATGTATAGATCAACTGAATAAGAAATACAAACTCTGTATTTGCAGGTATACATAAATAATGTATGCAAACATAGCATAGCAGAATAACACACACACCCAGCTTTGCAGGTACAGATCAACTGAAAATCACATAACAGCTAAGCATTAAAGGTATAGATAAAACCCCCTAAATTACAGGCATAGATCACAGGATGCACACCCCCAAAGCCAACCCTGGTGTCCACACTGCCCACATAGAACCCGACCAGCACCAAGATAACATTAACAAATTACAGTCCAGAGTGAGCCAACTTTGTCCCCAAACAGCCCAGGGTGAGCCAATTTTGTCCCCAAACAGCCTGCCCTGACACCAGTACAAGCTCTGCAACACCGACACCCAAACACACACACCAGGACAGGCTCTGCCACACCGACACCCAAACACACAAACCAGGACAGGCTCTGCCACACTGACACCCAAACACACACACCATGACAGGCCCTGCCACACAGACAGCCAAACACACACACACCAGGACAGGCTATGCCACACCGACACCCAAACACACACACACACACACACACACACACCAGGACAGGCTCTGCCACACAGACAGCCAAACACACAGACACCAGGACAGGCTCTGCCACACCGATATCCAAACACATACCAGGACAGGCTCTGCAACACTGACACCCACATCCAAAATGCTTTCCAAACTGGTTTGTTGTTTGTTTGTTCTTCCCCCTTGTGTATTGATGCCCAGCCAGCCCCCCCTTTGGTTTTAATGTATTTCCCCCCCACACCCTTGTGTATTGCCCCATGTGGATTTATGCCCCCAGCCAGACCCCTTTGTACATTATGCCCCTTGTGTATTGCCCCATCTGGATTTGTGCCCACAGCCAGCCCCCTTTGTACATCATGCCCCAACACCCTTGTGTATTGATTTATGTGATGTCCCCAGCCAGCCCCCTCCCTTGTGTATTGATGCCCCCCTTTGCATTGTTAATGACTGACCCATGTAATTTGAACCCAGCCCCCCACCCCCCACCTTTGTGTATTGATTTATGTGGTGCCCCAACCACCCTGTTATGTACTTATACCACCTAGCCACCTCCATTTTGCATTTAATCGTTGTCCCAATGCAGCCCCCACCTTTGAATAAGGCTCCCCTTCCGCCTATTACCCCAACTATTTTTTTTATTTTTTTAATACTTACGTTTTTGCTGCCATCCTTCACGGCTGCTGTGCTCCAACGTGCTCTTCTAGCTGTCACGAGGAGCTGTTCCGTGTGACTCCGCCCCCTTGAGCAGCCCATCACATTGACGATGTGACGTGCCGCTCAAGGGGGCGGAGCCACACAGGACACTGGGCGGCACTGTGCAGGCACGCTGGCCGCTTAATGATTTTAAGACACGCTGGCCACTTTAAGAGTCACAGCCACATCGACTGCAATGGCATTTCGGTGTGCCGGTCAGTTCGGCCGGCCTACTGCGGATGCTGCGGGCGTTAAAGACGGCCCTGGTGTGGCCGAATCGGCCGCTTAAATGGGCGGCTGCGCGGCCGTTTAATGTAGATTCAGGGCGGCCTGGGGGGCAATTGCCCCCCGGCCCAGCCCGCCCCTGCCTACAAAAGGCTTTGCAATAGGCATTTAGAAAAAAAGTTTTGAAAAAGTCATATACCGTATTGGCTCTAATATAGGCCGCACTTTTTTCCCCCACTTTAAGTCTTTAAAGTGGGGGTGCGGCCTATATTCGGGGTCTAGTGCCCGACGCCCGGGACATGCAGTCCCGGGCGCCGAGCAGGCAGCAGGATTAGGATACAGATCCCCCGCAGCGGTGCAGGGGACCTGCATCCTACTCCCCGATACGCTCATACAGCCTCCCCTGCCAGCACTTCCCACGGGGGGGGTGCCGGCACGGGAGGTTGTCTAAGTGCATCGTGCGGACCGTCCGCACGATGCGTTTTACCTCTGCCCCCCCCCCGGACTTACCGGAGCAGACTCACGGGTGTCTTGCGGGGCCGGCAGGGGACATCTACGCAATACGCGTATACAACTTCCGGTGCCGGCACATCCAGTGCCAGCACCGGAAGTAGTATTGCGTAGATGTCCTCCGCCGGCCCCGCATGACACCTGGGAGTCTGCTCCGGTAAGTCGGGGGGGGGCAGAGGAGGACAGTGGCAGCATATCTCGGGGGGGGACAGTGGCAGCATATCTCAGGGGGGGAGGAGGAGGACAGTGGCAGCATATCTCGAGGGGGGGAGGACAGTGGTAGCATATCTCGGGTAGGGAGGACAGTGCTAGCATATCTCGGGTAGGGAGGACAGTGGTAGCATATCTCGGGTAGGGAGGACAGTGGTAGCATATCTCGGGGAGGGAGGACAGTGGTAGCATATCTCGGGGAGGGAGGACAGTGGTAGCATATCTCGGGGAGGGAGGACAGTGGTAGCATATCTCGGGGGGGGGGACAGTGGCAGCATATGTCGGGGGGGACAGAGTGGCAGCATGTTTTTTTGGTGCTTTTTTAAAGAAAAAAACTTTTTCTTTAAAAAAATACCAAACTTTTAGGGTGCGGCCTATATACGGGGGCGGCCTATATCCGAGCCAATACGGTATGTTAAGACAGAATGCAAGATGGTTATGTACATAGAAATGGAAGGTGAAAATCACTTGGCATATCTAGTCTGCCCAATTTTCTGATCTAAAGACTCATTCCTGTTGATTCAGTATAAACCAAATGCCTATCCCATCCATATTTTAATTCCCTCACTGTATTATAGCCTCTACACCATCTGTTGGGAGGCTGTGTCACTTACTTACCACTCAGTAAAGTATACATATATATATATATATATATATATATATATATATATATATACAAGTGCACCATGTTCATCTATATTTACCTGTGTATATGACAACATGTTTAGACATTCCCATCCCTATACTCATCACTGCATTCCTATTTCCTGTATGTGAGCACTAGCATCTTATTTTTCTTTCTTTTTTTTTGTCAATTTATCTTCAGCAGTGCTAAACCCCCCTCAAAATTCCCTACTCAGAACATTTATGACCCTCTGTAGGGACACATACTTTTACAACATCTCACCCTGCCTTATCAGATCTGGGAAGTAAGCCCCCCTCCCCTGCCACACAACATTGAATTCTATGTGTCATTTTGCTCAAAAATGTTTTAGATATGAGAAAGGGAGAAGAGCTCCCGAAAGCTCATCATTCCAAAATTCTGTTAGTCCAATAAAAAAAGGTATTATCACAAGATACTTATTTCATCTGTTATTTGATATTGACACCACTGGACTAATACGGCTACAACCTCTACTCTAAATGTATATAAATATATATAAAAATGTACACTTTTTCTAAACCCCCTTTATATTAAGGTATACATACAGTCAATTTTGAAAAGGTTTTGCTGCATGACCTTGCCTTTCTGTATTCTTTCCTAGAATTTCTATTATACATGACACTGTAGAACTGCATTGAACAACACCTAGTAGTGCCTTAGCTAGAGTGGTCAACAGACATACCGTATTGGCTCGAATATAGGCCGCACTTTTTTCCCCCACTTTAAGTTTTTAAAGTGGAGGTGCGGCCTATATTCGGGGTCTAGCGCCCGACGCCCGGGACATGCAGTCCCGGGCGCCGGGCAGGCAGCGGGGTTAAGATACAGATCCCCCGCAGCGGTGCAGGGGACCTGCATCCTTCTCCCCGATACGCTCAGACAGCCTCCCCTGCCAGCACTTCCCACGGGGGGGGTGCCGGCACGGGAGGTTATCTAAGCGTTTTACCTCTGCCCACCCCCGACTTACCGGAGCAGACTCCCGGGTGTCTTGCGGGGCCGGCGGGAGACATTTACGCAATACGCAAATGCAACTTCCGGTAACGGTACCGGAAGTTGCATACGCGTATTGCGTAGATGTCCCTCGCCGGCCCTGAAGACACCCGGGAGTCTGCTCCGGTAAGTCGAGGAGGGGGGGCAGAGGAGGACAGCGGCAGCGTATCGCGGGGAGGGAGGACAGCGGCAGCGTATCGCGGGGAGGGAGGGCAGCGGATCTCGGGGAGGGAGGGCAGCGGATCTCGGGGAGGGAGGGCAGCGGATCTCGGGGAGGGAGGGCAGCGGATCGCGGGGAGGGAGGACAGCGGCAGCGTATCGCGGGGAGGGAGGACAGTGGCAGCGTATCGCGGGGAGGGAGGACAGTGGCAGCGTATCGCGAGGAGGGAGGACAGTGGCAGCGTATCTCGGGGAGGGAGGACAGTGGCAGCATATCTCGGGGGGGAGGACAGTGGTAGCATATCTCGGGGGGGAGGACAGTGGCAGCATGTTTTTTTTGGTGCTTTTTTAAAGAAAAAAAACTTTTTCTTTAAAAAAGCACCAAACTTTTAGGGTGCGGCCTATATACGGGGGCGGCCTATATCCGAGCCAATACGGTATCTGTTTAGGAGCATGACAAATGTGCTCTAACTTTAATTCCTCTGATTCAGTCTTTAGTGATCAGCGATGGGACAGCCCAATTAGGCACCTCTGCCTAACTGAATTGGTCATCAGTCTCACTACAAAAATATGTCTTCTCAAAACCTATTTAGACAGATATTTAATTATACAGGCACAAATTCACTCCTCTATGTCAACCTTTCACAACTATTTTGCTTTGTTCTTCACAATAAGAAAAAAGAAATAGTATGTTAAACATATACACTCACTGGCCACTTTATTAGGTACACCTTGCTAGTACCGAGTGGTACCCTCTTTTGCCTTCAGAACTGCCTTCATTCTTCGTGGCATACTTTCTACAAGGTGCTGGAAACATTCCTTAGATATTTTGGTACATATGGACATGATGGCATCACACAGTTGCTGCAGATTTGTCGGCAACACATCCATGATATGAATCTCCTGTTCCAACACATTCAAAAGGTGGTCTATTGGATTGAGATCTGGTGACTATGAAGGCTTTTGGAGTACAGTAAACTCATTGTCATGTTCAAGAAACAAGTTTGAGATGATGTGAGCTTTGTGGCATGGTGCATTATTCTGCTGGAAGTAGTTATCAGAAGATCAATACTCAGGTAGGCTGTCGCATTTAAACGATGCTCAAATTACTAAGGGGCCCAAAGGGTGCCAAGAAAATGCCCCCCACACCATTACACCACCAGCATGAACCATTGAAACAATGCAGGATGGATCCATGCTTTCATGTTGTTTAGGCCAAAAGTCTGACCCTGTTATCTGAATGTCGCAGCTGGAATGGGGACTCATTAGACCACGCAATGTTCTTCCAGTCTTACATTGTGCAATTTTGGTGAGCCTGTGCCAATTGTAGCCTCAGTTTCCCGTTCTTAGCTGACAGGAGTGGGACTTATGTTGCTTTTGCCCATCTGCTTTAGGGTTGGATGTGTTGTGCTTTCAGAGATGGTATTCTGCATACCTTGGTTGTAACGAGTGGTTATTTGAGTTACTGTTGCCTTTCTGTCATCTTGAACCAGTCCACCCATTCTCCTCTGACCTCTGACATCAACAAGGCATTTTCATCCACACAACTGCCGCTCACTGGATATTTTATCTTTTTCGGACCATTCTCTGTAAACCCTAGAGACGGTTGTGCGTGAAAATCCCAGTAGATCAGCAGTTTCTGAAATATCACTAAAAAACATGCCACGTATGTATGTTGATAGACTAAGAGCATGCTCTTAAAACTGAATGACTCAATCAGTCACTGCTGACAGGAATAATTCTAGAAGAAAGCTGGCCATTGTAGTACAGTTTCACAAAAAAAGTTAGCTGGGAAGACTCTGTTACCTAAGTCTTATATCATTTGTAGAATGTTAAAATAAAGGATTATTAAATGTTGCAAAGGAAATGGCTTGCATGATAAGAAGGGTTTATTGCTGGGAGATCTTGTCAAGCTTAGTAGATGTCAGTAAGGCACTTACCACTGACACTCACAGAAGACTAAAGAAAATCTTGGTTTTGGATTTTATAATAGTTGAATGGAAAAGGTAATGGCTCAACAACAGAAGGTTGTTGTTGTTAAATGTAAATATTCAGTGGAGGGTCTTGCTACTAGTGGGGTACCTCACAGAGCATGACTTGGACATTTTTAATATTTTATCAAAAATGCTTTCAAACGCAAAATATGTGTTTTTCACTGACAAAACCAAGGTGTAGCAAGGTAGATATTTTACTTAATGATTTAAGTAAAGTAGAAGAATTTTCAAGAGCAGATCAATGATGATAAATGTAAATAACATTAATCTGTGGAAGGATTTAAACATTGTAGAGAAAGTTTGGAGAATAGCTACTAAATGGTGCATAAAAGTTATAAGGAAATATTAAAGAATCTCAATATGTGTAGCCTGCAAAGGAAAGGATAAATTTGACATTTAAATGCATAATGGATATTCAAAAAATGCAAGAGGGCAATATATTTCATGGTTATAGTCTAAAACTAGAGGGTCAGAGGCTTAGATGTAATGTGGTATAGAGAAGTAGGAACCTAATTATAGAGCACCTGTGAAATTCTTGGTCATACATAACTGAAATATTTATACCCTGTGTCTGAAGTCAATAAGTTTCAAGTGTTTTTTTTTCTTTACTAAAAAACAAAATGTATGTTGTATAAGAAATTGTGAATGCATTAAGTCTCTTCTTCCCTTGATAGCCAAATAGTTAACGATAAACAATTGTTCAGTTCTACTTAGTAAATTTTTTTTAAGTGTGAAGCTAGGCATCTACTGTTCCCTAGGAAAAAGATTTCCAATCTGTCAACAAACCTCTTGTGCCCGCTGTTTAATAACTTTAATGCCGATGTCAAATGTCTTTGGAAAGTCAGAAAAATAAGCATTTAGTATTCTTTACTGTTTTATGCACTCCACACACATACACAATAAGATAGAACACAGTCTGTCAATAGAATCAGATCTAATGCTCTTTGTGGGTAAATCACAGTTTTTTCCAATCAAGGAGATTTTGTCTATTTTATTCAACAGGATGTTCCACAAACCAACTATGTCAATAATTACTTATTACTTAACATATTTATATTAAATCAATTACATTTATTTCCTTTTTTGTTCAATCCATTCCTAGTATTCTGTCACTCTTTTTAATATATACATATATATATATATACATCGTATATTCCGGCGTATAAGACGACTGGGCGTATAAGACGACCCCCAACTTTTCCAGGTAAAATATAGAGTTTGGGCTATACTCGCCGTATAAGACTACCCCTCTACCCAGTATACAACAACCAGCCAATCACGGCAAGCGATGTACCTTACAGGTGATTGGCTGGTTGTTATACAGACATATACATACATACACTGCCCTTACACACACATACACACACACACATATATATATATATATATATATATATACATACTAACACACGCCTGTCCATACATACACATTTATACACTGCCCTCACTACACACCCCTGCCTTTGCACACACACATATATATATATTTATATATATATATATATATATATATATATATATATATATATATACACACCAGCTTACAAACACAGAAATACCTACACTGCTCTTACACACACCTGACCATACACATACACTGACCATCTCACACCAACATGTATACACATACACTGCACTCACACCCCTTTCTCCCCATCTCTTACCTTTCTCATCTTCTATCTTCCATCCAGTTGTGGGAGCGTGAGGTCTGTCATTTCAGACCGCTGCTTTACTGCTCCCTCATCACTACGCACCGGCAATTGATGCCGAGCACCGGGCCATGACGTCATCCCTGCGCTCGGCATCAATAGCCTGCGCGTAGTGATTAGGGAGCACGGAAGCCGAGGTCTGAAGTGCCTTAATGTTGGGCTAGTTAGTGGGATTCCGTGATCTCATCAATCAGCCCTGCTCATCGGGCGCCTGCTGATCAGGGCTAGTTGGGGAGATCACGATCTTGCACCTAC
The DNA here is from genome assembly GCF_027358695.1 of Spea bombifrons. NCBI lineage: Eukaryota > Metazoa > Chordata > Amphibia > Anura > Pelobatidae > Spea > Spea bombifrons. The sequence goes on along the minus strand of NC_071087.1, from coordinate 33,173,820 downwards.
CTCGACGCGGCCCTGAAGACCGGCCCATGGGAGGCGGCTTTTCTGCTTGCCCCTCCCCTAGAGATTCGTGGGGAATCTCCGGCTCGGTAAGTTTTAGTACCCGGCGTATAAGACGACCCCCGACTTTTGAGAAGATTTTCTCGGTATATATATTTCATTCTCCAGCAGCATTAGCTGTATCATGCATGCCATTTGTATAGCTCATAACTTTTAATTTCCTAAAGTGGGTCAACCAGGTGTGTGACTTCAATGTATGTCAGCACATTGATCACCTAGCTACATGTTGCTTATTTTTTCTGTTCTCTATTTTTAGATATTTCTTACAATGTCTCAGTAAAACATGGCATAGGAAAAGCAACTTGAAATGGAAATCTCACAAATACAGCCAGGTCTTTTTACTAAAGTTTGAGCTGTTTCCAAGTGATCAGTCTTGTTTTAGATTCAAGTCCTTATGCCTAAGGGATAGAACACTTTTATAACCAGAAAAGCTTTGTTTATTAAGTCACTTACTTACAAATATTAAAGGTACTACGGGGTAACCTACACAAATGCCTAATATGTTTAGTCGGTGAGAGGCTTCCACGGCCAAGCTCATGCAAGTTCACGTTGAAAGGGGCACATACATTTGGAAAGAGTGCTCTCCTTCTTTAGGAAATTTGTGTGGATAACAAAGTTCGGTTAATGTATAAAACAAATGGTATTTTTTAGCCAAAAAAAAATACTCATTACCATACATCATCATAATCATCAAGTTTTCTAAAAAATGTGACATTTTTATTTTGATAATACAAGTCAGTTTTGTGGGACAAAAATCTAATTAGTTGAATTCTGATGTTTTATTGCATAACTCGCTATAGCTTTCGGATATGGGTTCTGATATAGTTTCAAATGTTCCAATATATTATAAGAACTTGTTCTTTTATGTGTCATACATGCTCTTCTATCAATGCTTTTCATTTCATTGTCATTTGAAAAATATCTAGAAGATCACACAGGGATTATGTCAGACACGTTACATTATTTTTGTTCTAAGTACTCAAGTTAGACTTTTTGCATGTTCAGTTAAACATAGTAACATAGTAAGTGAGGTTGAAAACAGACCCTTCTACTGATCCTTCCTGCTTTTGATTCAAAAGAAGGCAGAAAAAACCCAGTTAACCTTTTTTACAGATTTTGTTTAGAGAAAAAAATCCTTCTTGACTTCAAAAGACAAGAATATTGAGTTTTATGCTCAAAACCCAGCCTATGTTTATGTTTTTTCAATCATGGGATCACAATGGTTAGTGAAGAAACAGTACTAAAAGTGCTGGATCAAGAAATGTATTTGTTGATGACATAAATGAGTATTTATGAGATTTTCAAGTAGACATCTCCTCCTATCTCTTTCTGGTTTCCTTACTCCAACCCTAAACATTATCTTTAACCTCTGTCTTTAACCACACTAGACCATCCCCTTCTTCTTTAATCCCTCCATGTTTATGGCATGTATGACACTGTGCATTCCTGGCTCAAATCCTACTTCTCTGACCGTACCTTTAATGTCTCCTTGGCTGGTATTTGTTTCTCTCCCCTACCGCTATCTATTGGTGTCCCCCAGGGCTCGGTTCTTGGGCCCTCTACAATAATACCTCTTCCTTTGAATAACTCATATCTTTCTTTGACTTCCAATACCACCTATAAGTGGATGACACCCTAATCTACATTTTCTCTCATGACCATTCAGTCTCTCTTCTAACTTGCCGCACCAGCTGTCTTTCTGGAATTGCATCATGGATGTTATCGCACTACTGGAAGCTTAACATCTTAAAGACATAGCATATGGATATCCCGCCGTCCCCTCTGTCCACAATTCCAGACATCTCCATTACTGTTGACAACTCTACCATCCAACCAATTGACCAATTTTCTTGCTTTGGTCTCACATTTGTCCCTGCTCTCTCCTTTATCCCTCACATCCAGTCCCTCACCAAATCCTGCTGCCTTCAACTGAAAAACATCTCCCGAATTCGGCCATTCCTTACACAAGAAACAATCAAAGTATTAATCCACTCCCCATGTGATACCCCTTCTGGATTATTGCAACTCCCGATTTATTGCTCTCCCCCCTTCTCCTGTCTTTCACCAATCCAATCAGCCATTTACACTGCAGCTAGACTAATCTCATTTGCTGCTCCACTGTGTCAATTGCTCCATTGGCTCCCCATACCCTCCAGAATCAAACTTAGACTTCTCACCCTGACCTACAGAGCCCTTAACCACTCTGAATCCCTTACATCTCTACCTCCTTATCCAAATACACCTCTTCATTCCTCTCATGAACTGTGTTTTCTATCTTTATTACCTTTTTCTCACTCTTTCTAATTCTAATCAAGGCATTTTAAGGCATCTTAACAACCAACAACCTCTCATGATCATCCTGACTCAATTAACGCATCCCTATCCAAGCAGTCATTTCACTCCCCCCTCAAAGTCTGAGTGGATTGCAAACTTGCAAGAGCTGGCGCTATATAATGTAGTGTAACCAAAGAGGGGCAACAACCACCTTCTCTTGTCCCAGCCATTCAGCTTCTTCTAAAGGTAAGTTTTTGACATCTAAAGAATGGAAATTAAAGTACCTTCAGAGTGCATTAATATGCATTCTTTGTTGGTAGGGATGCATAGGGCACTATAGTGTATCTTTAATGTCAGAATATAATCAATTGGAAATACATGTCAGAATACTTAATATGAAATGTGTTTATGCTTGTCAATTCTAGTAATTGTATGGTGAACTCCCTGTGCTACTTAAGGTTTTTGACATTAATATGACAACAGATTAAAATGACAAATCATAAACCCTTGTTTGTGTAAATGAGTACTCAAGCATTCTTATTCAGCTTGACAGCTACAAGTAATTCATGTTCTATTTTTATCAAATGATGATACACTTTAATTATTCACCATAGTTTTTAGATAGTACTCTGTATATCTATATCTGTTAATCTATATCTATATATACCGTATTTGCTCGATTTTTTTTAGAGCAAATGCTCTGAGAAATATCCCTCGTCTTATATTCAAAGTCGTCTTTTAATCCGACCTCAAATCGAGCTCTGACTACAAGACTAAGATCCAGATCCCCCGCAGCGCTGCAGGGAACCTGAATCCTTCTCTCTGGCAGCCGGTGGAGATGATGGAGCACCAGCATCACATGACCTTCCAGTATTCCACCATAGGAGCCCCGACGGAAGTGCCTGCAGCAGCGGAGGTTGTCTGTGAGCATCCTGCAGCCGGTGAACGTTTGCGGGATACGCACAGACAACCTTTGCTGCTGCCAGCACTTCTGCCGGGGCTTCTATGACAGAGCACCGGCATGACATGACCTTCTGTTGCTCAGTCATAGAAACCCCGGCGGAAGTACCGGCCAGCAGCAGCGAAGGTTGTCTGTGCGTATCGCGCAGACCTCCACCGGTTGCCCCACTAGGCACCAGGGAGTCTGAAGCTGGGGGAACAAGTCTAGAGAAGCACTGGTAAGTCGGGGGGGGGGTGTAAGAGTGACATGGGGGGGTATAATGGTTTTCTGGAGGCAGAGTGGCAAATAGGGGGTAACAAGGCATGTAAGGGAGGCAGATGTGCATAACTGGGACAGAGTGGCAAATAAAAGGAAACAAATAATTTTTCTCAATCATAGTTTTTATTAAATATGAAAAAATAGTTTAAATGTGAATTAATATTTACTAGTAAAACTTATTTTTCCTATAGGGTAATCTTATATTCAGGCTTTTTCTTTTTTTCCCTAGGGTCATTTTATAATTGAGCAAATACGGTATATATATATATATATATATATATATATATATATATATATATACACACACACACACACACACAGATCAGCCATAACATCATGACCACTCTCCTAATATTGTGTAGATCCCCCTTTTGCCACCAAAACAGTCCTGACATGTCGAGGCATGAAATCCACTAGACCTCTGAAGGTGTGCTGTGGTATCTGGCACCAAGACATTTGGAGGCCAAGTCAACACCTTGAACTGTTCCTCAAACCTTTCCTGAACAATGTTTGCTTTGTGGCAGGTACCATTATTCTGCTGAAAGAGGCCAATGCAATCAGTGTCCATGAAATGGTGCACATGGTCTGCAACAATGCTTAGGTATGTGGCACTTGTCAAAGTAACATCAACATGAATGGCAGGACCCAAGGTTTCCCAGCAGAACATTGCCCAAAGCGTTATACTGCCTCCACCTTCTTTCCTTCTTCCCATAATGCATCCCTGTGCCATGTGTTCTTCGGGTAATCGAAGCACACACACCCGGCCATCCATGTGATTTAAAAGAAAACATAATTCATCAGACCAGACCACCTTCTTGCATTGCTCTGTGATCCAGTTCTTTTGCTCATGTGCCCATTGTAGGCCCTTTTGCCAGTGGGCAGGGGTCAGTATTGGCACCCTGACTGGTCTGTGGCTATGCAGCATCATACCCAGCAAACTGTGGTGCACTGACACATTTCTATTACAACCAGCATTATCTTTTCCAGCAATTTGAGCTTGTCTGTTGGATTTGACCACACAGGCCAGCCTTTGACCCCCCCCCACGTACATCAAGGAGCCTTGGCTGCCCATGACCCTGTTGCCAGTTTAGCGCTTTTCCTTCTTTGGACCACTTTTCTTTGTTTATCTTTTTTTTTTAAATGTACTTTGTAATAAATTGTGTAGCCTCTATGGTATTTTATTTGACAAAAAAGTCTTATATTAAAAAAAAACTATGGACAAGCATTCAAAGCTGCTTTTTTGTATAATGCATGCAAGATCAATAAATATATATTTGCAATTGTTCTTCTCGCCATATGACCAGCCTTTTACAAGTGTATATTAAACTTTATTGTAAATAGCTTCCTTCTGGACTATATTGATTGAGAAAAAAGGGTCAAAGTGATTTCTCCATATTTATGGGTAAAAACCACCCGGTCAACATATATGAGACATTTTACTATCATAGGTGCACATTAATCACCAGTATTGTCTTTCTGTGATCCTATTGACTTAAATTGGCTTTGTTTACTTTACACATATACAGTATATTAATTTTTAGTCCAAATTACAACATGGTGTAATAGATCCAAGTAAAGATAATATGCAGATTTAATAGAAACTGTTTTTCATTTGTAAAATAAATAAAAAGATGCTCAGTTAAGCGTTGGGTGTGAATCTCAGCATAGGAGTGTGTTTATGTGTGGATTCATATATCATTACATTGTTTACCAACCTAGAGTACATATGTATGTACGTTTGTGTTCTCATAGTTCCCGAAATAAATTAAGGCTATGAATACACATGTTTTTTCAACTACATACAGATTAATCATCTGCAGAGATGGCTTGGATCTATGGTGTAACTATAGAGTTAGAATTACTCTGGAGCCTCTGGCACCCATTTTTCTTGGTGGACTACCTGGAGAAGAAGAATACTTGAGCCTTCACCAGCACAGATATTTCTTCTACTGCTCTTTATTGGTTTCCACGTGTAGAGACACAATAAGCATGGGGCATGATGTCCAAACCAAGTGTTCTCTTTCCCTTGCGGAGGTATTAGCAAATATTAGAGCATATAATATATATTGTGTAGCTATGGATGGTTTTGAGACAACCTGTCATGCTGACAATCAGGTTGGATTACATTGAGAATGTGGGAGCTTTATGTGCTCCAGTTACAACAATATAATGTAGACCTTTTGGGGTATATTTCTTACTACAGGTGTGTTAAATGGACACTCTTCCCACCCAACTGACTAATTAATCTTCTCATTAATATCCCCATCACCCCAACACCACCAATTGTTCACCCGCAAGAAGGTTTTGGCTCTGTCCCCTTCCTCGAATTGTAAAAGTAGAAGGGGTATTATTGGCAGAACTGTGACAAGGCTTTGTTATGGTAATTGTGGCCTGCCTCTTACAACAGGCACTCTTACTATAGACCATATATGATTTCAAACTTTCCTTGTACATAGTACCATTCCATGACATTCAATAAAAACTCAAGTATATCTATCCTGTAAATGTAAAAATCATATGCACTTATGATAAAACGTATTTTAAATTAATGGTAAAGAGTCTAGAGAAGATTTAATGACTCATACTTGTAGAACATTACAGAAAGAAGTCATAAAACACAAAGGCATGGGTTATACTTTTCTTAATTTCTCTCAGACAGTGACATCAGTTCATTCTACAGGGACAGTTGTAAAGAATGAAATTTGTTTTAAAATGCCAACTGCAAAAAAGTACTAGTTATCATTGCCATGCCATGGACACAAAACTGGCTTTTCTCTAGTGTATTATTGTAATTCGCTAATGATAACGTTTGCTCATTTTCGTAATGAAACAACTGACTGATGCACAATTACATTTGGCTATCCACGTTATTAAAGAAAAAGGTGCCATTGTTAATGTGACTTCTTTGTATGTTATGTTTTTTCACCTGTAATGTGCTAGATGTTACTTTTATTCTTTTTTGTGTAAATGGCCTTGATTTTATGTGCGATTTTATGAGCGGTTGCTCATAAATAAGTTTTCAGCAGCCGCTGGGCGCCCCTCACTCTCCTCCTAAGGTGACCACATGTCCCGGATTGCCCGTGACAGTCCCGCAATGGGACTTTAAGTCCCGGGCAGCCTTAATCCGGGACAATGCATTGTCCCGGAATTGAAACGCTGTTGTTTTTTGGGGGGGCAGAGCAGTGAGGCAGAGGGGGCAAAAGGAGGTAGATAGTGAGAAGGGATGGAGAGGGGGTAGATAGTGAGAAGGGGGGTAGAGGGGGTAGATAGTGAGAAGCGAGGGAGAGGGTGTCAATAGTGAGAAGGGAGGGAGAGGGGGGTCGATAGTGAGAAAGGAGGGAGAGCGGGGTAGATGAATGAATGAATGTGTGGATGAATTGTGTTAATGAGTGAGAGTATGAATTAATGTGTGGGTAAATTGTCTGAATGAGTCAGAGTATAAATTACTGTGTGGATGAATTTGTGAGAATGCATTAATGAATGAAATGATTTGTGTGAATGAGTGAGTGAATGTAAAAGTGTTTGTTTGTATCGTAGATGATATGATGAGACATTTGCTACACCGACACCCAGACACACCAGGACAGGCTCTGCCACACTAACACCCAAACACACACCAGGACAGGTCCTGCCACACCGACACCCAAACATACACACACACACCAGGCCAGGCTCTACCACACAGAAACCCGGACACACACACACCAGGACAGGATCTGTCACACAGACACACCCAAACGCACACCACGACAGGCTCTCCCACACCGATACCCAGACACACCCACCAGGAAAGGCTCTACTCCACCGACACCAAAACACACACCAGGACAGGCTCTGCCACACAGACACCCAAACACACACATCAGGACAGGCTCTACCACACAGACACCCAAACACACACACCAGGACAGGCTCTACCACACCAACACCCAAACACACACACCAGGACAGGCTCTGTCACACAGACACACCCAAACACACACCAGGACAGGCTCTGCCACACCAAAACCAAAACACACATACCAGGACAGGCTCTACCACATCGACACCCAAATACACACACACACACACACCAGGACAGGCTCTACCACACCGACACACCCAAACACACACACACACACCAGGACAGGCTCTACCACACTGACACAAACACACACACCAGGACAGGCTCTACACCACTGACACACCCAAACACACACCAGGACAGGCTCTGTCACACAGACACACCCAAAAACACACCAGGACAGACTCTGCCACACCAAAACCAAAACACACATACCAGGACAGGCTTTACCACACCGACACCCAAATACACACACACACACCAGGACAGGCTTTACCACACCGACACCCAAATACACACACACACACCAGGACAGGCTCTACCACACTGACACCCAAATACACACACATACACACACACACACCAGGACAGGCTCTACCACACCAACACACCCAAACACACACACACACACCAGGCCAGGCTCTACCACACAGAAACCCGGACACACACACACCAGGACAGGATCTGTCACACAGACACACCCAAACGCACACCACGACAGGCTCTCCCACACCGATACCCAGACACACACACCAGGAAAGGCTCTACTCCACCGACACCAAAACACACACCAGGACAGGCTCTGCCACACAGACACCCAAACACACACATCAGGACAGGCTCTACCACACAGACACCCAAACACACACACACACCAGGACAGGCTCTACCACACCAACACCCAAACACACACCAGGACAGGCTCTGTCACACAGACACACCCAAACACACACCAGGACAGGCTCTGCCACACCAAAACCAAAACACACATACCAGGACAGGCTCTACCACATCGACACCCAAATACACACACACACACCAGGACAGGCTCTACCACACTGACACCCAAATACACACACACACACCAGGACAGGCTCTACCACACCGACACAACCAAACACACACACACACACCAGGACAGGCTCTACCACACTGACACAAACACACACACACCAGGACAGGCTCTACACCACTGACACACCCAAACACACACCAGGACAGGCTCTATCACACCAACACCCAAACACACACACCAGGACAGGCTCTGTCACACAGACACACCCAAACACACACCAGGACAGACTCTGCCACACCAAAACCAAAACACACATACCAGGACAGGCTCTACCACACCGACACCCAAATACACACACACACCAGGACAGGCTCTACCACACCGACACCCAAATACACACACACACACACACCAGGACAGGCTCTACCACACCAACACACCCAAACACACACACACACCAGGACAGGCTCTACCACACTGACACAAACACACACACACCAGGACAGGCTCTACCCCACTGACACACCCAAACACACACCAGGACAGGCTCTGCCACACCGACACATCCAAACACATACCAGGAAAGGCTCTGCCACACCAAAACCAAAACACACATACCAGGACAGGCTCTACCACATCGACACCCAAATACACACACACACACCAGGACAGGCTCTACCACACCGACACCCAAATACACACACACACACCAGGACAGGCTCTACCACACCGACACACTCAAACACACACACACACACACACCAGGACAGGCTCTACCACACTGACACAAACACACACACACCAGGACAGGCTCTACACCACTGACACACCCAAACACACACCAGGACAGGCTCTATCACACCAACACCCAAACACACACACCAGGACAGGCTCTGTCACACAGACACACCCAAACACACACCAGGACAGACTCTGCCACACCAAAACCAAAACACACATACCAGGACAGGCTTTACCACACCGACACCCAAATACACACACACACACCAGGACAGGCTCTACCACACCGACACCCAAATACACACACACACACACACACACACACCAGGACAGGCTCTACCACACCAACACACCCAAACACACACACACACCAGGCCAGGCTCTACCACACAGAAACCCGGACACACACACACACCAGGACAGGATCTGTCACACAGACACACCCAAACGCACACCACGACAGGCTCTCCCACACCGATACCCAGACAAACACACCAGGAAAGGCTCTACTCCACCGACACCAAAACACACACCAGGACAGGCTCTGCCACACAGACACCCAAACACACACATCAGGACAGGCTCTACCACACAGACACCCAAACACACACACACCAGGACAGGCTCTACCACACCAACACCCAAACACACACACCAGGACAGGCTCTGTCACACAGACACACCCAAACACACACCAGGACAGGCTCTGCCACACCAAAACCAAAACACACATACCAGGACAGGCTCTACCACATCGACACCCAAATACACACACACACACCAGGACAGGCTCTACCACACCGACACCCAAATACACACACACACACCAGGACAGGCTCTACCACACCGACACACCCAAACACACACACACACCAGGACAGGCTCTACCACACTGACACAAACACACGCACACCAGGACAGGTTCTACACCACTGACACACCCAAACACACACCAGGACAGGCTCTATCACACCAACACCCAAACACACACACCAGGACACGCTCTGTCACACAGACACACCCAAACACACACCAGGACAGACTCTGCCACACCAAAACCAAAACACACATACCAGGTCAGGCTCTACCACACCGACACCCAAATACACACACACACACCAGGACAGGCTCTACCACACCGACACCCAAATACACACACACACACACACACACCAGGACAGGCTCTACCACACCAACACACCCAAACACACACACACACCAGGACAGGCTCTACCACACTGACACAAACACACACACACACCAGGACAGGCTCTACCCCACTGACACACCCAAACACACACCAGGACAGGCTCTGCCACACCGACACATCCAAACACATACCAGGAAAGGCTCTGCCACACCGACACCCAGACACACATATTAGGACAGGCTCTGCCACACTGACACCGAAATACACACACACACCAGGAAAGGCTCTGCCACACAGACACCCAAATACACACCAGGAAAGGCTCTGCCACACAGACACCCAAATACACACCAGGAAAGGCTTTGCCACACTGACACCCAGACACACTGAAGCATGAAAAATGTATTTTCTACACTGCTTTGTCATTAACTCCCCCTAATGTATTTTTGTCCCCTTGTGTATTGATGCCCCAGCCAGGTCCCCTTTGATTAATGTCTTCCGTCCGCTTTAATTTCATTAGGCGACGCTTTAAATGTTGGTCTGCTGGCCGGCCGCCCATGGTATCCCGGTGAGCCAGTCCAGCCCTGGAGATAAGTACATATTATGTAGTTAAAAATGCATGTCTAACGTATTTTTCAGCCCTCTGTTACATGAGTTCTGTAAATATGTGTTTTGCATTGTTACAGCTAGAATTGAAATAGTATATGTGGTCCATCATTGCATTTATTAAAATGTCACATTTCTGTGATATTTGCCAAGCTTAACTATACAGATGCTATCCAGGAATAACAGAATTGCTACAAAAATGTTTTTGAAGTAACTGACGAATAAAAGTTTTTTTTGATACATTAAACATTTATACAAAGTTTGGTTGTTTAGAAAAATTCCGCATTGTCAAATATTGAATAGCAGCGGATGGAAGTTGTGACCTATTTTTTTTTATATATTTTACATTGAAATTGAAATGAGAAATACTGTAGTTTGAAATAAAATACGAAAGTCACATTTATTGTATTTTGCAGAGAAACTGATGTGGGTTGAGGAGTCAGGTTTAAAAGCAGAAAGTTGAAATAGGCACAACACAGCATTTCAAGGTGTAATTACATGTCACAATAACAATTATGTCATTTTCACTTCCTTTTTAACCACCTATTACTATAAAGTTCATAGGCAACCACTTAGATGCCTGAATATCTTAAAAAGCTTTTATAGCTAAATAACATTTATTATAGCAACCATCATTATTTTGTGTAAACATACCTTGGCATATATATATATATATATATATATATATATATATATATATATATATATATATATATATACAGTCATAATGGCATTAATGGGCATTGATATATTATTTTTATATGCCTGGAAATGGTGTATAAATTAAACATTTTTACAGTAACAATGGGCTTTTGTCATAATGTACATTAGCGATTGCTTTTACGCTTCACTTTTGAAGAAGGAAGCAAAATTAACCTTTGTAGGTAAGCATAAATTATGTAGCACATACAAAAGTATGAAGGCAGATCAAAAGGTAAGGTCCTACAAACAAAATGCATCTAGCATTCATTTAAAGTACTCACTATATGTCCAGCACAAGATATGCATTACATTACTGTAGAAACATAGACTTTGACTACGACGTAAGACCATTTGACCCATCTAGTTTGCACATTTTACTGGAACACCTGCAGATTCTGTAGCACAATTACATTAGGGAGACTGAAATTAGCAAAAACATTAAAATAGCTAATATACAAAATTGACAATAGAATTAACACTAATTAAGACTTGTATAAGAGAAGAGGCACCATGGGCTGGCCTAGGGAGTAGTGTGGCTATAGGCCCCTGGGCCAGTCCACTGTCTTAAAACAGAGCTGATCTGACTTGAGCCAGCATATCTCACACAAACGTGCCTGACCCTTTGCACCATGAAACACCCCAGTCTTCACAACAGTAAAAGTTGACCATTTGAGGGGCTTAAATATGCGCACTTTGGGGAGTGGTTTCAGTGTTAGGGACACTTGTTCTACCCTCTGGATATGCATGATTATGAGGCATATCAATAATTAGATAAATGGTCCACTCTCTTCATGTTATCAAAAATAATGAGTTTTAAGCATTGTATATTTTTATTTATGAAGAGAGGTGCAAGAGACATTATGTACTCTGTACTAGGACAGTTTTAAGTCTTATATGCTCTTCATTATCTAGCAATACTAATGCAACAAATTTAATTTTCTAAAATACATTTTTATATAATATATCCTTAAATATTAACATAAAATGACGGCTATATAAGAGAAGCCTAAACCCACAGAGATAACCAAGTCAGTATACCTAGGTCTTGTCAGGGAAGAAGACAAGTGTAATGCTAATATGATCACATGAGACACAGAAGGCAGAGGATCAAACTAACATTCATTAGGGCATATCTCTAAAGATTTTTTTTGTAATAACACAAAATTACATTTATTGTTTTCTGTTTTGTAAATATTTGTGTATATGTATGTAATGTGTGTAAACTCCCCAATACACTACAGACATACTGCCCTAGCACTGTTGGCAGTGGACAGGGGTCAGCATGGGCACCCATATGCATCAAACTGCAATGTGTTCTGACACCTTTCTATTAGAACCAACATTAACTTTTTTACCAACTTTAACTACAGTAGCTTGTCTGTTGGATTTGACCACACAGGCCTGCCTTCACCCCTCACATGCTTCAATGAGCCTTGGCCGCTCATGACCCTGTTGCCCGTTCACCACTTTTCCTTCCTTGGACAACTGCAGACAGGAACACCTCACAAGTAGGGTGTCCACATCGGCCATGTTTTCCATGACACCTATACATTTTTCATATTGATGACCAGCCCAGACAAAGTGCTGCCCTGCAGCATGTGGGATGTATAGACTCATGGATGGGAACTAATTAGCCTGTTATACATCCCCACACTGCAGGGTAGCACTTTGTCTGGGCTGGTCAGCCATATGTTAAAAATATGTCCTGGAAAACATGGCTGATGTGGTCACCCCACTCACAAGAGCTGCAATATTGGAGATTGTCTGACTCGGCTGTCTAGCCATCACATTTTGGCCCATGTCAAAGTTGCTCAGATCCTTACACTTGCCCATTGCAAATGTTCACTTGCTGCCTAATATATCCTACCCACTGACAGTTGCTGATGGATGTCAAGTCACTGTCCCCTAACAAAAATAGGCATTTACTATCCCTTCAAATATTTCAAATGTATTTTTGTTCCCAATTCATACATTTCTTCCATGGTGCATCTGTTTTTTATTGCCTAATAAATTTGTTGAATGGAGACAAGTCAATCCAATAAGCAGTTGCATAGCTATGCAATAACTCATTTTTATTGTTACTTTTAATAGTAGGGGTGTCTGAATTGTAGCTTGAAGTAAATACCTGATGCTATGATGCTAGAGCCTAAACAACAGACCTGATTAGTAATTTGGAAATGTCATGTATATTTATTACTGTTCCAAATATCTTCGCATATCAGAGTAGCTGCAGTTGTGACATAAATGTAATAATTTGGCAGCAGGAGGAAGACTTGTAGTATGTTCTCTGTGATAGCTTTCATATTCCTCTGGTCCCAGATCCTGTGTCTGCCATCTATTAATGGAAAAAGTAAGTCACTTTGGCATCTACCGTGTCATGGTATGATTTACAATATTTCATGTATTTTAATTGGATTTCTATATGTACCATAGATATGCTTCATATTTTCTATAGTGTTTCATTTAATTTAGTCATTTAGTTGGCGAACATATTTGTTTATTTCTATGTGAAATAAATGCAGAACCAATCACAGTCTAGTAAAACCTTATATCAGCTAAATGAGCTGAAGATATATATATGAATTCAAACATTTCTGTATTTATTATCTGTTTTTCTGAAATAGAAAATGGCATTGCAAGAGAAAAAGGCTAAATCAAGAAGAGATAGAAAATTCAATATAACCTAGATCCATGCAGTGTAAAGCAATTAATTTATTCTTAGTCTTGTATTACAGTATACAGATTTAGCGCTGCTATGATTGATGGTCTTGATGTAGGTTAATATTTTTTATCTGAGATTGTGCAAAATAGATCTGGAAAATAATGCTTGCTGTTTAAAATTCTGCATGCCATTGAAACAGATTGCATTTGAATCCAAATATAAATAAACATATTTTACATATTAAATTCCCAGTTTCAATTAGATTGAAGTGTGCATCGATTTTCATGGCACACATTTTATCCAAATGTCATTTTCTCATGGTAACACCATAACAGCTAATAAAATCCTTTCAAGAATGTGTGTTTACATGTTATTGATTCTATTTTTCATATTAGTGGCAAGTGGTCACCTATTTTTCCTATCGAGAAAATGTTGAGTTATAAGTCAGGAGCCAGTTTTCTGGAGAGATGGCACAAACAATTATTAAGAAAGGCATTACTCATTATCTAAGATGTAGCTGTGTTAAAACTCTAGCAAAATCTGGTATAGCTTTAATATATTGCCAAGCAGCTACCATGACCCCTTGGTGGCTTTCTGAATTCAGCTAGGACTTCCTTTAAGATGAACTATAGTAATTTGACATTTTCAGAGCATATTGTATTGACCCCATACTATGTTGGTTCAAGAGCTGTGAATACAGTGATACCATCAAGGTCAACACTGGGCTTTGTGAGCTATGTAAGCATATATTTTATATACCACAAAGCAGCAAATACAATGTTACTATAATATATAGTAGACCAAGATAAATGAATGCTAATGGTGCCACCTGATGTCACAGATGATTTGCATATTATTCTGAAAAAGGAATTGCTACTTGCGTAAACCTAGTTTCGACTCAAAATAAGTCTTACACCAATCATGCTGTCTGTATCTAATAGCATTCAAAACACACCAGATCGTAAAGCTTTGCCCTAATCTGTTTCCTTTCATATAGCGAAGGAGGGCTTCTGTCCAAAGCCAGGTGTGTCACTTAATGCCACCACTCCCTGTGTTGACAACTGCTCTGAAGACAGTGACTGTGCAGAAGACATGAAGTGTTGCAATACAAGCTGTGGACTTAGTTGTGTATATTCAGGTATTGTGTATGCAACAACATTAATTTCAGTAGCTGCTTTTATGCTGTAACATGGTTTTTCATTTATTTAAATACATAATTTTTACATTAAACTATAGTTACAGCTTTATCTCAGAGGCAAAAACTAATGTCTTCTATTTCACGGGCATTTGAGATGACTCCTCACATTAGCAAACACATAAATATGATTTTGACCTAGTTCTAATAGTAAATCTGTGAACACAATTATTGTGAACTATAAATCAGACTGTGGTAAGTGATTATTAATTTGATTCCATAAGCTATGCTCCTTACACATTTCACAGATCCTTGAGACCAAAGCCAGAAATCTTTCAAATGGACATTTTAATAAGTGATTCATAGACACCAACGGCAGGCTGAACAGGGGGCCAATTGCCCCATGAACAGACCCAAATTCTCCCTAATAGGGTTTACGTGACCCTTCAGTGTTCAGTAGTAGTGAAGCAGCTGACATCATGTGTAATATGCCCTGAATGCATGCTATTGAGGATACAAGTGCGTGCTAGTGTTTGTATGTGTGTAGGTTACGATGGGGGATCCGCTCAACGTGCCTCCCTGGTCATAAGGTGCCAGGCCTCCCCGGATAGACACCAATGACTTCCTAAAGTCTTGTCCTGGACCCCGGTATCTGGGTACAGTTTCCTTCTCCCCATGGCCACTGGGAACATGAAACTTCAACCGTCAGGCAGGACTAGCGTCAAAGACAGCAGAAAATATAGCTCTTTGTGAACCTCTGCGGCACTGTAGTATGCAGAGGCATAGCAATACAGTGTTTTACCAGCCCTGACAAGGGCAGCACAGAGGCTTACCCCAATAACAAGACTTGACTCATATTGAGATAAAACAGGAACTAACTTTATCGAGGAAACAATTTCCACCAGCCTCCAAGAGCCTTTCAATAGACTGCCGGTGTCAGGACCCGGGCAAGCAGGTCGGGTAGGAGCCCAGGTGCAGGGGATACTAGGGGTTCTGTCTGTAGCGAGGAGACACGGCTTGGAAGTCCTCAGACAAATCGGACACCAAGAAGACCACTGGCAGGGCAGGCGGCCGGAAGAAAGGCAGGGTCAAAAGGCAATCCGGGTGGGTAGGCAGGCAGCGGTCGTCTAAGCAGAGTCAAAAGGGCAGTCCGGATCAGTAGCCGAAGATCAGAAACAGGATAGCAGATAATAGGATACCAGGTATAAGCCAGGACCAGGTGCCGAGCTAAAGCAAATAGGTTGCTGACACTGTAATGCAAAGGCTCTGTCTGAGGGGCTGAGCAGGTATATAAAGGCAGGCCTCCTCTCAGGTAAAAAGGCTCAGCTGATTTAAGTAATTGATAATGGGTGCTCCAGAGAGGGAAGAGTGGCCACTAGTGGTTGCAGAAACACATGACAGCGAATAAAGATCGCATTGTCCGGGCTGGTAGGGTGGAGCCTGACAGGCGGTGAGTTACGACCAGCATGCATCACACCATATATAAAACGTATTATGCATATCATATGCTAATTAGTTATAACAAAAAAACACACTTACACAATCCTGCCATCAAAACAAATAATATTGTTTAGGCAGGCAGGAGGAAACTGGGATCTAGAGAGCTCTGGCTTTTTTTTGGATGAACTGACTGATTTGTATATTTACTTCAGAGAGACCAGGATTCTGTCCTTTCAACGACTTACCAATAACAGGAGAAGTCCAAGAGCCCAAATGTAAAAGCGATTTTGACTGTGAAAAGAATACAAAGTGCTGTGCCCGAGGTTCATCACATGATTGCCTACCAGCATCAAGGGGTAATTATAACTGTAATGTTCAAAGGCATCATACTATTAAAAATAACCTATTCATTTATGATAGATCATTTTACTATTTATATTTAATTTTTTGTGCCACCTTAGCATAGTAGCAGTCTAGACGGGCCGAATGGTTCTTATCTGCTATCAAATTCCATGTTTCTATCCAAATGAATTCTTACCAATTAAACAGTAATGATAGCACTGATATCAATATCAGTACCAAAAAACTGACCCTTTGCACACTTAACATGTTTTATATATCTTATGTTTATGATCTGTTTCCCAATAATTAGACAACATGTACTGAAGTTGAAAAGCTTATACCAACTGCATATTTGCATGAAACTTCAGTTCAATGCCAAAAGTAACACCATACAGCCAGGTGAAAGAGAGCTTTTGAACTGAAAGAGTTATAATCATAAAGTTAGCATGAGTTATAATCATGAACTGTAACTATACTAGTGCTTACATTTAATACATTTAATGTTAAAATTGTATATAATATCAACATTATATCTACAAAAAGCTAAATTTTCAAAAGAAAAAATATATATATTTTTCAGGCTCTGATTGATAATGCCATTTTACCCATACTTGAGGGAGAAATAATTGGAAGAGACAATTCTAAATGCGCATCAAACTGTTTCATTGTTTTAGAGAAACCAGGAAAATGCCCAACTGTTTGCAAGCTGGCAATTTCTGGCCCTAGGTGCTACAGCGATCATGATTGTCCAGATAATCTTAAATGCTGTAATGACTGTGGGCAGAGGTGTATCAAGCCTGGGAAAGGTAAAATATATTGCTGCTGCTCTGTTTCTATTAAATCTGATTGATGTCCCTTCCATATCACCAATTGTATAAACTATGCACATTTACCTGAATTTTTGGAGATGACGTAGCGGTATTTATGTATGTCCTGCACAATATTCATTAATGTTTATATTCTTTGCAGGGCTCTATGTATTTCCTTTGGATTAAGAAGACCATTTTACGCAGAATATTTTCTATCAAATATTTCCTCAATTACCCACATTTATATGAATTTGTTCCCTGCCCCCACCTTTCCGTGTCTCACATACTTAGTTCTAATAGCAAATAGGTATTTGTAATCTTTTGTTTTATGTGTTGCTTGTGTTGGAAATGTAGTTTCAAAACAACATTTTTTTGATGGACACAATGAAAACTGATCAGACATGGAGCACATCAGAAGCTTAAAGAACCTATTGTCCAGTTATATTTACTAGCCTGTAACAAAGTGCCTTTCTTCCTCACTGCTGATAATTAATAATATGATGTCATCATTCATCATATGTTGCTGTGAGTTTACATATAAACATAATTGTGGCATCAATTGCCCAGCCCATCAATTGTTCCCAGAAGGAGAGGAAGGAAAGAAAAAGAGAAGGGGGAAGAAGGGGGAATGAGGGGGTAAAAGAAAGTAGGAGGAAGAAAGGGGGAGAGAGGATAAAGAAAAAGAGAGAAATAAAAAAGGAGAGGTTGATAGAAGAAAAAAGGATCAGAGAATAATAATTTTGATGACGAGGACATACAGTACATCAGTGTATTAAAAGTAACATTAAATTCTAAAGGAATATTCATGCATACACAGATGGTTTTATTAAAACACATGTCAGACAAAGGTTGGAAAAGAAAAAAGAATGCCTTTATGTTAATGGGTTATATGTGCTTATGGAAGATGTGAGCAATATCCTTTTCATATTTGCATCAGAGCGGCCTTTGTATGGTGTAGAATGAAAGACTTCATTATTTTATGTCCCTATATTTCCATTGCACCAAGTCTTTGTGACTTTCTTTTTTTAAAACATTTGATTTTCAGTATTTTGTTTTTTATTCCACCAAACTGAAAAAGTTTGCCCATAAAAGCACTTATATGCATGAATCTGTAAAACAAATATTTGCAAACCAAATAAGGAAACTTCTATATGATAATGGGCTAAAGAGGCATGGATGTGCAAGAACATGTTTTTCACTTTACAGATCAAATTCAATATAGTTGTGATTGTTCATACTGGGCTGTAAAAAGAATAGAGCTATGTTCCAGGAGTTAATGGATACAATAATAATGTCAGAGGCCTATACAGCCTTTCACTTACACTAAAGCTTTTGTTGAAGATTGAATTCATTTGTATCTCTCCCACAGTACGCTGTGGGCCTAGGGTAGTATACATGCGTCTAAACTGACAGATTCGCTAATATATCTTTTAGATGGCTAGAAATTGGAAAATAACCTTCAGTAAAACATTTTCTGAGCAGTAGCTCATTCGCCGTGCTAAGTATTTGTTCCTGTCTTGAAATATGTCATGTTATGCAGCTACTAACTAATTAAAAAGTTCAAGCCTGTTCTGTGAAACGTGAACACGGAAACACCCACAACTAAAATAATGAGAGAGAAACCAAAAGATTGTCAGAGGACTGGTAACATGTAATATGGATATGATACCTTGCATTGTGGGTATAGATCAAAAATGATCCACATGGAAACAGAGATTAACTGAGTATCACATGCAATCCTCCATCAACTGAGAAACATACAGATTCACAGAAATGCCTATTTTTAATAAATAACAAGATCTACAATTTAAAAAAAAAAAAAGAATACCATTAGTTACTTTGGTGAGCGCTGTCTCACTAGAATGTTTAGGGTGGAAAGCAGATCCCCAGATCCATCAGGTAAAGAGCGAAAAAATGGGCTGCACAAATATACCACCATAGACTAGGTGTAGCTGTGGAAAGGTAGTAGGTGGTGTTGTGTGAAGGCTTTTTAGACCATTAAAACTGTAGCTGATATGTTCCAAGATTTAACATCTCTATAACCTGGGCAAGGAGATAAAATTCTATTATCCGCACTGTTGGCCAAACAAACAAACAAACAAAATAATTGCTGTGGGTGTCAATTGATCAGCATTTCAATGCAGCAAAACAAGGTCGGATCTAATGCGTGACAAATTCAAATTATGCTTGATTTGCGTCCATTGTAAACAATGAAACATTTTGCAGTTCTATTGATGTATCTAACATTTAACCCCTTGTTATACAGATGTGTATCTATCTATCTATCAATATATATATATATATATATATATATATATATATATATATATATATATATATATATACAGTTGTGATTAAAAGTTTGCATACCCTTAGGGAATTGTTAATATATGTACCATTTTTAAAGATTCTTATTCAACTGTAGGTTATAACAGAATGGCACAATCATAAAACAAAACACAAGGAAAAAAAATGAAATGACCCCTGTTCAAAAGTCTGCATACCCTTAGTTCTTAATTAACTGTGTATTGAACCCTTTAGCATCAATGACAGCATGCAGTAATAGATGTCTATAAGTCCCCAACTTCTTGCAGGTGGTATAGTTGCCCATGAGTCATGGCAATATGCCTCCAGGTCATGCAAAGTCTTTGGTCGCCTTTAACATTAACCACATTAACCATTAACCACACGTTTGAGATCTCCCCAGAGTGGCTCGATGATATTAAGATCAGGAGACTGTGATGGCCAGAAACTGAGTGCCAGCCGTGAGGCGTTGTCGGGCATATTGTAACTGGGCTTTTTTGTGCCATTGGCGCAGTAAAGGCTTCTTTCTGGCAACTTGACCATGCAGCTCATATGTATATATATAATGTGCTGATGAGCTTTTGTTGCCCAGGATGCTGGTAAGAGTGGTGGGAGTTGTAGTGCTCCACCTGGAGGTTTTTCTAGGTAGAAAATTCATATCCCAGGAATCCTGCCCATCCCTTTGCAATCTATGTGTATGATAACCATATTCAATTAAAGTTAATCTTACTTTTGAAATTTATACAGAAGTAGTGTGTTTTATTTATTTCACATTCTCGCAGATATAACATGAAATGATGCACGGTTTACTCTAGCTATTGATGAATAGCTTAACCTGCCTTGAATTTTTTTTTATATAGATTTCTTTAGTTAAAGTGTAAGTTCTGTGTAGCACACACATTTATTGTTCTCTTTGTTTCCCTCATTCCCTCTTACCATTGTAATAAAGAGGCCTCTATAGGTGGAAAGGTCTGCATAACCAAAATGGGAAATCTTCACCCCTCCCCTGCTCAAACATTGAATATAAAATTACATTTTTATATGACACAGGGCATGGCAGCCCAGCTAGAGAAAACTTGCAACAACAGTTTTCCCATAATTCCATTTTAGAATTGTTCAACATGTATGAATCAGGTATTCCTCGGTGGTTACTGGAAGTTCTGTATAAGGAAGGGTTGGCAACATTCTTCCTAGAGCATAAGTTCAGACAAATGGCCAGTAATAAAACACATTCGGCAGACAGAATGTTGAGTCCTATTCAACCTTGTCTAAAACAAATGTACAGATTAAGAATACATAAAGAATCAATAAATTGAGCATAAAAAATACCTTATCATGTGCATGACAGATGCCCTGGTAGTTGAATGTAAAATTACAAGTAAAACACAAAAAAAGGTACTGATTGAATCCTTTAAATCAAGCGATAAAGATTGGAAGATAAATTTTGTTTTTTCTTTCCAGTAGAAATGTGGTTTTTACTGTGACTTAAACTGGTTATCTTCATCCAACCAGGCTTCCGTTCTAATGCAATAATATAAAGTGATTGAAATGAGGGGACCATTCTGGCACATGAGGCCTATCCTTGCATATTTCTATCTATATTTCTGACCTGATACATGACAGCCTTTAGTTTTTACACCTTAATAGCCGTGTTCTACTAGAGGAACGTACATGTTTTATGCATATAGCCAATGTTTTCTTCTCCATAATAGGACTTGCATGCTTATGTGCTAATGATTTTCAGGAGGGCAAGTGGAACTGCTCCTTCTCATTCAACATGATTAAAATTCACACAGCACAATATCATGCTACTTGAGAAATAATAAAGCTGGAAGAGTTTTGATCTGCAATTCTAAATAATAAACTTGATTTTTTTTTTGTTTCTCAAAGGCTAATAAAGTCCCTGATGTCATTTTGCCAGCTGTGAATGCATGGGCATGTGTGTGCAGGGTGGTGCTGGGCGTTCTTATCTGGGAATTCAGCACCAGAACATCAGATTTGTATGCTACATACTGTAAATTAATGTACTACCAGCCCAAGTGTGCTTAAAGGTACAATTTATTTCTGCTATTTTATTTTTGTTGAATATATAAAGATCAAATTTAATGCCCATCCCTTATTCTTTATGTCACAATTGCATAATGCAATTAAAAAAGTGAATTGTGGATATAGGATTTTCATTAGCAGTGTTTTATCGTTTACAGTTGTATATTAGTATAAGGGGAAAAACAAATCTAAATATTGAAACAAGGTTATATAGTTTATGCTTTGGGTGCTCGGGGGAATGTAATAAGAATAATACTGTATACTTTAGCTAATTTCTTTATGGGACATTTTTTAGATACATTGTAATGTACTCAGTTTATTCCATTGCCATCTATGTAAGAATCCCTTTTCAATTACTTGTCATACAGAGGAAAAAAGAGGGAGTGAAGGAAAAAATGTAAATTCACTAATTTTCAATGCCCACAGCTTGTGCTTTTTGTTTGTCAATCCGTTTCTACGAGATATTCTGTTGACAGCATTTTCTATTGATAATAATCTATTTCTTGTGCTGTATTACTTTCCGTTGCCATTAGCCACCTTAATACAGACAGCCTGAACCAATCAACAAGAATCAGTATCTTGATAACAGGGCCGAGATTTGTTAATGGGGAGGGATAATCAGGACCGTAAGATACCTTTCCCTGTTCCATAGGTCAAAATACATTTTACATAAAGTTAATTCTGTCCATAGAACAGCAAAATGTAGGATTTGTGAACGGGACATACCCACCTTAACTCCTTTGTTAAGTCCTTTGTGACAGGACTTTGTTAAAGTTTATGGCACCAATTTAATTACACAAAAAAAGTACTACAACAAAATTTGATAAAGGCTGGTGGTAGAATAAGTGCATGGAAAGTGGCAAAATAATATTTTGAAATACCCAGGGATGTCTTTTTTTCAAAGATATATGGTTTGATGAGCCTGTTCCAAAAATGCAAGACGTAGGATTGTCAGGATTCCACCCTGCTAGCCCGGACCATGCATTATTATTTTGCGTTCTCTCCGGTTGCTACCACTAGTGGCCACCCTCTTCCTCTCTCTGCAGTGCTCAGGATCGGATTACCAGGTCAGCTGGGTCTGATCACCTGAGTAGTACCTGGCCTTTATTAACCTGCCCTGCCCTGTAGTCAGGGCCTTTGCATTGAAGTGCATGGACCGCTCTGCTTTGGCCCTGTACTGTGAGCTACCCGTGTCTTGTTCTTGAGCTACCTGCCTGTACCTGAGCTAACCGCCAGCCCTGCCAGTGGGCTTCCTGCCGTCAGCCCACCCAGTGGGCCTCTGTACAAGCCAGCCCTGCCAGTGGGCTTCCTGCCGTCAGCCCACCCAGTGGGCCTCCGGACCAGTCAGCCCTGCAGTGGGCTTCCTGCCGTCAGCCCACCCAGTGGGCCTCTGTACAAGCCAGCCCTGCCAGTGGGCTTCCTGCCGTCAGCCCACCCAGTGGGCCTCCGGACCAGTCAGCCCTGCAGTGGGCTTCCTGCCGTCAGCCCACCCAGTGGGCCTCTGTACAAGTCAGCCCTGCCAGTGGGCTTCCTGCCGTCAGCCCACCCAGTGGGCCTCCGTACCAGTCAGCCCACCCAGTGGGCTTCCTGCCGTCAGCCCACCCAGTGGGCCTCCGTACCAGTCAGCCCACCCAGTGGGCCTCCGTACCAGTCAGCCCTGCCAGTGGGCTTCCTGCCGTCAGCCCACCCAGTGGGCCTCCGTACCAGTCAGCCCTGCCAGTGGGCATCCTGCAAAGAGACTTTCTGCTTTTACTTGCTGTGATATCACCTATACCAATACAGTACCTTTCCTCATATTCTGTTGTGCTGTGTGTTATTGCGCCTGTCCGTACCACACCACTTACCATCATGCATCGTGGGGTACAAACAGAACCCCTTGTATCCCCTGCTACTGGGCTCCTACCCGACCTGCTTACCAGGGTCCTGACAGAATGCAAAGGCCATACCAAGGAGTCCGCGGGGATAACCGCAGTTCTGGAAGTACTGGCGGAGTGTCTTCTCCAGATCTGTAAATCTGTACGGACTGTGTTAGAATGTGATAGCACCAAGCCGAAGCCAAAGACTGTGACCACAGGTAAGAAAGCTCCAAAGAAGAGCTTCAAACGTGAGCCACTCACCAAGGAGGAAAAACAGAAAAGACGAGAGGACAATTTATGCTATTATTGTGGAGAGGCTGGTCATAGGATTACGTATTGTCCGTTGAAACCAGCCAAACCATCTGCAACCCACTCAGACAAACCCCGTGCCCAGGAACCTGCATGTGAAGAGAATGCAGCAAAGCCGGAGCACACCCTGTCGCTTCCCCAGTATGGCGATCCAGGGATTAACCAACTCCCAGTACCTGAACTACCTACGCCATCTGAAGTCATGTCAGATGACCTCCAGGCCATGTCTGACGTCCCTGACTGGTCTGACATGGACGAAGCTTCTTCTGAGGCTGCTATAGCGGACACACCTGAGAACGAGAACACCATGGCTGTTGGTGCGGTTGGGACCACCACTCCCATCACTCACAGGGGTAAGAACGGGAAACTCCAAACTGCAAGACGCTCCCTTGGTGCTCCTGGTTATGTCCTAGCAACCGATGGGACAAGCGTGCACAGAAAGGAGCTGAAATATTATGAGCAACATCTGCGTGATCAAACGGCTGGTAGGTGTTCCTCCATTCCTGCCTCTACCCAGTCCAGTCCCGGTATTAGCCAACACCACTCAGAGGGATACAGTGTACAGGGGGCATTCCTATCCCCTGGCGAATGCTTGCCTTATCCGAGTTCTGTACTTACCGGGACGTTTGCATCAGTGGCTAAGGTCCGGAACACCCAGGCCAACACACCTGAGGCGCTGTCACCAGACTGTGTAGTGGCGTCCAATGGAACTGTCATTCGCCGTGAGGATCAGCACGTGTTTGAAGAAGCGCTACGTGCCAGAACTAAGATGTCACGTCACAGACGGTGACACAGCTTCTATGCAGTCCTACGAGCACCCAGAGGTTGCTCCTAGCGGCGGGGGTATGTCAGGATTCCACCCTGCTAGCCCGGACCATGCATTATTATTTTGCGTTCTCTCCGGTTGCTACCACTAGTGGCCACCCTCTTCCTCTCTCTGCAGTGCTCAGGATCGGATTACCAGGTCAGCTGGGTCTGATCACCTGAGTAGTACCTGGCCTTTATTAACCTGCCCTGCCCTGTAGTCAGGGCCTTTGCATTGAAGTGCATGGACCGCTCTGCTTTGGCCCTGTACTGTGAGCTACCCGTGTCTTGTTCTTGAGCTACCTGCCTGTACCTGAGCTAACCGCCAGCCCTGCCAGTGGGCTTCCTGCCGTCAGCCCACCCAGTGGGCCTCTGTACAAGCCAGCCCTGCCAGTGGGCTTCCTGCCGTCAGCCCACCCAGTGGGCCTCCGGACCAGTCAGCCCTGCAGTGGGCTTCCTGCCGTCAGCCCACCCAGTGGGCCTCTGTACAAGCCAGCCCTGCCAGTGGGCTTCCTGCCGTCAGCCCACCCAGTGGGCCTCCGGACCAGTCAGCCCTGCAGTGGGCTTCCTGCCGTCAGCCCACCCAGTGGGCCTCTGTACAAGTCAGCCCTGCCAGTGGGCTTCCTGCCGTCAGCCCACCCAGTGGGCCTCCGTACCAGTCAGCCCACCCAGTGGGCTTCCTGCCGTCAGCCCACCCAGTGGGCCTCCGTACCAGTCAGCCCACCCAGTGGGCCTCCGTACCAGTCAGCCCTGCCAGTGGGCTTCCTGCCGTCAGCCCACCCAGTGGGCCTCCGTACCAGTCAGCCCTGCCAGTGGGCATCCTGCAAAGAGACTTTCTGCTTTTACTTGCTGTGATATCACCTATACCAATACAGTACCTTTCCTCATATTCTGTTGTGCTGTGTGTTATTGCGCCTGTCCGTACCACACCACTTACCATCATGCATCGTGGGGTACAAACAGAACCCCTTGTATCCCCTGCTACTGGGCTCCTACCCGACCTGCTTACCAGGGTCCTGACAGATGACAAGATGTCAAAATTGAAAAATGGGTATGTCCCAAATGTGGCCTTTTAGCCCCCCAACAAACCTACTGTCAGGCCCCAACCCTTGCTTCTGACATCCAGCAAGCTCCCCTATCTTCCAGAATGCCTAGAGGAGATCTTTTAGGACAGGCTCCTTTACATACACCACACCCATATATACAGCACATGTGTGTTATGGAGGTATGTCAGTCTGCAACAGTATAAGTGAGCATCTTTCCTTCAGGTCAGTGCTTGTTTGTTGTTTCAAGCTGTGGTGTTAGGTTGTTGCTATTACCATCTCCCTTAACATCCTATTGTACCTTGCTGCTTACTGTGTACCAAACCCTGGCTGCCTTACTGGAATATCCTCATGTCTCTGCCTTTTATTTATACCTTGCTGACTCTGCTTAACTTTGTACCAAACCCTGGCTGCCTTACTGGAATATCCTAATTTATCTGCCATTTATTTGTACCTTGCTGATTCTGCTTTCTGGTGTACCAAAGTGTGGCTCTACTATTGGATAACAAAATGTATTTTCTACAGTCCTGTGCATTGTTGGCTCTTCTTAACCTCCATACCTACTTTTGGCTGTCCTTCTGGATTATCTCTTTACCACCGTCCCACAACTCTGCCATCTACAGACTGTGGGTACTTTACTGTGTTGTTACTTCTAGCTAAGATTATTAGTGTATACTCCTCTGCTCAGTGGCTTGAACACCTTCCCGACATATCCTGACACTACGAAAAAGCCACTAATGGAGCCTGCAGGGGTAGCAGAAGCCATCCAAGCACTAACTCAGCAAATTACTACATTAACGCAGACCATTCAAGGTGTCCAGGATCATCATGTCCATATGTGTAACCAACTTACCTGCAACTGCTACGGACGTAGCAGTCTCCCATACTCACTACCACAGCCTCTACCAAAGAGGATCCAAAAATGGCCGACCGGCGTTCCTTTCTGCTAATGGCCGACGGAATGAATAAACGGCCAACCGTGCACCAAAGATGGGCAACCATTACAACCTGCAGCGGACTGAGCATGCACAGCCTGCAAACTAAAGAGATATTACCCTTTTTCTATACATTCCAGCAATTAGCAGGAGGCGGGGTTATCCTCCTGGGGCTATTTAAGGACACCTTAGCTGACCACTCATTGCCTGTCAAAGAGTTTCTTATTTAATACTCTGGACTCTTTCTGCATGTTTTTGTGACTCTTCGGTTTTGAATGCTTCTCGTTCCAGTTTATCCTGCCTGTTTCTGTCCTTGACCTCGGCTTAGCTTCTCGATTATCCTGTCTGCTCCAACCCTTGACCATGGCTTAGTTTTTGACTACTCCAACTGTGTTTGTGTTGCTTATGCTGGTTTGTGTCCAGGCTCTGCATTGTGGATCCCCAGCTGTTGATCCTGACCATTCCTTGCTGGTTACAATATGCACGTCCAAATCCTGACACATGGTTCATTTTTGCCCTGATATGTCTTCCGAAGGATGGTCTATTACTACCCCTACATCCCTACTCACTGAAGGCATGATAGCTCACTTGTCTACCCCTGTCTCCCTACAGTGGGCTCATAAGAAGATAGAGGTGATTGCGCCTTCTGGTCTATCTCCCCTGATCTTGGGTCTTTCGTGGTTACAGGGTCATAACGTATAGACTGCACCTCTTTCTTGCTCCTGTTATCCTGATGAAACATCGCTATTTTTTCTATTTTTTTAGTTCACAGGGAGGTCATGTCCACAGAGATGAGGACGAAAAGAGAAAATGGAAGACAGAAGAACAAAAAGATGAATAAGAGGATGAAGAAGATGCTAGGGAAGGATGCTAAGCTGCGAGACACAGACGCGGTCTGCAGAGAAGGTAGAGAGACATTCAGAGTGTGTGAGAGAATGAATGAGAATGAGAGTGTGAGAGAGTGAATGTGGGTGTTGGATAAGTAATTTTGTTTCAAAAATGTAAAAAGCACCCCAATTTTCGTCCGAAACAAATGACAGAAAACATAATTAGTTGTATGAAAACGAATTGGCCAATTTTTTTTCTGGAAACCCAATCTAGTGTATCTATTTAATACGGCCTTAGAATAAGTTGGGTGATCGCATTACTCAAATTATGAAGCTATTGTTTCCCCGGAAGGCTGTAAATCAATTGCTATAGAAGAGCCTGATACAACAGTTAGTCTTGGGGGAGCATGTGATTTCCAAAGAGGAGTTATTTTCCCCACAAAAAGCTGATCAAAACTTCTCTGTGTATCATTATTTAAGTTTTTTTTTTCTTCATTACTTCATTGATTTGCCAATTTGCCAGGTCTGCTGATATCCACACTATGTTCTGGTTTGATATAAACCTTTTCTGTCCAATTGTGAAGGTTACAATTGATTGATTGAAGAACATTCACCTTTATTCATGAAAGGTGTTCACTTGAACTGGAGCATGGAAAAATGAGTCTAGAATACCCAGAAACGTAAAACTCAATATATAAATTTATGTTTCGCAGTAAATATGTTTGTGAAGATTTTTCCGAGCTCAGAAAGTGATTAGTAACAATGTGTTTTTACACTATGCCTTTGAGTGAAACAACAAACTATACCTAATCTTCAACATCAGAAAATAATTTATATCGGCTTATGGCCTAACACTTCCAGTAGCAGATATCACATAGATTATAAGCACAAAATGTCATTTCCATACAGTATACTTGAACTGATTATTTTTGAAGTGTCAGGTCTCACATTGTGAACATTAACTCAAGATTTAGATACAATCTAACAGTGGGCTATAAACAGTTTTCCAATTTAAGTTTTTGTTCTTTGGTTTATGTTTCTGTGGAAATTGAGAAGAATATATCAAGAAAAGTGACTTACGTTGAATTCGAATATAACAGAGGTCATGCAGTTTAACATTTCATTATAAATAAATAAAAAAAAACAAGAAGATTAAAATATAGGACTTTTAATTTAATAGCAGAAGAAACATTTGAATTAAATACATAATCTTCCAAAGGGTACAATGGTAAACATACAAAAAAAAACATTGATACATTTTATCTTAGTTAACATGACACTTTATTGTCCATGACAGCCCTACTAAAGAAAAAATCCGATCCAAATAATCAAATTGTTCTCTTTTTACTTAAAAATTTAATAAATACAAAATCTTAAACAATGCAAATACACAAAAGTCAGCTTTACAGATTTTAAACTTGGTAGGCTGGTTCATAGGCTTATTACTGGTTTATGGGCTATTAATAAAGATTGGAGCCATTTTCCAGCTCATTATAGCTTCTATCTTAAATTTTGTACCAGGGCTCTTTTTTTTTTAAATTAAGTATCGCTAGGCTATCATATGCGGTATGGAATGCTCCTTTAAAAATTGTCAATGTTCATTTGCAATCTCTCTCCAAAGAACAGTTTTCATGGAGAAGATTAATGGCATGAATGGGTCACACCTTTTAGAAAGATTGGTTTATGCTGGTCACTTGTGAGTTTTCTATGGCAGCATGTTCAGTCCATAGAATATATTAAGGAACTGTTTTATTGCTATAATTCATATAATCTTTCGGTCTTGGTAGATCTGGGAATTCTTGTAACTAATAATTAACAGGGAGATGATAGAACAAGCTGCCTCATCCATTCTTTCTCACAAGGTACCTTGTGGGCAATCACTGCCACCTAGATATATCATGATAAATTACAGTGGGGAGCTGTATTTCAGCAGATAAATGATACATGACGAAGAGAAGCACAATCTGCTTCATTCATAGAGTCAAGTATAGAATCACACAAGCTTCTTGGATCTCAGAGACGTTCATAATCAGTGATCATGGCAAACTGAGTAAAGAGGAAACTTAAATACATAAACAAAGAAGTCAATCAGTTCCTGAATTTGGGTAAATTATGATAAAATATAGGTCCAGCTTATAGTTTAGAAGGGTAAATCCATAGGATCTGAATTACTATACATACAATGTTGAAGATGAACACAATATTACACCTGAGCCTAGTGGAAAAAATGTTATGTGGGACATACTATAAAATCCCACAAATTGAGGATGCCTGAAAATATAGGTTCTGCACAACATAGAAACATAGAATTTAATGGCAACTGATTTTTTGCCTTATTGGAAAAATATGCTGTCTGCTGTAGGTGAAAATGCTACTATTTTTGCCTGGAGGAGAAACAATGCTTCATTTACTGAAATAATTTGACCCCCTTGACTTTTTCTGGACTGTTTTTTTTCCTTTCTCTGAAACAAAGATTATTTCTATGGTCAGTGCAGCTACACTCACACTCTTAAGATACAATTCATCCGCAAATAAGATCATGGCTGCTCACATACTCTATGCACAGTGAAGAAAAGGTTCCAGACAAGGGACTGATAGTTGTGAGTGTGTTGTGTGTGAGAGAGTGAGGTGTGAAATAGAGGTGCAGAATGATGTGAAAATACAAATATAATGTTTTGGTGTGAATGTGTATGTGTAAGTGTGTGCATTATAGCGAATGTGTATGTGTAAGTGTTAGCATCAGGTGGATGTGGGCTACTGCATTCATTGGTTACTCAGGAGGGGACAGAGCTTAGCAGCTCCTCCTTGATGTTATTTGTTGGTTTAAATATGTGATCTGTATGTCTGCATGTATTATACAGGTTGGAGATTGTTTTCCTTATTACAGCACGCTTTTTTTGTACAGTAAATGTGAGTTACCATCCACTCGACCTAGAAAGCATTTTTGTGCATGGGTAGTACATGTGCCACTCCCCTACCTTGAGATGAAAAAAATAACCTGAAGCCCCAGAGACAGCAATCCAAAAGTGCATGTAAAAGGAAAAACATATTTTAATTTGCTTGAGATTATTGATCATTCTGCAAAAGCCCTAACAAAATCAATTGCCTTAAAATTGGATAAAATTACCTCAATAGGCATTCGATTAAAATTAGTGTAACTACTTAATTTTCTTGGAAAACATAATATCTTTCACATTAACCTTGAAATATTACATTAATCAATGGATAGTTATCACAAATTCATAACATACACTTACAAAACCAGTACATAATGACTGAAAGAAATAAATGAAAATCACAGCAATATTTTGAAAGATATTTTTAAGAAAATGAAACATCAAGAAGTTGGATATCTAACTGCAAATTTCTTAGGGACAAGGACGGCTCTAATTTCACCTAGGTCCAATGGTTGGCTTAGAGACATACAGAGAAGACATACACATAAAGATAGCTGTTCTATCAGCGAGGGCCCTGTGGATCAACAAAGTAGTCTGTTTTATCAGTACAAAGGCCTAGAAGAGGTCATTGGCCAATTAAATAGTTACACTGAGCAAAACACTCCAAAAATGCATGAAAAGTAACACTTTCCAACACTGGGAATCTCTCACAGGAATAAATAAATACAAAATAAATACATGTTTTTCCCACATCTGAGTTTCAGTAGAGCTCAACACATGAGCTACTGAGAGGTTGCTAATTTAATTTTCACCTTATTGCTAGATAGCCTGAAAGTTGTTTTGATGCTTAGTATTTTCTGTCCCTCATATAATCTTTGATGTTTTACAGATCACTAATAATCTTGAATGTGTGGCTATGGCTATTCAAAACGTCATTGTAATAAAGGCGCTCTGAGTACATGAATTGTCTCCCTGCATGGAAAATCAGGTCTTGATGAATTACTATTGGTACAGTTTTGTGTTATATACTACTTGAAAATTCTTACATATTATCCAAGTTGTTCTTTGATGACATGACCTAAATAGGAATTACATTATGGTATAGAGATTAGCAATTTAGTAACTTTCTGATTGATCACATTTGAAATTGATGTAGTGACAAGATGTGCTAAAAAAGTAAAAACCAAAAAACATTTCCCCTGGTAATGAGGAACATTATGATATAATTCATTCTCTTTACAATTCTGTCCTAATGTCATGGTAAAATATACTAATTCTGTCATTCATGGAAAAAAAGATCCTCAACTATTCTCAAACCAAAAAGTGTTGGACTGCTGTAGCCCACAGCCAATTGTAATAAGCATTGCATAAAATGCATCAATAGAAGATAAGAAGACCAACTTGGTTAATTGGACCATATGTCTTTATATTTTCAAATGTCAAAATACTCAGGCAATACAGAAATACAAACTAATAATTTATCATAGCAATTGCATAAGGCAACTTCTTGACGACGTTAGTGGAGACCCAATTAGATATGGCCAATGTATGCCACACATAAGGAAGACAAACTATTCTTCACTTTCAAATTGTAAGTTTCAAATTGACTAACTACAATATAAATCTCAGCTCTGACAGTTATACCCTAAGCAGAAGTCATCGAGCAAAGATGAAGGCAGAAAGGAAACCAGCAGTAGTCAGACACTTAACATTGGTGTAAAATTCAAACTTTTAAGTGGAGGTGCAGATATCAATGAAAGATTGTGTTATGCCTTTATATTATAAAAGCAAACGCTCAAGCCAGAGCTGTTAGTTCTCTCTTGTTCTTATAAACAGCTTAATTTTATATGAATACAAGCTATATGCTTTAAAAATTGAGTTGCTAAGAAATAGTGAATCTGAGTTATTGAAGTAGCCTATTCACTAGAATCACTGTATTATCTGAAAATAAATTGCTACAAATCTAATACCTAGTGCCAATGTGCATTTCTTTTTTCAGGTGTGGATATTTATTCAGGTTGACATTTTATTCAGCTGTAACGAACCATGTGCTCTAGTACAAAACATATATCCTCTTATTCTTAAAACTAGGAAGGTCTCAAATAGCAGAGAAGAGTGGAATATTTACTTCTCCTAAAGCAATCATGTTGGATGAAACTCTGAATAGAGGACAATCATATTGTTTTGGTGGAAGATTTATAGCATCATTGTGTTTAACAAGTATTTATTGGCACTTACTGCCAAATGAAACACACCACAAGGCAAAAGCTGTGTTTCTTAGAACACCAGTTTTTAGATTGCAATCTGTGTAACTGTGATTGACCATCCAGAGCTGAGGCAGGAGCAGCTACATGTCATCTGATAGAGTCTGCAGAAATATAAACAATCACAAGTGGCCATCTGCCACAGTGCAAGCCATTCCTCAGAGCAGAACTAGCACATCCTATGTCAGACGTGCAGCCTGCTGTTATTTATCAGTAGCTTCCTTTTTCTGTGAATAAGTTGGCTTTTACGGAACATCTCTCTTTTTCTTTTGTAGCTTCCTGTTGGTCTAAATCCAGCTATATATTTCTTCCACAAAGTGGAAGCTATTTGAATTCATTGCTTATTTGCTATATTTTTTTTTTTGCTTAAATAAATAGACTGAAGTGACATGATAAAACAGCAAAAGTAACTGCTAGAGACTAAAAAATGAAGCAAGCATTCATGCCTTTGGTTCAGAGGCTAGTAGGAGATTCGTAAAAAAACATTTTGCTTTGGAAACCCAAGGTTTCCATGGGAAGGAGTAAAAAAAATGTGAGACCACACCACCCAACATTTGAAGTGTCCAAATCAGGACACGTGTGTTGGGGGTTTGATTCAGAGACATGGATTCAGAGACATGGCCACCCGCTCACATTACTTTTCTTCAAAAACCTGGACACTTGAGTGATATGTAAGACTGTCTAGAGAAGGAATCTTAACAAGACATCTAATATTTGTAAAAACATATAGAGTTCTGAATATTGTAAGGGTGAGTAGATGCATGAATCTTCTTTTTAGTATTGTAATACATTCTGCAGTAACCAATGCTGCATGTCTTCTATATTGTAGATACATTGGCCTAAATATTGTGAGGACCAGTAGATGCATGCTTGCCACCAATTCAAATGTTTCTACAAATTATCTTAAATTAGGAGTACCATAGGGAGAAAAAAGAATCATAACATTCATAGTGTAATACATTCTGCAGTTGACCTAGCGTCATCATTGTATGATATTACCCCGCATGTATTAACATTTTAATGATTATGTGTTTTGTTTTCTTTTTGAATTATTAGGAACAGGACTAGACTGGCAAAAAAACCATTATGCAAATAATTGAATACCAGCCCCATATTTAATACCCCAATTTTTTTTGTTGAGCACCCCCTGTAATAAATATTCCACCACCGTAATCTACCTCAACTTCATCATACCTCCCATGATCATCATATTCCCCCCTGGCAAACTGAAAGAGGAAAACAGTGTAAAAAATGTAAAATACATATTAAACATACTCCCCTAAAAAATAAGATTCACAATCATACTGACCATGCTTCACCAAACGCAAAATAAACACACTGACAATCCTTATCAAAACTGATGCAAATTCACACTAACCACTGTTATCCTTAACACATACAGGATTCTGAAGCAAATGACACGTACTCACACCTACACATTGACACATCTCAGTCACACATATCACACAAGACACATATGCATGCATTTATGTTGGGCTTGGTTTCCATCTCAATAAACATCTATATCTGAAGCAACTATGGCTTTCAGTAAAAATAAAAATATATCATAAACACCCACAGTTAAACGGCTTCTGTGAAATATTATTCCATTTTTGGAACTGTGGTTGGATATTGTAAAAAAAACAACAAAAGAGATATAATTATTAGTGGCATGCTTTGTAAAAACATCATAAACATTTCATTCAATGCTTTCTAATAAAATCATACTTTGCAGCGGCATAAGGATGATTCATTCTGCAATTATTTAGGTAAATTTAAATTGGGTCTGAAGAAAGGTAGAAGAGAATTAGCATTGATGTTCAAAAGGAACATTCTGTTTATCTCAACTTACCTTGGTTGACTCCAGCAAAAAAAAACATTCCAGTAATCCTACCTCATCAGAGTTCAGCAGTTTTCCTTCCTTCTGACAAAGGAAATCTTATTTTCTTTTATGCAAAATGAATGCATTTTCACAATATTTTCACTATAAATCTTTTATTTGAAAAGACACTATATTATCCCTTCATACCACCTCTAATTGGGCTAACAGTTTACATGTTTAATTCACATTGAAACAGCAACGTTCTGATTAATTATGTTAATCTTGTCCTAGGGAACGTGTGCCCAGCTGTCAGTGTCAAAACACGGCTACTTTACAGATTCCCCTAAAATACACAAAAATAACACACAAACTAATGAGCAGGAGAGCCTTTACATGAGAAAGTTCAGCTGTGTAACCCCAAGATTAGCAACGCAACAATGCTACACCGTCATGTGGGCCAAAGCCGAATGCTGCGCTTCAAGAGATAATAATGTCCTCTGTTTTTTTGCCAAAAGGCCATAATAATGTAAACCCCAAGCTATCTATTTTAACACATAATATTGCTTGCATATAAATGGTGTGCATATGTGTTGATACATTTGATCTTGTTATTTGCACACAGGGAGCTGGAAGTATGTGGTTTGTCTTTTCACTACTCAGCACATCACAATGGGCTGGGTCAGATATGGTAACACATTTCCATCCACATTTCCATTATGCCCGGTTTATATGTTTATTTTTTATATTCCATATGTGGAGGGACCTTGTAGTTCTGGCCTCTCATCTTTGTTATTTTATGTTTGTTGTTCAGAAACTGTTTATGATTCATGTTGTATGTTCTTGTTTTTATTTTTAAATCATGTAGTTCTACTCGTATATAGAGTTTGACTGTGTCAAGATCAGAACTGTTGATTCACAGAATCGACTTGTTCACGCTATTCCTTTGTCAATAAAAGAGACAACAATTTCAGGTTCAATTGCTAACTTTTAAGTAGCTAAACAAATGTTAGAAATCAGATGTCACCATTGCTACTTCCATACATGCTGGTAGAAATAGTGCCCCTAGAAAATATTTAACACATTTACCATAAAAGATGACTTGTTATCTGAAACAAAATGCACCATTAAAGATGGCCAGTCTCCCAAAACAACCAACAGAACATTAAATAGCCCGTATGCTGTGTCAACATGTATTATTGCATGAGTGCTACTGACCTGTCCTCGGTTCCCACGCTGCCGCAACAGCCGCCGCATAGGAGAGGGAGACCCCCCTCCACCACACGGCCACCTCCGCAGCAGCCGCCACGAAGGAGATGGAGACCCCCCCTCCACCGCACGGCCACTTCCGCTGCCGTCTTCTGAAGAGCCGCGCAGGAGAGGCAGACCTCCAGCCGCACGGCGTCCTGCTTCTAGTGGCAAACTCCCAAACTGCAGGTCTTTATGAAGGGAGTTTACGCCATACTCAAAATGCTTGCGATTCCCGGACACCGGAAGTGACGTCATGATGGTTTGGCGGGAAATTCGAACTTCCTCTGCGGTACCCTATTTAAGCTCTTCAGACCAGCTATACCTTGCCTCTGTCACAGTCCCGGGTCCCGGCCGGCACCGGCAAGAGTTTGCCCGTACACGGCAAACTCCGGGATCCCGGGCTGCACCCTCAGGTCCCGGCAGACACAGGCAAGTCGATGCCTGTGAACGCCGGGTTCCGGGGTCGCGGGTCACGGTCTCGGATCCCGGCAAAGACAGGCAAGCCGATGCCTGTGAACGCCGGGCTCTTGGATCGAGTGTCACTGACTCAGATCCCGGCAAACACAGGCAAGCCGATGCCTGTGAACGCCGGGCGCCGAAGTCAAGTGACACCGACGCGGATCCCGCCAGACACAGGCAGGCTGATGCCTGTGATCCACCGAGCTCAGGGGCATATAGGGCGTCCTCCGGGGATCATCCTACCACGCTGCAGCAGCCTGCCTGCAGCAGTGGAGACCCCCGGAGTCAGAGACTTACCCGTACTTGGTCCCTTCCTCGCGGCAGGAGCATTTCGTTGCCACGCAACTGGAGGCGTGGTTTGGATGGCCGACTGGAGCTTCAGCGGTGATGTCATCTTGGGGCGGGGTTAGGTTCTGGCGCCAGATTTAAAAGTCAGGAAGTGCTCTAGCCAGTTACCCTGTTGTGGTCTTTATGCTCGGTTGTGTTTTGAGTTACTTCCAGTTATTTTTGACCCTTTGCTTGCTTGACCTCTCTTTGCTTGCCGATTTTGTACTGTGCCTTGCTGATCTTATTGCTGAACCACGGATTGTCTGACTACCCTCTCTGGATCTCGACCACGGCTTACCTGACTACCCTCTCTGGATCTCGACCACAGCTTACCTGACTACCCTCTCTGGATCTCGACCACGGCTTACCTAACTCCCTCTCTGGATCTCAACCACGGCTTGTTGTGTTCCTGTGTCCGTATCCTGGCTTGGCTATCCAGTCTTTGCTAAGCCTTTCACCTCGTACTGCCAACTCCGTATCTTCTACCTATACCTACCTTATCTGGCCTCCTTGCTGTTGGGATCATCTAAATCCTGGGGTGCTGCTGCCAGGGGCTCCTCCTTTGGTCGTAGTGTTCCAGGTGGAATAACTTCCGCGGTGAGTGCCAGTGTAAGGGAGGTCGTGACAGCCTCCTGATGGTTGTTTATGCCTTGTGCTAGTACCCAGATAGCGTTTTACATTCCTGTTTCCCGTGTTTGACCTTGGCTCGTCTGACTATGCTGATCTCCTGAATCCTGATCTCGGCTACGTTTATCGTTTATCCTGATCTGCTGAATCCTAACCTCAGCTACGTTTATCGTTTATCATGCTCTCCGGAATCCTGACCTCAGCTTGTCTGAACTCATTCTGTCCTGGAGTCCTACCTGACCATGATGTCTCCTACTACTTGTAAGTGGCAATTAGGAGGTTATTGGCCTTATGTTTCTAAAACTGAGAATAGAGTTGTGCATACTTTTTAACTTGGTTACTGTTGTTTAAGTATCTTGGTAATGTATATTTTACTTTTCATCAGGTTCAAAATACCAGTTTAATGTTACTGTTATATTTTTATTTTCCTGGAACACAGCTTTCACTCCACAGTAAGAGTTTTGGTGTAGTTATTCCTCCAGTTCCAAATGAAAGAAAAGTGATTCCCAATTTTACTTTTACATTTTTTTGTCCGGGGATGACTGCTGCGTTACATCTTACATGACCAAGGCTAGAACTTTAAATGCTTTGTACAATCAATTATTGTTTAATTAAAAAACATGTAATCATGTAGTCAGTGACTGACTATTATAGGTTCCAGTATGAAAATTCTTCTTCTAAGAACTTCAGAATAGCCCAGGAGAATTATCCACTGAGTATACAGTAAGAAATGGTTAACAAAGATAACCAATCTTACGTTCATAAAAGTTGTCCTTTTATAAAGCATATTGTTAGCAGTATAGATCATAAATCTCCCTACTTCTACATCTCAAGTTTTTCCTCTGGTATCTGTTTGCTCATGTTACTTTGTACTGTATTTTGTTACAATGCAATGTGTTTTTTTTAATTATAAATAAATGGCCACACTATAAAATATTGCCATTTTCTGTTAATTGGACATTTATCTGCTGAGTTATAGACCCAAAAATAACAAAACGGTAAGCTTCTAAAAGTGTAAAGTGCACAAACAAAATAAGTATTATGTCATTTCAGTAGCTCCTTTTCACCAAACTCAAAAATGCACATTTAAGTACTAAGGTCATGTTTAGTGAACCCATTTAGGAGAGTAGCCTGTGCTTTTAAGCATATGTGTTTGCATATACATATGCGTGTACATACACATATATCCCTTTTCTTTATTAACGTTTCACTTTTTTTTTTAATGAAGCATCTAATTAATTGGTACACAGCATTGTAAAATAAAAGTACCATTTTGTGTATGCTTTTCTAAGCAAGGTTATATAAATAACGTAAAGGTTGTAAAGGTTGAAGTACATTAAAATATTTTCCTACAGCCATCAGCAAAAAAGGGTGCTTGAATATCTAAAGAGATTAACATATCTCTACAAGACGATAAATATCACAAAATAACATGATATTACCTGACAAGGAAACTGTTTGGCTTTGCACACTTTTCAAGGATTGAGGATGTCTGATAATGACTTAGGAGAATCTCATGTGGCAGTCTTTAGCTGAAGGCTGATATTACACATCGACATTTCTTCACTGCTATATTTTAAGAATTACTTTCTCACCAAGTTTATTGGATATTTATTGTACTTATGTTTAACCTTCAATCTTCATGAATGACTTTCATTTACAATTATACAATATTCATAGTAATGTAGGTTGAAAAAAACACAAGCCCATCAAGTTCAACATTGCTGTTGATCCGAAGACGACATGAGATCCCACATTGAAGCAATTTCCAGTTGTGCCTCAGAAAGGGGGAAAATGAATTCTTGACTTCAAAATGCCAATATGATTTGCCATTGGATCAACAAACTATAACTAATAGTGTCCTTATAGCCAATTATATTTCTAGATACTGTAACATTCTAAAAATAAGGCATATTTGATAGCACAATACTTGTGGGTAGTGAAGTCTACTTAGTGTATCGTTCTTACTGTAAATAACCATTTCCTTTCTTCAAGTGATGAACTGAATTGATGACGTCCTGCTCATTGCACTATTAACAAACAGGTCATCAGGTAGCAGCTGGTATTGTCCCCATATATGTTTGAATAACATGCCCCCTCTAAGCTACCTAACTAGGATGCTCCATGATCAAATGCAGAGACTTGAACGGTATATTCATGGGAGGGCAATGTATTGCCCTCCCATGAGTCAACACATTTTTTATACATGCTACTGGCCCAAACTAACATTCTTTTGACTGAGTAACTAAAATAATAGGCCAGGGAACAGCAATCTAGATATCACCTATCTAGAGTTCAGTAAGACATTTAACACTATACTGCATTAAAAATGCAATATTTATATGTAAAAACAGTAGAATGGATATGGCATTGGCTAAGTGACAGAAGGCAGAAAGCTGTGGTGAATAGTATATATGAATACAAATATCTTGTTAGTGGGGTACCTTAGGAATCAATACAGGAACCCATAATTTTTAATATTTGTATTAGGGATTTTACAGAACGTCTTGAAGGTAAGGTATATTTTTTTGTAGATATTACAAAGGTCTGCAATAGAATAGACATTCCCGGTGGAACAAGCCAAATAGCAAATGATTTAGGTAAACAAGAAAAATGATCAAGCCTGTGACAGCTGAAGTTTAATGTAAAAAAGTGCACTTATTGTATGTGCTGTCAGCAACAATAGAAGAGAATTATTTTTGAGTAATCATTTCTTTCTGGACTTCATAAATAAGGCATTGGGAAAAAAAATCAAGCAGGATGCTGGGTTGTATGTATAGGTACTGGCGTTAGTAGAAGGAAGAGGGAAGTAGTTATGTCACTTTACAGATCTCTGGTCAGACCTCACCTATGGTACTGTATAACATTGAATCCATCTCCAGATAGTTCAGAGGAGGGCTACAAAACGGATGGCTTGATGGCAGGATAAAAAAAAATATATCATGGGTGGGCAAGGTTCATTGATGCATGTGTGTGTGGGGGGGGTAAAGGCTGGCCTATGTGGTCAAATCCAACAGATAAGCTACTATAGCTCAAATTGCTAAAATGTTAATGCAGGTTCTGATGGAAAGGTGTCAGAACCGCAGACCTGTAGCCTCAGAACAGTCAGGGTGCCTATGCTGACCCCACTACCCAAAGTGCCTGCAATGGGCACATGAGCAGAAAATCTGGACTACAGAGCAATTGAAGAAGGTGGCCTGGTCTGATGTATCATGATTTCTTTTACATCCTGTGGATGGCTGGGTGTGTTTGTGTGCTTCACCTGGAGAACACATGGTACCAGGATGCACTATGGGAAGAAGGCAAGATGGCGGAGGCAGTGTGAAGCTTTGGACAATGTTCTGTTGGGTAACCTCAGGGCTTGACAAATTTGTTGTGAATCTAGGCGCCAGCTAAAAAAGTTAGGAGCCAGGTTTTTTTTTAAGTAACAGTTGGTTAGGAGTGATCTGATCATTATCAGCCCACTTACTAAACTCACAGCATTTGACCTGGAAGCACCCTGGACTTTCAGGTCAGTGCTGGCTTTTGTTGTTGTTCTTTTTTTTTTATTATTTATTTTTTTTAACGCTTTCAATGCTGATGTTCCATTGGAGCACAGCATTGACTGATATTGTGGGGACAAATGTTAACCCCTGCAATGCCACGAATGTGTTATACACAATTCTGGAATTGAAGGGGTTAACGCTGCACTGTCGCTCTCATGGAGCGATCAGGCAGCAGGGGGTGTTGGGGCTGGCCTCCACACTCATTTGGAGACCAAAGAACCCTCCCCCCTTGTCCCTGAAGCTGCCTCTGGCAGCTGGGATGCAATTGCTGGTCTATAGACCTGCCATTGCAGGGGGAGTCTCTTTGATGACTGCTGTAGGCTTCCATGCCTACAGGAGTCATCACAGGGCTTGTGGGGGCTCGTTTTTGCTGTTGCTGGCCTGCCTGGGCTTCCAGGCAGACTACCAGCAGCAGAGCCCCGTACAAAACGGGCAGACTCCTGGGCAGACAGCAGCAGCAGCGCCCCCGTGATCACAGGCTGACAAAAACCTAGGCGTAACCTTGAGTCCTGCCATTTCATGTGGATGCTAGTTTGACACGTAGCACCTACCTAAGCATTGTTGCAGACCATGTACTGTAAGGGGGCTGGCTGTCGGATCAGGTAGGAGTTTCGATGCAGGGGCAGGTTCGGGTTCAGAGCATGGCTGAAGCAGGGCACACGGCAGGAGCATGGCTGGCGACAGTAGTGGATGCTGACCAATGCGCGGTGCAAAGGATAATCCGAAGAATAGTCAGAAACCAGAATATCAAGATTGACATGGTATCAAAGGAATAAACACTAAAATGAGGTCAGAGTCCAAAGCAAAGGGTCAAGTACCTCAGTATTCAAGGCCAGGAATGCAATGCTCTAGCACTGAGGCTAGGATGATGCCTGGTTTATATTGAG
The DNA here is from genome assembly GCF_027358695.1 of Spea bombifrons. Taxonomy (NCBI): domain Eukaryota; kingdom Metazoa; phylum Chordata; class Amphibia; order Anura; family Pelobatidae; genus Spea; species Spea bombifrons. The sequence continues at coordinate 33,131,624 of NC_071087.1, read as the reverse complement.
ACTTAATTGACGAACGAGGGGCAGGTGTGTCAAGAGCATGCAGGAACAACATGGTCCAAGGATAGTGGATAAGGGATTCACCTAGAACGCACAAAGTTGCAGGTTCTAATCCCTGTGGTTCCTGACATGTACACCCTTTCATGGACACAGTATTCACAAATAGAAAACCAAAATACCACGTGTGAATATAAATTAAATATAAATACTTCCCACAATGAAAGCAGCTACCAAACACTCTTCCTCAAAGTGTATCAGAGAGAGAGAAAATAAATTGGAGAGATTTTTTACCATACACCGGATGCTTTATTTCTACATGCTTTTGCACAATACTCTTTGAGTTGTGCTACATCTCAATTGTAAGTGCATTTTGATCTTTTAAGATCAGTTTATTGAAGATACTGCACCATCCTGGTTTATGCTTGCTTTTACAGATTACAGTTTTAGAAGCTTGACATTTGATGAGCCTGCTTTATCCAGTCCTTTTGTGAGTGGAACTTACATCTTATAAATATACATTTTTTTGACAATATTACACTATTGTATTTGTTTTTGTTTTCTTCCCCTATGTATATTATTATTCCTGGTTTGCTTATGGACACAGTATTGCCTGATGGCATTGGCCTCCTTCAGCAGGATAATGTGTACTGACACAAAGCAAAAATGGTTCAGGAATGGTTTGAGGAACACAACAATGAATTTTAGGTGTTGACATGGCCTCCAAATTTCCCAGATCTCAATCTAATCGAGCATCTGTGGGATGTGCTGGACAAACAAGTTCGATCCACCTCGCAACTTATAAGACTTAAAGGATCTGCTGCTAACGTCTTTGCGCCAGATACCACAGCACACCTTCAGAGGTCAAGTGGAGTCCATGCCTCGATGAGTCAGGGCTGTTTTGGCAGCAAATAATAATATTAGGCAGGTGTTCATAATGTTATGGTTGATCAGTATATGTTTTGTTGTTTTTCCCTTATGTTGCCTTGTCTAACACTTGCCTAGGACAATGATTTTGGTCACAATAAAAAAATACTTTTCAAGTATCATGTCTTGGGGCTGAATATTTTTTTACTTATTTGGGATTCCAAAGTACATTTTGAAAACCTCCATGAACATTTTGGAAACCTTGTGGTGAATAGTAGCACTGAAGTACCACTGAGTGTAGCAATACATTAGCAAACATACTAAATAATATTTTAGAAACTTAATATTATACAGCCATTGCAGAAATACTAAACTATACAAATATTGAAGCTTAAAAGCAACCACTCAATTGCTTCAGTAATTCTAAACTTACTAGCACCAAGCAGTTACATTACAATATTATGTTCTATGTTACCTATTAAACAAATACTGGCTAACAGCCTAGTTAAACAAGAAAGAACAATAAATTCCAGCAATTACAGATAATCCAGAAATAACTTTGTTTGTCTTTAGTATACCTATTTCACACAATGATCTAAAGGAATAAAGCATTTTATATTCAACTTCACAAACAAGTCCAGGCAGAGTATTACTCAATGTACAGAGCAAATCAATACCAACAAACCGAGTACAACAACCATGTCCAATAAATCTGCGACATGTAACCTCTACTTCCTTCCCAATATAATCGGCTAAAGCTCGTCTCCATTTTCTCGGTTCCAAGCACACTTTGCAAACATACTTTTGGAACGTATGAGTAATGATTTATGAAATTGTCTGCCAAAAAATATTTGCCAGCCATTCAAACTAAAAATAACTTCAAGATTACAAAGTAAAGTATAAAGCTCTACCTTAACTGTATCATTCATAGATATTGATGCTTCTGCTTATTGCTTTATAAGGCTAACCTGTTACCATGTCTGGAAGGTGACTTCTAAATCTCCAAATGACACCTACTAAGCCCATCTGAATGAAGTAATATTCACAAACAATATATATATATATATATATATATATATATATATATATATATATATATATATAATAAGTCAAAAGCCTTCAAAAGGTCAGAGGACCTTTGATGTAATATCCTCTGGGGGCTTAATGGCTTGAGTGACTCTATACCACTGAAAGCTGGTCTGTGACTTCTTCAACTTCTATCTTTCCTCGGACCAATATGGCACCTTGTGACTTTGTCAGTGTGATGTTTCTCTATGATAGGAAATGCTCTTAAAATATTTTAGTCACATCATCATAAAATGAGTGGGCATTTGTAAGGCTACATTTGTCTTTACTTTGTAAGTCTAAAATGATTTTCTTTAAACTTATTTTAATTTAACATGTATTATAAAATAGGTACATTTTATAAAAAGTGTCAAAATATAGTTGGCAGCATTTTTTCACCAACCCATCTTGGGTTCAGACATCCAAAAATGGCCTTTATAATAACTATAAGATTTGTCAGAAAAGTCAGTAAGAAGTTAATGAATCTTATAATTGTCAATGCGTCACAATATGTAACTAACATTCTTGCAGTTGTGTATCTAAATCCCTACCTTATCGATAGTTAATGAATAAATAATTGCATGATATTTAGAATAAATAAAAAATGTAAGAGTTTTGATTGAAACATTTGAATAGGCAAAGCGTAAATGTAAACTATGTTTCAAAGAGGGAGTATGACTTATGGAAGACAGACTTATTCTCAACAATTGACTCATCTGAAGACCATGTAAGGTTTTTGGTCATATGGAGTAAAGAAAAAAAAGGTTGACTGGGTATGACAAATGGCTTTTACCTGCTTTTTCATTTTTTTACTCTTAAAGTAAAATATGCAAATTTTACTTTTATTTTAATCTTGCTGAATTATGTTGGTGTCAGTCATATTACTGACAAGTTTAATAAGCATAGAGGCACACACCTGCAGGTTGTCATTTACTATCTTGGAAACAGGTGCGAGTAGATTCATAAAAACATTAAAAGAGAGCATATGTATATGACAGTATGCAAATGTTTCTAAATGTTAATTAAATGATACTCACAAGGAATAGTAATTGCCTTATGTATCCAATGTTAACATGATTATGTGTGTTGATAATGTTCACATAAACAGACAACTGTCCAGAACTTTTTTTTTTAAAATCTTACAAAATGTCTTTTGTTTGTACTACTAAAATGTATTTGCACTGCTATCCCCACTATCTTATCTGCTGTTTCTCAAAAGAAAATACAGGTCTGGGCTATCTAGATCTGGACAGAATGGTTGGGAAAATGTTACTTCATATTCTTTTGTTTTAGTTTTGATAGATTATATTTGATAGATTATATATAAGGGAGGTTATTATTGTGCTTCTGTTAAAAATTGAGAGTTTCTTTTTCTGGTGAAAAAAAGTGGTTTTCAAAGTACATAAAATTAAAATATTCAAATAGCAAAACAAACTCCTACCAGTGGTGGCTGTTCGGTAATTCCAATGGGGGTTCACGATATATAAATTTTGAAAATGAAATGTACATTTAAGACATAATGTACAGGTTAAAATACATTTCCCTTATCAACCCTAAACACCCCATCAACCATAACTGGCCCTATATTAACCCTAAACATGGGCGTAGGAACCCCTAAAAGTCTGGGGGGGATAGCATTTTTTCTGGTAGGGTATACCTGACCATTTCACCAACAGGGACTTTATGACATCACATTATAAATACATAGACATTAATATGAAGTTGGTCCCCCTTTGCCTCTATAACGGCTTTCACTCATCTGGGAACGATTTCCACAAGATTTTGGAGAGTTTCTGTGGGGAATTTTTGCAGCCATGCCTTTATGGACCTTGTTTTGTACACTGGGGCAGTCATGATGGAATAGAAAAGGACCTTCCCCAAAACCGTTCCCACAAAGTTAGAAGCATAGTGCTGTCCAAAAAGGTATATCACCTACAGCTCATAAAACGTTCTACTGGATGAATGGGAGAAAATTCCCACAGAAACAGAAAAATCTTACAACCACAGATGGACCCCACTGGACACGGCCACAGAGACTACTATGATGTATTGAAGGATCCATCTAAGACTCCTAACACGTCATGCACACAGGAACATATCCACACACTTAAACACTTGAATAACATACACACGCACACAATAATACACCCCAAAACATTCCCACCCTAATATACCTAGACACATGCCCACCATAACACACCTGGAAACATACTATCATACCCATAAAAACAGATGTGCACAATAACAAACCCACAAACATACGCTATCACACCCAGACACGCAAACACATCCTTCACTTACTCTGCCTACCCCTAGATTAACTCGTGGTGCTTTGTATTAGTGATGCCCTAGACCAAGTAGCACCCCGAAATATTCTCTTGTGTCCGAATGCTGTGACATACAGTGACACACATACTCATTTTAACCAGAAATAGGCCTGGATTTAACCCTAGGTGCCCCTGAGTTAAACATGTGTTACAGGGAATCATAATCTTCCCTTTAAGTACGACATGCCTGCTCATACACACATATACACTATCCATACACACATATACACTATCCATACACACATATACACTATCCATACACACATATGCACTGCCCTTACGCATGCCTGCCCACAAAAACACACACATACACTGCAATTGCCTGCACATACACACTTGCCAGTACTCACACATATGCACTACCCTTATACACGCCTGCCCAAACATACATAAACTGCTCACACACACACACGCCTCCCCATAAATATACACTGCCTTTGCACATACTTACACAGACGTATACACTATAAGACAAATACACTCCTTATATACACACACATATACACTGCCCATACAGACGTACACATATACACTGCCCATACACACGTACACATATACACTGCCCATACACACGTACACATATACACTGCCCATACACACGTACACATATACACTGCCCATACACACGTACACATATACACTGCCCATACACACATACACTGCCCATACACACGTACACATATACACTGCCCATACACATATACACTGCCCATACACATATACACTGCCCATACACACGTACACATATACACTGCCCATACACATATACACTGTCCACACACACGTACACATATACACTGCCCATACACATATACACTGTCCACACACACGTACACATATACACTGCCCATACACACGTACACTGCCCATACACATATACACTGCCCACACACACGTACACATATACACTGCCCATACACATATACACTGCCCATACACATATACACTGCCCATACACACGTACACATATACACTGCCCATACACATATACACTGTCCACACACACGTACACATATACACTGCCCATACACATATACACTGTCCACACACACGTACACATATACACTGCCCATACACATATACACTGCCCATACACACGTGCACATATACACTGCCCATACACATATACACTGTCCACACACATATACACTGCCCATACACACGTACACATATACACTGCCCATACACATATACACTGTCCACACACACGTACACATATACACTGCCCATACACACGTACACACGTACACATATACACTGCCCATACACATATACACTGCCCATACACACGTACACATATACACTGCCCGTACACATATACACTGCCCATACACATATACACTGCCCATACACATATACACTGCCCATACACACGTACACATATACACTGCCCATACACATATACACTGTTTTGCACATCAGACCCCCCCTCGTTTTGCACATCAGACCCCCCCTCGTTTTGCACATCAGACCCCCCCCTCGTTTTGCACATCAGACCCCCCCCCTCGTTTTGCACATCAGACCCCCCCTCGTTTTGCACATCAGACCCCCCCTCGTTTTGCACATCAGACCCCCCCCTCGTTTTGCACATCAGACCCCCCCCCTCGTTTTGCACATCAGACCCCCCCCCCTCGTTTTGCACATCAGACCCCCCCCTCGTTTTGCACATCAGACCCCCCCCCCCTCGTTTTGCACATCAGACCCCCCCCCTCGTTTTGCACATCAGACCCCCCCTCGTTTTGCACATCAGACCCCCCCCTCGTTTTGCACATCAGACCCCCCCCTCGTTTTGCACATCAGACCCCCCCCCTCGTTTTGCACATCAGACCCCCCCCCTCGTTTTGCACATCTCTTACCTTTCTCTTCTTCTCTTCTGCTTTCTGCTTGCTCTTCCTCCTCCCCTTCTGGTGGTTTGCCGCTCTAGTGCAGTGCAGCTGCGCAGAGCTGTTTCTGCTGAGCGCCGGGGCTGGGATATAAACGTCATATCCCATCGCCCGGCACTCAGTGACAGACAGCACACCGGTAAGTGTTGGACTGGTTAGGGAAATCCCCAACCAGTCCTGCACGCTGCAGCTGCTGATCGGGCAGCTGTGCACCGAGGGCACTGGGGGGGATTGCTCTATTATCGGTCCCCCCTGCATGATTTCCTGGGGGGGATCTGTCCCCCCCGTCCCCCCCGGTTCCTACGCCCGTGACCCTAAACACTCCATCAACCATAACTGCCCCTAAATTAACCCTAAAGATCACATCAACCATAACTGCCCCTCAATTAACCCTAAACACCCCATCAACCATAACTGCCCCTAAATTAACCCTAAATACCCCATCAACCATAACTGCCCCTAAATTAACCCTAAACACCCCATCAACCGTAACTACCCCTAAATTAAGCCTAAAGACCTTATTAACCATAACTGCCCCTAAATTAACTCTAAACACTCCATTAACATAACTGCCCCTAAATTAACCCCCACCTCCCCTAACTTTTAGCAGCCCAAACATTAATTTTATACTCACTGTTAGATGAGTTGCTGTGAAGTGTGGACGCTATAAGGAAAGGGGCGGGGCCAATTGTCAGTGTGCAGACAGCAGACTTGAATTACCCTGAGAGTGAAGACCTCATGTAGACAAGCTGGATGACAGCGCCACCTTTAGTAATTGTTAAAACTGATCGACAGATAATGTGTTCCTCCTGAACTGATATTGGATGGCCTGGCTGATCATTGACTGCAAATATCCATAACATTATTATTTCATTTTAATAATAAAAGATTCATGATAAACATCACCAAAGCAGAGGAGTAGACAAGTTGTGAAGATTGTGAGTGAGTCCTAGACTAAGACCTTCTTCTGGCATCAGTTTAATTATATTTTCAGAAGAGTCTAGAGAAAATCAATACATAAGTGAAAGGTGCAAATGAACAGTTAAAAAACAAAACCCGAATCTTAAAGGATTCTGTGGTGCTGTGTTGCGTCTCTACATGGATGGCTAAATAAAAATTTGTTAAGATTTTGTTTGATTTTCATTTTCATGCTTTAGACTCTCATTAGTCTTTGGTGCACTTAATTGCCTAACACGTTGTTTTGACTTTTCTAAGGTTCCAGGATGCCCTTATCTACTTGGAAAATGTAAAGCTGAAGTCACCAACTGACATTTTAGTAAATCTGTGAGTTGTTTGAAGAGTGTTAGCATATGAAAGCATGAACCCTCATTCAAGTCTGGCCAGTAAATTTAACTTGACTGACCAGATGACATCTTAGTGAATAGACCCAAATGTGTCCTCTGAAACAAAGGAATTTCAACTATGCTTTGTAATAGTTTAGTAAAACGTTTTTCCAAGGCAGTTTCTGTTAATGCTGCTGCTAAGAAACACTGTCACCTCTTTTCCACCTTTGTCTTCCTTCCCTCATACTGGTGTCTTAATGAGTTGAACCTCTGTTACACCTTAAAGATATCAATAGCATGGGTATACATTATTCTAAGTAGTTGATGCTGCCATTTATTCAAACCCTGACAGCTAAGGTAGAGAAAGAGCTCTATGAACTTATCCAACACCAAATTTCATCACCAAAAATTCTCTTTTTCCCATCAAACACACATTTCATATAGCTCTCTTCTTGCTTCCTATGTCTTACTACACCATGTTACTCTGTGAATGTTGGTCCAGATAGGTTATCAGAATGCACTACCTGAAATACATATACCATCAGTACAACTATGTTGCGGGGCAGTCAGTAAACATAGTACTTTTACTTCCAAATCAAAACTTTTTGTTTTAAGCATAAGAGACTGATTTTTCCTCAGGTAAGCTGGAAACTGAGGAACAATAAATTAATGGTGTGCAATGATTACATTTCTCCAGGTGAGTACTTCTACCCTTAGCCACATAAATAAAATTCTGAGTGCATTAACCATTAAATCTTAACAATTTACAAATACTCTATTGAAAACCTGTTCCATATTTTCACTTTTGTGAGTATACAAAACCAAGCATGAAACCTTAGCTAGATAATTATTTTAAATAAGAATGTTGAAAGAGGAAGTGTTTGGGAATGTTTGTTGCCTTAATGAAATTAGTGCTTGTTCCAGGATCTCAGAAATAATAACCCTGAAAGTCAACAAGTCTACCTAAGTGCAGCAGAGCCAAAACTGCAAAGTACTTTCTAAAGGCACTGACTCATTTTTAATCGTTAAAAAAGTATCTTTAATTCAAAATATTATATCCATAATGATCACCAAGAAATCAAAAGAAACAAAAGAAAAGGGATTTTTAAAATCTTTCTTATTCATTACCATATTGTATTATTTTTAGAACATTTAATTGCTTTGCATTTTTAAAAGCCTTTTTACTATTGGAAACAATTATTCAGCTAAAATGGAATATGAAAATGCTGGTTTTAAATTCCATCAGTGTTAGAGATTGTGCAAGTCTTATTTGTTAGTGTTAGATATTTTATTGGAACTAATGCCATTAGCGTCTACGAAAGAATCAGTAGGAACCATCTGTAATTATTATTTTGATTTTCGGTGTGACATTGGTAGTGTCAAAATGAAATATTTTGAATTTGAACGTTGACAAAAGATGAATTTTGAATCAGCACAATATCTGAAGGATCCTGAATTTTGATTCAGTAATGTCTAGAATAAATCCCACGTTTTTTATTTAGGAAACTGGCAGAAAATTTGGGCACCTGTTATATACCAGCAAACAGCATCTGCCCTTGTGCCAATAAGCATAGGTATGATGTTGGCATCATCAAGGATGATCCTAGAGGCACTAGCACATTAATCTCAAATGCAAACTTGCTGGTACATAAAAAGGAGATGATACTATGTTTCACATAGTAATTATACTTGTTCAACTAAATAAATGTAAAAAGTCAAGACTGTTCCTCTAACTGTAAATTATAGTGGATTCTATTTTAACCCTTACAAATATAATGATGACAGATGATTTAGTTTTGTTTAGCGTCAAAAAAGCATATACAGGATTTGCCAGCAATACTCCAAGCTCAATTAGCTGTGGTGTAAAGGTCTTGGTGGCATTTAGCAGAAGCAACAAATATATTTCATCTCTTTAAAGGGAACACAAGGAAGAAAATTAATGGGGGAAAAATAATTATAACACATACGCTGGGACATAAGTTCTCACAGCTCATGGATCTGCTTTTATCATTATGCCTGTACATAAAGTATTTGCAATGTTTGCTTTATATATTTATTGGATTAATGTTTGGTTATAATTGATTAGATAATGCTGACTCTGTCCTCAATTTTAGCTTTCAAAATCTGAAATATTTAACTAAATATTTCAAAAACAATTACAGAAAAATAGAAAGATTTTCATAAAAAATAAATGTACATCTTCTGCCCAACTTTGTAGTTGATTCTGAAACGTGGCATCAAAGCCTGTCTTTTCTGATAAAAATTGCATTTTTGTATTGGAAATGTTCTAACAATACATATGTTTAATTGTGATCGGAATATTAGTGTTACTTTACAGAATTGTTATTAGGAGTACTTGCCATTTTACTGTATATATAAAAACTATGTAGATGCAGTCGAGGATATAGCTTTAAACAAAACTTTCGAGACTTCAAATAAATGTTTGGGGTTTTTTTTTAGAAATGTATGTATTTATGATTGATTATGATTTATTTCTAATTTACGCAAATTTCAAATTAGTTGATTTTCTTAAAAGACATGTAAGATATTCAAACAGTCGGTATTAATTATACATAATTGCAATTTTATACATATTTATATTTTTTCTGCATACCATGTAAATATTAGTCTTTGTTTTATGTGTCCAGCTGAACAGAACTAGCAAGTTACATTTTGGGGTGCATATAATTGTTCCTTTTGCAAAGATAGTCAACTGAACTTCTCATGCTATTTTGTCATCCATGGTAGAAGAACACAATGAAAAGTGGGGGTATGCATACAATAATGTAGACAATACTTATTTTTCAGGGAGTTGTTAGATAATGATATGGCACTTAAGGAAAGAAAATAATATACATAGAAAACCTCATAAAACAGTGTGTTCAAATGAAGAACTCAAATCTATCCCCCTGTTTAAATACACTCACAAACATGGAACCATTTAGATCTAGTCTTAAAGATATCCAGCATTCAGAAGGAGGTTTCATAATGTTTTGAAATTGACTTGCCGATTAAAACCAGGCATAGTTGCTATTAAGAGAGGAGAAGGACAGTATTCCAATAAAATATAGCTTTAATATGACACTATGTGTCTGATGAATTGTTAAATAAATAAAAAATAAGAAAAGACAACTAGTCACTTATCCCACTCCTGGGAAGCAGTCTCTGAATGTATATCTGTAGTGTCCATTGGGGTTTCAGTGTCCTGTATTGGCTGTATATTCTTAGACTGGGATAAACTTGCGGTTGTACAGGATCATCAGTTTGACCTCTCAAATTATGAAAGCATGCTGGACAGAAATTCTTTTTTTTTCATCCATGCATAAGGACAAGCACAGAGTTCATCCTTAAAAGTACTTAATCACAATACAAAGCGCCACAACGTAACCTCTATAGGTTACCCCCGTGTAAAATTACCAGCCCAATAACTTTTATTAAAACAGGGGTCCAGCATCCATTACATTTTGTCTTAAGGGTAAGTTATCGATCCACTTTAAAGCATGAGCATCCTGTAAAATTTAATCTATAAAGGCATGGGAAGAGGAAATTAGGTTAATCTTTTCTTTGAAGTACCGGTTAGCAATACCTTCAGGATTTTATCCAGATTTTAGATATATGTTAATAAGTAAATCTTCCTTCTCTTATCAGTCATTTTAAATAAAAAGGGATTTTGGAATGTGTTGATCTCGCTATGTTGTCCATTTCTGTTGAACCTGAAATGTCATCTAGTTTTTTATTAGACTATTTAGGTCTAGTGACCAGCATGATGGCTTAACCAGAGATAACATTCTTAACATGCACAGCAAACATGATGGCCTTCTTGAATAATTTAGAACATTATTTATCTGTGGCTTTCATCAGAGCTTAGCTCTTTTTTACTAATCGGATAACATGCCATCGTTACATTTTGCAGTAGTGTAATTTCTACGCAACAGGAAACATGGATTCTTATCAGTGATATGCCATTGTAGCTTTTCATGTTACATTGGGCTAATTGGCAAGAAAAAATGGCAAGCCTTGGGGTCCTTTAAAAATGGGTTGACAGCATTTTGCAACTATGATTCAGGGACCCCTTTGTGTCTTTGGTGTCATGATGCAGTCAGGTTCAGCTAATATCCTCATGGAGCTCACTGACTAATAAAATATCCCAGGTGGTGCATACAGGTGTTACAAATATACTATTTTTTATTTATAAACATACTTTACTTACTTTTTGTAAAGTATTGTGATTTTAGGGCTGTGATGCACCCATATCCAGCAAACACTGGAAGCAATGTTGGTTATAAGATTTTTTTATTATTTATTTGTTGTTTTAACCAACATAGTGTTAAATGATGCTGGTGTCATGTTATGAGTTGCTTACTTTATGGTTAATTAGCATCTGTTAATTAGCAAATATTGAAGAATTTTATCATATACTTCTGGGATACTGCCCTTTAGACTGTTTTCCACATTGCCTGCTCCCATACATTTGCATATATTTCAGATTTTTTCAGTGTGTTTCAGTGTTTCTCTATAAATGATAAAATTTGTAATTTGTAATTATTTTGAGGTGCACTAAAATCTTCCGTAAAACACAGACACTAATTATCGGACTACCCCAAGCAATCCTAGAAACATGATCAACCTATTTGCAAATGCATAAGCACTAATGAATAGCCTTAGATAGGGGCCATTCGGGGAACCTACCATTTTCAAATTATCTCTCAGATTTCCATGGAGCTGTGCATCTTTCAGTCCCCAAATGATGCCTGAATTACTGTGATTTGTGCAGCTGAAAGCAAGCAAAATAAAACACACTTATGTCAATATGGACATATATAAGACAAAAGGGCATTGCTATGGAGTTTATTGGGGCTGAAGCCCGGAGTCTCAACTTCATAGCCCCAAATGGAAACTCTGAGGCTAAAGCATACTTTAGTCCCAGAGTCTCTATTAGAAGATATGGGCCAGGTGGTGAGATCATGAATCAAAAGGAAAGAGCTAATGAAAGGCGGGAGATATAGGGACAAATGGGAGAGACAAAGAAAAGGAGAAAGAAAGAAAAAAGAGAGATTGAGATAAAGAGGAAGAGAGAGATAATGAGAGGTGTGGAGAAAGAAGAGGGATACGGAGAAAGGGTTGATATAATAAGAAGTAGGAGGGATAATAAGATGGGGAGAAATAATATTAAGTGGTGAAGATATGGAAAAAAGGGAAAGATAAAGTAAAACCAGAGCTAAGATAAAGAGAAATTGAAGAGGTGAGATAAATAAATAGAGGCGATATAACAAAACGGATCAAAGGAAAAGGGGAGAGATAAAAGAAAAAAAGGGAAGGGTAAAGAAAAAGTGGAGAGAGAAGAGGGGAGATATACAAAAAGAGGGAGCGATAGGAAATAAGATGAGGTAAACAGAAAGTGGAGGAGTGATAAAGAGAAAGAGGAGAAAAAGAGATATAGAAAGATGATGAGAGATAAAGAGAAAGGTGGGAAGATAAAGAGAACAAAGATTCCTAAAAACGAAAGAGAAGAGAAAAGCAGAAATGGAAGAGAGAGAAAGAGAAAGAGGAGGAGAGATAATGATAAGGTGTGACAAATAGAAGGGGGAGAAATAAAGAAAAAAGCGGAGAGATAAAAATAAATGGGAGAAATGGAACATGTAGAGATAAAGGGAAGGAAGAGCTAAAGGACAAAGGGGGAGCTGAGATACAGAGAAATGGAAGAGATAATGGGAAAAGGGAGAATCAGGAGGATACTTGAGATTCTGAGAGGAGACCACTGTGGGTGCAATGTGAGTGTGGGGTAAGTCTTGTGAATGTAATCTGGGCAATTCCTGTGGGTGCCTTGGTGCTGGGGAAAATCTTGTGGGTGCAATCTGGGTCCGGACATGTACATATTATGGAGTTAAAATTGGATGTCTAAAGCAGATAGACTTGGTTGCCTATTTCACAGAGGATGCTGGAATGAAAAAAGAATTTTGTTAATTTTTTTGCAAATATTTATATATATACCGTGTGCTCTAGCCCTGGATCTTTTGGAGAACTAGCAACACCCTGGCAAAGGCATTCAAATAAGGACACAAGGGTTCGTATTGTATTCCTTATCGACATAAATGCATTCTACTTTCCTTGCTTTTGTCACTCTCATACTCACTGTAAGCACTGGAGATCTGTGGCTGGTTGCTATCCAGCACTGATAAGACCAAATAAGATTGGAATAGCAGGTGGAACAGTCCATATAACTATGGGTAAGAGATCAAAAAATGGCAGTACTTTGTTTCCTTAAATGTATCTCTTAGACACATCCATATTGGCATTCAAATATTTTATTCTGTTGCCTTTCATTGTACAGTTGAGGGCTTTTTTTCCCCACTAGGGATAATACCATATTTGCTCAATTATAAGATGACCCTGTTTATAAGACGACCCCCCCAAAATTAGAATATTAGTTTAGGGGGGGGAAATGAAAACGCCTGAAAATACCACTAACCTATACGAAAAACATTTTACCAGTAAATATTAAATCACATGTAAACTATATTTTTCATATTTAATAAAAACTACGATTGAGAAAAATGCATTTCTTGTTTTTATTTCCTTTTATTTGCTGACCTGTCCCCTAGTTATGCATATCTGCCCCCAGTTATGTACATCTGCCCCAGACTTGCCACTCTGCCCCCCTAGACTTTCCAATGCATCCCCAGACTTGCTCCCTATGCTCCAGACTCCCTGGTGTCTTGTGGGGGCAGCCGGTGGACGTTTGTGTGATGCACATAGACAATCTCTGCTGCTGCCCAGCACTTCTGCCAGGGATTCTGTGACGGAGCACCTGAAAGTCATGTCACACCGCTGCTCCTTCATAGAAGCCCCAGTGGAAGTGCCGGGCAGCAGCGGAGGTTGCGCGCAGACGCCCACAGGCTGCCAGAGAGAAGCATCCAGATCCCCTGCAGCGCTGCGGGGGGATCTGAATCTTAGTTTTATAGTTAAACCTGTATTTGAGGTCAGATTATAAAATGATTTTGAAAATAAGATATATATAAGTATCTCTATATAAGTATTTTTCAGAAAAAACCTTGTCTTATATTCAAGCAAATACAGTGATTTCTTTCAAGTGGAAATTTTTCAGCTGTCTGTATAGGATTGGATTTGGATTAGAATGGCTATATTTTAGTTTAACAATACATTTTTATTGTATTTTATTCAACAATGTATTACCTTGAAAAAAATGTATCTTTCCTATTATATAATGGACTCCAAATTATATTTTGCATCCTCACACTACATAACCTCATTCAAGTGAAAGTTCCTTAAAACATAGTTTGTCTTTGACATTCTTCACCCCACTTATGATTTATTTCTGTGTCATAAGGCAAATCCGACTTGGATTTTAGCCTTTTAAAAGAAACAGAAAATAAATATTCCTCTCTGTGTTTTCTGCACATAGAAATATAGTTTTAGTAACATCTCCTCTTTACATGTTAAATGGTTGTGAAGCTCCTGTTTTGTCCAATAATTTGAAATTATTCTAGCCTTGGTGCCCGAATAATTATAATTTTAATAAAGACAGGAGGCGAGTATTTTGCATATCTTCCTTTACTCTCACCAACAGCAGCAAAGAAAGAGTTAATAACACAAGTGAAAACAACCAATAGAAACAGTACATAGGTGGTATATAAACTCCTTAACTATCTTCCTCTTCCTCTTTCGTCCGCTGTGAACCGGAACTGAAGAACGCAGCAAACCATCTAGCAACGTAAAACCGAACCCAACACTCAGAACAGGGGCTCGAACTGGAACCAAAGTCAAGAGCAAGGCGACAATGCACTCCAACTGGGAAACAGAACCGCTATGACACGGAGATGGTATCAAGCTGAAACAAAGAGAGAGACATAACAGAACCAAATTCTTCACAAACATGGTAAAACACAGTAGAACGAGGATCACTGACAGTCATCACAAATCATCAAATGCAACGGAGCAGACAAAACCCCAAGAAAACACAAAATGAATTCAAACCAGGCTTACTTACCCAGAGTGTACACCTAACCATCGGGAGGGTAGGGAGGGAAAATACTCGCCTCCTGTCTTTATTAAAATTATAATTATTCGGGCACCAAGGCTAGAATAATTTCAAATTTTAAGGCAAGACAGGAGGCTTCGTATTTTGCATTTTTAACGCCGGAAACCAACGCCATTGCCCCTGAAGAAACCAGGCGGAAATATGCCCGAAAGGTGGCGGCACGGGACCAATCCGCCGCTCGCAGAAAAGCCACTAAAGCTCCACCAGCCCGAAGGGCACAGGAGGCCGCAGCCCCCCTGACTGAAAGAGCACCGATGCTCCTGTAGGAGATGAAAAACAGCCTTGAAAGGTTTCACAAAGGAGAGGAGTTGAGATGTCAAAACCGGACGTATCGACGTCGTGCGTCGATAAGTCCTGACACACCCGGCGACACATTTTTGGGTCGTCTAGAAAAAAGAGACATACGAAAGCATAAGAGACACAACAGAAGGGTAAGTTTCGCCGACAACTGTTGGAGGGAGAGTGAATCGTTGTCTGGCCATCCCGAATGGAAAACTAACACGACGGCTACTTCCCACAGAGAACCGTAGCGCGGCGCCGAAGGACGGGATAAATGAATACCACGCAAAAGGTGGCAGACTAAGGGAGCCAAGGGGATCCATGTGCCGTCCCAAACTCCAAGGAGCCCAGCCTCGCCAAGCTGTCCGGTATGACATACCGGTACCTGGAGCCCAAGATTTGCGGAGCAAGGACTGAGCCGCCGCCAATAGGCCCGAGACCGTTCGGGGTCCCCTGAAATCGTCCATACGACCAGGAGGAGATGTCTTTCCAGGATGAGCGCATGAACCTGGACCTCCGGGCCCGACAGGGGATAGTACAGAGATGGGATCTACAGAGGATCCTGGGCAGATAACTGCAGCAGGGCTGGAAACCACGGCTGAGCATGCCACAGGGGGGTCACCAGAACCAAAGGCCCCCCGTCCCAACACAGGTGATGGATGACCCTCGAAATGACCGTCTGGGGATTCGTCCTGGATGCAAATAGGTCCAGGTGCAAGACCCGACCGAGAAGTCTCCAGTCGCTCGCATCCCGCCAGTGTCTGGAGAACCCGTCCGCCAAGAGAACCTCGGCGCCCGGGAGGTATCCTGCCGGCAAAGTATGTTGCACGCAAGGCAAAAGTCGAAAACATCCTTTGTTACCTCTGAGGTACTTGGACCGAGAACCCCCTAAGCAGTTGATATATCGAACCGCCGACATGCTGTCTAAGAAGCCTAAGAAGAGAAAGCGGCTTGGGACTAGTTCGGATTTGAGAGAATGGACTAGAAACCCGAGTTGGTGAAGGGTCTGCACCACGAAATCGGCCTGGGCGAGCAGGGTCTCCTGGCAGCCAGAGAAGAGTAGAATGTCGTCTAGATAGACTATACACCTGATACCCCTGGACCTGAAGAGAGCCATGACCGGCTTTAGGAGCATTGTAAGGCACCAAGGGGCTGAACTTAGGCCGAAGGGAAGGGCCTTTAACTGCCATACCTGCCTGCCCCAGCGAAACTGAAGAAATCGCCCGGAATCTGGGTGAATTGGGACGGAGAGAAAGCGTCCGAGAGGTCTAACCATGTAAAGCAATCGCCTTCCAACCTAAGGTCTCCGAAGAGACGGATCCCTTCCATTTTGAAGCGGCGAGAAACAAAGCATTGAGAGCCCGTAGATTGATCACTGGGCGGAAGTCCCCAGTGCATTAGCGTACTAGGAAAAAGGAGCTGAGGAAACCGATTGAACCTTTTGCCCGCTGGATAGCCCCCTTGTTGCGGAAGGTGCCGAGTTCTGCTACCATTAAGGCCTGATCGGTAATGCCCTCTGAGATGTGGGCGGTCAGCGTACTTGAAAGGGGGGAAGAGCTGAAAAACTATCTTGAAAACCTGTACCGTTAGGGGGATCCAAGGGTCTGACGAAATCCACACCCAGTCGTGGAAAAAGATGATATATGGCCCGCAACCCCGAGGAAGGGAACGAAGGACAAGAAGCATTCGGACTTACCGAAAACGGAGCGTCCCCTGGGAAAACCAGAAGCGCCTCTACCGTCTCCGGGTGGGTTGAAGGCCCTCTGTTGGAACGGAGTCCTGTAGGACCTCTGGTTCTGAGGGAAGTACCAGGAGCCTTGGGATGAACAGCTGGCGGCCCGGCGGTCGACCAGCCCTCCCAGAAAAACAAAGGTCAGTCGGAAAGACCTTCCTCATTGACAGTTTGACCTTATTCCATGATGTCATCACGGATACGTGGCGGTTTAATTCCTTGACAAATGTGTCTCCAAACAGTAAGTGGCTGCACCTAGGTCTTTAGGGCCCAATTCCGCCAACCTGGGACCCTGGGATCATCTAGGTGGGGCTCATCCACCAAATACTCACGGACGAAGCGTGAGTCAAAATCTCTGGGCAAGACCAGATTTGCTGAAGCCTCTGATACACTAGATTAATCCGCGTGCCATACGTCCACTATAGATAATGGGTCATGCAAAGGAGTGTCAAGGGGTTTTGGGCGTTTGGCAGGTACCTTACCCTTGCCGACTGAAACACTACTGCCCGTCCAAGGCCGTTTGGAGCCGGACGCCTCTCCTTCAAAGTTCTCGGATTCTGACTCCGATGGTATTGCCTCTGGTCTGGAGGGAGCAGGAGGCTGCCCTTGGGGCAAATTGGCAGACATTTTAGAGAAAAAGGATTCAACTGAGTTAGAAGACTTTGCCCCTAACCAGGCCATAAAGGCATCCTGGGATGGAACAGTATCCTGAGACATTATGTCTGTATAAGGTAGGTGATGAGAACAGAGGCTCAGCCTGTATATTGTGCAAGGCCACAGGGACTCAGCCCGTATATTGTGCAAGGCCACTGGGACTCAGCCCGTATATTGTGCACGGCCACTGGGACTCAGCCCGTATATTGTGCACGGCCACTGGGACTCAGCCCGTATATTGTGCACGGCCACTGGGACTCAGCCCGTATATTGTGCACGGCCACTGGGACTCAGCCCGTATATTGTGCACGGCCACTGGGACTCAGCCCGTATATTGTGCACGGCCACTGGGACTCAGCCCGTATATTGTGCACGGCCACCGGGACTCAGCCCGTATATTGTGCACGGCCACCGGGACTCAGCCCGTATATTGTGCACGGCCACCGGGACTCAGCCCGTATATTGTGCAAGGCCACCGGGACTCAGCCCGTATATTGTGCAAGGCCACCGGGACTCAGCCCGTATATTGTGTAAGGCCACCGGGACTCAGCCCGTATATTGTGCAAGGCCACCGGGACTCAGCCCGTATATTGTGCAAGGCCACTGGGACTCAGCCCGTATATTGTGCAAGGCCACTGGGACTCAGCCCGTATATTGTGCAAGGCCACAGCCTGTATATAATGTGCAAGGCCACAGCCTGTATATAATGTGCAAGGCCACAGGGACACAGCCTCTATATAATGTGCAAGGCCACAGCCTGTATAAAATGTGCAAGGCCACAGGGACTCAACCTGTATATAATGTGCAAAACCACATGCACTCAGCCAGTATATAATGTGCAGAACCACATGGACTGAGCCTGTATATAATGTGCAGAACCACATGGACTCAGCCTGTATATAAATGTACAGAACCACATGGACTCAGCCTGTATATAATGTGCAGAACCACATGGACTCAGCCTGTATATAAATGTACAGAACCACATGGACTCAGCCTGTATATAATGTGCAGAACCACATGGACTCAGCCTGTATATAAATGTGCAGAACCACATGGACTCAGCCTCTATATAATGTGCAGAACCACATGAACTCAGCCTGTATATAATGTGCAGAACCACATGGACTCAGCCTGTATATAATGTGCAAAACCACATGGACTCAGCCTGTATATAATGTGCAAAACCACATGGACTCAGCCTGTATATAATGTGCAAAACCACATGGACTCAGCCTGTATATAATGTGCAAAACCACATGGACTCAGCCTGTATATAATGTGCAAAACCACATGGACTCAGCCTGTATATAATGTGCAAAACCACATGGACTCAGCCTGTATATAATGTGCAAAACCACATGGACTCAGCCTGGGAGATGCAATTCCAGAAAATTCCCAACGAATATTGAAAGTAATGCAGGGCTCACCCTGTAACCACTCCAGTGAGGCACAGATAAGAAGGAGCCATTTAGAGTAATGCCAGCTATATGTGGTTCAAAATCACTTCCACACACATCATAACTGTAATGATCCAGAAAATAACTGAAGAAACTAGCGACCAGAACTCACAAAAAGGGGTCCCAGATAGGGAAAAGAGAAGGGAAAAATCCCTCTCAAGATGCACAGATGCAAAGAAACAATGAATAGAAATAATGAAAGACAAGTAAAAAATATACATACAAACATATATTTATATCAGAAACCTATACTGTATATAAATGTGCATACCCACCTAATTATCTAGAATTAGGTGAAAAAAGCAATATGTAATGAATAATAAACAGATATTATTCAATAAATCAGCAATAAATGTAGGTAGGAAGAGGACTGACCTGCAGCTTTGGTGAGCAGCAAAGAAAGAGGAAGAGGAAGATAGTTAAGGAGTTTATATACCACCTATGTACTGTTTCTATTGGTTGTTTTCACTTGTGTTATTAACTCTTTCTTTGCTGCTGTTGGTGAGAGTAAAGGAAGATATGCAAAATACGAAGCCTCCTGTCTTGCCTTAAAATTGTATTCTACCTTGATTATTGGAATTTATTTCCTGTATCAAGCAATATTTTTCACTTGCTGCTCAGCTAGTTCCACAGCGTAACATATTCTCATCCATCTAAATATAAGATCCCATGTGTTCGCATCCTACCAGAGGTATTTCAGTCACATATTCCAGGATATGTGTTTCATATTTAGTTAATTTGTCCTGTATTTCCTTAAGGTGATTTTATTCTCATTTTCCCTATACAAAGGGAACAGTGTATTTATTCTACTAATGCCTGTTCTTTATGTTATCCCCACATTTTTGTAACATCTATGATTTGATATTGAAGTGATGTCATCTTTTTTCTTTCCTCTCTAAATTTTCTGAGCATTATAGAATTCATTTTATCCAGAAGCCGGTTATAGCCTGGAGCTATGCTGTAGTAAACTTTTAATTCCTCTTCCAATCTGATATTGACAATATTTATGTGGTGGTCAGTTTGTTTATTTCTCCCTGTACAAAAGTTAGCTCTGTAAAATATTCTGTATCAGAATCCTTCCTGGCACATACTGGGTTTTTTTCTTCCTCATTTTCTCATGTCCTTATCAAAACATCTCCTCATTTACAAAAACATAATTTACCATCATGATTTCTTAATTTTTCCTCGTAAAAAATAATATCTTCACGACATAACATTGCTACATATCCTAAACAAATTACACTCTCTCATTCCTCTTCTCAATCTTTCTGTCTTCCTGTTTCCTGATAGCCCTGCACACAACATTATCTAGACCCCCCAAGCTTTCTGTCCACATATTACTATTCAGCAGCCCCCTCACACTCCCCTGTATATATATATATATATATATATATATATATATAAACATTATGACCGCTGACAGGTGAAGTGAATAACACTGATAATCTTGGCACCTGTCAGTGGGTGGGATATATTAGGCAGCAAGTGAACATTTTGTCCACAAAGGTGATGTGTTAGAAGTAGGAAAAATGGGCAAGCATACAAATCCAAGCAAGTTTGACACGGGCCAAATTGTGATGGCTAGACGACTGGGTCAGAACATCTCCAAAGCTGCAACTCTTGTGGGGTGTTCCTGGTCTACAGTGGTCAGTACCTATAAAAAAGGGGTCCAAGGAAGGAAAAGTGGTGAACTGGCAGGGTTATGGAGTGCCAAGGCTCATTGATGGGTGTGGGGGTGAAGGCTGGAGTGTGTGTGGTCAAATCCAACAGACAGGCTACTGTAGCTCAAATTGCTGAAAAAATGACTGCTGGTAGAAAGGTGTCAAAACACACTCATGCTCTCTCACTCAGGCTCCCTCGTACTCATCTAATTATTATGAAAAACTGGTTATGGCCTCCCAGTGAACTTCAGCAAAAGGGCAAATGGCAGAACAGGACAGAATAATACAGATATATATATATATATATATATATACAGAGAAGGACAGAAATGTCACTCAGTGAATCTCTCTCAATTATGATTGGGGGAAAGGGGAGAGGGTGTATCCGGAGGCTCCACCTTTTTTGCCAAAGTTCACCTGGAAACCATGTCTAGTTGTCCAAATAGAAGCAGACAAAGAAAGATGACTTTTTGGATGAAAAAAAAGAAAGAAGAAATAGAAGATGCATGAGAAGAAGCAAAGGAGAATGGGACACGGAAGCCAGACATACAGAGAGCATGTGAGAGAGAGAGCGATTGAGAGTTTGAGAGAGTCTGAAAGAGCATGAGAGAGGGAATGATAGCGGAGGAAATAAATATATTCTTCTGATTTTTGGTCGAATCGAAATAGCACACTGCAGGACACACAAATAGGGACTTAATGGCAACCATGTCACATATGCCCTTCTTACACCCATATATGCCATGCCCGCTTTTAGTGCTTTATTGTTACATTTTATCTCTGCCCCTGACACATTTTCTACCTTTGACATAGTCTAATAGTGCAATCCAGTTGAAGGGAATGCACAGACTTGCAAACCCAAAATATTCCAGACCACAAATCACACAAGCAGTGCGAGTAGGCACAGAGTCAGGTCCAGAGGCATAGTACAGGAGGATAAACCAGAAACGTAGTCAGAGTTAGATTCAGGGGCAGGTCACACAGATTTGGAGTCAAGTAAACAGGCGAGAAATCAATAGTCAACATACCACAGAGTAAGCTTGACAGGCAAAGTATCATTGAGCAAAGGATACAAGCCAGAGGCATGTTTAACAGGTGGCGGGTGATCAGTACTCATTGGCTACATGTGGAAATATTATCAATGTGGTCAGCATTATAGGAGAAGAGGCAAGTAACTGCAATAAAGTGCATCATCAGCACAAAGTAGCAAGTGGCAAGCAGAACTAACAACCTGCATAAAGTTGATCAAAGTGATTAAATCACTTTTGTTTGAAGCTAGGATTCTTTTTGGCAGTCTTTGTCATGCTTTTAGCACACCCTCTCTAACACTGTATATCCTATCTATTAATTATGGGCAAAATGTAGGTAAATGTCAAGAATTAGCAACGTTATTACTAGAATGCTGTTATATACCAGTGCTTGTTTTATTAATGTTCTTAATGTTACAAATACTATTTTAATGTACTATTTGATTACCACAAGAGAATATTATAGTCTTTCTATCTGCACAAGCCTGATGTCAAGCTTAAGATGCTTAAGTAGCAATCTTGAACGGGCTTCTAACAGAGGCAACACACATTCCTGATTGCTTTATAGTAACATTATTTCTTACAGCTTCTTGGGAAATGCAGAATAAAAATACCTTCCATAAACAACAAATCAATGTTGAAGCAGAAGAATCTGCCAAAAGCTTTTAAGCTGTTACCCATAGGACAGATGTCATCAGTTTATCTGCAAAACCACTGATTCTGTCTAGAACTCATTGAACCTAAGAAAATGTGTTTTCCAAAGTGAGCAGGTTAACACAAAAAACATCTCTATCAAGTAAAATGCAACTTGTAACTGAAGTCAAGACACTGAAATGCATGTTTTCTTTCGATTAGGGCTTAAAGTAAACACCCTTATTGAGTCCAAAATATAAAAAGGCTTCTGACAGAATTTATTACAAAAAAATGTAACGGCTAGCTGCATGGAATCAAATCATTGGAAAGAACCTTTGGTCATTACCTGTACATATTTTTTCACTTGACTGTTGTGTCTGAAAATATTAATGCTACTCTTAGAGTTCTGTTTAGGCAGCTAAGATAAAGAACTGATGGGGAAGGAGAGACTATGTTGAGCAGGCTATAGTAACAACCATGCCTGGCTTGTAATTCCATATATGAACAAATGCCACATTTGGGGCAGCATTTAAACAATGACATGGTCCTTAGTGTGGTTGTTTAATGGGTTTTCTGCAGTAAATCATTGTATTTTGGCTATTGTGCAGAAAGCCTTTTGGGGTATACTCACTGGCATAATTCTGGGCATGTAGCTGTGATCAGGTAAGAATCCCAGGGGCCTGTGGCTTACAAAGTAAACCTGTGTTTTTTCCTTTGCAGGCCTTACTTCTACTCCATTTCAGGTAGTGAGTTGTCAGATGATGTCAGGTGCCAGAAGATGCAGATTCAACTGCTTGCTTTTTACACTTAATGTCACTAACAGGGTTTGACCTCTGGTCTCTTAGTCTTTAGATAAGTTGCTCAAGCAAATTCTGATTTAGTAAGTGCCACAATTGGCATCTTCTTACTGGTATATAAAGGTTAAGATCAATTTCGAATGCATTTAAGTTTATTCAGAAAGACTATTATTAGAACCATTTGGTTGCCAGCATTTGCAACATCACTACAATATAATCTTTAAAATGGGCTAATGAAAGCCTAATGTTTAAAGAGTTCCATGGGTCAGCTTATATAGAATGCTTCCAGGTGCAGGGGCAGAATGGGATGAGGGAAATTGAGGCAACTGCCCCTAGGCAGGGCACACCACTGGGCCAGCTGGCTCACTCCATTAATCAGTCCCGCTGTATACAGTAAATACACAGAAGAGAGATAGATGTAAGGGCTGCTAATGGCTTAGCCCTCCTTGTTGGCAGTCTTTATGCCAAGAAAAAGATTCTGTGTATAAATTCATATTTTAACTGGAATAAAGGTGTATACATTTAAGTAAAATAATAAAACAAAAAAATGTAACAGAAGCATAGTAGAATGCCCGACAGGTCAATGTCCCACAGGCCAGTGGCATTTACATTGTCCTAGTCATTTTGAAGATCTAGTGATTATTTAATTGAACGGGAAAGTCATCACTGCTGGAAGCTGTTTTAATACCAGTGAGTACAGAATGCAAGCAATTTCAAATATTTAATGTTGTATACATTATCATTTATATTTTATACCTCCTGTTTTCCATGTAATTGGCTGTTAAAGGCTGTATTGGTAATTTACTGCAGTGCGTACATATATATATAAAGGTTAAAGCATAACAGTCAGATGAAAAGATGGTGCCGTTTAAATGTCTGTAAACAATCAATAAAGCCAGTTATCTGCAATCATACAGCATGCCATTAGCAATATTGAGCATTTTTTTCTTTAAAATAAACACATTTATAAGTATATTTGAAAAATACATCTAAATCTGCATTTGTATGGCTCCATAAATGGTGAAATTCTAATCCCAAAAGAATTGGAGCATTAATCACCTTTATAAACGTTTTCTTTCTCCAGGACTAGAATGGGGATAAATATGACTTTTCCATCAACGTGCCAAGCCTGCACAGCATTGACGTCAAGAGAATTTTTTCCAGGGAGGACGATATATTAGGTGAAAAAAACAAAATGTCACGTGAAAAAATGTGTGTGATAAAAATAAAGTAAAAGTCAAAGTAGTTACTTCCCAAAAAACACTGCAGCTGCCCAAGAAACACTCCTTGAGATGTTTAAAATCAACAGAAATTGGGGCACATGTACATATGGGAAGAAATAAAACAATAATAGCGTGATATTGTAAATAAATACGGAATGTTGTGTATTATGAATATCACTCACAAACAACTGTAGTAAATCAGGCCCATCAGAGTGTTCCAATAAAATTTCTTTTAATTGCTTCTTTAAAACCTATAAAAAATAGAATGAAAATAGTGCAGTATCTTCATATAAACAATGATATAAAATCAGAATGCACTTACAGAGTACGTACGCAAGTACGTCAAAGAGTCCAGGAACGGTATGAAAAAGGTCCGAAAGGTGCAGTTTCTCAACGCGTTTCGCCAATGTTGTTCTGGCTTCTTCAGGAGAACCAATCAATAATCCGTGTGATATAAGTTTAAATAATTTTACATATGTGTGTGTGACGTTATGCACTAGAACATAAACAAAGCAGAGTACCGACAATTTTCTTTATGCCACCTATAGCCGTTACAGACCTGATTCTCTTACGTTCGCTTTTGTTGTGTATATGGAAAACATTCACAGCTTGGTTTTTCTCTAGTAAACTTTTCTAAAGACAACTCATGGAATAAAATTCACAAGCTGCTTCATGAAATGGGAAGTCATTCATATTTCTTGGAATGCAGAACACTTTTCAAATAATGTTATTTAAAAAATTGCATTTAGAACTTTCAATTAACTTTAAATTATAATTCAAGTTAAACTACAGTTGCAGAATATGATTTGCTGAATTATTTTAGAATATATATATATATATATATATATATATATATGTTATATAAATCTCTTAGAATTCTATTGTTGTAATTTGATATAGGAGCTCTTTTTTTGTCATGTCTCTTCATTATCTGCCAATACCATCCATACTCTTAACATGTTTCTAAGTCATCATATCTCTTTAAATCAAAAGTCTCTCTATACTGTTTCCAAAATACTTTGGAAAATGAGTTAGGACCAGTGATTTTCAACACTAGGCTTACAACAAGATTTTGGAGTGTTTCTGTGGGAAATTTTGCCATTCATGTGAGCCAGTCAATTTCTTACACACCAAACTCATCCAACCATGGTTAAAATCTATGTGCCTAAGGTCTTTCTGTTCTCAATGTTAGAATAATACATTATTTCCACTTAAATGATGGATCTATTATTGTTCTACATGTTGTTTCACATTTTGTGTTCTTGAGATTTGAATTACAAAAAACACGTTGTAAAATACACTACTTCACCATTAATATGCATTTACCTCAACATTTTTGAGCTGTATTTTCGTTCTTTAATTTTGGTACCCTAAAAATTACTAGACTAGTGTATATTTTGTTGAGGAAAATACATCATAGATATACCCCATAGAGGTGGGGTACAGGTGGGGTGCTAAAAGGGAAGTTTGAGGCAGCTCCTTTCTTGCTTACACGCCTAAACATTTTACAAGCCACATCAAGGAAATCATTATGCTTCCCCAATTACCCAGCTATTTATATTCTAAAACTGTAGCAGCTACACTAGATAAATGTTGATAAAAGATACAGTTTTCTCCTTCTTAAGTGCATTTTTATATCCCTGGTAAAAATTTTCCATAAGATCATTTAAATGGTAATAGATAAAAATAAATCAAAAATATTATAATGTATTCATTCATCTTCATTCATCTTCATGCATTCATTTAACAGCTTTTAATTATATCTTAAAGAATCAAATTTTGCGCAAAAGGAAAATGTGCATTACTTATTCAAATTTAATAAACATTGTTTGAGAGACTAAACTTGAATTGTTAAGATGCTAATAGGTGATTCTTACAAATTCTGGGCTAGTTAAATACATCCAATAGGCAAATTAGGGTGAATCTTAAATATTTATAAAAAAAAATTGAAAATGTACATACTTGTAATTATTGTTGTTATTATTTACTTACTATTGCTTAGCCCATATCATATTGTCATTCAAAAGGACTCTTCAGTCATCATATGCACTTGGATATGATATGATAGCTATGTGACGCCTTTAAATTGTCATGGTGCTCTACCTTGCAAAATGAATGACCGGATTTCTGCCCCTTCCCTCATCCCTAGCTATTTTCTGTGTGTGAGATGCTGTTCGGAGCCCTGTGCACATGTTCGGCAAATGCTCCCATTGATTTTAATGGGATCACTTTCCTGCCACTGATTGCCAGACTGTAGGGCCGCAGTTTCTACATCAGGTACGTGTGCTTTATTTTTTTTTGTTCCTGAAGAGTGCATATTAAAGTACTTTATGTGTGTTAGAGTGAGTGTTTATGTGTTAAATGTGTCCTAGAGCAAGTACCTGTTAGTATGAGTTAACGTGTGTATGCCAGTGCATTCGTTAGTTACTGGGAGAGAGAGAGAGGGCATAAGGCCTGGGGGTCATTCAGCTTTAACTTCCTCTCGTGACAGAAGGTGACAACCCTCCTCTGCTCACAGAATACATTATTATTCTCATTTGTACAGCAATGTTCTGTAAACACTGTATTTTTAATTGCATTATTTCCTGTGCTGTAAAATAAGTCATAAGATGGATAAGGCTTGAAACAAGATGTTATAAGAGGTGTATCTCTTGTCATGGCGTGCCGTGAGATGGTAAACAGAGTAGTCCCTTATGGCAGGAACAAATATCATGTAAAACGCCAGGCGCGGAAACAAAAGGGTTAACTCCAAAATCCAGGTCAGGTCACTAAGCAGTAGTCAAGGCAAGCTTCAAGAATCACTAGCCAATATCACAGAAAAGGATCTGGTACACGGTCAGTCAGGAAACAAATGCTGAGGTATAGGAAGAATAATAAGCTCATCCCTGAGCAAAGGGTATAGGGAGGTCAGGGTTTAAATTTGGCACCACTGTGATGTCATCATAAAAGACGCCTCTCTATGGCAACCCTGGATGGAGAGGAGCACACGTCCTCATAGAAACCCTGCTTGCTTCCGTGTCAGCAAGCTGGGAAGGAGAGGAGACGCAATGGAGTCTCTGTTCACCATTGGATCGTGGCAGCTGGTGAGGAAAGCTGGGGAAATCACTCATCTCTTTTGTAGCCAATAGTTTAAGCAGCGGTACACAAGGAACTTCAACATCCAATAGGGTTATCTTCCCCCAGTTTTGTGGAAGGGGTCTGTCATCTGAGCATTTTACTAGCCCAAAATATGCCACTGTCTGCAGTATACTATGCTTTAGACAAAGTTATTAGTAAATAAGAGGTTTTTTAATTTTCATTATTTGTCAGGGCCCGGATGATTTGTCAGGGGATACCTGGGGTTCTGTCTGCACACGGTGATGCATGGTAACCGAAGGAGAAGACAGACAGGCACAAAGGAATATACCACAGGCAGAATTCCAGGTAATGCTATGTATTGTATATTATGACAGGACAAGCAAATACAGATTAAACAGTCTCTTAACAAGAAAACATACGTATGGCAGGAAGCCCACTGGACAGGGCACAAGGCAGGAAGCCCACTGGAAAAGGCACAAGGCAGGAAGCCCACTGGACAGGGCACAAGGCAGAAAGCCCATTGGACAGGGCACAAGGCAGGAAGCCCATTGGACAGGGCACAAGGCAGGAAGCCCATTGGACAGGGCACAAGGCAGGAAGCCCACTGGACAGGGCACGAGGCAGGAAGCCCACTGGACAGGGCACAAGGCAGGAAGCCCACTGGACAGGGCACAAGGCAGGAAGCCCACTAGACAGGGCACGAGGCAGGAAGCCCACTGGACAGGGCACGAGGCAGGAAGCCCACTGGACAGGGCACGAGGCAGGAAGCCCACTGGACAGGGCACAAGGCAGGAAGCCCACTGGACAGGGCACAAGGGAGGATCAGGTACAGGGCCAGAGCAAACCGGTCCTATAACTTCAATGCAAAGGCACCTAACAAACAGGGGAGTGTCCAGATGTAGGCCTGGTCATTAGGACAGATGTGAAAGACATAGGCTTCAGGTGAGGGAAGATAATAAAGCCTGTTGGTTAGGTCAGGTGTGGTAATTGCATAGATATAGGTATAACCAAACACAGCTGAACATAAATACACAGAACATTGATTATATACATAGCCAGATAATACAAACATGGTACAGAATGCCACAAGGGACAGAGAACAAGGCAAGGAACACAGGGGATTGAGTGAAGAGCCGAGATCCTCAGATGTATAAGGGAAAGAGGGCAAAGGTACATAAAATACATACACACAAATAAACAAGACATCAAGCTGTGTAGAGGAGTTCAACTCCAGGCAGACTTCTTAGAGGGGCGGCCACGCCTGGCAGTTTGCAGGGCTGGGGCTGAATCCTGACAGTATTTCATCAGAAGTGCTTCTACAATTGTTGTACCATAGAAAGAGAGAAAGCACATTTCGTAAAGATAATACCATTATTGGCTAACTGGCGTATAATGGATTGCAAGCTTTGGACATTATCTAGGTCTCTCCTTCAGGGATATTATTATTAATATTATAATATAATATCAGCTTTAGCAAATTTGCTTATATGTAACCCTTTTAATTCCACAAATGCCAGTTTAAACTGGAATTATGTTGAAGCTCATGAGTTATAACCCATTAGATTCCATTTAAAATTCTAAGTTAAGCAGTTTAGCATTCAGAACAGTATTTTGTGATAAGATGCTTACGCATTCACATACTAGTCTGGTTGTTTAAAAGGGAAGGAATGACATATGTGTGAAATCCTCTATTGATTATGTCACACTAGAAGAAAACTAATAATGCGAAACCGGAATACAACCAGATAAAAACATATTTAGATCTGAAGAGTGACAGTTTGCTGGCAGGTTGACAAAGATAAAAGGTCAGAGTTACCCCATGGCATAATTTCACTTGATAGCAACACACATCTGGGTGACCTTGTCCTGTGTATCAAATTATAGTGGTTAAATTGTAAACCGAACTAAATTTGAACAGACAGGACAGAGTTAGTTTGGATAAAAGTGTGGAGAGAAATTATTGGCAGCCATTTAAAGTGTATACCTTATTTAGATATAGAGTTCAGAGTGTATTGCAAAGATGAAAAGTTTCATATATCCAGAGTAAATAACTCTGGTTAAAGAATGTCCATGCTTTCCCAGCAAAAATGAATGGTAACAGTGCATTGAGCTTGGAGTGGAGCCCTTCCAATTGATGTGTTTGGGAAATACAAGAAATACTTGCTTGGCAAACATGTATTACTTATTAGTTACATTTTATTTTTATAGTACAGGCCACAAGGAACAAACAGGAGACAAGGATGTGGTCATTACAGTGTGTATACTGTTTATGCGTATATGTATATATGTTTCAGACTGAAATTTTCCAATATGAAATTTGGCTCGGCTCTTTTGGTGACTTCTTCTCCCCCGATTGAAGGATGTCAACTGCTCTGGTCCTGTAGTGTAAAATAACCCTGTCCCTAAAGGGGTTAAGGTATTATCATTTATTGTTATTATTATTATTATTATTATTATAAAAAATATAATAATATGAAATTAGAACACTCATCATTTTTATATATAACTACATTTTTCTATTACCAATGTAATTTGTGCTAATCATTAAAAATCATATATATTTTAGTGCATCTCCTCACAATGTACCTAAAGTACCAGAGACTTTCACCATTATGAAGATTCTGTAGTCATGTCAGAATTCCATTAGTGTTCAACTTGTACTTAGCACAGATATATTGTAGCAGGCTGCGCAATGAAAATGCTTTGATACAGTTACTTCACATGACACTATTGTAGCATGTTGCTAGCAAACATCCTAGATTTTGGTTGGAATAACTACTCCTAAAAATAAATAAACCCCGTAAACTATATATTGCTTGAAAGCACATCCCTTGAAGATTTCTAAGACTCTTCACTTACCTTTCTACCCTGCCTAGAGCAGTCAAGAATCCTCCAAGAACAACGATGCTATATCTTAGCCTACCTGGAACAAGACAAAAAACACTAATAATGAATCCCCCATGTATCCTAAGCACATACTACACGTGTGGTATATCAGTGATATACAGCCATGAGAGACACCCAAGTCATGAGTGCCAATAATCCAGATTAACCAGTCACGTAATAAAGATTTTATTTTAATGTTTCTGTCCCTTTAATAAGCCAAACTTTATAACAATTGCCCAATAGACGTTATGAAGAACATGAATACACAACAGATATAATAAAATGAAAATGTGGAGGGTTGTCCTTCATAGAATTATGCATAATAAGAATGATGACCACGCAAAGGAAATGCTAACCACACTATGGGGGTCTATTCACTAATGAGAAACTTGAAGGGCCAACACCAGCAGCTTATATCAGCTAGAACAGCTCTACATTGTTGGCTCTACAGAGTTGACTCTACAGAATGTGTAATTTAATGGTTAAGGAGACTTTGGAGAAATCTTTATGATTCAGCTATACATTTTACAGGGCCAGCAAAGATCTTCCTGCAGCAACTGGGGATAGGCCTTCCCAATGTATAAACGTTGAAATACAACTCTCCTTCAAATTATCCCTTTAGTGAAAAGAATCCATTGTCCTTTTAATGCAGGTGTTTAGACTGAGGGACCATACATAGAAAAAAGAGAAACATGTGAATTCTAATTTATAACCCATTTATTCTGTCAAGTACAAGCTGAGGGCTTTCAATGAAAGGACAGTGCTTGTGATTTGGTAGCTTAAACTTTTAAATGCTTTAACTTTGGATGTGGTCTTTTCTTTATAAATTGGACATCATGTGGTTCTATAAGCATTAATAATAGATATAGTCAGGAACCAAGAAGTGTTAAGAAAACCAGAAAATGCTAATAATACAATTCTTTGTAGAAAGTAGAGACACCCATGTGTGATAATTGTTGCTTGAATACATGAGAAGGTAAGTGTTTGGGAAGCTAGAAGGAATTGCAAAAATGACAGGCAAACTTAACTTTACAATAAGCTTACAAAGCACATTTAACAAAACACTCGCCTAAATTTATATAAGTAGTATGCTTTGCAGAATCTCTTAGCAGTAGTTAGAATGTGTGAACATTTATTTCAAGAATAAAACATTGAGCATGTACTCCCAGGAACTTTTGTTATTCACCTACAAATGTAAACTGATCTTGTATGACTACAAGGATGTACTTAACATTATGTATTTTATATAATTAAAGAAAGCATAATATACACACTAATACATTGTTTATTATTATTATTAAATTGGAATTTGTTGAGATGTCAACTGTCCAGCTCACTTCCGAGATCCCTGTTGGTGCATACTCGCTGTAGTACTACTCTGGGTTCTTAAGGCATACTGAGAAGCATAGTGCAAGATTCAATGTGAAGAATGATACAGGGTTGCTTTTATCACTTCCTATTTCTTTGTTGTCAATAGATTTTCAGGTTCTTGCATTTCCTGGATAATCTCTAAAATATTTTAAGCAACGGTCAAATCTGTACCTATCCTGCACTGAAAAGATCCAAGACCGAAACAGCCTGTGTTGTTAATACACCTGACCTAGTCAACAAGCTTTATATCCCTGCCTCTCAGTAACACAGGTGTGAGTTCATTAAGTTAAAATAAAGCTTAAATAAATGCACTATTTCAGAAAAGCCCTGGGCGAGAGTATGAAGCAGGAGGGGCACATGACTGAGGGCACGACAGGCAGCCCTCCCCCCCCACCTTTTCTTGTTGTTTAAAATAATTTTCTGCCTAATCATGGTGGGCTGTCTATCAGGGAATGATTGACAGCCTGAGCTAGTAGGTGATAGGCAGGTCATCCCTGTAGGCTTAAGGGGTGTATGTCACTATAAATATGTAAACCCACCCCGCTTAGTTCATTCATTTTACTTAACTGGAAGGTTTTCCCTCCCTACCGCCCCTTTTTTTTGGTGATATTCTGGTATTTGCGGTTGGTTCTTGGGCTGGCATAGAGCAAGGGTTAACCACCACGTCAATTCACTCAGTGCTGAGGTATATTGTTTTATTTTAGATTGAAACCACATCTCTCCTGCAAATGCCCATCTTTAGAGATCAAGCTCCACTGACGTCCATAAACACACATCCACGTTTCCTGGCTGGGGGATCCTAAGCCTTACATTTTCTTTAACAGTATTCTTAAAGACTGCAACAAAAGGAGTATCTTCTTGGCTGACCCTGTCACGATAGGAAGGAGGATGCTAACTTTACCATCACTGATCATACTTCAAAAATGGAATCTGCCTCTCTGTAATTTTTTTTCTGTAGCACAGGGGCCCTATACACATAGTGGGTCCTCTGTGCCCCCACACCACCCAACCAACAGCAGTAGAGGAACATACATAAATGTACTTACATTCTCACAGGCTTAAATTTAACATGATAAGGGTTTGCTTCAAGAAGCTGGTGGATAAGTGGACCATTCCTGCAGTAGAGGTTAGGTGAATTTTAGCATGTATGGGTAAACCTCAGGCTATCCTGAATACAACACAAAGATTAAGTTTGACATTTTAGAGTGGGCAGAAAAATTGGTGATAATTTGAGTAAGGTAACTGTAATAATACTAAGACTAGTAGGAGAAATTGATTAAAATGACATATTGAAAAGTGAATGTCGATGAATGGATATAGGATTGCCACCACGCGGATATCACAGGTGTGATTTACTAATCATAAAAAGGAAAATTGCCTTGAATTTATGAAATATATTGGAATTGGATGAAAGGTAATTTACTAGATAGATGACAAGAAGTATGTTGAAAAGAAACTCCTGAACAATTAGATATAGTCACAACCACCAATAAAACTGAATCATGCAAAGAGTGCAGTGCTATTGAAGATGCAATTTAATAAAAGCTACTCTACCAAATCCTTGTCACGCTCCACAAAACCTTTCAATAGTTATTGCTGACTGACATAGATTTTGCTCATAATATTAGGACTTTATTGTGCATGAATCTTGTGAAGAACCTTATTTTCTTCTTCGCATTTAAATCAAAATCAATCATTGTCCTGTCATCAAGTGAACTGAGGTTCCATTTTGTTACTCTTGTGTCCAAGCTGGCTCCAATCATTACATGGTCCCAAGTGTTATTTCTATCTCAAGGGGGCTATGTACTATAACAGCTTTTATCCATTTTGATGAAAATAATTGATCCACATTTTGCCTATGCATCCAGCTGTGGTCAAGTTATATAAAGATTTTTTTAGAAGCTTCTTTTACAAGAAAGCTTAGCTTTGAACATAAATTGCTTGGTTCTTATATGCAAGCTTTAAGCTTTTTAGTAACAGTGAACCAGATTCAATGGCCCTTCTCAACCTCATGTACAGGTTTAGTGAATGCTACTTTAAAACTCCTCACAATGAATGCTATGTTCAATTTAAAATCACCATTAGATCTTTGACAAAAAGGTCAAAGCAAACATCATGTTAGCTGAGGTCAAAGTAATTGAAAATGTAAGTTCCATTAAGCTAAACTGGTCAAATTGTGTCCAGATCTCCTCATTCTCAAAAAAAAAAAAAAAAGACAACAACATTGAAAACTTACTTGTCTACAAACTTGTAGGTGGGGTTTTGGTTGTCTAGAAAATTTGATTAAATGTATCAAGTTAACTTTCACTATATATAGAGTATAGAATTGCTTAAGTGCAAATATTTCCACTACCTTTTAATGTAGCACTAAGAATTTAATTTTAATTTTAAACAGGTCATTCAACGTACCTAAAATGCAGAGTTGTGCTACTAATTTTATTATTATTGATACATTTTTATGTATAGAACCACAGAAGATCCCATAGCACTATTACAATGAGTAGAAAATACAAAGTAACAACAATAAAGGGATGTTGTTGTTTGTATGTGAGCATGAATGTGTATGTGGCAACGAATGTATGTATAAGTGTGTGAGAGCATGGATGTCTATGTATAAGTGTGTGGGAACATAGATGTGTATGTGTAAATGTGTGAGCATGGATGTGGGTGTGTGTGTGAACATGTATGAGTACCGTATTTGCTCGATTATAAGACGAGTTTTTTCCAGAGCAAATGCTCTGAAAAATACCCCTCGTCTAATAATCGGGGTCGTCTTATAATCAGACCTCAACTAGGTCTGACTATGAGACTAAGATCCAGATCCCCCGCGATGCAGGGGACCTGGATCCTCCTGTGTTACCCCCCCCCAACTTACTGGTACTTCTGAGTCCCCGGTGCTTAGTACAGGCAGCGTGTAGAGCTCTACTCTACCTCAACTGGTCTTAAGTTTGGCTGTTCCTCAACCAGTTTTATTTCCCCTACACAGCTGTTTCTGTTATAGTTAGTTTGTGTTTCAACCTACATATTACATTTATGAACATTAGCGCCTGTTTGGTATAATTGCATGTAAAAAATCATAGCTCTAACTATATGCCTACAAAATTCCTACCTTTGAACAAATATACCTAGAATAATTAATGCTGTTTTAATGGCAGTGGGTAGTTACAACAAATATTGATTTGAGTTAAGTTTTTCTTCTGTTCATTCATTTTGTATTTTGTTAAATGATAAAAAATAAACTATTAACATGTCTATTTTTTAAAGCATTCTACTTCAGTAGAATGACCAGTACATCCAAACAGAATTTATAACAATTGTGTTTATACCTTTAAAATACCTTTACATGTAATTTGCTGCTTGGTTGGGCCTGTGGAGGACTTAATAGATTGCTGGGTATAACTGATTTGAATAGAAGCTGTTGATTAGTCAGTGGCTTACCCTCCATGGCTGAAGGACATGCACATTTTATAAACATTTTATTATTTAAAAAAAAATGGGCTGATGACTCTGTAGATTTACACTCCCATCATCCTCAGTCAAGCTGATGATAAGGGTCATGGGCATTGTGGCCCAGCAAAAGAGTGGCATACTTGTGAAAATGTCCACATCAATCTTGTCCAACCATGTATTTATGGACCTTGCTTTGTGCACTGGGGCACAGACATGCTGGAGCAGACAAAGTTGGAAACATTGCATTGTCCAAAATGTCTTGGAATGCTCAAGATGACATACCAATAAATCTGGGACAATGTTATGCTTCCAACTTTGTGGGAATAATTTGGAGAAGGTCATTTTCTATTCCAGCATGACTGTGCACCAGTGGACAAAGCAAGGTTCATAAAGACATGGTTGGACTAGTTTGATATAGAAGAACATGACTGGCACACGTAGAGCACTCACCTCAACCCCATCGAACACCTTTGGGATGAATTAGAACAGAGATTGTTCATGTGTTCTTAGTATTCTTAACTAAAATGATTCATTTATTTTTTATAATTATGTGATTTATAACAATATTATTATTAGGATTATGTCCTAAAACACAGTAAATAAAGGAGAAAACACACTTGACTAGTGTTGCAAGCAGTGTAAAAGTCTGAGAATGCATTTATATAGTTGTTTTTTTACTGTATATTCACAACAAAATCAAACTGACCCCTAGGTGGTGGTAGTAATTCATAGTTAGGTTCCAACATAAATGTTTCCAAAATCACTTTTATGCTTTATAACAAACTTAAATGATTACATATTCTGAATATTCAGAAGATGCAGAACTGACTCTTAACCAGTGGTTTTAAATACTGGGGCATACACAATACTGTGATCCTCCTAGAGGTTTGCTACACCAATGGTAGATGACTCATTGGGAGGATGAGATTACTGTCTGAAGAGAAATCCTGAGTATGATGGGCTTCTGTTGTTGAAATTAAACAAGCAAACTTTTGTCTTACACTACTAGATCTCTACATCTTGGGACTGTGAACAATATTAATATAAATTATTTGAAGGCACTGGTCCACCTAGACAAACATTAATTGTACTTTATAGTGTGTTATGAAAACATGAGAACTTGTAAAAACGGTATTATGTCAGATATGTGTTATATGGTAACAACGCTTGCTTTTGTATCACATGAGAATTAGTTGGTCCGATCTAAAATGATAAATGAGACATTTGACATGATTAAATAATTATTTCGGGGAAAGTTTGGGCACTCAGCAGTACCTTGAATGATGTATACTGGCTGGCCCTTTATAATATATAGTGAAGGGAGAGAATTAAAACGTCAACTGCTCTATCATGTGCTATGTTAAAGTTAATACAGTCGAATATATATGATTATACATATTCTTTAATAATTAAGCTACAGAAGTGATACATTGACAAATTTCTTTTGACAAGGACAGTAAAATAAGATATGAATGAATGTGTAGTGTTAAACTTGTTCTAGTTACGACTTAACTTCCAGCTTTCTTACATGGCATTTCTGTGGAAATAACTTTAAGGTGAGTAAAGGAGTGTGTCTAAGCAATTCAGCCTTACATTGTTTAAAAAAAGCTGTTTAGAAACAGCAAAAGTACCTTTAAGACTACACATGACCACACACACCGCTAAGAAAGGTATGGGTTGCTTAACAAAGATGAAACATAAAGAAACGCCACTTATAAGGTTATATTACCACAAACAAAAACTGTACTATATCAATCTATTAAATATATTTTGGATAATCACTATTATCTTTAAAATCAAGACATATTTCTCATGAATTGTTAATCCTTTATAAAATAGTCTTCAGATCCACTCCAGTGTAAATGAAAAGTATGTATTGGGCATTTGGGTCAAAATCAATTCAGATAAATGTTTCAGTTTGTTTTTGGCCCATTTATTGCCTGGTACACACATTGTCCCTCTCATGCTCTCTAAATGTTTCCCAACCTTCTCTGCTGACGGTTTTAGTATTTGCTAACCACTTCAGCATCTTCTCTGTTTATCTTTTATCTTCTCTCTTCAATCTCCGTCCACATCTTCTCTGAAATAACCTATAAAATCGAGAGGGGGGACGTCACCTAAAGGGCCCTCATTTTGTCCCCACTTGAACTGGGGTAATATGGTGGCTCTTGCAGTGACGTCCTCTCCCTGATCCTCCAGTCGGGGAAGTGGATGTCATGGCAAGCACAGTCATTTTGCCCTCACTTGGACTCTGGACAATTTGGCACCATTTGCAGCGACGCCCTATCCTCCAACCAGAAGCAGGGTCAGGGAAAATGTGGACGAAGATAGAAGATAGCAGATTAAAGATAGAAGAGAAGAGAGAGGATGTAAGAAAAAGATGCAAAAGTGGTCGGCAGAGAAAGTAAGGAAACAGAGCGTGAGAGAGAGAGCGTGTGAGTAAAGGTGGGCTCATGAATTCTAGATGAAAATTCAGAGCTTTTTGCCTGGCCTCATTTTCAGGATTTGTACGAATATTAACCAAAATTGATCCAATGCAGAGCTTTGCCTCCCCAAGCAGGCCCCCAGGACAGCCAGGCCACTTACAGCTGTATGGGTTGAATATTCCTTTGTAATGTGATGTTTTGTTTTGCTTCCAGTAATACGGTCTGGTTATGTCATTTAGCAGAAAAAGCTTACTTGGCAAGTATTTATCAAGTTCTCCATACATTACAAGTAGCATATATCTTTTTCTGTGTCAGACCACCTAGCTGCCAACTCAAATTCAGTATTTTCATTTTACTTGTTTGTAGTTTTTTGCTTTTAAAGTATAAAGAAGAAACATAAAGAATCTTTTAACTTTCACACAGCCTACAGTGCTGTGGAAAAGCTTTGCCCAAATTTCTTCTATTTTTGCATATTGTCA
Organism: Spea bombifrons; assembly: GCF_027358695.1. Taxonomy (NCBI): domain Eukaryota; kingdom Metazoa; phylum Chordata; class Amphibia; order Anura; family Pelobatidae; genus Spea; species Spea bombifrons. The sequence goes on along the minus strand of NC_071087.1, from coordinate 33,092,989 downwards.
CACTCAACTGTTTCAGATCATCAAACTAATTTTAATATTAGACAAAGACAAGCCGAGTAAAAACCAGTAATTCTGAGTCTAGTCAAAGTCCTGACTTGAAAAAGATTGAGTGACAGTTATAGCCACAAATGTCATATCCACTAGATTGTTGCAGGATGCAAGATAGAAATGTTTTTAATAACGAGAACCACGCATCTTTAAAGTCCAATGTAGTGGACCAAGAACTGATTAACCCATTTGCGACCATATAGACTTACGGTATGTACTTAAAAACTGTGCCAAAATAGCCATGAGGACATACGGGTACATGACTTTGCTGCGGTGGCAGAGACACCTCCCTGTTGCTACACGGGACTCACCACTTTCAGCAGAAGCCAGCATTACTGGCTTTCTGCTGACCAATCATCTGTAAAGGCGTTCAGCCAGTACGCCATAATAAAAGGAATGCCCGATTTTTCCTGTTGGGATCTCTGATTGCTCCCCTTGCTGGCTGATCGTGGAGATCGGAGGGAAGAGTGTAAGAAACAACGTTTCTCTCTCTTCCCAAAAAAGGGAAAAATTAGTGGTTTGTTTTTATAAGATATAAAGAAAATACAAAATAAACAATACAATGAGCTCAGTGATGTCATTATGGCATCAATGGCTTACATAAATGTGTATGACAGATCCTTAAAAAATTAATTAATTAAAAACATTATTTATTTTTTTTTAAATACAACCCTATAGCATACAATGCAAGGGTTGGATATGGCCCTCTAGGACATTAAAAAATATATATCTATGTCAAGAATTTCACAAATCATGCAATATTGTCAAAAATTAATTGAGTTATTGTTTATCAGATGCGCCTACTGTGTAGAAGACATTCTAAGCGTTTTTTTAGTATCGGTTTTTTACCTACTAGCACTCATGTTTCTATGGTTACATATGAGTATGGTTACAAAGCCCTACTTTTTCTAAAAAAAAAAATCAAACACGGAAAAGGGACTCTTGATTAGACATATGATAAAAATTGTATGGTACATAGGGTACTAAAAAGTGAAGGGGTTAAGTTTTACATCAGGATGAATAGGCCAACTAGAAGGACCAACTGGTTCTTATGTGCCATCAAATGTTTCTGTGTGTACACCTAATGTGTGTATTGAATTTAGGATAGAGTAGTAGTTCCTTCCCAAAACCATTTCTTAGCACCTCTTCTGTGACATTCTGGTCCAAAGATAATATAGGCAATATAAAATATGTTAACCATCTTCCAGAAGTGGTCCAACACTACTTTTTGGAAGAGACAATTCCTTACAGAAGATGTTGGAAACTTGACAAGGTATTCATAAAGACCAAGCCTTAGTTTCTCAATCACTCGGGGTTAACATGACCATGTTGTGTCAATAGACATTTTTCACTTTAATATGTTTGCCAAGGAACCTTAGGTCATTATGACTGGAAAGCTGTGCACAATAATAAACAGCAACACACATGCATAGAATTGAAACAGGATATAATAGAAATTTGAAATAAATATTTTTAGAGCACATGCTAGGTAAGTTTAGCACTTCAACATCACTATGCACAAGCTTCCTATTTGAATGTTGTTTTTTTAATTGATAATTAGCTATCTGGCTATAGGGCCAGAAATGTTCATGGCCACTACGTACACATGGTGCTTCCATGAATGTCAGGGAAACAGTCTTTGTGTAGTCAAGAATGTCTGTGTCTGAATTCCAAATAAATACAACTGTTAACGACAACCTAGAACATAAAACCTATATGGTTGTGGAGGATGTGAAAAGCAAACATTTAAAGGTGCAAAGCCCCCAAAACAGTTTTATGACAGATTCTCTTTAAGAGACTCCCTGTTTGTTTTCTTCTCACTACATTAAAGGTCTTGAATTTGCATTAAATAAAAATGATATTATTATGGAATCTTCTGGTGCTCTACAAGAGAATGTAATCTAAAAGGTACAGAGGTGCTTAATATCTCTGTATTCATGTTATCTTCAAATGAAATAGTTTACCCTTTATAATGTTTATACTTGTTATTATGTTATTTTACATTACATTTCACTTTACAATTACGTAGTGCTACTACAACAGACGAAAGTGAAAATCAACATTAAACTTGACAATATACAAAACTGTAAATAACTAATACACAATGCTACATTCCGGTACAAAAGGAGAGCCCTACTTTTAGGATCTTACAATCTATTAGCTATGGGTTATCTAGAAATATTACAAATCATTTCTATCCAGGAGTATCAGATTTGTCATATTCATCAAATAAACCAAGAATTATTTAGAATATTCGGTTTGAGCTGTTTCACTTTGTTTTCTGCCTGGTCAACCTCTTCCTACAGCTGTTTCACAACCCATATGGCCAAAACAATATCCAATCCCAGCTAATTAGCTTAGTTAAACTTTATATTGTTAAAGATGAATACGGTTTAGTATTTCTTTACCTTTTGTACTCATCATGCTAAACCAGAAAAAAAAAATGTAGACATCATTTTAAAGTACAAATGTTTAATGGTATACAGGCTCCTCTTTCCTTCCAAGATCATTTCTTTCACATGTTCACGGTTACAGAAATATCGATACCAAAAGAATTTCAGCTCGTGGTAACTAAGTGTGTTTACTGGCATCTTAATACTTATAAATCCTTATTTTTATGTTTGTAATTTTTCATCTTGCAGTAGCTCTCATTTTAAATAGGGCAAAGAGAGTACTGAGATGAGAAGCATCTGTTGTAGTCAATATTAATAGGTGCCCTGTCTGTTGGTTTTCATGTTAACCCTCCCACTGTATTTACAGCAGGTCACATTCTTGGCTTCTCCCATTCATGTAGCCTTGATTGTATTTCAGTTTTATACAGTTTCAAAATAATATATTTCTATCTTCAGTGATTACATTGACCTGAGATGTACAACCTTATCACAAGATTATTTTTTGGCTTTTCAAACCTTTATACACTATATATTAATACTATGTATTTAAAGTGAGTGTACTACTGTACACACATATAAATGTCTTGCCAGGGGATATTAAAATGTTGCAAACAATTCAGATCATTATTATCTTCAGTGAAAATTATTCCCTAATGAAGTCTGTCTTATTGGATGAATATAAGAGGCAGGCTCTTTTCTCAGTCCCAAACTTTCACCGTGTAGGAAGGTATTTCCCTCTAATCTCCTCTCTCTCTTTCTCTCTCCTCCCCTATTTTTTATTCTTTCACCATTCACTTTGCTGTGTGCATCACAGAAGGGTTGTAAAAAGAAAGGCAGAAAAAGAGAGAAGGAAAGAGAGGGAGGGAATCAGCTTATTGTGTGAGCTCTGGTACTGCTGCAGTAACAGTCTGATACAAACAGTGAAAGCTCTGTGTGCATGACTGGCACTTGAGTCCATTGAGTAACTCTTGGCAGAGATATAGATAGATAGATAGATAGATAGATAGATAGATAGATAGATAGATAGATAGATAGATATGCCACCTGGATTCTATATTTGCCTGTCTTGGATCATGGCAGTTAAATGTAAGTAACCAGCACTACTCTTGTTATTGATCATTTTTGCCTGCATGTAATGTTGACTTTATGTTTTTATTTTTAAAGCAGATTTTGTTCACAGTATATGATTATTTTTATAGTAGCAGGTATTGTATGGTTGGTTATAATGATGTAGAACTTTTTAGCTTATCGGGATTTGGTTGACTTGAATAAAAAAAAATCCACCTGTAATACTAAGAGCAGAAGATATTATTAACTGGAAACTCTGGGCAGGTACAGGGTTTGAGGCACAAAAACCATATATATTGAATCTCTGTATTATGACATTCATACTTATTATTAGTATTAGTACATCAATCATTTGTATATTTTAATATAATTGGAAAAAATATTGCATAGGCACATTCTGTTGATTAAATATTTGTGGTTATTCTGCGGTACTGTAATGTAAATAAAGTTTAATTAGAAGGTAGCTTTTAATGTTTTGTACACTGTTTCATAATATCACTCATGATGCAATATATAAAAAAAATGATATAATATAAATATTTTAATTATGAATCGTCTATTATCTCTATTTATATAAAAATATATAATGTAACAGTATACATCTGGAGAACTTGAGTGAAAAATCCAACATAAATGGCATATTCAGTGTATCTTGTAGTTTATGTTAAAGTGGGATCGATAGCACTAGATCAAAGGCTGGCTGTGTAAACAAACACTTCCAAAAACAGCTTTTCCAAAGTAATTTTGTTCTTACTTGTCACTTTGGCCCAATTGTCAGAATAGGGATGAAAATACTTCTAAGAACAGGCTTTTTATTGATTGTTTTCTCTCTCCAAAATCAGCTTCTGTTCTGATAAATGTTAATTTGGTTTATAAGTATCCTGAATAAACAGCTATATGTGCTAGACATAATAAGCACCTAGACTATTCTGTTAGAAAACAAGAACATATGAAAAGTAGTATAAATGGAATACATCATAGTGTGTGTTTGCAGTATGTACAGATATCCAGCAATGTGTAGCACAATACATTATTGCATGACTCCTGTTAGAGAACGAAAAACCACTGGAATCTAATCTATTATAAATACCAGAAATGATTGCCAGAATTAGTTCAAGAACAGCATGCATCCCCTATTTTGTATAATCAAACTAATAAAAATTAAAATGCAAACTAAAAATACATGAAAGCTGGACTCCATGGCTATTTGTTTGTGTAATTGAACTAGGTTTTCTTTGAGCTCTAAGGAACATTTAAATTTGTTTTTTCATCAATGTAGGTCATATGTGTGTCCATACTATAAAGATAACCTGGGCCGAGTAATTTCATTTTTTTCCACAGTATTATACATCAAGAAATGACTGATTTGCTCTTGAAGCATGTATTCTTCTCTAGCAGAAGAGAGTTCATCTGTGTTCTTATTTAGGTTATATAAGTCTCTCAAGAAAAACAGAAGTGCAAAAATCTAACCAAATGGGTAACAACCTAATTCAAAATAGCAAAAGCACTTGGCCTACAGAGTGGCGAGATTCAAAAATATGTAATTTGTTAGTTAAACATTAAGATGTATTGAAGATTGATTTTTTTTCAATATCTATATATATATATTTATTTATTTATTTATATAAAAGAATGTGTGTTGAATGGCAAATGAATGTGGATCCATGTGACCTATAAATTGAATAATCCAGCACCATAAAAGCGTGTAATGGTGAACCATTTTGGTGACGATGTTAAATTGAGGATTTCCTTCTGCGTGTATCTTTGATTCTTCACATCAAGGAATATTGTGGGACATAAGAAGTTAAATAAGCAAACTTTTTATGGGTCAAATAGGCAGAGGCTAGTTCTATGGTTATCATTGGCATATCTACTTAGATAGCATCAAATATTTAAGGTCAACTTTACATAGTTATTAGGGTATGAGAACCCCTGCTTGATGATCAACAACTACAAAATAATACCCCCAGAATTTAGTATAGTATAGCATTGATCACCTGCAATGCTAATAGGATTGCATTAAGGTTGAAGCTAATGGCTTAAGCCTTGCATTTAAACCTCAGTTACTCTTTTAAAATGTGAGCAAGTTACGACTTTGTAAATCCAAATAAAGCCCTCTAGTACTCCCAGATGGAACACAAAAGTTAATACAAAGATACTGACACCAAAAGAGAGAATAATGTCATTTGCATTCTGCTACTTGTATAAAATGCCCATAGCTCATTGTAACACATCCAATAACCCTACAAGGCAGTAACCCCGCTGTTCCATGAAACATTGATTCATAGCGCCGGTGTCAGCTTAGCAGAAAAGTAAATGCTATTTTCTCTTTAATGTATAGTACCATAGATTAGCAAATAAAGAGCACTTCATCACTACAGAACTAATTTTCCTCCTTGGTATTTATGTTCTGCAGCTACATGGAAAACACTTGCTCTTTTTATGCACTGATAATTTACAAGTTTAATGACCGTGCTGTATTTGCAAATAGCTCCATATATTACAGATATAACAGGGCAACCAGACATTCTTTACTGTTAACATACATAATTCATGCAAAAACATGTTATATTGACTGGACGTATATTTTAATGCAACATACACTCTGAACTGTGCTGTATTTGCATTTTTTCTTAAACATTTGCCTCAGATCCATTAAGGGGTCATTTTAATTTGCTTGAACATGTAACATGCTGAAAACAGTAACATTTTATATATATATATATATATATATATATATATATAATTTATTGTTTAATATAGTGCTATTAGATTCCGTAGCGCTGTACAAAGGGTAGACAGGAAATAACAGTCAGTATATAATCAGTATATAACATAACAATTTAATTTACAGAAACAGCAGGTGAGAAGGAGAACCCTGCTCAAATGTGCTTACAATCTAGAGATGAAAGTTATATATGAATAAACTTTATTTTAAAGGTTGTATTCCTGTATATATGTATTTAAAATAACATCTTAAAAATAAGATATTATTAACATATATGATTATATATATATATTAATATATATTCAAATACCTAGAATAACTAAGAGCACTAAACCCCATATTCAAGTTGCTAATCCCAACTAAAGTATCTCCAGGTATCAGAAAATGTTATAGATTTTAAATCATATGCTAGGTATTTATTAGAATGAAATATGTGGATACTACCCTGAATCTAGTAGTGTCCCTACTAAATAAAGAGCTGGCCTGATAAGCATGACCTAAGTTTGGGTTACTGTATAAATGGATATGGTTCAATGTTTGGCAGGAGATTTGTTTTGCATTGTGTTTTCGGGAAATAGTTCTAGGCGTGTTCAAACATTCTGATCATTTCTATTCACACTTCTGAACTTTCCAAGGTAACACTTAAACACTGAGCTTTTGAATCACTCTATTATGACTTTTTGCCAACAAGGTTATTGTTACCAAGACGCTAATACGAACATCAGTATCAAAACTCTAAGAGTAAACACAATGAAAAGATCCAACTTTTTTCATCAGGATACTATTATCAAAAACAAACAAACTACATTTGTATACAAGATAGCATAAAATAATAAAAGTAGTTTAGTGGTTTGCAAACGAATTTCCTTTTGATTTTGTTTATATTACAATTTATTTTTCTGTTATCTAATTATGCGAAATCTTTCAACTACTTCTATCTCCCTGGAAATTAAATCTAATGGATTTTCTTCTGCATAATAGGGGATCTCTTTAACTCAATATTCTGTATGCAAGTGACTCTGGTGCAAATTTGAAAAGTGGTTCTTATCACTGTAGCAACCCATGGCAAGGTCTAATTGGCAGGAATACTCCACTGGTTGCTTTGACCGCGTTTCACTTGCACGTGAGTCACTATTTATGCATAAGCCCCTCTCTGCAGCGATAATGGCATGATAGCATTGTTCTGTAACCATATAACATTTTAGGGGACACCCTTAATACATCATAGACACTTTAATGCATATGATAGCCAGCTGTCCATTTAAATTAGGATTTTGTTTGCACACAAGTGCATAAAGGGATTAATTAGAATACCCTCTATGCCTTTCTTCTCTTTCCCCACCTTGCTGCTTTTTCTATCCCTGGAAATATGACCAGCTGAATGCATTTGCTGATCAGTAGTGCTCGTGTGCGCATACCCATCGATAGACAGCTCCAACAATTACTTGCATGAGACTTCCAGTGCATGTGCAGAAAGTGTACCTGTTGACTTGTATGGGAGCACTTTCTCACCAGTGGCTGGCTGAGTGTTACTTTGCAGCTCTAGTGCCTCTGTGCTTTCATTAGGTTAGTTGTTTATTTTATTAATTTTTTAAAAGGTAAAGAAAATATTACAGTAGTTCCAATGTGCTTTGTTTATTGGTGAGAGTGTATAGGACATTAAACTGCCTTTTTAAATATAATAAAATCTAGACACAAGCCAAGCCAATAGAGTTTTAATAAATAGGACTTCTGTATACTGATCTAAAAATCCCCATGACCAGTTGATGATTTAAGCTAAGCAAGATAATATTTTTTAATATGTTTTCATAATTCCTATGAATTGAAGAAGACCTGGAATGTAGGGGATTGAGCAAAACTAACCTTCACCTAGATCTCTATTTCTGTGTTAGTGATAAAACCTACTATGAAAAAATATTTTAAAAGATACAAAGTGGGGGGCTATCTGGAAAAGGAGATGATTTGCATAACAGTAAATTACAGTGTTCTAACTTCACAGAATTTCAAAACCAAGATAACAAACCAAGCTTCTTCATTACTAAATCCTGGTGGTCTCAGATAACGGGCACTTATTCTAAAAATCAGAACTGGGGTGTTTTGCAATCCCACTGGTGGCTCAGTTCAGCTATGATCAAAATCTTCACACATGGCATACACAGCCTTCCTGCAAACTGTTTCTTCTGGAAATGGTTAGCGATCGCAGTGCCTAGGTAGTTAGAAAGCTACGGGAACTTTAAGCCTAAAATAGTATTGAAGACTATTTAAAACATTCTTGGCTCTTACATGTTGTCTTTACATATGTTATGGCTTTACATTTGTTATGTCTACACTTTAAGTATCCTTTAATTACCATATTTATTTAAAGCAGTCAATTTAAAGTACTGTGTTCTACACAAGCGTTTTATGGCACCAACAAAGCAGAAAAGCACAGAAGTTTAGTGTGTTGTTACTTTTTTACATGATTCTAATATTATTAAAATGTATTAATTCATTTATTTAATTCCATATGCTTAAACTATATACCAAATCCAAACACATTACTAGATTGGTAGTTTTTTAATTAGAATTTTAAAGTTGATGTTATATTTTTTGTTTATAGAGTAATTTAGTGTGATTGATTTTTCTAAGAACTTTGCATGTACAGTAACTAAGAACTAAAATGAATAACAAGTACTTGTACCTTTCAAACCTAACTGGTTTGCATATGTTTTCCTGGAAATATATGACTAAACACTTTGCAAAACCCTTATATTATTGGCATTATAATACATGGATGCCAGATTAACACACACAATTGAATCTACAGAAAAAAACTAATAGCTTTTTACATTATAATCGAATGTTATTTTTGGACTAGCATTTGCATTAAATGAGACTGTCTTTAGTTTGCATAAAAAATGTACCTGGAAAGGTACATGCAATCAAAGTAACAATAAGCTCATATTATAATAAAAAAAAGTTATTGAAAATGTGTGTTATACTGTTACTAATGCATGTGATACATAGACCTAAGAACTCTCTAAATTTTGCTTAGAGGTACCAGAAATTACAGCTGATTTTTTACAACTATGACAGTCTAGCTGCTATTTGATTGGCTGGCAAACACAAAGAAACCAATAAAGATTTGTTTTGAATTTTATTTTCTATAAACACTAGGCAGCTAGTTAAAAAAAAGCCATTTTGGTATGGCAAAAATATCCCCACCAATGAGCCACCCTATTCTGACGATGCTCAAACATCTACTCTTCAAGGCTAATATTTGCATATATCTATGGACCCCTAAAATAGTCTCAGCACTTTTTTGTCTAAAGAGTGCTGAATAGGGACACGTTTCAAGTTTTAATACGTGAACTATTCTGAAACTATACCAATTCATTTCGTATTAAAGGTCAGGTCCCTTAGGATTATGCTCTGTGTGGTACACTGTGTCAAAAAAGGTGACCAACAGTGACGTCATTAAAATGTACACTTCACATAATGTGCATGTACACTGCCGTTCAAAAGTTTATTTAGAGTCATTTAATGAGGTTAATTAGTGTTTTCCGCTTACCCATGAGGCAGGGAGTGAGCTGTAAAGGTCTCTCACTTCAGCCTCCAAGAGCTTGGTGCGTGTTAGCTGTTACCCACTCCGAGAACAATGGCAGGGTTTCACTGGGGGGGGGTACACCTGTAAAACTGTAACATCGGTTTGGGGAGCTCATGGTGGACAGAAAGCGCCCATGGAGCAGAAATGCAAAAGATCGCTTGATCATGATTTTTCGTACATATACAGACTGTGAAAGTGGATCTCATTTTCTTCCTGACTTGTTTTGGTTTCAAGCAGAGTGTCAAGAAACTTGCCACAATGATAACTGGCTTCATATTGTTCATAACACCATTGTTTTTTCATCTTTCTATGTGAATTAGTCACTCACTTAATCATTCTTCCACCTTGTACAAATGCCCAACCTCAGGACCATTCTTTTTTAAGGAGGCAGTAATGTTGTGCCAATTTGCACTGAGGTTGAAAATATAGTCTTCCAAAATCACTTAAAATTATTTAAATATATTGTACCAAATGGAGTGCATGGACAAAAAAAGAAAAGACAAAATTAAACAATTAGGCTTCTTATATTTTTTTTAATAAATGTTGGCATTCGATGAGGTTTCCTGCAACTGAGAGAGCCATACTGCCAGTGAAAATTGACAATAACAATTTGACAATAACATTACCGCACATTAAGTAAAGAATGAGAAAGTCAAATGAGAGAGAATGGGAGGGACTTCTTGGAAGAGGATGCATTTTTGTTACAAGGGTAGTGTGGATAAGTTTGCATGGGGATCACGAAGATGGGGAGAATTGGTGGTTAAATGTGTTAGCATATTAGCAGTGCAAATTGTATAATTTTCTGACTATGTGGGTTTTGTTGGAATTGTGAAATGCAGGGGAGGGCACATGATGGTTAGTAGGGAGTTAGTAGCGTGTCACAATACTCTAGGCAGGATATCTCAGGCAGGAGTGGATTTTAGTAGTCTCTCTTAAGTGGTAGTGGATCGTAAAAAGGGCCAGAGAAGGCGACACTAAAGTGAGATACTTAGATCTGAACCAAGAGTAAAGTTTAAGAAAAGTGTCAGATAAGCTTAAGGCTGTTTTGAAGGAACAATGTTGTATTGAGTACTTATGAAACAATCATTTCCTGTTTAAAAACAGCAAAACAGAATTAATACTAAAAATATGAATGTTGGAGTAAAATATCTCTATGGCATATAGTGGCCTTTAGGGATTGCTAACTCTACGGGGGTGAATTATAAAGCAAGGCTACTAAGTATCACATAGTGGGTAATTTTACCATTAGCGATGTTTTTACACGTTAGGAATGTAAATTGCAAATGATCATTCACTGAAACTGTAATTGAAAAAGTTGCAAAATTTGCTCGATAATTTCTTCTACTGCCATTTTTAAACAAAAATGACAGTTCTAAAATGCTCACATTGCTAAACAGTCGGAGACAAGCACTAATGGAGTCTGCAAAGGCGTGATATCATTTATAACATTTCAAAGTAAGACATGAGATGTTTAGTTAAAGTTTAGTTTGCTTAAATTTTAATGATATGAAAGGAATTTTGCAACATCCTTGTATTCCTTGATCTACATTTTGGAAACATTTTTCATATTTTCGATAGTTCAGTAAAAATGTGCGACTAAGAACATAAGCTCTGTTCTGTGCTGTGATGTGTTTGTATTTTCACATTAAAAACAAGGTTCAGAAAAAATATGGATTTTTTTCTTTATACTAAATGTCATTTCTGCCATGGAAAAGTCTACCTGCTGTTTCTTGAACCCATTTAAACTGAACTGATCGTTGAGCATTCACAGTGTTTTACACCTGAAAGCTTTTTAAATCTGCAGGAACTTAGTCATTTGAAAATATTAGCTCCCAGAAAAATATTTTAAACAATGACATTTAACAAGTGAACCCACTTTTTGTGTGGTCCGATGAAAATGTTAACCCAAGGTTATGCATTTGCATCTTCCTCCTCAGCTACTCAAAAATTTGAGTTCTTGGATGAGACTGGTTTGAGTGTTCACATTTGTCGTTAAATTCAATGTTTAAATCGACACTCCAGTCATCATATGTACTTTAATACAGATGATAGTTATGTGTCCCACTTAAATTCCAGCATGGTCCATTTTTTCAAATGCACAATCTCCACAAATGCATTTGCCCCTTCCCCCACCCCTAGTCAAACTCCCTGCAGAAGATATGTTCCCCAGAATACATATCCCCGTCACGTGATGTACTCACCTCCAGCCGTGGATCTGGTGAAGGCTGTGTCCAGTGCACGTGTAAAAAGTCCTACCATTGATTGGCTTCAAGCACCCAATCAGCAGCAAGAAATATCAGATCATGGAGGAAGAAGGCAACTTTTGTAGAATGTTTATATTTTACTTTTATTTCCATACATAGTATTTAAATTTCTCTATAGTAGGGGTGTCAGGGACATTAAACTGTCCCTGAAATTTACTTTGGCTTTCTAATAAAAAGCAGCATTTAAGAGGTAATAGAGACAGACCTGTCCCTCAGATTAGTGGGTAGGCCCAATTTAAAAAGTATTACTAATATAACATTTTCACAACAATACACTACATTACATACATCCCCAAACAAGTCTTTACCAATGTCTTTCCTCTAAACTCCAATAAAAGGCGCAAACCCACTGAGCAAAACTAAATTGAGCAACCAACTTTGATCTTTAATTAGGGCCTTAATTGCCAAAAAATCCTGGAGACAACAGTAGTACAGATTATTACTATAGTTTACAGCCTCTCCAGGGGAATCTGTGTGCTTGTCTATGGCATCTTTTGTATCTCTTTTTTATAGATGGTTCTGGTACGTAGCAAGCTGTGCAGCTGTACCTATAGAGAGATTGTGGACAAAACATTGTATTTTAAGAAACACTATGCAAAGTCTTGGCAGCAGTCACATAACAGCTTGGTATTATTATTTATGTGACTACAAGTGTAATAGCTTTCTGTGCCTTCTAAATGAGAATCAAGGGCACAAACTAGAGCAAAGTTAAAAATGACATAAAATAACCCTTTAATACAATTTAAAAAAACAAAAAAGACTTGTTTGACATGCATTTGACATATTTATCACCAAAAATACAAATAAGAAATATTATTACTATTCTGCCCGAAGCGCCTATGAACAGTGTTATTTTGTCTGAACAATGAAAATCAGAGCTAGAACTATGAAAGGTGATAATTTCCTATTTTTATGTTTCTTAATGGTTTCAATAATCATAAATTAGAATAACAAATAACTCAAACTCAAAATATTCTTTAAAAAAAAAAATGATCAACACCACGTGAACATTGATTCTATAGACTCATGCCCTAGCAAGCATTCTGAACATAGTAAACAGGGAAAGCGCGGGAGTAAAAAGAGAGATATGTAAATCTCAAAGAGAGATGCTTGTGAGGTATGCAACAGCGTTTGTTTGAAATATCCTAATTAAAAAAGACACATTGATAATAACATAAAACCCTAGTTAAAGTAGGTATAAAACATTCCATCTACAACAGTCTGTCAAGGCAGAAGCATTAAGGCAAATTCATAATTTAGTTATACTTAATATTTACGTTGCTAATTGGGCATAAATAAATTAGATACATAAAGAGCCTTGTATTGAATAAACATACTCTTTAGAATTTTTATGCAATAGAAAGCAGGACACGTACAGAGACGTATGGTTATCAGAAGAATGTGCAGTGCATGTTTGGAACGTGTTTTTTTTTTATAGTAATGCATAATACATCATCAATCAATATATGCATTAGGAAATAACAAATGTATCAGGAAATATTTCAGAAAAAAACTATTAAGAAAAGCATAATATGCTTTAGTTATGTAGGTGGTATTTTTTTTAAAATGTTGATCTGTTTTCTTTTTTTCCATAGACAGTAATTAAAAACTGTTATTTGCATAAGATTGGTCCATGTACCTAGCAACCAGTAGACAACATTGATATATGAATATGCACACAACATAATTAAGAAAGGAAACATTTCAGTCTTTCCATTCCATTTAAACAATGTTAGAATAGTGGATGTTATAACAAATGTCAACAAAAATTCTAAACTGTTCTTTGCATACCTCCCAATAATACCCAGATGTAGACACCTCTGATCTTGTGGGCACGTATGAAATTTGGAAATTTTTGGCTTTGATGGATATTATAAATTGGCTATTGGAGCACCGACCCAATTTTAGTAACCCTCCTTTTCTCCCGTATTATGACCAAGACCAGATATTACATTTTTTTAAATTCATTCATTTTAGTGGAAATACCTAATTCCCACAAGAGGTGACCCATAGTTTTACAATTTGCACCTGAGCCAATTGATGATTTCCAGAAAAATGTTAAGACAGCCTTGGTCACAAAGGGTACAGGAAGAAAAAAGGGGTTAATTGAGCTTTGTGATTTATTTATTTTTGTAGCCAGTTAATATAACATTTCCTCTGCTTTAGTATGAGTCTAGAACAGTTAGCATGTGTATTTAGTGGCTAGACCAGTGCCAGTTTTAAGGAATTTTGCCTTTGTGGATTTGTATGGATTTCTGAAAACAGGAGGGGACCCCTAATGAAACAAAGGAAAACAAACCAAATACATCTGGGCATTTGTTATACATTTATTCATCTGTTTTGGCTCATTTCATTTGGCTGATTAACTGTTAGATGAGAGCCCAGAAAATCTGGACAAACTTCCAAGTGATTAAAATAAGGAAAACAAGTGTGTGTAAATAATTAGAAGAATGCAGGTTAAGTAACTTGTGTAGTTTTCATGTAGGGTAGTGCGACTGCGTACAGGGTAGTATGCATGTGCGTAAGGCAAGCTGACAGTGTATTGTTTAGTATGCTTGTGTATAGGTAGTGTGACTTTGTGTCATGCCCCATCCAGGCTGCGGAGCTGCTTATCTCTGTTTTTTTTCCTTTTTTTGCTACAGTTCCCCTATCCTTGCTACAGTTCAACTTTATTCTTTGATTCCAGCCCTGCTCTTAGCTTCAGCTTCTGTTTCCTTTATAAGTTGTGCTCATTAATTTTACATTCCTGTGTTTTATTTCTTGTTAAATTACTTAAAATCATAATCCTTGTTACTGATATAGAAACTAAATTTAGCGCATTTAGATATTATGTTTTTAAGGTTTTTATACATGTTTTGTTAACTTTGAATGCTAATTCATAAACTTAGTACAGAAAAAAAGTGATGTTAACTAGGCTACTTCATTTTTATATTTGTTTTAGCACTGTTATTCCAGCTAGAAAAGTTCACTCAGCACAGTATGGCTTGTAATTGTAATCTTGGAAGAATACAGGGTGATGAGTGGAAAACAGTGTTCAATACTCGTGCTGGGCAGTACGAGTATACCATAAAGCCCTTTGCACTATACAATGCTCCAGCACTTCTTAAGAATTTCTTAACTACTAAGGTTAACTGTTTGTTATAATCTACCTGGATGACATTCTGATTCTTTCTCCAGGTCTACATCCCCATCATGAGCATGTACAAAAATTGTTACAGCGCTTAAGAGATAATTTATCTCTTTATAAGTTATGCAAATCACATTTTAACAAAAATAATTTTTAATCAGAGACCACCAAATGTATTGACATAAAAACACATACTTTTTAAAAAAAAAATCCTTCTGGATCTGAGTGTATTTTTTTTATATACATCTACTGTATTGTCCACACTAAATAAACGGAAAATTCACACCTGTGAGTTTTTCACTTAAGGTACTGTAATTCTTAAACTAAATATCAAATTGCATGGTAGTTGGAAATAGTTATTCCAGTAGTTTCAAATATATTTATTTAGCTTTTATTTATTAAACACTATTATTCACTACAGTAGGCATGTGTCATGTTTTAGTGTTCTTATACTCAGCCCTGAAAGGTCAGAAAGACACAATTTTAAAACCAACCAATTGCTTGTTGGAGTTGATGTTAAGATTGCAATAATGCCGTCTGCTCTTTCTGCTTTCTTAGCACAAGTGTTTGGTATTGTTTATTCTCTATGCTGCTCTTCCATAAGCTTTCTATAAAAGATTACATAGCTTAATAAAAGAATTCATTTGATGAATCTGTGGCTCAAATTGACCACCTGTTAACTCTTAGTATATAACTAAGCCTCTGAAATTAATGTGTGCATTCTTTCACCAAAGGAGAAAAATGTTTCAATTATTTTAAAACTACATTGTGTCATTTAAAAATGTTTACTCTAGAAATGAAAGAAATGTTTTTGAAATTGCGAGTTACTTGCTTTTCCTTCTGCCATAACTAACTTAATGCAAAAAAGTTCTAGACGAAAATCCCACAGCCATTAGCGGAAAGGCCACAGTTTTGCTGAGTTTTTGCTGTTGACAATAGGACTTATGATTATAATGTACTTTTCTTTGTAATGAGAACATGAGGTGTGCGCATTGTTAAAAAATCCACCATGTGGCAGCCATCTAAATAGCTTATAAAGGGACATTCAAGGGAGAAGACTGTAAAAAAAATTAGAACCCACTAAAAGGAGCTGCTCTTCATTTGTTGATGCCAGAGTAGGCCCCTGCTGACGACCAATAGAGTCACTCCTACAGACTTTTAACTCCTGACGCCAAGGCCATTGGTCGCCCCTGAGTCCCCCTGGCAAAGGGCAGTGCAAGATACATCTCGGAGCAACTTGGCCTAGGGAGACCATTGGCTTCGGCGCCAGGAGGCCAGGACTCAAACACTAGCATACCAAGAAAGCACTATTAGCTACTTTTTTGTAAACATTTACCATTACAAAGGAATAGTCACCCAAATATAAAGATTTTGTTTTAGCCCAAAATAAGACCCAGAATCAGAACTTTACAGATGAGACCCATCCGTGGTTAAAATTCTAAGACCTATCGTTTTTTTTTTACTTGACCAGGAGCGGTACATGATAATTGGTGGTAAAATTAATGCATAGAAAGGGTTAAAATACATGCATCTGAAATACCCTGGGTTTCTAGTTTTCAAACATATATAGTTTGATGGGGTATGTTGAATTGCTCAGCTTCAAGGTTATCCCAAATATCACATGGGGACAGGATGACCACATGTCAAAATTCCAATTTGAAAAATCAACACGTCCCAAATGTGCCCTATTACCCTCCAAACACCTTGACAAACCTATGCATGGTGATATCACTGTACTCAGGATGTTGCGTAACATATATTGGGGTGTTGTTTGGCTGTGACATATTCCAGGAGCTGTAAATTCAAACCTAATATAGAAAATAATGTAGAAAATATTACTGCAGAAAATACTACCACTTTGATAAAGGCTGGTGGTAAAGTGTGTGTATGGAAAGGGTTAAAATACCAGCATTTGAAATACCATAGGGTGTCTAGTGTTCAAGCATATATGGTTTGATGGGGTAAATTGAATTGGCTGGCTTCAAAGATGTCCCCAATAGGACATGGGGCAGAAAAACTGTTGAAAAACTGAATTGTGCATGCACCAATTGTGGCCTATTACCCCTCCAAACAACTTGACAAACCTATGCGTGAGATTCTGCTGAACACACAGAGCCGGCCTTAAGTGTTCTGGCAGACTACTCCTCTGGCGCCCCCCATCCCAAAAAAAAAGAAAGGAAAAAAATCTTGTAACAAACAACTAGCTTTCATTAAAGATAGTTTATATGCAAGTGCAAACAAATGCAGTAATATATAACTGGAAACAATGGAAACAATAATATCAATTAAATACAAGGAAAAAACAGCTAATCTGCTGTAACAATTAAAAAAAAAATTGGACCCCAGAAAGCATTTCCTTGGGCCCCGCTCCACATTCCCTAGCATGCAATCACTCCTTCTACTACCACACCAAAACAAATTGCCACACTGACTGCAGATTAGGGGAAGACTATGAGAGTCAGTGCAGTCTTCCCGCCTTCTCACCCTGACCATGACTTTGAGAGGTCCTCCCCTGAAATCATTCCCAGTCCCGTTGTCCCTCATTCACTAAGCCATACATCTCCTTTCCTTCCTCTCTGTGAACTATAGATCAAACACATATGAATCAACACAAAAACCAACCTTTGCCGGTATAGATCATTTGAAAATCATATGTTAACTCAGGTTGCATACCCCAAAGCCAGCCCTGGTATCCACATTGCCCACATAGAACCTGATCAGCACCCAGATTACACATATATTACAGCCCAGCCTGAGCCAATTTTGTCCCCTAACAGCCCAGTGTAAGGCATCTTTGTCGGCAAACAGCCCATCCTTCATGTGCCATGTTTGCATTTCCCCAAATCACTTAAACATGCATGATAGACACAAACACTTACACAGTTACTCACTCATTCACACAAATTATTTACACATATTCATTAATGCAGTCTCACAAATCATTCAAGCAATTCATCCACACATTCATTCATTCTCGTACGCATTCACACTACGCCCTCTCCCCATCTACCCCTCCCCTTCTTATTATCTGCCCCTTCTCACTATGTTCCCCCTTATCAATATGTACCCCTCTCCCCTTCTCACTGCCTTTCTCCTTTCTCACCATGTACCCCCTTTCCCACTTCTCAATATGTACCCCCTCTCCCCTTCTCACTATCTATCCCCTCTCCCCCTTTTCTCACTATCTATCCCCTCTTCCCCTTTTTCACTATCTATCCCCTCTCCCCTTCTCACTGCCTTCCCCCTCTGCCCCTTCTCACTGCCCCCCCGCCACTTCTCAGTATCTACCCCTCTCCCTACTTCTCATTATCCTTACTTACCTTGTTGCCAGAGTCCTGCAGTGGGAGCAGAAGGCGCCTGTCTGCCGTGGTGCGAGCTTCACAGCTCAGCATGAAACGCCGGCACCGAGACGCAGCCACGGAGAGTGAGGGGCGCCGAGCGGTTGCTGAAAACTTCACAAGCGACCGCTCCGCGCCCCTGCCCGGGGCTTAAATTAAAACATCGGGGGAGTAAGCTTTATTTAACATGGAGGATGTTAAATAAAGTAAAAAGAACCCTGATGTTTTAATTTAAGTCCCGGGCAGTTCATCCACACATTTATTCATTCATTCTCGTACGCATTCACACAATTCATCCACACATTCATTCATTCTCGTACGCATTCACACTACGCCCTCTCCCCATCTACCCCTCCCCTTCTTATTATCTGCCCCTTCTCACTATGTTCCCCCTTATCACAAGTTACCCCTTCTCACTGCCTTTCTCCTTTCTCACTATGTACCCCCTTTCCCACTTCTCAATATGTACCCCCTCCCCCCTTCTCACTATCTATCCCCTCTCCCCCTTTCTCACTATCTATCCCCTCTCCCCCTTTTTCACTATCTATCCCCTCTCCCCCTTCTCACTGCCTTCCCCCTCTGCCCCTTCTCACTGTCCCCCCTCTGCCCCTTCTCACTATCTACCCCTCTCCCTACTTCTCATTATCCTTACTTACCTTGTTGCCGGAGTCCTGCAGTGGGAGCAGGAGACGTCCGTCTGCCGTGGTGCGAGCTTCACAGCTGAGCGCCGGAATATGACATCATATTCCGGCGCTCAGCATGAAACGCCGGCACCGAGACGCAGTCACAGAGAGTGAGGGGCGCCGAGCAGTTGCTGAAAACTTCACAAGCGACCATTCGGCGCCCCTGCCCGGGGCTTAAATTAAAACATCGGGGGGGTTTTAAAAATTTTATTTAACATGGAGGATGTTAAATAAAGTAAAAAAAAACCCTGATGTTTTAATTTAAGTCCCGGGCAGTCACCCCTGGTGGTTTTTTCAAAATGTTTATTTAACATGGAGGATGTTAAATAAAGTAAAAAAAACCCTGATGTTTTAATTTAAGTCCCGGGCAGTCACACAGGTCGCAGCCACACAGGTCACACACCCCTAAGGCCGGCCCTGTGAACACATATTAGGATGTTGTGGGGCAGTGACTTATACCAGGAGCGGTAAATTTATACCTGACATAAATTTTTTGTCAGAAATATGCAAACCACACAGTTTGACATTGACTGGTGGCAGAATTAGTGCATAGAAATAGTTAAAATACCAATGTTTGAAACATCCTGGGGTGTCTAGTTTTCAAGAATATATGGTTTGATAACATTGCATAACAATGCATTTGCAAATATGCATTTGCAAATATGTCCCAAATAGCACATGGGGACAGACTTACCATATTTGGAAAAATGATTTTGCAATATCTTGAATGTATTGCTCTATAACTGCATATAAATCAATAAGTGAATTTGCTTTTTATGTGTAACAACACTATGTATTATTTCAGTCAAGTTGCTTAAATACTGTATGCCTCCGAGTTGCCTCAACCTACTGTATAATAATTACATAGGATTCCACTTAGCTGGCTACACAAATAACAACACTTACACTGCTTGATCTCTTACTATCTCAGCCCTTTCTCTAAAACTTGAAAATGATATCCACTGCCAGGGTTCAGACCCTTTGCTAGCGGTCGGTATTTAAGCCCCTACCTCTACTAGTGGGTCTGATTCCTCTCAGTGACAATCATCGTGATACTTTGAACCAGAAAATTGCGGGCAGCAGCATGGACTACTGATTAAATACTTTGTGTTTAGGTTTTGGAGTCTTCACAAACCATGGTTGATTATTGCACTTGTGTTTAAGAATAAATGACTGATTGTGTTGTTTACTATGCATTATGCTACGCGTGTTTACTATGCATTATAAAGGGCTAACCCCAGTGACATTCTGCTATTGGCTAAACATGACCTCCTCGGTATATAAGGATATCAGGAAGCCCAAATAACAATCGTTTGTTTTATTAAAATCTGAAATAGTTACGAGAATGCACTTTCACCACTAGTTAGGTGGGTTTTTTTTAAATGTGTCTAATGAAGAGATGTAATCATAATTTCATTACTGACACTGTATGAAATAGACTTGTGTATTGGGATTCATACAAATTACACATTTACCAAATTTTGGTAAATTCTGTGATTCGTACAAAGCCCCGAAAACAAGACTAGACCTCCAAGAACACTAAGAAAAAAGCTCAGAATTTTTATCCAAAAATGTGTGGGTCCACAATCACACTCTCACTCATGGGCATAACTAGGAACCACGGGGGCCCTGGTGCAAAACAATTGCTCCAGGTCCCACAACTTTAACAGATGGTCTGTGCCTTCTTTGCCCCTTGCCCCCCTTCCAACATACAACATATGTAAACACATTTACACAAATTACACACACTAACTTATACTCACTAACACATACTCCATCTCACCCCATCACACATCCATACTCACACACACAATTACATATCCATACTCAAACACATACACAATTACACATCCATGCTCACACAAACACACATAATTACATAGCCATGCTCACACACATATACAAGTACACATTCATGCTTACACTTATACACAATTACACATCCATGCTCACACACAATTACACTCTGGGGGTCAAGAGGCATATCTGGGAGGCAGAGTGGCATTTAGGAGGTATAATGCAAATCTGGGGGCAGATGTGGATAACTGGGGACAGGTTGGCAAATAAAAGGAAATAAAAACAAAAAACATTTTTCTCAATCATAGTTTTTATTAAAAATGAAAAAAATTGTTTGCATGTGAATTAATATTTACTAGTAAAACGTTTTTCTTATAGGGTAGTCTTATATTCCTAAATTAATATTCAAATTTGGGGGGTTGTCTTTTAATCAGGGTCTTCTTATAATCGAGCGGTATATCTGTAAACCCATATACATACAATTTCTCACAAAAGTGGGTACACCCCTCACACTTTTGTAAATATTTTATTATATATTTTCACGTGACAACACTGAAGAATTGACACTCTGCTACCATGTAAAGTAGTGTGTGTACAGCCTGTGTAAATTTGCTGTCCCTCAAAATAACTCAATACACAACCATTAATGTCTAAATCGTGGCAACAAAAGTGAGTACACCCCTAAGTGAAAATGTCCAAACTGGGCCCAATGTGTCAATATTTTGTATGGCTACCATTATTTTCCAGCACTGCCTTAACCCTCTTGGGCATGGAGTTCACCAGAGGTTCACAGGTTGCCACTGGAGTCCTCTTCCACCTTCCGTTTGAGGATGCCCCACAGATGCTCAATAGGGTTTAGGTCTGGAGACATGTTTGGCCAGTCCATCACCTTTACCCTCAGCTTCTTTAGCAAGGCAGTGGTCATCTTGGAAGCATTCATGGTTTCCTCAATGAACTATAGCTCCCCAGTGCTGGCAGCACTAATGCAGGACAAGACCATGACACTCCCACCACCATGCTTCACTATAGGCAAGACACACTTGTCTTTGTATTCTTCACCTGGTTGCCGCCACACACGCTTGACACCATCTAAACCAAATAAGTTTATCTTGGTCTCATCGGACCACAGGACATGGTTCCAGTAATCCATGTCCTTAGTCTGCTTGTCTTCAGCAAACTGTTTACGGTCTTTCTTGTGCATCATCTTTAGAAGAGGCTTCCTTCTGGGACGACAGCCATGCAGACCAATTTGAAGCAGTGTGCGGCGTATGGTCTGAGTGCTGACAGGCTGACCCCTCACCCCTTCAACATCTGCCGCAATGCTGGCAGCACTCATAACTCTATTTCCCAAAGACAACCTCTGGATATGATGCTGAGCATGTGCACTCAACTTCTTTGGTCGACCATGGTGAGGCCTGTTCTTAGTGGAACCTGTCCTGTGAAACCGCTGTATGGTCTTGCCCACCGTGCTGCACCGTTCTTATAGCCTAAGTCATCTTTATGTAGAGCAACAATTCATTTTGTCAGATCCTCAGAGAGTTATTTGTCATGAGGTGCCATGTTGAACTTCCAGTGACCAGTATGAGAGAGTGAGAAAGTGATAACAAATTTAACACACGTGAGACCTTGTAACACTAACGAGGCACATGACACCGGGGAGGGGAAATGGCTAATTGGGCCCAATTTGGACATTTCCACTTAGGGGTGCACCCACTTTTGTTGCCAATGTTTAGACATTAATGGTTAAGTTATTTTGAGGGGACTGCAAATTTACACTGTTATACAGGCTATACACTCACTTCTTTACATTGTAGCAGAGTGTCATTTCTTCAGTGTTGTCACGTGAAAAGATATAATAAAATATTTACAAAAATGTGAGGGGTGTACTCACTTTTGTGAGATACTGTATATCCCACCTCCTGCCCCTCGCTTACCTCTCACTGCTCCTGTAGCTTCTCTCCGGTTGCTTGTCCATAGTGTGCAAGCAGCCTCGGTTTCACTGCGGGGTCACATGACGTCACGTGACACTGATATGTCAAAATAGTTAAGAAAGGGCCCTTTTGACTTGGATTGATGCACAATTTTGAACTGGGAAAGGAGACAGGAAAAAGAGGTCACAGCTGCGACCATTGCGACCCCTGAAGTTACGCCAGTGCTCTCATACACACTCTCTTACTTTCATTCACTCTTTCACACTTTCCCTGCCAACTTTTTCCACTTCCACATCTTCTTCTCTATTCTCTATTCTAGCTTCAGTCAATCCTTAATCTGCTATCTTCTTTCTTCAGCCTAACTGCACAGACATGACACTGCAACTTCTGCCGGTGTGGTGGTGCTGCTGGGTTGATGTCCTACTTGATCCTCCAATCGGGGGGGGAGGGCACCACCGACAAAGCCAACTGAAGGCAATATGGTGGCGCTTGCAATGACATTCCCCAGTTCACCTGACGATTCACCTGAGGGCAATTTGGTAGTGCTTGTGGTGATGTCCTTGTCCTTGATTGTGGCTGGTCTGGAAATTCATGGCAGCTATTTTATCACATACAGGCTTTTGATGTTGTTGCATTGGGTTCTTTCCTTCTACCCTGTCTAGTTAACAAGGATTAGAATCAATGGGGCTCTGTCTCGCCCCTTTGACATATCAAATGACACGAGGCAGGGTTGCCCCCTCCTATTCTTATTGACATTGAGCCTTTTATGGAAGCAATTAGAAACTGATGCTGATCTGTCATGCTGGTACTGCCACAAGATGGACAGCACTTTGTGGTGGAAGCGTGAGCTTGTGGGGTCATTTTGGGAAGGTTTACTCCATGATTTCTGGGTGGTCAATCATCCACCTTCCTTGACTCTGATTGTGATGCTCCTCCATAATCCCTCCTGGGCTATGTTGGCCTACAAGCGCTCCCACTCAATCCTCATTAACCTGAGAAATGCGTGATACAACTGTATTGGAAAGCTAGTAACATCCTTTCCATTAGAGACTGGGTTTCAAGTCATTCTTGAGGTCTAGTCTACCTAGAGCGGGACCAACTGGGTCCCCCTAACCATTCTATTTTCTACTCACTTTCCTCCCCCTCTGTTTTTCTCTCCTGTTCACACTCCATGAGGGATTAAGAGAAACTATGGCACATTGGCCTGTTTGCGGGTGCACTGGTTATTCTAGGAATTTCTTTTGTGTTGCCCTATAAATGGACGACTATTCTGAATTCTGGAAATCTCTTATGTGATTCCCTAGGAATGGACACATACTGTATGTGTCAATCTTTAATTTTAATTCTGCCCTTTCTTTGTACTTTATGGAAAAATATCAATAAACACTGATATACAAAAATAAATAAATTAATATGCAAAAATTGTAAAACAATAATCTTATTACTATAACTAACCCTAGCTTCATAATTGTAGCATAATTGGTTTTAAATAATTTGAGTTGGTATTTTTCCATGTGAGAATTCAAGGAGGCAGCTTGTAAGAAATGACAGCTGGATTTTCCAGTTAACTGTTTTCCTCCCCTCTGTGTAGCATAATTAAAATTAATTAGATACACTTCTGTAGGATCCTCAGCATATTCCTATGGAGTGGATCATTGCTCATGTAAATACTTTAAACTAAATAATATAAAACAAACCTTGCAATTACTCTAACATGCAGTTAAACTTTGTGCTTCAGAATTCTCAAAGGTCATAAAAACTCCGTATGTACAGATGCATAGTTAAATATAATTGTACATATGTGTAAATTTAGTGTCACTTTTTGTGTCATGTTCTATATTTCTGTTGATACCCCATGAAGTTTACACCCCATGAAAAGCCTAGTGCTAGAAAGACCTGTTTACATTATTTTTTACTTAACAACATGGAAATGGTGACAAGTGTCAATTCTTGTAACCATGTGGAATGGAAAAAAACTATCTCCACTACCCTGATATTATGAAACAAACTACCTTTTCTGAAAATGGAGACTTTTTTTCAAGAGTAACTCCAGATAACCCTTGCTTTCACATCAGCGCCTTTTAATGAAATCCATGGAGTCTATGCACCTTTAAGAGACAGTAAGCTGGTATATGATATTTTATTGTACTGGAGACACCGACCCCAGAGGGTAGCAATTGCACTGATTTCAGTAAAAAAAACTTGCTCAAACAATGCTTTTGCAAAAACACTAGATAATTAAGCCAAAAAGATTCTTTATGAATTGTAATGCTTATTTAGTTTAGTTTAATTCATTACTGTATAATACACATATAAATAAGATGCTAGTTTGAAGATTTCATTTTAGATACTCTTGTACAGTATGTGAAATTTTGAAAAGTTGAATAAAACAGAGATATGAGATATAGTTGAAGATAACATAGTGATTCTAAAATGTTTAGAGACATTTTTTGTCACTGAAAGCATATTCATAATTTAATTATAAAATATGCAGTACTTGATTTGGTCCTGGAGGATGAGAACAAAAACTATAGTGAATGTGGTTGCCATTTTTTCCAGCACACATGCACATTTAAAATTTTGCTGATCAGTATTTGTAAAGTACTACCCAGTAACAAAGTATGCAAAATACGTAAACTCTCAAAAGATAATCAATTACTTAATTAGGGACAGTTTACTGTCCCTGAGACCCCACTTAAAAGAATGTATATTAAAATACTTGTAATATATTACATATATGTAATATGAATTCTTAAAATTAGTTAATAAATAAAAGCATTTACCTGAAATGGAAACTGCAGTTCTGTGGGAATGCACATTCACACATTCCTGGTGTGGTTGGAGCAGGGTGCCTCATTCATGCAGCCGGTACATACGTTTGTTAAGCATTCTAGAGTACACTATATGACCAAAGGTATGTGAACACCAGACCATCACACCCAGTGTGCCATCTTTGATATTGATTGGACCCTGGGCATTTGATTGACACCCCCCCCCCCCCCGGCACGCATCCTAGCATGCAATCACTTGGATCACAATAGTATGCTGATCTCACAGTAAATGAATGGTGCAGGCCTGGCGAGTGACCTGAAATAGACATGTGAGTCACAATCAGGACCAGACCTGGAGTTCCTCTGTCCCCTCCTTCACTATGCCAAGCCTCTCCTTTCTTCTCCCATGTAGTTTAGGTATAGATCAAATAAGTAACACATGGTAACACCGCACTGCAGGTATAAATCAACTGAATAACCCCTTTAGTTTTAGGCATAGATTAACTGAAAATCACATGCAAATTAGGCATTGAAGGTAAAGATAAAATAATACATGGAAACTCTAATACGCATGCATAGATCACAGTTCCCACACACAGGACTTGCCCAGAACTAAGACTACACATGAAGGACTTGCACTAGCACCAAAATTGCATCCACAGGACCTGCCAAGCACCCAGATGGCACATAAAAGGACTTGCCCAGCACCCAGATTATCATTATCTCTCCATTTCCCCACCTCTCCTCTTTCTCATCTCTCTTTGTTCTCTTTATCTTACCACCCTTTCTCTTTTATCTCTCCTCCTCTTTCTCTCTCCTCTTTATCTGTATCTCCCCTTTCTCCCTTTGTTCTTTATTTCATCTCCTCTTTGTCACGGTTCCGGCGCCCGGAAGGCGGACTGCCGCCCTCAGATGTCAGGGGCCCGATCTCTCGGCTCCCGGCATCGGCTGGCGGATCGCTTCTCGCGGCCACCGGGTTCCCGATCCCACAGTTCCCAGCACTGGCGGGCGGACTGCCTTCTGCGGATGCCGGAAACCCGAGACTCCGACACAAGGCCTGCCGGTGGCGTGGGACCCAAAGGGTTGAGCCTGGGGATTCCCCTGTCGGCATACTTCCGACCTCTTCTCCTGGCGTCGCCTGCAGGAACACTGGGGGCGCGGCTAAGTCGCGTGGCTGGCATTGGGGCAGTGATGGACGGCTGGAGGCTCGGTCGTGACGTCACCATGGAGGCCGGGGTTTTTGATTGACGCCGGAAATCCATTTCTCCTGCACCGTGTTGTGGTGCTATATTTCATTTGCTGCGGTGTTCCTGATCTTTGTTACCATTTGACCCTTTGCTGCCTGACTACTCTTTGGATTTTGACTCTGTACCTCTGCCCGGTGATTCGTGTACCAGTTTGGCCTGTCTGACTTCCCGCTCCGTGTCTCGACCCTCTGTCTTGTACAACTACCTGATCCGTGTACCAGTTTGACTTGTCTGACTTCCCGCTCCGTGTCTCGACCCTCTGGCTTGATCTACTACCTGTTCCGTGTTTACCCCTACGGCTCTATTCTACCTGTGGAGTTCGTCTGGAGATTCCTTCACCTTTCTACTCAGTACCTATATTTACCTGCCCGCACTTGGCCTCCTTGCTGTTGGGATCCTCTAAGTCCTGGTTCTCTGTTACTAAGGGCCCCTCTCTTGGTATCAGGGGATTGGGCAGAATACCTCCTGCGGTGAGTGCCATTGTGCGGGTGGTCGTGACACTCTTTTTCTTTATCTTACCCTTTTTCCCCCTATCTCGCCTTCCTGTTTATCTCTTCTCCTCTTTCTCCTTATCTCTACTCTTTCTCCTTACCGCTCCCTTTTCTATTTTATCTCTCTACCTTTTCTTCCATCCCCCCTCTTACTCATTATCTGTCCTATTTATCCTCCCATTTCACTGTATCTCCTTTCTCTTTTGTCTTTCATTTTCTATCCAACCTTCCCTTTATCTTTTCGTATGTCTACTATTTCTCCCAATCTCTCTCCTTTCTCATTATCTCCCCCACCTCACATTACTTCTCCTCATCTCTCATTATAGCTGTACTTTCTTTTCTCATCTCTATCTTTTCTCTTTCTCTCTCTTTTTCTTTAGCTCTCCCCCTCTTTATCTATATCTTTCTCATTTCTCTTTATCTCTTCCATTGCCCATCTCTCTTCCTTCTCATTATCTCTTCTCTTTCTCCCTTTATTCATTATCTCTCAAACTTCTCACCATCTCTCTCCTTTTCCTGCCATCTCACTGCTCTTCTGAGAAGGCTTGTCTGTCGGATTTTGTGCCCATTCAGCCAAAAGAACATTTTTGAGGTCAGACACTGATCCTGTATGTGGCACCCCCCCCCAAAACACTTTAAAACTGCATAGCTTCTATCGTTATATACTGGCGCAGGCATTGAAGGTGGTACAGCATTACTTTTATCATTATATACTGAGGCAGACATTGATGGTGGTACAGCATAACACCTACCACTATATACTGAGGCAGACACTGACGGTGGTACAGCATTACACCTATCACTATATACTGAGGCAGACATTGACGGGGGTACAGCATAACACCTATCACTATATACTGAGGCCGACATTGACGGGGGTACAGCATAGCACCTAACACTATATACTGAGGCAGACATTGACGGTGGTACAGAGTAATCCCTATCACTATACATTGAGCCAGACACTGATAATAGTGCAGCAATCATACTCCTATCATGCCCAGGCATACCCAGATTCCAGCATGTACTAGCTGACTTGGCATGATAGGACTGTGATTGCTGTTAGCAATTACATATATATATATATATATATATATATATACTGTTCACATTCATTAATGCATTCTCACAAACTCATTAATTATCTCCCTCATTCAGACAATTCATCCGCACATTCATTAATTATCTCACTCATTCTCACTATCTACCTTTCCCCCTTTTCTACCCCTTCTCACCATCTACCCCTCTCCCTCCCTTCTCACTATCTACTCTCCCTTCTCACTATCTACCCCCCTTCCTCCCCCCTCCCTCCCTCCCTACTATCTACCCCCTCCCTACTATCTACCCCCTCCCTCCCTTCCTTCTCACTATCTACCCCACTCTCCCCCTTTGTAGTTAAAGGTTTTGGACTTACCATCCAGAAGTCCTGTGGTGGGAGCGACGCCTCCGCCTTCCTGCTCTGCCACCGCTTCCTGCTCTGTCGCTGATTCCTGCGCTGCTTCACTGCTGAGCGCCGAAATATGATGTCATATGTCAGTTGCTAGGAGCCCCTCTCTCTCCTCCGTGTAAAAAAAAAAATGTGGTAACCCATGGCACCCCCCTGACGAGCAGCACCCGGGGCGGACCGCCACCCGCTACGTACACTACTGTTTACAGCTAAGTTGTTGTTACTCTTAGAAGCTTCCATGTCACAATAATAGCACTTACAATGGACCGTGGCAGATCTAGCAGTGCAGGAATGCCATGAATGGCAAAGGTGGCATCCTATGACAGTGACATATTTAAAAAAAGACCTCATTGTGAGGTCGAAACGTCTGCCTGACGTTGGAACTCTTGAGTGCCTGGAGCCTTTATTTATCTAGTGCCATATTTAAAGTTACTAAGCTCTTCAATATGACCCATTCTACCGCCAATGGATGTCTATAGAGATGGAATGCCTATGTGCTTGATTTTATTTACCCTTTAGCAATGGGTGTGGCTGAAAACCTAATAACTCAATAAATCAATGATTAGGATGGGTGTGCACATACTTTTGGTCATATAGTGCACAATATAATTGAATGTGGTGGTCCTTAAGATGGAAGAAACACAATGCTTACCTAAAATTAAGGGTACAAGGGAATCAGTATTTTAGCTTTTAAAAATAGAAAGAAATAAGATACAGGCATATTCCTTTAACATGAATAAATAACCTTCAATTTCAAGTGGCCTTGTAATACATAATGCATATATTTGAGCATCCTTATTATGTGGTATCCACAAAAGCAGTCAAGTTATTATCCTGTTTTAAAAATAATTTTGGTATACGGTATGAGAATGGAATACTGATACTTCATGTATAATTGGTAATGTCACACTTTGAATCTGCAGTATAATATTGTGCACTACTTAATAAAAAAGACATCATAGAACTAGGAATACACAACAATGTTATTCAAAAGAATATGGACAAAAAGACACTACCCTGGAAATATGATTAACATATACACCTTCAAAGCAATGTAAGGAAGTTTTACTGTACTGAGAGGGTGGTAGATAAGTGAAACAGCCTCCCATCAGAAGTGGTAGGGATTAACACAGTAAGGGAGTGTAAACATGCAAAGATGTTTATTGGAACAAAATAAGATAAAACCAGGTTTTGGTCAATGCTAGTTTACATTACAATATATACTCACTGGCCACTTTATTAGGTACACCTGTTCAAAGGGGATTTAAGTGACTTTGAACATGGCATGGTTGTTGGTGCCACACGGGCTGGTCTGTGTATTTCAGAAACTGCTGATCTACTGGGATTTTCATACACAACCATCTCTAGGGTTTATAGAGAATGGTCTGAAAAAGAGAAAATATCTAGTAGGCGGCAGTTGTGTGAACGAAAATGCCTTGTTGATGTCAGAGGTCGGAGGAGAATGGGCAGACTGGTTCAAAATGATAGAAAGGCAACAGTAACTCAAATAACCACTCGTTACAACCAAGGTATGCAGAATACCATCTGCACAACATGTCGAACCTTGAAGCAGATGGGCTACAACAGCAAAAGACCACACCGGGTGCCACTCCTGTCAGCTAAGAACAGGAAACTGAGGCTACAATTCGCACAGGCTCACCAAAATTGGACAATGGAAGACTGGAAGAATGTTGCCTGTTCTGATGAGTCTCAATTCCAGCTGGGACATTCAGATGGCAGGGTCAGAATATGGCGTAAACAACATGAAAGCATGGATCTATCCTGCCTTGTATCAACGGTTCAGAGTGCTGGTGGTGGTGTAATGGTGTGAGGGACATTTCTTTGGCACACTTTGGGCCCCTTAGTACCAATTGAGCATCATTTAAACACGACAGCCTACCTGAGTATTGTTGTTGACCATGTCCATCCTTTTATGATCACAGTGTACCCATCTTCTGATCTACTTCCAGCAGGATAATGCACAATGTCACAAAGCTCACATCATCTCAAACTGGTTTCTTGAACATGACAATGTGTTCACTGTACTCCAATGGCCTCCACATTCACAATGTCTCAATCCAATGGAGCACCCTTGGGATGTGGTGGAATCTGCAGCAACTGCGGCATGCCATCATGTCCATATGGACCAAAATCTCTGAGGAACATTTGCAGCACCTTATGGAAAGTATGCAATAAAGAATGAAGCCAGTTCTGAAGGCAAAAGTGGGTCCAACCCGTTACTAGCAAGGTGTACCCTATAAAGTGGCAGTGAGTGTAGCTCTGTATTTTATGCTCAGGGTGAAAAATAGTTTTGCCATGGAATTCAGTGGGTTTTTTTTTCTGGAATCCAAGAAAAATTTTACTATGCATGCACGAAACTTAAGTGTTCTTTGCCCTTGCAGTTCATTTCAGCAACTGTCCCTCTATTTCTGTTCTAAACACATTATTTTAATTATTATAAATTATATGGCTATTAATGGTTCAGCCAAATAATAATACTATATATTTTCAGATATTCGTTACATTTATATATTCATCTTTCTTTTCAAGCAGTTGCATCTACCTTTTCTGAAAGTCAACAGTTAGACCCTGTCTGCCCTCTTGGATACTTCCCTTGTGGCAACATCACTAAGTGTCTTCCCCAGTATATGCACTGTAATGGTGTGGATGAATGTGGAAACCAGGCGGATGAAGACAACTGTGGTAGGACAAACACGTTTAAGTTATTTATTTTAAAGACACAGTTAAGCCAACAATGTATAAAAAATGCAATAGATATTCAGTGCCGCTGTTTTTAGACCATATTAGGAAGAAACAATGATAGTTATTGAATTATGGTATGGTAAAGAGCTCTGCAGGCCACCGAGTGTTAATCTCGACATAGCAAAGTTATATATGTTTATTTAAAGCTTTAAAGACAAATTCATACATTATTTTCAGTGTGATCCTTTTATGAGTGTCTGTTTAGTATCTGATGTCCAGGGAGTAACTACAGTGGGTGCAATGAAATAAGAAATTGCATCCCACCATACTGTTGCTGGTTTTAATATAAAAAAGTCACCTGATTTTAAATATTTGTTTTCTCTTTTATGAGGAGGGGGCTTTGCTTCCAACTCAGGAGGTCAACAGTGATCCCATCTGGGCCTGGATAGACTATTTTCATTTGATTTGAGTTTCCCGCATTGACACAACTGAAGGAGAGTTACTGAATGGTTTAAAGTTTGGCCATTCACCAGTATTGAAGGGTAGCTGACACTCACTCTCAGCAACATTCATTGCTGACAGAAGGACAGACTACCTTAATATACATTATGAAGAGACGACTAAAGCCAGTTTTCTGGTAACCAGAGTTATATTGTTTACAAAGTACAGCACCCAGATACAAGCTTTTATTTTTTTGTAATAGACTCCCAAATTTAGGGAAAGATAGTTTTGATAAACAGACTTATCTTTCAAAGAGCACATTTTATCATCTACGAGTGTCCAAGTAACAATGTGCCAAATGCTTGTCAAATGTGAGAAAACTATGTTACAAAACAAGTAACTTTTTCTTTCAAGGCAAATAGAGCAAGACAAAAGTTTGAGTTTTTTGACTATTTTCAGAACCTGTTACATATTATGAGCTATGGCTGTAAATTTTCCTTATAATGTGCCAGGTAGACGAATATGATCCCAATATCAATCCAAAATGTTCTGTTCTTCTCGTATCATTTACTGCCATATTTTTTAGTCTGAAAAATAAATGAATGATAGGAGAAAAAAGCATTGCATTTACCAAAAAGCCTTTTTATTTGACTCAGAAATAAAGATTTCACAAAATCCAATTATCCTTGTTAAAGAAGCAGCAAACCAATTTGTAAAATATTTGAACATATCCTTCACATTAGTGTTATCACTTTTAGTAAAAGAATTTATATGCAGAAGTGTACTGAAAACTGGTAATGCAAATGATGCTGAATCTGTACCTGCATTGGGAAGATATGAGGTTGATTGACATTACATGTCCAACAAAACTGCTCAAACATCATTATTATGTGGAATCTCCGATGATAGGGGTGGTGCCAACATCAGGGTCAGTAGTGTACCAATATGGCATATCAAAGCCATATCCCCAGAATGCCTATACGAATAGTCTTGTGTGAAGATGTAGGGAGATCAGTCTTGAACAAGGACAAGATAAGGTTTACCTTTTTTGAAGCAGTGAGAATGAACAGACTCTATGCAACAAATGGTTCTTAGCTGCCATCAATTTCTGTGTCTCTGTGTTGTATAAACTTTTGCATATCAGGGTTATCAGAGTCCTATGACATGAGTGAGAAGAAAGTATGTCTGAAAAAAGCAAAAATGCTTATTCAGAACCTGGACAACTTACCATGCATGAAAGAACCAGGATTTTTTTGTATTGTCAGGCATCTGGCCTAAACTATTTTCAACCACAACAGGAAGACAGGAGCCTATTGGGGTCACGTAACATCATGTGATCCTGCAGTGAAAGCGAGGCTGCTCGCGTGGTGCGTGGTTCGTGCAGGAGCGGTGAGGTTAGCGCGAGCAGGAGGTGGGATGTTTGTATGTATGCATGGATGTGTGTGATTTTGCATGATTACAATAGTGTTGAGTAGTGTGACTGCATACATTGCTTATGTTTTTGGATAGCACAAATAACTTATTGCATCAGTACTTGTCATATAAAACTGTGTATTTTCTAGACATGTGCAAACGTGCCAAAAACGATTTGGACACATTTTTCGGTTTGTTTGTGGCCCATTCGTTTTCGGGCAACAAATATTCTTCTGCATCTTGTTCTACTTCATCTTTTATCTTCTCCCTTCTCTTCTCTCTTCTCTATGCTATCTAGAGAAGAGAGAAGAGGTAGCGTACCCAACAGGGGGCGTGGGGGGGTGCACCCCGGGTCCCGCGTATCAGGGGGTGCCACCGCGCCGGTACCCTTCCAGAGACGAACAGTAATGTAGAGGAGCAAGCTCTGTTGGGGAGATCAAGGATCTTCCTCTAACCGGCTTAAAATCAATCAAGGGAGCGGTAGGTCTGTTAATGCAGACCTCCGATCCTGCTCCCTTGCGATGCGCTCGGCAACTAATGCTGTGCATCAGGATTTGCTGTCATATCCCGGCGCACAACACTGAACCCACGCCCACCGCCTTCTGCACTCACTCCACTGGAAGGACACAGAAGAAGAAGAACCAAGAGGAAGAACGAATAGGAGGAGGAGGAGGAAAAGGAGCTGCAGCGGGAAAATTGACAGTGACAGAGAAAAGGTAGGAAAACATTCAGTGAGAGTAAGAGTGTGTTAGTAAATGTGGATTAGTAAGTGTGTGAGAGTGATGGAGTTTAGAGTATAACTCCCATAATTATATAATGAACAAGACATTGGCAATGGTGCAGGCTACATCATAACTCCCATCACTATATACTATAAGTGTGTGGGGGGGTAGCATGGCATAGGGAGGCTGTAATCACACTCCTATCATGCCCTGGTTCCAGCATGTATGGGCTGCCTGGGCATGATAGCAGTGTGATTGCTGTTAGCAATCATATATATATATAATATTGTTATTGATTTTTTTTTTTGGTCCAATTTTGGACAACAAAATTAAATAACAATATTAATATATATACATATATATACATATATATATATATATATAGATATATATAGATATATATATATATACAGCAATCACACTCCTATCATGCCAAGTCAGCCAGTACATGCTGGAATCTGGGTATGCCTGGGCATGATAGGATTGTGATTGCTGTTAACAAGCATACATATAAATATATATATATCAATATTGTTATTGATTTTTTGTCCAATTTTGGTGTGTTACTTTTAGTAAGTAAGTTTTTTGGGGGGGTTAAATGTGTGTGGGGGGGTAATTTTCTGTTTTGGATGCAGAATTTTTGGTTTCGGGTTGAGTCCAGAATTTTCATGTTGGTGCATGTCTACTATATACTAAGCCAGACACTTAAGTGGTAGGCCTACACCACCTCAATGTTTGGCTTAGTATATAGTGATAGGGGTTATGCTGCATTATTGTCATTGTCTGGCTCAATGTATAGTGATAGGGATTACGCTGTACCCCCGTCAATGTGTACCTCAGTATATAGTGATAGGTGTTATGCTGTACCACCTTCAGTGCATGCCTCAGTATATAGTGATAGGTGTTATGCTGTACCACCATCAGTACGTGCCTCAGTATATAATGATAACAGTTATGCTGTACCCCCATCAATGTCTGCCTCAGTATATAATAACAGTTATGCTGTACCACTGTCAATGTCTGCCTCTATGTAATGATAGCAGTTATGCTGTACCACCGTCAATGTCTGCGCCAGTATATAATGATAACAGTTATGCTGTACCGCCGTCAATGTCTGCACCAGTATATAACGACAGAAGCTATGCAGTTTTAATGTGTGTGGGTTCCACATACAGGATCTTCCCCAGGTTCCAAACACGATAGGTACGCATCTGGATAGAAGATGAAGAAGATGCGCAAGATGAAATTTGTATAAATCTGAATGCACATGTCTAGTATTTCCATACTTGGGAACATGCCCAGTTTTACTCAAAGCATTGTGGTAAAGCGTTGACTCCATGAGGCTAACTTCAATCTCCAGGCAGGGAAGCAGCATTTAGACAATTTCCTGCCCTTCTTTAAACATAACTGGGGGCTAGCTCAGGAGAGGGCAGAAGGTGTGGGTAGCCAACCCTGCGAAGTTCCCAGGTATATGTAGTTCACTCCCATGAGCATATCAGGGAACGTCACAGAGGAGGCTACCCAGAGCTCTTACTCCTCTGAGGCTGTGACTCTTCTGAGGCCATAAGAGGGGTTGGTCTAGGTGCAGACAAGGGTGGAGTTACACCAAATAGCATTAAATTGGTTGAGAGTGGGAGGAGAATTGGACAGGTAGTGGACATGGCTAACCAACGCTACTCTGCCCTGGAGAATGATGAGAATGACCTGGAGACCCAGGGAAGCATTGTTTCTGCAGGAGACTTTGGTTCTCACTATGCATCCTAGCTGCCTGGCCAGTAACATGTGAACGTGTATTTGTACTGTATAAAAAAGTTGATGTGGCCACTCTCATATTCAGATTAGGGCCCCAGTGGTCAAAGTAGCCTCTCGGAGGGTAAAGGTGAAAGATCTATAAATGTGTAACATATATTTCATACAAAGTAATATCAATGTTATTTGATTTTTTTCCTTTAAAACAGATATGCGATAATACATATTTTATTATATGCGTACTGTATGCATAATTATTTGTATTTCTTGTGGTAACAATCCTTTAGACTTGGTGTCCCAAAAACTTGAGCCTCCCCATTTTTCTCTGATGTGGTATAGGCAGACTTGAGGTGAGGTGTGTGGTAACTTGTCTTGTCCCCATAAACAAAGGAAATAGGTTAAGGTGGGCATTCTTAGAATCCTTCCCTCCCACAGTTCACTAAAGGAAGTGATGAAACAGGATGTGCAAATGAAGGGTATATAATATAATGCCACACATGGACTCCTTCTTTTCCTTTTCCTCCATGGTGGATGTGGTAAGAGTCAGCTCCCAGCAGTGAGCTATTATCGGATCTGGAGGCTTAACAGTGGGTGAGATCAAATTGTGTTGAAGGGAATTGTTATATGTATAGAGAGAGAGATAAAGGGGGGATGTTGTCTTGTGGGGTTTGGCTATGCGTGTGTGTATATGAGATAAATGTGTTTGCTGTGTTGTTACCTTATAATAAATACCTTTGAATGTAGACGAACCTTTGTTAGATTTTTATATTTGGTTAAACACCACAGGGTGTGAGTCATAATGAAAAGGGTATGTTCAGACGGGGCAGGACTATGATATAGCTCATTCGATAATTACAAATACAGGCAATACTACAGTAAGTATATTCCCAGTTTGCCTAATAGATGTAAAGTTTATTTTGGTTGGTTTGCTTTATTATGCTTGTCAATATGTTATTCTTTCCTGGTGACATTATGGCATCATAATTTACTTATTATTATGTTACTATATTTGACATGTCACATTGACATTATTAAGACTTCTATTTATTCTAGTGAATTCCAGTCTTTGGACGTCTTTGAGACAATCAGGAGTTGTTTTTGGCAGCTGTCAGCCTCCGCCATCAGAAATCTTGGGACCCAGTACAGGCTTAGTGCCTGGGCCCCCATGACCCTCTCATCAGCCCAGTTACAGTGCACAAAAAGATCAATTAGGAGCAGAGGTCAAATATCAGGATAGAAAACTCTCAATGAAAAAAATGTATCACAGGA
This sequence comes from Spea bombifrons, assembly GCF_027358695.1. Lineage (NCBI taxonomy): Eukaryota > Metazoa > Chordata > Amphibia > Anura > Pelobatidae > Spea > Spea bombifrons. The sequence continues at coordinate 33,055,773 of NC_071087.1, read as the reverse complement.
CTACACTAGGCTACTGAGTGAATGCAGTTCCTGATATTAAATCTGGCACCTAGCCTGTCCCACCTCTTGCAGAGCACCTTGTTTAATTGTGTACACACCTTCAATTGCTTAATTAACTTCCTCTCTTATAATTTCCTCCTTGACCCCCTACAGTCTGGTTTCAGTACGCCAATCTCTCCTACTAACCAGGCCAGATGACTTAGCGTCATTTTCAACTCAAACTTCTAATTCATCCATCATATTCAGTCCCTCGCCAGATCCTGCCACTTCTATCACTCCTCACATAAGCAACCACAAGCGCCATCAGTGAATGGTGTTGCCGCCACTCACAAGATGGCTGCGCCAACTGTCAGATCAATGAGTTCACAGGGGGTCTATCCAGGCAGGTACAGCATTCAACCATGCAATAAAAATCTGTAAAATGTAAAAATAATTCTCCACTGTCACCAAAAAAGTCCAAATATATTGGCGTTTTAAATGCCCATAGGGTGCCTAGTTTTACAAACTGTAATAAAGGCTGGTGGTAAAATGTGTGCATGGAAAAAGCTTAAATACCAGCACTTGAAATTCCCAGGGGTGTATATTTTTCAAAAAATATTTGATTTGATAGGGTAGATTGAATTGGCTGGGTTCCAAGGTATCCCAAATAGGATATGTGGGCAGAATTTTTAACATGTCAAAATTCCAATTTAAAAAAATGCACACCTCCCAAATTCCCTGAACAACCCAATAAACACATGCATGTGGGGTATCACTGTGCTCGGGAGATGTTGCTGAACACATATTGGGTGTTTGACAGTGACATATACAAGGAGTGGTAAATTCATACCTGTACAACGTGTGTGAAAAAGGTTTGACAAAGGCTGGTGGTAGAATAAGTGCATGGAAAGGGGTAATATACCAGCATTTAAAATACCTTGAGGTATCTAGTTTTTAAAAAGATATGGTTTGATGGGGTAAATTGCATTGGCCAGCTTCGAAGATACCCGAATTAGCACATGGGGCAGAATGACCAGATTTGGGGGGGGGGGAATGGTTTTGAAATAGAAAAACGTTACTTGTTATTATTGCCAATAACTTGCAAAAAAAAAGCAAATATACATTAAAACTTTGGGTATTTCTAAACTCAGGACAAATAATAGAATCTATTTAGCAGGTTTTTTCATTAGTTTTTGCAGATGAGTGAAAGATTTTTCAAATAAAAATGAGAAAAAAGTCATTTTTTAACAAACAATCCCCATATTTTATGATTATTTTTATAGTAAATTAGATGATAAAACTAAAGGTATCTAAAGAAAGTCGTGTTTGTCCTGAAAAAAAACCAATATATAATGTGTCTGGATGCACAAAATGAGAAAGAAGAAAATTACAGCTAAACAGAAACACTGAAAATGTTAAAAGAGCCTTTATCCCAAAATGTACTACGAGTAAGAAACAGTCTGGTTAATAATATGCCTTATGACCAATGCTCTGTTCAGTGAAAATAAATGTGGCCCTATTATAGGGAATATATAAACGTTCTCACATTATCTGATTTCTCCTTATAGTCTTAGTAATGATTTGAGATAAAATAATTTCCATTTAAACAGCCTACCAGTAACATTTAAAAAAATAACTTTCCTGGCCCTCTAGATGAACTGATCAAGGGATTGAAAAACTATAACCCTGGCTATTAACCTAAAATCTAAAAAGAGATTCACACCATATGTATTCCTAATATTTAAATTATATATATCTCAGTAAAATAATACCTCTATTACCAATATTTACCAGCTGTTTCTGTTAACATAATATTTAACTCCTTCCCATTCTTATGTACTGAAATTATGTAATACATTTTGTTTAAAATGTTGATGCTTTGATTCGTAAAAACAGACTCAAAGAATCTGATTTCCTCCCTGAATTACAGATCCAATAATGGAATGGATATAGCTGAATTGGTCCCCAGTGGTCTATTATTTTATTATTAACCCCATTTCAGTGTTAACAGGCTGGTTGTTGTAGGGGACACACAGAATGGGATCCCTTGCTTCCACTGGCTTCATTTAATTATAAACTAAGCCCTCATCACCAAGAGCAGGAGATTTTATGTAATTAAAAATTAAACTTGCTTTTATTTTTTTTTACTTTTAATTAATGGTATTTGTATCTTAATTATTTTTGTCTGTTTTAGACAGGGACAGGGGTGTTTCAGGTTGGCTGAAGTTGCTTGCACTTGCATGCTCACATATTAGTGCAAAGTGTGGTCATTCATGTTAACGCTTATTCCCTTCTGCCACTACTCTACATATGATGTAATGTATATTTTTTTATTTTATTATATTGGCAAGTATTCAAATAAAGCAATGATTGAGCAATTGTTAAATTAGGAGCTTGTTTTCCTCAAGGTTTCTGTGATCCGTAAGAATTATGTGCATACTTCAAGGTGTAGGTGAACCAGTTCCAGAATAGTCTTGTGGGAAAATCAGAATAACTTTTCAGAAAAACTTATGGGAAAATCAAGTTGAATTAAGATATCTGTAAAATTGCAACTAATTGGGCAATTATGATAAGGAACATGCACTAATTACTTTTTTACTAAGGTAAAATTAAAAATCTTGAACTTATATGACTTATGTCTTAATTCCTTACTAGGAATGTTAAGCCTTTACTTTGAGAGTGGATATTTTCTCTTTCTAAAACTCTTGTTACTGGAACATGCATGTTGTCTCGATTTGAATGATTGCCCCCAATATCGCATTTATTTATTCCACTACATTTTGTCAAATACGATATATCTTAGAAATTTAAGTGAGATTTGATTTTAGACCCAATGAAATGAATATAAACTGCTTTGCATAATTTGTAAAGAGAAACATCTTAAATGGCACCTGTTTTAAGTAATGAAATCATAATGACAGAAATAAAAATTATAAATATACTCATAAATAAAATAATTTATATTCATACCTGTTAAATAAAATATAAAAACACTGTGGAAATGTTTTCACAATGATCGCCATCATGCAAACATGTTTAAAAAAAAAAAAAAAAAGGAAATTGGGACAGTTTAAAAGAAAAGAAAAAAAACTCTATAGTGTGTTCAGACCTGCTGTGAACTGATGCTAGTTACTGGTGATGTGGACAGCGTGATTACAGAAAACTCTGCTTACTTCACTGATTACTGCTCAAGAAGGGCACTTTAACTTAAACAAGGGAACTATTTAGATTTTATGAACTCTGACCTCTGTGATTGTATAGAGTGCACCTCACATGTCTAATCCATTTCCTGCCCTAAGTTTTCTTACAAAGGCTGCCTGAACCAATCAACAGCAATCAGCGACTTAAATATAGGGGGGAGAAAATGAGGGTGAAATCATGCAGGTCCTGAGAAGATGACCACTCCCATGGTATACACATAAGGCTGAGTTTTAATACATATTATATACTTTTACACTGTTATTTAGCTTATAGAATTGTAACCTTGAGAAAAAAAAGTAGGCTTTTCTCTGAACTAGTTTCAATAACACAGTAAAATGGTAACATAATCCTTAAAGTTCAACCTTTCTACCTATGCTTGATCCAAAAGAAGGCCAAAACTCAATTAATCTTTTTTTCGTATTTTGCCCTTGGAAAAAAAATCCTTCTTGACTGCAAAAGACTGTTAACAATGCAAATACCTTGTATAGTAATCTTTTTTTCTTAAATGCTACATATGTGCCTTAACTTCTTCCAGGATACATGCAGGCTGAAAATATTATGACAATATTATTATTATTATTATTATTATTATTATTATTATTATTATTATTTTGAACTAATGTGACACATGCTATGAAATGGTATAACACAATTATCATTCATTAATAAATTAATCTACATTTCACTTTTTACTGCACCTAATATACAGTGGGCTGCTAGCCAAATTACAAAGATGATCATTTGATTTAAAACTAAAATTAAAAATCTTTTTTTTTTATCCTGTGCATCTGCAAAAATATCCTCTCAGTTATTGGAATAGCTGGAGCTGCTATAATATTGCCAGGACCTTGAATATCAAAAATGTAGTTTATTAATAAGAGTATGTAGCGTAAATCTTGAGTGCCATTTTGCTGTTTAGTTTTAAACACAGATTTAATAATCAGTGTATTTAACAGCATAGATTGAAACCAGAAGTACATAGAGACATGTAAAATAAATATTTGAGGAAACATTTGCATAAATGCTTACTATTTTACATCTGTATATTACAGCACTAGTACTACCAAGTACACCCGAGTACAAAGTGGGAGCCAAGGCAAGTGTACAGCAACCAGGCACCCAGCAACCAATGCACCCAGTGGGGTCTTGTTACATGACCCAATGAAAGTAGGGGGCAACAGTGTGACAGTGCAGTGAAGACAGGGCTCTGTGTTAGGTAAGACAAAGGAAGGGGGAGCCATGCAAAGTGTATTGATTGTGAGAGAGTCAGTGTTTAAGTGTATGGCATTAGCATGTGTGCGAGCGTATGGTGTTAGCATGAGTGTGTGTTACTGTATGGCGGTAGAGTGTGCATGTGTTAATGTATGGTGTTTAAGTGTTTTAGTATTTTGGTTAGCATGTGTGTGTGGTTTGGTTTTAGAATGGTTATGAGCATGCGCTTAGGATGTTAGAATGTGTTAGTGTTTGGTGCTAGAGTATCAGGCTGAGCTTAGGGTTGGTGGTGGAAGTGAGAGGAGGGAGATAGTATGTGTAAGTGTATGGCGGTAGAGGAAGTTGGTGTTAAGTGTGAATTTGTGTGTTGGTATGTGCATGTGTTTTAATTACAGGGGGATGATGCTGAAGAAATACTGCACCCAGGTGCCACTAACCCTAGGCTCACCCATAGTATTTATGTTTTTCAGCCCTTTCTTGCAGTAGATTATTTTAGTTAATTATAATAATTATTGTTTTGTGGTAAGGGTAGCGGCAATATGTTTTTTTCTTTTACATTTAGAATATGTCAAAGGGTGAATATGTTAATAAAAAAAGTGAGTGTTTGCCCAGTTTCTGTCTGCAGAATCCAGAGCTTAGGCAAAATATTAAGCAGACAGAACATATCATTCTCTGGAGATTCCAAGTATGAGAAGAAACTAATTTAAACTGAACACCTTTAATTCCAGATCCAGAGGTTCTCCTACTGAATGAAGTGCCAAATTATATATACTTATTTTCATTAAAAGGGCAAGTCTAATGTTCCTAGAAAAAAATGTAAAACCATCTATTGAAAATTAAAAACTGACAATTTCATTCAAAGCTTTCTTCTAATTATGTAAGGTCTATATTTGAAATTAGGTGTTTGAAATCTTTATATTTCAGCAGATTGGATTCAATGGGCCAAAGTCCTTTTCATTAATAGGGCTTCTGCAGTAAAATTACATAACGTATTACGACTTAGGTAGGTTTTGCCATTAGGGAGTTTTGTATACGACAAAAAACAAGAACATCAAACAGTGAAACAAAATATATTAGCAACAAATTTAAAATATACATATTACAGAGAGAATAAAGTTAAAGTTTAAGAATATGTATGTATATATATATATACATACATTGGAAGAACACATCTCCTGGCACATGATATACTTGTGGCCATTCAGTTCAGTGCTGACTCATAAAGCACTTCCATTAAAATCAAGCAGCCAATTAGTGGCGAAAGGTGGAAGAAAAAATGTTTTTTTTCATTTTTAAAGAATACATATTCTAAAATGTTTAACTTTAGTCTCTTGGTAATATGGTTAATTCTTATTTTAACTATAAAATCACATGACTTTATATAAGTGTACCATGTTTTTAAAAGTTACCACTTATCCGTTAGCAGATACCTAGTGCATTTATATTTCTATCAATGGAATTTTTTTGTTTGCCTCACTATAATAACTTATAATGACTTTAATAATTTAGATTTATGAGTATATGAATATATTTATATTATATGCACTGATATAGGTACCTTACCCAGAAAAGGGCTTGAAAGGTTAAGTGAGCAGGTGGGGGGCAGATACAAGGCAGGGCAAACTTGCGAGGGGACTGTGGGACACAGAGAGAGAGAGAGAGATTTTTGGGGAACAGATTTCGTTTGTGTCCAAATTGATTTTTGTGCAAGTCTAGTCCCTATTGTTGCAGAGCAACAGTAACTATCATCAAAATACTGGCTTGCATTTTAAGGGAAACATTTAATAATGTAGGTTGTGCTTTTTTTTGCAATAAACTTAATTGTGTTAATTTTTTTTTATTTTTATTACTAATGTATAATTTAAACATAATATTTCATACAAAAAATATGTTTGCAATAGATTTTTATAAGGACGTTGACTAATGAATGGCAATAAAGCAAAGCACAGACGTAAAATGTATCCATGGGATGTTTCCATGCATAAATTATAATGGAGGGACAGATATCTGGTGACCCAAACCTATAATAGCCCCCCTACAGAATACTTGTAAGTACCCAACATTCATATTTTCAGTAAAAAAAAGTAGTTCACACTAAGCATTCCTAGGAAAATGTAACTGTGTTCCTATAAGAAAAGTTTATTTTAGAGCCAATGTTGAATGTTGGCTTCTGGGTGTCATTAAGAGAAGTTTTGAAAAGGCAAGGAGAGTTATATAAATTATGTACCGAAATGGCCACTCTTAATGTAAACCTTTTTACATTTTGAAAATGATAATTGTTATTTTATGATCACTTACATCACCACAGGATTGAAATAACCTTCCAACTGCATCAGTTATTTCTCACTGGGTATATGTATTTTACCGTACCTCATTACAGTCATTTATAAGCAAATGGTTTATGAACAGAATTTTGTAAAGAACTGTACAAAATAAGGGATTCTTTTCACATGCCAGCATTGCACATAATTTGCTTAGGCTTAGTGCTCCTCTATTTGAACCATGAAACAACAATCAAAAAAGCGTCTTGCATAAAATCCATGATTTTAGTTTCAATAACATTTGAAAAGTGAGGTTTGTTATTGTGAGAACCTAAAATATGTGCTGAAAAAATGTTTTTCAGAACCTTTCAATATTCATTATATGTTCCTGGGTCCGTTTGTATGAAGGTCTGATTGTTCGTCCAACTTATTGAAAACCACAGGGGCATGAAAATAATATATTACATTTTCAGTTTGACATGTAATAACATTTCTAATGCAATATTTTTTCTTGGGTATATAATGATTTGAACTATGTTATTACTTTGATATATTCAAACTTAAAGGTCCCACATATATGACATCCTTTATATCTAAAACAAACCAATTGAAGTAGTTGATTTTGGTTTATCATTGATTGAAGATTAGGTGCCCCCCTAAATACAACTTTTAGCTTAAAAATGTTAAAAATGGTTTGTAATTATATGTTGAATATTAATATCCATTATACTTAAGGGACCTTTAGTTATTGTTTCAGTGTGTTTAACTTTACCCATGAGTAAAGATGTTTTATCTATTATACCTACTTCTTGTAAAGCATGGGACAATATTGGGTTCTTTTTTATAAAGGTCGGATTGTTTGTACAACTCACTGAAAACCACAGGGGCATGAAAGTAATATATTACATTTTCAGTTTGACATGTAATAAAATCTCTAAGACAATATTTTTTTCTTGGGTATAAAATGATTTGAACAATGTTATTACTTTGATATTTTCAAACATACAAGTCCCACATGTATGACATCCTTTATATCTGAAAGAAACCAATTGAAGTTGTTGATGCTGGTTTATCATTGATTGAAGATTTGATGCCCCCGTTGCCTCAATACAACCTGCAGATGACTAAATTATTATTATTATTTTTTAATACAGTGAAAATATATTAGGCAGTGGGTAAAGAGGGCATAACAAGTAGTGTATCTCAAAAATGTGCACATACAGAAACAAAAGGTTGAAGAAGGCCCCGCTCAAATAAACTTGCAATCTAGAATATAGTTCACTGTATTTTTGGATAGGTTGTATCTGAGCATTATATCTTTTATAAATGAATGGTTTTCTCCAGATTACATGTTTGTTATACTATGTAGTATGTATTCTTTATTTTGTAAGCTTTTTACATTTGAGGAAGTGAAATTTTGCGAAGTATTGTTATTTTCATATTATGCACAATATTTTTTAGTATATATTTTAATGTCAAGTGCAGCAACATTTAGCAGCAATTTAAAATGAATGGAAATCTCTGTGACAGTAAGAGTATTAAAATGCTGGCAGCAATGTGATTCACAATGGGGCCCCTAGAATGCCTGTGTCCCATGCAATGGCAATGTGCCAACTGGTCCTGCAGCTGGGGGGTCCTAAATTGCCCCCCTGTAGCAACGACTATGTACTCCCTCATGGCAGCCTTGCTTAAATAATTTGTACATAGAGCAAAGTGCATAAGCTAGGTGGCAATTAAAAGCATTAAAAAAATTATAGCGTTACCTCATAATTTTAATTACCTAAATTTTTATGTGTGATACTTTAAACATACTTTCACTCATTACAAAATCGAATATACCGTACTATGTAATGAAAAATCAGTTTGAAAAAAAATCTGTCCATTACTTTAGAGGAACAACAATCATCTCAGTGTTTGTGAATTTGTTGGTAGTCCCACATCCCTGTAATTTAGCAAAATTGATTTTTGGCAAAGGAAATGGGTTTGTATGCTGCTGTGCTCCCTTGTTTTAAAGATAAAAGTTTAATAATGAGATTTGCTTTTTCTGCCATGGACATTTCATTAAGGAGACATTCTTAGCAGGCATGCTAAATAAAAGCCTAGGGATTGGCTGGAAAAATCTGATGAATGTTAAATGCTTTATTGGACGGAAACAAAGATGAGAAGTTTGTACATCTTGTTTAACATGTCTCATTCTCATCAGCAGAACAAATAGCATGAAAATGAGAAAAACATTTAAATTAGCACGTTAAACACTTTCCAAATCAGACATGTGGGAAACAAATACGATGCTCAGGTTGGATACGTTTTTGGTATAAGTTTCAAAAGGTGGCAAACTTTTTTATAGTTACTTGCTATTTTCATTTCAATCAAGAAAGTTCCTGCATATCATCTGCATCGGTGGTTATGAGCAGAAAAGTAACCTTTAGCTAAGTCACTTAACCATCCATATATGTTATTTAGCTTCTTATGGGCTTCAGGTTTTTCTTCTCTACCACAATAGCTAAAAAAAGCTAACTGGTATCCAGGTAGGTTAGACATTTCACCAATCTTTTCCAAAACATATCCATTTTCTATGTTTCTGGACAACTGGACATGTTTGATATAGTTGATGGTTGATACAACCCTATATCAAGAGAAGGTATAATGAAAGGTCAGAGCTGATACCTGGACTTTACTATAGCATACCTATATTCATTTTTAGGAGGTAGAGTCCCTCTTTGAGACCTAATCCCCCCTCTCCCTCTTTCCCTTCCATGACTTCCCTCAGATGCTCAGAACACTAGGTATGCGAGCATCTTGTTGTTCTAGAGCCTGGAAAAATGTGTATGCAAATGAAAGAAAATGTGCTTAAAAAAATAAAGTATGGAAATAAAATGCATTATTCATTCTCTTCGTGCCCCACACAGTTATGTAACTACTATTAAAATAGTATGAACTCACATAAAAAGTATTGTTAAAGCCATGCCCCCTAGACAAGGTTCTGACAATGCAAAAGAAAAGTTCACAAAACATCTTGCCCTTGGCTACCTGGATCTCCATGCCTTTCCTTAACGCTTGAAACAAGCAGCATTATGTTTTCGTTCCCCAGCACACAGCCAAAACATTGTTTTGAGATTAGTTTGTTCAAAAGGATATTTTTCTACTTTGTCGAAAATAATTTGAAATACATTTTAAAGCAATATCAAGAATTTTCCATTAGATTTGGGAGGAAGGTATGTGGATCAGCAGGAACAGAGAGTGGGCTTCTTACAGGATACATTAACATCACTATTCACTTTCAGTTATTATGGTACTATGTGTAATTACCTATGTTTTACAAGTTGTACATTAATCTGGTGATATGAAAAAATGATATTACTGTCTTGACATTATCTTCTTAATCAGGATAAAGTTTATTCCAATATGCTTCTTAGCTTTTTCTGACGCACCAGTATGAGGTTCAATGTACAAAGATTCTGGCACTTTTCCGAGAGAGTGATTGAAACTCCGGGACTCAATTAGGACCTGACACGGAGATAAAATTAGTACTTAAGAGTAAAGGAAATTGATTTCAAATGGCTTGTTTGAATGCTAGTTCAGTGACAGCAATTATAGCATTTCTGCAAAGCAATTTCCTTTAAACCCTTTTATAAATAAAAGGTTATAGATATATCCTCCATCCAATGACTACTGAACTACACAATAAATGGCTGGCTGTGCCATAATGTGTGATCCCCTGCATGACATCAGGAATCACACAGTTCCATGCCGTCATGATTTTTGGGCCACTTTTTTTCATAACAGCACGGAAGGTCATGAAGGTTTTAAGGGGTTAAAATATACTGAAAAAGTACAACTTGATAAAGCAAGTCAGTTCATTAATGTTATTATTTTTTAAACCAATTATCTCTGTTTAGATAAGTGTATATATTGTGTAAAACATGCTCTGCTATTTTGAAATGCTGCATCACACTAACACATACAGCCATACACACATACAGCCACTTTGGCACCATACACTTACATATACATACACACAGCACTCTAATATCAAATACTTAAACATATACACACACACAGCCCCTCCAACACCATACAATTACACATATAAACATACATGCACATACATGCGTGTAATGTAGTGTGCCCTGTAGATTAAAAAAAATATATAAATACATCTGTCCTTGAAAAAATAAATAATTTGTGAGGGTCCATAAAATATTCAAAAAGAGAATCATGGTTAAGGAAACAGTGTAAACGTAATGAAAAATATTTTTGGGCCTAAAGAAGGGAAGCAGTAAGGAAGGGTTAATATATATATATACATACTGTAGATATACAACAATCGGCCATAATATTATGACCACTGACAGGTGAAGTGAATTACACTGATAATCTTGTTATCATCAACATTTCGCCCTCACAGTTGATGTGTCAGAAACAGCAAAAATGGAAAGCACTAGGATCTGAGAAACTTTGACTAGGGGCAAATATTGATGGCTACACAAGGCTGTCCCATGTGGTGGAATCCAACGGACGAGCTACTGTAGCTCAAATTGCTGAAAAAGTTAATGCTCTTTCTGATAGAAAAGTTTGTTGTGTATGGGGCTGCATAGTTGTAGTCACTTACCGGGAGAACACATGGCACCAGGGGCATCCATGGATGCCCTACTTTGCAACTTACACTGCTGCAAATGTCTTGGTGCCCGATACCACAGCATACCTTCAGAAGTCTAGTGGAGTCCAAGCCTTGAAAGGTCAGGGTTGTCTTGGCAGCAAAAAGAGGACACAATATTAGGCAGGTGTTTATGATGTTATGGCTGGTATAAATATATATTGGTATATTTATGTATGTATATACTGTGTGTGTGTATATATATATATATATATATATATATATATATATATATATATCACTTTAACATTTAACACTCTAAACTTTAACACAATGAAAATCCAACTTGTTTGTGATCTTTGTACTGTTGTTTTAGTATGCATATTTATTATTATATTGATTATTATTATATTGATAAATGGCATGATTCTGGTTTAGTGTACTCTGTGTCTTCCTAAATAGTTATCCCTTTTAGGTATGGTTTGCATAATTAGCTAATAGCGTTTATTAACCAAAGTAATATTAGTATTGCCAAAAAGAGACATCTAGGCAATGCCATTGACCAATATTAGGGTGCCTTGCAGTCAAAAGGTTTGGTTACTTAATTCCATGTAACATAGTTTCTTGCTTTGATGCACTTATTACAAGCTTATTACATTAATTAGCGTAGAAGTCGTGTTTGTGATTGAAAGGTTTTGTAAGTGCAAAGCTTAGTACATAATAAAACGCATGTATTAATTAGTGTGTTCACTAAGAATTGACTTTTTCATATTTAAAGACCTTCAGCGGTAAGGGTTTACATGAAAATAAATTAGCACAGCAGACATGTTTTGTTTTAGATCTACTTTGACATAAAAAAACCACTTTTGCTATTCTCAAGAAGCATCTGCTGATGTGAACCATGTCTCACTTTCTCACATGTCTCACATTTCAGAAGACCTACATTCAGGGATTGTTACCGTATTTGCTCGATTATAAGACGACCCTGATTATAAGACGACCCCCCAAAATCTGAATATTAACTTAGGAAAAAAAGAAAAAGCCTGAATATAAGACGACCCTAAAGGAAAAAAGTTTTACCAGTAAATGTTAATTCATGTAAACTATTTTTTTTAATAAAAGCTATGATTGAGAAAAATATTTTTTTTTTGTTTTTATTTCTTGTATTTTCCAACCTGTCCCCCAGTTACGCACATCTGCCCCCAGGCTTGCCACACCAATATGGCACTGTGGCCCATGATATGCCTTTTAACCCTCTATATGCCACTGTGCCCCATGGTATGCCTTTTGACCCCCTATGTGCCACTCTGCCTCCAGAAATGCCTTATACCCCTATATCCCATTCTGGCATTTAGGGGGTTAAAATGCATATTATGGGGCAGAGTGGCATATAGGGAGGTATAAGGCATTCCAGGAGGCAGAGTGGCATTAAGGGAGTTAGAAGGCATTATATAGAGCACTCTGCCTCCAGAAATGCCTTATACCCCTATATGCCACTCTGGCATTTAGGGGGTTAAAAGGCATATTATGGGGCAGAGTGGCATATAGGGAGGTATAAGGCATTTCAGGAGGCAGAGTGCTCTATTAAATGCCCCCTTAACGCCACTCTGCCTCCTGAAATGCCTTATACCTCCCTATATGCCACTCTGCCCCATAATATGCCTTTTAACCCCCTAAGTGCCAGAGTGGCATATAGGGGTGTAAGGCATTCCAGAAATGACACACACACACACACACACACACACACTTACTTACCGGTGCTTCCAATTTCCTGCTGTATTGCCGGGGCAGCGGGTTGACGTCTCATTCCGCGGCAGCCGGAAGGAGGTGGAGTTGGCAGCGGGGGTTTGTATGCGTCCGTCGCAAATACCTTCCCCGGCTGTCAGAGATCAGGAACTCTGGAACTCTGATCTCTGACAGTCGGGGAAGGTATTTGCGACGGACGCATACAAACCCCCGCTGCCAACTTCACCTCCGGAAGCACCGGTAAGTGTGTGTGTGGGGGGGTCGGGTGAGACAGGAGGATCCAGGTCCCCTGCAGCGGTGCGGGGGATCTGGATCTTAGTCTCCTAATCAGACCTCTATTTGAGGTCTGATTAGAAGACGACCCCGATTATAAGACGAGGGGTATTTTTCAGAGCATTTGCTCTGAAAAAAACCTCGTCTTATAATCGAGCAAATACGGTAATTTTCATAAAGCTGGAAAGGGTTACAATGTAATATTAAAGAGATTACATATTCATCAGTGCACAGTTAGACACATTGTTTATAAATGGAGACAATTTGGTACTGTTGCTACTCTCCCTAGAAGTGGATGCCCAGCCAAGATAACTCAAACATTGGAACTGGTCTACCATAAAACATTGAAAAGGCATGTTTCTCTAGGGTTCATTGTATGACACCATAGAGGAAGTCGCTGCTCTCCAATTTAACATCACTGTTTGTCTGAAGTTTGCCAAGAAATACCTTGACACTCCACAACACTACTGGGAAATTGTTTTATGGACTGATCAAACTAGGAAAAGAACACTCAGCACTACGTATGGCATAAAAAAGGGCACCGCATGCCCGCATGAAAAGATCATCCCAGTGGTGAAGTATGATGGAGGGAGCATCATGATTTAGGGCTGTTTTGCTGACTCAAGGCATGAACAATTAATGCAGAAAAGCAGGTACTTCTTTTTTAGTGATTGTTATGTTTCATTTCTGTATATTAGCATAGTGAAGTATTATGATTCAACCTTAATAATTCAACCATGTAAGTCAATGGAACCCAACTTAAAAAAAAATGTTAAAATAAATAAAAAAATACAAATGGTTAAAAAAAGTGTTAACATGTAAAAATAACTCCCCACTGATGTCACCATAAGGGGAACCACCCAGTTCCAACAAAATGTAAAAAAAAAAATTATAAAAAAAAAATATATATATATATATATATATATATATATATAAAGGCAAGTCTTAAAATCAGCGCTATATCTTCACATTGACCATTTAAGAGCCAGATGTAAGCAGCAACTCAGAAAGCTGATCGCTCACATCAGTTTTCTCTATTTTTCTTCAACATGGCACTTTTTTTTTTTTTCAAATTGGCTCGGTTCAAAGATGTCCCAAAAATAGAGCATGAGCACAGACTGGCCAGATGTCAAAACTCCAAAAACAATGGCTTTTTATCTCCTAAATAATCTGACAAACCCATGCATGAGAGGTATCACTGTATTCAAGAGATGTTGTTGAAAACACATTGGGTTGTTTGACAGTGACAGGAGGACAGGAGAATCACAAGTGGCGGGAGAGAAAGCTAGTGTCATAGTTAGACATAGGAGAGCTATTACTGATATTTATTAATTAAAAGAAAAGTATAGTTCTCAATTAACTTGAGCAGCCTCTCTGATGTACATTAGATTCCTTTAAATGATTTACTTAGAGATCTTAACTATGTTTTTTTTTTCTTTCATAACATTTGTTCCTATTTTTCACTAATGTTTTATTAATCTTTTCAATAAATCTGTTTTTAACTTTGGAGGTGACTTTCTTTGTTTGTAAATCCTTTGGGGGGGTTTCTTTGTTTTCTTTATTTTAAGACTGACTGTTTGTGGTATCTGTTGTAAAGCAGAATAATCCCATTTTTGAATGGTTCATGTACCAGGCTTGGAATAGTGCTATTACAAATAGTTAATACTTTTCACAATACGAAAGGGGATTATTGTTATTGTACAAAGCAGAATATATTTCTTCATCAAGCCTCACATAAGTTGTTTTTAATAAATTGTGAGATTGCAAATGAGTTGAACATCTGGGTTTTGTTCACTGTAGCTGGAATTTGCGGAATTGAACATTTCGATAGTGTGATTGTACTATGCATTATTAATAACCAAACCCAGTTGGCCCTTTTGTGCACATGCTTAAACCAGTTAACGTTCTTGAAAATCACCAAGCATTGGAACTATACATTGTGCAAAGCTAGCTCAGCCATAGAGTAAGGCTGGCTTTTCACAATGCATAGTAAAGTCAGCGAGTTGAAGTCTGAGCTCTCAAACAAATGCCCTGTATGTTTAAAAAAAATCTCATAGTCTTAACTATGCATTATTATGGGCCAATAAAAACACAAAGGGTTAATAGTATACTTTTCTTAATCTATGTAAATTGAATCAATCCCTAGAAAAAAAAAACTTTAGCATAACACTGGCTAGCTCTAAAGAGACATGGTTGTTAACAGAGTGCAAATGTAATTTATATTAGGTCGATATCTGGACAACAGCTGTTGAAAGATCTTAACTTTCCAAGGAAACTCATCACTGACTAAACTGATGTATGACAGTTACATGACATTTGTTCATAGCTTTTGCAAATTGTATTTATATCACATTGCAATTATTTAAGCCCTTTAACCGAAAGGAAACCATAAAAATGTCACTTTATTGTTACAAGGGGAAGCGCTTTTACATTTTAGGTATTTTCCTTGCTATAAAGCATGCCATACTATTTTGTCTCAAAAACAATTTTCAAAATATAGTGTTTTAAACCTTGCATACCTATTGCACTTATTTGTATGAATAATTCAGATATTGTCCTTTGTGGTGGTCAGCATAATAATTGGGTATTTAGCGCCTGAAACTATACAGTATTTGAGCTAAGATGATTGAGGAACTGAAGTATCTATTGTATTTGTAGGTAGGTAGTATTTAGATCCCATTCATGGAAGACAGTGAGGTCAGAAAATTAGAATAAATTGTTATGCTGGTTTTGCCCCTATATGCCAGACCCTAAAATAAGTAAACTTATTGAAACGCAAGGGTTTAAGCCTGTAGGTGGGGTCTACACAAGGTTAAGTGGAGGAGGCACCAAAAAAGGGAGGAACACATAGAAATGTTAATTAACATCCTTACTAAAGTTAGAAGGTGTGTTTGTATTTGTAAGTATACAAAACTTATTAGCACTTTTTATCTTGTATTCCCATAAATATTGCAACTATATAATGAAAAAATGAGCATGGTCTACTCTTACAATCTTTTCTCCATCTTGCAATAAAAAACAAATGTTTATTTACGGTAAATGACCACAGACCTCTTTAATGCTGAATACCTAAAAATAAAAGAATATTCCGACTCAATCATTTTTAAGTACTTGTATTTTTTAAACCTGTTCTCCAATACAGATGCAATCTTTAGGTTAGATTAAAAGATCATAGACTGTGCAAACATGATATAGGAAACTATTATGGTATCTCCCTAAAACATTGCATATCCTTATTTTAAAGAAACACTTAAGAAAACATGCAACTTTTGAAAGTAATGCATTGTTGTTATAATCTCACTATATGACCCCAGTAGGAAACAAAATGTATATTCCTGAGGAAGTGGCATCTGATACTTAGTCTAGTTGAAAAGAGATTTTCCTTCTTGTATAAATATTATTTATTCTTTATTTTAGGAGACAACAATGGATGGTCCCAGCAGCTCGATAAACTTTATGAGAAACACTATGAAAAGATAGGCATGAATTTTTTTGAATCTATCCAGAAAAATGCAGAATGCTGTAAGTATCCAAGCTGAATTTTTTTTATTATCAATGGCAGCTCAACATTTTAGGATATGGACCAGTTGAACTTCCCTGTTCACAGTTTGTTTGAAGGCACTTTTCTGTAAGTCATTGTTATGTCCTTTTTCAATAGATCTTGTTGGAATGAATGTTTTTTTTTAGGAAGATTATGGTAAATTTGATTACCTTTAATAGACATAAAAAAACATGCATTCATATATTCTGCAGAGTAAAACTACATGACCCCTCCATACTTCTGTTTGATGTTTGTTGGTACAATTAAATGTTCAAGATGCTCTTATCAGCCATCTAATTCTATGCTTTCTACATTTTGGAACAAAGAATTGGGACAAACAGATAATTATCTTCATAGCTCCAATATGCCTTAATCCACTTATCATGAAGCCGCAATTATTCCAGTGTTAAAGATGAATGTTCCTGATTGGTTGGCAGAAACATTTGTTTACTCTAATCTGCATCTAGCAAACTCAATCTCTCTTGAATTCTAGCATGCTTAGAACAGTGCCCGATAAAATGTCATCTCTATTACAATGGTTGTCTTGACTGAAAGCTTCAATATGTGAGAACTTCATAAATAAAGGATTAAATTATCACAACAAAAGCAACATGCTATACTTAGCAAGTTATGTCTATTGTACGGTGCATTGTGCTCAATAGAACTGACATAGGTTTTTGTTTAATGCTTGGATGGCAAGAGGGATTATATATGTTTACAAACATGCTGAATTCCTGCAGGTTTTTGATGTACCACAACGGTATTTCTAATATAGGTTTTAGACCTAGGTACAGTATTTAAGATTCTCTAAACTGTCCCTTTTTTAGGAAAAACTGTCCACTTTGGGACCACATTCTCTCCATTTCTCTTTCCAACCTTAATGATGAAATTTTTTCTAGAAGTTCAGACTCTTTGAACTTTTTTGGTTATCACATTAAACTACAACCCTATAAGTCATTTTTGTTTTAACTTAATATCATAAATAAGTTTAAAACGTTTGGATGAGTGTATGTATATATATATATATATATATATATATTACTCTTAGATATGTATCTTTACATGTGAGTACTGCTAGAGAAAGTTTAACTGAGTAACAACATATACCGGTATTTAAGAGTAAAAACATATTCCCCATAACTGCAATAAACAGTTTGACCGTGCAATGCACCAACACCAGATGGCAAATCAGTGATTTTCCTCTTTGAGAATGCAGACTATACCTAACTAACGTTACGGCAGAGAAATCATAGTTGTGTCCTATGCCATTAGAAAGAAATGTTCAGTCTTCTAATTTGAGGTTACCCTCAAGGTAACAAAAGGCTACTCCCTATGTAACCACCAACCAGGTCCCAACCATGGAGCACAGCAAGCGTGGTTGTGGTTTCCATCTGTATTGTCTAATGGTACAGACATAGAGGGCCATCATAATGATAATGTGTATATTGTATTATTTATTATAATGTCTCTACATCCCAATCCATTATTCAAATCTACCTTGCTAAGAAAAGCAGCCTTCTATACTCAAAAAACCTATACATTATTGCTTTTATCTGGGCTAGATTGTGCTCTGAAGAACAAGAGGCCAAAGTTTACCCTATGTAAATGATTGCTTCCCAACAGATATGTGAGTGGCAAAAACACTCTCATCCAGACCTAACCTAAGAATCTATTCAGTCATTATTTAAATGGATAATATTTAGTAAAGCAGATATATTTGCTTCAACAACTGCAATTTGCTCCCATGCAGTTGTTGTACAACTGCATGGGAGCAAATTGCAGGAAGGTTGAACTTGATGGAATTAGTAATTTAGTTTGAAAAAAGAGCTATGTTGCTAATGTATGTAATGTATTAAATATTTACATTTTCTGTACTGGCCCTTTGCACCAAAATTGATCCAGTTTTCCTTTTATATGTCCCCAAATACATTATTTAAAGCCATTTTTAAGTGGATTTAAACTGCTGGGAAAAGTGCAGATTTCTTCTATTTTTGCATATTTCTCACAGTAAAGTGTTTCAGATCATCAAACTAATTTTAATATAATATTTAATATAATGTAAATACAAAATGCAGTTTTTAAATGATGATTTCATACATAGAATGAAAAAAGCTATCCAACCCTACCTGGCCCTATGTAAAAAAAGTAATTGCCCCCTTAGTTACTAAATCAACCAATTAACCAAATTTAACTGATCATTTGGTTCAATTTCACTAGACACACCCAGGCATGGTTACTGCCAGCCCTGTTGAATCTAAACACCAATTAAATAGAACATGTCTAGCAAAGTAAAGTAGGCTCAAAGGTCTCAAAAACCAGCACATGATGACGTGATCTAAGGAAATTCAAGAAGAAAGTCATTATCATTTATCAGTCTGGAAAGGGTTACAAAGCCATTTCTAAAGCTTGGGAACTCAAGTAAACCATGGTGAGAACCCTTATCTATAAATGAGAAACGAGTGAGTACCTGGGAGATGGTACAGCAGGCCAGTCTCCCCAGCGGCAGCAAGAGCACCAGGGAGGGGTTGCAGGCAGCATCACTCCCCAGTGGCTGAGTGACTACCCGGGAAATGGCGCAGCCGGCCAGTCTCCCCAGCGACAGCTCACAAGTCCAGGAGCAGAGGATTCTGTCCTCCCTGCCCAGCAGCCGACGGACAGCCAACAAGATGGCACAGTCAGCCCATCTCCCCAGCGGCAGCAGGAGCACCAGTTTTGGGTGGGAATTAATGAGCCTGGACTGATTGACTATGGAGTCAATCGGTGTGGGGTCTCCTCCTGGGTCAGTCCCAAAATTCCTCCACAAAGATGTAAAAGACTCATTGCCAGTTCACATGGGTGATCTGAAATATTTAAATGTGACAAAAAAGCAGAAAAAAGGGGTGAATACTTTTCACAGCACTGTATATTGTAATGTGGGATTATTGATCAAACAGTTTCCGCAGTCTCCACAGTTTTCCGAGTCTCAGCTATGCCAGATTAAAACGTTTTGTCTTTTTGGAAGACCATTTCCCAGGGCACCCCAAATATTATATCCAGTCTGCTTTCCCTCACAATGGGAGCCAGAATGTGCCTCTTACAGCACAGATCTTTGTTCCGTTCTCATTGTCTAATAATAAATAGAAATCTGTATTATTAGGTGTGCCGGTGATTAATGAGCTAACGTGTAATGTCTATTAAGAAAATTCTAAGATTCAGAGATCTACATTTCTGAAAAACAGTATTCTTATATGAATGTGGCCTGCAAGATTGGTTTTATTCCCATACTTAGCATCAAGAAAGTGTGCATTTATACGTAGCACTCCACTGACACCAAACATCCTTTGCACTTCATTAGACATGGAATACTGATATTGTTATTCCTCCTATATTGGAATGTCTTGGCAGTAAGACCACAAAAGAGTCTGAAGTGTGAAGACCAGGTTGTGTCACATTATCATTTAGGTTTAGGAGCTCTCTGATCTTAGGGCCTCTAGGATTTTGTCTCCCTAGTGGGTAATTATACCTGGATTTCGGTGACTTGCATTTCACCTCAATAACTATGCATTACAAAGAGCCAAACTTGGTGAGGTCTTCATGTACAAAGAATTGATTTGCATCTTTATAATGCATACTTTATGTGATGAGATGAAATTCTTAATCTTACCATAAATCACTGCAAAGTGAATACATACTAGAATAACAATGTTCTTTGTATATTTAGTTCCCTACCAATGGCCAAGTTAACAGCTAGTAGTTCTGTCTTGATCACTAAATTCCAAAGATTATACTCAGCTTTGCAACTAAAGAGTTTAGATGTAAGTTCTGAAACTAAAACCAGAACATGTGATTACTAATGAGATAATTGAGGGTTTTTTTTTTTTTTTAGGAAAGAAAAGGTCATGCTTAAATATTCACTACTCCCTGTTAATCAGCAGTACTGAACAAAATATGGTTACTGTGGGAGTTGTATCTAATTGGTACAATCTATACAGTCTAGTTGCAGATAAACTACTGTAGATCTGGAGGTGTTACTCTAGGCTGGTAATTGGATTACAAACAGAGCCCAGCTGATTGCATTATTTGATTTGTTCATAGCTTTGACACAGTTTTAGATGTATTGTTTATTTTTATATTAAATTACGCTCTTATTTTTACATGTTTGAATTACTCTTTATTAATGGCCATTTTTTAATGGTACCACTGTATCAACATGGTCATGCCAGGTTAACTACAACATGGTAACGGGGCAGCAGCTAAATTATATTACCTTCTTTTTTCATGATCCCAGCCCAATGCCTGACAAACCGTTGATGGGTTGATTAGAATATATATTTTCTATATTAGAAGAGAAAGTTGTTGTTATTTGCTGTTTGAATTTTTTCTGAAACAAGGTGTATCTGCTGATATACACTTCATCATAAATACACACGAAATGTTGAAAAAAGGAGAATATTAAAAGAATAGGAGTCACTGAAAACAAACAGAACTGAAACTGAGTGTGGCGGGGTACTTAAATGTATCGCTCAAGGGGTTTTTTAAATGTGAGGGAAAATAAATGGCAGTTTAAAATGGCATAGAACATGTTAACACATACTTGTACAGAAGGAAAAGAGGACACTGCACTTTTACCCAGGGCCTCTGGTTTGGTCTATTCTATGATTAATTTTGCCCACTCTGTGCCTAAATTCCACCAGCTTTTTAATCTACTCCCAAGAATGGCTGCAGTGGCTTACCAAGAAAGTGTAAGTTTTCCAGGGGCCTATCTGCCCTGCATTTGGTTCTGGAAGCATCTCCACGTGGCTGGCTGTCGTACAGATCAATTGCAGGTCATGCACAGTGATGTCTCCTGGCCTAGGCCGACTAAGCCCAGACCTAATGTGGCTTGGTAGATCAAGCCCCAGTACACCAGGGGGCTTAATCTACTAATGTGGCCGTCTTGGTAGATCAAGCCCCCTGGTGTACTGCTGGTCAATGGGCTAGTTACAGGGGAAAACCTTCTGGTCATGAGGTTCACATAATCTAATGCCACCTGCAATTATATATATAACGATTTTATATATATATACCGTATTGGCTCGGATATAGGCCGCCCCCGTATATAGGCCGCACCCTAAAAGTTTGGTGCTTTTTTAAAGAAAAAGTTTTTTTTCTTTAAAAAAGCACCAAAAAAAACATGCTGCCACTCTGTCCCCCCCCCGAGATATGCTGCCACTGTCCTCCCTCCCCGCGATACGCTGCCGCTGTCCTCCCTCCCCGCGATACGCTGCCGCTGTCCTCCCTCCCCGAGATACGCTGCCGCTGTCCTCCCTCCCCGCGATACGCTGCCACTGTCCTCCCTCCCCGCGATACGCTGCCGCTGTCCTCCCTCCCCGCGATACGCTGCCGCTGTCCTCCCTCCCCGCGATACGCTGCCGCTGTCCTCCTCTGCCCCCCCCTCCTCGACTTACCGGAGCAGACTCCCGGGTGTCTTGCGGGGCTGGCGAGGGACATCTACGCAATACGCGTATGCAACCTCCGGTACCGGAAGTTGCATGCGCGTATTGCGTAGATGTCTCCCGCCGGCCCCGCAAGACACCCGGGAGTCTGCTCCGGTAAGTCGGGGGTGGGCAGAGGTAAAACGCTTAGATAACCTCCCGTGCCGGCACCCCCCCCGTGGGAAGTGCTGGCAGGGGAGGCTGTCTGAGCGTATCGGGGAGAAGGATGCAGGTCCCCTGCACCGCTGCGGGGGATCTGTAGCTTAACCCCGCTGCCTGCCCGGCGCCCGGGACTGCATGTCCCGGGCGTCGGGCGCTAGACCCCGAATATAGGCCGCACCCCCACTTTAAAAACTTAAAGTGGGGGAAAAAAGTGCGGCCTATATTCGAGCCAATACGGTATATCTCCTTTTTTTCATAAAATATGCAGATTGAAATAGAGTAAATAACACAAAACCTTTACTTTTCCTCTCACTGATTTCTGGGCCTAGAAAGTTTTGTCCTCTGAAGTGACTATAAATTCACTTTATGTTCAATTTATTCCTACAGAAATTAAAGTGCCAGGAAACAGATGGCTAAATACACACCAGGACAGACTCTGCCACTCTGCCACCCAAACAAACAAGCCAGGACAGGCTCGGCCACACCGACACCCAAACACACACACCAGGGCAGGCTCTGCCACACTGACACCCAAACACACACGCCAGGACAGGCTCAGCAACATCAACACACCAAACACACACCAGGATAGGCTCTGCTACACCAACACCCAAACACACACACACCAGGGCAGGCTTTGCCACACCGACACCCAAACACACCCACCAGACAGGCTCTGCATCACAGACACAACACACACACACCAGGACAGGCTCTGCCATGCCAACAGCCAAACACACGCACCAGGACAGGCTCTGCCACACCAACACACAAAACACACACACACCAGTACAGGCTTTGCGACATTGACACACCAAACACACACACCAGGACAGGCTCTGCCACACCAACACCCAAACACACACACACTAGGACAGGCTCTGCAACACTAACACCTAAACACACACACTAGGACAGGCTCTGCAACACCAACACCTAAACGCACACACCAGGACATGCTCTGCCAAACCGACACCCAAACACACACACACCAGGGCAGGCTCTGTCACACCGACAGCCAAACACACCCACCAGACAGGGTCTGCAACACAATACACACACCAGGACAGGCTGTGCAACACCGACACCCAAACACACACACCAGAACAGGCTCTGCCACAATGACACCCAAACACACACACACACCAGGACAGGCTCTGCCACACCACACCCAAACGCACACACCAGGACAGGCTCTGCCATTCTGACACGCAAACACACACCAGGACTGGCTCTGCCACACCGACACCCGCATCAGTACGGGTTAATCTACGCAAAGCATAAAAAATGCTTTCCACACTGGTTTCTTTTTTGTGTGTTTCCCCCTTGTGTATTGATGCCCCAGCTAGCCCTCCCTTTGGTTTTAATGTATCCCCACACCCTTGTGTATTGCCCCATGTGCATTTGTGCCCCCAGCCACCCACCCCCTTTGTGTATTGATTTATGTGATGCCCCAAACACACTGTTGTGTACTTATAGTGTATTTGTTTAGTGTAACTAAATCATATTATATAAGACTTATACAAACAGCTGTTCATTAAAGCATCATGTAATTATTGGCCTCTGTACTTATCGTCCTATCTTCTTTTTTCTCCAGTGCTTGGTTCGGTGCCAGCGCAATGTTTGTGCCGAGGTTTAGAACTTGACTGTGATGGAGCCAAATTACGCACTGTCCCTTCAGTCTCTTCCAATGTGACCATGATGTGAGTAATTCAGGACAAACAGTCTTTTAACCCTGTGAGCGAAATGAATAGGAGCCACATTTTGGAATGAACAATAAATGCTTCTGAGAATGAAACTCCTGTGTTGTTCCATGGAGTCTCTTCATAAAATTTAGATTTTTCACCACCTTATTTAGCAAAAGTAGCCTGCTGTTTAAATTTTTATTTAATTCAGTGGGATAATGCTACAAGTCAGTGAGTGACTCAATATTTCTGATGGGTTGAAGTACATTGTTAACTAATTGTCATTACTAAAGAAAAAAATACTTTCCATTCACTTATGCCTGTAATTTCTTTCTTAACAAACTGAAGTTAAATAAATCTGCTGGGGTGCTGATTCAGTCTAACTCTAATGCAAGTGTCCAAATATAGAAATATAATCAGGAACAGATTTCCATCAGTTAAGTTCCCCCAGATGCCTTATAAGCAGGCCAGATCCTAGGGTCACTGGGTCATTTTTGCACCCCAAGGTGGGGAGGCACCCAAAATCACCACACCTATTTTCCATGGCAACCAAAAATCAATCCACCCATTTTCTATAGCACCCACTCCACCTCTTTGCCCCCCTCGACTTCACTAAGTAATATGTCACTTACTTCCCACAGTGCCATATTTGCCCCAAACAACTTACCAGTGCAACCTTTGCGCCCCAAGAAACTCCCCAGTACCATCTTTGTCCTTCAAACTAACCAGTGCCATCTTTGTTCCCAAACAGCTTGTCAGTCCCATCTTTGTGCCCAGTTTGTCAATGCTGTTTGGTCATCAAACAGCTTGTCAGTGCCATCGTTCTCCCCAAATAGCTTGGCAGTGCCATTTGTGGGCCCTACAGGTTGTCAGTGACATCTTTGCCCCCCAAACAGCATTACACTGAATGTGTCAGTGATATCCAGCGATCTGGCTTTTAAGAAAGTGAGAAAGCTAGCTGCTTTTGTGCCAGAGGCAAGAACATATAATTGTGCTCCCCTAAGTATTTACAGAGGTTATTTTAAGTCGGCACTTTAGAAATAAAGAAAAATAATAATAATAAACCTTGCCATGAACACTGGAATTCACATATAGCATTTTACCTACCCTAGTTTATCCTCAACCTTATATCAGAGGACAAATCTGTAACTTACTTAAAATGACACTCCAGCCACCATTTTCACTCTATTGCATATAATAGAGGTGTTGTCCCTTTACATTTTTCATGATACCCCCTTACAAATGCATTTGACCCTTCCCTCTATTGGCCAAACACATCTCCCTGCACATGATAAATTTAACAACCATCAGTAAGAGCCAGCTCTGGCTCGGATCTGACCCTGTGGGTGTTCTTTTAAAGCTTTCTTCCAAAGCTTTGATATGGAAGGATACTGTCCTATAGTTGCTTTTATGTGTTGATCTACTGTATGCACACGGCTGTTTTCTTCCTCCATGTTGCTCAGCACACCTGCACAACTCTATTTTTATGTGAAAGCCTGAAATTTACTTCAGTAAAAAAATTTTTTTTTTTTACTTCAGCCACAAGTAGCATATAGCCCACCCGCAACCATTGAGTATGAGCTGGGAAATCACTCAGCAGCCTGAGATGGGTATGAGTGTGTGTGACTTTAAGCAGTTAATTTTTATTCTGGGACAGTTGTGGAAAAATGTTCCCCAAGATGCAGGACAGATCTTCTGAGAACAAGACATGTGCTCAGTAGCTGGTTGGACTTTTGTAATGTATAGTGACGGTGGTGAGTTGAAAGCAAAACTTTACTACAACCCCATAATGTCAACTTCTACTTAACCAAAAATATAAGAATTTCCCGTGACCATTCATCAAGGACAGTCTAATGGACCGTGCAAGTCTAGTTTGGCTACATCCACTGTGCCCATATATCATTTGTATGTATCATACTGTTACAACTAACAACAGGTTCATTCTAAGTAAAAAAAAAAGATTATTAGAGCTTCACATTGCCCTTCTACATTTTCTACTTCTCCATACTCCTGCTGATATATGAGTTTGGTTCCACTTGAATTTAATGGCCCAGCGAATTCATTCCTGAACTAGTGAAATTGGAAAAAGGAAACCTGAAAATTTGCAAATTCATTGAAAACAAAGCTAAGCTGTAAGACAAATCTGTAACTTACTTAAAATGATACTCCAGCCATGATTTTCACTCTATTGCATATAATAGAGGTGTTGTCCCTTTACATTTTTCATGATACCCCCCCTTACAAATGCATTTGACCCTTCCCTCTATTGGCCAAACACATCTCCCTGCACATGATAAATTTAACAACCATCAGTAAGAGCCAGCTCTGGCTCGGATCTGACCCTGTGGGTGTTCTTTTAAAGCTTTGTTCCAAACCTTTGATATGGAAGGATACTGTCCTATAGTTGCTTTTATGTGTTGATCTACTGTATGCACACGGCTGTTTTCTTCCTCCATGTTGCTCAGCACACCTGCACAACTCTATTTTTATGTGAAAGCCTGAAATTTACACACATGCACATTTACTGCTGAGCATGTGTTTTTTTTACTTCAGCCACAAGTAGCATATAGTCCACCCGCAACCATTGAGTATGAGATGGAAATCACTCAGCAGCCTGAGATGGGTATGAGTGTGTGTGACTTTAAGCAGTTAATTTTTATTCTGGGACAGTTGTGGAAAAATGTTCCCCAGGATGCAGGACAGATCTTCTGAGAACAAGACACGTGCTCAGTAGCTGGTTGGACTTTTGTAATGTATAGTGATGGTGGTGAGTTGAAAGCAAAACTTTACTACAACCCCATAATGTCAACTTCTACTTAACCAAAAATATAAGAATTTCCCGTGACCATTCATCAAGGACAGTCTAATGGACCGTGCAAGTCTAGTTTCGCTACGTCCACTGTGCCCATATATCATTTGTATGTATCATACTGTTACAACTAACAACAGGTTCATTCTAAGATTAAAAAAAAAAAGATTATTAGAGCTTCACATTGCCCTTCTACATTTTCTACTTCTCCATACTCCTGCTGATATATGAGTTTGGTTCCACTTGGTTCCCAGCAAATTCATTCCTGAACCAGTGAAATTGGAAAAAGGAAACCTGAAAATTTGCAAATTCATTGAAAACAAAGCTAAGCTGTAAAAAATGTAAATGCAAATGATTAATGTACAGCCACTAAAAAGGAACCACAATGTAAGTATACAGTGGTAAACAAAAATGAAAAGTAATACACTACAAAGAATGTCTTTTTTCAGTTTTTAAGGTTTTATTAAGCTTATTTTCAATGCCCTCAAATCTTCATTAATCCCACAGAAAACTGAGAAATCTAAGTAGCGATGTACAGCAAAATTCCCTATTGAAAAAATAAAAAATAGGTTTTGGTCACTTGAAAGGCCCACTTTCTGGGGGTACAGCCAATACCTATTTATGGGTTCTGTGCAAGCTGTGGGCCAGTCCTTCATGATCTGTTCCAGGCCCTGTAATTTACCCTCTTGGCCTCCTACCAATGTCTGGGCCCTTGCAGGCTTTTGGGCCCAGATGGGGGATCCAGAATGTCTCTGTGACCCCCTTCCTTATTTGTATTGGTAAACCCAAAATGCTACTAATGGAAGAAACTATTTCATGTAAAATGTCATGGGTCAACTAGGAATGCTTGATTGTGGAAGAACAAATTGAAATTTATTGTCAAAGAAGATGGAAAGGAAATCTGTATTGTAAATATAACAGGGTACTGCAAATAGCTGAACATTTTGGATCTTGGTCGGATGCATAGTTCCCTTAAATTCATTTGCCCTTCTTTGTATGTTCAATTCTAGGTCATTGCAGAATAACATGTTGAAAAAACTTGACAGCGACGGTTTTCGCCTATTTCCAGATTTACGCAACCTGTAAGTCAAAAACTGTACTGTGGATATAGTAATGTCGAACAAGTAAATTAATAAATATTGCAAATGCCCAATTCTCACATTTGTACCTTTAATATTATAAATAATCTACAAATGATTGCCAGGAAAATAATTTAGGTTTCTTGTAAGTCAATTGTAATGATTCTCGACTTATGATGATACAATATTAGTTTATTCTTGTTTGTGGTAATTTGTTTTGTTCTGTGTTACATACTATTCAATGTCAATTCCATTGTAGTTCACCAAAAATACATTAAGCTATTTCTGCTGTGAAGCAAATACAGTTTACTGTAGTCAGCAACTTATTCTAATTCAGTTATACTCTTTTTCCAAACTAATGCTCATACTTTGACCTATTGTTTTTTTCTTTGTTATGCTGCCATATTTCTTTGTTTTACAGAAAATGAACCTGACGGGTCTGTTTTAGGTACACGTGGTGATTAATGTTAACTATTAAAAAAGGTTGTTCTGTACATGCATTGTAGCAGCACTCAATAATAAAAATTTAGAAGGAAAATAAGGGGATTTTTGAGTATTTAATGAAGCATAGTTTGATGGAGCAGTCCATAATTTACAGTAGAGTCCTGTAAAAGCTATAGTTGCCTATTTTGCATAGACATATATATAGATACGGTATATTCCTTCCAGTTTTTTGCTAATGGAAGAATTCTTCAGACAACTACATACTGTGTAGTCTCTGTGGATCTGGAGGCTACTTTGACTGCTCATCCTTTAATCATGCTGCCCCGTGATCATTTTTTTTATTTTTAATATAATACATTTTAACTCCCAGATTTCTACTGTGATGTCTGATCTGGCAGCAGCACATACCCTTTAACTCTGTTAAATTGTTGTTTGTTATGTTAGCACTTTGTACAAAATACTTAATATCTTGGAGGATTAGAGTAATCCTTTTGAGGTTTTTGATAATGGCATAATCTCACCCCCTGAAGATAGCTTTTTTTTTATGTAGGAAAAGCGCCCGGTTGTACCCTACTCAAATAACTTCCAATCTCATAAATTCACACAAAGACTGTTTATCATCAGACAGGTCGTTTGTGTTACTTTGAATTTGAATTTTGTTCCACATGTTTTGGTTTCTATTAATAACTTCCATGCGAGCTTCTAAAAAGGCATGTCTGTTGCAATTAACCTGTTGCCAAACCACACCATAACTCTGATCTAGAGATGGGAAGCCTCATATGGACCCTATTAAAACATCTAGCAGAATAAGAACTCTTTGTGTAACATGTGTCAACCTCACAAAGGTCAATGAATTACAAAGGAATAAATGCACAAGGGTGCCACAAATGTATCTTTAGCATCCATAGAATTCAGAAAACAGAAGCAGAAGAAAGTATTCTAATTAATTTAATTCAGCATCAAAGGGTAGCTAGGAACTTTGCTTATGACTATAAATTATGGGTGGAACACAGTAATGGCATAATAATAATATCATCTTCTTATTGGGTCATTGGAGTTCATAGAGCGAGGTATTTTCATTCCTTTAACAAGCAATTATTTGTAGGCGTATGAACTTTCTAGAGCCGTATAGGTCAGCTTCTCAATTTAAATCCGATGTTTGCAACTCAGCGGGATCTTAAATGTGTCCTTGTAAAACGCTGATTTTCAATGAGCAATTTTAATTTAATGTCTGTTTTTTTCCTTATCTGCAAGTCAGATGGCCCTTGCATCTAGGCTGTCTTTACTCTTATAGCTCATTTTCATATGGAAAAATTTTAAATCTTAAAAACAGCTAATGAGTAGACTGCAAACATATTTTAAAATTAATTAAAACACTTTCAAGTTGCATATTTAGACCATATTGTAGGTCTGTATTTCTACTGAAAATGAGGTATTGCGTAACTCATGAAATCAATAACAAAAGTTTAATATTCCAAATACTGGAATGGTATTTATTATGTATAATGAAGGGCCAGGAAACAACTTGTTGTAAGACAGCATGGTACCGTAAAATGCCCCAGACAGACTCTCTAAAAAAGAATTAATATTAAAGTACTTTATGGGCAAAAAAAGCACTTACCTTAAAGAGATTCTACAGCTCCCTGTCTCATTAAAGGGACATCTCAGCTATTATTTGAATTAAAGTGCATATGGTGACTGGATTGTCATTTTAAAAAGCCAGTTCTGGGTGCAGTGATCTTATATTAGAGTTTAAAAAAAATACTTAACCCCATAAATTGTGCCAGGCGACAGACAGCTGCCTGGATCACACGTACCCCTGGGAAGGGGACACAGTGGCAGGCACCCAGGAACATGTCCCCAATGTAAGAAAGTAGGTCTAGTGCCGGCCAAACAAAAAAAGGAACACCGGCACTCCATGAAGATATAAGTATAAAAAAGTATTTTATTTGGATGCTTGATCCCATATGTATAAAAATATAGTATGTCCAAAATTATTCAAGAAAAGTAAGAAAAATACAAAATACAAAAAATTATAAATAAATAACATACCAGCCGCAGAAAAAGAGAGACCACTTCGTACCTCAAGTGCTTTATCAAACGCTAATCCCACAAGACAAAACCAATAATAGCCTAAATAGCCAAAAGCTAATATAGCCATGTTAATCAAACCCTTAATGAAAATAAATAAAGAACACCTGATAGTAATAGCAAAAAATAAATAAATCCCCCAATATGAAATAAATTCCCGAGTATATCCGCTTTAAAGGTGCTTTTCCATCTAGGGGCCTACCTGTCATTTCATGCTCATGTTTGTGAAACAGCAAAGCTTTACAGATCCTAATACACAGTGATGGCCATATTGGCCTGTGATGGGAAGTGAGTGTTATGGAGTGTGATGATTTGTGTGGTAGGTGTGGTGGGAGTGAGGTCAGATTTGTTTGTTAGGTGTGATGAAGATATCTGTGATAGATGCAAGGTGTTTTATGTGATGGGAGTGAAGTGTGTGATAGGTGTGATGTGTGATGGGGTGAGGTCCCTTTCAAACTACAAGACCTTAAAGAAAACTCCCCTATTTAGATGTCAGCGATTGGCAGGCTAAGCAGTGAACACAGACAGGATTAAGAGGCCAAATGGTATGTTATTTTAAAAAGGGATACATTTATTTAAGATGCACACCATGGTAGTAAATAATAATATAAAATCAAGGATAGTTGGGGGGGGAGTTTATGTAGAAGCTATTAAATGAGTCTGTGTCTCAGCTGGAGGGTAACCAAGAAATATTGTTTAACAAAGCTGAAGGAACAACATAACGAGAGAAAAACACAGTGAAGTGAGAGAATAGCACATAGATTCATATGACCTCATTATTCAGAAGACATTTCAAACTTCAGCTTTTAAACTAAACTTGGCCAAATTGTCATTCAGGCTAACTTGCAGGATCTCACAAAACTCACCTAAGAACCGGTGAATATGTATAGTATTATCGGCCATGTCTTTGTGCCTTGCACCCCACTTTTTATATTGCAACTTCTTGTTCTTCTGTCTTATCCTGCTGCTCCATAAAGTCTTTGTTCTTTATCCACTTCTTCGTGGACAACAGGACAGGGACATGACCTACCGGTGAATTTATGTAAAATGACAGAGCTTCCGGGTACATCCTCTCCCCTGATTGGAGGATCAGGAATTGGTTGTCCAAAGATGAATGGACCAAAAATGAAATAAAAAATGTGTCGAAATAGTTTTTGGTCCATTTGCACAAGTCTAAGTTAGGAATGCACTAATAATAATAAATTAGTTCTAAAGTAAATTATATTACAGTTATATAATTTTATGTAGAATTTCTACTGTACTTGCATAGGTCACCCTGCTTCATCCTCTGTGGAGCCCCTTGGAACTTTGAGGGCCCTAGGCAGCTACTAACCTTACCAATTACCACTAGTCACCATGATTTAGTTTATATAATTATTATAATTACATCTCAAAGGTGTACATGTTTTATTCTTAGCAACAAAAATGTTTTATTCTTTCCAATGGATATTTCATATTGATGCTGTCTTTTGTTTCCTTCAAGAGGTTACAGTTTATTTATTGCAGTTAATAACAGGAATTCATGCAGAGAATTGCAATAAGTGATCAGGTCCAATGGGTTGAATGACAATCTTTTACTAATAATAAGATAATACCACCTTTTCAATCCGTTATCATGTCACAGCAATAAGAGCTTTTCTACAGTGTCCAAAAATAATATGCTCCTGCTTTATGAGTATGTTATGTAAGATGGAGGAATCTTTGTATTTTTCTGTTTATTTATTAAAGAATTTTGTATGGAGAAAAATCTACACTCAAATTAGCAACAAAAATCCTATTAAATGGAAATTAATATTTCATCTGCAGTATGTAAAATAATAAATACTGGAATTGAGATTTTACAAGAAGATAAAAATAAATGTAGGTTAAAGGATAAGCAATATATTATAGATAATTTGATGATCTCTTGTAACTGTATGAATGAGATAAAAGAACAGAAATAAATGTTTTCATTGTGATGAAACGAGACAAAGGATAATCTATCCCCAAATGTCAATGTTAGTTTAGTACATTAGCTATAGAAATGGTTAACTCTGTGGTTTACAGTGTCACCATAAATACATCATTGTTTGGTATCAAAGGCCAACTCACCAACTGGTAGAGAGCAAAAAAATGTGCGAAACAGGTTATTCAAGATTATTTTTTTCCTAACACCAGTGCATATAACAATTCACACACAGAAAAATGAAATAGACAAATTGGTCCAAAAGAACCTTTAATTGATGCTTATCCATCTTTTATTGTGGCAACATAGAAAAAGATACAAAGCCACACCTGAATAAAATACCTCTGGTGTCCCAAAAGGTTTTTTTTACCATCTTTTTCTATAGTTGTCCAATAAACGGTATGAACTTTGTCTGTAGTTCACACACTAAAGATAAATCACCAGTTAAAGTAAAGTACAACCTAAATGGGAAGCACCAGCCAAAATAGAAAATATCCTTATGATCTAATTACCCTGTGTAGAGTGATTGCTTATATATATATATATATATATATATATATATATATATATATATATATATATATATATATGTGTGTGTGTGTGTGTGTGTGTGTGTGTGTGTGTATTTGGGTATAAATATAAAAACACACCGAATGTACCAGCAGTTAATAGAAAAAATATATAGTATGGATTGTTCTAAATAAATTCCAGGTTTATTTCAAATAGTATAAAAGGATAATATGCTTCTGTGGGGAAATGGCTGCTTTATAAAATGAAATCAAAGTAAAACCCATAAATCAAACTTGAAAAGCCCTTTTCTTTGAAAAAAAAAAACTACATGCAATGTTTTTTGAAGATTAAGCATCAAACGTTATTAATCCATTTTATACAATCTACTAAACAAGCAATTGTCTTGGTTATATAGTTTATCACTTACTGACACAGAGTTTACTTATAATTACCTATAGATGCTTAGGCGTGTCTAAGATTGGACACAAACTATGTCACTTTTTAATTTATTACCACCAGTTACATGAAGCCAGTGTAACCATGGATAAGAAATGAAAAAGTGACATATGTTTGTGCCCATCGTAGACATATTCATAATGGCATAAGTGTATTTTTTTTCCTGTGCTCTCCATCAAATGAAGGGTTTTTTAAGTCACCAAAGGCATGGAAGGGCCTAGTGTTGAGAAATTTCTCAAGAATTTGACTTTATGTTTTTATTAGCTGAAAGAGACCTTCTAATGTCCTATGGAGACTTACCAGCCTATTAAAGTACCTTGTGAGTGCTTTAATATGTATTATTTAAAATGTTTAAAAAAGCAGGAGAAGCTGCAGCAGAAGTCTCCTTTTTGGTTTGATAATTCATCTTATTGATTGGCTGCTTCAAGCCTCGTTGAACCACACTAGAACTGATGTGGTCAGTATATCATCTCCTGCAAGTCAACTACCTAGTGAATTCATATTGAGGGATTCTATAGAATCCTCCCATGAATTTGCAATGGGAGCCACACAAACGTGTATGGGAACTTAAAAGGCGTTCAAATTGTGTTAGATTTCTCCTTTAATTTAATGGATCCGTTTCATACTTTTTAACATAAACATTGGTAAGATATTCATACCATATTAGATATGGATTTCAAAAATGAGAAATTTAAAAATGATGAGATTTAATGAAGTAGGAACGCTCATAAAGAAAGAAAACTTAAAAAAAAAAACTGTTCAAGACCTTAATGATTATAAGACAAATAAAACATGTAAGGGGCCAAACAGCAACCAAGTGAACTAGCATGAAAAGCCAAACATGGCCTGAGCAAAGTCAGGCATTTACAGCTTGTTCTTTTGTAATAGACTAATACCATAGTTTTGGAGATATTTGGAGTAAAGGTAAGGGGCTAGTATACTTCAGGGAAGATGAGGTAAATCATTATGCTGATTGGTAAAAGCATATACTATAGGTAGCCATGAAGCCGGCTCTCACCAAGGTCACTTTGGTTAACCCACAGTAAAGGGGAAGCAGCTCCCACCATGTAAGAAACCATAAAGCATGTATGTGTATATTTATGTGTGCGTGCATGCATGGTTCGTGTACATTTGCCTATGGGCCCTGGAGAGTCTTAATCTTGTACTGCACATTAGAGATATGTTGGTATCACCTCTAGCTCAGCACCCTAGGTAGCCCCCGAGACCTCCTCTTGTTGATTTAAATATGCATTTAACATGAAAATAGGGCTTGGGTGGTTCTTTAAGTAACCAAAATGTTGGTCATTATAAGTTATTAGCTCACAGAGGTATTTTTGGCTGCGTCTTCTAATCAGTTTGTTTTATAAAGACTGGTGCCCTGTGACATCCCATTCCAGTAATAACAAATACTTACTACAGCTCAGTATAAGCACATCACAAACACATTGCAATGAAAAAGAATTTAAGGGCAAATAAGAACCATCTGGCTCATCTAGTCTAGTGTCTAGTCATTTTTCCTAATGCTCAGTCCTTGGTCTTCTCCTAGATTCACGATAGCTTTGTGCCTATCCCATGCATGTTAAAACATAGCAGCAGTATCAGTATGTGGAATTTTTACATTAACTACATACATATAGGATTAGGAAAAAAGACACAGATGGAGCCTCTAATAACTTTTCTCATACCCTTTACCCTATCCAGCCTCTATATTTTAGCTTTAAAATATATATTATATATATCTCTTACACAGAATTAAACTATAGATTGTGGTGATTCTCATCCTGTGCCACAGTACAAAGCAAGAAAGTATGATGCCGTGTGTTGAAACTGTAGTTGTACAAATATATTTTAACCCTTTGCTTATGCTATAATACCTGAATAGTGCTACATTCCAATAAAAATCAAATACTGCAGAGCCACTTCTATTAGCATTTTCTTATGATATTGCAAGCAAACATCTTTTCCCTACTGTTTGAATTGTAGAAAAAACAGTAACCACACACACTATTATTATTGTTTTGCTGTAAGGATACCAGCACTTGTGTGAATGTATATAAATGATATTTGCAATTCTGTATTCACCTAGAGGATAGCGG
Organism: Spea bombifrons; assembly: GCF_027358695.1. NCBI lineage: Eukaryota > Metazoa > Chordata > Amphibia > Anura > Pelobatidae > Spea > Spea bombifrons. The sequence continues at coordinate 33,020,233 of NC_071087.1, read as the reverse complement.
CAAATGTGAAAACCTCCGGGGTTTAGAGCAATTTTCAAGTACCAGATATGTCAATCTTATTATTGAATTATATTTATTTGTTTATACCAGATATGGCAATCTTATTGTTAGCTTAAAAAAAACATGGTTTCTGGAATGTAAAACTTTCGTTTTTGAGGAATAAAATGCCCTGAAATTTCTTGTGTGATATTCTGTATACATGTAAAAGCAGTGGAATTAGTTTTTTCTTAGCAAATTATACTATATCTGAGAGATGTGGCTACGATGCCAATACTCTTCTTTAAAATGAAGAACTGTTATTACTATCAAGTAATTTTTAGAATGTTCTCTGATTACTGGACTAATTGAAACATTAATATATAATTATAAATCCCAAATATTGTTGATCTCTATTTGTCAGATATGAAAAGAAATGTGCAAGAAAATATTTTAATGCTGTTGTTCCATCTACTCTGATGGATTTCATAATTTTGTAACTAAAAAAAAAACATAATTCCTACCCAAGCCGTTGCCAGAAATAGTTGTTAATTATTTCCCCTTTAAGAATTTATGTCATGGTCTTGGCAAGATAATGCCTACATGAGATGACCATGAGTGCCGTTCTTATACCTTTTTATATATAGGGCTATATAACAATTATCAGAGGATAATTTTATGTCTCATGTGCATTTCTTACTTTAAATGCAATAAAAAAGCTGAAAATATGTAAATTATCTTGAAGATTCAACTGAGTGAAAAAAATACTCCTTCCATTGCTCCACATTTTCCATAGCAGTGAGCTTCTGCGTCCACTCACTATCTGTTACGCTAGAGACTGGGGTTAAACACGGTATAGTGATTCTCATGGAAATAATCATGAGAACAGACCAAGTTGACATTTACAATATTAAATATGAGTTCTCCGAATCTGGGGAGAAATATGTGGCTTTTGTGCTTATGTTCTCTATCACCACCTAGTGTTCACTAGTAAAAGTGCAAGATATCTGCATATTACATGTTATACTAATGCATTTGTATCACTTTTATTAGGTATCTGCAACACAATAAAATCAAGACTGTGTCTGTGCATGCTTTTCGAGGACTGCACAATCTGACAAAGCTGTAAGTATTACATCAGAGCACTGAATAACTTGTTTATTGTAAAAAACATATATATATTCAAGTTGGTACAAAGGATGCCATGGGGGTTATGTTTATTTACAAAACTTTACATTTAAAGACGATTCAACATAACAAATAATATATATTTAGATACATAGACAGTCAGTGTTCAGCTAGCATACATCAGATTGGCCATTAACTCCATTGATTTCAATGAATGCACTAGCGCACCAAAAAGAAAAAGAATAATGCCATTGTTTCTTAAATTGTGTGCAGGTATTTAAGTCACAACACAATAACCACACTTAAACCAGGAGTGTTTGAGGACCTTCGTCGTCTGGAATGGTTGTAAGTATAGCTTTGTTACTGGTTCATCATGTAATTAATATTTACCAGCTTTATGTATGCAATTTTCTATTATATTTTTATAGCATGTCAATCATAGAAGACTTTTTGGTGTTAAAGACAGTCTTTTTCTAAAACATCATATTTTAGCTGGAGTTGGGAGGCTTAAATGCATGGTAGGTGAGAATTAAGGGTTATTAATCTCATGCCATAACAGTTGGTGTATTCCGGTATTCCGTGCACCTGACGTCCTGTTAAAATGTTCATTTAATAGCTTTTTCACCTTCTATTAAATTGGTGCAGAAAGCAGGAAATAGGTTTCTCCAACAAATGCCTGAAATATTCATCACATAATATATTTAAAATAAAAAAATCTATTCTCTCTCTCTCTCTCTCTCTGTCTTAAAGTATAGTTAACATGAAATATTAACAACATAGATCTGCTCTTTTGATTGATGGAAAGTTTACTTTACACTGCTCAAATGTAATTTGTATATTGTGTTATATATCACGTGGATGGTTTTGTTGTGGTCAAATCGGGAAAGTTGGCAACTGTGATTACAAATTATTAAATTCACTCTAATTGTGTGGCTGAAAATTTTACATTTTCACCAAAGCCCCATAGTGTTCTACTTTTAGGTAACTAAATGAGCAGATGTCAAATTAAAATGGTGAAGTGATACCTTAGCAGCTTGAAGCATAAGCAAATCTACCCATAGTTGTACTTTTCATTTTTTAATTGGTGTGATCGATTTGGATTTTTGGAAGTATTTTTACAGTACAATGTAAGGTTTCAGAAAATAAATATATGACTGTATTTATTAAAGAGAAAAACACATTCAATTTCCATTTTATTTTAATGACATTAGCATCTTATGATTACTTATCATGCCCCACTATCATATTCAGTGGCACCATAATCTAAGATTGAAAGATTTCGTTTTACCCTAGGTTTTGTTTTGTGCTGTACTCTGGGCTGAGGAAACTGTACTGAATCACACAATTTGTGTTACGGAATCTCTTGCTGTTCCCTTGGTAGGAGGCTTCTTAATAGAGAATACCCAAAGGGTCTAATTAAAAGAGGCTTTATTAGAGCCCTAAAATCAGAGAGATCTAGGATGCTTGATAACTTCAAGTCTATGAATAGGACATTTTGTGATACTTGATGTCCATTTATTATTACTGAATAAAACTCCCAATTTAAGGAAGTCTTGAATATTATTTAAAAACAAAATATTTCAAATATTTTGATCCTTTAATGTAATGATTCTCATTTATGTATCTTTGTGGCGGATAGAATTAAATGAGTAGCTACGAAGGCTCAGGCTATGGATGCTAGAAATTCTCCTGGTTTTATTTCTTCAAAAATATATCTACATGCTATCACACGTGTGATAGGCATATAATTATAGGGTGTAAGTTCTCAATTAGTGATTGGCTGGCAGCATGATGTAGTGTATCACATGAATTGCAATATTGTTGCAACCCGATTTATTTTTTAACATATTTAAAATGCAATATGCATTATGCTGGAAAAATTGACAGTGTGAAGACAGCATTTAAAACCGAAAATGCACTTTATTACGAACGACTTTGGACAAGTCTACTTCATTTTAAGCAGTAATGGCATTACCAGTTTGTGTTGGATACAATGTATTAAGAATAGCGTTAATGTTGGTCAGCACGCTTCTGTTTTTTAGCTATCTAGAATTAAAATGGATTTTTAATTTAAAACCCATAAACATTTGGGTCTTATCTCTGAGTTTGATTTTGTATGCCATGTTTAAGTTCTGTATAATGTGTGTCTTTGTCTCTTTCCTTTATTTTTTTTTTCTCTAGTTAGGTTATTGATTTATAATGAATGGGTATCTGACTTATGTGTAATTTATTTGGGCATTATTTATAATTGAATGGGTTAGCGCTCCATTGAATTATTTATTCCTAGTCTCTTTTTCAATTTTATATAGATTTATCGTGTAAAATGGGAAACTGGAAACTCTCTGTATTATAACTCGACTGATTGCAAAACACAATTTCTCAAGGTTTCAAGGAACAACTCAGATGCAAAATGCAGTGAGGTCAAAATGCAGGCAATGCAGCTCACATTTACACAAAGAGGTTATTCTGAGAAGATCTTAGAGAATACATTTCAGGGCTCGTGAGTCATAATGCCCAAATTGTAAAACAATGACAGGTCTCTGGCAGCCAATGAATGTCTGCATGCAACCTCCGCTTCTCCCGGGCACTTCCACGGGGGGGGGGTTTCTATGATGGCGCACCGGAAGGTCATGTCATAGATCATAGAAGCCCGAGAGGAAGTGCCAGCAGTGGGGGTTTTCAGAGAGGAGGATCCAGGTTCCCTGCAGCGCTGCGGGGGATCTGGATCTGAGACTAATAGTCAGACCTATATTTGAGGTCCCATTATAAGACAACCTCTAATATAAGAGCACTTGCTCTGAAAAAAACCTTGTCTTATGTTCGAGCAAATACTGTAGTTTATTCGGTATTCCGTTTGAACAACAAAAATCTGTGTTCGTTTTTATGTTTTCCCAAATACAAATGCCAAGTCTAGTGGAAATGGCTGATATTTAATGGAATATCTTGATAGGGGCACAGAAGCCCTTTATCAACAACCATCACTCCTGTGTTCCAAAGGCACTTTATGTTAGCAAACACTTTTAAAATTATGCTGCACAGCTAGAATTTCCTTGTTGTGGCTCCAAAAGTTTGAATGCTAGTGTGTGTATATACTGTATTGGCCTGATTATAAGCCGCACACTTATAGTTTGGTGCTATTTTAAAGAAAAAAATATTTTTTATGAAGAAATTAGTGGAATGGTAAAACAGTATTTTATCTAATGAACCGGAATACATGTATTTTAACATTTTAGGTATCTTTTATGCAGTTGTTCCTGCTTTTGATAGCATATGTTAATTACAAACAGAAATAGAATATATATAATAGAAGTAACCCTGCACACTACTTCACCTGAGGGCATCGTGTAATCAAAATTAATTAATTAAAGAATGAGAGCACACCAAGTTACATATTTAGATTCTGTGAATTTGCACAAATCAGGATGCACAAGTCTCAATACATATAAAAACAAAAGCGTGGTGCATAAAAATCCTCCATTGTCTGTTGCATCACTGTCAGGTACCATATCCCTGTGGGCTTGTTTGTTCCAGTTGTGGTATCTTCTTTCAAGCAGACACCATTCCCTACTCATCATGTTTGTGCAGTTTGTTTGCTATCTTGAACTACCTGTTGCTGACCCCAGCTTGCTCCCCTTACCTTCCTCTACTTGTGATTTCCTGGCTACTGACTCGGCTTAATTGCTGGACTACGCTTTTTTGGCTCTTCTCCCTACCCTCTGCTCTGTGGCTCCACTAGTCGAACCATTACAATCACTTACTTCAGAGTTCCAAACTGCCACTGGATGCAACATCAGGACAAGTACTATGGATCAGGAGCTTCGTGAAATGGGTTTCCATGACCAAGCAGCTGCACACACGCTGATGATCACTATACGCAATGCCAAGCATCAGTGGAAGTGGTGTAAAGCATACCGCCACTGAACTCTGGAGCAATGGAAGGGTGTTCTCCGAAGTGATGAATCTGTCTCGCTATCTGGAAGTCTGATGGTGTTTAATCTGAGTTTGAAACATGCCAAGCAATTTCTGCCTACCAGAGTACTTGGTGCCCATTGTAACCTTCAGTGAAGAGATATTGGTCCAGCATGATGGAGCCCTTGTGCACAAAGCAAGGTCCATAAAGACATGGTTTAATGAGTTTGGTGAAAAGTGTGGCCAGCACAGAGCCCTGCCCTTAACCCAATTGAACACCTTTGAGGTGATAGGAGACACCGGTTGCAAGGCAGTCCTTCTCCAATAGCTTTAGTGCCTGAGCTTACACATGTTTTTTCCCTGTATGGGCACAATGCAAAATCTTGTGGAGGCAGTTATAGCCACAAAAAGGGGGACTCCTCATTTATGCCCAATGGGATGTCCAATAAGATCGTGGAGGTCCAGCAGGATCTGAAGCTGTGGTGTTTACAATGTAAAGTTAATAAAAAATACTCTAAAATGAAAATTAATTTTGTCTTTACTCACACATTTATAAAAACTGTGAAAAAAAATAATTGCCCTCAGTCCACCTTGAGTCCATCTGTTGATGCATTGCAAAGATTAGCACAGTTACAGTTCCAGGTGATGTACAGCGCTGCAGACAGATGGAATTGATGACCTCTGTATGATATTTCTTAGTGAGATAGCCATGTGCTCAAATATCTTAAGGCTACCATGCTTACCGATAAAAATATCCAGTTGCAGCGACAGCACTAACAGTAGGTAGCACACACTCATTGAAAGTGACACGTTAACACATTTGACTCCATTGAATTTTCATGCTGTCCATTCTGCATGGCAGCCTCTTTGGTGCCAGAAAAGTATTTGATTTTTATTTTTCTTCTTTTTTGAAGAATGCATATTAAAGTACCCACAGAGTACTTCGATAGGCATTCTTCTTTAGATAGGGTTTCAGGGCCATTAGCCTGTCCCTTAATTAAGTGGTACTATTTGATTTTTTGAAAGTGGTAGTTTTAGAAGCAGGATTGATTATGGGCGCAGCAAAGGGCCTAGAACCATGTAAATGCTCTAAAATGTGATTATATTAGAGAGTGGAGAGCCTGCATGCCTTTCAGTCCTATAATTGCACTGATGCAAAAATAAAACCAAGTAGATGTATTCTAGACATCAGTGATGTCAAAGACTGAGTTTGATCAACTCTCTGTAAAGTATAGTTTGTGATTTATGACCGATTCCAGACTTTTTAGAGTAGCATGTGAGATCTATGACAAATGGTAAGTAAGCTTTGTAGAGTGTAGGATCTACAATATAATACAAGTCTACACTTGTTCATGTTCATGGCATACAGGCATGAAGCAGTATAGCACTAGGTATGGGTTAATGAATATGCAAAATATTAGACTACCTGGGCACTGGGACATTTAATTAAAAATCCAGCAATCTAATCAGGAGGGTGTATTGGTGATAGCAATCAGCAAGGATGCCAGAGGGCATAACACTCATAATGAGAGCAAAACTGTGAATCGTAAGCATATTAATGTTACTTAGTGCCTTTGTTGCCCCAGGTTCCAACCTGTTCTTTAACCATCCCTAGTGTTTTAGATTATACATAAAAGAGATATCAAGAAGTAAAGCCAACTGTTTGACAGAGACCAGTGCTTCAAAGACGTTCGTAGGATGCAGGTCATCTTAATTGTTTTTATGCTTTATAAGGGCTTTAAAGGGTTTCACACGATACATTCATCATCTTAAAAAACTAGGTAATCTGGAATTGAAGTTAAGGTAAGGTAAATAGAACAGGAAGGCTGGAAACTGGACCTAATTATTTAGAATAAAAGGACCGCGACATCCATGGTTCGTTAGTGGAGATCCTTATTTTACTTAATTCGCTGTCTGAAATACATTTGAAATTAAAACAAAACGTACATTAAAAAGGAGGCAACCTAACGTTCAACAACAAAAAATACAGACTGTGAAAGGATTATGAAGACAATAACGTGATGACAAACTAAATAAAAATCAGATGAATGATTAATTATAGTTGATGATGGTGGAAAATAGGTGGAGTGATGGTACCCTCTGGCAGGAATCATGGCAGTTCTTTTCTAAACAATGTTTACTATGAACAAAAAAAGTACTTTTTACAAAGATAAAATTAAATGCCTGTACAACAACCGGATAACTGGATAGCCCAACATTTTTCAGAACTGCAACAGGAATAATTTAAGATATTCAAACAGTCTAGAAGTGTTTTCCACATCTCTGGTTCTGCATCCCATTTTATATAGTGCTGTATATGCATCTTCACACATTGTTTCCTTGTCTTATAAATCTTGCAATATACATTATTAAAGGGTATTACTAAGAAAAGTTCATTGAAAGTGAAACAAAAATGTATTTTCTTAAGGCTTTTCATGCATGTACTTGAACTTTTAATTAAACTACCGAGGTTTTTGTATTCTATTTTAACAGAATAATAGAAAATAATAAAATTACTCGGATCTCTCCTCAAACATTTCAAGGACTGAATTCGCTTATACTTTTGTGAGTATTAAACATGGTTTTAATGTAATATTGTTTTCCATTGACGTTTTCTCTTTTAACATGCATTATTTTATATGTGGTTTTAAGTCTTAAGTCTGTGTATCAAAAAAACCTTCCCTAGATCGGTTCTTCTGTGGCATACAAAGGGAGGAGAAGATGAGCCTTATTGTGGACTTAATATAGATGGATGAAAGAAACTAACCTTCTAAAAAAAACTCAAGATAAACAAGCAATGGCAATAACAGATAAACAGATACGAAAATAATAAGAGGGATACTTACAGAAAAACTATAGTACAATAATAAAAAATCACACGCTTCATTTCTGTATTGATTGGTATTCATTACAACAGCATCTCTCATTGTGAGATAACAGTCTTGGGCAGTTTAGATATCTAATATTGATTGCATTGCCCTTTATGTTCCTCAAAATAGTTATTTATGTAATACTAATGCTTTCAAATATATCTGTCTGTAAAATCCACAACAAAATTGCTATATTTTTGCAAAGATCTATTTTTTGTATGGCTCAAGCTTGTACCTTAAGTATTGATTTTGTAGGTATTTGTATGTACAGAGCGAGCATGTAAAGTAGCATGTAAGTGATTTTTACTGCCGTGTACTCATCTGTTTGTAAGAACAATATATTTCATGCTTTATTTCTTTAACTAGGTAAATGACATATTTTTCATCATCAGACCATATATTCTCTTTACATGTTTATAAGCGGTTTTACTTCCTTATGCCCTACAGAGTAATGCTGAACAATCTCCTTGGTCGTTTGCCCGACAAGCCTTTATGTCAACACATGCCTAAATTAAACTGGCTGTAAGTATGCCTGAGATAAAGTAGATGTAGTGCTCTGATGCTGGTTTTAATTAAAACAGAGCATGTTAGAGTTTGTGAATTCTTGCATTGATGTGCTGAAATAATGTCCTGTTCCCTCCCAGAGTCATGCAGTTATATTAATATCTAAAGAGATATTTTAGGAAAAAAAGATCTGATTTTTTTTTTTTTTTTTTTTTGTAAAGTGATGAAAAGCTGTGTTAAGCATCTTCCACAAGATTCCAGCACAATGACATATGTGTTTTTCTGGAGTGTTGTACAACTACATAGATGGCGCTAAGATAATTTAAGTAGACCCAGCCGCAGATTTTAATCTGCTGCTCTATGTGCCTTTTTTATGGGATGGAAGGGAGGTCCATGGGATGCAAACTGGTCATAATGTAATGTTTATTATAATATTAGATTATCTCTTAACTGGATTACACATAAATCTAAATTTTTATGAGACACAGGCAGCCTTTAATCTTTTTGCTTAGAGTCCATAGATATTGTACTAATTATGCACCCTTTCGGCAAGCAAGATGGTAATGTCACTTATTTAGCGTTTGATTTGATCCATCCCTTGTATACTTGTTTTGGAGTTCTGTGTGCCTGGTAAAATTGTGTTCAAAGATCATTAAGTGTGTAAGACTTTTTACACACATTTCTTGAGTATAAATTTGACATGTATATTTTATGGATTCATCTAATCTTACATATGATCTATTTCAGAGACTTTGAAGGCAATAATATCCACAGTTTAAGGAACACAACTTTCATATCTTGTACAACCTTGACTGTCTTGTAAGTATTACATAGGAATATATATTGTTAGATAGATATGTATGTATATATATATATATATATATATAATGTTTGACATAAGTTGGATTTGAATTGTTTTATTTGAAAACTTTTTTGTATTTTTCAATGCCTGCTATAAGCTCAGCATATTTTAATAACATATTGTGTTTTACATGTTGCTTGTCATAAACAGAGGTAGGTAAAAACATTGCCGACCTCCGAAAATAGGTAGAACACTGCAAGCTTATACCCACTTTTGCAGATATCTGCATTTCCGTGGGAGCAGTGATGTATGATGGGCGGCAGTCCCCCTGCTGCCAAACCAGGGAGCAGATCACCCTCTGGGGCGATCAGGCCCCCAGTATCCCCAGTGGGCCGACTACAGAGGAGATCTTTGATCACCTCAACCAGCCCATTTAAACTATGGAGGCTGTGCCGACTCCGCATTAGAAGGTGCCATATGATGTCATATCCAGGTGATCTGTGTCCTAACGGCATGGCTCACCTTTTAAGGCGGTGCGATGATGAGGGGTGGCTGGGGTGGCGCAGTCCTAGGTTGGGCCTAGAGCAGTGCGGAAGGTAAATGCATCGCTGGGTGGGAGCTACTGTGAAAGCAGATCAAATTGTGTGGTTGCCACACAAAAGTTGCCACTCTAGACCACTATATACTCTAGACTTTTAGTGGCATGGGTTTTTTAACTACACAAATAAGGAATGCCCAACATATCTGTGATTGGTTGGAATTTGTTGCTAGAATATCTTACAATCTGCTACGCTGCGCAATAGTTGAAATCATGTAGGACAGTCGCAACATCCTGATTTAAGTATCTTTATGTTTTATACTGAGTAGAGGGTGCCGATGTTACACATATCTTATTAGTTTATTTCAAGAGCTCCAACTCTTACTTTTGTTAGTTTTTAAATTTATGGCGTTCATGGGATTGGCACTTTTGTTGTAGAGCAGCTATATTACCTCACAGTGTTTTATGTTATATTATTGTAGCGCCTTAATTCATTTTAAGTTTCACATTAATTATAAAACATGATATAGCTTAAAAGACTAATAGCACCAGTAAACTAATCTTACTGTATCCTGTTGAATTTAGATAATTATAAATAGATTATATTAGATAAAATGTGCGGTTGGGTAATCATATACAATGTGGGGGATTTGCATATATTCAGCGTAGTGTATACATTTAATATTTTAATGATATGTATCTGCATAGCTATATATATATGGCCTTCAGGTGGGTGTTAAGTCTGATATATTAGCTATTAACCATATGCATTTAATTTCATTAAATTAAGCTCAAACAGCAAAGACAAACAAATTACAATTATAAGGGGAATGAGAGGCATTAGAATAGAAATTTGCATAGACTGTGATAACACTATGCATGCAAATATAATAACATTTATGCCATTTACTGATTCCCACAAGAGGAATAAACACATTTCTACTCTGTATCTTGAGATGCATTCAGTGGCTGCAAAGTAGAATATTATTAGAGCTAAGATTTATTTTTGCATGTTTTAATGTTAATCACTAGAAGTTACAGTGAAATTATACCTATTATATGTGCAGCACACCACAATATGTGTGGTATGGACAACAAATTACACCAAAAATGGCTGAATTATAGATTTCTGAATGTTTAATTTAATGGGGTGACTTTCTAGGCTGCGTATCCTCTGTTCTGGGCACAGGGAAATGTCACATCACATATCCCTTGTATTTGTGCTTTGGTACAGACGTTGTGGCTCCATAGCACAATTACAAGGGATATTAGATCTAGCCAGATCCTCCCCGATCTGCTGCCATTGGCCTGGAAATGAGCAGAGCCAGGAAAATTGTTCTTAGAGCTCTTGGTTATAGAATTTCCGTAATCTGTATAATATTCATGCTTGGAAAAGAAAAAATGTCGGTGCGCTAAGCTAGTCACAGGCTTAGCGCACCGACATTTTTTCTTTTCCCTGTTTGCACATATTTGAGGTTGTTGGCTCCTCATCAGTCTGGTTGCAGCTTGCTGTCCAGGGGTTAATAGGGAGGAGGTTTAATTGCACCTCCCCCAACACATTAATAAGGTTTTGGTAGCAGTATAAACTGCTTTGTGTGTCCACTATGTAGGAGGTGAGAGTAGGTTCTCACCCTATTGAAAGTGTGCCTTGACGTGGCGGGTGAGCTTAATTATGCTTTGGCCAATTCATATAACCAAAAGCTCTCATTTATATTATGTTTATATATTTGTTGCCAACTTTATTAGGGTAAGAAGCGCAGACGGTTTTTGTTTTTTGTAATATTCATGCTTCCCATCTGCAGAGTTCTGCGAAAAAACAGAATAAGCACAATCAATGAGAACACGTTTTCATCACTTCCCAGGCTGGATGAGCTGTAAGTTTCTTGCAACAAAAGTAACATTTTTATATTATATATTAGAGTAAAAACATCATCAAATAAAGTTTCACTTTATTAATTTAACCCTATATACAGTAATACAGTAAATATTTTTTATATATTATTTTGACAGAGACTTGGCTAATAATAGAATTGAAGTATTCCCCCCTTCTCTACTGAAGGATGTAAAAGACTTGTCACAGCTGTAAGTTGCTTTTTTCATTCATTTATTAAATATTGTTATATTTAACATGCAAATTTTTTTAACCAGAAAAGTGTGCGTGTAAATTGTCGTGGTTGGTAATAATTACTGAAGCATTCAATATCTTTAACAGTAAAACACTGCGACGTTCTTCTATTTTCTAACAATGAATGAACCACTATATGTGCTCTTGCAGAATACTGGTTCTTAATTACTGTAAATGAAATGCCTTAGCATGACGGCCGTGTTACCTAAACAAATAACCTTCCTACGTGCTGCATGAATATGCAATCACAATGACATTGGATGTTGATGGTTAGCTATTGTAACAGCAGTGGGGCAACCGTTTTTGCAGCAGGAATTATGGGCAGATTAGATGAGCTTTATGGTTCTTATCTGCCATCAGATTCTATGTTGTTTCTTTAGAATTTAGACGTTGTTTAGAGCTGGATAGTTAGAAAGGGACCATATACACAGGTTGGCGGTCTGTTATACAAAGCACATTTTTGTTTCTACAAAGCTGAATGAGAATAATACAGTCTGAATGTCTAAACATTACCTGGTATACATCAGATAAGATGGAATAAAAAGAAATCCTTACGTACATCACGGAAGGGCTTTCTTTGTGGTACTAAAATGATATAAAAAATGTATAATTTGTATAATGTATAATGTATATACATTCATACACTCACACATAAATTTGCAGACATGTATAAGGGACGACCACATTCATCCCTGCAACAATACAGACAATCGTGCACACACACACTGACTTCCATATACATGGATTTCAGCTACTACTTGCACAGAGTATCTCTGCTTACGTGACTGCAGGCTGCTGACTTGGGATCCGGATACAGTATCTCTGGACCTTGCCTTGCAGCTGCTGCTCCTATTGACTACACTTGATGGACCTCGTGTACCATTTGGGCTCCCACATCACTCTGATATGCCTTTTAGCCAGTTAGCTAAATAACACAGCAGCGAGTGGGGTCCCCTTGCCACCAGGGGCCATGGGTGAGATGCCCCTTTTGCCAAACTCATTTATGAAACTGAAATTTAAACATTGTTCCTGGTATTTCAAGGAATGTTAGGGTATGTTATTGCCCCTACCCTTCGTCATCTTGCATATTAGGGTTAGAACACACACAAAATCAGGAAAGGCCACACACAATTGCCTTAGTTTGTTGCAATTTCATTTCATAGCAGTAAGATTGAACAGAGAGGTGTTCTGTTATATAAAATCGGTAAAAATAGTAATTCAGGAATTTATGTTCATGTTTGGTAACACAAATTTGCTCTTAACTTCATACCTACAGAAACATTTCATATAACCCCATCCAGAAGATCCAAGTTGATCAATTTGATTTTGTACTTAAACTCAAATCACTGTAAGTATTGTATCAGTTTATGCCATTCCTATGCATAAAGTTTATGAAACAAATCTTGGGAATATTGTTTTTTCCCCTGTGCAGATCATTGACAGTCATGGGATACAGAGGGGTGAATGAAAGTCAGAATGTAGACAGTATTTAAAGGAAGTCAAATTAACGTATTAGATCTTTCTCCATACTAATAATATAACAATAATGAGGACATGGTGAATGATCATTTCTAAATATCAGATTCCTCATGGTGTGTTAACTGCATACTGTCCGTTAAAATCAGTGGAGCACCTAGGTAGTTGAGACCCTGCTGAATCCCTGGGATATGTGCCATACATATTGATAATTTACACAATGCTAACTATTTGTTTACGTGTACTGCAGAAGCTTGGAGGGAATTGAAATCCCAAATATTCAAAGAAGAATGTTTATGCCGCTTGGAAATCTCACTCACATGTAAGCTACACGTGTGCAAGTATACTTTCTGTATTTTCTTTATTTGTAGACAATACAGGTCATTGCCATAATACAACTTCTAAATTCTGCAGAATTCACCCATATTCATTTGCCCCATCTCCTAGCTAAACATATTTATGCACACGATATACTTACCTTAAGTCTGCTGCAGCACTGGCTTGTCAAATGCTGCTAGAGGGGATCTGTTCCGAGCCCCCTTTTCCATGCTTGTAAAGCTTCCCCTCTTATTGGCTGCTTCTCAGATTGTCGGATCTCTGTTGTTTGTTTATACAGCCTATAACCAGATATTTTACTTCTCTTATGCTGTCTCAGAGGTCCCAAGTCTCCCGAAAATGCACCTTTCGCCCGCTTTCCTGATGCGTGTAAAATATCTTTGATGCACGCTCTCTTTCAATGTATCCCTACGTTCTCTGCTGACTGCTGTTATGTCCCTGTCTCCTCCACTTCTCTTGCCTCTTCTTGCTCTTCTTGCTTTTCTGTCCTCTTTCTTCATCTGCTTTTCCCCGTTATCAGCTCTGTTGACCAGACGTCCCAGAGTGCCTTCTCAAAAGGGCAAAGCCTCCACAAAAAAACAGCAAGTGTGGCGCTCCACACTTTTGTGGAAGTACTTCAAGAGGCCAGAAGATAAATTCACATAGAAAGAGAAGGGTTATAGTTTATAATGGTGAATTTAGGGCCTTGTAAACCCTAGTTTGCTAAATCAAATACGAAGCATTAATGAAGATTTGTATTTTAATCACTTTAAATCAGGCCAGAAGAGAATAATGAGTTGCAGGGGCATGTAGCGTCTACAAGCCTTCACCCCATGCGCCACAAGGCAGCTGAACAGAGTGAGGTAGGCAGAAGGTGGCTAGGTTTGTCATAGCTGAGGAAATGAACAAAACCTGCAGAATCACACCATTATTACCATATTTATACAGTTATTCTGTCCTGAGATAAGATCTTCATCAATCAGCATGAATTCATGTAATGATTGCGTATCTTGTTTTGTCATTGGCAGATACTTTAAGAAATTCCAGTACTGTGGCTTTGCTCCCCATGTACGGAACTGTAAGCCAAATACAGATGGAATTTCATCTCTGGAAAACCTGCTTGCAAGTATTGTTCAGCGAGTGTTTGTGTGGGTTGTTTCTGTGATAACCTGCTTTGGAAACATCTTTGTCATCTGTACGCGGCCTTACATCAGATCTGAGAACAAACTCCATGCCACGTCCATCATCTCGCTATGTTGTAAGTTAAAAAAGGTTATATATAGAAAGCACTTGGCAGCCATTGGGGCTTACACGCCTGCTGATAATTAGGAATACAAAGTTAGCACCATGGATGTTCTGGGGGAAAAAGGATCTTCGCCTCATTAATTCAACAGAGTTAGATCTTGGATACATGTATAATGCAGCAGTCAAGAATTCTCATACTATATACTCCATAATATTTATTCTATATTATTTATATGTCTTAATAGAGAAAATACACCACGTTTCAAATGTATAACTGTTTCTAAATATTATTTTACGATTATATAATATTACATATGTTAGATTAGGAAATTACATGTTCTTTCATAGTAGCTAGAATTACTCCTAAATACAATACAGAATTGTACTGATTATGCGCTACTAATAAGGATACCAGATATACTAAGAGTAGTAAGGATACAAAACGTTATTCAGTGGCAAGGCCAGAACATTTGCTAATTAATTTGCCAGTTCTTACTGGGAATACTTTGGTGTTGGAGGAAAGTATATATTGCTTCAGCTGCTTGCAAATATTACAATATAGTAAACGTTACTTGACAACTTGTGTTTATGTTTTTGTGTTTGTTAAGTGTAATTTTAATAGACTAAAAAGAAAAAATGTCAGTTGTGAAGTGGTCGGACTTAGATCTAGAAAGAACTGAGTTGACATTAGCATGACCCATTTCAAAAGTCAACATGAATGGCATTGAATCACTTAATATTTCTTATTTATTGGGATTAATTAGTCAGTGTGGAACATTTATAGAACCCTCTGCATTTATATAAGTCACAGGATCAGGAGAGAGAGGAGTTTTAATGGTAAACGTTCTGCTTGCGTCCCACTAACCCCTTTAAGCCAGCACAAATATCACATAGGATTACATAGTAAATGTATTGGTTACATTTCATGGTAATTTTTGGAAATTAAATTTCTTTAATGAAATTTGCTTGGTTTGTCTTCCAGGTGCTGATTGCTTAATGGGAGTCTATTTATTTGTCATTGGATATTATGACCTTAAATACCGGGGGGAGTACAATGAAAATGCTCAAGCGTGGATGGACAGCACACAGTGCCGCATGGTTGGGTCTTTAGCTATCCTCTCTACCGAAGTATCTGTTCTGCTTCTTACATACTTGACTTTGGAAAAGTATATTTGCATTGTATACCCCTTTCGATGCCTAAAGCCCGGGAAATGCAGGACAGTCACCATGCTGATACTCATCTGGATTATTGGATTTATTATTGCCTTCATACCACTAAGCAATACAGCGTTTTTTCACAACTATTATGGAACTAATGGTGTCTGCTTTCCTCTGCATTCAGAGCAACCAGAAAGCACAGCAGCCCAGATATACTCTGTCATTATCTTTCTAGGTGAGTATGTAAAATAGTCCTCTTAAAGAACTGTTACGTGCAGTTCCCTTAAGTGCTTTCAGTGGTTAACCTGTGATCATTACGCGTGATTTTTTGTGAAGGGAACTATTGCTTCCTAAGAAATCAGGGTACAAAATAAAATGGGATCAGATGGGGAGTATCTCCTATATTTAAGTAAAACACATACTAGAATGCATTTGTAAGCTCCCACTGCTGAAAGAAGGAAGCTTACTCAAGTATGCTGTCCCCGCATGCACTTTAGCTTAGCTTTCATCAAGATCCTTGGGACCACTATAACACATTGCAGGAAAGATACTTAACTGTACATCATGCGTTCAGAAGAGATAGGGAACTGAGAAAGATGTCTCATGAACTAATTTACACGCAGAAACAAATAGATTCTCATAATAAAAGCATGATATAAGAAAGGCAATAACCTATATCAGGTCTCTCCTCATGAATACAGTAGATGGATGGTTACATTATTAATATTGTTTTATATAGCACCATCAAATTCCACAGCACTGTACAATGGATAGACAGGCCACAACAAGTAGTATATAACATAACAATTTGACTTACAGAAACAACAGGTGAGGAGGGCCCTGCTCAAATGATCTTACAATCTACATGTAATGTCTTCCTCTGTGAACCATCAACAGTTGGTCATTTGGTTAGATGCATAATCCATAATAATTTGCCTTTAATTAACAGTGATTGCCACTAGATTTTCTTCTCATTTGCATTTTTCCGATAGGAGTAAACCTGGCAGCCTTCATCGTCATTGTGTTCTCCTACAGCAGTATGTTCTATAGTATTCACCGGACTGCCATCATGGCAACAGAAATACACAACCACGTCAAGAAAGAAATGACCCTGGCCAAACGCTTCTTCTTTATTGTCTTCACGGATGCTCTATGCTGGATACCGATTTTCATACTAAAACTTCTTTCGCTACTTCAGGTGGAAATCCCAGGTGAGTAAATACTCTTGAAATCTTTTGATATTGCAGTAACGTGGAATTACTACTAACCAGTAAATTACCCCCTATTTCAAATTATTTATGCAGACACATGTGCATAGGTTAAAAAAAGACAAACCAGCAGAGACTAATGCATACCAAATACAGGGGCATGTGTTCTTGCCTGTATCTATTTTTTCTTGGCATGCAAAATAAATACAATTCTAATTTATTCTTCTGCCGGAACCATTTGTCTGCCATTTCAACACATCTGCTCCACTGAACATGGCAGCTGTTATAAGTACAGAGCATGAAGACAGGAGACGTCTCCACTAAACTTGACTAAAAAAGAAAAAGTGTAAAATAAAAAATGTGCAGCCATTACTTGAGTCAAGTTCACATGAACACTTCTAAATATTATGCTCTAAACATAGCATACAGCTATGAAACGTAAGAAAGGCTGAGCGATTTAGATAAATGAGAACATTCTATGCTCTACTGATTCATGTAATTTACACAGGTCCACATAGTGACATTTTGTCAAAGCAGCTTGTATTTGAGAAGTGATGTCCTCTCCAATCGGTGGACAGGCACTGCCTGCATGTGGACAGTTAAGCAGTCACTGATATCATACACTGGATGACTTTGGCCATCATTGATAGAAATGATCTTAATCAGATCCCCTTAGTAAGCGTGTCTCGGTGTAGCCACAAGAGAAGATCACCTACTGTGTTTCGTGTAGCAACTGATCTCCAGCTAATCAGATATTAGGTAGCAGCTACAAAAAGCATGGTATATCTCAATAGATTATTAAACTTCCCTGGGATTTGAAAAGAGATAACTAGTTTCTTCCAAAGAATGTAAATTTAATTTTGAGAATATTACAGATTACCTCATAGACAGAACCTGAAGTTACCCTGTTAGCTATGCGTTCTCTGCATAGGGATAGCGTGCCTGCGCTCATTAACACTATTAAGTTCAGTTTTATTTTATCACGCAATACAAAAATATCTCTGTGGCTTTGTACTAAATCCTCATATCATGAGGCCCCTTCAAAGAATTTCTGCTTCATAACACCTAAGTTTCTCAGTTTAACATGTGTTCAGTGTTAGCAGATGTATAGTACTTGGTGGTGTCTTTTTTATGGGTTGGATGCAGTTCATGCCAAGATGCAAGATGAAAATCATGAAAAAGATTAAACGCGTAATACATCATAATACAAAACTGATAAGAATTCAGCTGTGTACTCTGAAAAGAATGTCTTTGTGCTAATTTGGTAAAACTTATCCTCGTCTTTAATTTATGTATGCAATTAAATATCTTTCAGGGTCCATCAGTTCCTGGGTAGTGATTTTCATACTGCCAATTAACAGCGCTCTCAATCCGATTCTCTACACCATAACAACGCGACCATTTAAAGAGATGATTTGCCAGATATGGAACAACTACAAACAAAGACAGTCGGTCGGAAGTAAAAGCAGCCAAAAGGCCTATTCACCTTCCTTTTTCTGGGTCGAAATGTGGCCTTTGCAAGACATTTCCCCGGAAATGATGAAACCGGGAATTTACACAGACTCTGAAATGTCAGTCTCAACACACTCAACGAGACTAAGTTATGCTTAGGTACAAGTTGGAACCAGGCAGTTCTCAAACATTGCAAGAGGAAAAGTGGATGTGAAGGAGTAGTGTTCGCCCTGGATCCATACACAAAGGCACAGATAGCTGAAAGCTAATATGACTTCTATCCTAAAATACTAATACATTTTTAGAATTCCATAAGTGACCTGGTGGCCATCATAATTAATAGTCATATAGATGAAAAGTGAACCACTGAGCAGAATGTCAACCCTTTTCATTCTAAATTACTTATTTGTAACTTATTCTCATTCTTAGTTGGCTCACTAACAATTAAAAAAATTGAGTGTAAATAGAGACATAACATTGGCTGAGCACTGCAGTACCTACCTACCTCCATCTACCATAAAAAGCACCGGGATATGAAGTCATATTCTGGCACGTGCATGTGCGGCATAGAGTAAGGCCACAATGGAGGTTATGCCGGTTAGGCACAGTGCTCCATGGTGTGTATAGGCTGGTTACAAGTTGAAAAGGGAGAAAGGGCAAGCTGGGGAGCCTGATGGCCCAATAGGGTGATCTACACCCAGTAATACGGCAGAGGGTCTGCTGCCCCTGGAACTCATGCTATAGGTCTAGTCAGCCTAGGCAAGAATATGCCACTGATTGTAAGGGGTTAGTCAGTTGAATGACATTTAAAAAAAAATAAAGAAAAATAGTTTTCATTTTTAAAACGGTTCTTGTTTTGCATAATATAATGTTTTCAGCAGCAGCATAATAGCCATTTGTATGTTCTCCGGCTCTACTACCTTAAACGGTTCTACCAAACACCCTGGCAACTCTGCCTGTTGCTGAACAACGACTTGATCCTCATCACCCAGCAAGACATCCTTATTAATGCAAGTCTATGGAGGAACAGAATTCATTAGCATCACATGAAGAATTGGCTCAGTGTGGTGATTGAGCAGGGAAAGGCACCTAAAATATCACAACTAAAAGCGATAGGAGCCTTCAGCTCTGCAGATAAAGGAAAGCAGGTCTCTGTGCAGGAGGTCTGGGGTGCGTATTTAGCATGAAAATATCACTGGATTGCTTTTTTATAGGAAGAGCGCTTAGCATGCTACAGACGTGGCATTTTACATTTAGATTTTTTTCCCTCTATGTAACACACCTACATCTTACCAACCAACTATATTGTAATGTACATATTAAGAGGATGATGTTGGAAATTGTATATATTTATCAATATATATATATTTTTAGGGTTTTTTTAACAGTATTTTTTATTCTTTCTGGTGAGTGTACATATCCTTAAAATTCTATCTTCAACAGTTGTATCTTATGTAAATAAATTCTGGTTGAAATTCAGAAAATAAGAGAGCTTGAAATACGGAATTTCAAGAGTAGTTTGTGACCCTACTTACAAAAGCAATGAAGACATGGATGAAAAGCAATGAACTCCCAACTACCATGGATCCTGCTTTTCTTAGCTCCATTCCTATCAGAATGTTCCTACTACAATTCTATAACTCGACAAGCAGTCTTATACAGTGAAGGAAAATAAATATTTGATGCCCTGCTGATTTTTTATGTTTGCCCACTGACAAAGACATGATCAGTCTATAATTTTAATGGTAGGTTTATTTGAGACAGAATAACAACAAAAAATCCAGAATAACGCATTTCGAATAAATTATAAATTGATTTGCATTTTATTCAGTGAAATAAGTATTTGACCCCTTTGCAAAATATGACTTAGTACCTGTGGAAAAACCCTTTTTGGCAATCAGACGTTTCTTGTAGTTGGCCTCTCAGGAGGGATTTTGTCCCACTCCTCTTTGCAGATCCTCTCCATGTCATTAAGATTTTGAGGCTGATGTTTGGCAACTTGAACATTCAGTTCCCTCCACAGATTTTCTATGGGATTAAGGTCTGGAGACTGGCTTGGCCACTCCTTTGTTGCCTTGGCCATGTGTTTTGGGTCATTGTCATGCTAGAATACCCATCCATGACCCATTTGCAATGCCCTGGCTGAGGGAAGGAGGTTCTCACCCATGGTACATGTCCTCATCCATCGTCCCTTTGATGCGGTGAAGTTGTCCTGTCCCCTTAGCTGAAAAACACCCCCAAAGAATAATGTTTCCACCTCCATGTTTGACCATGGGGACGGTGTTCTTGGGGTCATAGGCAGCATTCCTCCTCCGAACACGGTGAGTGGAGTTGATGCCAAATAGCTTGATTTTGGTCTCATCTCACCACAACACTTTTACCCAGTTCTCCTCTGAACCATTCAGATGTTCATTGGCAAACTTAAGACAGGTTTGTACATGTGCTTTCTTCAGCAGGGGGGCCTTGCGGGTGCTGCAGGATTTCAGCCCTTCCCGGCGTTGTTACCAGTCGTTTTCTTGGTGACTATGGCCCAGGTGCTTTGAGATCATTGACAAGATCCTCCCATGTAGTTTTGGGCATGATTCCTCACCGTTCTCAAGATCATTGAAGCTCCACAAGGTGAGATCTTGTATGGAGCCCCAGACTGAGGGAGATTGAGTTATTTTGTGTTTCTTACATTTGCGCATAATTGTACCGATTGTTGTCACCAAGCTGCTTGGTGATGGCCTTGTAGCCCATTCTAGCCATGTGTATGTCTACAATCGTGTCCCTGATATCCTTGGACAGCTTTGGTCCTGGCCACGGTGGAGAGTTTGGAATCTGAATGATTGCTTCTGAGGACAGGTGTCTTTTACACAGGTAACAGGCTGAGATTAGGAGCACTCCCTTTGAGAGTGCTCCTGATTTCAGCTCCTTACCTGTATAAAAGACACCTGGGAGCCAGACATGTTGATGATTGATAGGAGATCAAATACTTATTTCACTAAGTAAAATACAAATCAATGTATAACTTATTTGAAATGCGTTATTCTTGATTTTTTTGCATCATATCTCTTAAACATGGTGCTCTCAATCTCTTTCTTTTTCTATCTTTTCATAGCTACATTGATAATATAAAATGGTTTTAACTACGTATTTATATATTTGGGAAATAAATAATAGTCATTTAATGTTATAAATGTAGAAATAAAAAAATATATATTTTTATTATTTATATATCCGCATTAGGCTTCACCAGGGCCAGTAATCCTCTTCAGATTTTTAAGGTTACCCTTTTTGGTCCAGTTGTCTTTGGTTCTTTATTTTTCTTCCACTCGCTCAAGGAGATCTGTACTAGGCTTAATCTACTGTAGGTCATCATTCATTAGCAAAGGGCATAAAACTCCCAACAGAAAAAGGGAGAATTTCAATGTCTTCAGGTCACTTGAAACTTAACAGTATTCATTACAAGCATGAGTCACATTACTCACAATTATTAATAATATAATAATGCAAGAATGTTTTTCATAAATTACAAGTTGCAGAATAAAGATTCTATGTTTTTCTGTTAAATGCTTGTCCTTTATACTCACACAAGACGCAAACGATATCATTTAAGTGACAAGATTCAGATGGCCATTCGACCAGGGAAAGAAATGCGCCGGTTGCTACAAAAATTGCCAGGTTCAACTGGCTGGAAATGTAAAAAACATTCAACTTCTCTGAGAGATATATACATACTTGTAGCAGGAGCTGCCTTTCTATAAAACATTTTTTACCCCCACGTTTGTACAATGGAGGAGACTAAAGAGCACAGTTCATTACTGACTTGAGAGTAATTATTTCTGAGGACTTAAAGGTAAGCAGGCAATGAAATAAAATGTCAGAAAAAGCAAGCAGGGTGCTGGGTTATAAAGCTGGAGGCATTAGTAGCAAAAAAGAGAGAGAACAGCTTCCCGTTAGAAGTGGCAGAGGATAATACAGCAAGGGGATTTAAATATGCATTGGATAGGCATGAAGCTATCCCATATCTAAGACAAGATCAAGAACTGATTAAGATCTAAGTCTTCACAGCAGCAAAATGGGCAGACTAGATGAGCCGAATAGTTCTTATCTGCTGTCTTAGTCTATGTTTCTATGGATCTGCAAAGCTCTGAAGCCATGAGAATATGGTAGCCACAGTGAACCCAATTCCTTCTCAAAGAAGAACACCGCCTCACCAGCTGGAAGAAGAATCTACAATTTATATAGTATATACCTCTGCAGGCGCGTGTAAATTTCTGACATCTATGTAGCGAATGTATGGAGTGGCCTGTGTACTACTTTACTTATACAATATGTACAAACAATGAAAAAAAATGCTAAAATGCTGATTGTTGCCACTATATAAATGATAATAAAAAAAAAACAGCAACTGAGCAGTTTTACCAAGAAAAAAATAAATCCAATCAATAAGCAAGAGGGTTTACCATTATCCAGTCTATCCATGGTACGAACAAATAAGGAAGCTCTGAACCTGTTAAGTTAATCTACAACCCAGCAATAATACTGGGACACAGTAAAGCTTGGTGCCTTGTGGAAAAACATGTAGTAAATTCTCAGTTGTGTGCTTTGAAAAAGACCCCATGCACTTCATCATCAACATTTTAATAGTCATACACAAAAAAAGGCTTTAATACAGGAAAAATAATGTAATAACCAGAAATCTTTACAAAGTAAATACGAAGGAGTAACCCCCAAACGTGTGATCACTGAAAAGCAGCCATATTACTAAATCCACTTCTTCATTCGTCATTTCTATGCGCACGCACATACGCAGTACATGGCTGTGTGATATCAACTGTTGTTAAAGGCCTGGTAGCCCTCCTTCAGAAGATCTCGCCAAGCCTTAAGGAAACGTGCATTTTCGGAGCATTTAGTTGCTAGCTCTTCCACTTGGGATGAAATTACTGAAGTAGTCTCCAGAAGCTTGGTAAGTGAAAAGGCAGCCTAAACAAACGCAGAAAAGAAAGACTTAAAAGCAGTTTTATATATACCTTCTACTATTTCCATTAAAAAATTGCATTTTAGCTGAACGCTATTTCCAGAGGGCCTCCATAGGCAGGAGGGAACCCTAAATAAAGCGGAAGAAACCTGTTGCCTGACGCTTTGCCTTTCTACGCAGCTTCATTGAGGGGGGCTTTATTCTAACATCTGCTGATGGGGTAAAAATAGGAATGTGCTGAGGAGAATAGGGAAATACTAGCTTCATTTACTAGCCCACCACCACCTATAGGTACCCTATACAATTAATTTAAATGACATCTCATGTAAGCCCATGCAAACAGATATAAGGAAGTACGGTATATGATGGATTGACTGTAACAGTAGTCATACATTGTAAGCAGCAACCTAAACTGTTAAGTTCACTTTATTTGATATATAGCCCAGACTTTTGTGCACAATTAACTCTTTCCTCCCCTGTCACCAATACTATTTGCCAGATAAGCTCTCCCCGGGGTGGCACAGTTAGGAAGTGGAAAGCACATCACTTAGTGTATACTACCAGGCGTTTAAACACACTATTATATTTTGCCTCATTTAATCAAAAGGAATGCGTTGGTCATTTTAGGTTTGTATTTTAGATATAAAGCAATATCGGCAGATATCAGGGTCCCCCCTCATTCAAACACAGATACATGAAACCCTGGGAGCGGACAATATCCTTGTACATATAAGACAGTAAAGTACATAAGCTTCAATCCCCGGTGTCACCAAGGAAACAGCAGATATACTGCTTTTCCCTATTGGCCCCTTCTCACATCTTCGATCTGTAGCTCCAACTCCTCCCTCAGTTCCTGGGGGTCCGTTTCCTCTGTCCGGGGAGCTGCAGCCATGTCAGCCTCGTACGCTGTGAAAGACACAGATCGAAAAAGGCGCGGAATGGGTGGAGCCAAAATAACTTTATTAATAAATCCACAATATGAACATCGAACGGAACGTAAAAGAGATGGAAGGGATTTTTTTACTAGGTTTGACAGCTACTAGCCAATTGTCCGTGTTTCCACGTTTAGTTTGTTCCTGCTCCCAAGTTCTATATACTATGTCTAACGTGCTTCTCAGTGCTGAAAAAGTCACAACAGCAAATTGTCACTGGGAATGATGGTTTGAATGTTAAAAAGCAGCATGTGATGGGTGAGCATCATATACATGGTGTGCCCCCTCCATCATTGCAGTGTATGAGATTATATGGAGTGTAAACATGTGAAGACCATTGCATGGCATGCGTGTCCTCAGTTGACCTTATCGTAGCCGCCTCCAGGCCCCTGGAATTCAGACTGATCCGGCGTGTGTATGTTTGGCGGAGATGGTGTGTGCATAACATTGTCCTAAAATTAATACATATCACCCTCTGCAGTCAATAGGCTGCAAGTACAGCAGATGTTCTTTTTGGTTTAAATTTAGGGTAATGGCCGTATTCGGTTTGTTGTAGGTGTTCACAACATAAAAGCGATTAACCCCTGTGAACCGAAGCTGAAAGTTTACATCGGTATACATTAAGGTCCGACCCAGGGGAGCTTCTCATGCTTCCATAGCCTGGCAGTCAGATTTCGTCAACGTCTCCTCACCCACTGTATAATATACTCATACCTGGGAACTCTCTGGGTTTGGCCCGGAGACCCCGGGAGAAGCATCTGGAAGACTCCAGGTCATGAGAGCGGCGTTGTGACACACTCCATTCCCACTTAAACGTTGTTGTGTTCCGCAACGAAAGCCCACTGACATCAGCCAGACCACCTGTATCCAGCAAAGGGGCTACAGGTAATGGGAGCCATAAAGTTCCTAGGTATATTTATATTATACATGGCAAGCTTGATGCTTCAGGCAGGAGAAAACCACCAGTGTTGGCTAACACATGGGGCCCCTGGGCAACTGCTGGAATTTTCTGGTGGTGGTTTCCAGCTGCATTGAATAAGGGTTTAGGCTTCACCACTGTAAATGAGGAGTGTGTTGGTGTTTTGATGTGTATTAATGTGTGTCTGTGTTAGTGTCTGGGTATATGTGTGTGTTGGTGTTAGTGTCTTTGTGAGTTTCTGTGTGTTCGTTAGTGCGAGTGCCTGTGGGTGTGTTAGTGTGAATGAGTATGTGTTAGTGTCAGGGTGTGTGTTAGTGTCTGGGTACATGTTTATGTTAGTGTGCGCAAGTGTCTAAGTGTGTGTTAGTGTCTAGGTATGTGTTAGATTGTGTGTGCATGTTAGTGTGAGTGTTAGGCTATGTGTTAGTGTGAGTGTCGGTGTGAGTGTATAGAGGAGATTCCAATAAATGACTTCTGCCACCTTGTATTAGACACCAGTGTCATTGTAGGGGCATTTAAGCTCATCCTTTGCATGTTTTACATTTTCTGCAGCTGAACCTTGTCATCCTAAATCATGAAATACACTATTATGAATCATGAAATCATGAAATTACACTATTATAGCTGCGCTTACAATCTGACGTAAGTTATATATATATTTATATATATGTTTAAAATAAATAATTGCTCTTATATCCATGCACACAAGTTGGTCTGTTACTGTGAGTGTCTGTGTTGAGGTGTGTTTGTCAACAGTCAACCATTTTTTTTCTCCTTCTCGTCTTTCTGCGTCCTCTTTTCGTTCTTGTCTCTCCATCTCCACTTATCTGTCCTTTCTTTTATGTGCCTTGTTTCTCTTGTTTCTCTCCTTTTCTTTCTATTGTATCTCCCTTTCTTGTCTTACTTGTCTTCCATTTTTTTTAAAAGCCACAAACTGAGGAGCAACCCTTCAAAGACTGCCCAGAAATTGGCAACTATAGTGGCATCAGAGGTTAAAAATTACCTCTTATGTTATTTTGTGGCCCCCTGAGTGCCCCTCTCAGATTCACTGGTTGGAACTTGACAGTAAAATGTTACATAAAAAATATAATAAAAAGACAATGATCTAATCATCTTATAATAATTAGTATTACCAAATTGTTATTTAAATATGCAAACTATTTTCTTCTTCTCGTTGAATAAACTCATCTCTAACTCTCATCTAAAGTCTCATTGCACCAACACCTTGTGTTAAATAATAGATGCGGTTTCTGTAAATTCTGCAGTACCGAAGCGGTGACAGGTGGTGGCGCTGTGAGATACAGAACGCTATTTCTATGGGCGTTGCTTTAATGCGTTGTTAGGTGATTACATATGCTCGAGAGGAGACGCCCCAACAATGTTTTTCGATAGACTATCTTGCTTGCGTCTACATCTCTATGGTTATAGTTCTTCTTTCCATTCTAGGCAGACATTCAATAGTCACAAGACTACTTTTCCCATGTGGCTCCGCGCGTAGTCCCGGCGCATGCGCCTTGTGAATTGTAGAAGGTTATGTACGTCTGGGTAGTTGTGCGCAGCACTGAGATTAGTGTGAAGTGACAGGCATCTGTCTTGTAGAGGGACTGACCTCCGGTCTGTGCTCGCCATGCTACCTCTCTGCAAGTATACAGTGCAAGGTAAGTGCACTTTTTACAGCTGCTGTGGGTTCGACCTTTTGTATAATAGCAGCTGCGAAGATGTACCTATGTAATCTATGCATCCTTTTGCCATTGCTGTATTAAGGGTGTGTTATGCATTTGGTCTCCTTTGTGGATCATTTGTATGTAAAGATTTCTGTCTGTTATATAAGTGCATGATAAATATGGGATGTGTCCTTTGCTGGCAGTTACATGTATGTAGTAGCAGTAAGCATGTCACTGCCCCTGCTGGCCACATGTACAATCTAGGGTAAAGGTCATGCTTTAAAACATGTCTATCTGTGTTTGTGTAAGTAGATTTATTATCAGCTATGGTCCCAACATACTCTGCTTTGCATTTCACAGGCAATAAAGTAATCTTCCTCCTCTCTGTAACTTATTGATTTGTCTTTGGGCGTCACTGTATCTCTGTTGTGCTTATGTGCAACATTTTTCTTATAATATTATTAATAAATATCATTTTAAACAAACCGATACATTTAGGTAGAGAGGGCCCTGCTCTGAAGCTTACAATATAGAGCAGTTATTATTTTCTTCTATTTACCGTATATAGCGCCAACAATTTACGCAGCACTCCTTACAATACATATATTCAACAGGTATGACAAGATGAGAATTGACAGATTAAGACAAACTGGTAAATTAAGTACTACGACAGGTAAATAGGCTTAGGTAGAAGGTAAGGGAATTGCTTTGTAGCCCTGCAGATATATAATGAGCCCAAAAGTTTGACTTTCGTGGACATGGAACCATCTTATCAATTAGATGAAAATACATTACATTACATCTACAAGGCGACTGGACCGATATGTGTTGGTAAATTATTCAATTTTGTAGTGAAGAAGCGATATGGACACATTATTATATTTGAAATAAGCACTAATAATCTTTACTGACATAGTTTGTACTTTTAATGTAATTTGTTTCTTACATACAACTTTTGTTTTCCTATACATCAGCACATCACAGTTTGCATTATTTGACTCGGCTAAAGAAAGGCCTACCGACATTCTGTGTCAAGAGATGGTCTTCTTCCACCGTGCCTCGAATTACCACTCATTACTCCATCCACCCCCGCGACCAGGACAAAAGATGGGAAGGTAACCAGTGCTCACCACTGTTTCTCTAAGTGCAAATAAGTTTGGCGGAGAGACGTTAAAGGGACGCTCCAGCTAAGTGGTGCCTTTAAATGGTTGTGTGGTCCACAAGCAGGACTCTGCAAAATCGTTTCGCCCTTCCTCAGCTCCTTGGCTTGCAGGAGATGGCTTGGCAGAACACATGTCCTGCTGCCTGCACCCGTCTAGAATAGCCTGCAAAAGCACAGTATACTAGTATATATATTATTTTTATTTGTTAAGTGCTGACAAATTATGCACCACTGTACAATTTAAATGGGGAAGTTAAAACATACAATATATATATAGTACATTAGTGATGGTCTAACTATGTGACCACATCTCATCACCAGCTGATGGATGCATGAATCAGGTAGATAAATTAGGCAAGTTAATTTATTTTGGCATCAGGAAAGAACATGGGTCTGAAGTCCTAATTCAAATGAGAATGTCATGTCCAGTAATACTTGCATGATATGTTGCAGTGCTCCCTAGTAGTCCCGTAGTTTTAATTTTCTTCATCCTAAAGTACAAGAAAAGGGTTTTTCTGTCCTTTCTTTCTTTCGTAAATGTTGGTAACATGCATAAATTACTGTATAGCCTAATGCTCTGTTGTCCAACTTTTTTTTTGTGGTGTGTCCATGAAGAAGTGAGCATGGAAAGGTTTGCAGAGGAAGCTGATGTAGTGGTTGTAGGTGGAGGCCCTGCAGGCCTCTCTGCGGCTATTCGACTTAAGCAGCTCGCAGCTGAGAGCAACAAAGAGATTCGAGTGTGCCTGGTGGAAAAAGCGGCGCAGCTTGGGGGCCACATTCTGTCAGGAGCCTGCCTGGAACCCAGAGCCTTACACGAACTTTTCCCAGACTGGAAGGAGCGAGGGGTACGTATATGCTCTCACAATCCCAGTTCGTTTTAGGTATACTTTACTTTGTCATCAAAATATGGTGACTCCTCGTTCCTTTCCCAGAAATAATTATTTAAAGGTGAATGCCCACCAGGTTTTTTTTACTACCATTATGAGATCAAAAATACGTTTGAAAAAGCTTGCACTGTTTTTTTCTTTTCTAGATTTTGCAAAATGTTTAAAGCAGCTGCATATTAACCATTTGTATGTATTCTAGCCCAATCTACTAGACAAAGTAGCTCAAGAAGTGAAATATTTTTTCCCCATACATTTTCATGTGATACAAAAGAAGGTACCAATGTCATTAAAGAAAAAAGTATAAACGACAGCTCTGCTAAGGTTTATTTGCTTAACCCCTTAAGGACCAATGATGTACCTGGAACATCATGTCATTAAATAAGTTTAGAAATGTAATTGGCTGGCTTCATGGATGTCCTAAATGGGACATGGAGGACAGGATTACCAGCAAAATGCTACTTGTACTTATTGCCCTATAACTTGAAGAAGAAAAAACATAAAAACATTGGTTATATCTAAATTTAGGACAAATAGATTCTATTTAGCATTTTTTTTTAATTGGCTTTTGTAGATGAGTAAAACATTTTTTTTTTACATGAGAAACGGTGCTTTTTTTCAATTTCTCGGCATACTTAATCATTTATTGTGTAGGAAATAAGATATGATAAAAAAAAAATGGTAACTGAAGAAAGTCCCCTTTGTTCTGAACAAAAAAACAATATGTAACTTGGGTGGGTATACTAAACGTGAATGAAGAAAATGACAGCTAAACACGAGAACGGCAAAAATGTTAAATCAACCCACAGGGTACAAGAAAACAGCCTGATCCTTAATGGGTTAATATAATAGAGAGTGCGTTTAATGTTCTGGCAAAAAACACTACATTTCATCATCAGAGAAGTATTGTGTCTAATGGCACACGTGCACCAACAAGCAAATAACACAAGGACATCCCCTGTGTCACGTGGAGCTGACAGTTACACAACATTTATAAAAGCTTCCCACTACCTCGTTGTATCAGATCAGGTGACTGCGCTCCAGCAAACCCATTGCTTTTTGAGTCCTTATTCATTCTGAGGTTTACTTTGGGGTCCTTTCACATTTTTTTTTTTTACCAAGACACTTATTTGCAGGAAGAGCTAAACTATAATCTACCGCTTTGTGTAAATCATCGCTCAGCCATTCTAATTGAGTTCAGGCCAGACCACCAAACATCCAGTTCTCATTGTGCGTCACAGCCACTTACCTCTTTCTGGGGCGCAAGTGGCAGCAGATTAATAATAAGTCTAATTTAATTAATGGGCCTGGACAATTCTTTTTCTCAGTAATATGCTTTGAACTTTAGTATGTCTGTGAAATATATCAACAGACTTGAAGGTTGGGAGTATTAACAGGAAGCACACAGGGTTAATTTAACTGTAATAATTGAATAATCTGACCATGTTTTCCATTTCCTTCTTTGAGGACCACTATGCATATTTCAGTAAATTATACTTTTAATTATGTATTGGAAGAACTTTTTTTTTGTTTGTTTAATTTTATAAAATAGAATCAGATTGATTAAGGAGAACGGTTAATGGTAGCAACTTTCAAACTGCAGACGTAAAGAAACGATGACTTCTGCCAATTTTCTCGTAGGCAGCATTTTATTCACCTTGTGTAGAGATTTTGTATGTGAATCCTTCATTTCTAATCCTTCCTATTGATATTGGACATATTTAGCACTTAATGTGTTTTTTTTTATATTAGTTATTTGTTAAAAATGCTGGTGTGGGTATACATTAATAATACATTTATTTTTATATTTATTTTTATTTCAGGCACCTCTCCATACCCCTGTTACTGGAGACAGATTTGGAATATTAACCAAAAAATACAGAATACCTGTGCCTATTCTTCCAGGTATGACATCATTGTACGATGATGTTCATGTCTACGCAGTGAGTTTGGGTTATAGAGAAAGTAAAGCTTCATTAAGCAACTCACTGGCAGTTATTTCCTAAACTTCTGTTAGGAACAGAACCCTGCTAATTTCTTGCAAGTAATTTACATATACTGTGATTTATTTATTTATTTTTTATTTTAACACTTTTATGTAAGCCAGTCCTGGCAAATGTCTCCTGCAAGACTTGCAGAGCTGGTCCTACATAATGCATAGGTTTATTCACAAAATACTGGTATACTGGATGTCCTCGACAGAAGGGAAACTAAAATGTTATCAGTTTGGGAAAACTTCAAGAATATAAACTACGTTCGTAAGTGCTATATAAACATGAGAAACGTGGTGTTTTGGCTGAAGGCAGCTTGAAAGTGACAGTTGCTTACAGCGGCGCTCCATGTACTAAATGGTAACACACTGAAACATTATTAAAACCAGAACTATGGGAATCCTTCCTATAAATCTTAACTTTTATTGGTAAAATGTTAAATGTCAGGGTGTAATGTAGATTATTATTGGCTAAGCAGTTTTTATTTAATTGGGGAAAATATGGCAGGATACAAGGATGAATTCCTAGTCCTATCTGCTGTGCTTCAGTACCTAACTATTAAATAGATCTTGGCTCCCTGATTACTGTTTGCAGAGGGTGAGAAGGACCTACTATACAATCCTGTCTAGCCTGTTATCATTGATCATGGACCGCCAATCATCTTAATAAGCAAAAATAAAGTACGCCTGGCACGCGTTTCTACATAGTTCTATCTATAGTATCGTCAGGGTGTTCTCATACCTTATCCTAAAAAGCTTACTTTTTTGGCTGTTGGCTGCGTTGTAAACGGCACAAGCAAATCCACTTGAAACCATAGGAGTGATTGATGCTTTCTATAACCGTCTCAAAAACTGTGTTTATGTTTATCTTTCTTCTTCCGTCTTAAGTGGCCTTTTTTGGAACTTCTTGTTCCAGATAGTTATGAGTTATATTATGAGATAAATCTGTTTCTGTCCAACTACTTTCTGCATCTTGCAAACTTAGATGTCTGTCCTAAGTTGGTGTCCATTCCTGATTCCAGGTCTTCCAATGAATAATCATGGAAATTATATTGTGCGTCTTGGGCATCTTGTTAGTTGGCTCGGAGAACAGGCAGAAGCTCTTGGAGTGGAGATATACCCTGGATATGCTGCCGCAGAGGTGAGTGCCTACTAATGTAATATTACTAATACCTCTATGTATTGATGTATAAAAGAGAAACCTTCAATGAAACACAACCCGGAACATGTTTTTTTTTTATATAACTAACATGTATTAATTTTTTTCTAGGTACTATTTAATGAAGATGGCAGTGTTAAGGGCATTGCAACAAATGATGTAGGAATACATAAGGATGGTTCACCAAAGGTATGAAAGATAAATCAAGCACCCTACTGTGATCAGTAACTGTAATAATATTGTTAACTTCTGCAGAAAAAGGAAAACATATATATATATTTAACATACTCTCATGAGTATTTTTTTTAAATCAGAGTGGCGTGAAATCTTAAAATTATTTCAAAAAAATTATTTGCTAAAAATATTCAGCCTTCTCTCAAGTATATTGTGGCTTTTTATTCTATTTAAATTTTCATTATCTTTACATTAGTTTGTGATATCTTACTTACTTTGCAGTCAACCTTTGAACGGGGTCTGGAGCTGCATGCCAAAGTAACCATCTTTGGAGAGGGCTGCCATGGGCATCTTGCCAAACAGTTGTACAAGAAATTTAATCTCCGAGAGAACTGTGAACCACAGACTTACGCGATAGGACTAAAAGAGGTAACAGTCGTTTAACTTGGTTTCTTTCCCAAATCCTGTATTATATATGTGAGAAATCCACCTTGGGTCTTTGCCATTAGTGTGACTTTGATGTTAATTAACATTAATATACTAGTCCTGTCTGTTTTTCCCAGTAAACTTACGTTTCAGTTGGGTTAAATAGTCCAAAAACAATTACAACTAAAATAGCTAATAGTTTTAATAACTGTCTTTAACATATTTTTGCATGCTGAATTATGTCTGTTCTGCTTTATTTTTTTTGTAATTCTCTGCCAAATGGGCCAACATACAAAAAATGATTAGGTGGTGTTTTCCAAGCTGATTTTGATGTGTATTTTCCAGCTGTGGATTATTGACGAGAAGAAATGGAAACCAGGGTTGGTTGAACACACAGTGGGGTGGCCTTTGGATAGACACACCTATGGTGGATCTTTCCTCTATCACCTTAATGAGGGTGAACCTCTTGTGGCACTTGGCTTTGTGGTAAGTAATTGGAGCAGTGGATGTGGCTAATCAAGATTGTCCTCCAGCCAATTGGATATATATGTGTTTTTGAGATGTTATTTGTGTAACGAAGAAGGAGCCACATTTGTACCAGTAATCCTGGTTGCATATTATTAATAAAGACAGTAAGTTACTATTCAGTGAAATCAGTATTTTGTTGCCGTTGCAGGTCGGTCTGGATTATCAGAACCCATATGTGAACCCGTTTAGAGAATTTCAGAGATGGAAACATCATCCCAGTGTTGCACCTACGTTTGAGGGGGCAACCCGGATTGCATATGGAGCAAGAGCACTAAACGAAGGGGGATTTCAGGTAACCTCTTCCAATACAAAAGGTCCATCTTTTTTTAGTGGAAAGTGGGATCATACAATGAGCATTTTACTTGTTGTATCCACATACACAGATCAGTCTCTCTCTGGCTATGTTTAGATCCTTGCTTTGCCCCTTTTACAGATATTTGCACTCTAGCCTGTGCGGAAATGCTTGGTTCTTGAGCATTTACAAAACAAATTAAACTGGTTACCTCTTTACCCATGTACAGTAACAGTGATGAGAACTAACCATGTAATGTTGATGGTAAATTCATATTTCCACTCATTGAGAAAAGGTACTATGTACATTTGATGCAACTTCAGCACTCCAATTCCTTTTTGGCCACTAAACATTCATGAAGTCTGTGGCTAATTTGAGCTTTATGCCAAAGTTCCCCAAATGAGTCAAGGGTAAGGTAGGGAACAAGAAAATGTAAATCTATATTGTATATCACTAATTCACTCATCAGGCAATATATTACTTGTCACTGTTCTAAATTAAGACATTTTGTTTTATGTCCACATGTTGTCTTCATGTTTCCACTTTTAGTCCTTACCAAAGCTCACCTTCCCAGGTGGCTTATTAGTTGGCTGCAGTCCTGGCTTCATGAATGTACCCAAGATTAAAGGTACCCACACGGCTATGAAGAGTGGCATGCTCGCTGCAGAAGCCATCTTTAAACAGCTGACCGATGAGAACCTACAGTCAAGCACCCAAGGTAAAAATGTTTTGGGATTTTTTTTTAAAATTAGTGTATTCTAATGTCAGGTGTGTTTATTCTTTTTTGTTTCTTTAAAATCAGGAAGAATTAGGTTGTTTTTTTTTGGTTTTTGTTCGTCATTCAAAATCTCTAGATAAAAGTCCTATACGGGATCTGAAATAGCACGTTTAGAGATTATAATAAGTTTGTTGTGCTACTGCATACATGAATTTTTTTTTTCTTTCACCATTTTTGGTGAAAAAGTGTGTAGTTTTCTTCTTTTTTAAGTAATTGGTGTGTTAATGTGTTATTTATGGTTTCCCTAGGTCTTCATGTTCCAGAGTATGAAGAAAACTTGAAAAACTCGTGGGTGTGGAAGGAGCTCTATGGAGTGAGGAACATCAGACCTTCTTGTCATGGACCACTAGGATTATATGGTGGTATGTTTTACACTGGAATCTTCTATTGGATCTTCAGAGGAAAAGAGCCCTGGACACTAAAACATAAAGGTAAAACTAAGGGAGATGATTTGTTTTAAATAATACGTGTCTTGTACTATAAAATAGTCATGAATCATCCCCTATCAACATGACAGTTGAGTGTGCAATATAGCCCCACCAATGACTACTAAAGTACCTTCAATTTTAAAATGCTGTTTTGTTTTTCTTCTCTTTCCCAAGGTTTGGACAGTGATCAGTTGAAACCTGCAAAGGATTGCACGCCGATTGAGTATCCGAAGCCTGATGGAAAAATAAGTTTTGACCTTCTCTCTTCTGTGGCTCTTAGTGGAACTAACCATGAGCATGACCAGCCTCCACATCTAACACTACGGGATGACGGCATACCAGTGAACAGAAACCTAGCGATATATGACGGGCCAGAGCAGAGATTTTGTCCAGCAGGTGAGCAACAGAACACGATTGAATGTTAAGTAAAAAGGAGCCGTCTGCTCTTAACCATTTACTGTTATGTATGTGTTCCATGGTAATGACTATATTGGGTTCCTCATTGCTGTTGATTTGTCCAGGTAGCCTTTCCAAGAGTGGGTGTGGGAGAAGTAAGATAACAAGAAATTAATTAGATAATGCTAGTTCTGCCACCTATTATTGTCAGTCTCAGCTCTGCTTAACAGAATACTCACTAACCTTTTAAACTGAATAAATTCAATTAAAATACTCCGTTTTAAATATCATGACACACAATTGGTGGTTAGAACTATTTCAGTTGCATAGTTCATTAACTTATTATGTACTATTTGTTCTTATAAACTGTAAAATCAGGGCCTATGATGTCTCTAATAAGCCTTTTCCTTTCGTACTGTTTTAAAAATGCACAAGAGGTCATAGTTTATTCAACAATGGGAGAGTTGTAGTTCATGCATTTTAAGGTCCATACCCACTTCTGCAGGAGGGGCTTGGTT
This sequence comes from Spea bombifrons, assembly GCF_027358695.1. Classification (NCBI taxonomy): domain Eukaryota; kingdom Metazoa; phylum Chordata; class Amphibia; order Anura; family Pelobatidae; genus Spea; species Spea bombifrons. Next base: position 32,984,314 of record NC_071087.1, on the reverse strand, counting down.
GCCCCTTATAATGTATAGTTGATCTGTGACAAATTCTTCTTATTGATTAAATTATGCAAACTCAGCAGATCTGCTAGTGTTGGCCCTTTGTAATAAATAGTGCAGAGGAAGACTAACCCCCAACTTTCCCTTTTGTGACTAACCTTCTGTATATTCTAAAACTAGAGGATCAGAGGCTTAGATGCTATTTTACTTTACAACTCGTGCTGGGAGTCCATCCCACCATCCTCTTAGTAAAGGTAATACAGTAAGGGAATTTAAACATGCATTGGATAGGCATATATTTATAGTTCTTATTTGGTGTCAGATTCTGTGTCAATGTAATTAAAAGGAGAAATTAATTCAGGGTAATGTTTCTTTTTGGGATTTTATTAAGGCTCAAGATCCATTTCAATGCAAAGAGGTGCTGTTGCCTGATTTCTGTTCTAATTCTTATGTAATGTAGATAAATTGTCCCTATCTGCTTGTTGCAGGAGTGTACGAGTATGTCCCTCTGGAATCAGGCGAGGGGTCACGGTTACAAATCAATGCTCAGAATTGTGTCCACTGCAAGACATGCGACATCAAGGATCCAAGTCAGAACATTAACTGGGTTGTCCCAGAAGGAGGAGGAGGTCCTGCCTACAACGGAATGTAAAGGGTGTATAAGCAGTATCTGCTTAACTGCATTTGATATTTGTCGGTGATTAAATGGTTCTTGAGAACTGGGAAAACTTAATTTTGAATGAACGTCAGACTGAATTTAAGGAGTTTCCCTGCTTGCGCACAGTTGTATTAATATACTAAGGGTGAATGTGCTTCTGATTTGGTTTGAAAATGATTGGGCTGCTTTTTACAACTGATCATTTTAAAGCAGTTTTTTTATGGTTCGATCACGGAGTCCTAAGAAGCAGGCATCGCCGTACACAATACGGTCTCATACAAAGCCTTAGAGATCTAAAGCCAGGGGACTTTTATATGCGCTAATTTTTTTTTTTTTTAAGAACTGTTAATGTTAAATACAGATTTTTTCAATGTTTTACTTTGATTCTGTCAGTTTATTCATAACTCAATTGCAGTATGTATGTTAACTAGAAGGTGCATGTCTTGGTTTTAAGTGCAAGAGGAGGCTGCCTTTAAAGCAGAGTAAAGCCTTGGGTTACCCTCGCTACTCTATAAGCTTTAGGATCTGTTGACAAAAGATGTTGTGAGAATTGTGACATTGAGGGTTCTACTGGAGCCATCCAAACTATTTTACACCTTCACATAAACCAACTTATTTGGACTGTAGCCAGAATTTGGATCACATGTATCTGAGGCTTGTTTCTCCCCACGGAGTGCCTACATCAACAGAAGCGTAGAGGGTCAGTTTTTTTTGTTGTTGTTTTAAATATACCTTCCTCCTGTACATTTTTTTGAACTCCTTATCTTAGAAGCTCTAATTGCTGAACTTCTTTAGTCTCCTGGAAGCTGCACAGTCAGGGAGGCATACTGAATAATTCAGATAAAGCTGCTTCTGGCCCTTATCAGCAGAGTATCTAATTTCTTCAGTTTCCAAGTAGCTTTTCACACCAACAGATGCATTTCCCTTGTAATCCAAGTACACCCTTAAAAAAATCTAGTTTCAAAATTACCTTCCCACACCTCATCAACTTTCAGCCTTCGCTGGGAAAAGGTAAAGTATAAAAACACTACACTTTGTTTCAATTTGGCAGTGTCTGAAAACCAATTTCAGTGCAAAACAATACACTTAAAGCATTAACAGTCTTTAATGGGTAGGACAGTAAAGATTTTCTTGCGTATACAAAAGAAATATGAGTAAGATATTACAGGTTTCCCTCAGGTGGAAATAAATCCAATTAACAATCGGACACCAAATAGCATTACCATCTCCAATGTTGCAGACATACAGAAAACTCAATGGACGGGGGGTGGATGACACAAAATAAAAGGCCACACTGCACATCACTCCTTTGCATAGTTCATGCTGTGCCAAGAACAAGAGAATTAAAAACCGTAAACACTGGGGGTAGAAGGCTGTATGAATTAAACCAAATGTGTTGGAGAACCGAGTTATTTTGGTTTGTTATCAGACAACTGAGGTCCTTGTAAATACTGTCTTCTGTACGTTTCAGGAATTGCATGCCTATTTTAACTTAAACAGGAGAATTTATGCAAACATTTTTGCATAGACTGCCTTCTCTTTTTCTTTCTGTTCTTTAATCCTGTGTTTAACCCGAAGGATTTCACTGCTGATCGCTGCAAGAAAAAAAGAAATGTTAAAGTCAACGTTACTTACTAACGTGGACAGTTCTGGTCATATTGGTGAAATAAGCAAGAATTGTGTGGCATCAAAAGTTTTAAATTAAAATACATTTACAGCCAATTGCTTCTACTTTGGTGCCAATACATCCATAGAGATGGAAAACCAGTTAGTTGAATATAAAAAATGTTCAATGAATGTGTGTATTCTCAAGGAGGATGAAGACACTTTTACAAGACAAGCAATGTAGTGGGAAACCCAGTACCTTTGTCATCAGGTGCTAAATTGTGAGCTTTTTTAAGGTCCTCCTGTAACACAAACAGAATAGGGCAAGTTAGAAAAAAGTATAGCTATAAAATTCAAGAAGCAATATAAACATCAAACTTACCAGTGCCTGTTCATAATCTTTCAAGCCTTGCCAGCCTTGAGCTCGTCTGTAAAGTGCCTTGGTATTGGATGGATCAATTTCCAGAGCCTATAGCAAAACAAAAATCTTTACTGTATTTTAAATAACATATCTAGGGGGGATGTATCACATTTCCAAACTTTTTTTTTTTTTTAAATAGAATATCCTAGAAAGAAAAAAATGAATACATGTTATATATAGCACTGCATGTTTCCCATTGTTCTAATAAACTTCATCTTCAGACCTGGAGGTCACTATTATTGGTAGTCATGTGATTTTATGAGGATCTCCCCCCACCCAGGCTCCACATTCAGACAGTTTAAAATGGAGAGTCACATGGTAAAACAATGATATATAACTGAGAATATTTAATTAAAATAGCCTCTTAAGTAAAAGGAGCACCAGATCTTACCTCATGGCAGCTCTCGATTGCAGCTCTGAAATCACATATCTTGAGTTTACATGCTGCAATGTTCAGGTTACAGCTCACAGCTATAGGATTCAACTTTAATATATTGTCATCGCCTGTCACGTCTTTGCAGCTTTCTACATATCTGTTAATAGGAAAAGGAGATATCATTAGCAATTTAGGGCTAGCGCACCAGGAACAACCAAAATGTAAAGCAGCATTTTCAGAACTTTTAGCATAACAAATTTATCTGAACTGCCTACAGCTTGTACTTTGTCAACATGAACGATCGTGTGGGAGATATTTAGTTTAAAAGTTCACCTCTTTGAAAGTGAGATACTTACTATAGACATATTGCTTTTTTTTTTTTTTGCAATAAACACAATCGTTTGTATTTTAGTGTTGTGAATGTAATTTAAGGCAGTCACATGTCTTAAGTCTTGTCCTATGGTAAATCCCCACCCAGGAGTGCCTTTTTGCTCTGTTGTGTAACAGTAGAAATAAAATACACATCAGACTGATCCCATCTGTGAAAGGCAGCCCAGAATAGAAATGAAGGCAAGCGAGAGAACAACCCGAGCCGTCCATTTCAGCTTTCACATGCTGTCAGTGAGGTTCCGGTCTCTAATGAAGGTGCTTTTCAATTTATGAACAACATTCCCAGTACTGTTGGTAGAACAATCTCTTCCCAGAAATATATATTTTTTAATAATTTGCCAAGGACACAAAAGCTGGCATTGATAAGTTGTTTCCATGGAAACTAACGTCAAACGTTTTTAAGAGACTATACATTTAGACGAAAGTATAAAATGCCACTTTTAGTTTATTTGCTTAACATGCATTTCTCTTTACACGTCTGTACCTTAGAGCCTTGTTGTACTTCTTGGTTGCCGTCTCCCAGTTTTGAGATTTAAATAAATTATTTCCAATATTCTTAACATCTTCAGCTATGGAGACAATTTTCTCGACCTGCCATTGGAGAGAGAACAGCACAAAGCATGGTTGAAACCGACTTGTAACTAAGCTCAGGAACCCAATAGTAGGCAGATGATATGATAGTTTAAACACCTTGACTTCATAAAATGATATGGTATGAAGGTCCATTCCAGCAAGAAGGACTAAGCTTGCCCTGCATAGTGCTTAGATAAAGCAATCTCACCAACTATGAATTATGTGAAACCAGCTCTGCCATACCTTACAGGAATTGACTGGATTTTATATCAAATGAACTACATCCTGATCTACAAGCGGTTCTGTTAGACATTATTATTACCAGATGTATGAACATTTAGATTGGCTATAACATTTACAACCCATAGATTTTTTCTATGACAGGTCAAATATTTTTAAAGTAATTTCTAGACTTGGGCACCTTCATCTTCTCCCTTTAATCATCAATGTTCTTCCTTTGTCCACATCTACGTAGGCATAAACCCACAACTTCCACCAAAATGGTGGCACCCGCAGCGCCGAAAGCAGCCACTGAGGGCAATATGGCGGCAGTGACATCCTCAGCCAATCTTCCAGGAGGAGCGGGAAGATGACATCACCACAAGCGACACCATTTTGGTGGAAGTTGCTGGGTTATGTCTGAGATGCGGACGAAGATTAAGAGAACATGAGAGCGAACGAGAGTGAGTGAATGAATGTGGGCACTAAGCAATTAAAACGCCCCTGAATGGGCAAGGAATTAAATTTGTTCCCTGTTCAAAAGTAATCTAGCACTTTAACCCCTTCGTGACAAAGGTTGATTTTACTTTTTGTACCCTTCGTGACAATGGCCGTTTTAACATTTCTGCGCTGCTCGTGTTTAGCTGTAATTTTCTTCTTTCCCGTTTACTGAACCCACACACATTATATATTGTTTTTTTCAGGACAAGAAGGGCTTTCTTTAGATGACATTGTTTTGATTGTATCATATTATTTACTATTAAAAAAAGTATAAAATATGGTGAAACATTTAGAAAAAAATGACTGTTTCTAACTTTTGGTTGAAAAATCTTTTACTCATCTATAAAAGGTAATGAAAAAAACTGCTAAATAGATTCTACTATTTGTCCTGAGTTTAGAAATACCCAATGTTTTTATGTTTTTTTGCTTTTTTCTACACATTATGGGGCAATAAGTACAGGTAGCGTTTTGCTATTTCAAAGCCATTTTTTCCGAATCTGGTAATTCTTCCCCCCATGTGCCATTTCGGGTATCTTTGAAGCCGGCCAATGCAATTTACCCCATCAAGTCATATATTTTTGAAAACTAGACAGCCCAGGGTATTCCAAATGCTAGTATTTTAACCCTTTCCAAGCACTATTTCTACCATCAGCCTTTGTCAAACTTTATGGTAGTAATTTGTTTGCATTTGTTTTTTCACACACATTTTACTTCAGGTATGAATAAACAGGTTCTGGTATATGTCACTATCATAAAACACCCCAATATGTGTTCAGCAACATCTCCTGAGTACAGCGATACCTCACATGAATGATTTTGCCTGGCTGTTTGGGGGCAAAGGGGCCACATTTGGGGCATGCACATTTTCAATGTTTAACTTTGGCGTTTGGCGATCAACTGCCCATGCCCTATTTGGTACATCTTTGAGCCGGGGCATTTCAGTATGCCCAATAAAGCCATATATTTTTAAAAACTAGACACCCCAGGGTATTTCAAATGCTAGTATTTTAACTCTTTCCATGCACCATATCTACCACCAGTATTTGTCAAACTTTGTGGTAGTCATTTTTTTGCATTTGTTTTGTCACACACATTTTACTTCAGGTATGAATTAAAAGGTTCTCGTATATGTCACTATCACAAAACACCCCAATATGTGTTCAGCAACATCTCCTGAGTACAGCGATACCTCACATGAATGATTTTGCCTGGCTGTTTGGGGGCAAAAGGGCCACATTTGGGACATGCGCATTTTTCAATGTTGAACTTTGGCATTTGGGGATCCACTGCCCATGCCCTATTTGGTACATCTTTGAGCCAGGCCATTTCAGTGTGCCCAATAAACCCATATATTTTTGAAAACTAGACACACCAGGGTATTTTAAATGTTGGTATTTTAACTCTTTGCATGCACACATTTTACCACCAGAATTTTTTCAAAGTTTGCAGTAGTATTCTTTTGTGTGTATTTTTCCCCCACACACCTATGTTATGTATGAATTTACAGCTCCTGGTATATGCCGCTGTCACACGACACCCCAATATGTGTTCAGCAACATCTCCTGAGTACAGTGATACCCCATATGCATGGGTTTGTCATTTTTGGGGGAACTAAAAGGCCACATTTGGTACGTGTGCATTTTTCTAATTGGAAATTAGATGTGTGGCCATCCTTCCCCCCGTGTTAACTGGGACCTTGTTGAACCCGGCCAATTCAATTTACCCCATCAAATCATACCTTTTTTAAAAGTAGACACCCCATGGGCATTTAATATGCCAGTATTTTAACTCTCTCCATACGAGAATTGTTTTAAGCTAATGTGCTAATTTTAGGACTTGCTCACAAAAATATATTTTTTATATATATATATATTTTATTTTTTTTGCTATTTTTTTTTCAACTTGAAGGTTCCCCTGATAGTGACATCAGTGGGAAATTATTTTTACATTTTACTGTTTTGTTTACTATTTTTTTCTAATTATTATTAATTTTATTTTATTTTTTAATTTATTTTTACTAATCACACTGTGATTAGAAAGCTGGGCTCCATTGACTTGCATGGTTGAATGCAGTACCTGTATTCAACCTGCAAGTGGAGCCAGAGTTCTCTAGAGGGTCTGAGACCGTCTAGCCAACTTTTTTAACTTTATTGTTTTTTTTTCCCGGGCCGCCGCCATCTTGCAGATGGCGAAGATCACCGGCAGTTGCGGCTGTGACTGCTCTCCGGAGCGGTCACAGTCCACCCAAAGGTAAGTGTTTGGTGTCGCTGGATGCCTCCTGATCGAGGCATTCCAGCGACACCATTTAAGTTTAGGAGGTGATCGTTGATCGCCTCCTAAACGCTTTTAAAACGGGCGTCCGCCGCCATACAATGTATGGCGGTTGTTGACGCCCCGGGGAGGGGCCAGACATGGCCCCTGGTGCCGATCGTGGCGTTGCTGAATGCCTCGAGGTCGAGGCATTACAGCAACGCCGTTTGGGTGCAGAAAGCGAACGTAGATCGCTTTCTGCACCCGTTTAAAGACGTGCCGGTTCTGGCACGTCATTTGTCATAATCGACTTTTTTTTCGTGCCATGCCAGAACCGGCAATTGTCATCAAGGGGTTAAATATATTTAGTAGAAATACTGTGTGCATGTTAAAATATTTTGTAATAAGCGATTGTCATGCAAAATGCCTATGTTTAAGGGTTAACAGGTACATAAATACCAGAAGTAACTTCCTGCCATAAATGGTATGTGGAAACCAGGCCAGAATCTATCAAAAGCCTCCTTATGTATTTTTTGAAACCTTGAACAGAATTAGGTGGTGGCAGCAAATAGGGTTTTGGGGTCATGGGGCAAACAGGTTTGGTGTTAAGGTGTAGTAAAGACTGAGCCTGCGGGCTGGTTTATCACTCGCCCTTTCATGCTCACATACCCGTCATGTTGAGAGCTGGCAGGTAATGGCTCCTGCAGCATCTGAGGCAGATAGGTATTTAAATTGCAGGAGGGAAAATTTAGCTGGAGCTGGGAATTGAAATCCCCTTTCATTTATACTTACATCATTTAATTCTACATCTGAGTCCTCTGGGAAGTCAGGATGAACATCGCCGGATCCATCTAATGGTGGTATCACCCAATCATCCCCCTCTTTCAGTTCCCCACAGTCTGCAATCACACACGGCTGCAAAATGAAAAGTTCAATGGTATTGAATACTCAGAATTAAATGTACAGTACATACCATGTGTTTCTGGTAAACTAAAGACACCGACTGTCTCCATGCATGAATACCCATGTTTAAAATACCTGGCTTTTGAAATCATGCACATTTTATGTATCTTAAATATTATTTTGTGTCTGAATTTTTTTTTAGATAACAATATACAAATGCTTCATAGCAATAAAGGCTATGTTCAAAAGTTTAACCTCTTTAAATAAATTCAAAACACAATGGATTCAATGGATACAATACACAAATCAACAGAAGAGAAAAAAAAAAAAAATTGCATCATATTGGAAAGTGTGAAAAGCAGCCATAGAGCACTTGAGGAGGTTGTGTTATGACGAATTTTTTCAAACATAAGAGAGAATCTGTAGTGAATCAATCCTGCAATAGAAGAACTGCTACATTAACTTACCTTGACAGGTTTTTCTCCCTTCGCTTCAATGTTTTCCAACATTTTAACAATGCCAAAGCCTTTCAGAACCTGGCCAAACACCACATGCTTCCCATCCAAATGAGGGGTAGGCACAGTCGTGATGAAGAATTGTGAGCCATTGGTATTTGGACCAGCATTGGCCATACTAAGCAAAAATTCCCTGTCATGCTGCAACAGATAAAAACAAAAAATACATAAACACAACCTTATCTTATGCTTGGTATTTAGTCAAATCAATTGGACAAAAAATGTTCTGTGAAGCAAATATCACCTTTCTAATAAATCCCACCAGGACTTCACCCAAATATATTTATCATATTTTAAAGCCTCAAGGTATCATTTGTGGCTTGTCAGAGTGGATGTGTTTAAAGCAATGATCCAACATAAAATAAATAACCGTGTTGGCTTGGGGGACACTGTGGGCAGAGGTCAGCTTAGAGCCTGTGCGCATGTGCAAGAGTGAGCCTATCAGTTTCTGACAATAGAGAACAGTCAGGTCATGGAGGACGGAGACTGCAGTAGATGACCTGTTAGGGACCAAATTCTGCCCATTCAATGTTTATTAAACCCTTCCAGTACAAAATTATTAGGCCCTTTATTAACATTAAACCAACATATATGTCTGTTTCGAAACAAGTTACCTTATAATGAAAGCTTTCATCTTCAAATTTCTCTCCGTATATACTTTCGCCACCGGTTCCATCTTGGTTTGAGAAATCTCCTCCTTGGATCATGAATTTCTTGATGACTAGGAAAAAACAAATAACGTTAATCTAACACTTAAAAATTCTAATTATGATCAGAGTGTGTATGTAAGAGACAAAGGAAACGTAGTAATTTAGAAATAACCAATACATTTCTAAACCGGAAAAAGTCCAAAATTGAACTTACTTCTATGAAAAGGGCATCCTTTTAAATGAAGAGGTTTTCCAGTTGTCGGTCCCAATCCTTTCTCTCCAGTACACAGGGCCCGGAAATTCTCTGCAGTCTTTGGAACAATATCAGCAAACAATTCCACAACGACACGGCCAACTGAAAAGGACAAATAGATTTTCACAGGAAAGCTAACCAGAAGAGCCACTGAGTCATGACAGGTGATGTTTTAAATTAACAAAAAAAACATCTATGAAAATGCCCTTTTACTTTAACAAAAAAGGAGTGGCTGTGTGTCATTGTATCAGTGTATACTGATGCATTATTTTGAATGGTTCCTTTAACACACCATGATTTCCTTTTGTTTGCTTTTCCCACCAAAACAAGGTAGCCAGGGGGGAGGGCTTTCTTTTAAATCATTGAAGGCGATAAAGATATAATTAGCGGCATGAAAAAAAGGGAAACCAGGAAAATGTGTGATTGTGGCCCTGCATCCCCACCACTATTTGTAGTGAATTTACCCTTCCTGATGCCCCACAGGATGCTATTACAACAGTTGCAGGAGGACTACATTCATTCATAACTTTTAGAACATATCTTGCTACTTATTCAAACATACATCCCTTCTCAATGTACTAAGTGGGACATTCATTCACATATACTGCATCAGTACCCTTCCATGTAGTGATGCGCCCATTCATCAGCGCGGGTGTGTGAATTCAATTCAGCTTCCTTTCAATCAATTCTACCCGCTCAAGACATTATACACACTGGGACACAATTTAGCACGAGTAGTATCGTCACCTAAATAAACTACTTGCTCTCACAGCGAGGAACGCTGCCATACTCCCGTGGCTGGCATTACCCGCCATTGGCAATGCGCTCATTCTTCTCTAGCCTGTTCTACCTCCCTCTGTACCCCAACAGACCTGCCTACCACTCACCATGTTCTCCTCCCACCTCCACGTCGATAAACACCCTGGGGTTAGCAGGGTTGGAAGGCCTGTTCGCTGGGCTTGGGTTAGACATGTTTATTTCTTCACGCACACAACTAAGCAGCGAATACCACCGGCGTTTCAGCTCCCGAGCACACTTCCGATGCGGACAGGGCGGGACTTCCGGTTGGACATTTCGCCCATTTCGGAAGGCTTGGTACTCTAGCTGCTGCAACCGCCGCACTTCTTCTAACACAATTCAGTTTGGTTAGCGGATGCGCTGTACAGTTCCAACGCTACCCAATCAATACATTGTTCGCGGTTACATTTTCTTGGAGTAACAGCAGAGCCACCATGTTTGTTTCGGGCAAGATACATTTTTGCTGTATGGCGTGGTTCTGTTACAAAGCTGAGGTAAATGTGTGCAGTTTAGCGAACGGTATGCAGGGTTTCTTTCCGGGAGCAGTTTCACCGAGCACCTCTGTGAAAGACATTTATTGATACATGTGTGTTTAGCATAGTTTTCCAGTTTTGCTAGAATCAGTTAAAAGCAGTGGTTATTTAGTAAAAAAAAAAACAACCTGCGGCGCCTAGATAAGTTTTAGTACGCACATGCGCAGGAGCTCTTCACCTCTTGTGTCTTGTTGAGTAGGATGGACACCTCCACAGCCACCTGATGTTCTGAAGGGCTGCCCAGTTATCACTTTGGATGGATATGTTAGTGTAGAGCAGCCCCTGACCATCATCATACCCCAAACATCCTTATTCATTCCAATACCCAACCACAATCGTTATCCCCCAACCACCATATTAGTATTTCTTCTGACCATGAACACCCTCTATCTTCATAACTTCTCATTTCTATACCCATTCTTAATACCCTTCCCTTAGTATGCCTCCTTCATATTAATGTGCAATTCAACAAAATGTTTAATGAATTAATTCATACAATTTACCCAGAAACCACAGGGCCCAATTGGTTGATGCCAGAGGAGGCCTCTGCAGGCGGCCAGTAGAGTCACTCGCACGGCCCTTTAACTCCTGACAGCGGAACTTGGCCCGGGGAGACCATGGTATCCACGCTCCAAGAGTTAAAGGTCCGTACAAGCGACTCTATTGGAGTCGCTTTAGCTCTTGGAGTGGGGAGACCACTGGTCTCCTCCGGCCAAGTTGCGGCACCAGGATTTTAAAACTATGTACAAGCAACTCTATTGATCGCCAGCAGGGGGCTTGTCTTGTCTGCCGTCAACCAAGTACAACTGCAACGGGCAAATATTAGTGGAATACGAAGATTTATTTCTTGAAGCAGAGTTGGCCGAGGCCCGAGTCTACTAATTATGTCCTGTCTACCCGTTGTACAGTGCTGCAGAATATGATGGTGCTATATAAAACATACAATAATACACAGCTTGCCTTTGCCATCTTTACACTTACACGTTAACACACTTAGGCATAGATTCTCTTAGCATACATGCATACTCTCTCTGGCACCTCCTTACCTCACCTGCAGCTTTCTCTCTATCCACCTCTTTAAAGCTGCCCTCCCTGCACGCCATGGGCCCGCGGCTTTCGTCTCGGTCGCTCGCACACTGTAGCAACTCCATGGTTATAACCCCCCTCCCCCTCCAGCAGAGGTGGCCAATCTAGAAATGTCCCAGTGTACTAGAAGGCCAGTCTGGCCCTGGTTCCCAGTAGGGTGACATCAGATATTTGTTCCAGGGTACATTTACATTTCATGTGTTGCTGATTAAGATATGTAACGTACTGCATTGGAGTACATAGGGTATATAAATTCACAGAGTAGGCCCCTTCATCTAGAGATGCTTATTGAACAAATTCATCCCACATTGCAGCAGGGATTTAAGTGTGCCCCTGCTATATATATTTCTATTAGTGGCTCCGGTTAATGAGACAAGTTAGTCACGGTATCAGATACAGAAGGAAATCAGTTAGTAATAGGTTGCATACTTTAGGGCGACGCTTTACATTTGCTGGGCACACATATGTGTCCTGGAAAACTATAGCTGATGTGCTTAAAGGGATAGTCATGCAATTTTATATTTAGTGGTGAATTCCCACTGTTCTATTTTGTTTTTCTTCTTTTGGTTTAGTTATGTGGCATTAAAGGTATAGTTGCCGCCCCCCCCCATCCCAGAACATGCCAGTCTTCCACTAAGGATGTTTTACAGTATTTGCAATTCATTGTCATCATTGACAGCAAAGCATGTTTTTTTCTTTGTCTTGCATTTTTCCTGTTAAATGTTTTATTTTTATGTTTTATGGCAGTCTTCGATATTTGGCTCCCAAAAGAAAGGGGAATGGTTCTCAGAAAAAAATTATCTGAAAAGACTTAGGGTGCTATTGTGGTCAAGAATACTTCCCATACAGCCATATTATTGTAAGTAAATGGAGAACCAAGGTTGCCTGACTTATACTTATATTATCAGGCATTGATTATATGCCAAAAAGTTTTACTACAGTGTAGAGCAGGTCAAATTTGTTGGGTGGACATGGAAATCTTTAAGATGCTACATCCAGATTAAATGAACTACTGTGGCTCCCCAAAACATTTTTGGCCACCAGTCCATTTTGTCTTAGATACCTAGTTGACCTTGTTAGAGATGTGGGGAAAATGGCCAGAAATCCTCCCAGCCTACACAGATTTCAAAAAGTAACTTTGTAAAAACACTCAATAGCTTGCATGTAATTAAAGAGATGGTATGAGTTAGGGGTATCCAAAGTTGGAGACCTTTTCAAAACCAATACCTTCCTCTTGTTTGAGAGGGTTAAAGATAGAAGGTAAATTCCTATCAAAAACAAATTCAATATCTAAGAATTCAACACTGTTTGTTGCAACACATTGACCTCTTATGGGACAGCAATCAAACCTCTTCAATAATAGCGGTTCTAAGTAAACTCACTGGTGATACTCAGCATGGCTATTTCCTATGGTAACTAGCTAAGACCCCAAAGGTGACACTTCTTAGCGTCTTTCCAGACAATATATATATATATTACTGTTGGTATCTAAAATAGCAATTGTCAGTTGACTGATCCAGAGCCCATTGCTTCACAAAAAATGGATATTATTTTCAACATAAAACAAATGGAATTGTTGACTCATTCAGTAACTAACACTGTACCAGCCTATGAGAAAGCGTGTATCACTTGGTTGTTAGCCCAGCCTAGAGTCTTATTGGTTCAAGCTTTATTCAGCAGGGAGGGACCATTCCAGTTGGAGATATCTGTTGCTGAAGAGTAAGATAAAGGAATTTATTCTCACACAGACACCCAGAATATCTCTGTTTAGGGATTTGTTTACTCATGTTATATCCTGGCTCCTTATGCTTGTGCTTTTTCTGTGTGCCCTTATGTAGCAGAACGAAAACTATTCTATATCTTTGTTTAATACTTCAATATGTAAGTTGTGCATAATTGTGTCACCTGATGTATCTATTTGTAAGCACCATGAGATTTGTATCTTTTTCTGTATTTTCTTTTGACTTAAATACAAATAAAAACAAAGTACCAAACTTTTGGTATGAGTTTCCCTGATCCTTAAGGCAGGCACAGTAATGGGTTTATTTGTGGTTAAGTTGTAATATGAGTGGGCAGCTCAGTCATTTGGCAGTGCTGGCCCCTCATAATGCCTTGAGAAGTTAAGTAGTGTTTGATTATTTATCACATTGCAAATATATACACTGATCAACCGTAACGTTATGACCACATTATGGCAGGTAAAGTGAATACCGCTGATAATCTTGTTATCATGGCACCTGTCAGTGGGTGGGATATATAAGGTGGTAAGTGAACATTTCGTGCTCCAAGCTGATGTGTTTGAAGCAGGAAAAATGGGCAAGCGTAAGGATCTAAGCAACTTTGACAAGGGCCAAATTTTGACCGGGTCAGACCATCTCCAAAACTGCAGCTCTTGTGTGGGATTATTCTCTGTCTTCAATGGTCAGTACCTATCGAAGGAAAAGGAAAAGTGGTGAACTCGCCACAGGGTCATGGGAGGCCAAGGCTCATTGATGCACGTGGGGCAAAAGCTGTCCAGTCTGATGAAATCCAACAGACGAGCTACTGTAGCTCAAACTGCTGAAAAAGTTAATGCTGGTTCTGATAGAAAGGTGTCAGAACACACAGTGCATCGCAGTTTGTTGGGTATGGGGCTTCGTAGCCGCAGACCAGTAAAGGTGCCCATGCTGATCCCTGTCCACTGCTGAAAGCACCTACAATGGGCACATGAGCATGATAACTGGACCACGGAGCAGTGGAAGAGGGTCGCCTGGTCCGATGAATCTCATTTTTTGTTACATCACGTGGATGGCCGGGTGCGTCTGCGTCTCTTAACTGGAGAACACATTGCACTAGGATGCGTCCACGGAGGCTCCACCTTGCAACTTACAGGACTTGAAAGATCTGCTGCTAACATCTTGGTGCCAGATATCACAGCACACCTTCAGAGGTCTAGTGGAGGCCATGCCTTGAGGGGTCCGGGCTGTTTTGGTGGCAAAAGGGGGACCTACACAATTTTAGGCAGGTGGTTATAATTGTATGGCTAATCGGTGTATTGCAGCAATGGGCAGCTCTAACTGATAAACAACTGCTGTACATAAGTAAACACTGCTTTTCCTGATCTAGTATATCAGAGTAAGTAACAGTTTGGCTGCAATACAAAGAGGTGGTTTTGTTGCAATCTGGTTTCTGCAATAAATAATACTTGTAACAAGAAATAGTATAATCATCGCCTTGTTTTATTTTAAATCAAGTTCTAGTCAGCACTGTGAGATCTTATTTCACACTTTTAAATCACAGTAACCCTGAATAAAAATAGATAACATAGTGATCCTCATTTCTAGTACAAACATTTTCATGATCTGGGACTTTATGCAGTCGAGAAAGCAAGTAATACTCAAACTAGCGGCTTCGATAACAAAAATAAACATAAAATATTTGAAGGTAACAACGTAATCATAACTGGAATCTGTCAGGTGTCACAACCCCGGGTCCTGGCACTGATGGGCAGGCAGCTGCCCTCAGATGTCGGGTATCAAGGACCTCATGGTCGGGTGTCTGTCAGCCGACACTGGGGACAGGAGGATCTGTCTGGGGGTCCCGAGGTGCGGGAGGTTCTGGCTGCAACGGGACTAGAGCTGGTGCCGGATTCAAAAACCCGGAAATGCTTTGCTCTGGCACCCTGTTGTGGTCTTGTACTGCGTATTGTAGCCTGTGTTCCTGATCTCCGTATTATTGACCCTTTGCCTGCCCTTTGACTACTCTTTTGCCTGGTGATTTTGTACTTCTGCCTGTTCTCTACATGTACCAGTTTGGCTTGTATGACTACCCGCTACGTGTACCGACCTGGCTGTCCTGGCTATCCTGTTAGTTTTAACCCCTGCTTTGTTGAGTTACCAGTTGTGTATTCTGTCCTGAGCTGGCACCTGAACCTTGCTATATCTACTCAGTACCAATCCTTACCTGCTTGCATGAAGGCCTCCTTGCTGTTGGGATCCTCTAAGTACTGATTTACTCCTGCCAAGAGCTTCCATGTCCTGCTTATAGGAGTAGAAAGTGGGTGTGGGTGTGACAAGGGGCAAGCCTATATGCGGCGGTTGAAGGCACCAACCTGGATCCCCAGGGAAAAAAATCAGTTACTGCCGGGGTGTGGTAAGGGGGCTGCTGTAGGCAGGGCCGGCCCTACAATGGAGCCGACTGGGGCAATTGCCCCAGGCGGCACTTTAGAAGGGGCGGCACTTTGCCGCTCCAAGCGGTTTTTTTTGGTTGTTTGTTTTGAAGCGGAGGAGAGAGAGAGGGGCGCCGAGTAGTTTTCGCTTACCCGCTCGCCGCCCCTCTCTCTCTCCTCTGCGGCGAGTCTCCCTGTTCAGTCTCAGTGCCGGCTTGTAATGATGAGCGCCGGAAGTGGCGTCAATTTCCGGCGCTCAGCATCACAAACCGGCACCGTGGCAGAGCAGGGAGACTCGCCGGCAGGACTCTTTAGAGGTAAGTACCGGGGGGGGGGATAATGGCGTCAGCGAAGTTTAAAATGCCGCCGACGCCGGCGGGGGTTCGTCATTTTAAACTTCGCCCCAGGCGGCGTTAAGTCTTCGGCCGGCCCTGGCTGTAGGTGCATGGCACCTGGGCTCTCGGTAGCTAGTGTGCTCAGTAGGGTCATGTAGCATGTGAACCCAAAGTAGTAGGGAGGCAGAGACTCGGCAGCTTCTATGTGAGCTGCAGTGCAATCAGGTAAAAGGGAAAGGAGGTGTGTGTGTGTATAGTGTTAGAGTCAGTGCATGTTAGTGTAAATTGTTGGATAGAGTATGCATGTGTATAAGATTGTGGTGTTAGTGTGTATGCACATGAGCACACAGTGTTAGCATGTGTGTTACTGGAAGGTGTTTGTAACCATGTGATATTAGCATGTGTGTCTATTACTGTATTATGTTAGAATTGGTGATAGAGATGTTAATGTATGTTGTTACATGAATGAGTGTGTTATTAGGAAGGTGCCCAAGAAATACAGTTCCCATGTGCTACTACCCCTCGGCCCGTTCTTGCTCACATAAGGTGGGGTGATGAGTGAAGCTATGGGTGGGGCAGTGGAATGGACATGGGGCAGGTTGGTGGGAGGGGCATAAGGTCCCAGGTTTAAGCCTGTGCTTGGCCCCAAGATTTTTGATGAGGGCTCCAGTATGATAATTTATTTTTGAGGAAACATCTAATTATGCTAAACAGTGCGGTTTAAGGCTTTTATTTTACACAAATTTTAATTTTACACAATCAAGTGATAATTTCAAAATTAGACAGTATATGAATGTTTTAACCTTAAAAACAAAATGCAGAACTAATGATAAGAAAGTTATCACAGATAATCTTCATATGCTGTTTCTCTGTGCAGCTACCAACTACACGGTATAATGTGGAGAATATTCGCTGCATATGATTGAACATGAAAGAAATATCATTGGAGAAAACCACTTCACAAAAGCGAGAGTTGAAACATTTCAACTCATAGATTTGAGTATAGGTTGTGAGTGGCTTTGCAGAGTTTCCCCAGGATAAGCCCAATAAACTGTATAATTAAATCAGCATTGTCCTTCATGCAGGGAAAACTCACTAGGTTTTACTCATGACCAAGAGACGTCGCATTATAGTTTGTATGATGATGTGCATTAAAATCATTGATAATTTATAGCCATTTAGAAACGGCAAACAAAGGAAAGCCCCCACTAAATCTTAATTTAATACATTTTTTTATAGGGACTGACCTGGGTTGTCCCTGTCAGTCTCCCATAAATCACTCCTGTAATGCTGGAACATAGGTCATATTACATGAAGCTCTTGGGTCCTCTGAGGTAAGAGCAATGACAAGGTTCTCAAGCAGCCACCTCCAAAAATGCATGGGGCTGTTTTCTATGGTTGTCCTGGATTCATAGTTTAGCTCGAAATAGGGCAATGAAAGTATAGAGATCACCTGTCATAACTAACTTACAAATAAATACATTACTAATACTAAATCTGAATACAATCTTATTATGGTCAACTGACCTGGGATATCCCGTCAATCTACTCTGACAGCCAACTTATCTCTGTGAATAAACGTCATTATCAGATATACTTCAGTTTATCTTTTTTATATTCAACATTATTAAAGATTAAGTAGCGAAACATTCAATACCGATCGCTATTGGTAATTCTAGTCCACAAATCCATAAATGTCTCTTTATTGAATTAATATTCAGGAAACTGTTATAAATAGTCTCTGTCCTACAATGTTGTTCTCTTCCCTGAAAATAGCTGGTGCTGCAATGTTCTAACGTACAGCGCTTTCACATCACAAGGTAAACAGATCCAAGTGACAAAATACTGTTTGTATGTGTAATAAGATTACGAACAAATCACTGGGCAAACAGCAAGCAAAAAGTAAATAATTATCAAAGTAACGGTAATACAAAAACCCTAGTGGATTGATAACTTCAGGAAATCCAACTCAGAGTTTTCTTTGAAGGTCTTGAATAGTTTATTATGGTTATTATTTCTGTATAGTTAAAATATAATTTTTATGATGGCAATACTTTTTACTTGAAATATATTTTTGTCGCTCTTGGGGTGCATCTACCACAGGCTGAGGAACCCTGCTGTACTATATGAACCCCAAACACAAGTTTGAATTCTTCACCGAATAAGGTAGAGATGAGTTTGATGCACAATGAAGCTTATCATCTTAAGGCAATGAAGCCTTAATGAAGTTTTCATCAGGCGCCTCGTCTCCTACCTGCTGTCCACTTCTACTGCTGCCTGGCGCCCCGTTGCACGCTTCAAAGCATTGCGGAGGCCTTCACGTACAACGAACAGGCCTTGGTCCCATGAGTCCCGAGTAGCTGAGCAGATGAATGGACAGGTGAACCTTCTGCTATTGACCAGCCAACTTTGTTTGAGGGTCTCACAGGTGCTACAGGGGAGTGGTAATTCCTAGCAGCCCTATATAAACCCATTACAGCCTTCAGTCAGTGCTCAGTTGTCTGATGCCCTTGCTCCAGCTTTGCTGCAGTCTGTTGCTTAACCCTCGCTCTCCTGAGGACTCAACTCCTTACAGTTTTTCTAAATCAGATGTATTTAATTAGCAGTAGTAATAGAATGTTATAGGTTATTAGCTCTTTATTACGAGTAAATGTACTCTGGTTCAGTGGGAACTCGCAGGCATGAAGAGGTGAGGTTACATGAGTCAAATAATTTGTATTACATTTTTTTTTTATATATTTGACACTCCATGTTTCCATTATTGAATGATTGACGGGGCAGATGGTGTGAGTTTATGATGTGTCTATCTTACTTGTGGGTTTCAGGGAATTTTGATAGGGAATGTATAGATATGTATTTTAAAAGATCCATTATTGTATAATTGAACACGGAGATGATGTGTGTTTTAGACCTGCTCATCTTACATGTGACAAAGGCTAAGGCATCCAGCATTTCAGGGAATGTTATAGGTAATGCATGGGTATGTATTTCCAAACATTTCCCAGCTGTGCATGAGGGGACACAATTATGCTACTCAGCAGATTTGAAAGGCCTTTTAAAACCTCTCACGTTTTTGATGGCAACAGCTTTAAATCCTTGATGCATTAGCTCCCTTTCTTGTCCTGATTAAGGACATTATCCTTTTTTAAACTGTTCTTTCATAACCTTCCCTTCTAGCTAACATGTGACAGCTGGATCCATGTGCTCTGTGGTTTTCTTGGCTTTCTTCCACTTCATACATTCAGCCCAAATGCTGGAGTTACTCCATACATCACAGCATCTGACAGCTGATTTATAAAGAGAAATGGGAGCTAGTTGGGATATATATGCACCAGAGAATGTAAAAAGCTCAATCGATATCCTAAAGATTCAGCTGGTTGCAAGCAATATTAAATCCAAGAAAGTGATTACAGCATAGTATAGCAGAAACAGAGGCCTCAGTACAGAATTTCCTCAAGGCATTTGACGTAAACTGCACCATGGTGCTAAAACCCACCAGTGGGATGAAAAAGCAAGTACATTATTATTTCCTTTTTCTTAGAAATATGTAACTTCTGGATAGCCAGCTGCCAACCATTGTGTCAGAGGCTGGTGTGAACTTAGCATAGTCAATGTCTACAGCATGGCTCTTGTATTGTTATTGTGAAAGCATGGACCTTTAATTGATATTTGTTATACTAACGTAGATTTGTGGCACTTTTTTGATCTGACTTTTTTCTATTACAATCAATTTTCAAATCCTGCCCAGAACATGAGTAGTGGTTACTAGGAGGGTGTACACGGGGGGTTACTTAAGGAGTAGAGAATGCAAAGAACTGTTAAAACAGTGCGTTTGTATTAAACATATTTTTAACATTACAATGTGGTTGTATTTTCCTGGGGTAAAAGGATGTGATTCTTTATGTACATTGAAGTATTAGGAATGCCAAATATTCTATAATGGCTAGAATCAAAGAGTTTTGTAGCACATACAATAAGAAACAATATAGTAACATTTTAAATTAATTATTTCAAGTGTTTTTAAAGATGTTGCTAAGCGCCATATACCTTTCTTCATATAAAAACCATACATAACTATTATGATTATTCTTTATTTTATTTTATTTTTACATTTGCCTTTGCAACTAAATAGTTATATAATCTTTCATGAACTTGCATTGGATTGCAAATTTACATAAATGCTTGATTGAGAAATTCTGTAGATTCCTCAATTTGAGAGAAACTTGTAGGACCATGAGCTTCCCACAAGTACAGAACTTTCAATAGGTCATAAGTGAAGCTCATCAGGGTACAAAGCTACAAGAGACCTTGGCGAGTTTCTCCTCCATGAAAGGCAATTTAGTTCTCCCTCAATAATTGGCAATAAAAAATCTAAATATTGAGCTTCTCACACATTATCTTATCTATCCAAATGCTTTTACAATGACAGTAACTGACCATATCCAATCATTTCTGTTAGAGTTTTTTCTTGTAATCTGATATTGCATTTAGCAGAAAACACCAAT
The DNA here is from genome assembly GCF_027358695.1 of Spea bombifrons. Lineage (NCBI taxonomy): Eukaryota > Metazoa > Chordata > Amphibia > Anura > Pelobatidae > Spea > Spea bombifrons. The sequence continues at coordinate 32,963,611 of NC_071087.1, read as the reverse complement.
CTGGACCTTCTCAAGTCTAGAAGACATTTTTTCCCTAAGTAAATGACATTGGTGATGAGGTCAGTTTTACAGCCTCTAATCCCAGATGTATAGATGTCTGTTAAGATTGGTTTTTATTGCTGTGTCAGCAGCAAATCTGCTAATCGTTGGATTTGCTTCCTAGATGACAAGGGGAAAATAAGTCACGAGACAGGTTGCTCTTCGCAGCATCATCTAATGTTAAATGGCATAAAGGCGATTCAGTTTCTTTATAGTATACTGTATGTATATTCTTTAAATATACCACTGAAATATATAAAGAAATTGACGACCTACTACATCATTTCACATACATTTCTTATTTGAGAAGATTCATGTTGCAGCACAAATTGAATCTAATCTTTATAACATATTTCCACCAATCTTTCCTGGCTTTCTTAATTGTACGTTGTCTTGTGGCTTACCTTCCTGTACATGAAAGTAAATTAGCACATAGAACTGAAGTATCCAAATGAATGAGACACCCCAGTCATCATAACACGTGTGTCACTTTTAAACTAACTTAATGTTTTGCGGATTAATCAGAATCCCCTGTATGCACCCCCAACCATTTTCATTCCTGGAGATGTATTTAGCTGCATGCCTGCATACTCGCTGCCAGCCAGCTTCACCACTTTGCACCCAGCACCCAACACTTTGCACCCAGCACCTAACACTTTGCACCCTGCACCCAACACTCACTTTGCCCCTTGCCCCGGCACTTTTCACCCTGCACCCAGCACTTTGCACCCAGCACTTTGCACCCAGCACCCAACACTTTGCACCCTGCACCCAACACTTTGCACCCTGCACCCAGCACTTTGCACCCTGCACCCAGCACTTTGCACCCAGCACCCAGTCTCCCACTCTGCCCTGCACCCACACTCACACCCTGCCCTGCACCCACACTCACACTCTGCCCTGCACCCACACTCACACTCTGCCCTGCACCCACACTCACACTCTGCTCCGCACTCTGTACCCAGCACTTTGCACCCAACACTTTGCACCCAGCACCCAGTCTCCCACTCTGCCCTGCACCCACACTCACACTCTGCCCTCCACCCACACCCTGCCCTGCACCCACACTCTGCTCTGCACCCTGCCCTGCACCCACACCCTGCACCCAGTCCCCCACTCTGCCCTGCACCCACCCTCACACTCTGCCCTCCACCCCCACCTTGCACCCACACTCACAGCCTGCCCTGCACCCACACTCACACCCTGCACCCACACCCTGCACCCAGTCTCCCACTCTGCCCTGAACCCACACTCTGCCCTGCACCCAGCCCTGCACCCCCACTCTGTCCTGCACCCCCACTCTGCCCTGCACCCCCACTCACACTCTGCCCTGCACCCACACTCACACCCAGACCCAGACCTGCACCCAGTCTCCCACTCTGACACTCTCACACATAGACATTCACACATAGAGAATCACTTACCTCAGCTATGGACCCGTTCCACTTCCAAAGTTGAAAACTTTATTCGAACGGCAGACCAACATTGAAGCGCGTCACGTAGCTCAAAGAAGGCGGAGACTGCAGCGTGCGTAGCAGAAGCCAGGAAACGCTCGCAGAGGAGGTAAAACAAGCCGAGTTCTCCAACAACTAATCGATCACTCGATTAATCGATAACGGAAATCGTCGACAACGATTTCCGTTATCAATTATTATCGATTTTATCGATTCGTTGTTTCAGCCCTAGTGCGCATCATTAGACAACACTGATTTGAACTCTTGTCAACTAAGGAGGCATCTGTCAGGGTTGAACTGGCCTACCAGAATACCGGGAGATTTTCCATCAGGACACCCAACTAATTATACGTGTGTCCACGACCACCCACGAAGCACACACCTCTCTTTTATCGTGGGGTCACTTCTGCCAGTCAGCGCCGCAAGGGATATGACATCATACAGTCTACAATTTGACAACTTTGACCGTTGGTACTAAAAAGTATGAAGATCGCATTCACAACTACATATAGTGAAGACTTTGATAAGCTTTGTGATATTATAAGATCTAATTGGCATATCCTTATGCTGATACCGATTTAAAACAAGTTGTTGAACAGAGTTGTAGACAATCACGTACCCTTCAATATATCCTCTCACCAAATTTTTTATAGTGACATATCTCAAAATCATACTTGGCTTAGGGTAGTCGGTAATCACAAATGTGGACATAGAGTGCATGTTTTTTTGTCAGTATTTACATGTTTCATACACCTTTTGTTTATTAAGCACAGGAGAAAAGTATACCTAAAATAATACCATTTATTGGCTAACAGAGTTTAATTGCAAGCTTTTGAGACCAAGTTGTTAGGTCCCTTCCTCAGGCATTAATGAAGCTAAAACAGAATTATCTAAATACAAAAGCACAATTCACAGGTTAACAAAAGCTTAAAATAAACACAGAGGTATTGGGGAATTTGTTCAGCAGTAAATTAGCTGGACTAGCAGAGATCTAATAGACAGATAAGGTTCAGTCAGAGCATCTTTGGTCAGTTAACTCCCTGGTTAGAGGGGCCATAAAACCATTTGACAGATGCCACATTCATGAAGGTGTCAAATGTTCCCAGGAATAAGTTGTTTGTAGTTAATTCGAATTGTGAGAGGATTAATGGTTCGTAATGTTTATAATGGGAGATGAATTCTCTGTCTCTATTGAGGCCAGTGAGTAGGGTATTAAACCGGCAGATTAGTTTGACCTCCCATATTTTTCTCTCCCTCTGGGTGCAGAACGATCTTATCAGCGCTAACAGCTTCTCATCCTGAATGCTGTGTCCAGGCTGACATATATATATTTGTCAGTGGCATGATTTAGTGGGGGAACTTATTAGTGCCCCCCAGTTTAGACTGTGGTATCTTATGTGCCCCCTATATATTGTTCCTTTGAGAGTCGCCATTGAGAGTAATAATAAACTAGCAAAAGGTTGTTGTCCCCCAAATGTCAAATACAAAGGAGTAGGGGTAAAATGCGGTCAGGCAGACAAGAGGTCAAGGCGGGCTGAAGATAAGGAAGATTACCGAAGAGTCATTTGCAGGAACCCTTGGAACAAGTGCTGGGAGATACAGAACATCTGAGCATCAGATGTGAAAATGAGGGAAAGCCGCAAGGTTTCTGAATACTCCGTGTCACACGTGGAGTCTTTTCAGCTTGTGCCTGAGCTTGTCCACTCGGATGTGTATAATAGTCACGAAACCCATCGGACATTTAAGCTCTCTACATATGCGAGTGCTCTCTAAATATGTGTGTGTGTTTGTAAGCTCTTGTGTTTGTCATGGGCAGTGTATGTGTGTGTATGGGCAGGTGTGTGTAAGAGCAGTGTAGGTATTTGTGTGTATCTGTATATGTAAATGCAGAGTGGCTATTAGTGTGTATGTAATTGTATGTGTATGTTAGAAGAGTGTCTGTATGGATGTATGTACAAAGTGTTAGTAGGTATGCATATATGTTAGAGTGACTGTATATATGGTATGTACTTTCCCCCCCAGTAAAGAGACACTTAGGAGCTATGTTTTTTTATGCATGATACCATTTCTGTTTCAGGTTTAGTGAGTATACAGTTTCAAATCCACTTTACACATGGTTTACACAAAGTTACCCAAGATATCGCCCCATGGGCCCTTTTGATTTGGACACTGTCTGAATCTTTTCTTTTTCCAAGGATGTCCAGAGCAACATGCAAGAACAGCCTTAGGTAGCATTTGCACCGTGGATGAGCTTTGCCCTTGCACAAGTTATGCTCTTTCACCACACTGAATGGACACAATTGGATGTGGATACTAAGACCCAAATTTTCTTTAGGACATTGGATTTATTCTCTAAGAGCGTTGGCAGGAGATTTTGTAGAAGTGTTGTGTTTCAGTTTACTTAACTATACAGTATGAAGTGCCAATCCAAATGAGAATCATGTGGTGGAAGAGCTTGGCTGTCCCAGTGTTATGTATAGTTGAGTCAGCAATATTTCTTTAAAGTCTTCTTATGCATTAAATTATGAATTCTACAAGACAAACTGAGCCCTGTATGCTAAAGAATCTTGTTAGTATTAATACTCTATAATGATTAATAATGTGAGAGGGTTGAAACCACCTCTCCCTATTTAGTGAATAAAACATGTTGTAAAAATATTTACTGTGGACATCTCCTCTTTAATACAACTGGTAATATGGACTACCACTTACCTTAACATGTATTCATAGCTTTCTAGTAGCCTCTCTTCATAAATATTTTTGTTTTCTAGTGAAGGTTTGTAACATTTTCATTTTCCCCTTTCATTTGTTTGCTTACTCTGCAATATTCCAAGCCCTGATAATGTCTCTATTCTCTGTTTGCTCTGGACCTTTGAACCTGTTTGGAATTTCCCTATAAAGCAATATTCTATAATGTATCTTTGCTAATTACTTTAAATTGTGCTTGAGGAACACAGAGCATGTCCATTAAGTGACTACGCTGCGATAGACTAATACCTTTAATAATGCCATATCTGCTCTGTCGCACATGGGGATGAGCACTTATCTCCTTCTCTTATAGCCATTGTGTAAATTCTTCTCTTTCTAAGAAATCAACATAAAATGAGTTGACGGGTGTCATTAAATGGACTATATTTTGAAACTATTGCTACATTACGAATTGTAAAAATCTTTATTGCACTGCTTGGTGATGTAAAAATAGTTGAATGGATAACACAATGCTTGAGTGTCAGGAGACAGAAGGTTGCAGTTAGTGGTGTAAGTTCAGAGGAAGGTCTTGTTACCAGTGGTGTACATCTTAATATTTTTATAAGCGATAATACAAAAGATCCTAATAGTAAGGTATGTCTTTTAAAACATGAGAGAAAGGAAATTAGAAGTGTGGCAGCTGTAGTTCAATGTTGATGCAATTTGGACATAAAATTCCCAAGGCAAAATATAGCATTTGGGAAATTGGCCTGTCAGTGACAATAGACAAGAGGACATAATTTTTATAGACCCACTGAGGTTAATTTACATAAAGGGGGAAATTAAAGAGGAACATCCATCATAATTCCTTCTGTGGGCAGAGCCTAAGGTAAATTCTGGGTTCTTTGACCTCCAGTATTGACTTTGGGCAAATTTGGCAATTGTTTGTTGGCTTTTTTTTTTTAACAAAGCAATAGTTTTGTAAGTAATTCATACTTAAACTTTTACTGAAACTCCTATAATTATTATATTTTCCCTTACCTTAAAGTTTTCTCAATGATCTTCTTGTGCTCTTGAAGCTCATTTTTGAGACCTGGAAGCCTCCTGAATACCGGAACACTGGACTGATGACTTCACCCACTACATAGGGTGCAACCAGGCCCGGACTGGGACAAAAAATAGGCTCGGGCATTTAACCCCTTCGCGACCTTTGCCGGTTCAGGACCGTCATGACAAGAAGGTCACTAAATGACCTTTGACGGTCCTGAACCGTCATAAAATTAAATAAGCTTAGAAAGTGATCAACGATCACTTTCTTCGCTTAAACGGCGTTACTGTAATGCCTCGATGTCGAGGCATTCAGTAACGCCAAGATCGGCATCGGGGGCCATGTCTGGCCCCTCCCCGGGGCGTCAACAGCCGCCATACATTGTATGGCGGCGGACGCCCGTTTTAAAAGCGTTTAGGAGGCGATCACCGCAGCTGCCGGTGTTCTTCGCCATCAGCAAGATGGCGGCGGCCCGGGAAAAAAAACAATAAAGATGAAAGAGTTAGCTAGACGGTCTCCAGACCCTCTAGAGAACTCTGGCTCCACTTGCAGGTTGAATACAGGTACTGCATTCAACCAAGCAAGTCAATGGAACCCAGCTTTCTAATCACTATGTGATTAGTAAAATATTCAAAAAAAATAAAAAATAAATAAAAAATGGAAAAAAAAATAAAAAAAAATGTGCTAACATTTAAAAATAATTATGCAGTGATGTCACTAGATGAACCATCCAGTACATTGCAAAATGTGTAAAAAAAAAAAAAAAAAAAGTATTAAAAAAATAAAATAAAAAAATAAAGTTTATTATTTTGAGCAAGTGCTAAAATTTCTCAAAAATCTCAACAAAGAGTTAAAATAAAAGCACTTCAAATACCCAAGGGGTGTCTAATATATAAAAAAATGGCCGATGGGGTAAATTGGAGTGGCCAAGCTCAAAGATAGGGCATAGGTACAGACTGACCAAAATGGAGAAAAAAGCGCACTTCCCAAATGTGGCATTTTAAATCTCAAACAACCCGAAAAACCCATGCATGTCGGGTATCACTGCACTCAGGAGATGTTCCTGAACACATATTGGGGTGTTGTCTGACAGTGACATATACCAGAATCTGTATATCTATAACTAAAGTATAATTTGTGTGAAAAAAAAAAAAATTACTATTACAAAGTTTGACAAAGTGTAGTTCTATAATTGGTGCATGGAAAGGGTTAAAATAACAGCATTTGGAATACCCTGGGGTGTCTAGTTTTCAAAAATATATGGTTTGAATGGGTTAAATTGAGTTAACCCGCTTCAAAGATATTCCAAAGAGGAGATGGAGGCAGAATGACCAAGTGACCACCTGGATTACGCATGCCCCAAAAGTAGCCTTTTACCAGCCAAACAATCTGACAAACCCATGCATGTGGGGTATCGCTGTACTCAGGAGATGTTCCTGAACACATATTGGGGGGTTGTTTGACAGAGACATATACCAGGACCTGTATATCTATAACTAAAGTACAATTTGTGTGAAAAAAAAAAAAAAAAAATTACTATTACAAAGTTTGACAAAGTGTAGTTCTATAATTGGTGCATGGAAAGGGTTTAAATAACAGCATTTGGAATACCCTGGGGTGTCTAGTTTTCAAAAATATATGGTTTGAGGGGGTTAAATTGAGTTAACCCGCTTCAAAGATATTCCAAAGAGGAGATGGAGGCAGACTGACCAGATATGTTAAAAAAGATTTGGAAATCATAAAACGCTGCTTGTACTTATTGCCCTATAACTTACAAAAAACAGCAAAAAAACATTAAAACATTGGGTATTTCTAAACTCAGGACAAGTAGTAGAATCTATTTAGCTAGTTTTTTTACTTGCTTTTTTAGGTGAGTAAAAGATTTTTCAAATAAAAGTCATAAAATGTGTTTTTTTCAATTTTTCACCATGTTTTTTTATTTATTTTTTATAGTAAATAAGATGATACGATCAAAATAATGGTATCTGAAGAAAGCCCATCTTGTCCTGAAAAAAACAATATATAACTTATGTGGGTACACTAAATGGGTGAGGAGAAAATTACAGCTGAACACAAGCACCACAAAAGTCTCTAAACAGCCTCGGTCCCACAGGGTACAAAACGAAAAATGAGCCCGGTCCTTAAGGGGTTAAGCCTGAGCAGCCCATATTTATTTATTTATTTATTGTTAAAGCCCACCCGTACCATCTTTGCATTTAATCATTCACACAAATCATTAACACATTCATTAATGCAGTCTCACAAATCATTCAAGCAATTCATCCTCACATGAATTCATTAATTGTCATACGCATTCACACAATTCATCCACACATTTATTCATTCATTCTCATACGCATTCATACTACCCCCTTTTCACTATGTAACCCCCTTCCCCACTTCTCAATATGTACCGCCTCTATCTATCCCCTCTCCCCCTTTCTCACTATCTAACCCCCCCTCTGCCCCTTCTCACTGCACCCCCCTCCTTCACCCTACTTACCTTGTTGCTGGAGCAAGCAGCAACTGCGACCGCGCCTGTGCCAGGGCAGGATTGACTTAGGGGCTGATGGAGCTGCAGCTCCAGGCCCCCACCTTAAAATAGGTCCAGTCAGGACTGGACTGACTGGTCCTATATGGCCGCATTAAAGCAGAGCCCCTTAAGCCCACCGCAACTACCCCCTCCTAACTATCTACCCTCTCCCTCTTTGAAGTTCACTTACCTTTCAGGAGTCCTGTGGTAGGGGTGCAAGGCCTCTGCCTCCCAGCTCTGCCACTGTATGGAACAGTATAGAGTGATGGGAGTTATGATGTACTTTTAGAGCATAATTAGATCATGAAAAAGACATTGGAAATGGTACAGCATAACACCCATCACTCTCACACACTTATCAATCCACACGTATACCAATCCACACATATATACCAATCCACACTTACCAATCCACACATATATACCAATCCACACATATACACCAATCCACACGTATACACCAATCCACACATATACACCAATCCACACATATACACCAATCCACACACATATACCAATCCACACATATATACCAATCCTCACATATATACCAATCCACACATATATACCAATCCACTCTCACTGAATGTTTTCCTACCTTTTCTCTTTTCTCCTTACAGCTCCTTTTCCTCCTCTTCGCTCAGTTCTTCTGTCTTCTTCCGGTTGAGAGGGCACGGACAGCGGTGGGCGGGGCTTCAGTGTTGTGCGCCGGGATCTGACAACAAACCCCGGCGCACAGCAGCTGTTACTGCGCAGATCACAAGGGAGCGGTATCGGAGGTCTTTAACAGACCTCCGGCTCCCTTGAGTGATTTTAAGCTGGGTTGAACCCGGCTTAAAATCACTCAAGGGAACCGGAGGTCTGTTAAAGACCTACGATACCGCTCCCTTGCGAGCCTGCTCCTCCAGCGGCGTACATTACTGTCCGTCTCTGGAGGGGTGCCGGGTGCCGCAAGTTGGCACCCCCTGATGAGCGGCACCCGGTGCGGACCGCCGCCCCCTGGAGTGTGGCGCCCTGCTCTAAGAGGCCGGGAAGCCCCCACCAGACCAGGGGGTCTGCGGCCGCACAGGGTTTAAATTAAAACATCGGGGTTTTTTTTCAACTTTATTTAACATCCTCCATGTTAAATAAAGTTAAAAAAAACTTTATTTAACATGGAGGATGTTAAATAAAGTTAAAAAAACCCCCGATGTTTTAATTTAAACCCTTTGCGGCCGCAGACCCGTAAGGCCCGCCTTGGCGGGGACTTCCCGGCCCCTTAGAGTGGCAGATCCGGTCGCAGTTGCGGCGGGCTTAAGGGGCAGGTGCCCCTTATGCCCTGCGTTAATGCGGCCGTAGGTAGGGTAGGGGCCTGGAGCTGCAGCTCCATCAGCCCCTAAGTCAATGCGGCCCTGCCGTGGCCCGGCCCAGTCCGGGCCTGGGTGCAACGCAATCATTAAAGTACAGATGCCCCAAATGGTGACTTATGATTTGGTAATATGCAGCTTCGCCAGTTTCTAGTACCATTCTTTGGATTCAAGACTTGAAACTTTTTAATAAAACCAGCATTAATTTTTCAGCAACTTGAGCTGCAGTAGCTCATCTGTTGGATTTGACCACACGAGCATCAATGAGCCATGGCCGCCCTTGACCCTGTTGCTGGTTCACCACTTTTCCTTCTTTGGACCACTTTTGATAGATACTGAACAGTGCAGACTGGGAACACCCCACAAGAGCTGCAGTTTTGGAGACGCTCTGACCCAGTCATTTACCCATCACAATGTGTTGAAATATTCACTTGCTGCTCAATATATCCCACTGACAGGTGCCATGATAACACGATTATCAGCGTTACTCACCTGTCACTGGTCATAATGTTACAGCTCATTGGTGTATTTTACTCCTTGTTAATACTGGATTATATGTATGAATATGCTTCGAAATGTGTCGGTAATACACTAAATGCACTTTAAAGGGTTAGTAACAATGGAAACCCAAGCAGCAATATCATTGTGACCAGGCACCAATGCCCAATATGAATGTGTAAGCGCCTGGGGGCTGTATGCCGTGTCATATCTTTAAGCGGCCATGTTGGTCCTTCTGGTATCGATATGGTGCAAACAGAATTCCCATCCTCCTAAATAGATCACGTGTGAAGGGAGCCTCCTTGCCTGCGGCTGCCACCGAAACGTCACCGTTTCATTAATGGGCTGGCATCACGTGACCGGACCTCTCCATCGGCATGGGGAGGGGGTGACTCCTGGACAGACGTCGCCCTCGGCTGGGCCGGTCCTTGGAAAGAAGCCTCTCAGGCCCCGCCTCCTCGTGTCTTCGCAGAGAAAGGATCGCTGACTGGGCCGTTTCCTCCCATCCCTCTCCGGTCACATGAGTCTCAAATAAAATCCCTCTGCACACTACAAGCATGGCGGACAGGGCTGTATCAGTTGGAGGGTTCTCCCCGGCCCCGGGAGTGGTGTTGCATGCACACCTAAGACCGTGTTAAGAGAGGGTGGGCCACGGAGACGAGTATGTGTGACTATCATGGCCCAAACCCTCTTACAGAAGCTGTTCAGTAAAAGAAGCAGCTCTGCATCTCTCGTTAATGGAGCCAAGGAAGGACCTGCTTTCAGGTGAGCAGAACACAGGCTGTGCGGGATTATATAAATATATATATATATATATGTGTGTGTGTGTATCTCTATATATCATATACATACATTATATTATATATATATATATATATATATATATATATATATATATATATTTTATATACACACACATGCGCACACTATATGTATACTATTTGCCTCCATATTGCTTCTCATGGATGCTGGGGTATAACAACTGCTAGAAAATAACATTGGGTATTGATCCAAAAAAGTGCTGTCCAACTCTTTAATGATGTGGCTCACATACCATTCTGAGCCACAGCATGGGGGATGGGCTGTTTTATAGGAGACCCTATGATGTCAGCCTGTTTATATTATATTCTTTCATATGGCATCGGCGGATTCCTTGGTGCTATTATAGTGACACAGAGAAAATTGACAGTATACACAATTGGCAAGAACATTAAAAATGGGCAAGAACGCTGACACATTGAAAACTACAGGTACAGAAGAAGAAGGCCCTGCTCCTGTCATACCATCTACTCAAAACCATACAATTTCTACCTCGCCAATTATTCAGGAAGCCAGCAGGTTGTTGTCGAACCGATTACAATGTGGCAAACCAACTGAAGTTGGAGCTGTCATTCTAATAATGAATTTGAAATTTGATAGTTGTGTTCTAGTACATTGCAACCTTAATTGTAATGGATTTAGCAGTGATTGAAGCCACCAAATGTTCCTGTAACCTGTGCTAAACACAGAGGTGTCTTAAGATAAGTGGTGAGCAGAGGCTGGCTGTCAACTTTAATCTCTTGGCCAAGCAGCCAAGTGTCCCTGTAATTTAGCTGGTGCAAAAACTACCTTCAGTGCGCTTGTGCCTTAGGGACTGTGCAGGACGTGTTCTGTGATGGTGGAAATATTACATAAAGCAGGACTGCGTTTTATCTTGATGCCCTTATTGATGAAGGTATGTAGGGTTAAGGAGCAAGGCAGGTAGGATAGAGATCAAGTCTCCATTTGCCCCAACTTTAATGCTTTGGAGATGAGACTGTGTGATTTGGTACAAAATTTACCAACAGTAAAGAAACAGTTGATCACCCTAGGTGTTTCGTTATACACTTATGGTGAGCATGAGCCTGTTTTTATTAAAGTCCTGGGATTTATTTAAAATACTGCATTCATAAGTTATAATTTCATTCAGTGTTTATACCGGTGCCATCTGTTACTGAACTACTAAAACATGACTGAAAGTAAAGGGGTTGTAAGCCAAAAACAGCTGGAGAGTTGCCCGGTTGGGTTGTCCTACCATATGTCGTGTGTGGTAGGAGCGAGTGACTGTGCGCTTAGTGCTGAGATACTTTATTACTATGCCAAGATAAAGTAAAGATACCTTTGCTCTGCTAAGGGCTTAGGGAATCCCAGGAGCCAGGGAGATAATTCAAGTTTGTTTATATAGAACTCTCAAACTGTGAAAGATTCAACCGATATTCTCTTTTAAGAAAATTAATGGCGGATGCATCAAGTGATATATATATATATATATATATATATATATATATATATATATATATATATATATATATATATATATATATATATCTATATATCTCTCTTGATGCATGCGCCATTAATTTTAATTAATATATTAATATATATGTTGCTTTTTAATACCATAATGGCTATTTACCCTAATCAATATCTCTTTAATCTAAACCAACACAAAATTACATGTCAACAATATGTTATACTGAACATGAGCAAAAAAAACTTGCCGTCGTACCTTTCCCATAACTTGGGGAGGATGCCCTTATTGTCAAAGCCAGGGCCTCTTCTTTGGATGTCATGCATTTAGCAAGCTTGTTGCCCTCTGCTTTCTGCCTCCATGTGCTCCACCACATATCCAGCCCTGCACATTGTGCATGCGCACATGATTTGATGAGACATGCGGCCATAGTCTCATGACCTGTATAAATTATAAATAAGTACATAGGAAATATATTTTGAAATAGTGTTTCTAATAGAAATCTTATTTTTCTCCAGTGTTTATTTTCCTTATTTTGCACAGAATCAATATTTAGAACCTTTTTCTCATATAAAGCTCATAGCAAATCTACTACATTTTAATTTATTTTAGCTTTTCCATTATTATTTCAAAACCCTTTTATTTAAAGCCAAATAATGAGTTCTTTCCGAAAGGTTAACATTTTTGTTTGGGGGTGCATTCACTAAACTGGGAATTTGTAGGTAAGCTGAATTTTATAGGCCTATTCACTAAACTGTGGGTTGACACAAGTTGCTTTCAAATCTTGGGGTTTATAAACGGCTTTCAAGAACCCTTTCCAAGTTAGTTATGCATTTGGCAGGGTCAGCTCTGCCCTTTTTAAAGAGTCGGGGTCTCGGGGGGGGGGGGCACATCTTCTCAAGGACCTTCTATGTGACAATTCTGCATTTCCTGAAGAATTATGGACAGGGCAAACACATGATTCGTTATTTCTGGGAAAGGTTGGGCATTCAACAGTACCAAGTAATAATGCTTAATTTAGTTATGAATGGTTCATATTCGGCAGAGATAATGAAGCCGCACTTTGAAATGTTTTGTGTTTGTCAAATTCTCTGCCCCAGCTACGTGATGTGTTGCGTGTAGAAAAGTCTGACAGCCTTAATCATTAAACAGGTTCTTTGCTATTTATTTTCTCAAAGCTGGTCACAAATCACCCAACATTGCATCACAAAAAATCTTTTTGCTGCTTTTTTGCAAAATTTCCGTTTCATTTGTTTTTTGTAGAACTTAACACTTTTCACTAGATTGAAGATCTATTCAGAACGTCACTTGTGTTGTTATTTTTTAATATTTATTTGATGGGTTTAGTTTTTCTTCTTTTAATTGTCCCTACCGCTGTGCCACATAGTGTAATGGCACATTATGAATACTTTTAAGTGTCCGATGACGGGTCAGTCTATGAATTATCATGAGTTGAGGCAATGAGCAGATGTTGCAGAGTGGAAAGGATGTTGCATAATGCAAAGAACACGGCAGTCCCTGGGGATGAAGATAAGATTGTGTCCCTGGAGATCAGGAAACTCTGGGGCAACTGGAATGTTCCCATACATGCTGTAAGTGGTGGTTGGTGTGGGCAACATGTGTTTATTCCGTATTTTCTATTGTATTAAAAAGATACTGAGGGCACCAGTTTGTATGTATTTAAGCCATGCAGTAGAGTTCTATAATATGCTTTAGAATTATAAGAGCAGGATCAATTTTGGCCACAAGGGGGTGCTGGGATTTTTGCAAAAGAAAACAAATGAAATCACGCACAAGCACCCTCTGCCTTGATGCCCCACGCTGTACTGTAGCGCAAGGCTGATGATGTATGCCAGTACATGGATTTGTTCAATAGGCTAACATGAATGAGGTTCATGTTAGCCTTAACCCTCTTGGGCATGGAGTTCACTAGAGCTTCACAGGTTGCCACTGGAGTCCTCTTCCACTCCTCCATGATGACATCACGGAGCTGGTGGATGTTAGAGGCCTTGTGCTCCCCCACCTTCCATTTGAGGATGCCCCACAGATGCTCAATAGGGTTTAGGTCTGGAGTTGTTTGTTGGCCGGTCCATCACCTTTACCGTTGGCTTCTTTAGCAAGGCAGTGGTCGTCTTAGAGGTATGTTTACGGCCCAGTCTCCAAAGGGAGGGGATCATGCTCTGCTTCAGTATGTCACAGTACACGTTGGCATTCATGGTTCTCTCAATGAACTGTAGCTCCCCAGTGCCGGCAGCACTCATGCAGGCCCAGACCATGACACTCCCACCACCATGCTTGACTGTAGGCAAGACACACTTGTCTTTGTACTGCTCACCTGGTTGTTGACACACATGTTTGACACCATCTGAACCAAATAAGTTTATCTTGGTCTCATCAGATCCTCAGTTCTTTGCCATGAGGTGCCATTTTGAACTTCCATTGACCAGTATGAGAACGATAACACCAAATTTAACACACCTGCTCCCCATTCACATCTGAGACCATGTAACACTAACGAGTCACATGACACCGGGGAGGGGAAATGGCTAATTGGGCCCAATTTGGACATTTCCACTTAGGGGTGTACTCACTTTTGTTGCCAAGGTTTAGACATTCATGGCTGTGTTGCGTTATTTTGAGTGGACAGCAAATTTACACGGGTATACAGGCTGTACACTCGCTACTTTACATTGTAGCAGAGTGTCATTTCTTCAGTGTTGTCACATGAAAAGATATAATAGAATATTTACAAAAATGTGAGGGGTGTACTCACTTTCGTGAGATACTGTATATCTAAAATATTTTAGATTTAAAAAAAAAAAAATAATTATCCGACATTACTGAAATCCCTGTCATATTCCCAACTCTACAATATGTATTTTAATAAATAACTTGTTAATTGTTGAGGCTTCATGGGGTGGGTCCCTTGTTGGGGACTTCAGATCTAATGTTTTATTTATTTTTCAAGATAGAAACTCCTTTCCTCCCGAAAGCGTGACTCATTTTTATGTACTGTAACTGCTATACTTAGTAATTCCGCTTTGGCCTTAAAGTCACCCAGATCACATGCAGGGCTGTTGTGGCATCCTCCCAGATTATGCCATTTCCCTGGCACACTGTAGCCACATCCAGTTTGTTTATTGACATTGCCCTTCTGTATTGCCTTTAGTAAAAAGGGGAAACCAAAACATTGCTTATTAAGGTCAAGTTAATGGCACAGAATAGCGTTTAAGCATTATACTGATAGATAAGGTGGATAGACTTGGTGCCTATCCAGCAGTTTGACCTTTGGACACAAAAACATCACATGGTGTGGCTGATTGTGTATGATTGCAGCTTTTGATTTCAGAGCATTTGTTGAAATATATGACAATCATTCAACAAACCAATCACAGAAAATATTTGAATGCTACAAATTAAAATTTTGATGATATATATATTTTTTTATATACATAGTAAACCTCTGTAATACCATCATTCCTCCAGCAAATATGGCCGATACGGAATTGTGCTAATCTCGGCTGTATGTAAATATAAACATGCCGTTCAAGTCACATGTGCCTATTGTCTTTCATCAAAACAGTACGGTTTCTGTACTACGTGTCCAGATACCTCATTACATACACATAACTGTAATAATATAATTCTTCATAAATGTGTCGCTTATGTTTGCATCCGCACACACCTTCATGTGAGACGGTGCCGATGGATGATGTTAAAATACATACATGCAATGAATGACCCATCTCCAAATTGATTAAATGTATCCAAAAAGACAACCCAGGCAGTATATATCCTCTTCGCCCAACCTTCTTTAACCATCTTCACGGGAAGGAGGGGGGAGAGTGCAGGGCAAGTGCTTTAACTTTCTGTTGTTCACTTGTTTTAGTGAATTGTAAGGGTGGCTAACAGCTTCCAGTCTGTGAGGTTATATTATAATATTGGTTAGTTGCCGGCGCAGACCCTTGTAGAGAAGTGGTCCATGCCCCTCCAAAGGGGATTTTCTTTCATCTTTAACCCACAGGTGAACACATAAATAAACATTTAGACATTGTTTACTGACATCTTCAGGTGAAAAAAATGTTTAAATGCATGCATATAAGAAGTTTTATCTCTCAATGGTGAAATAGAATCTTGGCTCTAAAGCACATAGCTTGACAGCCTTTGTGTGAATTGACCGCATATAGCTTACTGTTTAAATGCAAGCAAGACATGTGCTTTGACTTGTCACGTGAGTCTCTTTCACATGACAGCCATCAAGTGAAGTGGCCAATGTTTAAACAACCTTGCATCAGAGGGTGGCTCCTTTACTCCAACCCTGCCTTTTCCCAGTCCAACCATATGGCTGGGTCTTGTGACTAGTTAACAGCTTGAGGTAGTGACTGTTGCTGGAGATGAGGCAAGCAATGTAGCAGCAGAGTACCTGTCAGAATATGATCCGCTTGCCTGGAAAATGTAAAGAATGAATACACTGTTTTCCGCCTGCTTCTGGACAGCTTCATAAAATCTTTTTCAAGGAATAATAGTTTTTTTTTCTCCTGGACATCTGGGTTGCATATCAGACACAATAATGTGTGGGGGTACAAAAAGGGCAAGTGGCTTTTTTGGATGCTCATCAAAAAGCAGTCAAAGAGTTTTACACACAAGCGAGTGTAAAGGCTGGAGCGGTGGGAATGGCAGAGATAAGCACAATACTGGATCTTCAGGTGTTCACCAAAGGTAGGGGAAATTATTAATTGAATATTTTTTTTTTTTTACATTTTTTTTTTTATCTTGCATTTTATACAACATTTGCACCATTGTATTAAATTGTGGCCTCAGTGTTCCTGTCCAAACATCATATCACCTCAGCGAGAGGTTACTGATTGTTCACCTCTTAGACCCAGTTGAAATTTTTACAAAGCACATACTTTTTATATGGTTTATAATTCTATATTATCCACTTAGGTCTTAACACTGCCTCCTACCTCACGCTTGCCTCTCATCAGGTGTAATCCTTAATATCTTTACCCCCGACATCACCTCAACTGTTTTTTCATTTTCTTTGTAATTTTATACATGATAAAGTGTCATATGGGCAGGAAAAACAGTGTTTTGCTGAGACTCCAAGGTTCTTCATGTGGAGCTTTACAAGCGTGCCCTGCTTTTAGCTCCAAAAATCCTTTTGCTGAACTGAGCTCATCTGAGTGACCTCCATAGGTCTCAGTGCACGTGAGTGTGAAATGTGCTCCAGTTCTGCAGTATATTGACATCCATAGTGTAAAGTGTTTGAGTTTGTTATACTGTAGTAATTATGATACATTAACACTGTAGCTTGTCTTGTAGCTCTTGTACACTTAGAGGTATTGTTAAAGGTGATATAATGGGGATGGAGACCAAGGTAGGAACATCATTGTTTTAAGGATGCTGTGTATTAGCCATTTGCTTCCTTGCTGCGTTATCTTGTGACAAAGGAAATGTATGGCGGAACAGACTTCATTACAATTGCCACAAAGAATCGGCACAGTGTGGTGTTTGAGATGGGGAAAGTCATCTGAATAATCACATGAGTGATGGCAATGGCAGCCGCCAGGTCTGCAGCAATACGAGAGGGAACCTGTTTTTGGTGAATGCTGTCCCGCATTACTGTATACGCTGCTGTATTGTATCCAGAAGGAGAAAGATATTTTCTTCCTATGCGACTTCCCCTTTAAATATATTTAAATGGCGTTAAAAACCTCCCTTGAGTTTTTTAAGCCTTGCTTTGGGCTCTAGCACGAGGTCATATCCCAAATAAACTGGCAAACTTGCTTTTTGGCCAGTTGACCCCTGGTGCAGTCTCGTTTGCGTGTACTTTGTGTGTACAGGTATTGATCGGGTAGCGGATTAGCAAATGTTAGCCTAAATAGAAGCATGTTTGCGAAAAAAAAAAAAAAAAAAGACCTTAAACACAGTTGCTTTATTTAGCAGTGAAAACTAGTATTTGAAAGGGTGGCTTACCTTATTTCAACGTAAAATCATGGGCCGCAGCTGAAGAAAAAACTCTGAAAGTTGTTCAAAACTGAACACAAGCTGTTATGAACTGTTGAGATGGATATGGATATAGACAGACTCTCAGAGAGGGGGTTTTACAGGATTTAGCAGGGCATATAGGTTTAAGTTAGGACGTCAGGAGGCAAAGTGTTTTGATTCACAATATTTACTGGTTATTTCGTTAAATCTTCCTCCTAACATCCTGAAATTTAACAACCCTCCTTTTGAAGCTTTGAATGGTTTCATTTGAGAAGTGTCCCAATCGACTCCAGTGGTGCTGGTGCCGAGACCGCCTTCCCCAATTTATCCAAAGATGGAATACACGAGTCTACCTGCCTTCCCGGTGCCTTCCCGGAAAAAGGATCCATCGCAAAACTAAACGAGCCGTTATCTGCGAATCTTTGAACGTTATAATCTTGAAATTGTGGATAAGGAATGCCTACAGATCAGTTTGTTTCGAATGTTCTTTTATCAATACTTGTGAGCGATGATCTCTGTAACGGTGTAGCCCACGCTGCCTATAGTCACGTGGCTAGTGATTGACTAGTCTCTGAATCATGCTTGCACTGGTACAATTTAACAGTTTGATATTATTGTATTGTATCAAAGTCTGGCAGACTTGTTTGGATGTTAATTTTGCTTGCTCTGTATCGCTTGAGGGCATACAAAAGGATTTTGTTCTTAGTACCAAGGCAAGTTCCCCTACCTTGGCTGATGACTTTATATGTAGTGTTTCCCCCGGTAGTATGTCCTTATGTAGAATAAAATGATTCATGTTTAACCCCTTAATGACATGTACAGGCTCAAAATGCATTGTTTTCAATGGGTTTAGGTACCGGCCATTGTCCTTAAGGGGTTAAATAGCCTGGAGCTCCCTGACTAAAGCCATTGATGATGAAGATTCACCTGTGGTGGAGGATGATTCCTCTAGATGATGGAGGAAGAGTCTGGCAGCCCAGCCTCTGTGTGCTGAAAGAGGTGAACGCAGGGTAACACGGAGATCGTGTATTGTGAGCAGCACCCTACACAATGCAGGGTAGAAGTGCAGCTGTTAGCCTGCTCAGCAGGTTTTGGCATGAGGGCGAGAGGGGCCAGCCCTAATCATCTGATAGTCTTGTGCTTTGGAATAGGTTCCAAAATGAGGTGAGAACAGTCCCTGTAACTACAGTCAGGAGTAGGCAATGCAGCATTTTAGGAGGCTGTACAGAAGGGGATGGAAGTCATGCTGCCCAAGGAGAGGTATTTCATAGATGCCCCCCACACACACACACAAACTTTTTTTATTTTATGGCTTGCCTTCTAAACAAATAATTGGGGTATCAAGTTTTCTATGGACCATTTTCTACATGGTGGCCGCTAAAGCCTTCCTGCTGAATATCCGGTTCTGATGCGAACGTGGCCTTGCTTTAGGTTCTGTGCACATGCGCGTTCTCTGTTGGATAGAGCACCTGCTCATTTTATTTTATTAACTCTTCCTACTAGCCGGGCTCATGCTGCATTATTGCAGTGCTCAAAAAGTTAAGGGCACATCAGCCAATATTTTATTTTATAATATTCCCATTGGGAATTAATATTTTTACTCTGCTTACATTAAAAATAAGTAAAGATATGTGAATCTTAGATGTTCCATATAGTCTTGTGTTAAGTAGTGGCAGAAAGGAGTTAAAACTAGAAGGCATCCTGACTGCAATAAACTCTTTTATTATCTTTATCTTTCAAACTGTCTTACATAAAGATAAAGTGTAGTAATATTTTTCAATTCTGATGAACTTTGAGTTGAGAATGTTTGTGGGATAGTGACGTCTCCAAAACATAATATTATTATTCTGCCAGAAGGGCAACCTTATTGACTGATGGACAAACTCAGCCTCTGATATTCTGGATACAGGGATGGTTAAGGTCTGGTATCTTTCTAATTTGTAAACAATGCTAAGTGATCGTGGCGAACTCCCATTTTTTCACACCGAGCATGATATTACCCCCCCCCCATATTACTATTACTGGGGCATAAAGCACAAATGTAAAATTCTATCTTCTGTGACCTGGATCTCTCCAGACCCTGTGTTATCCTCCTCCACAACATAGAACAAGAAGTCTAACTGAATGGCTCGCTTATCTCAGGATTGTTTATATCTGTCAAAATGTACAATGTTTAGAATTGCTATGGGGCACGTTGATATGTTCTATAGCCACAGACATTCCAGACTGCAAGAATAACATTTCACTGTTATACAGGGAAGGGCTCTGAGGTCTATTAACTAAAGGGGGAGTTTACTGGAGAGTTGTACATTATACAGGTTCCAACCACAATGAGTGTCTGCCGCTGAAGGAGGTTTGCCGTCTTCCATAATGTATAGTGATGAAAGAGTAAGATTTGTTCTCCTTACCTGTTATACAGGGCCAGCTGGAAAAGCCTGCTGCTGTGGACCCTTCCGACTGGTAAAGCGAAGGAGCAGAAACTCTCCTGAAAACGCTCCCTTTTTAGTAAATAATCTTCTGTTACAGAAGAAAAATGCTTACCAGAGATGGACCCTTTTATAACTGAATTCCGAAACCACAGCTACCCTGGCAACTCCCATTGGGGCTAGAAGAGGGACAAGGAACTTTGTAAAATTGTACAAAAATGATTGCTAATTATGAGATGCACGTCCTGTGATGCCCGCTTAGTGACGCCACGCAACTTCACTCCAACACCAAAACCAGTGTAGCTGCCTTGATAGGAAAATACCTCCCTGTATAAGGTGGCATAGCCACCGGTGGTCTAATGTGGTTCTTCATGTAGGTGCCACGCTTTGACCAGGTTCTCCCTCTTTTCTGTGATCTCCAGGTGGCCTTCTTCTGAGTTCGACTTGAATTGCATTCGCTTAATTGTTTACCAGGACTGTGAAAGAAGGGGCAGACAAGTCTTATTTGATTCCAAGACAGTCCGTGAAATAAAAAATGAAACGGCACAGGTAAGCTCATGCAGTTTTCAACTGGCTGCTGCTTTGTACTGTGAGCGACAACCTTTTTGTCTATTTGCTGGTTTTGCCAAAAGAATATGGCTATGTCTTCTGTTCAAATCCATGATGACATCAGTGATGTCAATTTTAAAAACGGTCCTGTGCAGCAAGGCTTACTAAGACAAGTGTTTTTTTTGTGTTTTTTTTTTTTTATCTTAATACTACATTATTATTAACTATTAATAATAGAAACGATGGTGCCACAAGACAAGCAAATAAGTGAAGAATCAGTGATTTTGCTTTCCATGTAAAATGTGCTGATCTTCTTAAAAGGTAAATATTCTGACTCTGGAATGTCTCTGTGAGAAATGATTCATATAGCGCTGATACTCTTTCATTCAGACGTTATGACTCAGTGTACCGAGGGTGCGTGAGTGTGCGTGTGTACACAGAGGGCAGTGGTATCACATGATTACACGAGCCGTGGCCAACAAGCAATTCATGCCGTGTCACACTGATCATCTGCTAGAGATCCTAAGTAGCTCAGGCCATTTAATATTAATGCCTTCCTGACTTTCAGCCCCTGTGCTAAGGTCGTGTCACGCTGGCAGGTCTGGAGTAGTAGGTTTAACCCTTTGCATTGCAATTAGTGCCCTTACCTCACACAAAAGAGGCTGCAGCAGCTGCCCTCCTCCTCCATGGGCCAATTGTTCTTTCCAATGGCTTCTTGAAGCTGCCAGTGTCAGGAAAGTGCTGCCACAGAAATCAATGGGGGTACTTTCAACACATGCGCATGGCCGGAACAGACCCCCACCGACGGCCTTCTCTGTTCCAGCGCTGGAGCTGACTGGAGGGACTGCTGGGTGATGTTCGGTCAAACGCATCTCAGTGCATAAGGGTTATCTTGCCCATGCGTCTACAAAAGCTTAGAGAAACCACACAGCTTATCGTATGTATTAATGTGTCCTGTAAACAAAGAGATGAACGTTAAAAATACAAAGTAGTTGGCGTTCTAAGGAAGCAACAAGTATCAACTTTTTAGAGCTTAGAATTGTAATTGAATGATCCTGTCTATTTTTTAATAATTGTCGCGTTCCATCGGGCTGCGTGTATTTGGCTGGACAGCGGTTAAAGTGCGCTGTCAGTACTTGGCCGCAGCTCAGGAGAACCTGCACGTTTTAATGGTTTTGTTTTGTTTCTCTCACTGTTGTGGCAAGCACATGATTGTCGCGTGTAACTTTTTAACTGCCTAGTGACATTCACACGAGAGATTAAATGACTGGAGTGTGAATACTGAGAAAACACGAAAGCTTTTTTTCTTTTTTATAAAATAGTTTTTCTCTGGCCAGGAATTTTATTATAGGAATCATGTTTTTTTTTTTTCTTTTTCTTTTCTTTTCCTGTATGAATTGTCTACATTTCAAATAACGCAATATAATAAAGAATGTAATGAATTGTATAAACAGATTAAATGCTTTTGGCTGGATTTGCTGTATACAAAATGTTAAAATGTAGTGACTACTTATGGATTTATATAGCACCACCATATTCCGCTGCGCTGTGCAACGGGTAAACGGGACATAACGAGTGCATCATCATGCCCTGCTCAAACATACAAGCAGTCATACGTATATCATACAGAGTTTGTGTGTGTAATATGCTTAAACATTTAACTATGTGCTTAAGAAACCAGGTGAGGATGGGAAATCATGTCCAACCAGCAGCAGCGGGACCTGCACCATCTCATCCCGTCGCACCGTATCAGGGTGTCCTCAGCCACCCAGGGATCCACTCCCAAGATACCAGGTGAGAGCATGCGCAGGCGCACATGCTTAGTTGTATACTTTACAGGCTGCGGGGTCCTCTATTACATTAGTGGTTTTACCACGTGAGGTGCGCATCCCTGCAGTACTGAATATGACTGCGAACATGTACAGATGGGTTCATCAGAATCCCCATTGTGCATTTGCTCTTAGTGCCTTTGTTTTTTGGAGGGGGGCAGATAAATAATGCATATTTTAGGTGCTTATGGAATATTTTAATATGCATTCTTTGTTTGTGTGGCTCTATTAGACGCTAGACTGCCTTTTTTTAATACATGGCATATTTTAGAATAAAAGAGCACTTACTGTTTCTTTTGTTGAGAATAGTTGTCCCAACATGCAGTTCATCCAACTCCTTTCCTAATTGGCTGGCCTGTTAATACTTTTTTGAAGCTTTGGTGGTAATCGTAGCCCGCTCACATCTATGCAATTTCTGCCTTTGGATGAGATGTATTCCAAAGCGATGTATAAAGATGGTGATAGAACATTTGTTTTTAATAAGAAGTTATCTTGCTATAGTGATAATGATAATGTGTGTATCTGCCCCAGCCGGTGTTGGTTATTACTGACTGTCATAAATATAATGTACAGCATCTGTCTCGGTAAATGCTGTGTGCACTAGCCCCCTCTGCTGGTTAGGAGATAGCAGTGAAGCTCAAAGGGGAAGAGAATGAAGTGTCATAGGCAGAAAACATTATATTATCATCTTTTATTTATATATGGTGCCAACAGTTTACGCAGCGCTTAATACAACACATATATTTAAGGGGTATGACAACACAGTAGGGACACAATATGTATATAGGTTGAACTTGATGGCCTTTGGTCTTTTTTCAACCTTATGAACTATGTTACAAGACGAGAATTTTCAGACTAAGACAAACCGATACATTAGGTGGAGACAGCCCTGCTCTCAAGCTTACATTGTAACGTATCTGGTTCTTTGCAGTACACAAAGCCGGCATCTGACGTGAACATGTTGGGGGAGATGATGTTTGGCTCCGTGGCAATGAGTTATAAGGGCTCCACTTTGAAAATCCACTTTATACGGTAAGTTAAAACAAGTCTATTTTGTATCTAGATAAAATCTGGCCGCTGCAGTAACATTATAATGGTATTATGGGCTTTCTAACATATGTAAATCATTTAATTGTTGAACATATGCATTTGAAATATTTAAAAATATTACGTTGTGAAATGGAGATGATCTTAATTAGCGTGGTGGGTGTTATTGGTTTATGTACTCTTCACCGTATGGCAGTGGCATTTTTTATTTGTTTTTTTTTTTTAACATGTTAATTTAAATACCAAACTAGAAACCTGGATTTGATGTCAGATAAGAACAGTTTGGCCCATCTAATCTGCTCAATTCCTGATATAAAGGCTCACACCTGAATGGGTCCTTGGTTATGTCTGAGAGCTGTCAGTGATGTGTGAGGGATGCATAGAGAACACTTTTATTGGTCTGGAAATGTATCAATTTACTTATCTTCCAAGACCAATCAAATGTGTAATCATTAGGATATCTTCCCTAAATTCCATGTGCTATGATCTCGTTGGTGTGAGCAGACCAGATCTTCCTGGGGATTGTTCTACAGGACCGCAGGACAATCCGTTTCCAGATATCTGCTGACGGGATTTACCTTCAATGTGGGGATCAGGACCCTTTACTTATTGTAAATATGTGTTTGTTTCTCCAGTTGCCCCCCTCAGCTGATGATCAGTAAAGTGTTTTCTGCCAAAGTTGGAAGTTTCAGTGGGAGCACAAACACGTAAGATTTTGAAAAATGTGCATGTTCCTTTGTGACAAGCAGCGCGTGTGCGGTTGGAAGATATTTAACGTCTGTTTAGATTGTTATAGTTTGACTCAGTCCTTGGGGTTTTTTTGTGTTTACTGATTTTTAGTTCTTCTGCTTTAGTTTGCAGGACAGCCTCGAGAACATAAATTCAGATGCCAGTACAGCAAAACTTGGCACGAGTCTGAGTGGTCAGGTATCTGATCAAAGTGGATCTAACCTAGGTATGAAACCATTTTATTTTTATTTCCGCCGATCTATTTGTCTCAATTTACCTGTATCAGTTCAAGCTGGAATGGGCTGACGTACAGACGCTGTTAAAAAGTAGTTGTACTCGCGGCTTCTATATGAAAGAGAGATTTGCTTTAGTGGGTTCTCTGCGTAACATTGTGTATGATTCACAAGCGACTCGATCACCACGCTGTCCAGCAATCCATGACTTTGCGCTATGCTAAGCTGCTGAAATAGATGAACATCTGGCTCTGGTATATATTAATCTGTTACACAGTTCGTTCCATTGATACTTATTAGGCACTCTTGATTATAAACTATATCTTATATTTCTAAGCCTGCTTCTTTATTCTTGGCTACATTCACACTCTCATGCATCGCCAATAATTTTGCTAGACAGTTGATACTTTTTTTTTTTCTCCTTCGCAACGTTCTCGATCATCAAGTGGTTCCGTATCCATCTACATGGTGTATATTTTAGTTTACTTTGTGGGCCTCATTTTTTACATTTCTCATGCAATGATTGGTGACTCCATTACTCTGGATTAGTAAAGCCGTCTGTTCACTTGCTCACTAATTTCTGGCACATGTCACAGCAGCCCCTAACGAATGTTATGTGGATCTACATGCCAAGATATTTATCCCCAATCAGATACACTGACACGGCTTTAATAATTTACTTTAAAAGTTTTTGTTTCTTTTTTGCTTTTTATGTTTTGGTTTGTTTTCGTTTCACCATTTTTGCTTCCGCTTCCTGTTTTAGGTGTTTTACAGATGTGCGGTAGCAAACTGCTGCCTGGCATGTTTGACGCCCGTCCTCTCCGGCTCATCCGGAGTGCCTCTTTCTTTGCAGGTGTGTGGAATGCAAGACACAATAAGACTCTCAAAAACCCTCCATGGCCTTGCTGCGAACCGCAAATTCAAACCGTGATTTCCTTTCACAATTATAGGGTCTTGTAGTGCCTTAAATTGAGCCGTTTCACAATGACATTTGAACTTGACGATAATCCATGTAAACTGCCTGTAAATCGTGTTAACATGTTAACGCACCATATGTCATCTTTTTTATTTTTTTAAGAAAGCTGTCAGCCAGCATATTTTGAGGCTTTGGTCGCCATGTTTACTCATTTAAACCTTTCCCCATTTACTGAGTTACATGCTGACGAGTCATTTTTACCTCTTCTGTTGCAAGCTTAGTAACATTAGCGCACGTTTCTTTAAAAAACGTATTGCAAGATATCTTAATGCCATAAAGAATGTGTAAATACATGTTAACACATGGGCAGTTTTTATAGTAACTTATGTCTAGATGTACGGAGTGCCATAACACAATTTGGGTGATGCGTGTAACCTCCTGATTGAAAATTGGAGGTTTGGGCATAGCTAATAGGATAAAACAGGTATTTTTTACTAATAGTATTTTTTATTTTGTGATTAAGGCACTATTGCTGCCGCTCAGATGTAGACTTTTGCATATTGCTTTGTGCTCTGGCCACCGCTTACAAATTCCTTGCATGATGGACATAACATAATTGCTGATGACTACTAACCTGGCTGATGAACACATTGGTGAAGAGTTTGCTGTATAAGGAATTATTGAGTGGAAATGTAATTGTTCTTCACTCTCGGGTTTTTGAGCAAGATCCTCAAATCACTGCCAACCTCATGCTAGGTGAAATCGTATGTTTCTGTTTATGCTCTGCTCATCTGTGTCTTTTTTCCATCTCCCTTGTCTAGCCCACAGCACACCTGTGGACATGCCCAGCAGAGGACAGAATGAAGATAAGGATAGTGGCATCGCTCGATCAGGTATGCCTATCTTACCTGTCTTAAGGTTTATTTAGCTTATAAACAGTTTTTCATAGCCGTAGTCGTCTTCTCTTTAGTCCCACAGCTGTCACTATAATTAGACCTGCACTAATGAAATGTTTAGTTCGTTTTTCTTCTATGGAAATGTGAGGATCCTCACACATTCATGAGCTAACGGTACCAATTTAATGCACATCTAATTGCATTTTCCCACTTTTTCTCTTTTCTTGTCAGCTTCTCTGAGTAGCCTACTCATAACCCCACTGCCATCGCCAAGCTCATCATTTTCAAGCAACTGTGCCAGCAGCTATCAGCGACGCTGGCTGAGAAGTCAGACCACTAGTTTAGAGAATGGGGTTATCCCTAGGTGGTAAGTGTCATTTCATGGTTCAAGTGCCCCTTTCTATTATGTTTGGGAGAATAGATCCAGGGTATTGGATATAAAGGATTGCTTGATGCTAGGGATCCAAGTCTTGTTTTACCACAAGGCATTATGGTAAAGAGTGAAGGCTGGGGCTGATTGTGGCTCATTAAAGATATTCTTTACCCCCCATGCCATCTAAACTATGTATCAGTTTTGTCTCCCACTGTATTGTTTACAATAATACGTATTCATTCATGAATTTGGAAATTTTGTTGTGGAACTCAGAAAGGTCATTAAAAACACTGGTTTTTGGCGGCACTTATATTGTACAAGGACAATGTCTTGTCGCAAAGTAATCAGCTCAGAAAGTTGTGATACCACAATTCTGAGCTCCCGCTTGGCAACAATAGCGAGTTTGGTTTTATTCTGCCCCACCCCCCTTTTTTTTTTTTTTTTTTTTTTTTTAAGCATTTGTGGACCTTCCATTTTTCCTGCAGGCCAACAGAAGAAACCTTTAGCATGGCAGATGAAAATTACACATCCAACCCAGCAATGATCGGAAGGAAGAAGATTGCGGTCAGCATCCTCTTCTCCCTGTCTGAATGTGATGAAGCCCAGAAGAGTTTTCAGGATTTCTTTTTTTCCCATTTCCCTCTGTTTGAGTCACACATGAATAAACTAAAGGCTGCTATAGAAAAGGTACCGGGACAAACCTTTGTCTAGATGGAGAAAAAAATAGTATCTATCTATAAAAATAGTAAACCTATGTTTCATAGGCATGTCAGTTTACAGTAGCACCAAGTATACAATTATGATGACTTGTTTCATCACTTATTTTTCAATGCATCTTTGCTGTGCATTTATTCTGTTTAACAGTTGTCATGAGTGCAGTTGCTAAAAATGTCATTGATATTTCTAACTGGTTCCTGTTAATGTAAAATTACGGTTTTATTTACTGTAAACAATTTATTATTGAA
Organism: Spea bombifrons; assembly: GCF_027358695.1. Lineage (NCBI taxonomy): Eukaryota > Metazoa > Chordata > Amphibia > Anura > Pelobatidae > Spea > Spea bombifrons. Next base: position 32,935,782 of record NC_071087.1, on the reverse strand, counting down.
TGACAAAAACACTGAAATGTTCACTTACATATCTAATTTCTTTTAGGCCATGATATCCTGCAGAAAAATCACCGAATCAAGTCTGCGGGTCCAGGTTTATCTTAGCCAGGTCATGGATGCACTGGGGCACTTTAGGTAAGTTATAATGCATGACCTAACTACTTCTTCTTCCAGATACATTTCCAGGTTATTAACGAAATTAGAGCTATGATTGCTAATTTCCATAGGACGTTTTAGGTAATGGCCCAGACCTGAGATTCTAGGATGTAACCCTCTGTATTATTGTTTTCTGTTTTTCCTCCATGTGTTAACATCTGTTTTAAACAGGGAGACTATCTGGAACCTGTACTATGTTCCACGCATTGCGGAACCGGTGTGGCTTACTATGATGTCCAGCACTTGTGAAAAAAGCCAACTGTGCCACAATTTTCTAAGAGAGTTCACCTCGCTTATTGATCAGCTTAATAAGAATCAGTAAGTCAAGCTAATTGCGTTACATATTATTGTAGGCAATGCGTGTTCAGTTATCTAAAACCCATCTGTGTGTTCCAGGTTCTTTGCAGCATTAATCACTGCTGTATTAACTTACCACTTGGCATGGGTACCCACCGTGATGCCAAATGACCATCCTCCAATCAAATCCTTCTCTGAAAAGCACACGTCACAGTCTGTGAGCCTGCTGGCCAAGTCACACCCATACAACCCGCTCTGGGCACAGCTTGGTGAGTGTATTACTGCAGGCTTTTTCAATGTAATAAACCCCTTTGTAAAATATATAAATACTGAAGACTGTTAGTCGTGTAATAGATATCAATTCTAACTAATCTTCATTTCTTCAAATCCCAAATTAAGATGACATACAATATAAAAAAAATCAAAGTAATGTTTTGTAAAATAATAAAACACGTTCATATTGTACTGTACAACTGGCCAGATTAATTTGGGTGTTTTTTTATTATTATAAATAGTTTTTTCTTTTTTTTTTTTATCCCCTCAGGAGACTTATATGGGGCAATTGGCTCTCCAGTCAGAATGACTAGAACAGTTGTGGTTGGCAAACGAAAGGATTTAGTCCAGCGCATCCTTTATGTTCTCACTTACTTCATCCGGTGCTCAGAGCTGCAAGAGAACAACCTGGTGAGGAGTGCGGGCCCAGAAAAAGGTGAACCGATGGAGAATGGCAGTAAGATCATAACCTGTCTTGAAAAGGGAGAGGTGGAAGACTCTGAGTACGTCATTGTAACTGTAAACAATGAGCCTGCTCTGATGTCCCCTTCTTTACCCAATAACATATCTACAACATCTGCCCCAAATAGTAAAGTGGAGTTGCTACCTACTAAAAATGTTTTGAATAAGTTAAATACAGGAGAAAACCTGGCTGTTGGCTCCTGTAAAGAGCAGCCCTTTATGGCTAAGGAAGCCAAGCTCGAAATTCTGACCCCAGTGTCCAGAGCACCAGGCAGTAGATTTGAAGATGTTGCCGTTCCGGATTGTTTGCCTCCACTGGAAAAGGATGGTCGCCATGAATTCAATGATGAGAAGCAATTGTGTAAAGAAGTTAAACTGTCAGACTGGGCAAAGGAATTGCTGTGCATGCAAACAGATAATCCGATTCATCCTCCAGATAAGGTCATCTTCAAAATGGGCTGCTCACCTTCATCAGACTATGAGATGGACAGTGGCAGGGAGCAGCCAGGGGTAAAACCAGAAGCACTTCCCAGACAGGCAGACAAAGCTAAGCATCCCACCACAAAATGTTCTGCCAGCACTCAAACAAGAACTACCACTGAAAAAAGGCACAGCATCTCTTCTCAAATCTCCTCCTCTGAGGGTGGCTCCAGTATTTTTGATGAATATTTTGTAGAAGGGAATGGCATTGAGACAAATACAGTAGAAACCCTTCCTTCACAAATAGTATTGTCCGATAAATGTTTTGTTTCAAGCTGTGTAACATCTGCAGTAAAAGCAACCAGTGAAGAACTAAGAACTTGCAAAGATGTCATTCATAATGCTGATAATACAGAGACTGCTGTGTACTCCTCCAGAGATGTCCCCTGTGGGGATTTAGGGAGAAGGATTGGGGTTAGGGAAGGAGACATTCCACGGAACAGGAGCTGCGACAGTGCTCTCGGGAACAGCGATGAAGAGGGAAGCAACCCTTCAGACAGTCAAGGCCACATTGGCCAATATCCTGAAATGGAGCTTCCACTACCCAGGTATGGGACGTGAAATAGAACATAGCGTCTCTAGGTTTTGGGTATTGTGGAGTTTATATAAAAATGTATAAGAATATTATCCAAATAATTAGTAGAACAGGAACTTTTCTCAATAGCGATGTTCAGGTACCCAAAACTAACTCTGATCTAATGTGTAGGTGGGAAATTTTCTGTAAAAAAAAAAAAAAAAATTAAATGGAAGTATCTATTGCTTGCAGAGAAGGGCAATTATGTAAACGTGTAACTAAACCATTAACTGCTCAGCAGTAATTGATATGCAGAATGTTTCTTGAATATCACCAGAAATTACAGTGTCTGGGTATTTTTTATTATTATTTATTATTATTATTAAATTTGCTGCAGTTTACCTGGCAATTAAAATTGAATAACTTGTATAGGGGACATCTGATTAACTCTAATCTTGTACAGTCCAGTTTGACATTCATCAACATAAAGCTGAATTTAGACACAAAAATTTTTTCATTTAGGTCTGACATCGTCGGCACTCCAAGTCTGAAACACTTTGGAAAGTCGCTCTTTGGTGGTTACTGTCCCACATACATGCCTGATCTAGTGCTGCACGGGATAAGCAATTGTGAGAAGCTGAAGCAGTGTCTGTCCTCTGACCTGGCACACTCAACACATGTATGTCAATCCATACCGTAAAATTGTTTGGTTTTTGATGGCGAGAACTGAAAATGTTCCCGATCCTACGTAATGTTACTGGTACTGTCGTGCCTATGTGTTAATGCATTTTCTTTTATTCATCCTTTATATGTGGATTTCACAGTGATGATACACAACATACTGTACATATAATGTAGTTCCTATGTGACTACTCTGGGCATCGTTTTGCCAAAATCAGACACACTTGGTGGCACAAAGAAAATTAACCCATTTGTTACCAGCAAATTTTAAATTGATCTTTGCACATAAAAATAGTCCTTGTATTTTTGTTGATTTCCTCTTACATTGGCCAACATCAGAGTTGTAATATATATTTTTATTTTCCTTTGTTACATTGGTCGCCTTTGTCAATATGTCTACTTGCCTTCACATTCCTAGCACCCGGTGTTGGATGAGCCCTTGGCGGAAGCGGTTTGCGTTGTTGCAGACACGGATAAATGGAGTGTGCAAATAGTCAGCAGCCAAAAAATGACGCTGGACAATACAAAGCTAGGCACAGATGTGTTGGTGTCCAGTCAAGTCTGCAGTCTGCTTCAATCTATTTCCCAGCTTTATAAGCTCAGAACACCTCCTGTTTTTGTAAGTAATTACCCGCTGTTATTACTGCATTAGGCATTTTTTAAGGGGAGATTGGTATGATTTATTTATATTTTTAAATAAAACTGTTATATTTATGTGTAATGCCCAGTGTGTTAACTACACATTTTTTTGCTGATAGTTTTTTTTATTTTAGTTTTGATCTATGCGTTTCATTTTTTTTTTTTCTCATTGAAGTACAACATAGTTTTTACCATAATATTATCTTCTATTCTTTAACAGTGTGTGATGCACCTAGAGGACAAGCTGCAAGAGTTATATTTGAAAAGTAAAATGTTGTCCGAATACTTGAGAGGGAACACAAGAGTCCACGTAAAGGAACTTGGAGTTGTTTTAGGGTAAGTGGTTTTCTAGACGTTGGGTACAACTGTTCTTCTGCGCTCATGGCATCAGACCTGGTTCACATTTTTGTAGTTTTAAATGTATTCTTTCTAAAAATTCTGCTAGGCATACAAAGCAGGACTGTGACTAGGGCAGCCATAACTACCACATTCTTGTAAAGATTAGAGTGAAGTAGAAATGTGGGGGGGGGAAAGTCAACAATTCATCAGCCCTAATGCCCATCTGGTCATCTTGCGTTGTTTGTGTGTTACAAGTTTCATTTTGTTGGCATCTTGTTTCGCTTTTTTATATTGCATGGCTGGGCATTTTGATCTGTACCTAATAGGAGGATCATTCCTTGTTCTCTATTTCAGCATTGGATCCAATGATTTACCTCTGCTGGCTGCTGTGGCAAGCACTCATTCTCCACATGTTGCGCAAATACTTTTATAAGCTGAATTTTGCAAATGGTCATTCCTGAAGAAGAAGAGAGCCATTCCGGATAATTTGGAGGCATGCTCTCGAAAGCTGGACTGAGATAAGCGAGAAGTGATGATGCCATCTCTTCTTCTAGAGACTGATGTTTACATGGAGTAAAAGGCGTTACAGATCTTCCTGTAGCCTTGGTGTTGCTTCACTGGGATGTATTTACAAAGTGGGAAGGGGGACTCGATAACACTAGAACAGTAATTATTTTTTTTTGTATAAGTCTGGTTTGGCTGGCCAAAATCTGTGATTGTATAACCTGGCTGTTGTTGGAGTTGTATATAATATTTGAGGGATGCATAATGATCGGCGCATGCAATGTACTTTTTGTTGTTTGGAATGACTTTGTATGAATTCTGCTTTCTCCACACCATTAGGTCCGTCATTTGTATATTAAATGTCCCCAACACTTCTATGCACAGATATAACTTTCTCTGATGTGGTTTAAAAAGTTATCCTTGAGTTAGTTATGCTAATAGGGTAAAGAGGGATTAAAATATCGCACTGCCGCATGGAGATCGCTAGAGGAAAATGTCTATTAGTTTGCTGGTTTACTTAAGATCAGTGTTCTTGTCTAGTGAATGTGACACTCTTATCTACCAACCAATGTGGGGAGTAAACCTAATTATTCATAATAAACAAAAAACAGCTGGAGGACGAGCTGAAGTACTTGTTAATGGATGCAGACTACTGTAGGTATATGTATGGAAAGTTGCTTAATGGATAGAACATGAGTGTCCACAGTTAATTGATTGATCCTTAGCTGCCTCCACCAGATTATCATTTATTTTATTGCATTTTAACCATTCCCATCATATCAAAATTACATTTAAAACCGCAGATATTATAATCTTGCCACTTGTAATTTTGTGGCTTTTGGCTGCCTCGCTGGACATCTGCTGATAACTTTGCCCTTATCAGAAAAAGCTTCCGTTAAATAGAATACAATGAGGTTAGGAGCCAGACGTGCAAATCTGGTATCTAGCTGACTATTTTTTACTAGACGCCCACAGAGATATAAAATGGCACAAAGTCAGATCTAAAATCTAAGACCCATGGTTGATCTTAATTATAGCTGTTTTTTTCACGCGGGAAGAACTATGAAGGCCCTGGATACATACAGGATTGTTAAATCCAAGCGTTACTGGATTTTATCTCCCCATATTAACTATACATTTGTCATTAACTATACATGTTACCTATAGGCTGTCCTCTTAGCAATGCCTAGCTACATTACGATAAAGGCTTCTTCTTGCATCTGGTTTGAAGTGAATATGCTGAAATGTTTTGGAAGCCTAATACCTTTTGAACATTTTCACAAATCTGTTTTTGACATATTGCATCTTTTCTGTTTACTACATTTAACATGAATTTATTTCCAAAACGCTTTGCATTAAGGAATACCACCGGATTCTCTTCAGGGTAACCAACTCCAGCTGTTGAACCACAAGTAGCTCGCTGGGCCGGGGTCATACCGCTGTCTTCACAACTAAAGAGCTACAGGTCGGCTACCCTGATCCACTCAATGATATGATGGTTATTGTAATGTTTCATGTTACAGATGCATTTATTTAAAAACTATAGCAGTCTCTGCCACACTAAGTAACGTTAATGAAGTGTCTTGGTTCCATTTTATCAGTAAAAGCCAGTTGATGGAAATTAGTTATAATTTTACTTGATAAACAGTCTTGTAGAATGGCTTTCCTGAAGCATGTTTTCTAAAGTTACGTTTAGTACGGTTACAATCTTGCCATGACAATCCTGTTAGTCTGATGTCTTAAATCACTTCATCAAGTTCACTTTCTGAAATCAGATGTTTGCTGTTTACAAGAATCTATTTTCTTTCTGCCAGAAAACTGAAGGTTCATTTCTGTAGCCTACCTTTCATGTGTTCCATACTGCATTGTAACTTCATACAACTGGTTTACTGTCATTTTATCCTTTTGTAGTATCTATCACTTGTAGAGAAACTGCACTTTTTGCCTGTAGCAAACTCATGTTCGTACAGCAACAAAAGTTTTCACACACGCTTTTATACACGTTGAACGTTGGCTCTGTAGGTTGACATGGGAGAACATTGACAGCTTGTTTATTCTCCATGTTGCCCTCATCATGGTTGATCATTGTAATTTAAAAGGGCTTCTGAACTAACATGATTTTGGTCGCTGATCTTGTCAACTTCAAAAGCCAAATCCTCCAAAACCCTGCGCAATATTGTTTTTCTCCCACCACTCGATCTACAACAGTAGCCTTTTTACCTGAAATTACTAGGAGCTCGACAGGTAAGTGAGTCCCTGGGAACTACACTCCGCCTAACTCATGGACTCCATGTCCCAGATTATTTCAAAAGATGTTCAACTTGGGTAGACCTTTTGGACGGACTCGTTTCTCTAAGCCAGGAAGAGTTTGTGCACAAAGCCCAAACTTCATGCGATGACTACAAATTAAGGGAAAAATAATAAAAAGGCTAAAGTGCAAAATAATGTCAAGTAGTCCCTGCAGGAAATCACCCAAAATACTGCAAAGCTACATGTTTTCAGCTTACATGATTACCCGACATCATTTCATTACTACATGCAAGCTAGGTTTTAGTTTACTTTCTTTCCTTCTCCTGTAGTGTTTTATGTAATGTCTTGTAATATATATATTTTTTATAACATTCCCAAAAATTCATCTGTATTTCCCCAGTAGAAATTGTGTTGAAGGGAAGATCTACAGGGAAATACACTTTTAGCATTTAATATCTAAGCTTTTTTTAATACTTCATGAGACCATTAAACTTAAATAGATCTTGGCCACTGTTTTGACTTCAAATTACTACCTCATCAAAAATGATAGTGGCTTTAAATGTTGTCTGGTGATTGTTTAATAACCCTGATTTCTTCATTACTGCATGATAGCCCAGAACATGGTATAACATCAAATAGTGTTGCCTAACTTAAAGTATATTGGGGGAGGAAAATTGTGTTTTTTGAATATTCCAGTAGCAACTGTTTACCAGCCGTTTTCTTAACATTATTTGGTTTTTTTTTTTTTGTATTTTTATAATCTACCTTGAAGTTCTAATTTAACTTTAATATGGTGTGGAACAAGGCTTTCCTAGCCACATTGTGACGTTTAGTTAACCCTAGGACTAAACTTTAAAAATGAAAGGTCAGTGTAACTGTTTCTGCTGTCATTTTGTTATAGAGAATATAAAAAAAATCATCAGCCTTTTAATTTATGATTTTTTTTTTTTTAAACCAATATATAGGCTGCTCGTTTTGTTCTTTTCTCTTGTTGAGGGGTATATGATGTTGGCAGTGGGCAAAGCCATAGGTATAGTATAGAATGAGAGTTTTTTTTAATTGTGATCTTGTGAAAGGCTTGGACGTTTCAGGTCTGTGTGTTTTAAAAGTTGTGCGTGTCAACAAACTTCACTTTAAGAAAAGTGCTGTGCGTGGGATGTAACTGCATTCCTTCTCTTAAATTAAATCGGCACCAATTTCTTCTTGAAAGGCTGTCTTCAATTTGAGAATATTTTAAATGTGCTGTATAATTTTCAATACTTTAATGTGGAAATTGGTGCAATAAACATGTTTTAATATATTCAATGTGCTTTTTTATTTCCTTACATCATTACATTTAATTAAATTTTATTAGTGTAGAACAGATTAACCGGCGCAGAAGGCCCTGCTCTTGCACACTTAGAAAACCTTTGGCATTCGATGTGTTAAATGGCCGTGCTGTTTTATGTGCACTTATATAATTACTTTGATACCTTTTTCCATTTAAGGTAATTTAGTTAATAGTGGAGATTTACCGTATTTGCTCGATTATAAGACGACCCTGATTATAAGACGACCCCCCAAAATCTGAATATTAACTTAGGGAAAAAAGAAAAAGCCTGAATATAAGATGACCCTAAAGGAAAAAAGTTTTACCAGTAAATGTTAATTCATGTAAACTATTTTTTTTAATAAAAGCTATGATTGAGAAAAATATTTTTTTTTGTTTTTATTTCTTGTATTTTCCAACCTGTCCCCCAGTTACGCACATCTGCCCCCAGGCTTGCCACACCAATATGGCACTGTGGCCCATGATATGCCTTTTAACCCTCTATATGCCACTGTGCCACATGGTATGCCCTTTGACCCCCTATGTGCCACTCTGCCTCCAGAAATGCCTTATACCCCTATATCCCATTCTGGCATTTAGGGGGTTAAAATGCATATTATGGGGCAGAGTGGCATATAGGGAGGTATAAGGCATTCCAGGAGGCAGAGTGGCATTAAGGGAGTTAAAAGGCATTATATAGAGCACTCTGCCTCCAGAAATGCCTTATACCCCTATATGCCACTCTGGCATTTAGGGGGTTAAAAGGCATATTATGGGGCAGAGTGGCATATAGGGAGGTATAAGGCATTTCAGGAGGCAGAGTGCACTATTAAATGCCCCCTTAACGCCACTCTGCCTCCTGAAATGCCTTATACCTCCCTATATGCCACTCTGCCCCATAATATGCCTTTTAACCCCCTAAGTGCCAGAGTGGCATATAGGGGTGTAAGGCATTCCAGAAATGCCCTACACACACACACACACACACACACACTTACTTACTTACTTACCGGTGCTTCCAATTTCCTGCTGTATTGCCGGGGCAGCGGGTTGACGTCTCATTCCGCGACAGGAGGATCCAGGTCCCCTGCAGCGGTGCGGGGGATCTGGATCTTAGTCTCCTAATCAGACCTCTATTTGAGGTCTGATTAGAAGACGACCCCGATTATAAGACGAGGGGTATTTTTCAGAGCATTTGCTCTGAAAAAAACCTCGTCTTATAATCGAGCAAATACGGTATATTGTATCATACTTCTATAATGGTTTTATAAGGTTTACGGTGATCAGTATTGCCCAGCTTTGCGGGGCCTCATAGTCCCTCTAGAACAGGCATGTCCAAAGTCCGGCCCGAGGGCCAATTGCGGCCCGCGTTCCGGACTGATAAGGCCCCACAGATAAGTTGCCCAAATATAGAGCGTTTTTTTTCTATTAAAGGCAGAGTGATTTAACACCTGTTTAGATTTGTCATCCAAGTCACAAAATGAAAAGTATGCCGTTTTCAATAAACTTTGCATAAAATAGTTAATTTGCATTTAATTTTAATGGTTCAAAGAATGTCAGGCAAAATGGTCGGCCCTCGCATGTTCACTTCATCAAATCTGGCACTCTTCGAAAAAAGTTTGGACATGCCTGCTCTACAGGCTATCACCCCCAATAGTGGCCCTGCATAGTGGGGAAGAAGTATATTCTAAAGTTATAAAGAGCAACATAGTCTTAGGTGATAAACTTAGTCACGGACTCAGACAAACCATGGAGCGTGGGTTTATTGGAGAGAAGTTTAGGCAAAATCTGTTCTGGTAGGCAGTAGTTAATGTCTTCTGCTGGAGGTCCTGATTGAATTCCAAGGTCTCTCCAGGTTGTGAAAGACAGGGAATTTACAAGTTCTAAATCATAATAGGGTTTTCCTACAACTTTGGTACCAAATTCTGCCTGCATATTCAGCAAAGGAGGATATTATACGTATGACTATATATTAGTTGTGTTTCCTTTAATGAACCACTCCAGCGCATGCGCCACATTCCAGAACCCCATATAATGAAGTCAAGTCATAATCCATAAACATTTACTATAAACTACCACAGTGTAAAGGTGCAGAATTTTCCTGATGGATATAAGTATAGTCGGTGCCTCGATCTGTGCTGTCTGTAGTGTATTCAGACCACCTATATTACCAAGGTAGCTAAATTTGAGAAGGTGATGAAGAAGATGAGCCACATTTCTTGAATGATGACCTTGGATGTTATTCCATCCAAGATTCTCTTCTACTATTCATTGGCGGCTTCCACGTGGTGTCCCTGAAAAGAAGGATAAACCACATATGAAGGTTAACACATCGCAGCAGCAAAATGGATGCATTGGTGGAAAATTCACTATGAAGAATGTACTGTCAGCAATGGTGTTTGAAAGTTACTGTTTACCGCTCCAACTATCATAGAATATAATATGTCACTACAGTGTTTGTAGGATTAGCAGTAAAGGTACAAACTCATGACATGGTTACAATGGACTGGTGCATACTTGCATCTTCCATTGCAAGCACTAATAAGGATACTTTTTTTTTTATTATTATTATTGGGGTGGCACTACCTGGTGCTGTAGTGTGAGGGAATAGGTGATGTCTCTCTAATACTACATATCTGTTTATGTTGCTCTATCTCCAAGTCCCTCTGTATTAGGGAATGAGGGCACTAGGCACTCATAGCCAGTGACATATGCCCAGATCATATGGCATGTGGTACTTTTATTTTTGTTCTATTCACGCAGGATGAGAATTTTTAATGATGAAATATCTACCTGCCGGTCTAAAGCGTTCCACAGCTGATGTACATAGGTTGCTTTGCTTCCTCAACGAAGCCCAAGGACCTTTGCTGTAACAATAATTATCATATTTCTCATGGTTCCACGCAAGGGAAACTCGTTCTCCAAATCCTTGTGCATCAAGAATATGTGGCAGAGGGGACCTTAGACCAAGAGAAAACAAAATATTACACAAATAAACACTGGTAGGATTACAGGAGGTTTTATATGGTTTTTAGTTAGATAAAGCACTTTACATCCTAACCTTTCAAAATGAACCATGTGTATAAACAATATGGACCTGACTAAATCAAGTTGTATTCAGAAAATATACTCTTTATTGTTACATCATTAAGGTTTAGTCGGATCATTGAATCGGGCCCAGTAATTCTAGGGCCAGGATTACCATTGTCCTCAATCAAATGTTCCCTCTTCACAAGGAGCACTTACTGCGTGCAAATAATATGTAAAAAACTGAAGATCCTTTTTTTGCAACCATATTTTTTGGACAATTTGATGCTTCAGCCTTTCCAGTGTAGATCTAAGGCTGACTGAGCAAGTGGTTTGACATGGCATCCGTTCGGAAGATGGACTAAGATGTATCCATAGTGGGGAGCCTGCATGGCTCACGCTATGGCCGGCTATCCCACGTCTACCCCACTTCCTTTTTTTGTGTGTCCTGTGTATGAATAAATAGTTTTAAGTATAGGCTTAATCGTGCAGCTCAGCTGTCTTGTCTTTCTATGCTACCTCTGGACATACAGCAGATGGCACTAAAAACCTCACAGGTGAGAAAGCTTTCTCTTCTTCTTCCTAATATCGTTTATTAAAAAGTGCTTTGCTATCACATCCCGTCTGCCCGCAAGTGATTTTTTTATTCCACCCAAACACCTTGCATTTGTTCCCATGCACAAGAAAAAAAAGGTAAAAACTATTTGCTAAAGCAATCTAGGAGTTCATTTAACCCAAACTCTTTTACTAATACAGTTAAAAGAACACTTTCGGTGGAATGGAGTTTTTTTTTAGCATCAGTTTGATTGTGTTGCCAAGTGTTGAAAGTATTAGCTTAACTCCAAGTGCCTTTGTTATTTAGGACGACATATTTAGGAAGACATAAACAAGTGATAATAAAGATAACACTCCATGTACCCAGACGTGTTACTTGGAATAAATTCCCTTAACATGGGCATTAACCTCATTCCTGGTGTAATCATTTGTGAGCGATTGTATAGATAATGTGAATGTATGGTGTAGATGACAAATGCGTTAATGATCTATAAGCAATGCCGAACTACTCTACATAACTGAAAAACAAGTTTTTGAATTAATATTAATGGATTCCCTCTTAGCTGGGATGTTACACTTGATTGCAGGAAATTATACGTGGTGTAATGTAAGAATAAAGCAAATGGTAAATGTTAAAATTGTACATCTAATATATGTAGAAAGTGTGTAAAATCTTGCAGGCTTGAGACACTACTAATAAATCCATACAGTAACAATTTTTTGAAACTGGAGGGTTGGTGACAACCTTATTTCCAAGTGTTTTTTTCAGGAACTTATATAATAAATATTTAAAAATAAATTCGAGTGAATATGTTTACCAAAAACATGCATTATCGAGATCGGTGCAAATAGCTTTATTGGGATATCTTCCCAATTACACATTGGACGAGACCTCTTTATAATCACTAGAGTGAGCTGACACACACTCCACTCCACTCACCATGGGTTTTGATACCTATGGGTTATCTTATCTTCACAAGCTTTGCGGAATTCCCCGATCTGTAAATATAGAACAATAAAGGTCACGTTCTAATTACCATCACAGCGCCAGGGAGTTATTCATTTTTAAATAAGCAAAAAAACAACAATTATTTTACTGTTTATTGTGACTATTGTTTAGCCCAGGGGTGTCCAAGCTGTGGCCCTCCAGCTGCTGCAGGACTGCATCTCCCATAATGCTAAGGGGCTGGCTGAGGAGTATGGGAGATGTAGTCCTGCAGCAGCTGGAGGGCCGCAGCTTGGACACCCCTGGTTTAGCCCATCAAATTCAAAAGGAACACATCACACTAACAGAACCATATACATCTATTGTTATTGGACATTGTTACATTACATTTATATAGCGCCAGCAGATTCCATAGTTCTCTTACAATAAAGCATAATACAATATTTAACAAAAACAATTTAAAATGATAATAACATTAACAAGATTAAAAAATATTGGTACAGAAGGAGACGAGGACCCTGCTCTTGTGGCCTTACATGAATCATAGCGAATACAAGAACAGTAACTTCTTCCTACAAGTAGTAGCTTCTTCCATGCTATGGTCTAGAGACTTAAGGCACGACAGCAGTGGATGTTTTATTAATATACTCTTCGTAATAGTATGGGTTCATTGCTAAATCCTGTCCTGTTAGTGTGCCTTGGGGACTGGCTATAGATGAATGATCTCCAATGCTAACATATTCATTCTGTGTAGTCTTCCACTAATTTCCCATCATTTAAACTCTAGTGATTAATGCATTTACAATTTATTTTAGTATTTTTGCTCAGGAAAAAGTTACTTATTTTTTTGGGGAGCAGATTTCATGTGATGGTTTGAAATCTGTCTGACCCACAGTATATACTCGATCCCAGTTATGAGAACAGCACAATACAACAATATTTTCACATTTATTTGTAGTTCCATCCATCTACTATATTAATGATGAAATCCCCTGTGGTGTTTTGTAAAAACGCCAGTCCTCCTTTGAGAACATTTTGCTAGGCAATGCTAGGAAACCTGCTTGGGAGAACAATAATATAAAAATGGGAGCGTTTTCCTGCCACTGATTGGCTTCTTCAACCAGTGGCAAATTTCACTCGACCACATCGGAGGTGGGGAGCTGTAAGCTGTTTCTGTTTTTTAAGTTTGAAGAATGCATGTTAAAATACTCACAGATTACTGACATTAAACTGTCTCTTCTAAAGGTTTGAAAACTCTAAGTTGTATGGACAGGGACCTAGCGTTCTAACGGTTTCATTTCAGAACCTTTTTAATCCTAGGAAGGGTTAACGCAAGTGTTTGCTATGCCGATGACCGAAAATCATTGAAGGACAAAGAATTTAGTTCTCAATTAAAATGAGCAAACCAAGCCTGACAAATTGATGCCTTCTCCGGCGTAATCATCTCCATGAGAGAAGATCTCCTTCTTTTTATTCTACATCATCCCTTTTGCCGAACTGGTGGAGCAGAATAGGGAAACCTTGACAAGATTGTACTTGTCCAGATAAAAACACAATTATAACAGACTTCACAACAGTAACCAAAGTAATAGAGTTAAAGTGCAAATATTGGTTCCCAAGAAAACACAGAACATGAGCTTTCTCTAAAAGACATTTTTTTTTTGAACCATGGGAGTTTATGTACACAAAGTCATTTTGGTGCCAAGTTTATTGAGAGATTTTATCACCACTTCAAGCCATAAAACGTCTCTGGACCATAACATTGGTGATAGGGCCAGTTGTAAACTTTGTATGTAACCCTGGCATTAATTCAGGTAAAAGCCATTTGGACCATATAGTCTGCCTGTTTTCCAACTTGCTGTGAGAACCTCAAACATTATTTGGTCCTTGGCCTATGTTCAGGCTGGCATTATGCCATGTTAATGGTTAAACGCACTCTCTGTATTAAGTTCTACTACATCTGCCTCTTGTAAGCTTGCCCACTTGGCCCTCTTTACAGAGTGCATTGATTTGTCTTAGCCTATCAGTTCTTCAGTTCTAGTTTCTATTTAATAAATAATAATGATGAATTTGTATCTTTGTCTGTATATGCTTGTCTGTCCAGGTATGTTTGTGTGTGTGGCAGGTATGTTAGTGTACGTGGATATTTTAGTTTGTAAACGTGTGTGTCTGGGTATGTAAGTGAAAGTGTGTGTGTGTGTGTGTCTGCGTGTGCTAGTGTGTCTATGTGGGTATTTTAGTGTGTGAACAAGTGTATTTGTGTATGTTAGCATGTGTGTCTGGATATGTTAGTGTGTTTATCTGGGTATGTTAGTAAGTGTGTGTCTGGGTATGCTAGTATGTGTGTTGTCTGGTTGTGTTAGTTTGAGTATCTGGGTTTGTTTATGTGGGTGTCTGTGTGTGGGTGTATGTTAATGCTGAGTGTCTAGTTGTGTTGGTGTGAGTGTCTGTGTGTCTGTGTTATTGCAGAGCGCCTGTGTGTGTATCCGTCCGAATGTGTGTTTGTGAACTGCTTTGGCATTTTGGCCAAATTAACCCTATATGCATTACACAGCTAAAAGGCCACATTTTCTTTCAAAGAAAAATGAATGCATCCGACATACACATACATTCAGTGGCCCGCTGCTGAAAAGTCTTGGACACCCCTGTTTTAGGCAATGGACAGGTGGTCCCTGCATATTCATTTGAAAAAGACTTCACTCTGCCACTTTCTGCTTTCCCTTTGTGGAATTATTTAAATGTTTCAATTATATCCCTTCTCTATCTTCCTTCCAAACTATATATATTAAAACTCACACATATTTCTTAACATTCTCTTTTCTCAAGGCAAACATTCCTAATTATTAATAATGTAAAATAGCTTGCAAATGTCTATGTATTTCCCAATGCCTAGAAAATGTGAGCTGTCTTTTTACAAGGGTTCTTTCATAGCTATTCTGTCATACTATTTGAAGAACAAAATTCAAGATGACCCTTGAAGTGATGAGTGTATATTAGTTACATAATGTTTTAGCTACTGGACCCATAAGCTGATGTTGAAACCTTGTGGGGGAGAGAGGTTGGAATGGGAATGGGAATACTTCTTAGGAATATCCAAGTGCATTCAATCTACTGTAATATGTCTCATTTTTCTTTCATTACCTTACATAAACCACAATCAAGCCTGATTTCAACGAAATCAATTCATCACATATAATACAGACAAGCAAAAGCTTTAGATTTTCTGTTTGGTTTTATGATTGTAAATTAGTCAATTAGTCTATGAGCACCTTAGAAATGTTCTCTTATTCAATATTCTGTCTGCATCTGTTAAAGATCTGAGTATTCCCGTTCTTTGTGAAGTATATTTTCCTAAATGCGGTATAAACAACAATTTCCACCAGCCTGGTCACTGGATTGGTGACGATTGTAAACAAGAAATTGTAAATGTGCATCATTTCATTGATTAAAGGGCTATGGAGACTCAACTACATTTATTTATCAAAATTACTTACGGTTTCTGTTTTTTATATTCGGTTTGATTGTTTTACAAATATTTAGTTAATTTTATGTTAGGGAAGCTGCGATCTGCGTATGAATATGGCACAAGTAACATTATCAAGTCAATTATAAATATTGCTCAAATGTTCTCTTTTCTCTTCACTTTATATCTAATAACAGAACTATTATATTATATAATATCTTTATTTACATATACACCAGTGCATTGTGCTGTATGGAAGCTGATGTAGGCATTCTTTATACACTGGAGTTACAAAATTCGGTCTCAACTCCTCCCCCATTTGCCTTTCCTAGAAACAGGAAGCATTCATCAGTACACTTCTTGCACATGCTTAGGAAAACGCAAGTTCTAATCAAATGCTATCTCAACACTGATGATCTTTTAGCATTTGACTGAGGGTTCGGTGACTTATGTTGGAGTGCTGCCCAGCATGGACTAAACGTTTATATACTAATGCTTCCTGGTTCGGTAGAGACAGACAATAACTATCATCACTGCTTGTTCCAATTTGCAAACAGTAAAATAAATTTAAATCTATGCATTAAAAAAATAAAAAGAGAATTTTGGGGACTGGACTGTTCCTTTAACAACAAACATCAGGATCGTGTAGATCTTGAGAACAGGAAGGTAAAATGTTTCCCCTCCCCGTGATATACACATAAGATGAATTTCTAATTCTAATTCTAATCTGTATTATTATATAGCTTTTTAGAACAGTAGACACAGCTATTAAATAGGATTTAGGAAAAAGGATAAATCCTTCCAAAAAGTATGATTCTCTCCAGGGAGTTTTTACAACCAGATTATTTTAGGCTATCACTTTGTTTATTAGTCCTGGGAATATGGATAGTGTGATTGCCTCAACATTGGCTACCTGTGATAACAGAAGAGAAAAGTCCAATACAACTGGCCAGAGGTGTCTTATCCTTTCACAAAGGTGATCTAGAGCCAAAGTATTTTACACAATTAATGTAATGTATTGTCTGCTACAAATTGCTGTGTGCCTACGTCATTCAAATGGTTACTCGCACAATTTCATGTTAACAAAGTGTCTGGCTGGAACAAGAACGGCAGTAAACAGATAAGAGAAACAGCAGGTTTTATTTGTGTAAGAAACTGGGGCGAAAGAAATGCCAGCTATTGCTATGTCATTTATTGTACAGGTTTGTAAACCATCGTATTATCATTATTACTATTATCAGCAAGACAGATTTGGCAGATATTTTCTTTCTCTCACCTATGATGTTTTTTTTTTTGTCGGGCAGTTTACTTTTCTGCTTTTATAAAAGCAGGTAAATAGTGTGTTTTGTGTATAATGTAATACACACTGCTGTTGCTTGGTTATGTTTTTAAATAGGTCTGGTGCAGCGTAGGTAATTTGTATTGATACAAGGTGCTATAGTAATATTATGTGACAATTATTACCTAGCACAACCTCAAGCTGAAATAATTGACTTTCATCGATTCATCATACTGAAAAGCAGCTTCTCATTTTTTATGTCTTATTTCCCTGGTTGTGTTCTCCTAATACTGAAACGGGCAGCATACTCAAGTACACTATACACTATGTCCCTCTAACTTGGGAAACAATCACCCACAGACAACTAAAAGTTCTCTAATATGAAATAAAAAGCAAGTTATAATGAAAGTATGAAAAAATATAAAAATAAAAAAAGTTAAAATCAAAAGTATTAAATAAGAATAGAAAACAGCTATTGATGCACTGTGCTTCTGCTGATGTTGCTTCCAATGAGTGACAGGCGATTATTACCCGCTATACCTTTTAGTCCTCATTAGGAGTCCTCTATGAGTGCACACGGTCTACCTCTTCATAGCTCTGTCGTTGTAGTACCTTTTGGCTGTTCCACTTCACAATAACAGCACTTACAGTGGACCTGGGCAGATCTAGCAGGGCAGAACTTTCAGAAATTAACTTGTGGCAAAGGTGGCATCCTATGACAGCGTTATGTTTAAAGTCACTGAGCTCTTCAGTGTGACCCATTCTACTGACAATGTACGTAATATGTCTATGTGTTTGATTGTACACACCTGTTAGCAATGGGCATGGCTGGAAAACTCAATAATTTGGAAGGGTGTCCACATACTTTTGGTTATATAGTGTGATTCACTTTACTAATCACGGCATTGAACGGCAGCAGCTGGAGCCTCCATGTAACACACAGGAGATCTTATTAGTTGCAGATAAACCCATCTGCTGCATGCCAAATAGCAGAACTTTTGGGAAAGGGGTATCTGCAAAATCAGGCATTTGCAAATGGGGCATCACAAAAATTTCAAGGGACCTCTCAGCTATCATACGGATTAAAGTGTGAATGATGGCTCACTTTAAATCCAACACTTGTATCAGAAATTACTGACATGTTGACAAAGGGGTTCTAAAGTCCTAAAATAATTTTAAATCCTCTCCTCAGTAAATGAATAATGTATTTGGTGTTTGTGTGTACTCTATGCTTGGCTAATTTACTTGAGTTTCTTTCCTGCTTCTTATTCTCCTGCTGTCCTCATGAAAGTGAATGATGACACTTAGTAACTTTATAGTCTGGAAATGCAAGTACTAATAAATGCAGTGGTCTTGTATAGACTTTTCAGCAGATGCTGTTTAGTGGATGCATCAATATCTGTTTATGACACCATGGTAGCACAGTGACGTCTCCAGGTCCAGGCTTACTAGGACTTGGGTAGCAGGTCTAGGGGGGCAGCAGTCTCCCTGCTGCAAAACTGGGGTGCAATCACAAAACATTTTAAATCAGAGTTACTGTTTTTTTATAACAAGGCACAGTACCTTTTTTTTACCATGTATCGTATATTGTTCTAACATAATTCAGCAACAATGTAGTCCAGATATCACGGGATGTTTTCAACACTCAGCATTGCCATAGACAAGCTTCAATTGTAGGTATACACATACTTATCGTATCACAATGTATAAATGCAAGATACTTTGGTCTACTGTAGCAAACAGTTTAACATGTTTCTTGTTTATTAGACAAAAGAACAAAACTATAATCTTTAACATAAATGAGTCTTGAAATTTCCTTTACAGAAGAATTGCACACCTTTTGCTGTTTCTTCTTCATACTCAACATAGCCCTCCCCAAGTCTCCAAAGTGATATCTCTGGAGATGAGTGGAGATCATTCTCAGGTGAAATTCAAATAATTATGAACAAGGTTGGGCCATACCAAACCTATTAAGCATTACCAAGAATAACATGTTTAAACTAGACAATGGATATACATGTGCAGTTTCTCATGATACTATGTTTACAATCTCATTTACTTTAATGACAGTCTGGCAAGGCCTGTGTTTGAAGGACATCACTGTCTTTCCCAAGAAATCCATGTGCGCTCCATGCCAGCCTTGGACCTTACTCAACAAATGACACATGATGAGCAAGCCAGGAAGCCAAAGCCATTCAACGCTGAGAGAAACTGAGAAACTCAATTATCAACCTCTTAGCTATGACCCGTGTCTGTAGTTTCAGGGGTTGACTTTTAACATGGCATGTTCTGTGCGTCCACCTTGGATCACAAGGACAGCTTAAACCCACATCATATCTGAATAACTAAATCACAATCAAAATCGTTTTGAATACAATTCCCAAATCCTTCCACTTGCAAAGGAGTGAGCCTTTCATGCCCAAGAAATATACTGCTCATTTTATTTCACACAAATGGCTAATTTACATCTAGCTTCTTTCATGTCAAAATAAGTTAGTGGATAATAAAAAGCACAATGTCAGGGAATAAGAAAACATAATAATGTTGCATAATGAGTACTATAATAAAAAGCAGGAGTGTGAGGGAGACAATAAACTATATGCAAAGTATTAAAGTAGTTTTTTGTGTTTTCTTTTTTTTACCTGTGAAAAGCATCCTCTGACCTTTAGCAGGTATCCGGTAGGAAGGGAAGGATGTGGAGGGCCTGCATTGCTGCCTTTGATTCATGGTATTCCTCTGGGCTGCCAAATAGCATGAGGTATATGTGCTTGAATGAGCTAATGTGACACCTATAGCCTGATCACCTGGCAGACACAGTGCATTGTTATAGTAATCTAACCTGCTTGCCACTTGGCCAAACAATATATCCCGAGCAACCAAGTATCCAAGACAACAAAGGCTGCAGGACTGGGCTGAAAAGCAACCTGTTAAGACAGCCCAAGGCTGCACTTCTGCAGTGGCATATATATATATATATATATATATATATATATAGTATCTCACAAAAGTGAGTACACCCTCATATTTTTGTAAATATCTTATTATATCTTTTCATGTGACAACACTGAAGAAATGACACTAAGTTACAATGTAAAGTAGTGAGTGTACAGCCTGTATAACAGTGTAAATTTGCTGTCCCCCTCAAAATAACTCAACACACAGCCTAAACCTTGGCAACAAAAGTGAGTACACCCCTAAGTGGAAATGTCCAAACTGGGCCCAAAATGTCAATATTTTGTGTGGCCACCAATCTTTTTACAGCACTGCCGTAACCCTCTTGGCCATGGAGTTCACCAGAGCTTCACAGGTTGCCACTGGAGACCTCTTCCACTCCTCGATGACAACATCACAGAGCTGGTGGATGTTAGAGACCTTGCGCTCTCCCACGTTCCGTTTGAGGATGCCCCACAGACGCTCAATCGGGTTTACGACTGGAGACATGCTTGGCCGGTCCATCACTTTTACCCTCAGCTTCTTTAGCCAGGCAGTGGTCATCTTGGAGGTGTGTTTGGGGTCATTATCATGTTGGAATACTGCCCTGCGGCCCAGTCTCTGAAGGGAGGGGATCATGCTCTGGTTCAGTATGTCACAGTACATGTTGGTATTCAGGGTTCCCTTAATGAACTGTAGCTCCCCAGTGCTGGCAGCACTCACGCAGGCCCAGACCATGACTTCCCACCAGCATGCTTGGCTGTGTCTTTGTACTCCTCACCTGGTTGTCGTCACACATGCTTGACACCATGTGAACCAAATAAGTTTATCTTGGTCTCATCGGACCACAGGACATGGTTCCAGTAATCCATGTCCTTAATCTGATTGTCTTCAGCAAACTGTTTGTGGGCTTTCTTGTGCATCATCTTTAGAACAGGCTTCCTTTTGATGACTGCCATGCAGACCAATTTGATGTAGTGTGCGGCGTATGGTCTGAGCACTGACAGGCTGACTCCCCACCCCTTCAACCTCTGCAGCAATGCTGGCAGCACTCATACATCTATTTCCCAAAGACAACCTCTGGATATGACACTGAGCACGTGCACTCAACTTCTTTGGTCAACCATGGCGAGGCCTGTTCTCAGTGGAACCTGTCCTGTGAAACCGCTGTATGGTCTTGCCCACCGCGCAGCAGCTCAGTTTCAGGGTCTTGGCAATCTTCTTATAGCCTAGGCCATCTTTTTGTAGAGAAACAATTCTTTTTTTTCAGATCCTCAGAGAGTTCTTTGCCATGAGATCTTGTCCAGTGACCAGTATGAGAGAGTGAGAGCGATAACACCAAATTTAACACACCTGAGACCTTGTAACACTAACGAGTCACATGACATCGGGGAGGGAAAATGGATAATTTGGCCCAGTTTGGACATTAATGGCTGTGAGTCGCGGCTGGACAAAAAAACAGGGTGGTGTTTCAATTGGGGGGCACTCGGAGGGGCACAGCATGCTGTAGGAGTGCCATGGCCCCCTCTGCCCCCCCTGCCGACGCCACTGAAGTAGGGAACAGGGCACACAGCAGCCAATACAAAGGGTTCACAACAAGGTGCAAACCATTCATATGCCTCAAGAATAGAAAGGCCAAATTAGACTTTGCCAAAAAACATCTAAAAAGGCCAGCCCAGTTCTGGAACAGCATTTGTCTGGACAGGTAAAACGAAGAGCAATCCAAGTTCTCTGTAAAACACAGTGGAGGCAGTGTGATGGCATGGGTATGCATGGCTTCAAATGGCGCTGGGTCAGATACAGCCTAATTTAGTGAAGTAAATCGGATGGCGCTTCACTTTACAGATGGACAATGACCCAAAACCTACTGCAAAAGCAACCCAGGTGTTTTTTAATAGAAAGAAGTGGAATATTCTGCAATGGCCGAGTCAATCACCTGATCTCAACTCAACCAAGCATGCCGAAGACAACCGAAGACAGCTGCTGTAAAGGCCTGGCAAAGCATCACAAAGGAGGAAACTCAGCAATGTCCATGCGTCATTGCCTGCAAAGTATTCTCGACAAAATGAACATTTTATTTATAATCGTGTTGATTGGTGAAAATGGTTGCAATTCCTAAAAATTGTTTGATACAATATTATGGTTTCCCCCTTGAACTAAAGTTGAAAGTCTTCACTTCACTTGCATCTTGGTTGTTTCATTTCAAATCCATCGTGTTGCCATAAAGAGCAGAAATTATGAAAATGGCATATTATGTATTTAATATTCCAAATATAATGTATTTCTTTGGCTATGTTAGTATGCGTGTGTGTCTGGGTATGTAAGTATGTGAACATATGTATTTGGGTATGTTAGTATGTTTGTGTCTGGTTGTCTTACTTTGAGTATCTGGATATATTGTGAGTGGGTATCTGGGTATGCATGTTAATTTGTGTGCATGTGTGTTAGTGTCTAGATATGTGTGTCTGGTTGTGTGTTAGCATGAATGCCTCTCCCAAGATCAGCCCCTGGCTCAGCAGTGAAGCCTCACGTGCCACAATGAAGCAGTGAGACACAGCCCCCACGCTCTCAACACAGTACCTCAGCGAGGTAAGTGATGGGGAAAAACGGGGGGAGATATCTAGTGAGACTGATATAGACTGATATAGTGAGCTGAGAGATACTAAGAAAACAGAGAGATAAACAGAAAGATATAGTGGAGAGATAATGAAGAGAATGAAAGGGGAGAAATTGAGAGAATGGGGAGATAATGAGAAGAAGAGAGATGGGAAGAATGTGAGAGAATGAGAATTAGAAATGGAGAAAAGTTGCAGAACAAACAAAGAAGGGAAGGGATAATGAATAAGGGGAGAGACGAGGAGGAGAGATGTGCACAAAGAGAGGACATAAAGTGAAAGAAGATGTAGAGAGGAATAGAGGAGAGATAAAGAGAAACAAGAGAAATTAGATAATGCGAGATGGGAAAAATTAGTTAATGAGAAAGGGGACAGATAAAGAGACATGAGAGGAGAGATGAAGAAAAAGAGGAGAGCTAATGAGAAATAGAGGATAAAAGAAAAGGGGTAGAGATTAAAGGGAAAGGGATGTTAGAAGAATAAAGAGAGAAAGAGGAGGAGAGAAAAAGAGAAAGATGAGAGAAAAACTGAAAGGTGAGAAAGGGAAAAGGGGTGAGGTAAAGAGAAAGAGTAGGAGAAATAAAGAGATAGAAGAGAGAGAAAGGGGAAAAATAAAGAGAAAGAGGAGCGATAGAAGAGATTAATAGAAGGGGGAAAGATAAAGATAAGGAGAAAGGGGAGAGATAAAGAAAGATTGTTGGAGATCTGGGTGCTGGGGCAAGACCTATGTCCTGCAGCACATCATACGATGCTTAATGGCGAGTTGAGAATGCTACTGTATCTCTTAATAAAGAGCGAAACCGGGGGGGGGAGGGTTTGCCTTCTTTTGGATCAACAGCAACAAATTAACAGATATAGGAAAGGCTGAACTTGATGGATGCATGTCTTTTTTTTCAGCCTATATAACTATCTAACTATCTAATGCTGTCCTTGCTCAGTAAAGTACAAATCTGATGTTTTGGGCATCTTTTTAGTGTGTAGACTTATTGATAAAGTGATCATATATACTTTGTGATTGTACCCAACAAATAAGCTTACGCCGCAAATGTTGTGCTTGAGAATAATTTAGGGAAGCTTGGTTGGATGCTGCTCCTTTTAATGTACGTGTCTGGAAATAAGCAGTCATTGGGTTTTATGTTGCCTTTGAGTTCCCGTTAAACTTCCCCTTTTCCAGCTGTTAATACCATTAAAGGTGAACATTATGAAACTAAACCATCTAAACTTGGTATACCACACTGCCTTTATTAGATTGGCTTATTGTACATAAACATCAAGTGAGGTTTCCCAACCATGGCATCTGAAGAGCGGAATATTAAAAGCTTAATTGTAACTGGTAAACAAACCGAATGGCAGTGAAGTCAGGGGATAACTATAGACGGCATCTGTCGCTGTCATCCTAAGGCAGACACAAGCCCTTTTTTGACATTTTGCACTAAATCTCACAGATAATTAGAATACTCCTGAATAAAATATCAACATAATCCCTTCAGTGGACTGAAACTATGAATATTTAGTAGACTTGTGCAAATTCGCAAATTCAAAGTCACAAAAACGAGGCCAGACCCCCCCCCCACAAAATGGATGAAAATGAAGCAAAAAATGATGTCCTCTCCTCTGATCCTCCAATCGGGGGAGAAGGTGTTACCAAAAGGGCCACTATTTTGGAAGAAGTTCACCTTCTGTGCCACGTTATGTCCATGGAGTTGTGGAAGGAGATAGAAGAGAGGAGATAAAAGAGAAGATGAAAGAGAGAAGATAGAATTGAGAAGATGAAGAACTAGAAGATGCGGAATGAGAAGTGGAAGGGGAAGCAGGAGTGGTCTGTAGAGAAGGTAGGGTCACATTAACTGAGCATGAGAGGGAATGAACAAGAATGAGAGTGTCAGAAAGTGAGTGAATGTGGGCAACAGGAAATAAATTTAGTTAATAAATTAAAATCACCCCTCCCCCCATTTGGGCAAAGAATGTAATGGGCCAAAAAGAACCAAAAAAATGTGTTTAAACCTTTTTTGGACCATATGCACATCTAATATTTAGCCTGTAACATGACTTGGGAAGTTTATGTGTTCATGAGAACAGCCTTATTGATTCGTATAGGTCTTTATTTTGGTCCATTTTTTGTTGAGATGGGTAAATTATAAAGTAATGCAGGAATATGTGTTGTGGCATCAGATAATGATAAATGATTTATAGCTTTTTTCTGTAATTTTTCATATATCCCCCATGCTGTGTCTCCTGTTTGTGTGCATAGCCCAGCAGGATTATTGCAGCATCCTCAATCAAGTAGAAAAGAACATGCAGAAAGTGGAGGGTGAAATTGTGATGGTGACAGAGCACAGAAAGCTTGATCGCACTTGGATGAGAAAAGGTCACATTGTCATCATGGCAACAAAGGATACATATTTTGTGAAGATAAGCTGGGAGGATATTTTTTTAAACTTTGGTTAGTTACTCTTTTCACTTAAGCCATCATAAATTAAAACAACAAGGAGGAGCCTAGCAGTAGGGGATATCATGGAGTATCTATACCACATGATGTATGACTTATGACTGGAAGGGATAGACAGGGCCTTGATACTACAGGCTGGACTGGTTAGTACAGGCAGTTATCCCAAGCTTGACAGGATAGCCTTCAGGTAGAACACTTGGCAGGATAGCCTTTTGGCAGGGCTCTTAGCAGAATAGCCTTTAGGCACAATGCTTGGCTGGATAGGCATCAGGCAGGGCTTTTGGTTGGATAGCCCTTGGGCAGGGTGCTTGATCAGATAACCCTTAGGCTGGGCACTTGGCTGGAAGCCCGCAGACAGGGCACTGGAAATAGCAACAGATCGGAGGCCAGAGTCTTGGCTTTATCGTATGCAGTGCTATAACACGTGCGGCACATTTTGAAGTTACTTACCTATCGATCAAAGTATAGTCTTTATTAGTCGTTTAACCTCTTCTTTACTAAGGGTGTTTTGTGTACAAAACATGAGACTTTTTCAGCTTTCTTGCTTTTTACTTAACTAGGATTCTCCATAAAATAATGAAAAAAAACCCTTTTTTCCTCCTAATATTTTACGATGAAAATGTTCCTCAAACTAGTTTAGTTGATCAAAATATGACAAAATACGTTAATGTAAGTGTCTTGATTTTGAAAACACCCAACATGTGAAGGTGTTTTTTTTTCCAAGGGACACAAAATGCAACACGCCCTTTCCTTTTTCCATACTTGATTTTTTTTTTAAATTTTGTTTTGTGAGGCCTATGTCTCATTTGGGACTGTTTAGCAGCCCACATCTCAAAATACCCCCACAATCTAGGGCAGCTCCACCAGCAGTTACCCCTCTGTGGACTGCAGCTCCGATTCAATAAAAGGCGCTGCATGCCTTTAACAAACAGAGTGCGGGGATATGATGTCATTATATTCCGGCAAACGTGTCTTTAAGGCGCCTTTAAATGAAGTCTTTGGAGGCTGTATTGAGCTGGCACAGCCTCTTTAGCATAAATAGGCCGGTTGGGGGGAATCAAAGATCTCTGTTGTAACCGGACCATTGTGTGGCAGGATCCGGGGGTTTGATTGCTCCAGAGGGCGATCTGCCCCCTCTTTTGTAACATGGCTTGGGCATAGTCAGTCTACTGAACAGTGAAGAAAACATTTCTATTACTGTCCCAATGCCTGAAAATTAGGGCAGTATTCAGTTATTTATAGTGGGTTCCATGAATAAAATATACAGTATCATTTGGATATTACCGTATTTGATAATTGTAGCAAGATGTTTCATGGATTTGAATCCGGTATTTGTTTTCTTTCCTCTTTGAAATATATTGAGTATCATGCACATAGTCTGTTTGATCAGTAGGTGCCAGTATTGAGTAACAGTTTATTTGTTGTCAAGTCCTGTTCTTCCTGTTGAATGTGTAGTGCATTTACTTATTTAGGTAGTTTATTTAGTTGCATTGTATTTCATTAAATTAAGAAAGCCAGCTGCCCAGGACCCAACCATAATGGGGGCCCAGGGTGGCTGCTGCTTGGACACAGACAATTGGTAAATGTGCTGCAGAAGTAGGTGGACACCCTCTTAATTATTGAGTGATTCAGTCACACAGATGCAAGCATTCAATTTATAAGTTCATATTATAACAAGTATATAACATTGCACAAAAACTGTCTGTCTTCTGTAGCATCAGTCACTGCAGAGCTCCAAACAGCTCCTGGAAGCAACATAAGCACAAGCACTGTGCGCCGGGAACTTCATGAAATGGGTTTCCATGGCTGAGCAGCTTCACACAAGCCTAAGATCACAATGCGCAATGGGAGGCTTCAGCTGGAGTTGTGTAAAGCACACCGCCACTTGACTCTGGAGCAATGAATCATGCTTCATTATCTGGAAGTCTGATGAATGACTCTAGGTTTGCCGGATGCCAGCCAAAAGCTATTTACCAGAATATTTAGCGCCTACCGTAAAGTTTGGTGGAGGATGGATAACGGTCTAGGGCTGTTTTTAGGGTTTGAGCTAGGCCTCTAAGTTCCAGTGAAGGGTAATGTTGAATAGTACAGCATACAAAGACATTTTACACAATTGTATGCTTGCAACTATGTGGCCCCAGTTTGGGGAAGTCTGTTTCCTATTCCAGCATGACTGTGGCCCAGTACACAAAGCAAGGTCAATAAAGATATGGTTTGATGAGACTGGTGTGGAGGCACTCAAGTGGCCTGCACGGAGCCCTGACCTCAACACCATTGAAAACCTTTGGGGTAAATTGCGATTGTGAGCTAGTCCACATACGCCTTGTGAAATCTTGAGGAAAGCCTTATCAGAAGAGTGGAGGCTGTTATCGCTGCCAAGGGAAGGAGAGGTGGCAAGTCTTATGTCCATATACTTTTGGTCATATTGTATATTTACCATCTTTTGTGTGGCAACAGCCTTGTTCTGGTGGCTACAAAACATATAAGCATAGCTTGTCAGAGAATACTCATGCTTCATTCTAGATATTTGCCAAACCTGAGAACTGCTTTTCTTTTCCATAAATCATTCAGAGCCACAGTACAGTTTATGCTTGTTAATTAACACAACAGCAATAGTAGGTAAAGAAAACAAAACAAAATCCTTGCTCTTCAGTAAGTACAAATTATGCACAGGTTGTAAACCTGAGCTTTAATACTGCAGTCTCCCCCTGGTACTCTTAAAGGGCTTTGCAGATTTTAGGAAACATCTGATACAGATATTGAACTGTTACTCTGTTAGATGATTTAATGATAAATTACCCATCTAACACATTCTAGAGTGTATCTAACCAGAAAAACAATGTAGTATGATTATTTTCTGCTCATGGTCCTGAAACATGCTTTTAACTCCAAACAATACAGTCTGTCCTGAATATATGGTGAAAGAAAACTTGGCAAGCAAAGCCAGCCCTGATCAACCACTGAACCTGTGACAGGGTCATGAGTGCCCAAGGCTCTTTGATGCACATGAGGGGCGAAGGCTGGCCTGTGTGGTCAAATCCAACAGACGAGCTACTGTTTCTCAAATTGCTGAAACAGTTAATGCTGGTTCTGATAGAAAGGTGTCAGAACACAAAGTGCATCGCAGTTCCTTGCATATGGGGCTGAGTAGCCGCAGACCAGTCAGGTTGGCCATGATAGTCCTTGTCCACTGCCGAAAGTGCCTGCAATGGGAACATGAGCATAAGAACTGGACCACCGAGCAATGGAAGAAGGTGGCGGATCGCTCAAATCCTTTTGTTTACCCATTTTGCCTGCTTCTAACACATCAACTTTGAGGACAGGAAATGTTCACTTGTTGCCTGATATATCCCACCCACTGACAGGTGCCATGATAACAAGATTATCAGTGTTATTCACTTCACCTGTCAGTGGTCATTATGTTATGGCTGATGTATGTATGTATATACACACCAAAGGCTAGCATTTCACAACCATCTGCCACTGGATGCTAAATATGAAATGCATAAATAAACAACCTTCTAGTAATTCAGTTTCTTTCGTATTCCCAAAAAAGTTTAGCAATCATTTTATAGCTGAGCCTGTTGTAATTGTTGAAAGCATTTTCATTGCACCATTCATATTATTCTTGCCTAAATTTTCTGTATATTTCTAGTAATTTCAGAAGTATGAAATTAGTGATGTGCATTCCTTATAAGACTGTCCATGACACTAGTTCAGAGAAATACATCTATGTTGTTCTTGGACATTACCTAATAGTAACGTAAAGTCGTATAAAATCAGCTAACTGATCCATGAAAGCCATTTGAATGGCTAGGAAAGATTTATGGAGGTTCTCTCACAGTGTAAAATTCCCTTCAGTATCATTGCATGAAAGACACAGAGTGTCCTTTCCACAAGAGTAGCATTAAAATTCCATTAGTCAGTGGTCTCCTGCTTCTTCTATCCTACGGAGAAAAAAACCTTAAATTTCAATGTGAGTGATTACGGTATTTCCTTGTATATAAGCTTCCTTTTACATACCAAAGTAAAGATTGTTTCGTATATGGTATCAGCAACATAACAATTATGTTTGATAACTAAAATGTCATAAACATAATTGGTATTTTAAAAGTAATAAAAAATATCTTATTGCGTTATCACTACATGGAGTCTGTTCCATGCGTCTTCTGCCAGGATTTTGAACAGCTTGGAGAGACTGAGCTAAGAAAATGAAAGCAGGTTAGTTAAGAAAAAATGTTCCTATTCGCGGAAAAGCTTGCTTTTGAACTATTTTGCAATAATTTTGTATACGGAAATAATGTAACACAAAAAGGGAAAGGTTTTAGATTACATTTTAACCTGTTGCGTGTGCTGGTCTGACCTGTGCTAGGTTTGTCATTCTGTAATATAGGTTTAATGCTTAAATATTCTCTAGTAGTGTAACATAAGTTACAATAACACAAGCACACACAAGATGTGCTGGTACAGAAAAGGGTGATACGATGTAATCTTCATCTAAGTTACAAACTTGCACAATTTGCTTTAATTAATATCACACAAATTATTACATTGTTCTTGTCCATATTGAATACACCATTCAAACATTCACAGTGTGGGTTGGAAAAAGTATGTGAACCCCAAGGCTAATCACTTAAACAAAAACTAATTGGAGTCAGGATCTTGCAAACCTACTACTTTGACATAAAAAACACAAACATTTTGCGTCTGCTATCCTCAAAAAAGCTGTTTGTGAACCATGCCTCATTAAAAAGAAATATCAGAAATGTATTTGCATAAAGCTGGAAAGGCTTACAGAGTAATTTCAAAGAGTTTACATATTCAACGGTCCACAGTTAAACCCGCTTTTTATAAATGGAGACAGTTTAGGACTGTGGGTGCCCAGCCAAGAGGACTCCAAAGGCTCATCTTTGGAACCGGTTAACATCTCTGTTCATGGCTTTACCATACACAAAACATAGAACAGGCATGAAATCCACGGTAGGACACGAAGTTTACTCAACGATAAAAACATTTCTGCTTGTCAAAGTTTGTCAAAGAGCACGTTGACACTCCACAACGCTACTGGGAAAATGTTTTTTTGACTGATGAAACTAAGATGGAATTGTTCAGAAGGACATGCAGCACTATGTATGATGTAAAAAGGGCACCACATCCCCCCATGAAAACATCATTCCGATGGTAAAGTAGGTGGAGGGAGCATCATGATTTGGGCTTGCTGCCTCATGCCCTGGACAGTTTATCGAGTGTTATACAGGACACTGTCAAAGCTGAAGCTCAGCAGAAATTGGGTGATGCAGCAAGACGATGACTCCAAACATCAAAGTAATTTTGCTACAAAATGTTTAAAAAAAAAAAAAAAAAAAGAAGAAGAAGAAAAACTGCATTTTGCAGTTGCCCAGTCAGAGCCCAGATAGAGATGCCATGGAATGACCTGTTCACACCAGACATCCTAAGAACATGTCTGAGCTTAAGCAGTTCTGTAAGGAAGAATGGTCTAAAATCCCTCCTGAGCATTGTGCAGGTCTGATCCACAGCGACTGGAAGAGTTTGTTTGAGGTTATTATTACCAAAGGAGGATCGACATGTTATTCAATCCAAGGGTTCACTTACTTTTTCCACCAGCACTGTGAATGTTTAATGCTTGTGTTCAATAAAGACAATTAAATATTATCATTGTTTGGGTGTTATTACCTTAAGCACACTGTGTTTGTCTATATCTGTAATTTAGATGTAGATAAGATCATATTTTCTGAACATTAAATCAGAACCAGGTAATTCCAAAAGGTTCATTTTCTTGCCACTGTATATTCGAGAAGAGAATGTACATATCAGGAGAGTGCTAACGTGAGCTACTCTGATTTGAACATTTCAGGCTGTTACCAGAGGTTTTTTTTAGCCTTGTTGTATTTATCTATTTCCAGTAAACCATGTGCATATCTATTAGCTGCAGAATGGTGAACCAGTGCATTACGTAAGTATTGCTGCTGCTTAGACAAAGGTTAACACAAAAAGAGAGGTTGGAATGCAGCACTCAGCAGTGAAATATTGCATATTATCATACCACGCCTGTGTGAAATAAACTCACCTTATCATTTGAAGTGCTGAGCCTCTGCTTCTTTATTTTAGACAAAGGTTAAGACTTTAAAATCATTTTACAATCACTGTTTAAATTTTTTTGATGTGCCATTTTCTTTTCTTTCTGATCCTTTAATAATCACCTGAGACGAGAGGATGAATTTATTCTACTACAAACAAACTTGAAGTGTGCAGCAGAGGTGAGAAGACAGGGTCTTCTCGATGATCTCCTGCAAACACACTCTATGTCCAGGCACCAATGAATCAACTTTCCATTTTCTGTTCTATTAAATAGCCCTATCCACTTGCTGCCTGATAGGATGATTTGAACCCTAAACACTAAGGCACTAAACAGGCGTCTCATATTAATTGCTGGCAATTTGGATTTACCTTTAAAACATATTTAGTTGCGTGATTTGTTTATAACTACTGCCAAAATGCAAGATGTGATTCTGAAATTCCCATTGTTTAGTGGCAGCAACAGCTTCTTAAAACATTATTCCCAATGCATTTTTGCAGGTAACATTCATATCTGCAAGTGAAGAATAGTATATATATATATATATATATATATATATATATATATACACACACACACAAATAATGCATTCTTATTACCCAGTAAATACAATATCCTAATTATTTATTTAAAAGATGGCAGGTATGTGCCTTATACTCACTAAAAAAGCATTTGCTGAATATAAATGTTTTACAAATCATTATACAATAGTTCCAAAGAGATTTATGCATTGGGAACCCCACATTTTCACAATGTCTTTTCTGATACTCTCCTTATACACCCAGAGAGATGGAGATCCATGTATTCACTGTTCAGTCCTTTCTAATGATACTTTGTTGTATTGATTTTGATTTTCAAGCATTCTATGGTGTCCTCTAATTAGCCAAGCCTGTTATTTGGCTTATGTCATAGACTGAGTTATGTTAAGCCATGTCCTCTTATGGGACCACTTCTCATCACAGATGGACCACTCACACGATAACACACTTAAAGGTCAGATTTCATTTAGCAGGAGCTTTGTCTCTGCACACAGAAAAGGATTTACAGAATAGCTAACATTTACCAATGTTATAATCATCAGTATGTGTTACAAGCGTCCAGTGTTGTATCGTTAAAACAGTCATGTCATGTTTTGCACAAAATGTAAAATGAGACTCGTCTGGCCTCCTTACATAATGTCACTGAGCATCCATTCTGATTTCACTGGTCCAATGTTAGTCTGTCTAGCAGGTTAGAGTGCCAAAGGCAGACATGATCCAGTGTAGGGATGCTACATGTAGAGGGGGCTTGGGCAGACATGTATGTTGGTCTATAACCAAAATATATTTTACTTGCAGCTCCTCATATACCCACATGTGATATCTAAAGTAACACTATCATTCTATTATTATTATTACTATTATTATTAACATCATCTTGTTTCATTTATATAGAGCAAATAGATTATATAGCTCTGTACAAAGCAAAAGTGACATATTTACACAAAGACAAGAGTTTTACAGAAATACAGATATGATTGCCCCATTAAGAAAATTGTCACCAGGTTTTGTAAAATCATTAAAAACTAATGTAATCATTGGGTGAAGTCATGACATTACACCATTTCGTATTAAGTGGTATTAATAAACTCTTGCCTTTTATTAAACAAATACATTAATCTTCATTATAGGCTGACTAGTTGGCCCCTTAAACTGAAGATGCCTATAAAAAATGTATCATGCAGACACCATTGAAGTTAATTTACCCATAAATAGAGCCAGTTTTTCATTCAAATATGATAAATTGTATGAAGGCAGCAATACCAAATATTATACAGCACTACACCATACAATAAAAACATTTGAGCAAAATTATAACCATAATATTTTTTACA
The DNA here is from genome assembly GCF_027358695.1 of Spea bombifrons. Classification (NCBI taxonomy): domain Eukaryota; kingdom Metazoa; phylum Chordata; class Amphibia; order Anura; family Pelobatidae; genus Spea; species Spea bombifrons. The sequence continues at coordinate 32,902,643 of NC_071087.1, read as the reverse complement.
AAGATTTTGTCAACGTTGTGACATTTTAGCTATTGATCTGCTTCAAATACATTACATGTGTGTCCTTTTCTGCTCTAAATCAATAACTGGCTCCAGCACAAATACTAAGAAGCAGACATGCAGAAGAACCAGCCAAGCCAGTCTGGAGGATCTATAGTTCTCATCCACTAATGAGTGAAACTGCCCATCGCTCAATGAACAGCTGAGCACTGTGCGCACCCACAAGCACCTCCATAAGGGACCTGCAGATGGTTATTGTGGTCCCAAAATAGCTAAAATGACACGAGTTTCCGATCTATGCATAAAGTGACTCAGCTTTTTTCTGCATTATCCTGAAATAAGGCTTAACTTTATATACATTATGTTCAACTAACTAATCCCTAAGAGACATGTTTGTGTTTTGTCATTGTTTTCAATTTCTAGTGATTATGGGTACTGAGTGTCTTTGTGTGTGAGTTATTATTCTTTAATCACTTGCATTATAATATGCCTTCCCCAAATCTCTTTGTTCAGGGCACCTAGAAATCTAAAGGCCGCCCTGGGTTAGGGATTAGTCATGGCTGGTTTATATTACCGATGCCCCTTTGTGCTCTGAAGGTGTTTTAGGCAGGGTATAGGCAGAAATTGGGCATGTTATATGTAAAAAGTGCATTCTAAAAAGAGAAACAATTTTGTTTGAGCTGGCGTGGTTGGAAGTTTGTTTAGGAGACAGGGCTTTACAAAGACATTATGTGAGTTTTTGACCTATGGGTAGCTATTTATCTAACTAAGACATTTACGAGAAGAACACTGTGTTATATTTACAAAATTTAGAAACATATTTTCTGTACACATTATTATGAATCTTAGAGCTATGGGATACTGATATACTTATACCCAGTAAACATCTCAGCTCATGGAAAGAAGGAAATAAAGGGAAGAAAAGTGGACAAATGTGTCCCCTAAACCAGGACACTCCGGGCACTCCTAGTATGTATGCTATGTGTTGGGTTTTTTTTCACAGAACCTGGTTTAGCTAGGATTTTCAAGATTTAGGCAGTTTAAGAAGAACTAGCAAGTATTTGCCAAATAAGGTTTCTTTGTGAGCTAGGCTTTATTTGTATGCGTTTTCCTTTAATCAATAAAAAACACCAGTGCCATTAAGAACAGCTTTCTTTCCTATAGAAGACTATACTTATCGAAAAATGGTGACTCTAAACCTATGTTACAAACTAACGGTCATTCTTAATGCTGGGATTATGCATCTTTCACCCTCCTAGCTGTTGTTGGAATACAAGCCCCATCACTCTCCGGAAGTCACGTGAAAGGTTAACATGTTTACAAGTGTGACAGTATCAGTGTGCATGAGAACTACTGGGCTATATGGAAATAGCTATTATAATCATCACACATAAAGCATTTACATGGTGTGGCGTGCACAAATACACCAATAAAAGAGGATGCCTACGACCTCTGAAAAAAAGCTGTTAAAGGCAGAAGCCTAGTGCACTTTGTCAGGTATCCATCCCTTACATTAGACACTAATACTAATCATTTCTGGAGTAACATAGACAAAATGAGATATGTACTCTTGTTAAGTGTTCTACGTACACTTCTGCATATAGGGACTGTTTATCACTGAGCCTATACATAGTAAACCACAGTTGGCTGGGCATGCATTGCCATAAGAACTACAATTCCTCCTAAGACTGATTAACTAAGAGAAGATAAGTATCCTGGTCACAAGACAGCTATCTAAACCCCTGTGTGCTGACAGATTAATAAAGCATGAAAAGGCCATCTAGATATACTTCAGTTAAATAACTAGCAGCTGTGTGCTCTGACGGGGTCCTAGAAACTGGTTGGATCACATTGCCAAATCTGAAGCTGTTTATTATTTCAAATAGCAGTTATAGGAAATGTTCCAGTGTATCTGATCCATTATCTAGCTGCATGAATTAGGCTTTACACATAACACTTCCTTCCTAATGATATGGAACAGACATGATCAGAACTTTCACTGCGCTGTGCAGCATCTCTAGATCCTACATTACTCTGTGGGATCTCTGCACTCAGAAGTGGAAAGTCCCCTTGTCTAATATTTTAGTATAACGCCCCAATAAAACAACACTGTAAGCGGTTCTCCTACATTTTTGAAATGTCATACATTAGGACCAATCACCTGTGGTGTTCTAAAAGGCTTCCAATTTCATTTTCCTTCTAGCATTAAACAGCATAATATTACAGTCACAGGTCACTAAATGCAAAACCTACACACAGTAAGCACTCTGTTTAAGTAACTTCAATGGCACCTAACACTTAAGATTCAATAATTATAACCTGGGCACATTTTTCATTATATATAACAAATTACCATAAATCTGTAATTAAATAAGTAGTACAACACTGTAAGCCTGCAAATAATTGCAACAGTGGCGTCAAACTGTAACCACCTCCTAAGCAAGCATTGACATGCATTGGAGTTGCATTTTAGATGAAAATAGGCTTGGGTGGTATTTACATCAACTTTTTTATATTGTCCATATAGGATCGTTATGACCGTAAATGCATACATACGTGAAGGAAAGCACACTCTTTGGTACTAGCTTATTTTCATGTTTAGCCAAGGTCTGGATGAAAATCTAAGAGGCCCTTTATGCTATTTTGCATTCCATGTATTTGATCTACACTTTGGAGAGCTGACATAATATATGGATATCAGTATTTGTAGTCCTGCAGCCTTTACAAGTAAGACTGGTGTATGAGATATAACTGTAAATGGGTGTAAATGTGCTGTCATTCCTCTAATCTTCCCAAAGTGATGTTGTCGCTACTGTGGGTACTGAGTTAGGTGGGAGTCTCTGAAATGGGGCAGATGCTTTGCTGCAGCCTTAGCTCTGCCTACAAGGTTCAATAGGTCAATAGAATAGGACTGGCAGATGAGAGGTCTGGGAACTGGCAGGCAGCAGCAGGAGTCTGAGATGAAAATAAAGGTCATACACAGAAGGGACCACGGCATGTACAGAAGAGGTAAAGTCCAGGCCAAAGATGAATACCAGGTAAACCGGAGACCAAAACAGGGTACTGATCAGCACAGCAGAAGGAAAGTCAAAGTTCAAGTAAATATCCAAAATAAGCCATTCCTAAATGAGGTACCAACGAACACAGCAATGGGTCAGGAACCAGTCAAATAATAACAAAACTGCAACCAGGAACTTGAACAAGAATGACTAGAGACATGGGAAGACAGAAGTTTTGGCTACAACAGAGCCTCATGTTGAAGGAGAATAATCCCCATGCTCAGGGTCGCTGGCTCTAATCCAAGGGTTCCTGACAAGTATTGGATGACTGGTTCCAATTTAGTCAGGTAGGTTGTTGTTGATACTGTGCGGTTACGTAGCTTCAAAATATCTGGCTTACAGCACAGATAGTCTGAAGTTGTTTTGAATGCTTCTTCCTTCTCTTGTGAATACTAAAAAAATGTTTTTTTTATTTTTATTTTACAGGTTCTAAGTCAAATAAGGTAAATTCAAGATCTGTCAAGTCATATCTGTAGGATTGCTAAATCTCCTTCCCATCATTTGGAACATTAGATTATGTGGCAACTAGTGTTTCAATAGCATGGACAAGCCCTATTTTAATTCAAACCAGAAGGTGGCCACACACACTCAGTTAAAAGATTTCACTGAAATAGGAGTCAGTAAGCTAAATCGGGCACATCTGTCTCTTTAAAAACGATGGACCTTTGGGTAGCTGTCTTCTTGGTCAAGAATCAAACTAGAATGTCAACAACGCATGGATGAAATCTTGAAGAATACTGAAGGAGACCTGGAAAAATATTGGCGCCAACATGGCAAACCTAGCAGAAGGTATAGTTTACACATATACATTAGTTTAAGGTGTTTATAAAGCCACTCCAGAGGCAGAACAAAATCAAGGAAACAATTTTAATCCAAAAAAATATAAGGGCACTTTGCTCAATAGAGAACTGACAACTATATAATTCATGGTATAGTAGTCCTGCTGTTATCTACCTCTATTATCTTTTAAGTTTGTCTTTATGTTGTTTTATACTCATTAGGCAAACAGTTATTATGGCCCATATAAGAGTGTACATTATGCATTAGGCACATGGATTGAATCTCTTCGGTAGTTTTTATTACACTGCTGTGCACTTGTGAACTCTCATGAAATGACATGATGCAATCTGTAATTGAAAACCATGCAAAGATAAGCGAGCATTAGTAGCCTAAATCGTTGAACTCTAAGACCTAATTTATTCTATTAATAGGGATATTAACCTAACAACACACACTTTCCATTTAATGCTCTTTAATAGGCACACTGGATTGGACTGAATGATATTAAAGCAGACGTAGCAAGTCAGTTTGTGTAAGAAGGAAGATTATTTCTGGAAAATTATAATATATATAGTACCTGTAGGTAATTGAAATGTGAATTTATGGGTTTGATAAATTACATGTTATAAATGGCCAATCCTAATTGGTTTGCCTAGTAAGAGTGACTGTAGCCCTGCATAACAGAGTTTTGTCTTTGGTCTATTATTATTATTATTATTAATTGTTTTAAATAGCGCCATTAAAATCCATAGCGCTGTACAATGGGTAGACAGGACATAACAAGTAGTATGTAACATCACAAATTGACTTACAGAGACAACAGGTGAGGAGGGCCCTGCTAAAACGAGTTTACAATCTATTAGATTTGCATTCGGACAAATTTTGTTTCCCGCCCTTTTGATTTGGATTACAATTGGAGGGCCTTTTACATTCAGAAAATGAAATTCGTTGTCACTCTCTCATGCGCTCTCATACTCACCCACACGTTCTCTTACACTTTCATTCAGTCTCTCTCAGAATGTCTCCCTACCTTCTCCGCCGATAGCTTCTGTGTTCCGCAAAAGGGCGGTGCCATGGGGACAGCCTCTTACCCATGCCCGGGGGCTCTGCCCTTTTGCAGAAGTTTACCAGGATGCTATGTCCAGTTGTTCACAGAAAAGCGGGCAAAATAAGAAGACATTTGGAGCAGCGGAAGTGGACAGCAGGGATGGAAGGTAGACATTCAGGAAGAGTGTGAGAGAGAGTGAATGCAAGTGAGCGTGTGAAAGAGCAAGAGAGAGTGAATGAGGGAAAAAACAGTGGAATTCAAACAAAAATTCAGAACTCAACAGAGACTTTTATGACATCACATCCTAAATAAATAGACATTAATATGTAGTTAGTCCCCCTCTGCAGCTATAACAGCTTCCAGTTTTCCACGTACGTTTAAGTAACTGTGCTAGTGTGTGTTTCATACTGTTGGTGTCTGTGTGAGTATATTACTGTGTGTGTAAGTATGTTAGCGTATGTGTGTTTAAGTATGCTGGCATGGGTGTATGTATGTTGTGTGTGCAAGTATGCTACTGTGTGCATGTCAGTATGTGTGTAAGTATGTTAGTATGAGTGCTAAAGTATGTTATTGTGTGTTTTTAGGTATGTTACTGTGTGTGTATAAATATGTTACAGTGTGTAAGTACGTTAATGTGTTACTGTGTGTATAAGTATGTTACAGTATGTGTTAGTATATTGGAGGAGCTTGGGGGGGGCATTTTTGTAATGCCACTGCCCCTGGGCCAGCCTACCCCAAGGGGTATAAGTCTTTGAAAAGTTTTAGATTCATTTCATTACTTTCATTATTTGATTTGACACACAAGGAGAAATAATGAGGTAAAAAATTATATATTTTTTGTTTTTGTATTCTTATTTATATATCATGTAATCAGATGTACAGTTTACCTTAAAATAGGCACCTATGAATAATATGATATGTCCTGAAAAATATACAGCGTCCTCTAGGACGTGAGAAAAAAAAATCCCTATCCTCTGCACTCATATGCATTATGCATGGTCTACACATCCCTTTTGGCAGGGGTTGGCCCTTCAAAATGCATTGTGAGTTTAAACACACCACAACCTGCCAAACTCACATTTTACTGAAGAAAACCTTCCGCATCCACAGTGGCGGTCATCCTACTGTAAACATGCCCTCTCCTCAAACCTGCTACCTCCTTCAGCACATGCAACAGTGATATTCAGAAACCAGATTTACAGAAGCATGCATCAGAGATATCAGCCCAAGCATGTACGAAGCTGACTGATGGAATGTTAGGGGATCTGATAACTCGTTTTTGAATCCCATCCCTTAACACATGGACAATTACCCCCTGCACTGCTAGTAAACTAGCGAGATTGTATACATACATAATATGTATAATATAATAATATTTGATAAAAAGAAACATTACATGTATGACATTTATTATTTCGGTCTTCATTACATTTTATTTATACAGCGCCAACAGGTTCCGTAGGCCCTATTACAAAAACCAAAGAGAATACAAAACTACCAATGTCACTAAAGTTGACTATAAATGATATTAACAATAACTTGAACACAGGTTAAGACATACTGATATAGAGGGAGAATAGGGCCTGGTCTTCTGAGCCTAAAACCTATTTAGCAGTTGAGGGGGAATGGGTGTGCGCTGATTCTCTGCTGCGTTTATTGTTCATTTGGGCAGTATCCCAAAGTCTCTGTTCATATGCTTGCTAGCTGTGCCCTTCACTATTTGTTTTCTTATTATCTTTTATTTCTATAGCGCCAACAATTTACGCAGCGCTTAATTCAACACATATATTCAAGGGGTATGACAGGACGAGAATTGACAGACTAAGACAAACCGATACATTAGGTGGAGAGAGCCCTGCTCACAATATGAGATAATTAATGAAATACGTCACAATTAAATGGATGTTCTGCATCTTAGAAATACTTATTCTGCACCTCATGATTGTTATTAAAATATGCAATAAAATTCAGCAGACATGCCCCATGTTCATACATATCATTAATACGGCCAATTAGCACTTAATGAATCTAATCAAACAAATGGATTTATTGATAGAAGAAAATGTGATGTGACACACTGTAATGGTTACATCCCATGGCTTAGAAGGGTTAATCAGCTTGTCTTAGGACATAGAAAAGGACAAGCAATGTGTTTAGGGAGACAGTAACCAGTTCTGACAAGACTAGAGTGCACTGCGTTTGTTGGGGGAAGGGATGGATTATGATGTAAAAAATAAGATTATAGGCGTCGAATACGTGTCACTTTGCTGATGCAAACAGGCTTTTGTCACTTTATAGCATGAGGGTATTATGAACATTACAAATTTAGTGCACAATTAAATTAAAGCTAAAAATACTTGATGGTGTCTAATCAGTTTAGTCACATAAAAATACAATAGTAAACAAGGCAATTGTTAGCATTAGAGCAGACCTTTTGCAATATTAAAAGGAAGGTTTTTATCAGAACTGAATAACAAAGCAACTTGAGAAATAGAAACAAATCTAACAGTATAATAGCAAAAATGGAAATGTACACAATTGTATATGTGTATTGAAAGATGAGGGTGTACAGAGTAGTAGGGTTGGCAACATTTAAGCCAGGAGGGAGGTCCAGCAAAATGACCCATTAGCCTAACACGAGTATAACACAAGTCCTGACTACAATAATGAGAGCATAGAAAGAATCCAGTTGTGCAGTAAAAGATGCCAAGACTACTTAGCCCAGACACCCAGCATCTGTATGTGGAAATTTAAGTAATATACATTGCCCAAAATGTTCAAAACAGAGCACCCAAGGGAGCTATTGCCTTCCTGACCGTTCTTCCCAGCCCTCCCCTGATCAGGAGCCACAATCTACTATAGCACTATTTTAAAGGGCATCTTAAGTAGCTATTCTATTACTTTTTGGTCATTCTAAAAAATACACTTTAAGAACTGAAGTATTCTATTGCTGCATGCATAGATCGCTTTAAATCAGGCAAGACTGAGCCTAACTATGTATACAAGTGTGTGCGACAAGAGGCTTCGTGTTTGATGCTCATTCTCTTCCTCAACTCTCATGGTAATTTGCCAGACTTACTAAGGTGGAAAGCTGTAGAATTTTAAATTCCAAATGACTCCATTTTGCCCATACAAGATCTTGGTAAGGAGGCTCCAAGGATTAATAGTTAAGTTTTCAATATCCAACCCTTTGTCTTCATTAGTCTATAGAGAATAAATAGTTCTTATACATGAGAACCCTGCCATGCATCAGTACATTTAATATGGCTATTGTTCACATATGACAGGGCCATCCTTTGTATATGGCCTTGTGCTCCCACCTGTCCTGCTCGCAGATGAGGTGGTAAGTTTGAATACTGAAGATAAAGGCACCTTATGAAGTAAGGGGGAGCAGTGAAGGGGGGAGGAAGGGTTTTAAAGGGAGGGCTGTTAGAGGGGGAAAGGGAGAGCTAAGAATGAGGTGGAACTGTGAGAGTAGGAGAGCTGAGGAAGAGAACTGTGAAAGGAGGAAAAGCTGTGAGTGGGAGGGAGAGCTGAGAGAAGGAAAGCAGGGAGGGTGAGAACTGTGGGAGAGCTGTGAGAGGGGTAGAGGAAGTGTGTATATACTGTATATGTGTAGGTACATGGTGTTACAGTGTATGTATGTGCACATGTATTAGTGCATGGTGTTATGTTGTGTGTGAGCATATGGTGTTAGAGTATGTGTGTGTTACTGAATGGTGTTAATGGGTTAGTGGATTGTGTGTGTGTTAGTGAATGGTATGTGTGTGTCAGCATATGGTGTTAGAGTGTGTTCACGGTGTTAACATATATGTATGAGTCAGCACATGATGTGTCAGGAGTGAGTCTAGAGTTTGTGCAGCCTGAGTGAGGGGAAGAGGAGGGAGAATGTGTGTATATGTGTCAGTGTGTTAGTGTATGGTGTTAGAGTGAGTGGGTCTTAGAGCAACTGAGGTCACTAATTTGTAGGGAGTGTATTTCTGCAGGCAGCCCATCACACAAGTGCAGTGGCGACTCTAGAAACAATATATAGGGGGGGCACACAAGATACCACAGTCAAACTGGGGGGGCATTAATAATTTCCACCAATAAATCATACCACTGAAAACACACACACACACACACACACACACACACACATATATATATATATATATATATATATATATATATATATATATATATATATATATATATATATATATTGCCAAAAGTAATGTGCTATGGAATGATACTTTTGTTATTGGACAATACAATACTTGATCATTCAACATGGGAAGCCTGAAGCCACAATTTAGTATGACTAATCCTTGAAATCCTTTAAACAACACAATACCTTAACTTTTCCACTAAATGATTTCAGGGCCTAATATTAGTCCCTGCTGCCGATATATATATAAATATATATATAAATATTAGACCCTGCTGCCGATAGCAGGTATAGATCTACACATTAACATACAAACCCAGCTTTGCATGTATAGATCAATTGAAATTCACTTGTGATCTCAGCACTGAAGGTATATATCAAATAAACAGAATCAGGCATTCAAATCCTGTATTTGCAGGTATACAATAATAATATATGAAATGTAGCATTGCAGGTATAGATCAAATTAATACATGGAAACAGCATTGCAGGTATTAATCAACTGAACAAGACATACAAACCTTGTATTTGCAGGTATACATAAATAATGTATGGAAACACAGCATAGCAGATATGGATCTACAGAATAACACAGAAACCCAGCTTTGCAGGTACAGATCAATTGGAATTCACATAAAAACCCGACATTAAAGGTATATTTAAAACCCCCTAAATTACAGGGATAGATCACAGGTTGCACACCCCAACCACACTGCCCACATAGAACCTGGCCAGCACCCAGATAACACACATAAGATTTGCCATCTTTGTCCCATATACACCCTGCCTGTGCCATCTCGGTCCCCAAGGCTCAAACATCCTGCTAGTGCCATCTTTGCCCTTCCACAATTATACATCTATGATACACACAATCACATTAACTCATGCTCTCCCTCATTCAGACAAATCATCCACATATTAACTCATGCTCTCCCTCATTCAGACAATTCATCCATTTTAAGAAACTACACCCCTTGGAGCTTCAAATGAGGGGCTAAATGTATTTCTAGGACAAAAGTTGAGTGCACAAATAATGATGGAATATGTTGCTTTGGCTTGAAAATATGTTTTTTCTAACCATAACGACATGTTCATTTGTGTCTTGCGCACTCCAGGTTTGTACTAGAAACACATGCAGCCCCTCATTTGATGCGTCAAGGGGTGTAGTTTTTGCAAATGTGTACTTTTTGTGCCATAATTTAACTTCCTACGTGAGCTGTAATGCCAAGTCAAGGCTTCAACCCTAATTACTGATCATTCACACGCCTTTCATATCTCCATTCACTCACAGAAGCACACGCCATTCTTTCCATACATTTACTCACAGTAGCACACACCATTCTTTCCCCTTACAATTCCAAAGAAATGATGGTAAAGGGAGAAAAAAAAATCACTTTTACAGCAAAAATATGTTTTGCAGTAAAAATGCAAGGCGCTCCAGGGGTGATATGGTTACTCACGTACCGCACAGGCTAAATGGCTGATTTTAATAATATTTGCAGTTCATCAGGATTTCAAAAATTGCCTCCCTCTACCGTTGGCTAAATTTAACCCCATGATCAAAGGGATCATAGGATTAAAAATTAGTATCGGCCATTTTTAAAAAGGGAATGTGACTTTTTATAGCTATATGATCGCTGTGGTAACATTGGCTACCACAGTGATCATTTAGCTAGAATATTTAAACTTTTTATTTTTTTTTAAAAGTTAAACTACTTTATTTTTAAATAATTTAATTTGGGGGTCTCTAGGCAATTTTGATCTTTTTTTATCTGCCTTTAGAGACCCCCAAATCATTTTTTTTTACATTTTTATTTTTTTTAACTTAATATTTTTATTGTTTTTTTTACAATCTATATACCGTTGGAAAGGTGAGGCGATTACCTTTCCAACGGTATATGTTGGGGGTATGTAGCTGCTTAGATGCATGAGATACAGGCATCTAAGCAGCATGCCCCCATACCGCTTTAACTGACAATTGTCAGTTATTAATAAAGTTGCGCGGTGACGTCATCGCGTCATTGCGCGAGACGTCACCGGGCAGATCGGGTGGCCCCGGTGATGCCCTTCAGTGTGAGGGGCAGATCGCCGGGGTAGGTGGTGATGGAGGTCCACAGACCTCCATCAAGGTAAGATAGTGCTAGTGACGGCATGGTGCCGTCGTTAGCACCTGACTGGGACTGCTAGCGACGGCACCATGCTGTCGTTAGCAGTCAAGGACTGTCCTGGGTGGTTAAAAATTCGGCGGGGGGGCAACAGGGGGGGCAAGGAATAACCTAGGGGGGGCAATTGCCCCCCCTTGCCCCCCTGTAGCGACGCCACTGCACAAGTGGCATTACTTGTGTTAAGATGATAAGAGGAGAAGCCACAATCATTAAAGTAAATTGAAAAGCAGCTGGGTAAAGACTTAGGGAATATTTCTTACATTTTAATCTTAGCCAGCTTTATTTTAAATGCAGTATATTAATACAATATTTATTGCCGTCTCCATCTTAAAAACATTGCCTGCATCCGTCCCTTCCTAACACAGCATGCCACTAAGGCTCTCGTCCATGCTCCTGCCTTGATTGCTGTAACTCTGTCTTAGCCGGTCTCCCTCTTACTCGTCTCACCCCTCTACAAACCACCATGAATGCTGCTGCCGGACTTGTCTTCCTCTCCCATCGCTTCCCTAACACCTCTCCCCTCTGTCAGTCTCTTCACTGGCTGCCTGTGTGCTTCAGGATACCATTCAAAATCCTTACTCTTACTTTGAAAGTATTTCACAGCAGTTCCCCTTCCTACATCTCCTCACTCATCTCTAAATATACTCCTAACCGGTCTCTCTGCTCATCCAAGGATCTCCTTCTATCCTCTCCCTTGATTTCTTGCACGCTTACAAGATTTCTCCAGGGCTGCCCCTATCCTCTGGAATGCCCTCCCCCGGCCTATCCGCCTTTCTCCGTGCCTTTATTGCTTCAAAAAATCCACTTCTTTAAGGATGCTTACAACATTGCACATTAACGCCCTCCCATATTCCTTTAGCTCACCTTTCCTAGTCCCTCTACTGCAAAACTTTTACTAGTGTGGCTGGTCCATTTCTAATGATGGCACTTTTACCTATTGTGTAAATACACCCTAAATCCCTCTCGATTGTAAACTCATTTGAGCAGGGCCCTCCTCACCTGTTGTCTCTGAAAGTCAAATTGTTATGTTACTTACTACTTGTTGTGTCCTGTCCACCCATTGTACAGCGCTACGGAATTTGATGGCGCTATATAAAACAATAAATAATAATAATGATAATTAAATAATTTCTACTATTACATGCATATACACGGAAGGGAATCACAGGAGAGGTAGGTAATTATTATTACTGGGATTAATCCCACATCTTTTTGGAACCTAGCAGTATTCCTTGTTGCTGGGAATTCAGTATAAGAAAAAAACAGGCTGCCACATAGTTTTTTCTCACAGCTGATACATGATGTTGCCAATGGGATGGCTCATAAAAATCTAGTCGTCCTGAGTCCTGACCCCCCCCCCCAAGGACTGCCCTGGTCCAACGATTGCTTTTCATAAATACTACAATTAATTCTACTATTTTTTCTTTGTAATTTGGGGAATCTTACTGAAGAAATAATTAATAATAAAATCCCTGGTTCTGAGGGTAGAGGAAGAGACTGTAATTAACAGGAAGGGATAACGCTTGATTGATCACTACAGACGATCATTAGTCTTTAGCAACTACAGCACAACTCATGTACACTACAAGTAGCAAAACTTGTTTTGTTTGCTCTTTCTTTTTTACCTTGTTGCTTTTGTTGTTCAATCCAGAAGTAACCAAAAGCTTGTTGTTTGAGGAATGTTGCTCTATGTGTCTACATGTCTACATTGTACATTCTAAAGAATACTGATACCAATACTTACCAGTGTGCTCTCTGGAAACTGCTATATTTTCTCTTGAAAATCAATAAAAAATGTTTATCACACAGGATTCTGTAACTTTGTAGATTACGCTATTCTTCAGCAATATCACATTATTCTATTCTTACTATTCTACACAATTCGTTTTGGATATAAGTTTTATGAGCAAAGCCAGAAACTCCACTGCCCAAACCAAGTTGAATGGACAGTAACAGGGAAGCACATATTTATTCAGTAGACTTACAAGGATCGAAGATCTCTAATGACTCTGTGTTATGACTTCCCAGAGCTGAACCAAGATGGCAGTCCACATTTTTGAGTTTTGTTTTTAAAGAAATGTAATTTTGGCCAGTACACTTTAATATCTACCTCATCTTTTATGTGCTATAATAACAGAATGGTACTTGCATAAGAAGATTATCCACAACGAAGGACCCTTGAGACACAGGGATTATGGAGTGGGTTGCGGTTCAACTCTTTCAGAGGTTATGTCTGGGGTGTGGCTGGGGCATGGCCAGAGAGTTTGGCCATGGGTGTGCCATTACTAGTGAAAGTAAAAGTGTTTGCTTTACTAGAGAGAAACATCAAGCTTAACATCAAGACAGACAAGAAAAGGGAGAAGAGATAAAAGAGAGAGGAGATAAAATTGAGAAAGAGAAAAGGGAGAGGTGAGATGCATGGGAGAGAAACAAAAGGGGGGGTAAAGAGAGAGGAGAGATGAGAAAGGAGAGACTAGAGAAAAGAGAAATGACAGGAGGGAGAATGAAGAATAGAGATGAGTAAATAGAGAAAGTGAAGGAAAGAGAAATGAGAGGAGAAAAAAGACAGGTGAACAGAAGAAAGAAAAAGAGAGAAAGAAGGAAAGGGAAGAGTAAAAAGAGAGGCGAGGCAAAAGCAGAGGGGATAAGAGCAAAGAGGGAGGGAAGAACAGCAGAAGAGAAGTGGATAATGAAAGGAAAACCATTTACTGCAGCATTAGCAAACTAGAAACTACAGTGCTGTGAAAAAGTATTCGCCCCCTTCCTGATTTCTTCTTTTTCAGATCATCCAACAAATTGTTACAAAAGTTTGGTAAAACAGTTTACCAAAAACTATATCACCCACGTGAAAAGGTAATAACCCCCCTTGTGCAATCATGCATTTGTGATAACTGCCAATGAGTCTTTTACGTCACTTCTTCTTGGAAGAATTGTTGAAATTCAGTCACACTGAAGGGGTTTCCAAGCATGAAATGCCTTTTTAAGGTCATGGCACAGCATCTTAATTGGACTCAAGTCAGGATTTTAAATGATGGCCGAATATTCTGCAGAAGAAAATTCAGGAGCATTTTTAATTCAGGAATGAAAATTGTTGTTCATTCCCACATTCACTCACTTTCTCACGCTCTCTAAATGTTTCCCTACCTTCTCTGTCAAGCCTTTCCGCTTCTTCTTCTATCTTTTATCTTCTCTCTTCTCCTCTGTCTTCACTGTATCTTCATCCTCATCTTCACGGACATAACCCAGCACGAACTTATGCCAAAATGGCGGCACTCGCAGGGAGGTCCACTCCCTCATTCTCCAATCTGGGGAGAGGATGTCACCGAACCCGCCATCATTTTGCCCTAATTTAAACTTGGGGCAATATGGTGGCGCTTGCAGCAAAGTCCTCCCCCCTGATCCTTCAACAGGCTTTTCGGGGGTACAATATTTGTAACGTTATCATGTTGCGCAGGTTCATGATGGTCTGTTAGTTACTACTACCAGTCATATAATTTTATTATTAATGGGTAAATCTCTCCCCTGAGCCAACACAGGCAGGCAATGGGGATGTGGTAAGGAGGTACTGGGGTGGGAGAGGGGAAAGGTGGGGAGGATAAGTCCTGCAGACTCCCCATTCATGGCCCTCTCCAGCCCTCCAAGCCCATGCCCCTATCCAGCCCTCCCCGCTCATGCTCCCTCTCCAGCCCTCCCCGCTCATGCCCCCTCTCCAGCCCTCCCCGCTCATGCCCCCTCTCCAGCCCTCCCCGCTCATGCCCCATCTCCTCCACCTCCTCTCACTAACACAACAGCCGGTTGTACCCTTGTGCGAGCTGCAGGCGGCAGCAGAGAGCCGGCAAGGATCCGTGTAAGGAGCACAGGAAGAGGAAGGAAGAGGAGGACTGCACGTCTTACTTCCACACCCTCTTCCTGCCCTGTGATGCTGTTGGTGTGTGCCCCTCTCACCATGGCTGCAGCCGGGAGACCCCACTGTGTGTGTACGGGGGGTAGCTGCCCGCACTGCTCTCTATGAAGACCCGCAACTACCTGTGCGTTTCTATACACTCGCGTTACCGGCCGGCACGGAGCCCCCGGGTTGGGGCTTTCTGACAGTGGCTACTCCTAGCCTGACACAATAAAGCGGGGAGGACTTCTTCAGTGGCAGGAGCTGCCGTCCGCTGACCGTTCGGGGCACCAGCTATACGGGCTGAGGGGTAGAAGCCCACCTCGCCAGACCCCCGGGCTCTGGACTTACAGCAGCATCTTATAGGATCTGACTTGAAGTCGGGAATATGGCGTCCTACGTGGATAACAGTTTCAGACAGGCTGTGATGAAGCCCCCGGCTGATAGAAGCCCCCAGGTAAGGGTGCACAGTGTGTCCCGGTGTATATCGTGTCTCTTCCACGGAGTTTGTATGCGGCGTAATGGGGGAAGATCTCCACGTATTTATTAATCATAATATAGCGTTACTGGTGCTGGGGGGTAAAATAAGTGCTGCAGGGGGCAATGCAAGGGACCCCCGAGCCCACAACCCTGTATTATGTGGGCTTCTGGCCGGCACGATGGATATGATATACCCGGCATCAGCAGTTGCCCATGCAGTCAGTCAGTCTGTGTGTTATTGTGTCTGCAGTTTGGTTTTTGCCCCCCACTCATTGATACCCTGCCCCCTACTCATTGATACCCATCCCCCACAGTACCTGTGTGTGTTTTTTCTTTGCTGATGACTTCATGCTTCTGGAATGAAATCTTAACCCCTTCACTGACACTGGCATACATTACCATTTTAATTGGCTATATAAATCATTTCAGTGCCCAGCACTGATTTATTCCTCCCCACTCTTTAGAAGGCAATAGTTTTAGGACTACAGCTGGGAGCGCACATTCTTTTCCAACTCTTACTGATTCTTAACATTCTTAATAACAAGAGTTTTTTTCCTCTGTTTTTGTGAAGAGACGTTAGCGCTATAAGTGCTATTCATCAATAGCGAGGTCCCAGACGGGGATTTGCTCTACTGAAGGGGCACATTGTCCGGTGCAGTTCATTGTGTCTGCGTCTGTTTTGTGTGCCCGCCTGTGTGTTGTTTCCCCGTCCGCGTGTTGTGTGTACTTAATATACAAGGTTTGGCGATCAGTATTGTACAGCGAGAGCCCGATAGACATGATGGGTATGGTGGATCTATTTAAGGAATGTCTGACCCTCCAGGAGTGACCTCATATGACAGATTGTACCTTCTGTTGCTAATGACATTTCAGTATCTACTTTGCGGTACTTGCATGCTATCAGGTGTCACAAGGACACCGGTTGTATCCAGCACCCTTCTTGTTTGTTTCATAACAAGCGCTTGAGCTGGTTACAGCCTCGCTTTTATTCATAAAAAGAAATAGTCCGTCTCGCAGCTTTTTTTTTTTTCTTTTCGGTGAATCATTTGTCACGCCCATGATGCAATGAAAAGACACTCTGTTTCCTATCCTAAGGGCCTGTCTGTGAATTATACCTCAAACCATGGCCCGGATTAGAAACAATTCATACATGTTACTGGTTAAAAAATAACGTCAAAATAACCCGAATAGGATTATTTCGGAGAACATAGACAATGGAGACAAAAACATGATTTCCCTCTCCTGTCTTCTTTCCTTACGTTTTACATATGTTAACGCCAGTGTGCGGTCTCCATTCAGTACCTTCCTTAAAGTGTGGAGTTAACCACTGATGAGTTGTGTGTTTCACTGTAGATCCTATTCATAAAACGTATAGACGAGGCGTTATGTGCTGCCTATCTCTACATGCTAACACCAGACATATAAAACCAGTTCATTCTACGTGACACGCAAACATATATTCCAATGTTGTGAGTAGCCCACATGCATGACATTGTATAAGGTGTGACAGCAGAAGTTCATGTGTCTCTTCTGCTCATTGTCCACAACTAATGGAAGATAATATTCAATGACTGACCAGGTAAAACATGGCGCCGTGATGGCAGTGCTGTATGAGGTTTGCAAACTACGACTATTAAAGTATTTCGAGATGTCGGATCAGTCTTGTGCGCACACAGTTGGTGTCTTCTCTGGTTTGGTGGGATTTGTATACAGCAGGACATACACAAGTGCTGTTTTTGTGTGTTGGAGAGCTTGAAATGAAGCCGTCTTCCTTGTAGTGTCTTTCCATAATTATACAACTACTGATTGAGGAATACTCTGAGCAGGCGGCTGGGGGTTCAATCTGTAAATAGGACTGACTTCAACTGCTTCCCCCAACCAACGTGTGTTAAATGGACAATTTAAGGTCTTGTATAGTGTGCTCTGCAACGTATTCTAATGAATCTGTCATTATTTGGAGACTAGTCGCCATGAAAGGCACTTTGTACCTTGTGGATGCTCTTAATGTTTTAATGCTTGCCTGTTATTGGTTACATCATATGTTCATCCTAGTAAATTTGGCTATAGTTTAGACATTTGCTTTTCTGGCACGAATATGTATTAAAGAATTGAAATGGTCTGCTCTGATGAATACTTGGCCTATGGAGCTAACATTCTTAACTAGCGCTGGAACCCCTTTGGTTGCCCGAGGAATATGTAACGATTGCATTCCTCTTTGGATCTATCAAAGAGTTAAGTAGATTAGCAAACACTTGTGGCCTTTGTGTAGCCCCTGGCGTCCTGATGTGGATTTCAGGAGTCGGTGTAATTGTTTTGCCGCGGCTGTCAAAGGTATCTCTATACATAGCTTTTCAGATCTAATCCTGATGTATGTACAGGAGGGCTCAGTCACTCGGGGCAAGCTTCTGAGGTGAAACTCCCAAATGTATTAAGTAAAGAGGTTCCTTCAATGAATTCTCCTTGTGAAAGAGTAGCTTGTTCTTTAGCTTCTTTGTTTGGCGTAAACGTGGCCTGGAGCTGGTTGCTCTCGTTCCCCGGGGGAGAGAAACGGTTATGTGCCAGTGATTCAGTGTTCCTGCTCTCCATGGTGTGCAGCTGCAGGGAGAATGACTACCTTTTAGTTTCAGGGTATATGTGATGAAGCTACGTTACCCTAATGTAATATAGTACATATGTTTCTGGAAGGTACCAACCTTAGCAGCAAGTGAAATGCCCCTGCTGTTTGTTCCCCGTTTACCCCTAGACCTGCTTCTTATTCGTAACCCTCTGATTTGTGTTATCCGTGTTTCCACTTGTGGATTAGAGTGATGAGTGGAGCCCGTCAGCTGCTGGGGGATTGCCCACCCACCACAAGCGTGACACATTTCCCGAATATTCGGGTGAAGCGTGGTAAAGTATTACCTTTTCATATAATTTGCATAGTGATGGAGGTGACACGTGAAATACTAGATTTCTTATGTAGCCCCTCAGGACGAGGGGACAAAGCTGCAAAAAGGTCAACTTAGAGCCAGTGTGGCCGAGTTATGTCTTTCTAGCTTTTGTGGAACTATAACTCCCGTGTTGTAAACAGAAACATAATGTGCCTGTTTCTTGTTGAGCATCCAGTTCCAGCTGGGCTCTGCCGTCCTGGCCGTTGGCTATCTATGAACCAGAATAATCAGTCTCTCCCACTAACCGTGAACATTAATATAACGCCGCATAAAGGCTTCTTTGATGGGGTCCTGTCAAGGATGCTTCCAGTAATCTTAAGATTGGCAGAAAATGCTATTTCTTGACAATTTAGACATTCACTGGCCAGTGCCCGTCTTATTTCTGTCCCTGATCCTTAGAAAGCTTGTCATTTAATCACGACAGACTTCTGAGAAGTTTACTTCATAGGGGACACCCTTTGATTCCCAGAGTCCTCTGCCCATCATAGAGTTTTGTAAATCCAGTTTTTGGTAGACCTGGACATCTTCCGCATGTATTGGTTAATAGGGGGATCAACGAAGGACATGATTCTATTAAACCTCGCTGTTTATATACTGTTGTGTCAAGCTCATTGGTACAGCTGTGGAGTCAGTCTTTGCTTATTTTTCTTTCCTTTTTTTGCTGACATCTTAATACTCCGTCAAGAAGACTGAGGCAAAGAAGTGCTTTAGCTAAATTTGTTTTTTCAGAAATGTGTTGCTGTGAAAGTATTTTCAAAAAGTCCCTTTAACAAACTACTGAGACAATGTTTCACGTGCCGAATCTTTAAGATAAACATTGTGCCATCTACTTTATTTGGAATTAATTTGAATATGAATGGCTTTAATATGATTTCAAGTTTGATGGCATCATGTGTGCAATTGTGCTATTGTAGTTATTACCTCCAAGAATAGTTTGCCATATATTCCTTTAGATTAAAGAAGCTGCCCCCCCCGGTATCTTGGAATTTTGTTTATTTATAAACAACCAGCACAATGATTTGTGTTATAGAATGGAAAGCATCTTAAAATTAAGTAGGTTGATGAAGGCCCTACCGAAGTAGGTTTTGGGTCTATTCACTTCATCTGACGTCGAGAACCCACCTACTTCTGCTCCTGGGGGTTTTAGGGGGTTAAGTTTAAATCAAATAGAAATAAAAATACAAAGACAGCCAATAGCTTTTATACTGGCCAAACGTCCGTGTTTAGGTAGCATCCGTGTGATTGGCGGCTAGTGCTACGGAACATGCGCAGGAAGTATGCTTCCTCATTTCAGAAGAGGCAGCCGGGGAGGAAGAACATGGTAGATGTCTCATTTTCTTACTTGAATAGCTGAAGTATGCCTCTTATTGAGCAGAGGTGTGGCAAACACCACAGTGAATAGATTGCTTCAGAGGTGTTCTCAGTATTCCCAAGTTATCGTTGGTAAGACTGAGCTCATTATACCGAGATTAAAAGAGAATGCCAGACGTAACAACCGCATAGCTTTCTTCAGAGTCACCGAGAAACTGTACAGTCATACCTTGATCAGAGTCTGCTTGTCTACTTACGCATGCTTGTATTGAATTTACTAGTGCAAGCAAAGTATGTGCAACGCTTTACAATGAAACTTTAATTTGTTAATGATTGCGATCAACACAGGATGTTTGTGAAAGAAGTACGAGATTCATCCTACGCAGCTTACAATACAATTCGAAGATCTCTTTCTAAGAGAAGCAGCGGGTGGCTTTAATTCCTTCCGGCCACCTCATTGATGGTGTTATTTACACCCATTGTACTGGCATGTTCAGCGGTACTGTGCAGTAGTCGGCATTCTTGCAAGCCCTTAGAGAATTACGATAGCCATTTCACAATTTAGAAAGCTGCGCACTTGTTGCGAAAGCTGAAATATGGACAGAGCGTGTCCAGGAATGTTATCTGATTGACAGAGGATATGGTGGCTCATATAAAGGAAGAGGTAACAATACATCTGGAATGAGGAGAGCTATAAATACTCATGTCCTGTACTTGGTCATCTAAAAAACATTCCACCGCCTCACCACCAGTACATGCCTCTGATTAATGCAACCATCCAAAATCAGCTAAGAGAACTGATCCAACAATGCCAAAAATGGCAAATTTAGTACTTTAATATACATGTTCTAGGAGCAGTTTCATGAGACGTGGTGCAACAATGAATGGTCTTCAGAGGAAGTCCTAATTTATGCAGTGATCAGACACTTTGACATACCAATTCCCCCCCACACACCCACCCATGTCAAGGCCTCCTAAATAATTAAAAATAAATGGATACATTTTACGTAAGCATATATTTTGAATTATCACATATGTAGAACTACTTTTGGGGGCCACAACATGGCTCTCAGCCATGGCAATAAGGGTTATGGGAGTCCACCAAAGTGGGTGCACCACTTGTGTTACAATTCTTTAGTATAATTCTAGCATTTAACTCCCACACAAAGGGTTAATGTGGTAACCTCTGCATTTAATGTAATCTTTGCTGTGGTCGTGTAGCATTGTGATGATTCGACTCCAGCACAGTCAACATTTCCTGAGCGAGGAGTGGCTTGGCCTGGGTTTTCATGTTGTAATTGTAGGTGTCAGTGAGTTCTTTTTTTTCACAGTTTCCGTTCCGATCTGTAGTTATCTCTGACAACGTACTCTGTGGTTGAGCTTTAAGTTTAGATGAGCTTTGTATATTGGGTGGAATAGATTGCTGTAACATTGGATATGATGTCAGGCTAAGTCAGCTTTATTCTTTTTTGTCTCATTCTCTTTTTCATTCATTTACATTTAGATCCATAACTGCTGCATGTTATTTCAATAATAATATATTGAAATGCCAGTGGCCTGCTTCAGAGGCATTTAGGTGACGTAATGACTAAAACTATAAGTATTTATAAACTGTATCTAACAAATTTCAGAAATACAAAAATAACAAAGTATTTTATTTACAAATCTCAGGCTACATGAATTTCTGTGATATGCTCATCAAATGTTCTGAGCTCCTGCAAAATAGAATAATAAGGGATTCTGCTCCTCAGAGACGCTGTCCCACAGGAACTTTGCGATAGGAGATTGTAAAGTGGTTGTTTTGCAATCTTTTCTCCTCTGTTTTATAGAGACAGGTTCTTTCATTTTTTTTTTGCTTGTTCCCTGAAATGTGTGTTCATCCTCCTGAAGACTCTTCCTCGGTGCTGTCAGTGCACTGAAATCCGATCAGGAGCCAGCAGGGAAACCGGACACTCGTCCTTCTGTCACTCCTTTACACATAGTGCTCGCAGTCTGAAAAGCTGGACGGCCACCACCAGTGAACAGTAATTCAGTAATAAAACATTAAAAAAAACATATTTGGTATATTTTCCCACATATAGACAATACAGCTTGAAGATGCCCAAAGTGAGTAATCCATAATAACTGTTCACTCTTCATGGTAGGAGGTCATGTTGGAACTCATCGAAAAAAAATCTAGAATCGTAGGAAAAATACATTTTATGTGACCGTAATGTGTTTATCATATATTTTCTTTAAATTCTCTTGTTAAAGGCTATTCTAAGATGACTCAAGTCTCCATCTGTACTGTTCTCTGAAGTGTAGAAAAATATATATTTTTTTCTCTCTCCAAGACATCTAGAAACAGTTTTTGTTACTCATAAGCTGCAGAAGATGGAAATAAACAAGTTTCATTTTAGTAATTCCCTCCTATAAATGGTCCCACATGTGTGTTAGTGGTCTGTGTACAAGTACATTATCTATCCATCTAGATACCTAGATCTACACTACCTTTGCTTGTTTTTAAAAGAAAAGCACATTTTGGATTAGAAATACAAAGTACCGTGTAATCCAAGTTCAAATTTAAAAGGCTAATTCATCATTAGAAAACTCTTTTGCAATTATGTTACACAGCTAGAAATGTTCCCAAATTTTTGAACCGTATTGTGTGTGGATATATAGAATATATACACGTATAGTTCATTCGGTAGCATTTTAGAGAGACGCAGACCCCATGGGACTATATGTAGAAGATGTTCTGACCTTAGTAATGGTAAGTGGGGAAAGAAGCCGGTGTTACATCTTTGTCGTCCGTTGCTGTTGTAAGCGCCGTGTATTACTTCCTATGGGACTAGTCATGCTTCTGGAATGCCTTGTGCAACATATTGACAGGGAAACGAGTTCTATCTCTGTTTCAATTCTGTTCAACAGATGGCTTACAGATGTTGTATTCAAAATTTCTATATTTAAGATATTTAGGTACAGAAAGCTTTGTTTTGTTCCCGTTTAACACCCATGTTGACCCTCTGGGCGTATAGATTCGTTATCTTCCAGATTACTCTTTTAATGTATAAATAGATACTTTTTCAGCGTAATACGAACACCAATCCCACCGCGGTACCGCTATTGTTATATGTTGGTGTGTTTGGTCTTGAACCCCTGCTTCCTCCGTTACTGAGCTGTTTCTATGAATGCGGTATTCGCATTCCTTGGCATGGAGCTGTGGGAAATGATTGCCAAATCACGCCTGACAGCACAACACTTTGGAGTAGACGGCTTCTTTTTGTGTGCCTCCAATAGAGCAGGAGGTGGCTCGGTTAATAATTAAACCTTGGGACTATAAAAATTAAATACCAGCTATAGGATGGAAGCTAAGGACAGCGGTATAATAAGAATTAAACCGTTATGTTGTTATTGGCTCAGGATAAACATAGAATGTAAGCGTGTGTTTATATATTCATATGTGAGTCCTGCTCCTTTAATTGTTTGGCATTGTGTTTTGGAGGGTGTTCCGTTTTTAAAAGCACCAGGCAAATGCTAATAAGTGCGCCGGTATAACAGTGGGTAGGGAATCGCAAATTCACACACCTTGTGTCTGCTGGCGGGATTTATCTCTGGATTGTACTTTGCAGGGGATGTTTACAAACCTGAGCTGTAAACCAAACTTGTAAAGTTACGCACAGGATTACAGGCTGTAATAAACTCTGCTTCTTAATAGTCACCAATTAATAAGTTGGTAAATACAATGTGCCTTTCAGCAACTATTACAACTTTTTTTTTTGTAATTTTTTTTATCGCTTTTGTGCTCATGCAGTCGAATTTAGGCTTTTGGTTAATGTGTCCTTTTGTTTGTTTATTCGCTTATTCTGCTGCTTTGTGCCTCTTTTCACATCTTATGCCATCATATGATGCTGTGTTTTGTCTGTGTTTGGTGTCCATTGAAGATATATAATTGTGTGCCGTGTACAGGTATAGAAATCTCTGATTCTTTAAGTTCTTACCCAAATGGTTCTTGTGCCCTGCCTTCAATAAGTAAATGTTTCTTCAAACCATATTCTGGTATAGCACGTGAACAGATGAGTTGCACCGACTACCGTTTTCATTTTGTCTTTGGGAACGTTACTGTCTGTGGGAGTCATCTTATTAAAGCAGAAACAGCTGTAGGATTATTAGAAGCTTGTGTTTTTATCCTGCGTTTTTATTTTTTTGACCCTTTTTTGGGGGGAGTACGAATGTATCAAGTAACTTAAACAGGAACTTCTGTTTTAAATCAGGTGCCACATGATTTTATAAACCTACGAGTACTTCACTGGTGCCATTGAAAGAAGAAACCCAATTTATTGAGTAGTGTGGGTAGCCCCTGTAATTTGCCATTTGGTCTGAATAAGACAAGTCTGGAGGAGTCTTGCTTTCATGAGCTCTCCCTTAAACCCAGCGTTTATTTGGACTGGAATATGTACACAGGTTGGAATGTTTATTAACTAAACATGTAGGGTTTTGATACCTTATTCTTTTTCCTAGCTGGGAATGAAACTCTCTCCCAGTTTGGAATAATATAGCACATTTTTCCTTTCACTCCCTACTATTTTGGTACATGGACAGTTTATTAGCGGGTACTTTGGAAGCACTTGTCATACCAGCTGCAGGGTAATAGGTTAGAGAAACACATTCCTAATATTTTTCCCAAATAACTGGGTGAAACTGAACATTCTGCACTATGATTAGTTGGCTTTTTTGTTAATGTTATAAATCTTCCTAATTTTGTGCTCTTTCCTTTGATCGTTCATGGAAATAACAAGAATAACTTGTAGGTACTTAATGTTAGCCTGTCCTTGTCTAGCTTCTTTCGCATTGGGCCTGAAAACATACAGCTTTTTATAGTCTGGCCCGGATTAACTAGTTGTTAGCTGAATATTTTAGTTCAGCAGCCGTTGGCTCTCCAGCTATAGTGGACTTACAGTTGCCAAAAAGAAGCCCAAAAGACACTCTGAAGTAACACAAATATAGAAAGAAGGGTTTAATCACTAGACAGAGTTTGCAAAGGTGCCAGACATTTCAGCACCCTTACACTTCATTATGAATTTATCCTGCAATGGAAGCTTGGATAGCCTTGTATAATGCATATGCTATATAGACAAAAGTTCTTGATCACATCACTGATTGGACTATGCTTTATACATGACCAGCTCAATGCCTTTTGCTTAAGAAGCTTACAAGGGCTGTCCCTGGATGGTGGTGGCAGGGAGCTGAAATGCTCTTTCCTGAAAATTCTCTAGCATGTACACCAACTGTTCAGGTGGAGCTTGGCTTTAGAGTATGGTGAGGTGGCCATGCAGGAGCTAACTCTTTTTTAGCTCCTTTGGTTCAGGCAATCCGAGGTTTTCCCCAACCAACCCATGAACCCCGCTGCCTGCGCAAATGTGACAGTGCTCAAAAATAAGGGTTGTCGTGTAGAAAACAGGAAGATATTCTCGGCATCATGGGTTCTATGATATACACAGCTGCCAGCTAGCTATGTTTTGGCTTTGTGGGTGTAGATCCTAGTTATTCTGAGGATTGTATCACTCTCAAGTAAAGTAATTGTTCTCTGTAAAGTGTAATATTTAGGTTGTTGATGTGATTTGTAATAAGTTGTAATAAGGATGTGAACAAACATTCCTGAGATGAGAAGAATTTCCTGCCTTTAGATATATACGTACTCATTTCTCCATAGTGTGTGGAGTAAGAGACGTGTATATGCATTAACAATTAAAGGATTGTCCTACAGAAAACAGATATGCTTGGCATTGTGGGTCATGATACACATAGTTTCTAGCTGGCTGTGTTATGCTGGCAAAACTCTCCTGCGGAACTTTTCTTCCAACTCTCCATTTAGTGAATCGACCCCATTATGTCCTGTTGTGCAGCAATTCAAAATATGATGGCTCTGTATGAATCTATAAATAATCACACCATGTTCTAGCCGTGTACTAATACTATTGCATAGTCACGTTGGCTCTCAAGTGGAATGATATTTTTTGTAAAGTCTGTGTTCTAATGCTGGACAAATGTCATGAGTCGTTTTATTTTTACTTGGGCTATTGATATGGGGGGGGGGGGGGTGAGGTAGTCACTGCATTTTTTTTTATTATAGGATTTTTCTTGCGTTTCCTACGTACTACTAATAGCCTATTGCTCAATTCTGACAAATGCTTGGTGTTTCTTTCTGATTTCTTATTTCTTTTTATATATATATATATATATATATATATATACTGTATATGTATATGTGTGTGTGTGTGTGTTTTGTTTTTTTAACGGAAAGTTCTAAACTTTTGTTTTTTGGGCGGGGGGACCACTAACACTTATTCCTCCCAGAACCCTTAAAGGCCATGTGATCACCACATTTTTGTAAAATATAGAGTTCTGGAATTATCAGAATTATTTATCTGGCATTGTTTTTTTTTTATAGTAAAACAAGGCCGAGGGTTTATTAAAACGGAACTGTAAGTTTCCATTTTAGGTATTTTTTACATGTAGGCCGTCTCATTCACTACATGGTGGGAATTCGAATGGTTTGTGAACTGGCATGCGTTCCTCCGAGGCTATGAGTCTTTTCTTTAATCATCGTGGTTGTCTGTTCTTCTGCAGTGATTGGCACTTTTCTTTTGGTAACGAGGCTGTCTTGACGTGAAGCAGAATGTTTTCCAGGTGAAGGTTATATATCTGGAACCAGGCTCACATTTTTTCCAGGACCGGGGAAAAGGCAGCTGTCTACACAGCAGATTTGTTTTTGAAAAGCAATAATAAACTTGCTAGTTCAGTACTTTTGCGTGCCTATGGTGTAAATATTAATTTCTAACATGCATTCGTTTTTGACAATCGTGCAAAGTTCAGCTCCTGTCAAGTGTGGCAATTAATGGGAACGCTGCGTAAGGCAGTTTTGCTCTACAGCTTCTCTGTTTTTCCTTTGTGGTAACTTGAAATGTTCCTTCTTTCATTTGTGTTTGGTTTTAGGATGGTATCATCATGAAACTTGGCTTGATGAGCTGGTTCTGGAAGGGGAAGTGGTAGCAGAGATTTTCCTACATTCTGTGTGGTGTTGAGTATTATAATGGACTCCTTTGTTCTAGATTATCATGGGGCATTAGCTTTCTTCTATGTGCACAGCACTGACTTATTTATAATATGACCTGCTTGGTTGTTTTTTTTTATTTTTAGACCTTCATTAGTTGAGTTGTTTGGGGTGGGGGTGATCTTGGAAACTCTTGAAAAGATTTTTGTGTTGCCGCTGAAGACCTCATTGAATGGGATAGTCTTATGTAGAGAAAAAGTTTCTCTTTTAGCATCAAATCCAGTGCTGTGAATAATAATGCAGGTTGTCATCGATAAAAACCTGGTTTTATCTCATTCTGTCCCAATAAACTTTCTTTATCTGCAGACCCAGACGCCACCGTTTTTGCCAGTAGTGTGAATCTTAATGGTAGTGCTAATAGAGTCTGCTTTTATAGCCTTTTATTAGACAGAGTGTCTGGGTGGGTGACTGAGACCAAGCCATTCTATCATTCATCACAGGTGGTATGGTAATGAGTGTTTCTCTAGTAGAGTAATCGCTATGTAGCAGTCTGAAAACATATATTACACAAAAACCGTTTTACAAAATAATACGTCACAATATTATGTTCTTACCAGTGTTTGTATTAAAGTGGAGGATAAAACAATAACTTGGTGTTCAAAGGATGCAAATCGCATGCTGTTTTTCAGTAAATAACCATGAAAACTATACTAAATGGTAGGAGACAAACATCAAGTCTATGTTCATAAATAAGTAGAGTTGAGAGTGTAAGTGACAATTTGGATGGACCGATGTACATTGCTGGGAAGTGATCCTATTATCTAGGCTGTGCTTTTAACCTGGAAAATATTTTCTGGAAGATCGGGAATTCAGAGGGCATATAGTTTCAGTTATTATGAAGAACAAAGAACTTTTATGGGGAAAATGAAGCATATTATAGGAACATCTGTTGTGCCGCTCTGTACAGCGAGTTAACTGTTCACGACAAAGCTTTTGTAATAATGCGACATAATTCAGTTATAAGATTTTGATTAATTTCTCCTCCTAATGGAACCTAAGTGATGTTTAAATGAACTCATGCTGAACACTAGATACGTTTTATGTTCCTGGAAACAACAATTCATCTATGAATTAAGTGGCGGCATAAGAATTAAAACCAAAGATTTTAATCACTTTAAATGGAGAACTTTCTCCGTTTGAAATTGTCTGGATAGCTGCCATGTTTTAATCAACAACTTGATACGGGTCTTGATACGTACTATAAATCATGACATTGTGAATATTGTTCAAGATAAATAGATTTTTACCGTTAAAAATTAACTTGTCGACAAAAACAAAACAAATTTACATGAAAAATATCTGCATTAGAAAATAAATATCACTGGTACATTGTAGTGTTCATATGTTTATGCAGGTAAAGTGGTCCCTGTCACCTAGAATTAGTCCGTATTATTTTGAAACATTTTGTAGCTTTTCCATAACGTTTTCAGACAGTTGCATAGTAGCCATTTGTATGTGTTCTAGCTCTGTTATCTTTACCCAATACTAAACAAATACCCGGACCACTGCATGTGGTACACTATTAATAGAATGACATGATCTTAATCACCTAGCCAGACACACTGAATAGTAGAAGTCTGGAGCAAATTACTCTATTAGCACAAAGAATCAGCTCAGTGCGGTGTTTAGCCGAGAAAGTCACCCAAATTTTCACATGACAACAAAGGCAGCCTCCTCCTCTGCAAATAACAGGAGTTTATTGCAGATGAATGAGATACAGACAATCCATTACTGTATACAGCACTGTATTTTATCCTTTTAACAATGACACGGTTATATGAATGGGGACGGACACTGACGAGGGGCCTGCTCGCTAAAACTTACATGGGGGATTAATCAATGAAGCAAAAGAAAATGATCCATTACTGCAGGCTGGAGAATCCCATGAGCCGGCTAGCTATAGCACTTAAAATGTTATGTTTGGACCAGTTATTGATCTTCAAAAAGGCATTTGTTTTCTGGCCCTATAATCAGGCTCACTAAATTCTTTATTTCTGCCAATCCGTTGTAATGGTTTATTCCTGTACAGATCTCCATTAGCAGATCTGTTCCAACTAGTTTGTTAAATTTAACAACAGTATGATTATTTTTATTGGAAACATTCTTAGTCCTTCGAATATCAAAACCCTAATTTGAGATTTCCCATCATCCATTTGTTTTTCTCTCAGAATGATTAAGCGTAGCCTGTTCTTCACGTGATGCAAAATGCGCACACAGACCGGTTAAAATTGTCACAGGGACAAAAAAAAAGCCCTTTCCGTGTTCCGGGAGGCCAATAATACACGCGCTTTTGTTTTATTTCCAGGATGTTTTAAATGGTTAAATTGTGTGTGTTATGCTTATTGTTACATGTTTATTTGACGTGTTAAACTGGCTTTAAAAATACTTTTCCCCTCCTCTCATTGGAATGTATTTTGACCGCCCTGTCCGTGTTTCTCATCGGGTGTGCCGTGCATATTTTAGACTCGCGTGACGGTGGTCGAGACCCAATTAAAACAATGGTGTGATACATTTAAATAGCAATTAAAAGGGCAGGAAACCGGCCAGCGACCTTGTGCTGATCAACTGCTCTGTAAACCTTAAGTACACATCTGTCTTTTTTTTCTTTTACTTATATTCTATTCCTCTGCTCCTACCTGCCGATAGGGGGCATGTGATCAGATGGACCAAGGTTTTAAGAGATTGCCAGGCCATTGCAAATAGGTACTGCGTCTGAACGATTATACGTAAGAAGAAGTAGCTACTGTAGGGACCCTCCAGGAATATCTCGTAGATGCACTAAAACCCTGTGCTGCCCAGCCCAATATGTTTTTGCTGAATCAATCCAAGTGCTAGATGTTGGCTACCTCTGTAGTCTACATTGGCAAGAGACCATCCCCCAATATATTTAATGTAATAAACCGATTTGGGCAAAATAACTTATTGCATGCTTTAAATCAAATGGCCACCAAAAGAATTCAGTCCAATGGTATATCTGGATGTATGCTGTTTTTTTTTAAATTAATTTTAATTGTTGCTTTGAATGTTGTCTACACTACCCTTTTCTCAATAACAAATCTGGGTGTCAGTATATTAACAAGGAAGACATATTTGAAATGGAAAGCTAAATAAGGTAGAAAGCCGCACCAAGCATGGAGTATTGAATAGCGCCTTTGAAAAGTTGCCAGCGTAAGCTTGTGTATAATAAGGTTAGTGCCTTATTTGCAGTATTCCTTTCTAATGCACATATTTATATATAGCCTCTCTATAACAGGATCTGCTCATTTGCTCTGACTCTAAGCATTTGTATCTCCCGTAGAAACGCCTGAAGACGCTGCCCATGTATAATTGAAGTATGCTAGAATATTTATTATGTGGTCTGCATGCAGGCTTTCAGCCGATTAGCGGTGGGAGCCAGCCAGGCATTATTGAGTGGTGTGGGGTTCCCATTTTTATTTCATCTACTTTCGTATCGCATTGAGATAACTTTGTTTCTTTATTCCCACATCCGCCGGATTTAATTTCTGGCATTTTAGGATCTTTGACACTAATGTTCAGTTATAAAATCTTTCTGGACGTTCGGTGGAACGCATTTGTGAGCGATGCTTACCAATGTATATAAATCTCCTGTTTTTGTAGGCAACACGTTTAAATTACTTATTTAGCCATATTTTGCTGAAAACTAAAACTGTTTCAGCTCGGGTATTCACTAAACCATATGTCTACTGGATCTACCAGGTTTAAAGCCGCTTGCCATTTCAGCGACACGGAGAGCTACTGAATTCAGATGGTGGTGTCTGCTTCCGAAGTGAAATTGGAGTCACTATTTACATGAACGCAGCAAGTATTGAGTGAGAATAAGGAGGAGTATTTGCCGTGTGCGGAGAATAAGATCAGTTGCAGTCCATGGGCTTCAGGTTCTGCTCGAGTGCCATAACGCATGTCCCTGTTCACCGCATTGCAGTGTATTATGTTTTGGCCGTGTTCTTCTGTGTGGTTTTATCTTGGTTATGAGAATGGCCTTTCTTCCCTTCAAAGCCACAATGTTTTGCTGTTCCTTGGCCGCCGTCTTTGTGTCTATTCCCAGCGAGTCGGAATAGTGAGTGGATGTGAGTCTCCTATGAGCGTATCCTGTTGACTTATGAGAATGTATCCTGTGGCTGTCTACTCCCGAAATAAACTCAGCAGTTTAATGCTGGAATTCAGAAGCCCAATAAACAGGAAGAATAATTAAAAACATTTTCAAAGTTCATAACTTGCATCTTTTCCCAAGCTTCCTTTTGTGAGGAATGCATTTTAAACATTTGTTGGAATTCACAGGTGACCTATTGGCCGTTTCCTATTGACTTTGTCATCATCCCTGCCGGCGGTGTTCTTTTAACCCTTTGGCTACTGGAATGGCACACAACACCTTTGCTTTGAAATGTTTTGTACACCCCTGTAGCATTGAGACCATTGTAAGTGAATGAATATTTGCAGGCGTTTTGTAGGGGAGTGGAGAATTCAGCAGTTTGTGTATGACAAGATGTGCATGCAGCAGACATTGGGAAATATCAGTAATCAGCTGGGTCCGGTGCCTGAGGTTTTGCCAGTGTGTTACCTCTTCCGGGGTCTGTATAACTGTTCTTACATTTCATGGCAGGTGCTTATGTGTGACCTTCTTACCACCCCAGAAATGAAGCCGTCTGCTAAACTTGAAATACATTTCCCTGCCTCTGGTAGTTTTTACACCCGTCAGTCTTCTGCTGTCGGTGACAGTTTGCTAAATGTTGTATCTGTTGCGTTGGAGCCGTATACTTGTTGTTACTAGGATCAGCTATGTGACTGATCACACTGTTATGGCTTGAGCTGTCGCGCATATTTAAAAGTTGTAGAACTGTAAAACTGTGTATATGTGTCCAATGAGACGTTTACTCCTAAACCGCCTCTGGCACCTTTTGGCTATGCCTTGGGAGAAGCCATCCTAAATTCTTTTTCTTGGGACTTGTCTTGATTATTCCTCCTCATTATATTGTTTTTCTACTTTAGTTTCGGCAGCTCTTTGGTGAAAGCTGATTGGCTGTCCTTTTGTAATGGTGAGCAGAGGGGTAAAGAGATGTCAGGAAATTGATTATATTCTTCTTCAAAGGATCTCTGATTTGAATATTTCCTCAAATATTTGCTATTCCCTTTTACCTGTAGTTATTATAAAACAAGTTATGCTTAACACTGTGAGAGTTTCCTTTTACATGTTTTCCCTTTTGGTGTCTGTGTATCCAAAGAACCCTGAAACCTGTATGCACTGTAAATATATATTTTGCTTTGTCTCACATTTTGGTTCAAGGAAACGTTTCCAAGGGACGGTGCCGTGTCACCAGCAGGAAGGCCATAATATAAATAATGCTATGGCATAATGGCACTGTCCACTTCCTTTACCGGGTGTAAGTATGCTGGAGTCAAGGAGAAGCAGGTTGGAGGCCACACTCTGAACTCTACTATTTTATAGCCTGATCTAGAATCAGCCGGTTAACGCTAAAATAAAGAAACACTGTTATCACCATCTTCATGTTCTGCTTTAAGACTCTTCAGTAAATACTTTTAGGTGGTTAATAAAATGCACTTATGTAAATAGTCCCACAAATATGGGTGTGTTATTAGTTCTGAATACCTTCACTGATCAAAGCGGTCTATTGATACCACGTATGTGTTTCTTTTTTAATAGCCTCAGACCTATGTGATGACTTTAATGCAGCTTACTGAATAAACCTACGGATAGCTGGCCAGCGAACTGTTTTTATGGTTTATCGTTTCTTCTATCTTTTATATAGTTCAGTCTTATTGCAATAGTGGTTGTTTCAGAAGAAATGCTTCCAGTAAAGTTGTACGGTATTTTCTGGCATTACCTGGTTCCTGTTACAGAACATTTTAAGACCTCAGATGTCTCTTGTTCAGCTTCCATCCTCTGAGACCCCTAAAGCTTATGTGACTCTACTTTTATGTTGACTTAATAAAAAGTATCAACATTAACGAAAAACTCCATCTTCTGATGGACCAGAGCGGTTGTATCCATTCTTCCACCTCAAAAAGTTTGAGGTTCCAGGGCTCCAGGACTGAACTATTGACTTTCTTACTTTATGTTCTTGCCGTCATCATTCCAGGAGTGAGGAGGGGGGAAAACCGTCTGCATGATGTCATTGCTTTTAGATCTGCTTCCATTATTATTCCATTGTTCTAATATTATTCCCAGGACTCAAAACAAGAAAACACCAACTAGGTGGGTCTCCTAAAATAAATAACAGAATGCCTTTTCATATCTTGGCATTTTTATATGAAATGTCTCCTTGTCTTATACTTCTCGATGCCTTGGCAGCCGGGCTATTTTCCTGACATATCATGGGGTAGTTCTTGTATTCTTTGATCTTTGCTAAGCTATTGCTGGTCTGTGCCACATGCTCAGGATAACTTTAGCATGTGACTGTAACAATAACATGCTCAGCGGGGATTACTTTGGTTAATAAACAAGCTCACAAAGCACGCAAACAAAACAAAAATGCACAATGCGTTCATGGCATGTGGTACAGTGTTTTGAGCTGTGTATTGGTATGTCTAGGTATTTGCATGTACACAGGGCAGATATATAATGGCTAAATCAGAGAGTATTACATCACAAACTAAAGCCTTAGGATGGGCCAATGAACTTATTAATAAAGGAGGTCATTTGGAACTGTGGTCCAGCGGCAACAGGTCTGCTCTGGCTTCCCTGTTCTAGAATGATTATACACATTTTATTTCCTACACAGAGTGCTCATGTGTTTGTTTGCCAATAGTTAGTAGCCATGAAAATGAGATTTTGGCTTAGAATTTGTAAGCTGATCTTCTGTGGGAATGCTACATACTCTTACAATGATGATGAAAGTAAGCCGAACAATAGGATCATAACTCTAAATCTTCTATTGTATTTTCTTCCTATTCTTTTATGTTTCTGGGTAAACCAATCAAATGGTTTAATAGGCTGAATAAGTTAATTGGATTATATTTTTCCTGCTTACAGTTCTTTGCTGTTTGTTTTTGTTCTTGTTCTTGACTGGTGAACAGGGTGGCACGTTTAATCTCTGCTCCCCACGTTCCCAGCGCAACCAGTATGAATTCTCCGGTGTCGCTACAGTGATTGCACCATTTCGCTATGGATTGTCTTCACATGCATAAGACCACCGCGATTTTGGTGTTATTTATATTGAAATAAACCGTTTAGGATTTCATTTATATAATATATAAATTAAATGCAAAACCAAAGCCGGTTTCTGCTACTAGCGCACCATACCCTTTCAACGTACCAGTTCTCTCTCTTTGTGGAGATGTAATTAAACATTCCCCTAGGAAGCATAAATGGGTCATACATTGTCATGATTACAGTCATTTCTGCGCAAGGTTTGAGTCTTAATGAGTTATGAGGATTATGGTTTTTAACGCATCGTTCAGAGGAGGTGGAACGGCTACTTTTAAACAATTTGGAAAAGCCTCTGGCCTTTTAGTATAGAGATTGCGCTGCTGTGTTACCGTAAGACGTTCTCTAAGAATAAGAAGCATTATTTCTGCTGTCGAGCCCACACGCTGGTTAATGTTGCCATGTTTATCTGTGGTCAAGCTGATCTTTTCAGTGCGTGATTGTTGAGGTTAGAATGTATTTAGCAAACTGCTCTTTAAAACCCCTGGCGGTGGATGGGAGCTGCCGGCTCACTTTTGCATTTAGCAATCCTGGTGCCAGCCATTTATATTTTCCCTGGTGTCTCCATGGAGACCGTCGGCCTCCTAATCATATTCCTCCTTTTGGTATCGGGGCCCTGAATATTATTGCATGCCAAGGTTGCCTTTTTTTCAGTTTCTGGCATTTCATAAACTAGAAAACAGAAATCAAAGCCAGAACTAAAAGCTTTCCTGCTCTGAGACAATGCTCTCATTTATACAGAGCTCCCCCTTAACCTAAATCTTCCCAGAAAGACGCGTGTAATGTATCATGTACAAAAATCACTTGTAATAAAGAGCAAATACAACAATTTAAAGGCAATTCTTAATCTTGAAAATTACCCAGAAGTTTTTCTGAATATGTTAACTTGGTCGATTCTCTCACTGTTTTGGTTCGTCAGATTGTAAGCTTGTGAGCAAAGTTGTCAAAACCTGGCCTATAGCTTATCACTTAAATTCCTTAGTTCCCCTGTCGGGGTCTCTCCCACGAAAAAAAGCATCCCTATATAAATGTCTTTAATGACTTATAGCCACGTAATATTATTACTTTTAATCCGGAGCAGGTCAGTCAACCAGTAAAATGGTGCGAAGGCCCTTGTCTCATTGTAGTCCTTTCGCGTTATTTTATGAAGTTACTGAATCTTATAACTTTTATAAATAATTAAAATAGCTTATAGAGAAGAAAAACGATGTGGAAGCGAGGCATGGAAAGCCACCTAGATTGCTATATAGTGTTAAATGAAACATTTTTTTCCTCCCACATAGTTGTGTAGAAGGGAAATAGAACAAAATGCTGGCTACAGATCAAAGCAGGAAGGTCTTGGGGGGTTTTAATGTCAATAACAGGTACTTTCTGAAACTAGGCCTTTTGTACCTGCGAGCACGTAAGGCGTGTTATGAAATGTGGTTTTCGCATCAATAAGGATTCTCAGTTAGAGACACGGATTTATTGTATTTTAAGTGGTATAAAATTCGTTCCAGTGCCCTGGCTAGATTATATATTGTGTTCTGTGAGCATTTTCCCCCTTTTCGAGTTATTTCTAAGTATTTCAATGAAATTTCAAAAAATTATTTTGAACACAGATATGCTGTTCTTTGAATAATGAACACGTGAGAATTCATGGCAAACATTGTTTCCCCCTCCACAAGAAGGCAGCCATTATTAACACACTATTTCAGTCTTACTACTATGGTGGGGGTTTAAAAGAAATTGCAAAAACATAGGCAGGGATTCTGGACATGGTTTACAATAATCTTTTTAGCAACAAATTAGTAGGATGGATGCAGGAATGCTGGCTTTTCTTTAACAAGGACCCCATTCTCTGAATGGCCCGGTGTTCAATTGAGATTAGTCCCTGTGTTGGCTGTACGGTGCCACAAAAAGGGTCAAAGTCTTACACTTAAAGGTTCAGTTCCACTTCAGTAATCAAAAAAAAGTCTGTATGGTTTCCTTTATCACAGACACTTTTTAAGAAGTCTTTTGTTCTGTCATGCAGCTTTTATGTCGCATGAGATGACAATTACATTTTTATTTCTAGTAAGTGGTTGTGTGTTTATCAGTACTAGGGATGGTGTTTCTAATGCTGTTTGGTTACAGAGGTCTTAAATTCAGTTAGTGGAACAGCACCTTATGTAAGCATCAATAATGGAAAATAAATCAAAACCCTGTATATTAAGTTTCTCTATATGTATACTCAACTGGTCAATAAAAATGGTCAATGGATCCCCTGAGCTCTATTACTCCGTATAATAATTAGTCCCGCGCATGTCCCTCTTCTACCACTCTAGGTAAACGCGTTGTAAGCTTTGTGTGTTTAAACCCTACCATCAGTTTTGAATAAAAGCGTAAAGACGGTGTTCTTAAGACACGATATATCCGGTAATGTTCATGTTGCCTGTTTTGTCATCAAACTACGCAGTTTCCAGAAGCCAGTGCAAATGTTATCTCCGAGGTGGTCCTGTTCGGCTTGCTACTTGTATTATTTAGCAGCACTCTTCCATGAACCAGATTTCTATTTGAATGTCTTGTGCTGAATACTGTGCAGGGGCATCTGAAAACAGGTTAAATAAACATTCATTCTCTTTTGTATAATTATATTTATTATTACTGCTTGATAGTTTATTGTAGTATTTCTCACAAATGATTTTGAGGGCATTTGTTTTATTATATAATATAGACATGGACTGCCAGGTCCCAACACCCTTTTGGCTTTCTCCTAGCACTGTGCCAAGCTAACGTTCTCCTTTTGAAGGCATTATTAGATGTCTGACACGTTATTCCTGGTGCACACTCCTGGAGCAAATACCTCAGGTCCATAACTTCATGCCTAGGGGCAAGAGGGACACGAGGGACACTTGTGAATGACCGTAGCATACCACCCAGGGGCTGCAGATATGCTCACTGTTACATCATGCAGACTGGCCATTCATAAAGTTTTGTCTACCTTTCTCGAGACCCAGTGTCTGCATGTCTACGGCCTAATGGAAAGCAGAACTAAGCAAAGGCAGTTGGCAGTGGCAGGACTTGCCTGTAATTGGAACCATCTGTCTAAAAAGTGGTCACTTGCAATGTATTCAATCCTTTTTGCAAAACATGTATTTATGTTTTTTTATTTCTAATTTTAAGATGCGTATTTGTAAAACAAATCTGATTGTCCGATAGATCTGTGTTGTCCTCTCATATTAAAGCGACACTCTTGCCTTATTGTGATGTTAAATCATTCTTAATAATAAGGGTCCCCCAGGTGCCTCTGCTGAAGGCAGGAAGCATACTGTGGTATGCTTATTGCACATGCTCGGTAGAACTCATCCTAGTCACAGAGAGTAGCAACAGCCAATCATGTGTGTGCTGTCTGAACACTGATGTTTTGCTATCATGGATGTGATTTGCTTCTACAGTGGGGATGCTAATTATTATTATTATTATTATTATTATTATTATTTATTTTATATAGCGCCATCAAATTCCGTAGGGCTGTACAATGAATGCTAATGAACATGTGCAAGAATTGTACATACTAATTATTTCTTTTTTAGTAGAGACACCCAAGAGAAATCTCAATTTCTAAACAAAGAATCCGCACTCCAATAAAATGCATCATAGTATGCAAAACGGACATCAACATAACTTAAAAATAAAATCTTAGGGAGTAGACTGTTCCTTTAAACGATGGTAATATGCTCTTATTCTACTTACTATGAGCGTTGTTGTTGTTTGAGTTATGTGGGAACCTGCTGCAGATTAAAGGGGGTCCCAGTGCTTACATATGCTTTTCACTGATCTCACAAACTCTGCCGTCATTTCATGAATCGTAATACGCCGAACGGTAAAAGCTGTCAATCATTACAAAAGATTTTACAAAAAGCAAATATATTATATTTTGTATTATAATTTCCTCGGGAGAGTTGACCATGTCTGCGGCCAGCTTGGCATCACTGAAGCTGTAGTTAGGTGATACCCGGTGACCTAAAGGCTGACTTTCTTTGTTCAGCATAAGTATTTAGCTCTCAAAGATAAAAGTACTGTTGATAAAATACCAAAACAGAGTTGCTTGGTTTTGCCCAGTATTGACAGCAGAAGCTGACTGCTCTCCTTACTGAGGATTGCCTCTCTGTTCCTTGGATGTGGGCCAGTTCTGGACTTCTTTATGCAATGACACAGATTGACACCCTTCTTTTAGTTAGAAGCAGTCAGTCTTAGGTGTGCTGTTGGCTGCATCCTAAATAGAATAGGAGACTCTGGCTTTGGCACATAAGGCTAAACATTTAATTATGATGATCACTGTAATTGTTCTATTTCCCAGTAATCAGGCATTTTGGTAACATAAAATTCTGCAGTCAATTTTAACTGTCAGAATGCACTAGTCATGCTTAGTCTTATTTATTTATTTGTCTATCTGTACATGGAAGAACAAAATGGTTCATATCTTCCTTTCACGATATTCATTTGGAGATCAGTTAATCCAGGAGGCACCGGAAACACTGTTGTATATGTTGTTTGCGGCTGTGGTATGCTGCTTTCTTGTACCAATACAATAATGCACCGATGAGCCATAACATTATGACCACTGACAGGTGAAGTGAATAACGCGTATAATCTTGTTATCGTAGTACCTGTCAGTGGGTGGGATATGTTAGGCAGCAAGTGAACTTTTTGTCCTCACAGTTGACGTGTTAGAAGCTGGAAAAATGGGTAAGCGTAAGGATCTGAGCCACTTTGACAAGGGCCAAATTGTGATGGCTAGAGTCCGAGCATCTCCAAAACGGCAGCTCTTGTGGGGTGTTCACGGCCTGCAGTGGTCAGGGCTGTTTTGGCGGCAAAAAGAGGACCTATACAATATTAGACAGGTGGTCATAATGTTATGGCTAATCAGTGTGTAATGGAGTGTATTGATCAGTAAATCGCTTAACATGGTATAAGAATGATTTAGGCATTCTGGATTTATGACGGATTGTATGGGCTATTTTAGACATTTTATGGAATATCTCAACCATCAAATATTGAATCAGTTGAGCGCCATTAAAACTTGTGCTCCTTGATTGCCAGTATGGTGTTTATCACTTCATAGGATTTGCTTTACAGCCAGAATGCAAAGATGTGCTCTTACACCGTAGGGCCACGGAATAGCTGGAATATGTGATGTAGCGTCTCAATACGCGTAATGCTTGCTTCCATAATTGTGTTGTTACACTTCCTTGTCAGCTTTCATGGTTGTGTTAATTTGCGTGTCCAGGCTGTCGTTCCATTTTCATGGTCTGTTATATCGGTCGTTTATTTTACTAGAATATGTTTTCACCCAACAATTTTGTAGCACTCAGCTTCACTCTGTGTACATTTATATCCTGAGTTTATTAGCAAAAGTTGTAATTAATTAGCCATCCGTAGCATCCTCCCCCAGCGTTTGACAGGAAGATTGGATCTGATGCTCTGTGATTTAAATGTCTCTAGTTATGTGCCAGCACAAGATGTTGTCTTTGGCAATAATGTTCATGGCCAACCTTTCTTGACCCAACACTCCCACACAGGCATTGTGAATGTGTTTGAGGGGGGGGGGCAGATATCAGTGAATTGGAAGGTTTATTTGTTCTGTCAGACAGCAGGCTGTATGTTAACCTTTAAATACCAATGGAATGTGTTCCCATTGGTGCATTGCAGAAAGGGTTAAAAGAGGTCAACTAGTTAACAGAATGATTTCAGGATTGTGTTTAATTTGAATCAAAATACTGAAGCTATTCATAAATACAGGAGAGGCACATATACTGTGTGTGTGTGTGTATGAATGTATATGTGTATATATAATAATATATAAAATATAAAAAAAGGATTATAATATAATCCTTTTTTTTTTATTGGACTAACATTCCATTTAAGGACGAGTTTTCAAGAGTATAATTTCTACGCTCTAAAGCTTGTCCTTTAAAAAATAATTTTATATTTCTGTGCTCATTCCTTTTGTCCTATATATATATATATTTATATATATATATATTTATATATATTTATATATATATATATTTATATATTTATATATATATATATATATATATATATATAATTTTTTTTTTTTAGGAACACCAGCTTTCAGTTCTATAAAACAGTTATCATCCAAATGCACTCCTAAGAAGTTGTTTTTTAATTCTTTCAGAATGTTTTATATACATTTTAGCTCACTGACTATTTCTTACTTTGAGTGACTAAAATGTAGTGTGCTTCTTGATTTGCGATAGACATTTGTATTCAGATGCAGTGTGTATGTGCGCCTTTTGGATATATCAAACATTGTGGGGAGGAAAAACTCTGGGAAGCGCTACCATAAAACTGCTGAACTTTCTATAACAATTAAGCAAATCACTGATCACATAAATAGCAAGAACAAAAGAGTTTACATGAGAACAATGCTGTGTTTCCATCTGTTACAGTAAACTCCCAAAGCAAAGCATCTTCTTACGTGTAGTTTTATAAAATGTATAGTCAGAAACTCCAGCAGGAGGCTACAACCGTCTTTGAATTACACGTCTAATTTTTTCCATGTGGTTTTACTTTCTTTACTATTCCTTTTTGTGGATGGGGCAGACAGATTAGTTTGCGCCGTTGCTCGGCTGTGCAAAGAAAATATTTCCAGTTTAAGCCGTAATGGGTTGAATTCCCGTTTTACTCCTGGCCACTCTGTGTATGAATATTTTAATCAGAAATGAAACATTTATGGTGTAGCTTGCCCTACAAAAATGGTACCTAGAGTCTGAAGTGAAGCATGAACGTGTTCCCTTCTAATGAAATGCTGATGCTGCCGTTGCCAGTGGTTTGCTAAAATGAGAGTGACTGCAAATTCAGAAGTAAGCTATAATTGTTTTTCATTTTTATTTGTAGGTAGACTGTAAAACAAATATATAGCCCGTGATTCTCCGTGCTCTGTTGACCGGCTGGCAGTCACCATTTTTCTTTTTTTTGCCCCAATGACATGGGTGCAGAAGGTTAATCAGCACTTGCCTATTAAAGGTATTTTAACTAACCAGCAGCTTGTCCTTTTAATCATAGGTCAGATGCAAAATCGTTAAATACCTTTCCCATCACCTCCTGACATACTTGTGTATGAACTAGATAGTTGCCTATTAAGGTTTATCATCTGTAAGCTACCTTGGACACGCTTTACAAATTGCTAATGTTTTTATTGGTGAAGGTGGCTGCTCTTCCTCGTAATGATCGGTCATCCATGCTTATGATGTACAGGTGATCATCTTCAGATGAAGCGAGCAGCACCGGAGAGCCTCAAAGCCAGAGTAAATCCAATTCAGAATCATTGCATTTCTTTGTGAAAATATAAATTAAGTTTAAATTAATGTCTTGCCATCACAATTATTTGGCTTTGTGAGTGGGTTAAAAGCAATTAGAGGAGCTTGCTTGGTCCATTGAGAGATGTACATTGGCTAAAGTGAGTGATGTTTGACACAATTCCTATGATGGATACCATGTACTATGCTTCAATTCAGGAATTTAGTAGTTTCAGGTGGCCTGAATTAGTTCCAATGAACCTGGTAACCAAATTTACTTATCAGAGCCAGATAGGATACGAAGATAGAGTCGAGAAATTGTTAGATCCCGATTAAATAAGAAATATTTTGAGGGAATCTAAACGGGCAAAATTAATAATTGCTATCTACATTCTTTTCTCTAGTAGAAACGTGTGACGGTTAAGATGAGCGCTGTACAGAGGTATCCGATGTGATGTGAATTTAGTATGGACACAATGAACTGGCACACCACCACAACCACATCCTACTCCAAAATGGAAACAGCTGCATCCTTCTGGTGCATGTGAAAAGCCTCCCTATTGTTCAGGCCACGTTATTGGTAGGCTGAGAAAATCCAGCTCCCACACATCATGGGAACATTGAAGAGGTCCTCTACCATTCAGCAGGCAAAGACTTTGAGGAAGTACCTAAATTAGCAAAGCAGGCTGAAGGTCATGCTTTGTCTGACAAGAATAAAGCCTCCTCTTTGCACTGGAACTTTTAAGCACCTGATCGATTTTCCTTTGCACCCTCCTTTGTGTTATGGATTGAACATTTTTATCTGGAGTAGCTTTTTGCTTAAAGGTACACATTAGCCATTGTATGTGCCTTTTTGCATGAAAAATAATAGAATCACTCACTCCACTCAAACCATTGGCATAGCAGGAGATACTCTTTGGCAACCATATTATTATTATTTATTGTTTTATATAGCGCTATCAAATTCCGTAGCGCTGTACAATGGGTGGACAGGACACAACAAGTAGTATGTAACATAAATTGACTTACAGAGACAACAGGTGAGGAGGGCGCTGCTCAAACGAGCTTACATATCTCCTCTACAAATCACCGCCATCAGCCAACTCCAGCGCCGGCTTGTGCAAGAGATCTAGGGTGTCTTATAATGACCCCCACTCACATGAACAGAAAGTACCTCCATTGACTTTATTAAGTGTATAGCGTATACAGTAAAGGGGGGGTATTATGGGGGTTCACTCATCATGTATTTATGGCTTGTTAGAGGTCAATTTGCATAGCCCAATGTAATTTTTACCTTGTTGGTTTACAAAAGGTTAAGAAGAGAGCAAAGCAAAAGGCTCTAACGATTGGGTGTCCCTATCCACTACACTACTACTCCTCAATTACACGTATGGAAACATTTAACATGTAGTAATTAAGCCACTCTATGAATAGCTATCTGTTACGTCGGCGAGATGCCCACGTTTTCTTATTTTGTGTTTACACTGGTAACACTTTATTTTTTGTTTTTATTGGAGATTTTGAATTTCTTATTCTGTTAACATAGATTTAGATCAATAAAGATAAATCATAATCTGCTACATTAAGAGTTTTAGAGATTGAGATTATGGATTGACCCAGATCCTTCCCCAGTCCTGAGTCAAGGTACTATTGAAATCACAGGAGTTGAGTCACAAATTTACCTTTAATAACCAATGTAGAGTATTAACCATTAACGGTAAGACTTTTAATCAACTTTTGTTATTGCTGTACAAGTTAGTGTTCACAATGATGTTCTACTTGCTGAATATCACTATTGTTTCAAAAGAAAAAATGCTAATAAATTCTAGCGCATATTAACAGGTTTTAGTGGGTGGATTTTAAACCGTGTTTATGTATAGCAAGAAATTTCATAGCGTGAATTCCAAAGTGACAACTATTAATCTTGGAAACTACTTAGACTTTGGAATGGTTGAAATATGGTGCTTTTCTGTCACCAAGTTCCGGTATGTTATGGATGTGCGCGACGATTGGCTTTTCTTTTATTTATTTTATTCAGCAAGTTATTTTGCACAAAAAGTACCTTGTTCAACCAGCTTTTCACAGGATGGGCCTGTCCCGTGCCTTTTTACATTATCGGACTGAAAAGGCTGCTTTCTTTGATATGGTGAATGGGAGACGACGTGGGGACAAAGGGAAGGACAATAAAATGGCAGCTGCTACATTGTGAGAGATTGAGAGCCCGACTCATTTGTATTGTCTAAATTGATGCAACAGATTTGCAGCTTTTGTTTTCATTTACCATAAGGATCTTTACCCTACTATAAAAAACACACA
Organism: Spea bombifrons; assembly: GCF_027358695.1. NCBI lineage: Eukaryota > Metazoa > Chordata > Amphibia > Anura > Pelobatidae > Spea > Spea bombifrons. Next base: position 32,858,959 of record NC_071087.1, on the reverse strand, counting down.
TGTATTGTGTGCGGACCCTTTTCACACTTGCGCTTGGTAGAGAAATGAATTTGGATGAGGAAATAGTGAAGTTACACCAAAATAACATTTATTGAAGAATTACCAGTCTGCGGGGATGGCTCTAGATTTCAAAGGACTCTGGGGAAGCTTCACAAAAAATCTTTAAAAAAGTCTAGTTTTTAGTTTTTTGTTTGTTTTTTTTAAATAGAATATTGTCCTACTGGTGGCCTATGGCTTGGGGGATTGATGCGGTCCAGAGCCTGCCCAGTAAGCTCAAACCTTCATATCATTAATTTACAAAAAACAAGTCCATTCCTCTAGGATTCTGGACTCCTCGGCTGTAAACCAACACAGAGAATTATTTCAGTTGTCATTCGATTGTGTCATTATGAAATCTGTTCCGCTTAAAATCAATGAACATACCCTAAATGAATTTTCCTCAAGACAGGGAGAAAATATGACATCATGCTTTCTGAGAAATTAGCTCATTATGCCGACATACAAAAAGAAAGTACACAGTGGTTAATCCGTATGGGCAGATTGGATATGGAGGGACTTTTTTGGGCTCTCGCGCAATGCATATTGTACTGATATTAAGGTGCTTCGTGCATACTTGCTGATTCACTAGTGTGCTGGAGGGCCGGGGGCTGCGGCGTGAGCCTGACGCGTGGGTTACGGCCGTGGAGCTGGGAAACGACTGGGTTTCACCCAGAGTCTAATACTGAGATGCTGCTTCCCAGGGCTCTGTTTTAGATTGGGGAGCGGTGTTCGGTCACACACCATGCCAAGACTTTGCCTCCTCATTGCCTGGCTAATGCTAGCCCTATCCCCATGTGGCCCAGCACTCTTATGGCCGTCACCCCGCTCCTGCCTCCCATAAAGAGCAGGAGCCCTGCACACGTTATCATTGAAAGCGCCTTGCGATTCCTATTGATCTGCGAGCATTTCGTTCTCTGTTAATTCATTAGGTCGTTTTATCAGCTGGTGCCACCACCGGGACATGCCGTTTCCCTCCTTTCCTTTCCTTTCTCCTGATATTTCTAATTTCCCTGCACTGCGTATATTCTATAACATAGACCACTATATCCGTGCATATGTCTTAGCAGTGATTATGACGAACGTGGCATTTAAAAAAGAATTTAAGCATGGAAGCATATGATTGATGACGAGCATCTATTTTTTTATAATAAACACAAATATATCTCGAATTAGACAAATGAAAACAATAATAATGCGACTTGGGGATAACAGCGTCCTTTTGAGAACAAACGTGAGCTGTTTTAGCCGTGCCCCATAAAGCACGGAGCGCTGATGTTAATAATGAGCTTTAAAAATAGACAATGATGCGCATCGTTAAATTCCAGGGTTTTATCTTTAAAGTACAAGCGAGTTCAATTATTACATTTTAGTGAAAAGCAATAACATTCCTTTAAAATGCTTAACTTTAAAGAACATCTGCCGCTTAACCTAAATCCTATGTTTTACGTGTTAAGTAAAGCCATGAAGCTGTGTTTACACTTAATCAGAATACACGTATTAAAAAAGCAAACGTGTATATGCAGTAGAGGAACTTTCTTTCCTGTATGGCTTTCTTCTCGTTGTCTGCTCTCTCGTTGCTGATTGTCGTTTGTTGGTTTAAGCAGGAGATGGGGGATAACTCTAGAACAGAAATCGATAAGACAGATTCAGATCTCCTCTTTCTTGAGGGGTGTATTCAAACTAAACAGGTTTTATTCGCTAAAGAAAGGTGTTGGCAAGGAAGTTTGCAGGTGACCCTGCATAAAGCATATTGAAATCAACGAGACTAATTGAACATCAACCCGCTGCATTCTTGCTGAAGAACTTGGCAAGATGGCTCCTCTAATGCTCTGTGTTCAAAGTAACTCCCTTGCAAACTGTCTTTCCACCTCCCACTTTTGTGAATAAGCCCCATAACTGAGAAAATCACAAAGAATGAATGAATGAATGAATAAATGAATGATGTGTGTGTATGGAAAAGTTTAGCAGCGTTATGTATGTTGTGCTTGGTATTATGTGTGGTAATGGTTTATTAACCAAAGATGGTCCCTTCACCATCAGATGAAATATTTCCCCTCATTGGCCAGTGCAGAAGCTCCAGACAGATTGTCCAGTTTGGGCTTCTGCTCAACCGATATTATTATATTTTATTTATATGGCAAAAACAATTTACTCCCTGCTTTAGAAATTACAGACTAAGACCAAGAGTTACATTCGATAAAAGAAGCCTCTACCTATTCTTGGAAATTCTTTCACCGGTTGAATCCTGGAAGAAAATGGAAAGCTGGACTCAAGGCTCCGAACTCTTTCTTTTGGGAATGCTCTAATAATGGCATTTAAATGTTTCTATACAAACACTGTGACATGGGAACATCTCTTCTTTAAGGGTTGCTAGGTATTGCCAGACATGTAAAGCTCGCTAGAATATTAGAATTAGTAAATAAGAGATTTTCTAAGATACAAGTTTTTTCCCCATTGCTGTGTTTGGCGTGTCATTTTAATAATAATAATAATAATTGCCCCAGTGCTATCATGTTTTTATTGATTTGTTTCTTTTTGTCATCTTAGCTACCCCAGACGCCTAAGTTAATTTTATTAAGGTGGGACAGTGACACCAACGTAATGTCTTCCAAGATGGAGGACAAACTTCAGTGACGCATAAAACTATATAAAGACTCCTAATTCTATGTACTTGAAAGTTGGTTTAATAGTAAGCCGGATCAGAGCTTTCCTGTAAAGTCGGTGTCTGTGAATGTGCTGGCCGGTGGTCCCGAGGCACTCGGAATGTGTGTCCCGGGAATACGCTGCTGCTGCATAGCGGTTTTCTCAGATAAGATTGGTATGTACATGCTCCCGGGTTTAACACAAGCACAAAAACACAATCCTATGCCAAGATTTTTGAAGGCATTTTCGAGAAATATAGCTTAATATAGCTCAAAGTTCCTTCCAGCAAGTCAACTTTTCTTCCTTTCCGTTAAATCTAAATGTTGAAATAGAAACCACAGCTTGTAAGTTTGCACTAGCATTATGCCACCTGTATAATTCAATAGAGTATCATATAGATTCATCATATAGATCAAGAAGAAAAAAAAAGGCCATCACTCCTGTTTCGTTTTATGCCTGCGCTCCACTCAAATTGCTTCGTTTTAAATTGCCTTACAGCGGATGAGTTGCGCTTAGGTAAAATATTTGTGTAATCGGCTGTCGTTTAATCCCCCAAAGGCTTTTGCGCTCCGTTTCTCTGTGATTCTGTTGCTGTCGAGCTCGAATGGCTGTGAATAATGCATTTTAAGTCAATAAAGCAATTAGACCGAGCATAGTCTAAATAACGGCGATAACCCACCCTAAACCGTTTCCCCAGTGCGCCCGCTCACTCCGTACATGATGATGGCCATCGCACGGGCTTTCTCAAGTGTGTGTGTGTGTGTGTGTGTGTGTGTGTATGTATGTGTATATATATATATATATATATATATATATATATATATACATATATATATGTATATGTATGACTAAATAATACATGCACAATCTGCTTGGTTAAAGCGTGAGCTTTCCTTTTTCTAAAAATATACATATATTTTGTGCGCCAGATGAGAGTTCCTTCTCCTTTAGTTTCATCCGAGTCATGCCCTTTACTAAGAAACCACATCTTCAGCGCCATGTATCGTGCTAAAATTAGAAGAATGTGATGGGCATGTTTCACAATGTTTTTAGTTCCTACATAAAAAAAAAATGCATATAAAACAAAACAAAAACCTCATATTAGGCCACACGACTAAAAATATGTATGTTGCTATTTGTTGCTTAAGAAACATATTTTTGACCTGCTAGGGTAGAGGTTTTATCTTCCGGGCTCGTCTCAGGAGGAGGAAAAGTCTTCCGGTTACTTTTACCTATAACATGAACATTTTAACTAAAAGTAACCGCAGCACTTTTCCTCCTCGCTTCTTATCACTCGTTTCGCTAAAAGCTGGGCGCATGCCCCCGGCCCACCTGGATTTCCCTTCAGCAGCAACGACCCGAGGATGTTTGAGATAAAATGATAGGAGGTATATCTGAGAAAACGAGAGGGGAGAGATGAACGAAAATTAGATTAAATGAATTTGGCTATAAATAGCAGGGACTGGAGAAAAATGAAGGTACGTCGTCTTTTCTCACCTTTTGCAGGTAGGAATATAGATGTCCTCTTCGCTTCTGTAGAAGACTTCTCAGAGTTTACCGGCCATCTGGCAAATCTGATGGGATTATAGCTCCGAACACCCGGGCTGCGTGAGGCCGGTGCTTTTTAGCAGCGCCTCGAGGGATGGAATTTACCAATTAAGTTAATTCAGGATGTGCACTTATTATATTTGATTATGCTTTGCTGTATTACGATTCATCGGAATCCTTTCAGGAGAATTGATGAATAAGAATGAGTTACTGTTTTGTATGATTCATGGCTTTCTAATAGTTACAAGAGGTCTATAATTGTGTATCATGTATATATATCATATATATATATATATATAAGAAAACTTCATGAACGCTTTTAATAATTAATGCATTGAGATATATATATATATATATATATTTATATGATATTTATTATCACTATTGGATGCTGTATAGGTAGTAGCTGTGAGTTAATACTTTAAATCGTTAAAATTGCCCTAAATGCCAATTTAGTTAAGTATATTATACTCTGTTTGCCAGGTTATTCATATTATATTTTTATAGTATGTGGAAATTCCACTGATTTTTTTTGCTTGGAAACATTTTTTGAAACTTTGACACCTTTTAATCTACCTCTGACACTTGTTCAGCTTTTATGTTTTGGATCAATCAATCTATCTATATTTATATATCCATCTATCCACTATATATTGATAAACCCAATTTATTGTGTGCAGATTTACGCTTTGACCTTCTTTTCTCTGTGTGTTATGTGTGCACAAGACAAACAAGATGGCAGCTGGTGCTTAGTATCGCATATCCTGTGATGTCATCGTGACGCTGTTTATTGTTTCAATTGAACACCGGGTACTGTTCAGCAAAGCTAATATAGCTGGTGGTTCAGTTACGTTTACTTCGATGGGTTCTTTCCTTCTTCCCTTGAAATTTGATCTATGTGTGTGTGTATACATGTATGTAATAAAATCACACCAACATGTATATATATATATGTGCGTGTATATATATATATAATCTCTTATGGGGTTCACCTTGTATATGATCTTCCTTTCTACGTTTGACTTGGTAAACTGGCTTTATCCACAGGTGAGACTCGAAAACTCAAAGACGGCTATGAGATCATCTTTCCAGCGATGGAAATTTTTTGAGCATGTTACGTTTACTTGACTTTTGACTTTCTTCTCTATAAGTCATTTACTGACAAGTACAATTTCCAATATTTCCACTGAAACCAGTAACCCGAACTTTCCCCAACTGAATTATTCGCCGTGGAAAACTTTGCAGTGGGAAGTGGAATGTGGTTTTGCGTTTAGTGCGGTGAGATTTTTCTTCTGTGCTTAAAGGAGCGCTCTGACCCTTTCTTCATGTTTGATGCCTGTTCGAGTTGCTTTGGCACGGACTCTGTTGTATTCTGCTGCATAGTTATTGGATTTATTCTCTCATCAAACTCCTCCCCCAGCTGCCTCTGCTGAAAGCGCGGAGCATACTGTAATATGCTTTTTTTTTTTTTTAATTTATTTAGTACTTTAATATGCATTTTTTACCTAACTCCCCCCTCCCCCGCTGAAGATTCTGCAGCTCCAGAGCAGCATTGTACTGCCCCTTCTATCCTCAACCATTTACACCACTGGCGGAGAGTACCTGTGCATGCGCATTGCAGAACAGGAGATGATTCTCATTCAATGCATGTAGCTGCGGAGGTGAGCAGGTATAAGGTTAAGGCTCCTATGTTTTTTTGGTTGACATCTAGAACCCTATAATTTGTCAACCCCTGCACTAGAGTACATACGATGGCTGAATTGCACCTTTAAATGAGACAGACGTCTCCTATTCTAACCCCAAATAGAATAAGGTTATATGCTCCAATTTGCATGCAGTAAAATGTGCTGGAGTCCGTGGAGTGTAGATTTTGTTTTGGAAATGGTAGAAGCACTCGTGTGTGTGTACGTACGTGTGTGTGTGTGTGTGTACGTGTGTGTGTGTGTGTACGTACGTGTGTGTGTGTACGTACACGCATGTATGCATGCGCACACACACACACTGTGTTGGTTAATATTATAATTCACTCATTCTGATGTCTGAAGTACTGGTATTTGCAAGAAGCTTTTAATATATATTTCTGCATCCATTTTTATCATTATAATTAGGACCATAGGTTGGCTTCCCATTGGTCGAGGGGCTGCACGCATCCAGTCCTGGTGGTGTTGGTTTATTTACATTCTAACACTTAAGAATAATTGATGCTGCTGGAGAAAAACCCCAGACCTCTTTGTACGTAAGTTAGCTACTCGTATGCAGAATCTTAATGCTTCTGATCGCAGTGCTTCAAGCAGGTGCCCTGTCTATAAGGAATACTCATCTTAGATGTTGTTCTCTATATACAACAATAGTTAATCCGGAAATGCTTAAACTGTACAAAAGCTCAAAGCAGCTAATTGCTAAAATGTGTTATCAGAGCTGCCGCTTAAAACGCTCCACCGTATCACACCTTGACCTCGGCGTAATCGAGCTTTATACATAGGAGACCCGTTACAAGCGGCTGGCGGAGAGTAGTAATATGTAGATGAAGTGGTTGCTCTTTGTTCCTGCAAATGCACGACACGCAGGCTCTGTATGCAGCTGCATTCGCACGCCGCTGGCCAGCAGGCGATGTCTCTGCCACCTAGTGCTGAAAGCAGGCAGCTTTTTTTTTTCTTTTTATTCTTTCTCTATAGAGCTAGAGTGTCTTGCTGAGTTGAGACCCCTGCCAGTGAGCTTGAATGGTGGGGTTTTGATGGGCCCAATCGTGATTTCACAATCTAAGTAAATCGTCTGGCTAGTTGAAACAAAAATCATATAATCCCTTAAATCCTCCGTAGAATCCTCTTTCTGACTCTTCATATGTGTGACATTTTCCAATGCTTTCTTCTTTGTTCACCAAATGTTGGCTTTAAAAATCTCAAGACTTTCAGCTCGGAGAGTTCACTCTGTCAAGAACTTCAGGGATTTCTCATCTGGGGGTCTCACTCTTGGGGTCTCTACCAAATACTGAAGTTGAGCAGGCGTTGAGGCCTGTGATCAGTTGGGAATGGCTCCAAGTAAATCAATGAACAAACAGTTCAGTCAAGGCGTGCAAAGTAATTGAGGTTTTTCACACGCGTTAGTGTTGCTGTCCCACCTACTCTACTAAATTTGACACTTTTCTAACCCAATGCAACATTAGAAGCATTATTCCTAGGACCTAGTTAAATGCCCGTAAAACATTTTGCTGGGATCACTTGTCATGCAACACAAGCAAGAAACTGGAAAGGCTTCTAAAGGGCTTTTGTGTTTTAATGTAATTAAACCTGGAGAGGAACAAATACAATGACAGGTCTGCTAAGCGTTCTAAAGAGAACAATCAGTATTTTGTCTACGCAGAACAGCACCTTTAAACCTATCATAGAAAAACATATTTGCCACTACTGGATTATTTTGAGGCCATGTGAAATGTGTAAGATTTTAGCGAGATTTTAAGATCTTTATTTTTTTTAAATAAACATATGATATTCTTTTGAATTGTCCGGTGCCTTAAAGATGTTAAACGTTAAATTCAGCGCAGTCTTGGTGTTCCGCTTGGTCTCTGCTGCATGAGGGAGAGCGTTTTCTGTTTTTATATTTATATATTGGGATCCTATTTATGAATATTATGACTATTGATCTGGCTTATTTATTATTTGTTTTATATAGCACTGTCATATTGCGCAATGCTGTACAATGGGTGAACTGGACATAAGTCATATATAACATAACAATATAACTTACACAAACAGAGGAGGAGGCATGTATTAGGAAAGATTGAAATGATCTATAGGTGTCCTCGCTTCTATAATTACTTTATTATAATGCAATGTATTTTTTAGAGGGCAGTGGCCTGCAGGCATTGTGTGCCCAAGCATTTTGCTTGCACAGCCTTTTGTAGAGGAGACAAAACCCGCAGAATGTGGTTACACCACACGTTCTCCGTGTACGGAAGTGAAACCCCTGCGTGTTCGTGGTACCCGCAAAGCATGCGGTTGTTCTAAGAATCAATGAAGAAGTGGGGAAGAACGGCTTCTTTATTTCTCCTACTGCTATCACATGGTCACGATTAATGAAATGTTGCTTGCATGCTACAAACATATGACTTTTAACCTAAGAAATGGCAACAACACACCTCTTCCTCAAAACAGTTCTCCTTTATATATAAGCCTTATTGCTGTGTTTTTAAAGAGGACACTTAGATCCTTTTTCACGTTATTAAAGATCACTTAATGTCAGTGTACGGGAATACGAGATGGGCCAAATAGTTCCGATCTGCAGTCAAGTTCCTCAATGTATATACATTTCTAAGAAACGGTTTAACATAGCAAGATCAGCTATTTCTTTTAAAATGTCACGAGATAAAACCTAAGCTCGGATCCCATAGCTGTGTCCAGTAGAACCAAGATGCAAGAATACTTACTGCTAGTCAGTAGATCAACTTTTTGTATAAGAGGCAGAAAGAGCTAAGCGCACCTAACATGTATACAACAATTAAAACACGGCATCTCGTATAAAAAGACGCCATTAACCAAAGGGGTAATAAAAAAAAAAAAACCCTACCACACATGTTAAATAGTGTTTTTATGTGAGGTTGTAAAATGGATACAATCACTTATTTGGCATGGAAAGGGTCAGTACCAGTCACTCCGCTCACACCTCTGGTGGTATGGAAAGGGTTAATACTTTCTTTATTTTTTTTTTGGCTTGCTTTCTGTGTTTTGCTTTAGCCATGTAGGATTACCTTGGAGAGGAAGTCATATACATCGTCCGGGGACCTGTTTCCTTGGTGAGACGATCGTCACTGTCCTTGGAGGACAAGAGACACTTTGTATGTTTCTCTAGATCGCTCGTTTGTTTTAACGGGAGAATGATGCAAACCTACGGGTTTCTTTGCTCATCCTGCGGCGTAGAATTGACCAAACAATTAGTTAGGATGAAGGATCTTTAATTTCCCTAGATACATTTTCATTCTAAAACCTAATGTTTTTGTTCCATTTGCCCAGGTACAGTGATTACCCTTCTCATATGTTTAACCCCTTAATGACAAAGCCCGTACATGTACGGGCTCAAAATGCATTGCTTTCAATGGGTTGAGGGACGGCCCATTGTCCTTAAGGTGTTAAAATGGCTTATTAAGTAAATAAATACTCCTACATCAAAGTGGTTCTGTTACTTTAAGGAGCGGAAGAAGTCTACCGGGATGAAACATGTATTTTCCCAATTGGCAGACTGTTAACAAGGATCCCAAACTAGAAGGAATTTTACTTAAAAGGATGAATTAGAATTTCGATATAGATTAAAGTGCTGAAAGTCGCATTACTAGAACTGGTCTATTATTATTACTGCATGGTTTTTAAAGCATTTTCCCCAATACGCAGAAGGAGGAAAAATTATTTGGCAGATTTCTTCAAACGAGAAATGTGTTGCATGGCATCTGCACGTGAGCCGGTGCCAGAAACGCGCTGCTCGGTAACGTCCATGAAATCTATTTGCCCGTTTAAAACAGCAGACGTTCCGTTTTGTATTAACAGCAGGGTGGCCGTGGAGTATTTGTGTCTAAGTGCCGCCAGGCTATATTAAGCAAATTGGCTGCTTCGGGTATCTCTGCAAAACCAATTTACAGGAAAGAGGGATGCAGTTACTAAACGGTTCATTTAACAGGGTTCGCTATACATTATGTCCTGTTGTGCTCTTCAAAGAGGACTGATTTTGCCTTAAAAAAATTCATTGTAAATTGGGAAGAGTTCTAAAAATAAATTAAATACATTTAAAAAAAAATAATAATGGGTATAGACGGTGGGCTGAGGACAAAGAAAACGCATAAGCATCCAGTCTCATTTAGGTCCTCCCAGTCCTACCCCTGTCTCTACTAGACACATGCCATGCACTTCTCCCTTTGCATTCAATGCGTTTGCCAACTGGGGGGGGGTTTATGGGGGTGAGAAGGTGAGCCTCATTTTGTACCTTCTGCTGACCAGAATGCAAGCAAATAAATGTTTCACAAAATAGTATTATACATTGTGTGAGTATTTGCAGGTCCATGGCATACCATTAACCGATTAAGTGCCTGCTTAGGGGGCCCAATGGTGTAAAGGCCCCTTTGAGTATGAAGGAGAAGTAGTAAGTGTGATATTAGCATATCATATCTCATAAAGAATTGTGAAATTGTGATTGTGTGTTCCTTAGTTTATACATAGTTATTTTATTGTTACTTGTGGGGAAAATATATAATATCTTTTATAAAGTTTTATTTTTGCTTACACATTAGCCAGTAAAATGGTAAATGTGTAATACAAAGGCGTTTCCCTTCTAAAGGGGTGTTTTTATTTTTATTATTATTATGAAGTAAATGACCAGTGCTATCTATCATAGAGTTTCCTAACTTTTTTCAGTAGCTATTGTGGAGAGCACGATTCTTAGCCTTCATGTTTGCATTGAATGTCTCTGACACCGGAAGAGTCCCTCTAAAAGCTATGGAGTCTTTATGTATTACAGCAACGAGGCAGAAACTGTTAGCATTTTGATTTTAGTTTTCTTTTGTAGACACTGCAGGCCCCTATTTCTTCAATTAGAAAGTGCCCCAGAATAAAAGGAATATTTTACTTAGTAAAAAATATCCCTGGCACTGGAATAATGTTTTTAGATAGTCTTATTAGTTGTCCCTCAAGGTGGGTTAATTACATGCCCTTCAAATTGGGAGATAAAAAAATGCCCCCCTTGTATTTTCTTTCCCCATTTTTGGTGTCTGATATCGGTTGGATTTAATGTAATAAATATGAATACCTCTAGCATGCAATTACTAGCTTGAAAAAGGAGAGCAACAAAGGAATTCCAATTTTCTTTGACGTGAAAAGTAGCAGACTGCCATCTTGTGGTCATGTGGTGCAAGTACTACTTTCTACTATTGCTTCTTGCAGTGTTTTGTTTTATCTTTCATGAGTCTTTTGGATAGTTTTTTTTTTAAATCTCTTTTCAAAGCAGTTTGCTGTCCGTGACAGCCTCGGTAGAGATGAATGCATATTGCATCATGAGTACTTAATCACTCATTAAAAACTAGGGGGGATATTCAGCATTTGAGGCAGTAGCTGTTGCTGCCATATTCCTCCGTGGTCTGATAATTCTTTCCACAACACATGCAACGTTTATCTGGAGTGTCCCATTGTAGGCAAATCTTACCCTGTTGCATTGAAAAATAAATGCTGCAGATATGAAAATAAATGCTGCAGATACCGTTCATACAGGTAGATGAATACTGATCATGGGACCCTTCATAAATCATGTTAATTAATAATATACATGTTAACTGAATCGCTCTTCAATAAATATAACTTTGAGAGATTTTTCTAACGTCGGTGATCTCCACCCTGTGGATTTTTGTAATGTTTTTGCTCAGTGAAATATGCGGTGACATGTAGAATCTTTCTGAAAACGAGTTATTACAGTAGAGGATTTTTAGAGTATAAATGACACATTTGTATGGAATCTTTTTACAAAATACCCCCATGTGGGACATCACTCATCCTATCCTTAGGTGTGGGTTCCCAGTTTGCTCTCGGATATCCTTTTGTCAATTTGGAAGGACACCGGGTTGTTGGCCTGGTGTGACCTGTATACAGATGCAGTCACTAATAGGGCCCCAGCATGCCCCCCAGTATTGCTTTATGCAGCGCCGGTGTACAATATGTCAATATATTGGGCCTGCAGTTATCTGCTTTATAAATTGTGCAGATATGACTATTTTTGGTGTAGAAGCTGTGTTCTCCTACTTCACGATTTCTCATTTTCCCAGTAATGAGACTGGTGACTGCAGGACTCTGCTGGAAGCATTGGATTAGTCAATAAACCCAGAGTTTCTATCCCGGCGGGGGGCCTTCCCGTTTGCTTTCTGTATTGAAGACCACCCAGTGATAGCAGCAGGAGGGTTCATGGAAAAACCCTAAAGGTCTGGAGAACCAGGTTCTCTCTTCCCCGGTCTCTCGAAATCCCGTGGTTCTTCTCCAAGTAATGAATCTTCTAATTCTGCTTAACAACTGGTCGATCAGTTGCCTTTTGCTGCAGAGATTGTGTTGAAACTGCTCATCACGATGGGGTAATATCTGGTGAACGTTGCAAATACTGTCATAGACAGACGGCACACTTTATGAACAATGGAAATAACTGACTGACTCCAAGACAAGATTGAGTTCTTCCGTGTGACATTTTGCCATTGACGCTCGTCAATCATGTTACCAATACACAGTTGTATGGCGGTAACAAATGTATATGTTGTCTTGCTACCCTGAGAATGATTGCCACATTTCAGTTAGTTTTATCAAGCAATTGCTTTAGTTTATTTGCCTCCTGAAGCATCCAGACAGACATAGGGGATTATATATCACTTGGCTGTCATGATGCACAGTGGTCCCCATAGCAAACTCTTGTGGTCTAGCTGGCGGTGTCTTCTTCTTCCAGTAACGGCTATGCGGTTAGATGACAGCCGTTTTCTCTTCACTCTTTCGTGTGTTCCTGTGTCTGCCGGATGGTGTCCCTTTAGAGCGCGCAGACTGCATGGCTGAGTGAGTGTAATCGCGTTAGAGCTCACTGCTGGATTCTGGATTGCGTAATCCTGCCAGGGTTGCCCGTAGCAACCTCGAAATGATTTTCTAGGATAGCGAAGTCATTCAGGGCAATATCGGGCTGCGATTTGTCTTTTCTGTTTCAGCAAGGAGATGCTGCTTTAATAAAAATAAAACCGGCCTTGCCCATAAAAATGTCCGAGTAGCGAGTTTTTATCTTTTATTTCTGGCAGGATAATCGTTTTGATCTTTGAATTATGCGTGTGGGGAAAAGAGCAGGTGCGATACTTTTAATAGCGGTTGCCATGAGGAGACGCCTTTCAGGACCTGAGGCTGTATTTGAATGCTAACTATGCGTTTCATTTGGATCTCCCCTCCGCTCGGCTGTCATATCTCACAAGCCTCTTCAGGTTTTTAATGTCTCTATTCCGCTGAAGTCACCCAGGCTGCAGACAGACACTTCATTTTATATAAATTCCAGAATTCATCAGGAAAATACATCTGTTATACATTTATTGGGAACAATACTTGGGATTATTGAAGAATTCACTTTAATGAATTTAAATATTATTTAAATTAATTTCTGCACATATTGTGGTGTTGTTTGTAAATTTTGCGCAGCACTTTATTTCTTTGTTTTGAATACTTGGGATTTTATTGCACCCAGGATCACCGGTATCCCTTTTCATCTCCTTTAGATTGTAAACTCCTGTAACCAGAGTATCTATAATTTGCTGTTTTATTGATTGCGCACACACGTAGTAGATCCCTTAAAGGCTTTGGTTGGTGAGCCAAATGCCCCAGAAACAAGGGGATCCACATTGCAAGAGTCCAAACTTTGTAACAGTTGGAGGTGGATCGGCTTTGGTCTATGCTTCCTCTCTTGCAAGCAATTAGTCTCGAGCCAGCGATGCTCCGTGTAGGTTTCACAGTGTTAATACAGTGATGGAATGTAAGTATAGGGCAGAAATCAATTAATTTGCTAGGGATCTAGAAGCCAGCTAAAAAATGTAGGAGCCGGGTTACACCCCTCCCCAATGATACTAATTAACATACTAACATATGTACAAAAACATTAACATACTTGCACATACACACGTGCTAACTCTCACAGTAACATGCTTGCGTACGCACAGATACTAACACACTCATTTTTTTATCCCTTTACCTTTGCTGGCTCAGGACAGCTCTTTGCTGTGTGTTCCCTCTGCTTGTGTCTGAACGCTGGGAAATTACGTAAAAAAAATTAAATAATAATAAAAAATACATATATATATATATATATATATATATACACTCAGCGGTGCTGCCTTTGGGGACCCCCGCTGGATGCTAAGGTGCACATTGTACTTTCATACAGTTAACCCATAGGTGCCAGGAACTGATTTATTGTCGCCCTGGCGCCTGAGGTTTGTCCTGGTATAGGAGATGGTAAAAAAGCAATCCTGAGCATAGGACAAAATGATTAACCGGGCAAAGTGTTGGGGTTTTTTTTTTTTTGTAGAAAACCAAATGGTCAAACATTGCTGTCAAATTCTGTGCTTGTGTGTTGATTTATTGTGATAATTTCTAGCACTTTTTAAGAAGAATCTAAAAATCAGTGACCTTACCGGCTGGTCCTTTTGAGATGCCTGTGACACGCAGCAGACTATTTTTCTCTAGCAAGTTAAAAATATATAGACGTGAAAACCCTCCCCACAAATGCCTGATGATCTAATGATCTATCTTTACGTTTAAGAATACCCCAGACTGCTTGTCCTATTTTAATTGTAACGTTGATGCTGTGTATGACAATGTATTGAGTCATGCTGATGTGCAATATTTCCAAAGCCGCGATTCTTCATTTTCTATTCGTCTTTACAAGTCTCAGGAGGGGTATTGCCATTTTTGACCTGTGTCTTAGTGACGATTGCGATGCCTCCCCTTGCTGTTCTGTTGAAGTTGAAGACTGTTTCTCTAGAGAAATGTTCGTATTTAAGCTTTTTGACAGTCGGGCCTGTGTGTATAATTTCCCTTCTTCTTCCTTAGCTAAATAGCTAAGGATTCTTGTATTATAATCTATCCTTGTAAGCATGTGTGACTGCAGAGTGCTCGGATATTTACCCACCGACCACAGCCAAGCCACGTATCGCCACATAATACAAAATGCGTTGTGCTTTGATTAATATTGAAATGAAACCTTAAGGCTCTTCGACTGCTTCTTGTAGATGTTAAGGGACACTTTAATGCATATGATAATGGAGGAGCCCATTTAAAATGTACATAGTGGCCCCTTACAGGATGCCCCCATGTGCCCTTTTACCTACCCCCAGGTATGAAATCTAACATTGAACCTGTGGCCAATGACATGTTGCAGTTTAGTGAAAGTCCCAGTGGGGGATAGGAGTGACATGTCATGACAATATTATAGTAAATGATCATCGTGTGATTGTAGACTGTGCCACGTGTGACAATATTTCTTTCTTTTGACAGGATCTGGAGATTGTGTATTCGTATCTTCATGGAATGGAAGCTCTGTCTAATCTTAGAGAGCACCAGTTAAGGTATGGTACCTTCTACTATTTTAATGTTTCTTTAGTTTGTAGCTCCACTCTGAAATCATTTCTAAATCATTGATTATTAAAGCATTACGGTCATCACACTCTTCTCTTTGGAACGCCATAGTATTCATATAAGCTTTGTTGATGAGCGCCTTCCCTTTGCTGTCATGGGCACAGAAGGGGCAAGTTTAGGATCATTGCTGTACCCATCTACAAAGGGAAATGCAGTGCTGGTCAAGGTAGTCATCCTTCTATTGCCATGTGTGTAAGCATGCGCTCCACCACAGTGCTCCCAACTGGCTGATATAAAGAGGCAACGGCTGAGTAACTAGCCAGCATTTTGTATCTATGGGACTGCGGGGATATGCCTACTTCTTCTTCTTTTCTTTATTGTTATGATTGGTGCAAGAAACTGAGTGCGTTTCAATTGCTATGTGAGTAAAAAAGAGACCGCATTTCAATAAGAAACCCAACATCTGCCGGCTGACATCGCTCAGCTGGCAGCAGCAGTGAGTTCCCCTCTCCATGCCATCGGCACCCTGGCACTGCTGGACTAGCCGCTTTGTCACACTAAAACAAGCAACAGCAGGTTGAGTATAATTTAAGAAATAGACCTCTAAAGAAATCATAAAAGTCTGGCAAGACTGTGTGCCTCAGGGTTCTTTTGGGACGCGCTTCCTTTAAGTATTCATTTGCTACTTATTATATAGACATGCGGTTTGCCTTGTAATTCAGCATCATACGTGCACCAGCAGTTATCTGTCCCTCCAAGGTTTGGATTTTAACAGCTTATTGCCGTCTCGTTTCTGCACTTTTTTTTCTTCTATTACTATTTCTGCAACTCTCTGCTTTTTAAAGCCCCCTCTTTAAGAAAATGTTGTAGGCCACCCAAAAAAGCATACCATCTCTGTTATTTTGGTGAATGGAACCGAAGTGTCGTAGATGTGACAAAGCAGCGAGCTCTTGTCAAAAACATCACTTTTTTGATGCAAAGAACATTTTTCTCAGGGGCTAACCTTTTGTTCGCAGCCGAATCTTTTCAGACTTCACCTGGATCGTTGACAGTTCAGAGCGCTCTATATCCTAAATGTCCGTCTTTGCCTGGGCATCCATCAGACAGCACTGACACAAGAATAATTATGCCTTCCATTGGTAGGGTAATCTTGTGTGCTGTTAATACACCATGGATTTTTTTCTGTCCTGCTTTTGGTATGCAGGATATTTGCCCTTCCCGCCAGTAGTGCCCCACATGGACTTCCAGAAAGGTCTGTGGCCCATGAATTGTGGGACTATGTTGCCTCCAGATGCCATCTGGTACAAACCTTGATCTATCTGTTATGGTGGCACCTCACTCCAGTAGTCTTCTAGACTCTAGAGTGTCATTTTGGGTCTCTATTGTATGGTAGCCCAGGTTGTGACATTTGGTACCATAGCATCATCAATTTTATGTACAGGAAGACAAGCCTAATTAAATGGTGCTTTTTGTGTGTACCCAAGAGTTTTCTTGATGTGTTTTGCTACTTTTGTGTTTCTCTCCAGATAATCCCATCAATTTTTCCCATCAATAATTTTTCCCATTTTATTTTTTTTTTTTTTATGTGAATCCCCTCACCTTCGAGGTTCATCCATGGGACCCCAATTATTTAAGGTGGCATTTGCACAGGGAGAGTTTTTTCCCCTTGCATGTTAATGATTAGGCTCAAAATAACGCAAGATATGAAGCTTTTCTCAGCTTTTCTTTTGATGCGTTTTTTCTGTAATTAAACTGAAAAGAACAGAAAGCAATTGGGTTGGCTAGGACACCAAATTACATATAATCAGCGAGTGCAATTAAAGGCAGTGTGTGGGTTGCATGAGTCATTTGGCAGGTTCCATTTTATTTTGTTACCTGGCACAGTTTTCAGCTCGTAAGTTTATATTAATTTGATTCCGCTTTCTTTGCTAACATCCTATAATCGTTTTAACACCAAGTAATTTTATGGAGGTTGTGTAATCTCTAACTTGATGTTAGTAGTTCTTCTTATGTTTGTATAGCTGGGGTATGTGCATAGCCAATATGAGCCAACGAGGTGTAGAGACTTGTGGGTAGAGTAACACTATTTTCACAGTTGACAAGGGTGACAACATAGTATGAACAAGAGTAAGTCCATGGATACATCCAATACCCCCACCAAACACTATAAACTAAAATATCGCCAGGTCGTATGCTATACACCAATGGCATGCTGTAGGAAGCACACCAACCACACCTGATGGGATCATACTACTTCACAGCCACCCCACAAGATAAACCAATCCTTTACATGTCCAGGGCTGAATATCTTCCATAACTAAACTAACCGTTACAAAAAGTATAAGAATGAGTAGTAGTACATTGACCCCGTGACTATATAAACATCAAAGATGTACAATCTAGACTGTGAACTCTTCCTTTAATGGATAAACCATTGAGGATATATAGAATTATATATATACAGAAATAAACCACTGTGTAAAATTTATGAACACAATTTAAATAGCCTTTGCCATCTGGGATTATCAGTATGTGTCATGCGTACCTCTCAAGTGGTCCTTAATCTCCCCGTCCCTCTTTCCTTATGTCCATCTTTTCTACTGTCTCAGAATGTTTGGAGTGTATTATCACAGTGTTCTACCGCCCTAAAACCAACAGCACAGGAAAAAGGAGCTGTTTTACCAACTAACTTGATGATCTGTCTGTTACAGATTGATGTGTGAAACTGTCCGATACGAACGACATGAAGCTAATGAAGTCTTGTACTAGTAAGTGTTTGTTTTTTTTCTCCCTTTAATTGACATTTTGATTTTTTTCTTGCATATAATAAGCCGTCAGGCTTTCATGTTGGCGTTGAAATTGCTTGTCAGAATGTTTTTTCTGTGTCCTTTAGTAAGCGCAGGCAGCACATTCTTAGCATGCCTTCTGTAATATACAGTTCTTCTGAAGGAGCTGCTTATCTGGGACTACATCTACCCTCTAGTGATGTGCGGTGTACTTCTTTATAAAAGGGGGAGCCGTCATATTTTTTATTACGTTAAACTCCGTATGATATATTAAAGATTTGAATGCACTTGAGTGTTAATATGAAAAGTGCTTCTGTCACTTAGTAATAGGCCGTATGTTAGAGCTGCCATCCAATTTGATTTTAAATTGCCGTGCGTCATACTTCTGATAAAGGTGTGATAGTAGCACGCCCGGGTTATACATGCCTAAGGGTTTGTCTGGCTAATGGTTAGGACCAGATGTTTGCCCCCCCCCCTCTTACAGGTTATAGAGGTATAGTCCAGGAAGTGCGTCCCAGCATCCTGTTCCATTATTATTAATAACAGTAGATTGCTTTTCAGAGCTTTGTTCAATTATTATCCGCGACTTTTCATTGTTACTTGTAACAAGAAGCAAGATTATGAAATAGTCATGACTTGTCATTTTATTGTGCAGGTGTCAATATAGAATGTTCAGAGCCAAATAATAAAATATATATATATATTTTATTCTGATCACATTTTCTAAACCATGTCCAGTGGCTGTCGATAAGTTGCCCTTATCTTTATCGTGCAGGATTCTGATAACGCTGCAGCTTCTGGTACAGGATTTTGATGAAATATTTAAGGCTGTATGAACGGGCTTCAGTAGATATGAGTGAGAGCAGGAATTATGGTGGGTGTATAAAAGAGAGGTGCATTCTGTGATTTAAGTGAAGTATCATGCCTGTCATACAGACGTTAGTGAAAAAAGCAACGTACAGGTTTGGATGAACCTGCTGTATGAATGCTTGGCATCTGTAAATAGCTTCCCATTAAAAGGCTTGCTTAGCGTGTAATGGTAGAATACTAGATACACATAATAGAGAACAAAGGGAACTTAACTTCATATCCATAGACAGTATATCATTATTCCATGCTTAATGAATGATGATGTCATAAGACATTGGATCGGAGCCTGACCTTTTAGCAGGATAGGTGTATTGAAGGAGAAAGAAATGTTCAGAATCTGAAACTAGAGGGTTTAGGAGACTTTGATGTAATGTAAGGAAGTTTTACTTTCAGTGGGTGGTAGATAAATGGAACAGCCTGTCATCAGAAGGGGTAGAGGCTAATACAGTGAGGGAGGTTAAACATGCATGGGATAGACATAAAGGTACACTGATACAAGACGACTGATGGGAAAAATGGGCAAACTAGATGAGCCAAATGCTTCTTATCTGCTGTTAAATTATATGTATAGAATATGTATCTTACACATTCACAAGTGCTCTTGTGTTCTTATATAGCACTAGAGCATATAATCTGTTGCAGATATCCACGTCCATCTTTGTGGCCAGCCCTGGAGCGAGTGTGAAGGGCCAGAAATGGACTACAGTAGCATACCTTGCTTTTTCTGTAAATATGAATTCAGAATGTAGAAGTAAAGAATTTTACGTACTATTTAATGGCATTTATTAAAGGAAAATCATAAGGGACTCTAATTGGCTACCTTGTCTGGAGCGTAGAAGGAGCAAGGCTATTTTCATCCTGCTGGGTTATTCTTTTTCTCGGATTTGGGAACCGAAGGCTAGAACTACTGCTTGGTGTAAATACATTCTCTAGGTTACTAAAGTCATTTGTTTTAGCCGCTTCTTGTCTCTCAGAATTGACAACTTGCTCTTTTCTAGTTGGGCTTTAGCGTGTTAAGATTTATTCAAAGGGTTAATCGTACCTCTCCTGTGATCACACTGCAGTGCAATCATGCATCATATACTGCTGTCTGTGTAATTTATTGCATTGGTCTTCAAATATCCCCAACAGGGCAGGTTTTCTGTTTCTTAGGATCTCAAGTGGCCTTTTTCATTAGCCCCGGTCTGATGACAGACTTTGTTTAACCCACCTGTGCTCATGCAAGGTAAAGCCGGAAAACTGTATCGTTAAGAGACCTTGAAAACCGGCCCTAAGGGGTTGTGTGTTAAACTGTCGCAATCTCAGGAGAAGTGTCAGCATTTTTTTCTACCGATACAACTTCTAAAGCACATCTTGTTTTCTTTATATGTGCTAGAAATCAGGTCTGTGAATAAAACGGTACACAATCGCATCATAAAATGTACATAATATATGTGTACTTGTTATATTGTTGCATGTGTATCTCAATTAGCTGCCGCACCCTATTCAGGGTTGTGGAATATGATGGCGCTATATAAAACAACAACTGATGATACTAGTAAGTTGCCATATCTCATCTGTATGTGCAAACACTTCTTTTGTTCTTGTTGCTAATATCTTAAGGGACGCGTAGTGTATGGCATTTGAAAAGGGCCATTGTTAGACGTATTGGTTAATTTGAAGAAATAGTTGAATGTTCTTTTCACGTAATTATGTTTGCATCTTATATATAAACTTTTCCCCCCACTTTCGTTCTTAAGAAGGTTAAGTTCAGTGCAGATTTGTCAACCCATTATCCACTGGAGCCAAAAAATAATAGTAATAACAATAAAAAGTCAAAAAGATTAAACAAGACTCTTGTAGAATTTATAGTAACGCTAGAATTGGGGCACGTGATTCAGCGTGCAGGAAAGGGGAAGTGTCAGCATACTAACTGTCAGGCGGACCTCTTTGTTCTCCTTGACAGTCCAAAAGCATTTGTGAAAGTCATCCAGCAGGATATTTAATAATGTATAAGACTGCCGCAGAAGGACTGTGCTCTATTGCTTTCTGACTCTCCCTGAAGGTGTATTATACCTTCTATTAAGCTGGCTGCTGGCAAAGTTCTACTGGCCTAATGCCAGCTCTGCACTGCAGTAAATCAGAACTTGTTGTTTACTGATCTACCAGGGACCATAGTTCCAGTGAAGAGTGGTTAGCGTCTGCTGGTACGCCAAATAAACCCAGGCTTCCAGTAGAAATGGTAGAGCTTATTATAGTGAAGGGGTGTTAAGCACACATGAGATGGGAATGAGGTTGAGGACCAATGTCCAACACAAGTTTGAGGTTCTACAACAGGCAAAGAACTTGGCTTACTAGATGGTTCTACAGCAGGCAAAGAACTTGGCTTACTAGATGGTTCTTATGTGCATCCACATTTTATATGACTAAAATACTGAATGATGTGTTAGTGCTCTATATATCTTATGTTACACTTCATTTAAAGATGACTCTGAAAAAGCTTACATGATGAGAGACCATAAGTTCAAATGTCTTGTTAGGGTAACATCACTTAGTGTCCACTAGGTGGAGAAACAAACTTAGATGTCAGGGACTGGTCCCTCAAACTTATTGTGAGGGTGCTATCAACAAATTGTTTGCACAGCCATGTAGTATATCTTGAACACCTTGTGCTGATTTCTAGCAGTTTGTTGCCTCCAAATGAAATATGGTCTTTGTTTTTTGTGCCCAGTTAAATTTGTCACATTGCAGTTTTATCTAAATTGTTTACACATTCTTGCAATTATCATGTATTTTGTTCTGTCTTTTTTTCCAGCCCCGATGATATTGGTACCTGCTGGTATATTCTTTTGTCTGGTTCTGTATTCATTAAAGAGTCCATGTTTCTTCCAAGGAGCAGGTAGGTCATTGTCTTCTATTATCTATTGTATTACCTTTAAATGGTTATCATTAGATACAGTAGATTGTAAGCTTGAAAGAGCAGGGTATTTTTCTCATTATGTAACACTGTGTCTTTATGTGTGTACATGTCATTGTTAACTTTGTGTGTTGTCAGTTCTAATATGATTCATTTTCACTATCCTCTACTGTAATAATGCTACAGAATGCTACAGTTGTCTTTCTATAATATGTATTATCATGATGGGTCCAGTAAACTGATTCACTTTTCTTATCACACAACATATGCACATAATCCCTAATAGTCCTTGGAATGTTTCAACAAGGCCAGGGCTGCGGTGTTTACTGGCCTAAGCCAACAGGTCCAGGGGAGGTCGCTGGTGGCAGCCAGGCAAACCCAGGGGTGTAGCCCTTTTGGTTTTCCAACTGGCATGGTTATGGCGCTCATCAAGGAGGACAGTGGCTGAAGAGGTAGCGAGTGGAGGGTGGCTGGGGCCATGCCTTGAGTCAGTCCAACGTAGCCCCCAACAAAATACATCACTGGTCCAGGGTGTGTTTACAGTTGATGGTTTACAACAACTTGACTAAAACGGTGGGTGGGGATGATAATTAATATGGTTAACTGGGGTTAAACTGTAAAACGGGGTGAAAGGAGCAGCGTCACATCCTATACAGGGTACCAAGCCCCTAGGAAATGATGTGATCTCACCTGCCAGTCCACTGATGTGAATTTTATGGGGGTTTTCTTTATCTAAAATTGGACTTACACCTCTTATGACAGCAGATCATCACGTGTAGTTTATAAAATACTCCATATGACGGTTTTATAGTCTTTGTTAGTACGGTATTATTCATTTAATCTTGCATCTACGCACGCGGTTACAATCTACCTGGTTCTGTTCCTTGTGTAGCTAGGAAAGCCTGCAGTTTGATTGATGAAGCGTATGCTCCACATATAGTATTAGCAGTCAGGAGGTACCTTGAATAAATTCATTGCCACAAGATAAATATTTTATGGAAAGCTTCTTAATCACTTTACAGAGAAAATGTTTCCGAACACAGACTAGATGAAGTGAATTGTCTCTTTCGCTGCAATATTAGCTCAGTCATTTCTGTGTCAGGTGTAGCAAGTTGCCTGTTTTGTGTGCTTGGATGCTATGTAGATATATATATATATATTTATTAGATATACTCTATCACACACACACTTTACCTTTCAAAATTCTGTCCATTACGTGAAATGGATCAGAAATACAGCGCAGATGTTGTTAATGTTGTAAATGACTATTGTAGCTGGAAACAGATGAAATATCTTCATAGGCATGCAGAGGCCCTTTATCAGCAGCCATCATTCATGTGTTCCAATGGCACGTTGCTATTCCAAGTTTTAGTGTGCAACCTTGTAGGCAGTTGTAAAAAAAATAAAAGATGTAAAGTTAGAATGCTTTTAAAAGCAGACATGTTAATAGTTTATTTTTATCACGTAACCTAAAACCATAATCGTATGCAAAAGCTAGAAATGTAGAAAAAGATATGCTGATGCTAGCAAATCCAAACGGTAAGAGTCCCCCATTTACAATGGAAACGTACATCACTAAGCAGACTGCACTTTGCTCTAGTGGGGCTGATATAATATCTATACTTTCTATACCTCATTGAAGCTACATTATTGCTTCAGTCAGGTAATCCCAATATATTCAGGGATGTGTGTGGCACATACGCTGCAGACTGTAAAATAAATGGGGTGGCAGCAGGTCAGTAGTCCGTAATTTAGAGGTGGACTTTAATGGCAGACATTTGAGTTATAAATCTCTCAAACACTGCATGTGGAAAGAGATGAATAGAGGCACAGCGGGACATCCCTAGTTCCCAGGAGCACTAAACTGTCTGAAGCCAAGCTTTCTAAAGATCTGAAGAACACTAGTGCAGTGCAGAAGAGAATTTGAGTGAGTGCTAGAAGAAGACTTTAAGATCACACATGAGAAAAGGTCAGTAAACAGAGGAGTCCTCAGTAGAGTATCTCGACTGAAGTGTGTGATGTTTTCTGTGGCGATGGGAAGGGAAATTGAACGTTTGATTGTGGTGAGTACTATGCAGATTTGAAAAGTAAACGTGAGAAGCTCTGAGATTGAGAAGGCATGTGAGCTTTCACAGACCTCCCTACGCTCACAATTTATTGTGCTGCAGAGAACTGAAAATCATTATGAAAGTTTAAAAGTAATTCACTAAAGGGAGAATTGTCAGGAGACTTTGCGGGAGAGCTGTGGTTTAACGCTCTCACTTCACTATTCGTTATGAAGGGCCACCAGTAGCTGGTTTCTCCACCAAGAAGTGCTGAGCTGGCCCGGTATAATGTATAATTCAGTGGGTAAAGAGACTGAAGCAATCTCTCTGATTTAACAATACATTATTTTCAGAAGCTCACTGGCTTTGGCTCCTCAGGTTATAGTAAAGTAACCTCATCCAAAGGTAACATTTAACAAAAACTAGAGACATTTGATATGTGTAATAAGTGCAATAAAATCATGCAAAGCAACATATGATCAAAGTAGAATTTTGCAATACACAGGTGATCTTAACGTAAAGTAAGGAAGAGTTTTAAGTTCATATTTTGCTGTACTTGTGACATTCCATTTCTAAATATATGACTGATAAATTTAAAAGAAAAGATGGGTTAACTCATGACATGGCTAGGAGGAGCAATTCCCCATTAAAGCCTCCTGTTCACTGGGTGATGTGTGGGTGATTTAATAAAGTACCTTCACGCTATGTGGTATCTCACCTCCTGATTTTTAATACGGAGGTGGAAGTACGGTGGTTCTCACTGCTTCTTTCTAACATCTCAATTCACTGGATCCTCCTTCCTTTTGTTTTGTCCCTAACAATGCATGTTAATAGTTACTAATTCCCTAAATACACTTTATTAGGCTAAACGTAGTGGCCAAATCAGTAATGTCTTTTCATGACTTGATGGTACTGTCCCCTTAATCTTCCAAACGGACAACACATGTTTGCTGTGTCCTTCAAAACAGTGGCGTATTATTAGCTGACTAGTTGTTGTTCCTCTAACGCGTTAGATCATAACAGGATGTTTGGCTGTGAATATTTATACAGTGTCTATAGATATTAGATGATTCATTGGCATAAACATACTCTAAAATCAAGATGGTGATTTTGTTATTTATTTTGTGCCTTTTTTATAAAACTAATTTTATCCACCACAAAAGAGAAAAAACACAAAATATTTAACAGGAAAATAGAGGTTGTCATAAGTCACTGATAATAAAGGCTTTAGTGAACGAACTGTAAAAAAGCGCAACATGTAAGACTACAGTGAGGGAATTTAAACATGCGTGAGATATCCTGAATCTAAGACAAGACCAAGGACTGAATAAGGTCGGAATGGCTTTATCTGGAAAGATCATTTCTTATCTGCCATCAACGTCTATGTTGCTGTTACCTCACAGGCTTCCTAAATATCTATGATAAAGGTTCTTCTCTTTCCCTGACCGCAGTTTGTCTCGGAGTTTGGCCAAGCTCTGACACAGATGGTCAGGCCTCTTTTTTTTTTTTTTTCTTGCGGGTGCCTCGCCAGAGTATAACCTGATTGCATTTACTTGCACTCAGGGGGTTAAGTATTGACATGTCATTCATGGCTTCAGTAGCATTTGGAACATTTTAGGGCATTTGACCTTGGAAGTAGAGATAGAAACCAACCATAAATACCCTTCTTTGCTCTTGAAGCACTACCACATAAATGGGAATTGATAATGAGCAGCTGTCAGGCAGCAGTTGAGCTCACGAATGTGGTATGCAGTAGCCGTGTACGTACAGCTTGTGCATCTCACATCCAGTCAAGAAGCCTTTGGCCCGCTGCGACAGGAAATTGGCCGAAACCGAAGACCTTTCATACAGTACAAGGGAAAAGAGTGAAAAACATCATTCTTAGTTGCTCTTGCAGTTAAGGTGTTGTTGAAGTGCACGCAGTTGGTTCAGGAAATAGGTGCCACTGATGGCTAATGACAATTTATTTTGAGGGAACAGGAGACTGGTCCAGCCAATGGTAATTCAGTGTGAGGGAGTGGGAACCCTCTGATTTGAACGCTCCCAGTTTGCACAAATTAAAGAAATTGAGGTAACAAGCCCACAACGACCTTACCATCGGCCTCCCCTGTGAAGTTGCAGTCAATTGTTTGTCAAGTTGTTGTCACTGTTGAATGATCGTTGGTGAAGCCAAAAGGACATGTAACAATATCAAAGTGCTATCCTATACAGCACACTTGGATCAATCAGCAAGTAGAAGCTGCATCACAGCACACGGTCAATGCCAAGAACAAAATGCAGCTCCCAGACACTGAGGAGACTTGTGAGAGCGGCCAAGACTCACTTTGAACCACAGAGATCAGTGGCTGGGAGAGGAGTGATAGCACAGTCCACTATAGTCCAGTGAACCATATTAAGAGCTCTGCCTAGCAGTGGCTTTAATTCTGGCACCAATGGCTAGTGATTGATCTGAGGATCTCTCATTTTTTTCCCGCTCTCTCATCTGTGTTGATGACACGCTGTTTGTCTTTGCAATCAGAAACGTACTACCTCTGGCATTGCCCTAAGCCTGAGCCAATTTAACCTGCAGCCACCGTCCTTACTACAGCGTACCAAGATATGATGTCACAGCATGGCCCTCCGTGTCTTAAAGGCATACAGCTCAGTCTATGGAGAACCCTGTCGGCTCGGCACTGTCCTTCACAGTGTAAATGGGACAGTTAGGGAGATGAGGCCTAGACCAGAATATTTTGCTGGTTGCGCTACTGATATAGAAAAATGATATAGAAAAATGTGTTCCTATCAACCCGTTATTCTTCCTTTTTGTTAATGCCTCTTATTGCTAAACTTTAACAGTTTGTAAAGTTGCAGAGTTGTTCAGTAAGTGGCTGTTTATGATCTGCATTTATAGGCATGCAAGTTACAGCGCAGAAGTCATTCGAGGAGTTATAAAGTGTCGTGAAAATATGCTGAATGCTTAATTTTATACATTGTGGCAATCAGATGAGAGGCACGTTGGAAAAGTCTGATTGGATGTTTTTTCTTTTGCGTAGCCGGACAGGAAGGAAGATGACCCTTCAATGGAAAGGTTTGCGAACTCTGGGACAGCACGCTTAAGAATGCTGATCCCAAGACGTTCTGGAACGTGGCAGCAGTAGTTTTGGTGTCTTATTGCAAAACCCTACAATGCACATAGATGAACAGTCACTTCCAACTATATATATACAACAGTGATCATTTTGGAAAACCTTTATTATAAAATATTCATTTTGGCAATGATGTGTGTGTTTTTCCCCTATGTGGTTATAACTCTTGTGCCTTCAAGGAAAAGGGTCATTTTAAATATCTCAAAAGTCGTTGGGGACCGTTGTGTTATACAGATTATAATGGTGTAGTTCCAGGGTATTTCTCAAAATAGTCTTATGTTAGGGACAACAGAAGACCGAATTACAAAGAAAGGATGTGTACAGGATTTATATTAACACAAACAGCCATATGGATAGGATTCATACTAGCCTTGTGGGCTAAATCTTGTATCTTTCCCTCTGCATTATAACTTTTACAGAATTGCCATGTATCGGAATATTCTAAATTACAGGATATGTTAAACTCAAATGATGACATCTTTATCGTACACCAGAGGGCAGTAGCATTGTATGTACTGTCACTTTAAGAAACTAATTAAAGCAAACCATTAATAAATGTAAGTGTTAAACAGCTGGTGTTTGGAGAAGAATGTCTTTGGAGATTGTTGTTATCAGCAACCATTAATATAAGCACTTTATAATGTCAACACATCCACTTGCCATATGATTGCATTGATGTAAAGCAGCAGATTGGGCCACTGTTTAAACATACATGTACAGCCCTCTACATAGTCTCACAAACTATTACATATACACCCGCAGACGTACTGTGCTCCTTATTTCTATGGTTCATACGCACATTCTGCATGCAAATGCTGGACAGAATTGATCGTTTGAAATTCTCTGTATTTTCACCCTTCCTGTACAAAACACACACTCACACATACACACTCTAACACTCTTATGTCAAGAGAGCTGGAAAATGGCATCAGTAAATGAGCAGCCAATAAAGGGCTTCATAGCCTACATCCAAGGGTCAATGATATCTCTAAAGGCCTGGCATCCATTGCCATACCCAAGGCCTCTAGGGCAATTAAGGCCCATTCCATGTTGCGTGCATTATGCGTGGCCATCTTCTCTGTGTCATACAAGCAGCTCTGGTGGTGGCTGCCATAATATGTAGTTATGTATAAAAGAAAAAATGACTGCACTCAACTCCCAGGAAGCTGGGTGCTAGCAGGGAAAAAAGGGACAGGATAAACCCTCTTGAAGCACACAAAGAAAAGGAAACGTTGCTTTTTTTTTTTTTTTTGCTTTCTTTAAAAAAAAAAACCAGTATCTTAAAGATTGGAAGCTGTTTGGAGTGCTGGGATTCCTTTTCTTTGATAATATGTAGTTATGTGAATGAAATTTTTCGTCTTGCCTTAACGGACAGGTTAGGTCGGGGCGGACTGGCAGGTTTTGCCCGGCCAGTGTGGGGCACACTGCAGGGCCCTGGGTGCTGCTGCAGAGACTACCTGCTGCGCTGCGTTGTCTGATTGTAGGGTGATGGGGTCTCTTGCTGGGATGTGTCGGTGTCACCTTTTGTAAGCCTTTGTAACCACCTTGCAGAGGGTGTCCAGCAGCATTTCCCAGCATTCCTGGGATACAGAGATTCCTCCAGCGCCGGTCCCACTGCTGATGAACAAGTTTACATTCCAGGCCTGAGAAGTGACATTCCGGAGCTGGCTGACGTGCAGAGGAGGAATGTGCGATCGGAGGCCCTGAACAAGGGGGCATTGGTGACGGCGGATACAGTAGCTGCGCTTCTGTGCTACACCCGCCGGTCTCCTCTATGGGAACCCAGCAACGCCCTCCTCGCCGTGGGGATGCGGGGACGCTTCACCAGCTCAGTGATCAGCAGCCGGCCGTGTGGCTTTAAATCTTACCGGTTACCTGCTCGCTCAGCGCCGGGGGATCGCTGCTCTTTGAGGGATTTGCATTAATTTGCCTTTTAACCCCTTATGCTCCGGGCTGCAGTGTTTGCACGAATGAGAGGACTTTGAATGGGGCGCCCAAGTAATAGCGGACTGCGTGGGGGCTGCTGATCTGATGCTGCAGGAATGATCTTCTGCTCAAGACTTTCTATCCCCAAGGAACGCAGGGGTTTTATTACTTTAATAAAACTGAAGAACTGATTTTTATTCCCACTACATCGGCAGATCCCAGCCACAGGTGAGTACACTGCCGGGCTGGGCTTACTTGCCCAGGAAATCATATTGCTATATTCCATATATAATATATATATATATATATATATATATATATATATATATATAATGGAATAATATATATATAATATACTATAAAATTCTAGCACTAAAACAGACCTATTTTAAGATGGTTAATATATATATATAATATACATATATATAATTATTAATTTAATTATTTTACTAATAATTTAAAAGCCATGCATTAAGTGTAGTGGATGAGGTCCTCTGCCTTGGGCTAGGCATGATCTTGTTAGAAATGCATGTTTCTTCTGCCTGGCATTATGTGGATTGAGACTGGAAGTGAGAGGGGGAAGGGCTGCCTGAGAGTACTTGAAGGCCAGACTGCCACTGTCTCCTAATCACAGGCTCTCCTGCTAGTAAAATCAGACATGCTGGAAATCAATGCTTGTTAACCTAACTACTTCCCAAAGCCCCTGACATTGGGCTTTATTCACTAAAGGTAGAGTTGGAAGGAGAGATGCGGGTTGAGCTCCTTCACTTGACTATTCATTATGAAGGGCAAACACTGAGCCGTCCCTGTGTAAGGCATATTGGGCATGGAGAAATCATATGTATTTTTTAAAGGGCCAAGCTCTTGCTGCAGCAAATGCCCACTGGGGTTGGCCCCGTATAAACTGTAGTGAAATTATTGAGTTCAAACACTAAAATCTCCCTGCAACCCCAGAAGAGACCTAGCTAGTCTCCAAAGCTTGCAATCTGTTATATATATCAGTTAGCCAGTAAAGGTATTCTCTCTTTTTACAGCTAATACGGTACAAAGCTATACCTTTAACAGTAATCACGTTATTGGGTTTTTATCCCCATGTTCTCACGGCATAAATCCTACAGAACAGTCTGAAGTCTGCCAATTCTTTCCCTTACGCTGGATGCACACAGTATATATATTTTATTTAGGTTAGATTGTTAATAATTTCCTGGCCAATTTTAAGGGGAATTCACACCAGTTTATCCCTAGTTTATATATAAAGTCATTGTATGTGTCCAAGCTGTGTAATGTGAGCACAATCATACTGCCTTGTGGTAAACAGTAGAATGGCTCAGTCTCAATCACCCAGCCTTATAATAGATACAATGAAATCCTTTCCTTTCATTAGTCAGACACACTTAAAATATGAGCTCGGTTTGGTGTTTGAGATGGGAATGTCTGCCAAAATACCAGCAGCTCTGCAGATAACGGGAGTTTATTGGAACAAAATGAAACAAACCTAGTTTCTGTCGATGTGCACCCGCATCACTGTATTTTTCGATGGGACTTCACCTTTAATTTTTTTGATTTTTGAGACGGATTTCAGCAGTCAGTAACATGATCTTTGCGATGGCTGATCCTTATCCTCGGCAGAAAGCCTCCATCCGGTTATCTGCTTTTTCTTGAATATCCACTTTCCGACTTGTAACTAAATCTCATTTACAATTCAGAACATAAAAGTGGGATTACTTGGCTACCTCTGACCACACGGGAATAGTACACCTTTAACCATCTTTTTGTAGGCCAACAAATAGGATTGTAATTAATGGACGGTTATTTAGTTTTAGGTATTTGATTGTATTGGTGAATGAAGTCTCCGCTGTATTGTTCTTATGTAAAAACCCATTACCTCGTTTAAACAGCGATTGGGGAAAAGCAGAGGGATCTGAGACGTCTCCCTTCCCCAATCAAACCACACGCCATCAATGCTTTCATTCTTAACCTCTTCTCGAAGCCATTAATATCTGAACGAGTAAAAGAGATAACGCTCTTGCTATTCATTGTTAATGATCTGAGATATTCAAGGCAGCTGCGCAAAGAACAAGCATTGATTTTCTCAAGTGAAAAAGAAGTCATTGTCCGTAAGTAAGGTATAGCTGCGACACGCGAACTTAATTCTGCAAATAAAACGTGGCTAGGATCCCCCCTTTCATGGTTCTAGATCCTGAGCTGGACCCACCAAACCCATTTGAATTTGCCACTGCTGGATATTGACTTACCGATTAGAATAGAATTAGTTTCAGAATGGGTGGCTTTGGGATCCGCGTGGTGCCTGGATTGATGTTCTGTTTGTTTACCCGGCGTTTGGAGAAATAAATAAGTTAATGGGGCTCTAAGCATTAATTGGTTTACTTTGAAGACTCTTACTAAGTGCTGCTGAAGGATATAGTGGGATTTGGGCCTCAAAGTCTTCCCTTTGGCACCAAGAATGTCAAGGACTCCACATACTTAGTATTGGGAAATCGTACCACCAAACGTCCGAAAATGCCTTTTTGAAGCGTGCGCACCGTATGCTCAGCGTGATCCAATGGACGGAAAATGATCCCGACTGCTGTTTGGATAAAGGACAGACGCTTGGAGGTGATGCATTAAGGTACTGCAAGTGCCGAAAAGATTTATACATTAATGCAATCAGCTTTGCAAATTTGAACCCTGTCGTCGTGATTGCGGCTCGTTTTTAAGTAACCTTGATTGAACAGTTCAGCCTGAAACGAACTCCAATCCACATCAATAGAACGTGTTATTGTGAAATGGGGCATTTTGTAGGCTTTATTATTCTGTATCGATTATTTAAGGTCTGCATTGATTAAAATGCGTTGTTTTCATGCAAAATGGACTGTTAAACAAAAAATGGAGGACTAGACCTTAAAGGACGACAGTAAAGCGGAGTAATTGAATTTTGGTTGTAGCTTTGTGCCCCTTTGGAAAAAGATGTACAGATGCCCATCGTGCATCTTCACTATGATAAGTATAGGATTCACCTTGTTTAAAGTTCTACAGGAAGTCCATATAGGTAGATGCTGCTTGCAAACAGGTGTGGACAAAGGCTGGTAGATGCACACTAGAATTAAGACACCTATATAATGAAGATCATGCATGACCATTTATAACGAGCATATTCAATAAATGTAACCGATTTTTGGAGTCCATGCTTTGGTCCTGATCCCTGGTTTTGTTTGCTGGCCAGTGGTGTTTCTTTCCAGTCTGCTAGAGACATCAGAACGTTGTGGGTGTTGGGATCATGGGAACAGAATGCTGACTATACCTGCGTGCTTTCATTTTGCATAAGTAAAGGCATTGCTTTATCTCCCATCGGAATCCTTTGACGTTGCTGGCTCCGCTGCAGCAGTTGCCCAAGGGCACCATGAGACAATCTTGGTGGGGCCGAGTAGTGTGGGCAGCTTCAAAAACACTGTGCGCTTTGTTAAGTAAAATCTTAGAGGCTTTGTGTAAATAATTTGTCTGCAAGTCCCGTCAGCTGATTTTCATGATCCGTTTCTATTTGCGGGCGATTCTGCAAGTGGCAAATAGACCTCAAATATCTGCAGCGCTGTAAATATTATTTTATGAAGATAGCAATCCTTAAATGTATTACTAGGATAAACATAAAATCCTCAATGAGATCTTCTGTTTACAGGCCAATAGTAAACATTTCACTTTGTTGCTGTAAACAGTTTATGTAGGCTGTATTTCAGGTAATACAAATTAATTCCTATAATCGTGTGAAAGTATAACTTTGTAACCCTTTATTAACTTGTTTGTAATTTTCAGTTAAATACTATGAGAATTACTAAAACTTACTGGCAGGAGCTGGGGGAAATGTTCACCCACCGCCAAAAAACAGACAAAGTATGGTTCCCCACAGAACAAACGTTGCTTCCGCATTTGTATATATCATGAGCGGTGCGATGTAATATGTAATCTGGAATCTAAATGGAGCAGTTACTAGTTCATATAAGGCAATCATATCAAGCCATCTAGAGTAGAGAACAAAGATGGCTGCCGTGTGAGTGCTACCATCTCGTCATTGCAATTGCTTCTTTTCCCAAAAATGTTCGCTTGTATAGTAATCGGGATATTGCAAGCAACATCTAAGGTCAAAGGTAGTAAAACAGTGCAGTGGAACACGGAAGGCGTGCTAAAGTTTGTCAAGTGATGGATGGTTTTCAGCGCTTGGTTCAGTTGTGCCAATAACTCAAACGTGACATGTCTGCTTTAAGGTGAAAGCTGGTCATCCCGGTATAGGGCCATGTCTACTCACAGTGCATCTAAATTTGGTATGCTGCCTAAGATCGTTGGGCAGCTTAATCTGGCTCTGGGCATTTCATGCTGAATATTTTGAATCAAATATAATATGATTGTTAAAGTCGGACCAAAGTCAATGACACATTTAGTAGTCCGAGGACAGTTGATTTTGATGTAATTTTTGCAAGCCTTATTATTTGGCCTCTTTTATAAAACAAAAGCAACTCACTGATATTATCAGTTAAACTATCCGAGTTCTCTCGAGATTCCATTAACACATCGATTACTAATGGACAAATGTTTTTCATTGGACAGGAGAGTCCTTATAGTGAGGAGCCACTTATAGACGCCCGCGTCACTCGGGGATAGATGGATGAATGCCCTTGGCATCTAATGTTGAAAAGAGACAGTTTAATTTGGGCCATTCTTTTTGCTGACAGGTCAAATACTTGCCCTTTGACCTTTCCAGTTTAAGCTGAGCCCCTACCCTTTCACTGCTGGGTATTATGGCTTTCTCTTTTTATCTTTAACTTGTGAAAGCTTCCAGTCTTCGGCTACTGTATTCACTATTCCTTTGCAGCTTTGGGGCTACTACAAGTATATTTTCGTGAGGTTGAGTTGAATTCATTAGTCCGTATAATACCCTTACATTTTCCATGTGGTGGATGCCTGTCTCAGTACTTACGAAGTACTTTAATATGCATTCATGTTCGGCGAGGCCATTTGGGACAGTAGACTCTCTTTAACAAGGCTTTCTGGATATCTATATAGGCTGCTGATGCCTACGTTTGTATTTTGGTCTCCTTGTACCGAGTGAACAGTAGCTTTTCCTTGATGGAAGGTGTGCAGGAAAGAGCCGAAAAGGAACAGATGATAATTGCTGCGCTAATCCTGTATTTGGAAATGAAGCAAGTAATCTTTCCTTGTTCCTTTGTCTCTTCCCCTCCCATTTTAGTTTGGCTTTGATAATTAAAGCCATAATCCTCTGGTTGGAGAACAATGCGAAGCGATGGGGACTGTTGTTTTTAAGGCCTTTGTTTGGCTTGGGTCTGAGTCTTCCGTCTGTGAGAGGGCCGGTTGTGTAACCTCGTCCTTTAAACCATTTTGGAAAATGGCATTTTTGTCGGAACCTCTGTAGAGAAGGACTTCACAGGTAACCTGCGTCCTCGTTACTGTACATGTTTCTGCGTTAGCTGGTTTGGCATTTGGGGGGCATTGGTTTTGGCTAGAGGTTGTACTCTGTTTGTGTAGATGTAGTGTTCACTGTTTGGAGCGTCTGTCTCCGCTCCACATCCTGCTCGTCTAGGAGTGTCCATATCCTACTTGGCACTAACAAGTCTCCTTCCTCTGAAGCGCGTGAAGAGGCTGCTGATGTAGCAACCAAGTCTTGCGAAGAGACCTCTAGGGTAGAAAGAGCCGCTTCGCTTCATAAAAGTTTTGAGCGTAATGTCGGACCCTGGAGAAGCTTTAGTTGGAAGGGTTGCGCAGACATCTCACAAGTTGAAAGCGAGTATTTATGAAGGGCAAATCATTAGTTTGTCAGAATCGGGTCAAGGAGACTTCCTATCATGTTTGTGCGCTGCACTGAAAAAAGGTATTCTCATGCATATTTCAATATTATTATATCTTTCCGGAGCCTTCACTCTATTTTTAACATATGGATGAAGTTTTGCCTGTTGTCATTACGTTAAAAGGAAGATCCCCATTGTTTTACAAATGCGCACTATTAACACTTTGTTAACTCGTAATATTTTATCTCTGATTCATAATTTTCAAGTATTTTTGGAATCTGGTACTACTGCTAATGGCAGACTTTAATTTAGTTTGTCCCTTTTTGGAGCTAATTTACCATCAGACAAAACACAGATTGCCGGATGTGATCAGCTTGTGGGGCTGAAGGTGCAGCATCTTATTGATATCTCCAGCTTCTGGGGAAAAAAATGCATGTTTCATTGTGGGTCAAATATGTTATTTTTGTTTCATTTATTAGGAATTGGCAAAGGCCTGCCACTGAAGCAAACCCTTGTACATGATCACAGATCAATAACAACAGTTATATTTAGTATTGCAATGTACCAAGGTGACACGACCATATAGATACTGGCACCAAACGGGGGCGGGGGGGCACATGGAGAATTTAGTAGCTGGCCGAGCATACGCCGGCAGTAAAAATACAACCCTGCCGCTTTAAATCGACTCATTTACGCTGCTTAACGGCACCGCGCACCCTGATAATTTATCAGTGGCAGAAACACATAGGTGTTATAGGGACATGGCAAAGTAACGGTTAACAGTACCGTCTGGGCAGTAGCTCCACATACAACTGCAGTGTTTGTGACTTGGGCTGAACTTTTTTTTAACCTCGTCACTGTAGCTAGAGGCACGATGTCCGCTGTTATGACATTTCCCGATGTGGGATTCGTTTGTTAGTAACTCTTACTAGGTTCCGCTAATGCCTGGATCTCCGGGTAACAGCCTCCGCAGACGGCACCGGCTAAACCGTAACATCTTGCATTATACTCGATTTATTGCACATCACCACTTAGCACTGTTGTTAGCCCAGATAAGGCTGTTTAAAGGTTATGTATCTATTAGATTTCATTTTAAATGGCAGTCTGTATTTGTTGATTTAGGATTATTGTTACTTTTTATCATTACGTGATTTGGATAGTTTTGAACCCCATTTCATTATTTATACAGCGTTTTGGAAGCGCCAGCAGAAAGCTATTAGCATTCAATGTTAAGTGCTGCTTGCTTTTACCTTTCATATGTTTCACCCCATGGACAGCGCTGACCTAATTTATCATGCTAAATATGTTTTTGATCCAGTAATCAGCTTTCCTTGCTAATCTGAGGCTGTCCTCTGCCCAACATAATGGGCAGACCTCAGTAAATCTTATGTATGCCATTGTGTACTTTTAATCACACTCTGTTGATTAGCGGAGCCATTTATTCTAGCGACACTAAATTTAGCTCTGTCTGTTACGCGGCATCATCTCCAAACACCATCAATCAGCGTGAAAACGGAGTGCTATTCCCGGGACTCGTACACCTGAGTGGGTGTGATAGGAGCATCTGACAGCCTGAGCCCGCAGCCGTGTATCACGCGCACGCTCCTTCATCGGCCTTACACCCAAAAGACACTAGTGCTGAAAGATATCTTTCACTAAACCATAGGAATACTCTATGAATAGGTCCTGTTAGATTATACCTTTATAGAATACACTCACACACCCTCGCAAGTGAAGAATATATATCTATATACACACACCTTCCCTCAGTTATTGCTGTTTTCTTATCAATCATAGATCATATTTTTACCCTCTGAATATTAATTGAATTCTCTATGTATAAAAAGTGATTCTGGTGCAGAGTGGCCAGAAGTGGGCTTACTGATCTGGCAACCTATGGGTTGTCTCCGATCACCTCGAATACTATTAATATTATTTTGCTATGCTGAATTGGCTGACTTTCTACTGTAAGCATTCATTGGAATATATGTTTGTGCAATCATGACAATATGAATGAATTTACAAACATTTTCTGGTATGAGTAGGTTTGTAAGAATTTCGAGATGCTTTCTAATGGCCCACACAGTTGGCATCGCTTCAGACGGCGCATAACTTAAAATTGGCGGTGAATTGAGTCACGTTGTCCTGGTATTGCTACTAATATTTAATCATCTCCAAACCAGAGAGATCTCAATGTATTCTTCCTGGTGAAACACCAAATAAAGCTGGGTCCTGCTTTTATTTCACCTGGAATGTTTTAATGTACACCTTTATAGATTGTTTTACATTTTTTTTTAGTTTCTTTGTTTTAATTTGTAGAGCTGCGAAGCAATCACAGCATCTGGGTGTCCTAAGCTGGTTGGGACCTTTTTTCATGGGTTTTGGAGTTGATCCAGTGCAGACATGCATATCTTGTCATAAAACACATACATCGGCGTATCCATTTTTAACCCCTTCTTTTCACTTGCTATGATATCATATCAAGTACAAAATTGCATTTTTTTTTTGAGACATTCCAATTATGAAAAACATCTTTGTTTTTATTTCCGCTGAAATCTGGTATTTTTCCAGTGAGACCCAGAGTTTAAAGAACAAACATCTGCCCACAAAATATTCTCTGGGAATAATTTCTTTAAGCACCGGGATGCTTACAGAACGCCGGTCTCGGAGCATGTGAACCAGAAACCCTAATTGCTAGGATGAGTTTGTTTTTTTGGAAACACTTTCTTCACTTGTTCTGGGCTATTTATTACCAAAACATATGCTTTTAATTGTCCGAGAAGAGATTAAGTCCTAAGTGAGGTTTCTTAAAGTCCTGATTTTACTTTCAGTAAAGGCTGTATTTGTTTGGTGTTTCCGCAGCTTTGGAAAGCGGTCTGCAGGAAGCTTCAGGCGTGGCTGTGAATGCATTGTGTTGGAGCCCTCCGAAATGATCGTGGTAAGTTTAGATTGTGTTCTTATCAGGATTAACATAAGCTCATTTTCTTTTAAATAAGTCTTCGTTAAAAAAAAAATGCAACGTCTAATTCTTTGTATGAGAAGCCCTTTGAAAAGGCATTTTGTAAAAAAAAATATATATAAATATATATAATGTATATGTGTTCCTTGAGTTTGTTCACAAAATCCTGGCTTCCTTCCTTGGCACAAAACACTTGCATTGCCTGGTGTTGCATGTTGAGTAAGGTCCATAAATCAGGCGAGAAGACTATTTCTTCATCATATTCAGCAATTAACATCCTGGTGCCACTGGTATACATTCCAATGCAACAAGTAATGCGGATCTTGCTTAAGGCTAATGCTGCATTGCAGGAAGCGTATTTATTTTATTTTTTTTACAATGTGTCTAAAGGAAGATGGACAGTTTTTGAATACAATGGGGTTACACGTAAAAAGTAATTCAATTGCAAACAAAATGTATTTAAACTAACATCCAGTTGGATATCAAAACATGAGGCTAGACCCCAAGCTCCCACAAGAGTGTCCTTCGCATATCCTGCGTAGTACATAACCGTTTCTCTGGAATTTGGCCCCGCTTCCTCCTACAACCCCCAGTCCACTTCCAGCAACTTAGTCATGGTTCCAAACGAGAGCGAGGAATCTGGTAGAGCTGCCTTGTCCTGCACATGTGGAATAGTCTTCCAGAAAACCTCAAATGTCTTCCTGTTTAGGATCTCTCTATATTAAGTGTCTAAATGCCACAGCTGTAATGGTTAATGTCCAGAAGTGGTGCAATCACCAAGAGAATGTGGCAATTGTCTGATCTGCTCCACTTTTACCAATATGTAACAAATTACTCATTATGTGTACTGCCCAATGCATAAGGAGCCCTATTTTACAATATAATATCAGCTCATTGCTGTCAGTGTGTAAATGCATGCACACTCCTGAAAAAGAATCACCAGCAAGCAGAAGGAAATACTAGTGCGGATGTACATGTTTAACAGAAAATATTTCGGGTAAAACATTGGCTCTATGCATTTGCTAACAATTTGATTTATACATGCAGAGATCAGCTATAAAGCGTTGCACTGATATTACATGTTTTTGTTTTTTTACTACTATATCCTATCGCGTACGAGTTATTTATTGCCCACAAAAGTACATCAAAGAATGTTTAGTATTTGTTTCAGTCATGTACATCATGAGGATGATAGTTGACCTCTTCTGTCTTCTGCCACCCCTTTCCTTTTGTAGGTGGACTATATGGATGAAAATGAAGAGTATTTTCAACGCCAAGCTTCTCACCGGCAGTCTCGCAGAAGGTTCCGGAAAATCAACCAGAAAGGAGAGAGACAAACAATTATTGATACCGTGGACCCCTATCCGGTTGGCAAACCACCTTTGCCAAGAGGCTACCATACGGTGAGCAGAATTTTCATAGTAAAGTGGCTTCTGTATGCATTGGATATGTCTAAAAACACTATAGGGCAACAACACCTATACTATTAGACTATGACAAATGCTGTGATTGTCTGTAGCGAAGCAGTCCAACAAGTGGTTGGGTAGAAGTCATACAGTCCAATACTTTATGGTAGAACACAGTGAAAGGAATCTTAAGGTACTCAAGGGACATACTCTTGGCTCTCATTTCACTAATCTGACTTCTGCATTAGGAGACCTGGTGGTGTTCATTGGGAATTTGTTTGCAAGCACATTCCTCGTCCATTAATATCCTTCTACAAATGAGTGGGTTTAAATAGGTTATGGGTTCTTTCAGTATTTGTGCGTGCTTAGTCAGTATTATCCTTGGACCAAGTTTGACAAGGCCATAAAGACCCAATATGAGATTGATGAGGGATAGGTGGCATAAAGTCTGAGTGGCAGATTATACCCGTTTAGAAAAAGTCACATGTATGCTGCCTGTCTCAACGGTCTGAAATATATGTATATACCAAATCACAAAAAAAGGCAATTTATGAGGTCACCTGCAGTAGCATTACAAAAATGTGTTCCTCCTGGCGCTTTGTCAAAACTGGCAGTGGGCTTCTGTTACTTAGGGCTTGCCCAGCCCTCAGACTCCTTACTTTAGCCTTCATAGTTCTTCTGT
Source organism: Spea bombifrons (assembly GCF_027358695.1). Classification (NCBI taxonomy): domain Eukaryota; kingdom Metazoa; phylum Chordata; class Amphibia; order Anura; family Pelobatidae; genus Spea; species Spea bombifrons. Next base: position 32,819,131 of record NC_071087.1, on the reverse strand, counting down.
CACTTTCCCCAGAATTGTACATTTTATAAATGTATTCCCCAAATAAGTTAAATATATACACTACCGTTCAAGAGTTTGGGGTCACATAGAAATGTATAATTGAATATATTAATAGCCATACAGAAGACCATCATCCTGAGCCATCACTCCTTCGTTTAAACGGCACGTTGTGCTAGCCAGTTCAAGTTTATTTTTAAAAGGCTAATTGATCATCTGAAAACCCCCTTGAAATTATGTTTTACCATGAAGACAGCTAAGTGACCCCAAACTTTTGAACTGCAGCATAACTTGCACATCCATCTAAACTTGTTGTACTCGGTATTCACCACCGATATGTTTTAGCTTTTCTGAAGTTGTTGATTGGCGTTTATTGCTTCATGCAGCCTTTGTAAGGATGGGGTGGGGAAAATTCACAGATCTCCAGGAGAAGTGATTTGATGCAATAGTTCAAAGTGACTGACAAACAGAAATCACGCACTTTATTACATTTATACGCATATGCTAAAAGCTGTGATGGCGCTAGTTCCCTTTTATAGATTCAAACTATCATTAGTCCTCGGCAAATCGCTTCCTTGTGTAGCCAGGGCGTAAGCTGTACATCCTGCATTAAGATCTGCCAAGCTTAGCCTACAGCTTACACCAAATTCTGCCCCTTGTTTACATTGCAATGGGGTTGGGAGGGGGTTTGGGATTCCCAAAGCCTGCAGAGGCATGGTACTGATGGGAAGTGATATCTCGCAACAGGACGCTGCAGCTGGACGAGAACCTGCCATTCCATAAAACAGAATTATTCTGTTGCTGCATTTCCAGAAACTCTTTATAGTTCTTATACTCAACAGGATTAAACCAAAAGGAATAATCGCTCATTTTGCATTTGTTGCTGTATAGTAGGTTGCTTTTCCTGAAAAAGGTAAAATATATATTATTTGTATGCACATCAAACAGCCTCTTCGTTGTCTTCATCAGGGATAGGCAAAGTTTATGTACGAGGACACCAGTGTCCGTGAAGCTCCATAGGACAACATTGAATAGTCCACCACAGACCCCAGTGAATGTCCACCATGAGAAATGGTGTTGCCTACCTCTGGTCTTCATTGTTCTTGTTTTTTTTTTTTTTTTTTTTTTTAAAGTAGCAATGACACAATTAGTGTGTGTATGAGTGGTTATTGGGCTAAATCCTGAGAAAAGTTTAATCTGAATAAGGCACAGAATCATTGTTAATATAATAATGCAATTTGGTACGTGAAGTAGCCTTGTTGTTGCTATACATAAATACATAATTTGCTTCATCACATAATACAGCTTTACCTGAACAGTAATCTCTTTAAATCGTAGGTGTGTGCTCAAACAAATTACCTAAAAATCCCATGTTAATTAGCACTGCACAAAGTGTTTAAAGTCATTACCGAAATGTAGCAAGTTCTTTTTACATTTTAGCAATAGTCATCAATCATTCAAAGTACCTTATATACCTAGCCCCCTAGCAACGTCATAGGGGTGTAAGTTTTATTTTACATGCTACACACACATTCGCGCACACACACACATTCACGCAGACACATTCGCACACACACACATTCGCACACACACACACATTCGCACACACACACACATTCGCACACACACACACATGCATCACTTATTCTATTTGTGTTCTTCACTCCTTTTAGCATAAATCCATTCCGCTCCATTTCACTCTATAAACCCTGCGTACTTGTATTTGATGATAAGAGATGTGTATAAGGCTTGCTTTTTGCCTTAGTACTTACTAAACCCCAGCCTAGATTATTATTTCATTTTTTTTATATACCGTCTTAGTAAAGAACAACTGAAAATAAGCAGATTTTAGCAGCATTGTGGGGTTGCAAAAGGTCATTTATATCAGTTTACCAACACTGACTACTGAGCCTGACGGCAAATAGTTCTAATACCCCTCCAAATGTCTCTGTCCCAAATTCCTCGGTGTGTTAGTGTTTAATTTTTCCAAATGGGTGGGTACTTGGCTTTTATTAAACAGGCATTCAGTTTTAAGAAAATCACTTGCTTCTGATAGAAATCAACAAGTTATTTAATTTTTACATTTTTTTTGCCCTTCCAATTTAAAAAATATGCTGATTGGCCGGGACATGTGCTGACAGCGCCAACGTGCGCCTCTTCCTCCAATCGTGTTTAGGAAGTAGAGCGCATGATCTTCCTCTTTTCAGTCTCCCCCGTCTATCGATATAGAGTTGCTACCTGCTGATGTAGTGAGTTTCTGCCTGATCCCAACAGCTTGTAACCTGTAAGATATAAAGTGTCCAAGGACATTGTTAAAGTAAAAGAAATGTTTAAGAAAAAAAAAGCTTAACTATTTAGTTGCTCTTCTGGATCACATTTACGTTCCAGGCATATTGGCTATTGGTGCACCCGTTCTTCCATAGAGCTTATAAAAAAATATTGCGGGTGGGCCTAAGATGGAAATGGCCAAATCATGGATGAAAATGGGTGTATCAGGATCATAAAATGTCATGAGTAAAGTAATGTGAACCCCTGTACCCTATCACCCCTAAACACGGGCTCTGTCGACAAATGCCAAGTCTGGCATAGGGAGAATCCAGCCCTGCTTACAGCTCGTCGGCCGAGTCTTGTAGAATGGATTACCGCTAATGACGTCATTTGCGTAGCTTCGTCTTAAGTGGGGTTATGCAGCTGCCATAGTGAAGCGCTTTATCTTTAACTACCTGCTGAGCCACCCAGTCTGTCTCCCATTCAAATGAGTTTGAGTTCATGAACATGTCGTGGAAAGTGCGTTCGCCTTTTTAATCCTTTTTCAGTGGAATCGATTTGTTTATTCAGGTGTTTAGTAAGCGAGCGCCCAAGTTATTTTAATATTTGTACATTATCTGCTTCTTCCTCATACACATAAACATTACACGTTTACCTCCAGACTTCACCTCTGGTTAGTGCCGACAGCTTATTAGTTCCTTGTCTCGCTAGTAAAGTGGGAGAATAGAGTTTTAATAGATTTGATGTGGCGGAGAGCTGTGTACGTGACGGATGTGCTTTAGTTGTATGTGTATATGGTTGCATGTTTTACATGCACAGTGCGTGGCTGAAAGTTTTATTCTCTCTGTATGTAGACACATTTTCTACATGCTTCTGTGGTTAGTGGTTATTTGTGACCAAGGCAGTAAAATATTGGTAATTATATCATAAAACAGCCTATTCTTAATAACTTCAGTCTCATTCATCTGTCTTTTGGAATAATTATGTCTGTCTTGGTTTTATGTTTACAGATAACTTATCGGTGTACGTATGTGTACGTGTGCGTGTGTGTAAAAATATATATTACATATGCAAGCACTGCTTTGTCCATTCAGTACTACTAAATTTGAGGTTTGTGGTTTGTTGCCCCTTTATTTTCTTTGGGGTGAAATTGCGCTTGTTCTTTTAACATCTAACAAGAGAACCAAATTCTAAAACCCCGTTAAGTTTATCTGTATAACGAAAGCCTCTCCTGCCATTTAAAAATCTAAATATATTTATCGGATGCTGTGGCAAGGTAAGTTTTATCCTTGTTACCCTTGATATCACAAAGACTTTTTTCTGCTTGTTGCATTGTAAAATGTTTTATGCCATTGGTGAAAATGATATAACTGCTGAGATAACCCCAGAAGGGCCGTCTGCCTGGACATGCTGGGAGTTGTGGTTGTGTATACTTACCACGCTGAAACAGGGCAAGCTGCGGCTCTGTTTGATGGATCTGTAGTTTTTCCGGCATTTACATGAGAATGAGCCGAGCAGGTACAGAGCTTCTCGTTTCCATAGGCATGTCAGCATTGTGGCCATGTTGATGAGATATTTAATATCATGCCTGGTAATCCCCATCTTTTCCTTTCCTCCTCTCTGGCATTCATTTCATTCTGGCTCACAGGAATGCACTAAACCTCAGGTATTGTAACCATTAAATGTCATGTGTCTGTGCCGTCTCTTTAAGCCTAGTCTATAGTGAGTGTTTTTCAGTGTTGTGTTTGTGCTGTGACTTTCTGATTTACCCTTTTTGGGAGACGGGTCAATGTCTTGATGATTTCGCCGCCCATTATTTGCACTTTACCTTAGTAAATGCACATCTCTCATTAAAAACCAATTGATTCTTCGGAAACCTTGCCTTTAGGCCTTCATGGATTTCTCTGGCTAGTTTTCAACGGAGAATAGATTGTTTCTGAACAAGCGATATAAAATACCGTATGTACTGTGTGCATCAGGCAGCTTTTTATTATTTTTTTTATATTCGTTTGTTTCAGATAGTCCCCCTTCTGCTGTCTCCGATTAAGAAATATAAATAACGCCTCGTTTGCTGTTCGTACTTTCCTCTGTAAAATGTCAGGTATCATCATAGTAGCAGAAATGTTTTTTTTTTTTATTTCAATTATTTATATGAGAGCAAAGGTATCTGCAAGAAAGCCGACTAAATGTAAGCTCTGGCTTATCTGGTTTGCCCATAAGAACTTATTATCCTGGGGGGCAAAGACATGGCTACTATTATCCCTGCATATCTCAGTGTGTGGCCCCTCTGGCTGCTCTGGCCCCTCTGGCTGCTTTGGCCCAGGGCAGGTGCCTCTTGTCCTGTGAGAAAGACATCCCTGATGTGGACTACCATGATGTCTGTCCAAAACATAAAAACTTTGTGACCCTTCACAAACTTTGCCCATAATGTTGCTTGGAATGAAACGTTTTAGCCTTATTTTCAAGATTCTCAGTCCGTAGATACACAGAACAGCACAGAAGATTTTACTTTCCAACCTAAGATGCTTACCTCGATTTACAGGGTAAGCAAAACAAATGGCCATCTTCATCTCCTTGAAGGGTTAGTTTAATGTCCATACAGCCTACGCAAAGGTGATTGCATATCAAAGTACTTTATTTAGCATTTATGTCTGTTAAAAGAAAATGCTGAACGGCCCCTTCTCTGCCCGCCTTCTCGTCGGTTTTGAATGGTGGTAAGTTGCCAATCACTGGCAAGAATGCCCTGCCATTGGTTGTCATTTGGAGTAGTGTCTGCCCTGGATCTATTTTGTGAGCCAGCTGGTTGGCTGTGAGCATCTGTGCATGCGTAATTCTGTGCAACTGAACACTTGGGAGTGGGGGGGGTGCTAATGCATGTAGGTGGATTATCAAATGATAAATATGACATGCGAGGGTGGTAGGTAAGTGGAAGAGCTGTCCAACAGAAGTGGTAAAGGTTAATACAGTGAGGGGTTTTATACATGCATATGGCTGTCCTGAATCTAACATGAATCCAAGGACTGATAAGAGTCTGCAGGAGGGGAAACGGGCACAATACAATGAATTTGTGATTGGTAATTTACATGGTACATATTCCTTCCTTATTCCTAAATAACAGAAGGCGATTCTTGTTTGTAGAAAATGTATTATTGAGTTTGCAGATACTAAAAACAATTTGTCATATTGAAAAATGCTATTATTTTTAACCTCCGTTTGAAATATTTTTCTACGTTAATGAATGTAAAAAAGACGGAATTAAAGACTGTTCCAATCATCGTTGGATCTCTTCCTCCCTTATCCGAGCGGCTTGGCTTTAACGCAGTTACTTGTACAGATCACTTGGCTGCAGTGAATTGCCGCTCTGTGCCGCCTGGATGGGTGGAGTAGAATGGATGGGACAGGTTGCCATGACAACACTATTACAGACCTTTGAAAAATTCCCCAAAATCAAGTAATATCACATATCCATCAGCTGAGAGTATTCTGATAGTTTGTATGCAGACACACATACTCAGTGATTCTGGGATAAGTGATGGCCACTGTAAGAATTCACATACCACTCATCTGACCATTACCTTTAGAAAGGGTATGATGTCATATCGTAGCCCCCTTAATATTTTCTAACTCATTCCAGTGTGGGGGTATCTGATGGTAGATCAGATGTCCAACTCTAACTTCCCACCCCACCCATCCATGATGGGCGCTTGTAGTTGGTTGAGAGCAGCCAAACCCCTAGTGTACCCAGCACTACTGCTTTGCATGTCCGATTATGCAATAAGATGTTTTGCAGCATATTTTAAAGTGAACTTTTAAATTGGCCTTTTGAATAAGTTGTGTTATTCAGAGGGCATTAGAATAAATAAAAAAAAAAAACTTATTTCAGGAAATCTGATTTAAAAGTCTTGGTTCCCTCCCAGGTAATAAAAGATACGGAGCTCCCCACTAAAAATAGAACAGTGTTGTCAATCTATTCTCACCCCTGCAACATTGCATTGCAAGGCAGATGCTTTTTACGATATATCTATATATATATATATATATATATATATATATATATATATATATAGCAATCTTGGATAGAAACAGAGAGCGCAGTGCTTTATAACGCAGACATCACATCTTGGATGGTGTTATGATGTAATCCTCTTATTGCCCCAGCCAAACCGACAGTATATATTGGCATATAATATTTAGTCTGCCGGTAATGAGTTAGCAAGGCCTGTGAATAGTGTGCGGCACAGGTTTCAGCCGCTGCCGCTTGAAATCTATTTTTATAGGTTGCATCATCCCTACTGCAGAACACAGGAGTCTACAGGGATTCACTGTTCTTTTTACTTGTCTTTGGAAAGAAAGGTTCTTTTGATGTCATAATTGATACCTATGGATTTTTCTTTTTTTAATATTAAAATGAAGAAATGATTGAAAGCAGCTAAATTATTAATTATTGTAGCATTTTTCTAAGACCTGTATTAAAACAGTGTGTGTGTGAGTGTTGGGGAACCACGATATTTGTTTTCTCCCAAATAAGATGTATACAAAACCTTTATATATTCATTTTTTCTATCAGTAATACGTTTATCCTTTTCATTTTATAATCAGCAGTCATTAGTCCCTAAATGTCATAGTCTTTGCAGAGGTGTTAGTTTTTTTAGTTATCCCGATAGTTGTAACATCCTTTCGTGGTTTTTTTCATGCAAATGAACCAAAAACCATCCAGACAAATGTTTTTGGTTCCTTTTGGTCCATTTCCTGCCAGTTCGTTTCTGACAAAAATGAGAGACAAAATTCTTTCTGACGCCCACATTTACTCTCACATTCTCTCTGACACTCGCTTTCTCGCACTCACATGCTCATTCTCTTGGATGTCTCACTACTTTCTGTGCCGGCCGCTTCCGTGTCTCACGGCTCCACCATTTTGGAAGAAGTTCACACAAAATTATCATAGCCCAAAATGGCAGGGCTTCTGGTGACTTCCTCTCCCCAATCCTCCAATCGGGAGAGGACATCTCAGGAAGCTCTACTTTTTTGGTGGGAGTTTATACAGGGTTACTTTAGGGCAATATGACTGACGTCCTCTACCCTGACCCTCCAATGGAGATTGATGATGTCGCTGGAAGCTCCACTATTTTGGGTGGTTATGTCCGCAGAGATGGGGATGAAGAGAGAAAAGCGAATACGAAAGCACGTCTTATTTTTTTCAAGGGGTTGTTATACAACAAAGTATTACAGCGTTATTGTTGCTCTCAAAGAACCAGTTGAACCATCAAAGACAAACACATCTTGTAAAAGTAACGTAGACACCTTTCCAATGTGTATTGTGCACCTCTCTGGGGGACTGGTTGGGTTTGTGTACAATGTGTATTGTGCACCTCTCTGGGGGACTGGTTGGGTTTGTGTACAATGTGTATTGTGCACCTCTCTGGGGGACTGGTTGGGTTTGTGTACAATGTGTATTGTGCACCTCTCTTGGACTGGTTGGGTTTGTGTACAGTGTGCATTGTGCACCTCTCTGGGACTGGTTGGGTTTGTGTACAATGTGTATTGTGCACCTCTCTGGGACTTGTTGGGTTTGTGTACAATGTGTATTGTGCACCTCTCTGGGACTGGTTGGGTTTGTGTACAATGTGTATTGTGCACCTCTCTGGGACTGGTTGGGTTTGTGTACAATGTGTGTTGTGCACCTTTCTGGGACTGGTTGGGTTTGTGTAGAATGTGTGTTGTGCACCTCTCTGGGACTGGTTGGGTTTGTGTACAATGTGTATTGTGTACCTCTCTGGGACTTGTTGGGTTTGTGTACAATGTGTATTGTGCACCTCTCTGGGACTGGTTGGGTTTGTGTACAATGTGTGTTGTGCACCTTTCTGGGACTGGTTGGGTTTGTGTACAATGTGTATTGTGCACCTCTCTGGGACTGGTTGGGTTTGTGTACAATGTGTATTGTGTACCTCTCTGGGACTTGTTGGGTTTGTGTACAATGTGTATTGTGCACCTCTCTGGGACTGGTTGGGTTTGTGTACAATGTGTGTTGTGCACCTCTCTGGGACTGGTTGGGTTTGTGTACAATGTGTGTTGTGCACCTCTCTGGGACTGGTTGGGTTTGTGTACAATGTGTGTTGTTCACCTCTCTGGGACTGGTTGGGTTTGTGTACAATGTGTGTTGTGCACCTCTCTGGGACTGGTTGGGTTTGTGTACAATGTGTGTTGTGCGCCTCTCTGGGACGCATTGGGCTCATCACAGAGGCTTAGATGTAATTTAAGCAAGTGTTGCTTTACTTAGACAGTGTAGATAAGTGAAACAGCCTTCCAGCAAAAGTAGTAGCGGTTAATACAGCGGGGGGAATGTAAACGTACCAGGGGCCAGGCATATGGCTATCCTGAATCTAAGAAGAGACCAAGGACTGATTAAGGTTGGATAGTGACAACAATTTTATACTGTATATGACCATTCTAATACTTCAAATGGCATGAGTAACTTATTTCTTTTCCCATTTAAAAAAAAATAAAGTATCTATTGAGGAATGAAAAACTATAGTCATGCAATTAAGTTTTTAGTAGATTGTCATTTATGTGGGAGTATAGTATCTTCATTGTAGTTTGTCTGTCAATAGTGTCATTCGGGTGCAGCTAGGATTAGCCCAAAATAATAGTGCATTATATGAACTGTAGAGAGGATGTTTAATCAGCACGTCTCTATTAAGAGAGTACCATAAGTGTGAGGATCATATTCAACAACACGCTACTTGTAAAATGTGTGCATTGTCATTGATATTAGTGCATCCCTCGAATAATCGATTCCTGTTACCTGTAGCGTTGAGCTAAAAAAAAAACACAACTAAAAAAACAATGGTTATCAGGTCGGATTAAAATCGATGATTAAAAAAATAAAAAATCTAATTTATTTCAATGAAATGCTTTGGGAAGAAAATCTATCTAAAGATAGTTTTCTATTTCCGATACAATATAGTTCAAAGGCTATTCAGCATGAAATAGTGCTAAATTATATTATAAACTGTACTAATCTGACAGATTGTTAATCTAAAAATGAAATCTTCATCTGGTTGCAAATATTAAAGATTATAAACTACCATCAAGAATGAGTCTTTACTTTTAAAAATCATGACTTCAATCGAGTCTTACTGACTAGTGGTTTAAATTGACTCGATTTAAATCAAATCCACCCTGGTTGTTATTCACTAGTGTTTTGCTGCCCGTGATTATGTCAGCAGGTGTCGGCTGGGCCATGTATCGTGTGTGATTGTTAACCACTTTCAATTTTCTTCCTCAACGTGCACCTTAACATCTCCAAAGAGAATTCTCCTTATGCGAGTGTTTTCCATTGGTGACTGCACACAAACCAGCAATACAGAAGAGTGCAAAATGCAAAAAGCATAAAAAATTCCTGATGTCAAATCTACATTTTTGTTTTCATCAGTGACTGTCTCATGTTACGTCATCTTTTTGTGTCCTGAAATATAAAACATCCACTGAAATGCGGTAAAGGCTCCTGCGTGTAAGGATTTATTCAGGGCACAAACTATGTTCCTTGTACATGTGACCAGAGGCATATTCTTGCCTAGGCCGGTATGTCCAGGGGATGGCGATAGTCCCCCTGGTACAAAACAGGGAGGCAGATTGCCCCCTTGAACGATGAAGCCATTGTCCTGCTGTACAATGCTGTCCTCAACCAGCCTATTTACGCCATGGAGGCTCGGCACAGCCTCCACAGAATACCTTCAAAGGCTCTGCGTGCCTTAAACACATGGGATGCCAGGATATGACAACATGCGTTTCTTAAAAGCATGCAGCCCCATTTATTGTATTTTGGATGCCAACCATGGAGGGGTAGCTGGGTCCACTCAATGTGAATGTCTCTGCTTGCGACCAGCAGTTTGCATGTAAGTCGAACATTCATCTTGTTGCCTTCACTATGCATAATGGAAGGAGAATAACAGCGATCTGGCCCCGCATAATGGCTAGATAAATCAACCACCTTCCAAGCCATCTCTTCACATTACCAGTTCTTCGGGGCAGTTCGTTATAACGCATAGTGAACGTAAACTCGCATTCGGTTGCGTATATACCTCTTAACTATTTCCCTACTAATGTATATTCATAGTCTTATACATCTTTCCATGATGTTTTTCTTATAGCAAGTATTTCTTTGTCAACTTAGAACCTGAAGGGTTCTTCTTTGGTCTGTGATGATGGTTTAATTTTCTCCCATCCAAGTGCTATTTTGGTTTTAGTCTTTGATTCCCTTACGCATTTCAGTTCTTGCTCTAGGCATTTGTGGATCTCTTCCCTTGTTTGCTCTAGCCTCGTATGTATAGAATGAATGTCTTTATCCTCTGAGGATAGATGTCTGCATCGTTTTTGGTAAACTCGTGTGCAGGTAAAATCCACAAAATCAGCATGTGGCACGTGAAAATGCTCAAAATACAAACTGCAAATACCAATGAATTCTACAAGAACTGTAATTGTTATTAAATTAATGGATCTTTTATAAACTGTGTTTTGTAAATGTTCCAAATTTTTTTAGTATGGATCAACAAAATCCCCAGTCCACATTTGGGAACACGTTGCTTTTCAAGCAGACGAAGGTCAGTGTAGGGTATTATTATTCAGTGTATTGTTTAAACTGGATGCTTGCAGTTTTATTTCTTTTGGGTTCTTAAGATGCTGTAAATACGTGCGGAAAGTGTTCCCATTGATATCAGTGGGTGAGCTTTCCTGCCATTGATTGGCTGCTGAGACAAGGGTTGTCAGACCATGGAGGAGGAGGAGGACAGCAGCAGGTAATTACCTTATTTTTTTTTTTTTGGAAGAATGCTTTAATATGCGTTCTTGCTTAACGGTACTGTAAGGGACTGTAAACAGTCCCTTTAACTGCAAGCTATAGTTGCTCGAAAGAGGCCAGAATAATGAACACAGATTGGCAGAGATAGAGAAGCATTTCTGCTGCTCTTTCTCCGCGAATCTATCTGCACTATTCTGTCCTCTCAACGCCAAAGGGCGGAGCCACGAGTACAGCCTCTTCCCTGTTCCTCCAATTGGAGAGGATGTGCCCGGAGACTCGGCACTTTTTTAGGAGTTCACCAGGAGGCCAGGTTTATGGAGAAGCAGATGAAAAAAGAAGCGAAGCAAGGAGACAGGGACAGTATGGGTACATTGGGCAAGAGAGAGGGTGAATGCACCTGTGAGAGAACGTGAATGAGGGTGACAACGGATTTTGTTTCCGAATGTAAACAACCCTCTGAATTTTGTCCAAACCAAAAGGGCAGGAAGCTAAATTTGTTGTCCAAAATTAGTTTTTTGGTCTATTTGCACTAAGTATAATAATTATTTTTGCTTGAGCCAGCTTGTCTCCCCGCTGTTTCAGCCTGTATTGAACAGACTGCACTTTGACAGACAAGCTGTGACTTTGTGACGAGTGGATGACCTTCACCAACAGTCTAGGAAAGTGCTTGTGAGATTGTTCCTCCCGCAGATATAGTTTATTCTAACGATGGAATTTTTGGAACTCTGCAGATTGCACTTGGGTTATTTCAAAACTATGAAAACCAACTTTCTATCTGAGAGAGTCCTACTTTCTGTCTATTGAGCTGGTAGAATGGTTTAAATCAGTCGCAGACAACCGGTCACTCTGCATATTGTCAAAAAACAATTCTCCAAGTCCCCCTGTTTTATATGACTCGGCCTATCTGAATAAACAAAATAATGTTGCTCTGGCAGCCTGCCTTTTTACTTGAAGAACCATCTCTCTACACTGAGATGATTGACACCTGTTAGGAAACCGGGGGAGGGGGGCAGTCATTGTGTTTTTAGTATCATGATGGACTTCAGTGACATGCCTCAGGGGTTTATTGTTTGTTTGACGACTGGCTTTCAATCTGGATGTTGCTACATCTTAAATATTCGAACATTTTACTTGATATCAGTGACAATTTTTTTAGAGATTGAGATCCATGCAGACCTGGTCGTGTTATTCCTTACATTTTGCTTGTATTGTTATCTGCCCTCTCTTTGAAGTCTGAGAGAGATGAAATTGATCTTTGTTTTCATCACACGCCAAGGTCAGGAAGTAATTGCAGCCTATGTAAAATTCATTGAGCTGTGTTTGACATTATGGTGGGGAAAAAACTTACATCATTTCCATTTTAGTTATAGAAGCAGGTGTAGGCTGCTTTAAGCACAGACGGTACCGTGTGAAGATTGTGCTATTTCAGGGACATCTTTTAAGATAGTAGACTCATATATATATATATATATATATATATATATATACACATATATCATGGGGCGTGAAGCTTTAGCTGTAAAATACTAAAGCACTAATTGATATTTCAAATGTCACACGCCGGCAAATGGGGCTCTACAAATAATCCTGGACTTTGGTTCCCATCCCCCAGTCAGAACTTCCATACCCCCAGCCTTTCACATACTCAGATGGTAATGAGAGTTGTAGTCAGACAATAACTCAGTCAGCTATTGTACTCTATAATAATGGGAGAAGGCTTATTGAGTGTGACAAAAGCCCTAGTCAAACAGAAACTGGAGATCTGCTCTTGGCAGCCCCTAGATTTGGAAATATTTCTAATACGTTATTTCATTTTTTTTTGTTATGATACCATATTTTGCAAACCTTGTAGAAAAATAAATATCCTGTGTATCCCCTTTCTGCCACCATTCTTCTTCATGTGTTCTTTTAGCGCCAACTAGCAATGTGCTTTTATTGTGGATATGTTTGACCTAGTTTGCATTTTATTGCCTTTCCTAAAAAAAAATATATAACATCTGAGTGAAATGCATCTGCATATATTCATACCCTATACAACCTCTACTTTTCACAACTGATTAAGCAATTTCTCCCGTATTTCACATGCAGTTTGGGATAAATAACGTATGAGTGACGGTGTTTGTGCATTTACTTAAAAAATTAATAGATATATTAAATATGGCATGTAGATGAGCAAGCGCCCTCTTTCTAGGAGAAGAGGAGTACCTGACCTATTAATGATAAATGATCATATGGGGTGGCCGCGCATAGTGCAGCAGAAGAAACCCTTCTTATTGAGAAGGGATGAAGGCTACGGCGTCCATGTTTTCCACTGGAATACCCGTAAAGCTTTGTGGCTGACATATTGTAGGTTGGACCGGTTTGGCTAGTGCCTTTTCGTGATGGCCGCTGGTATTTGAGAACTACTTGTATCTGTTTTGCCCGTTTTGGGGCCTCTAAATGTAACGGGCAGGTCGATCACAAATCTGTTTGTCTTTGAAATTACAATTACAAGGAATCGGAACGGCTTCCTGAGGGGATTGGGAAAGGAAAAAGATTTCCTGCCATCAGCAAATAGTTTTTGGTTGCGCGCCACCCTCCCGTTTCCTTCCCTATATACCAACAAAACCCCTAAGCGTTCAGTATATGCGTTTGAACCCGTTAGGACTATTCACGATTTTTGTGTATGTTCTCTAGATTGTAAGCTCTTTTGAGCAGGGCTCTCCTCACCTGTTGCTTCTGTAAGTCAAATTGTATCGATATATATATTACTTGTCTACCTGTTGTACAGCACTATGGAATAAGATGGCGCTATATAAAACAATAAATAATTAGTATCCCAAAGCTTGGCTTCTGTTAATACATTCAGATAATATGGATGCCACCTGTTGCATCCTATTTGTGTGAAAAGGAAGTCATAGCCTAGCCATAGACCAGGATACTGGTGAGGAAAGCAGCAGTGACAGGGTGTGATGGCTTCTAACAGACATATCCGGATAATACATTCAACAATTGTCGTTTTGCGCCTTTATTTGAGACATTTTCTCGGGAATTCTAAATCCCCTCAGAACGCGGCGCTTTATCCTACGGTGCACACCTAGCTGCTTTTTAGCATCCTCTTTCGAGTGGCGGCTTTATGAGGCATCACCACCTCCTATAAAGCCTTTGAAATGACAGGGACACCGGGGCAGGCACATTAAGAGCTGTGGCACTCCGCTTTCATGCTTGGCAGCATTAATTGTAATTAAGTAGGAGGCCCCGATTTAGCTGCATTCGCCCCCCCCCCCCCCCCAAAAAAAAAAAATCCAAATGCGGTAAGAGCGGAACACCTTGCAAATGTCTCGGCGTGTCCGGCACCCGCTGCTGAGGTAAAATAAGCCCGCTCTGCAGCCATGATGTAATGGAGGATTTTATTTTGTGGGTCTGTGGGAGTGAGTCAGAGAGGTGACATAAGCAAGGTAAGAGATTAACCTTTTCGCTGCTGAAGGGCATGCACGGCTTGTGTGCTGTGGCAATGCAGTGTCATAGCATGGGTGTGCCATAGCGAAGGCATGCGGCGGGCTGGCAGCAGCAGCAGCAGCCCCTTTTTATTTGGAGCGTTTGTCACCCAGGTCTCCCCGTATCGTTACTTTGACTTCATTGGAACGGCCGGAATCCCCTCCTTCACGGACTGTCCATTTTTTTTTTTACCTTAACGCTGGAAAGAGTTAAGAATGTGAGGGGGCGATCCTGGAGGAATGTGCCTTTCATGTGAGTTGAATATTTCAGAATATGAGGAGAGAGAAGACTAGAGGGCTCGGTCTGCTTACTGTTACGTCCGTAGCCCCGCGCACCCCGTGTCTCCGCACGTTAGGAGGCACACTGCAGTCACTTGGTTTTTCGGCAGGAAGCAGCAATGCCGTTCCCTTCCTAAGAGGAATTTATTTCTTATTTAGAAAAGGAAGCCTTCTCGCTGCCCAGGAAATGGCTTTCCTTGTGCGTTGCTATGCCAACTGCCTGCAGCCATGGTCCTCCAAAGTAAGCACAATAATGTCATTATATTGGCGTATTAGCGAGGAGGGGGTTATCGTGTGTATGTGTCTGTGTTTTTGTGCGGTAAGGAAGGTTTCGGGACGTGATAATCTAATGTGAGAGGGATGGACATCATGAAATGAAACGTCCATCAATGTCACACGGCCGTGATTAATTGCGCAAACTTGGTTAGTTTAGCGTAGCTGGGATGTGCTGGTCACTGCTCGGTCTGCATCGTTAGCGTCCATGGAGGAGGTTCTTATCCACACACTGCCCGAGCCCCCCACCCCCTTTTCCCACACACACACACACGCACTGTCCCACATTCATACACACACAGTCATGCATGCACACTCACACACACTGTCACACATACATACACACTTGCTGTCACACATACATGCGTGTCGCCCCGAGAGCTGTGTCCGAACACCTGCATGTGGAATCGGATTGGCTGCCTTCTCAGCGCTGCCTCCCACTCCGACTAATCCAATACAGTATTAAAGCCTTTTTGGAGAAGACTCTCTGTGGGCGGTCAGCCATTTTAGATTTTTTTTCCCACCCCTATCCCCCCCCGTCACTTCCAATCTCCCCCCACCTCGTCTCTTTTTTTTTTTTTTTTCTCTTTTCCTGCTATTCTTCAGTTTGTGGTCGAGCTCCGATAGAATGCTGGCTGTTGTGGGGTTTCGGTAGTCGCTGTGCATGCTGACATGTAAAACATGGAGACAGATGCCGCTGCAAGGACCGCTTTACTGCATTCCACGCTCCGAGCCTTTTCGCTGCTCTCCATCGGCTGGATGTAGCACCTTCTCTCGGGTGTTCTTGAGATATTTTTCCTCCCCTGCGTGTCTGTGGATGTGATCTCGCTGTCCTTCAGAAATGCACACATGATGCTCACGATCACTCCAGCTTCTGTTGCCTCATTATGAAACCTCTTGCTTTCTCATCCAGCCATGGAGTTATGGGGCAGCAGGAAAAGCATTCTGTGAGTATTCATATAGGTTCTATCATTCATTCTATTATATCATTCATATCAGATCTATCTATTATTCTATTATCATTATATTACATCATTAATTCCATTATATCGTTTATATCAGATCTATCATTCATATCAGATCTATCATTCATTATATTATGAGTTCTGCTGGAATTCCTCTAATGCATCTCTGCT
The DNA here is from genome assembly GCF_027358695.1 of Spea bombifrons. Taxonomy (NCBI): domain Eukaryota; kingdom Metazoa; phylum Chordata; class Amphibia; order Anura; family Pelobatidae; genus Spea; species Spea bombifrons. The sequence goes on along the minus strand of NC_071087.1, from coordinate 32,802,905 downwards.
TCCAACAAGTTGTGGAGTAAAGGGCAGTGAAGTGACACAATTTCCATTTGTGCTTTTTAGTCTTTGCTGTGATACTTGGCTCTTGTGATCTGCTAATGGTATCTGCCGGTACGTGTTGCATGTCAGCATTTGGCGTATTTAATTCATTTTGGAAACATTACTTTTTAAATGCAGAAAATGTTATAGCTCTTTAGGGACAAAATGATTGTAATTGTTTGTGAAGATAAGAAATACAGAAAATTGTCTCAGAGCTACAGTTTAAATGTCTAATGGAATGATGTCATACATTTTTATTTTGTCATGGGTTCAAGTCCTGTTTAAAAAAAAAAAAAAAAAAGAGCGAGAGATTTTTTTTCTTCCCCGATGCTGCTAATTGTGGGTTTCTATGGCGATGAGAGGAAAATCACAGAGCTTGCAGAGAAGTGGCACCTTCTACATGCATCTGCCTCACTTAACCTTTTAATTGCCATATACATTATTTTCAGTGCTGCAGGCATTTAACCTGGGTGTTTGCCATCAACTGCCAGAGGACAGCTGATTAAATAGATCATGGCTCCTGGCTGCAAAGGGGTTAATTAGATTGTTCTCTTGCGTTATAATTGATCCCATGAGTCAGCTCCACATTTGTCACACAATAATCCCCATTTGCAGCCACGTTTTGTTAGAAACACGGACATAAGCAAGTCGTCAAAACGCAAACCTGATCGGCCCAAACGCATTAAACCGGTTGGTTGGCAACGTAGCTCGTTGAATATAGGGAGCCGACATTTAGATTTGGCTTCATTCACGCTCCACAGACGCCGGCCTTTTACTGAGTATACTTTACTAACGGCAGAGCCATGTGGCTGTATGATATAAACGCGTAGTATACACGTGTGTATTGTGTGCGTTTTTATATCGCTTCAGGCCCATTGCTTTGTCAATATCCGTTTGTTTGGATTTCACCTTTAAATGTCTAAATATTCCACAGGGAAATACGCCTTCAAACCAATACTTGTCACTATCCGCTCTGTTGTAGAGCAGTGTTATGGCGGCTGATGCTCCGTGTTGAAGATGTGGTGATGTCTGTCCTGCTTCTCTCCTTTTTGAGGGGTTTACATGGTTACCTAGACAGATTGATCCCACCCCAAGTCACATTATGAACCCCGCTTGCTGGGAAGACAGGCAGGTACAGGGGGTCTATACTTTGTGTAAGTACCCGGCTCCTTCGGGCTTAAGGCTAGTAAAGGGCTCGTAAAACAATGCCGAATCCTGGCCTTGAAGATCTGGGATCCGATGCAGACGTGCCGGTTCCTAAACACAGCGGCCCTTTCTTTTCTAGTTATGATAATGCCACCTGCTGCTTCTCGCTTGGAGATGAGATTCTGGTTGCTAAGGAGGTAGTGTTGCCGAGGCAGGTGTGATACCGGCACCCCGTCGCAAAGTGCGGTCGTTCTAAAGCCACGCAGAAAAATAGTGTTTAGAGTATGTTAAATATATTATGCGCCTTATTTTATTCTCGTTGGTAGCATAAGAACCAGATACGTACTGCTGGAGAAGGGAATTAGGTTTATTGCCACAGAGATGTGCTTTCAACTTCTTGACTTCATCATGAGCTGTTGCTGCAGGCAGACTTGGCTTGCCCTGTATAATGCATAGTTAAATTGTACTGGTCTCTCCAAAGTCTTGTCACCCATTAAGTTATGCATTATACCGGGGCAGCTAAGCTTTGAAACATGGTCATCCCTCATCACTAACGACTCTTGTTATAAAAATATTCTTTAAGAAAAACTGTATTTCAATGAAATTTGAAATGAGGCATCACGTATAAAACATTTTGTTACAAAGAAATGGCCCTTTTCGTACCAATAAACGCTTCTGGAGTGTGTAAAGGTATCGGTAACTTTTGGAGGGGACTTCCTTCTCTTAGTGAAAGCCGAGTATGTATAATTCCTTAAAAACCAAATACCGCTCTTTGTTTTATTAGGTAGAAGAATTCACTTCAGGTTAAGGTTTTGGATGCTACCTGGAGCAGCTCTCCCAGGGGGCCAGTTTTGTTAAAAATATTGATCTGTACGTTGTGTGTTTTTGCTGCCATTATCGCAAATGGATCCACGGCCACCTCTAACATGCTATATGGAGCGCGCAAACAAACCAGATCCTGGAACAACTCCGGCGAAACCCCAGTCCTGGGCACATCGACATTAAAACGCTCTCTTATGTCCCGCTGGCTGGAGAGTCGTAGACTCGCTGACATTAGGGGCTCTCTGTGTGTGAGGGGCCACCCCAGCTGATCAGCCGCCTGTAATAATCCACCAAGTATAAAGAATATACCAGATATAGGCCTCATTTATCGGTAAATATCCAGAATGCACAATTGGTGTCAGGCCGTATGCTTCTTCCTCTGTGTATTAATAAATCGCGGTTAGACCTTGCCCCGGGTGGTGTATTGGTTGTAGTCTGGGGGTGGGGGGGATTTCTTCTGTGTGCATGTTTGTGGGCAGTGGTGAAGTAGTGGGGGGTACGGGTTTTGGATAACTTGGCATTGCTGGGATTATTGGACCTGCGGGGTTTGAAACGCAGGGCACTTGATTTTATTCTTATTTCTAGAATTTTTAGTCTTTTTGAGTCTTGCAGGAATTTCATTGGGCGTATACATTGCGTTTTGCGTGTGTAAATCTAACAGGGACCGTAATTAAACCCCTTCAGTCCCAGGTTTTTTTTGTACCTTTAGTCCCGTAGCAATTATGCCGTTTTTGCAGTACGTCGGTTCAGCGATTATTCTCTTTTCCTGTAAATAGTGTACCCATGTAAACTATATATTGTTTTTTCAAGAAGAGAGAGGGTTTTTTTTCAATACGCTGAGAAATCTAGTAAAAACTAGTGACATTTTTTGAAAAAACCCAATTTTAAAAAAAAATATATTTTACCCTCTGAATCCTCACAAAATTAGGTAAAGTGGCGGGAAATCTCCTCCAAATTTATCAACTCAGGTGTCCTGATTTCAAAAATACCTAATTTATATAGAATTTCCATACAAGTAACATTTGTGTATATCCGTCCTTTTACCGTAATCTTTATTTATACAGCAAGCGGATCTTTGGAGTGCTGGTTAAAGTGTACGTGACCTTTTATTATAGATTTCTCTAATATCAGACGGCAGCCATAGCCTCGGCAGGGAAAACTCGCCAAGCGTTCAGCCATCGATGGAAGGAATATTCTCACGCTGACATTAGCTTACAAACATAAAAAATGGTAACTTAGAAATTAGTTTTTGCTTTTTATCTGCTGTCTGGGCGATATCAAGAGCAGGATGACTTGCGGGCAGGAGTTTTTGCACATCCCTGCTTGAGCACAGGTTATTCAGTCAGAATGATTAGCTCGCTACTGAAGTGCTTTGGCAAACTGAATTTTTGGACACCAGATACATCTCCTGGTATTGATCAGACTTTAAACATGGTCTTTATCTACATGAAATTGGAACTCCAATCCCGTATGTTTCCGCATCTCATATTCAGCTTTTCTAATTTATTGCATGACCAAACGTCTTTGTTTAAGAGGATTTTTACGGCCGTATCATTGTGTGTGTCGTTACCCGCTTTGCGAATGATATACAGCCCTGACGGTGTTTTGGATGATGACTGTTTTAGCTGGGGAAATAGCCCCTTTCAGCTGGTACCGGAACGCTGCCTGCCTCGTTGCCTAGCAACACATTAAAGTTCTTACAACCGCTGACAAGTTACAGTGAGAATTAAGTGGGACAAATTAAATGGGGATTGCTTGTACATCCGCAACAAGGGAACTTGTGAGCACTGTTTAATTCCCATCCTGTTCACGTCAGCCGTTTTTACCGTTAATGTGTAGAGAATCACACCACCTTTGATCAAAAGAAGTATTTTCTATACATAAATTCATCTAATTATGTGTCAAACAAAATGATTTGTCTCTTTTTTGCGTTGGATGGGGGGCAGCGGTTTTGATCTCAGGGTAATAGGGCTGAATTACATTTTCTCAAGTGCTCCTTCTGAGCGGCGCACGAGGTGAGCGGCCCTTCATTTCCATACAACGTAAAGCCTCCGCATCGCTAATATTCGCTTTTCAAAGCCAGACATTTCCAATATTAGCGGACGTTGGGGCCTAATTAATCATTTTTTTTCTGTTCCCAAACGGCAGTAACAGGCAATCGCCGGCACGCCAATTGCTGTCAACTACAATTCCGGTTATGCTAGTGGTGGCGTTGAACACAGTGGAAATTAAACAAATGAAAGGCCGATTCCACACAGCATAAAATATATGGCAAGAGTTTGTTCTCTTATTGTTCAGGACAAAATCCCACTTTGATATTTTTGTTAACCTTTTCTTTTTATTGCATTGCAGTGTACTAAAGCATTATCTGTAGTACATGCTCATGAACATCATTACATGCAGAACTATCACAGGGGGGCAATGATTAAAAAATGGGGGAATGGTCTCCTGTGGATAACGCCCCAGCTTTAATGCTTCAGCAGCTCAATAGGTTAACAATATCATTGAAAGTCAGGGAGAGAGACCCTGTCCGGAGTCTCGGTCTACAGAACCTGTTAAAAGGCATGTCATGGGGCACAGTGGCATATAGGGGGTATAAGGCATTTCTGCAGGCAGAGTGGCATATAGGAGGGTATAAGGCATATCAGGGGGGCAGAGTGGCATATAGGGGGTATAAGGCATGTCTGGGGGCAGATGTGCATAACTGGGGTGGCAGGTTGGCAGATAAAAGGAAATAAATTTTTTTTCTCAATCATAGCTTTTATTAAATATGAGAGAATAGTCTACATGAATTAATATTTACTAGTAAAACTTTTTTACTTTATTCAGGCTTTTTCTTTTTTTCCTAAATTAATATTCAGATTTTGGGGGGTCGTGTTATAATCGAGCAAATACGGTATTCTCCACTAATTTATGCATGTCTCACATATTCAGCTGAAACTTTGCCCTGTATTTATTAATCCATGATCACAGCCCCCAACCAACTTATCAGGTAAGTCCTGTAAGTATTCCCGGCTCATACAGGGGAATCCGTTTCAGTATACACCCCCTGCAATATGTACCTAGCTTTCATCACGATGTACACTGCAGCCGTGACATTAGCTAAAAGAATAATTCTGCCACTGCTCAGCATAGCGATAAGTAATATCGTCCATATCGTGGAGGACGCAGAGGCTTCTATTACATGGAATGGATTACTCATAGACGCTATGTGTCTGAATTGTAAGTTGAGACAAAGGGATATTTTGCAGCTTTAGGATTTACAAGCATTCTTTTCATGCTTACATCAGGCAACAATAGTTTAAAATGTCCTTTAGCAGTTAATCTTCCACAGGGAAGCAAGCCGGATAGAGGTATTATGTATAACACTTGGAAGACTTGCTTTAAATTCACTATAATACATGCCACCAGGGCTGTGAAGGTATTGCCCCCGAATGAAGCAGGCTGTGTTATTGTATCATTCACCATCGGAGGGCTGCCGTTGCGTGTTCATACCCTACACATGCTTTACAATGTTCCTTAAGCCACCCGGGACTCTGCTAATCATTAACCCACAATTAGAGGCATTGTTGAAATAATTACTATGTGACTGGTGTCAGGCATAGAGAAATGTTCATTTAAGATGGCCAACCATAACATTTTGTCTTGCCCTCATCTACTTCCTTGCTTTGGGTGGTGGGATTCTGTCATATGAGATGCAGCTACTGACTGAGAGCGCGCGTTTCCGCAGAATGAATGGAGACTCGATGCAGTAATGGAAATGTTTATTTCAGGAAGGATTTCCAGCTATGTAAGACACATTGAACACACGGTAACTTGGACATAAACCCCACTCATTCATTACACCACCCCGCTCATTCATTACACAACCCCGCTCATTCATTACACAACCCTGACATTTAACACGTCCAAACCATATTGGTCAGTGGGATTTATTTTTTGTTGAGAAGGCGCTGGCTATTGATTTATTGTGAGCAGACTTTATTTTGGCTTTCGTTCATTTTTGTTTAAAGAGGTGAGCGCTGTTTAGACCTTTGAGCCGAGGCTGTTGGTGGTGGTTAATCATGGAGATCAAGCGCTTGAGGTCACCGATGAGATCTGGAGCAACCGGAATGTCCTTTTTTTAAATCTCATTCTAAAAAAAGAAATGGATACATCACTGAGCTTTGTTATTTTACCAACACTTTGTGTCAAGTGTTGACAGATATTTCTGTGTAGGAGCCACAGAAGCAAATCTCTCTTTTTCAATATTGTCTGTGATAATACGCAGACTTGTCAACTTGAAAACATAGCGTGGCGATACACTGGGTGAAAATGTAAGTGTGTGTGTTAGAATGTGCGTGTGGTTTTGGAGAGGGTCCAGAATATATGGTCCTATGACAGTTTCCAGTGATCTGTCTCTGCTGGAAGCCCTGCTTGGCACAAGCTCCCGGCGAGAGGGAAAGCAGGGCGGAATGTTTAATTACTGTCTGTGACTGTATCCAGCTTCAAATAAAAAAAGGAAATCTAGTTATTGCTTCTTTGATGTGAAAGCGGACAGCATCCCGGCTTCAGGGCCGCCGTCCGTGTTCGCAATTTAGGATGTGGTAGATTTTACCAAACGTTCAAATAAATATCATCTTTGAATAGTTCTCGGTAGAATCCTTGAAACCGTTCAAGATAGGAGAAGAAAAGAAAAAATCATTTTGGGTCCGAAACCCTTTTGTGTCCACGCGTTCTTGGGCCAGTAGGCTTTGCCGTATCGGGTAAACCAATCCTGCGTGTCTAGAGATGTAAAGTTACTTTCTGGGGTATTAAAGCAAATTAATGGCACCTTAATTTTACATGGCAGCAACAACTTGACCTTTGGAGAAGAAATGTATAAGCTGCTTCTAGTTGTAGACATAAAGAATTTTGGGACAAGATACACAAGTTTCATAAGTTTTCACAGTGAGGATACAGTACGCTGGAATCAAGGTTAACAGAAGGAAAACCGGTAAAATAGAGGTGATTCTTCACGGATCCCTGAATTAAAATAGAATGGATGCGATGTGGTACATTAAAAGTCCTTCTAACCTGGCCCTCGGTCCCCTGTCTACCAGCAGCAATGTTAACGTTAAGATCTACATAAATCCACCTCGACCAAATTCTCAAATCGCTCAGAACAGCAAAATAACAAGCCTCCGTACCGCTCATTAATGTTCCAAAGATGCATTGCATCTTGGTTCGTTTGCTTCTATTATAACTAAATATATGCATTATCCGGTTCCAACACCGCTTGGGCAAATCAGGAGTGAACATTCCAAGCAGTGGGGTCCGCGGGGCTTTTGGGAGAGGGATCTGCAGCCCCCAATTCAATCATCCCACCAAAGAAATGATAGGAGGTGGTTCCCATAGGAGACATTCTGGTCTGAAGGCTGCCGGGTTACAACCCTGTCTGCTTCATGTTTCATGCTGTGTGATCATATTCCTGGTCGCACGATAAAGAATACTTCCCGGGGCTTCGTAACATTACATAGGAACAATTTTCCGGGGAATCATTGACATTGTCTTTAAAGCTTTCAATAAATACTCAAATTAAGACAAATTGATGCTATTGGATTCCCATTCACGTCAGAGTGCCGGTGACCATGGATGTTAACAAGGTGCAGGGTGTAGGGGTCAAGGGTTGATTGATTTTTTCATAACACGCATACAGGGGTTTCACCTCCCCACTTCATGTCAGCTTCCCATCAACAGTACCATTCACAAAAACCCTGTGTCCTAGTGTTTCTGCGTGTGTATGTGAATGTCTATGTACAGTATGATGTGTATATACACTATATGTCACCTGATGTAAATAACATGGAGAAAGGCATCGCTGTCTTATTACTGTTTGGCAGTATTTGCAGTGAAGGAAGAATACTTGAGCTCGGGAAATTGATCAGTTTTTGCTGGCTCTGCCACAGGCTGCCACTGATCTCTGCTTCCAAGAATATACATTTTAAGCCATATATCAAATACAATCGAAGAAGAAATAAAAAGACAAACTAGACAGTTTTAACTAATAGCTTTGGCTAATGTATAGGTTTGGCGTGAATATATATTGTTAGAATTGTTGGGGCTATATAAATAAAATATATTATACCTGCCATTTAATATTATTGCGCACCATATCGGGCACTCTATGTATTTGTTTCAATGCGACTGTTTTTGTCTCTCCGTTAAAATGTAACGAGTGATAGTACATTAATGTCTTGTCTTTTCAATAAACAGTACATATGTTTTATTACAAGAAACACTTTCCTTAGTTTTCACACCTCGCAAGACTACTGACCCATCACTCTGAATGATGCCTATTAATAAGATCAATGGAGATGAGTTTGTTACATGTAATTACGTGTATTGACTGCTGCTCTTAAATCACTGAACCCTGGAAATGATGCGTTCTTTAGTGTCTTGCTTCCTTAGACGTTAATGAATATGCACCGTTTCGCATGATATATGGCTATCATGCCTACATGTCCTTTAAGTGTCTGATTCCTTTCTAATTGCCTCACGCCGTTCTTATAGAACATTAAGCCCGTAGTGAATTGAAATGGGAAATATATCTTGCTTAGAGTAGCGACATGGATGATGCATCACATACATGTGGGATAAATGAATGCTTTTTGTAGGAAGATACAGAAAAATAAGAAGGAACGTGACAGAGGCTAAATGGCTACATTGCAGCGAGGATTCCCTTCTCCGGTAGGCATTTGGGTTTAGTAGCTCCGCATCATCTCAGGAAGTATTATGGGAACTGCTGCATAAATTGGTGGCGCTGTATAGATAAAAGTTAATAATAATGTTAGAAACCCACTTTATACGTATATCATGGGAACAGCCTTCTTACGATTATTCCTCCTGTTTACGTTCATTTCTCCTTGGTGTCGGCCTTTGTAGAGGGGGCTGAAGAGGGCAGTAAGGGCAGTAAATGTATTAAAAGAAGTTTTACCACATATCTGTAAAATACTTTCAACCAAGTATCCCCAAAATAAATGATTTTGCAGACAAAAATAGTTTGGGAGTTACACTATGTGACTAACTAATTCTAGACACGGCAAAGCCATAGTTTGCCTGTTTTATCTAGTATTTTATGAGGATGGAAACTTTGGATTAAGAAAGTGAGCAAGATATAAATGCACCGATAGGCGTTATTAAATAGGCAGATTACAGGTCTATGTTCCTGTTATTTGATAGCGTTACGTATTCACATTCTGAAATGGTTTCGTTGTTGTTGTTACTAATTGCTGTTTATGGAAGCACAATGCTGATGTCCTTTCCAGGGTATATGGACACATGGTGCTATTTGGAACCGGGCCATTGTTCAGATGTGTCACACAAACATTGACAGATAAGATCCCACCAACCCTTTGTTTCCTCCGCCATTATCAAAGCTGCTCTCCACCGGGACGGAGTCCTGCTTAGTTTTGGACAACCTTTGTTCCTTTAACCTTTAGTAAATATTTACCAGGCAATAAAGCTGTTTTCGCTCTACTTTTCTCACAACTCAGTCGTATTCATTGTGATTTCAAAGCCAGCTCGGCAGGCGGTTACCCTCTTCACCCCCTCGCAACTCTATATGAGTGTGAGAATGAATCGCTAGGAGATCTGAAATCGCTCTTTGTGTGTCACACTAAATGTCTTTTGCATATACTTTTGGATGTGCCTGACAATCTTCTAGCCGGCGTCCTGTGAATCGTTTGGAGTTCCTCTTGTGAAATTGAAGCTGCTATGAGAAGCAAGCTTCACAACGGACGCCCCATCTTTTACCCATGTTCTGGGGAGACATTCCTGTCTACAGGTGTCCGTTATCATTGCCGCATTATGGTGGGGAGTTATCACTGTGTTACACACACAACTGCCCCTGGTGCGAACCGTGGCCATCGGCTTCTCTTCTAGAGCCCCTAGGAATGGTCTTTACTAACAGGGTCTCATGGGTTTCCTCACTCCCATTGAACTCCTTGCCGCTTTATGTCTTCATTACAGTTGCATACCAGTTGTTATCTTTATTGTCTAGAGTATGTTGTGATATTCAGTACAAGAACACGGCATTTGACTTAGATTCATGTTGTTGAGATATGTTGGTGATGTCCATTGCCTGGGCCGTATTACACGTACTTCACACTTTGCCTGTAATGTATGTATAATGCATGAGTTCCAAGGTAAGGTTACGCCATATTATAAATGAGTATTATGTTCCAGATCGGGCAGATGGAGCATATTGGGGTTGTAGGCTTGGAGTCTCGTTCCAGATGCCATGCTGTAAGCGACACAGACAGTGAAGCTTCTTGTAACGTTTCAGGCACACGCTGTACTCATAGTACCGGACGGAGAGGGAGCTCTGCCAGCCCGATGAAGTCATCTGATCGAAGCGACTGGTTTCCAACGTTCAGCTGCAATCTGTTTTACAATAAATTCTTTAAAAAAAAAATACTCGAGGAACGTAGTTTGTTTAAAGATTACCTTTTGTGTTAAGGGCTTGAAACATCACGGCTAGAAATAGTAACGGTGCCGCTTGCTTTGGAAAATATACAAGCCGAGCAAATTGGCCGAGTGTCAGTCACGTTGTGATTAATTTGTAGAACAGGCTCCAGGCGAGATGTATTACTCTGTAAAAGCCAATAAACAACACAACAGTGTCTCTCGACACACTTCTAGCGTCCCATTAAAATGATGCCACCAAGAAACTCTGCCTCCTTTGGCCGCCTTCTCATCTCAGTTTCACTGCAAGCGCTGAGCACATTACGTCCTCGCCTGCCTAAATGTAACGCACTCCCTGTGTCCTGTTTATCCATTGTCCAGCCTTCTGAAATATGATGGTGCACTATAAATCAAGAAAGATATGTGTGTGTATGTATGTATGTATGTGTGTGTATACGTGTTAAATAACGGGCATGAACTTGAATATTGACTGAGTTTTAGTATCTGTCCCTGTACACGATTTCTTCGGAATACATTCTCAATGTGCCGTTTTCTCGTTCGTTTCTCTGAATGCAGCTGTTGGGTTTTTGTGTCTGCGCGCTTTCTAGTGAATTCCGAGCAGGTGGAGAGGGCTCTAGCCGGGAAGGGAAAGGGGAGAGGCGGCTCCGCATGGTGAATACTCCCTGATTATAGTCTTCTGACACGTTTCATGGAGCCTTTCACTGCCTCTATTATTACAAGAGCGGCTCATGCCTATAAACCGAGAGGGAAGTTTGTAATTGCCAGTGATTGCATTCTGCATAATTAAGCACATAAAGATTTCTTTCCATTGAGATATTGCCTGCCCGGTGGAAGGATAATATACTTGCGTATAAGGGAACCATTGTATTGTATAAGGAATGGCTCTTTTTGGTTATTAACACAGCAAAGTGTAAAGGTTTTTTTATTAGTATTATTATTATAATTATTATGAAGAACCCCATGGGGAAAAAAAACAAAACCATAGCCCCAAATTCTGCTATTACCTGCATTGAAATGGCAAAATATGTTGAGTGCAAACAACGATACTTTTAATCATTTTAATATTTGTGCTGTCGATGCACCATCAATGGTTAGATTATTTAATGCAGTTGGTGATGCATGTGAGAACAGCCTCCATTTTGCTTTTGCTCTAATACTTTTGCTTCTGTTGATTGAATGTTAAATATTTATTTAATGCTGGTAATCGTGCGAGCTGTACGGTTGATGTAGATGGAGTACTAGCGGCCGGGGTATGTGCCGTCACTAACGTTTCCCGCTCTTTTCTTCCTCTAGCTCCCTGCTGATTTTACCAAGCTGCACATTACCGACAGTCTACATCCACAGGTGACCCAGGTGTCTTCCAGCCATTCGGGATGTAGCATCACCAGTGATTCCGGGAGCAGCAGCCTGTCTGATATCTACCAGGTACGCTGACATAACCACCACAATTTTTATATATATATATATATATATATATATACACTCAGTCCCACTAAACATGCCTGACTGGTTAGATGGGCCATGAAATTCCATCCATCACGTAAGGGATAGTCATTATGTAAATTTGAGAACATTTAAAATGTTTCTTTACATTTGCTGACAAATACAGACAGTTGCTATTTTCTCTTAGGTTTTTGCCATGGGATACAATTCTGTAAAGCAAAATAGGGAGGTTGCATCGTTATTCCTGTGTAAATGATGTTCGCTCATTAGCATAAAATACATGCATGTATTGGCGAGCCAACTCAAGTTTTCAGCCTCTTCAATTTGTTGTGTAATAAATAAAATAAGAGGTACAAAACTGATCGTATTTGCTATCTTCATAAAAACACTTTTTTCTTGAATATCATTTCTAACTGGGATATTTTGTGAATAAAATAATTTTGTTGGCTGGGGTTTTGAATAAATTACCCTGGTCTGTGGTTTGTATCTGAGCTCACCTTTCATTTTCTCTAAACTGGTATATAGAATGGGTTCCAACCCTGAGAGCTGGCAAACGTCTAAAAGCAATGGCTGTGCATTACCCAAGGCCCATTAACACTCTTGGCTCTCAATACGAGACCCTGCTCCTTTGCGCATGTTCTTTTCACATATTGTTGTTCTTGTACCTGCGGTGGTCATGTTCAGCCCTGCATGATGTTCGCAGGGAAACGGTTGTTTGATTAAAGCATTAGTAGTCGGTGAAATGAAATGTATATTATTTTGCTACCTATTATTTTAAGCTTCGGCCTTTTTTTGGTTTAAAGGCCAGCTCCTATCTATTTTATAGCGACCTTGACTGCGTTCTTACTTGTTAGAACATTATCTAGAGGTGATCTGAATGGCTTCACGTGTGAGAAGGTTACTCTGTCTCGCAGCATTGTGTGAATCCCAAGTACTGATTGAGTTATGGGTCTAGAAAAGCAATTGCTGTTTCAAGGGCCGCTATCAGACCGATGCAGCCGCTGCAAAGTGTTAAGTGCCATGTGTGCATAATTCATGTGTAGCTATTTATGTCAGGCTTCAGTTGTATCGTGGCGTGTATTGACTTGGAAGGTGTTGAAGAAAGAGTTACATGAACGACAGACAATTTTCTCTGCATATCCCATCTGCACACACAGATGTAACCCTTAAAAGCCCCACATAGTTTTCCATAGATTCATTTTATAGTAACAATTTCACTCAAATTATCAACCATTTAAACTTTTACCTTGGTGGTAATGATGTGGCCTTGAACCATGTCCTGCTGCCCTTAGTGGAACCAAACTACAGCGCCATGCGGAGTAGATGTAGCTGGTAGTTTAGCACATTTGGCTTATACTGTTGCTTAATATTTTGAAATTGTTCAATGGTAGCACTTTCCTGGGTTTTGACTAGGACAGTGTTGAGGGTAATGGCTTGTTATGTCTCGGTTGCAAGGTGTAGCTAATCTTATAGGCTGCAACACATGGTAGGAAGTGGGGGCAACGAGGGCTACCATCACCACCTCCACAACCCCCTCGCCCCAGGGCCTGGGAATCAACTCTGATCCATGGAGTCTCTAAGCCAGACCAAGACAGTACCCATGCATGGCTAATTGTTGTATAAGAAAACTTTATTTATAAATCAATTATCAACCATTAACAGCCAGCCGTTTCACAGATAAACACACACACACACACATATATATATATATATATAATCCAAATTTAACGTGAAAACATTTAACTCTGATTTAATTCTCCTTGTTTGGAATGGTGGCATTTTAATACCATATGTCTGTTGTAGGCACCAATATATATTCTTGTATGTATACCAGAGAGATCTAAAACTGAGTTCTGATGACATTTCTGCTGTTTTTGCCATTCAGTGAAATGAACACTTGTAAAAATAACAAAATACCTTGATATATCTTTAGGGTCTAACAAGATTTTCAATCAAGCCGCTAAATTGCCAACTGATCAGCCACATAACATAATTGCCCCTTGATAGACATTACTGCCACATTTTTGGCTTCAGGGGTATGCATCTTAATTTGCATTAATGACCATTTATAGTCTTCTTATGATTAATAGTAAAAAAAACATTTAATTAAAATGGATTAGTGCATTTTAACAGAATATCCTCATGCATATTCAACATAGTATAAATAAACCAGCTAGCCATGACTTATCATGAGGAGTATGGGGGGGGGGCTGTCTTCTCAAAAAAAATCCCACTTTCACAGCCTGCAAATCACCGGGAAGTGCGATTCCCCACGTCTAATGAGCGTGTTGATTAAATACGAATCTTGATGAGTTTTTGCATTTTGGTGACGTTACCTTGGATATTGCCACAAGATATAAAGGCATTGGGCAAAGGACAGCGGTTTGTAGTGAAAATAGCATCACAGACCGATCTTTATTTGAATAAATCATGAAACTGGATCTTCAGATGCCTCCCAGCATTGATCTCATAATAGAACTCTTTAAATATTCATTTTGCTGCTAAATTTTGTATGTCTAGCATTTTGCTTGGAAGAAGCGCTCATTAAGGACGAGACACGCTTGTTTGGTTAAAGAAGTGAAAGGGTATGACCATTTATAGAATCCAGCGTAGGGCAATAGGTGCCCCCGAAGCTGTAATGATTTAGATAGTGTAAAGATGAGCGAGATCAATCAGATTAATGTATGTCATAAATAACGGTTGGACATTATAGTTGCCATTGTAAGTGAGTGGCCGCTTCCAGTTTATTCTAGTTACTAAACTTATGGTTTAAATTCTTGCTACCAATCTAACCTTTTCTTTTCAAGACACGCATCCTCTATTTAACGTTTCTCTCCCTTTTGGCTCTTGTCTGGAGACCACAGTATAAACCTTTTCATTTTGGCTGTGTGGAGAAAGTGAGTATAGCCTGGCTCATCTTTAGAAGCGAGCTCTAGCGTAGCAGAAGATGAGCTGGAACCAGAACCTGGGTTAGCGTCTGTGTAACGGCACGTGGGCTAAGCCCCCCACTCAGCAAAAAATGCAAAGGGAGTTGATTGGGGTATCTCAACTGGATGGTGATTTTTTATTTTTAGATCTTTCCATTAAAATTGGACATCATTTTTGTAAATTATAAAGATAATGTTTATTATAGATCAGATTTGTTTTGAAGAACAATACAATCCACGGTTTGTATTTAATTTAAGATGGCTATAAACATACCCATATTTTCCCGTATTACTTCATGTACATTTGTTTATAGCGCTCTAGCAGGTGTACTACGCGCTTTACGGTTTACGTTCTAATAAAAGGAAAGGCAGAATAAATGCGGTCGTATAAGAAGTACAGCGGGCTGCAGACCTTTCGATTGGGGTGCGATGGCTATAATTTGTCTGCGGGGTATTTGCATAAAATGGTCCTTTTTCATAAAAGTACACAGCGTTGCTGATCTGCAGTAAGTCCATTAAATGTGTTGCACTTTTCCGGGTGACATATGAAAACCGTATTAGAATGGACTGTTTAAGACAGATGCTTCCAATCTCCGAATACAGCAGCTGCAGTCCACATGTTCGCTGTTCATATTTGTCTTTAACTTGGGATTCTTGGGAGCCTGCTCTGGAATTATTAGAATTCTTCAGGAAAGAGGCCTTTATGAAAGCGCGAGTGTCCCCAATCAATGCTCCTTATATTCTATATAAATAATAAATAATAGAAATGCTGACTCAGGCTCAGGAAATGCTGACCTACTTTCTCAAGGAGTAAACCCGTGACCTGTTTTCGAATTCACCTTTTGGATTATTCCACCCCAAGGCTTGGCTGCCGCTGGATACACGGTAGCAACCGATGGCAGCTGCTTACTCTCTGTGGCAGCCAAGGAAAGACTACATTACTGCAGGCAAATTGAATGTCGGTTCATTATGTCCCCAGCAGGAGCGTTGTCACACTCATCTGTTTCCCGGAATATTCCGATAAGGAATTCTGATTTCATTAACTCTTCCACTGCTGGGTGGGCCTGTAGCGTGAAGGAAAGGGCAATACATTGGTTTGCATCAGTGTTGAAGGGATTCTTAGTTGGTGCCTTTTGTTTGTAAAGAAAGCTATATTTAATGTAATATTGCTAGAAGAAAAGTGTTTGGTGTAATTGGAGCCCTAAGGAGAGGAAAGGGACCTCATTCCGTTTGCTTTCACAGTCTCCCTCGCTCCCAGGTTAGCATTTTTCATGCACACAATGAATCAGTCTTCTCCGTGTCACGCGCAGCATAGCACAGCGTAGGACGGGAGAAAGCCCGTCGGTCTCAGAAGATTTGTTTGCCCTCGAATCGGTTCCCCCTCGGTGGCCGTGGGGCTTTGTGATAATCTTCCAGGACCTGGGACTAAATTCAAGGTCGGTCACACAGGTAGATCAAACTTGACTACGGAAGCCGTGTAGCGAGCCGAGCTCGGGAAACCGAAATTCAGGATTGTCGGGTTGTACACGGGAGCAATAGAATGCCCTGAGAGCAGGGTGTAGCGGTTCTCTGATGGTTTACATAGGGAAAGTAAGAAAAAGGTGGCAATTTCAAAATTGAAATGAACGGAGCTGGCAGGAGCCTTTCCTGTCAGCACGGGTAAGTAAGACTCAAACTTAGAATAAACAAGGAATGTCCAGTGTATAATGTTTACGTAACAGGTTTTAGATTTAGCACAAATGCACTTCTCTGCACTTTATCCATCAATTGTACAAATTGTATGTGCCTGTGCGTGTGTATATATTAAATAAGGAGAGCAAGGAGACCTACACATACGGGGAGAACAGATTGAATGTACCATTTCCTTTGCCTTTTTTCCAAAAGCTCACTGATTAGAGTACACTGATTTTTATATGTTCTTTTATGTTGTTAAGGCCACAGAAAGTGAGCCCGGAGATATGGACCTAAGTGGGCTGCCAGAGACCGCTGTGGACTCAGAAGATGATGACGATGAAGAGGATATTGAGAGGGCTTCGGACCCCTTGATGAGCAGAGACATTGTCAGAGACTGCTTGGAGAAGGACCCGATAGACAGGACAGACGATGACATTGGTAAAAAAAATAAAAAATAAATAAGTTACGCGACTGTGGGTAATATATATATCATGTCAGCTGACAAACATCATTCTGATTAAAATCTGGGGATTAGTGAGATTATAGTGTGTCATTTATACAGTTAAACGCATTAAAAAAACACACAAGATTCATGCGATATGGATGGTTTATTGTTATAGTATGAATTCCCAGTTGATAAGTATATTAAACAGATAAAAATCTGTTATGACCCAATGAAGCCAAATGCATATGTCTTATTCCCCACCCTTACTTTGTACATTTTTAAACGTGTTTCATTTATTCCTCACGTTCGTTCTTTGTGTGCTCTGTTAGCTGGAGTGGGACCCTAAAAAATTCAAACAGGCAGTGCTATTTCTGCTGAGCAATTAAATGTTCTCTCCATGAGGTTCTTTTAACGGAAGTGTCTTCAGTAAAACAGAGCTGGCACTGTAGGGATAAATGTGGACCGCGCTTAGAAACGTGAATTTGACTGCAATGAGATGTGTGTTTACGCAGTTAGCATTGTGGTTGTTTTTTTATACAGAATATTGAGTCTGATGTAGTCCAATCAGCATTTTGATTCGCATATGATCCAATTTGTTGTGTTTTTCTACAGAACAACTCCTGGAATTCATGCACCAGCTGCCTGCTTTTGCCAACATGACCATGTCAGTGAGACGCGAGCTTTGTGCGGTCATGGTGTTCGCTGTGGTGGAGCGAGCCGGAACCGTTGTGCTCAACGATGGCGAGGAGGTCAGTGAACAGTCTAGATTTGGTTGGGCACAACATTGTGTGTAAATCCTTTCTGTCCTAGAGAAAGACCGGTGTGAATCCAGTTGCCTTTACTGATACTTTTCTCCTTCTGTCTCCTTGGGTCTTTGTCCCATTCAGCTCATGTCTTCATGGTTTCTTTCTAATTCCTGGTTTCTTTCTAATACTCGTGTCTCATACGCCCAACTTCCCCAGCCTATAGCCTATATGAAATGGCAAAATCCAGATTGCCTGCTTTGTCTGCCTTTTCACTTTGAATGCCTATCCAAATTAGGGCTGCAACTAACGATTATTTTCATAATCGATTAGTTGGCCGATTATTTTGTCGATTAATCGGATAAAAAAAATTAATGTACATGTTTCATTTATTTAAAATAATTTAATAAACAAACGATGTTAAATACAAACAGCAGAATAAAAAAAAAAAACTTTGATAAAATGCATTTCTTGTCTTTATTTCCCAACCAGCCCCCCCAATTTATGCACATTTGAGCCCAGGCTTGCCATGCTGCCTCCCAGATATACCACTCCACGCTGCCTCCCACATATAACACTCCACGCTGCCTCCCACATATAACACTCCACGCTGCCTCCCACATATAACACTCCACGCTGCCTCCCACATATAACACTCCACGCTGCCTCCCACATATAACACTCCACGCTGCCTCCCACATATGCCACTCCACGCTGCCTCCCACATATGCCACTCCACGCTGCCTCCCACATATGCCACTCCACGCTGCCTCCCACATATGCCATTCCACGCTGCCTCCCACATATGCCACTCCACGCTGCCTCCCACATATAACACTCCACGCTGCCTCCCACATATACCACTCCACGCTGCCACCCACATATTCCACTCCACGCTGCCTCCCACATATACCACTCCACGCTGCCTCCCACATATTCCACTCCACGCTGCCTCCCACATATTCCACTCCACGCTGCCTCCCACATATTCCACTCCACGCTGCCTCCCACATATTCCACTCCACGCTGCCTCCCACATATGCCACTCCACGCTGCCTCCCACATATGCCACTCCACGCTGCCTCCCACATATGCCACTCCACGCTGCCTCCCACATATGCCACTCCACGCTGCCTCCCACATATTCCACTCCACGCTGCCTCCCACATATGCCACTCCACGCTGCCTCCCACATATTCCACTCCACGCTGCCTCCCACATATTCCACTCCACGCTGCCTCCCACATATGCCACTCCACGCTGCCTCCCACATATGCCACTCCACGCTGCCTCCCACATATGCCACTCCACGCTGCCTCCCACATATTCCACTCCACGCTGCCTCCCACATATTCCACTCCACGCTGCCTCCCACATATTCCACTCCACGCTGCCTCCTACATATTCCACGCCACGCTGCCTCCCACATATGCCACTCCGCGCTGCCTCCCACATATGCCACTCCGCGCTGCCTCCCACAGGAAGGGGCGGGGCCAGTTGTCACAGTGATTACAGGGAGGGACTGGTAAGTAGGAGCTGCTGCTGTGAGTCAGACTAAACGGATTATATAATGAGGGGTATTTTCAGAGCGTTTGCTCTGAAAAAACCCTCATTTTATAATCGATAATAATCGATTCAACTAATTGATAATGAAATTCGTTGGCAACGAATTTCATTATCGATTATTATCGATTTTATCGATTAGTTGTTGCAGCCCTAATCCAAATCCACTCCTTAAATAACGAAGTAGCCAAGTTCAGGGGCTGACAGATTTACACATTTAGGAGTCAGCAAAAAAAATGTAGGAGACAGTTTTCTTTGCCCCCAATCGTGTTTTATATATTTGTGTGTGTGTGTATGTATGTATATATATATATATATATATATATATATATATATATATATATATATAAAATACACACACATGGGCCCATCTTCTCCATTGGTTTATCTTTCTACTGGCCCCTGTGTAGGTACATACAGAGCGCAGTTCATCCAGACACGTTACGTATAGATACATGGATGATCTGTACTCTACAGTATGTCTGTATGTACACACGGGACCATGTGAAATATGAACTAAATGAGAAGGCAGGTAACATATAGGAAAATGAAATATATATATATATATATATATATATATATATATATATATATAATGTAAATATGT
This sequence comes from Spea bombifrons, assembly GCF_027358695.1. Classification (NCBI taxonomy): domain Eukaryota; kingdom Metazoa; phylum Chordata; class Amphibia; order Anura; family Pelobatidae; genus Spea; species Spea bombifrons. The sequence continues at coordinate 32,783,054 of NC_071087.1, read as the reverse complement.
AAAAGCAGTCCTTACAGGCGACGAGGCCTGATACACAGGTACTGGGTACCTCCCAGGCGACCTGGCAGCGGGAATTGTCAAACATTGGCCCAGTTAACAGTAAATTAAGTCCAAACTAATTTTTGCAAAGAAAGTGATGAGTGGATGGTGAAACATTCAGATTGTGGCACATTTATTCCTTATAAGCAATAATATTTACAATAAGACACACGGGGTAACGCAGAACGTCGTTGAATTGTTTTCAAACAGCTTTCACGGTTTTTTTTATTTTGAAACAGAGGCAGTTGCCAGTACTTTTTGAAAATAAGTGAACCAAGGCTTCATGCATTGCCATGAGCTTGTATTACGTGACTGCTCTGTGTGTAACGTTAGGGTCACAATCAGCTCTTTGTTTAGTCATTCTGATGTGTCTAGCAAGATGTTCATTTGTTTTTCTCTGCGTTTTTGGCCTTGTAGCTCGACTCCTGGTCAGTTATTTTGAACGGCTCTGTAGAAGTGACATACCCGGAGGGGAGAGCAGAAATGCTTTGCATGGGGAATTGCTTTGGCGTCTCTCCAACCATGGAGAAGGAACACATGAAGGGAGTGATGAGAACCAAAGTGGACGACTGCCAGGTATGTAGGTGAAACACAGACACAAGCTGCCAGTATAGTTGCAGCACATCATACGATGCTTAATGGCGAGTTGAGAATGCTACTGTATCACTTAATGCTGTCCTTGCTCAGTAAATGTACAAATCCAATCTTGTGGGGATCTCGTTATTGTTTAAACGTATTGATAAAATGTTCTTATGTACTGTGTGATTATACCCAACACGGCATATGCTGCAAATGTTGTGCTTGAGAAGAATTTAAGGACATTTAGTAGGATGCCGCTCCTTTTAATGTACGTGTCTGGAAATAAGCAGTCATTGGGTTTTATGTTGCCTTCGAGTTCCGGTTAAGCTTCCCCTTTTCCATCTGTTAATGCCACAAGGTGAATATTATGAAACTAAACCATCTAAACTTGGTATACCACACTGCCTTAATTAGATTGGCTTATTGTACATAAACATCAAGTGAGGTTTCCCAACCATGGCATCTGAAGAGCGGAATATTAAAAGCTTCATTGTAACTGGTAAACAAACCGAATGGCTGTGAAGTCAGGGGATAACTATAGACGGCATCTGTCGCTGTCATCCGAAGGCAGACACAAGCCCTTTTTTTGACATTTTGCACTAAGTCTCACGGGTAGCTGAAATACTCTGAATAAAATATCTGCAGAACCTTTTCGGTGCACTGAAACTATGAATATTGCGCCTGTAACATGACTTGGTTAATGCATTTGTGAGAACAGATGCATCAGAACAGACCTATTGATTCTTACGTATTTTGGTCAATTTTTTGTTGAAATGGGTAAATTATAACGTAATGCAGGATTATATGTTTAAGGCTTTTTTTCCTGCTAATTTTTCATATATCCCCCATGCTGCTTCTCCAGTTTGTGTGCATAGCCCAGCAGGATTACTGCCGCATCCTCAATCAAGTGGAAAAGAACATGCAGAAAGTGGAGGAGGAGGGTGAAATTGTGATGGTGAAAGAGCACCGAGAGCTGGATCGCACTGGGACAAGAAAAGGTCACATTGTCATCAAGGTAACGGAGGATAAATGCTTTGAGAAGATTAATTGGGAAGATATTTTTTAAAGTTTGGTTATTTACTCTATTCACTCAAGCCGTTATAAATTATGGCAACCTGATCTATAAATAGTCTCTTAGGGACCATGCAATCTGTTAATTCATTGTATGTAACCTTTAGAGTGTATGTGTTACTTTTTTCTTATTTCTATTGACTCAACATATTTTTTAATTGGAGTAAACATTTGCATCGCATTTGTTTCTTGACAGGGGACATCAGAACGTCTAACAATGCATCTGGTGGAAGAACATTCTGTGGTTGACCCTACCTACATTGAAGATTTCCTCTTAACCTATAGGACATTCTTGTCAAGCCCCATGGACGTTGGAAAAAAATTGTTGGAGTGGTTTAATGACCCTAGCCTCAGGGACAAGGTTAGGAACTTGAAGGTTCTTTCTTGTAGCAGGCTGTGATCCCGAATCCAGTAACTAAACAGAGGAATAACAAAAAAAAAAAAACTATCACTTGGATGGGGCCCTATTCGATTGTAGCGTTTCATTTGTCTCCAGGACGTCAAGCAGTCAGTAATGATCCACAGGCTAAATGAGTCTGGACCTCCAAGCAAAATCTTCACTTGTAACAATTTAACGTGAAGATACCCACCTTATAAGTAATTGTAGCTCCCAGAAAAGCTTTAAACTTTTTATTTATGAATACCTTTTAAGGTATTGTGTTTCTGTTTGGGTTTTTCCTTTCCGTGTGTAAGTAGAGGCTTAGCTTCCCAGAAATCTTCACACGTTTCATAAGATGTAAGACTTTAATGGCATACCTGCTGTGGAAGTCAAGCTGGCGGGAGCATTGTTAGATTTTGAATGCTTGTTAAAAAGAGAAAAATGCTGAGTTGCTAATTAGAAAGTAGAATGTTTTACTTTAATTATCTCTCTTCATTTAATAAAGTCCCACTCCCAAAACCAGTGTAAAGGGGCCCTGCAACTATCATATGCACTAAAGTGAATGTGATGGTTGGGTTATCCCTTTAAAATAACTTCTCCGATTGAAGCCTAGGCACCTGGAGTAATAGATAAGAAAACCCATAACTCTAGTTTTACAGTTTGAGCAAAGTTAAGAAAATGTCATTTTGTGCTTGCAGGTTACACGTGTGGTGCTGCTGTGGGTGAATAATCACTTTAATGACTTTGAAGGTGACCTCGCAATGACTCGTTTTTTAGAGGAATTTGAGAACAACTTGGAACGAGAGGTAATAAGTCTTCTACTAATAATAGTTGCTTACTAGTTATATATAACCATTCCCATGGGTGTATTAAACTTGTATGATTTTTCTGCTGTTTTCTGTTACACATCTAAGTCCATAGAGAGTGTTACCTTTTACAGAACGCCCCAGGATCACTGTAGAATGACATAGCTCATGCCTTCATTTTTGTAATGTTTTAGGTTTTAGGTGTCCATTAAATTTTAATGATGTGGTACAAGCAAGGCCATTACATAATTGCCTGGGTAATGTTCTACTCCTTGTATTTACCTTTAAGTACTTTATACTGCTCAGTGTTATTCTGACGGTTTGTAAAGGAACGCTGTAGTCCCTGAAATTTCCCTTTTTTAATGTCATTTTTCAAATGTAAAATTAGCTCCATTATGTAATTACTATGCAATAAAGGTTGGAGTTCTCTAAATATTGCATATCTCAATGAAGTGGAAGCAAATGAAGTGCACATTTTTTAGTACTTACCATTCCTATTGTATAAAGGATGAGTAATTATCTTATAAATGACAGGAATGTCTTTTTTTGTTGTTTTGCTTTCTTAGAAAATGGGTGGACACCTGAGATTATTAAATATTGCATGCGCGGCCAAAGCAAAGCGGAGATTGATAACACTCACAAAGCCATCCCGGGAAGCCCCCTTGCCGTTCACCCTACTGGGAGGGTCAGACAAAGGTTTTGGCATCTTTGTAGACAGCGTGGATCCTGGAAGCAAAGCTATGGAGGCTGGCTTAAAGAGAGGGGATCAGGTATGCCAAACATGGAGTTCTTTGCTATTTATAGCTAACAAAGGAACGTTCAATAATTCATGGCAATTAAATTTCTGACCGTGGTGATTTCTGCACATTAAAGGTTTGGGGGAAGCTATGGGCAACATCTTTTCTTCAAGAGGAAAAATTTCATGAGTGTTTATTAATCGCAACGTGCCGTTTGCCTTCTCTTTTTAGATACTGGAGGTGAATGGGCAAAACTTTGAAAACATTCAGCTTCCCAAGGCGATGGAAATCTTGAAGAACAATACTCATTTGTCTATCACTGTGAAAACCAATTTATTTGGTGAGATGGCTTGTTCTTACTTTGCATTGCTCTGTGTGTTCCTGGACAGACTTGTTCTTGATGTGGAATTCCGCTGATGCTCTGCTAAGCCTTGATGCTTTTCCTTTAGCAAAGGCATCCTAGTTCTGCAATGCATCGAGGACAACCTGCTTGCTGTCCGGTCGTCTCCTCAAGGAGAAAGGGTGTTAAGAAAAATGGTTTATACATAAGCTACAACAACACTTAGAGTTTACAGTATTGGCTGCTGGGAAGGCTTCAGGGTTTATTCACTAAACAGTGAGAGGTGGTCAAACATTTCATCTTTGTGACTAAACCATTCATGTGGTTAGTCCTGCCAGGTTTCTCTGGCAAGAAGTTCTGGTTGGCCCTATATAATGTAGATACAAGACAGGGAACTGATTTGATGTTACATCATGCCGGGTTAGTTTAGCCTTATGCATAGTCAATAACGCAAAGTGTTTCAGCTCGATTGCACTCTATTTTAGTGAATAAACTACAAGAGGAAACCACTTGCTGACCTGGATAACCCCACTGACCATGACTACCAGTTGCCTCAGGCTTTGTTTTTCTGTCCCCTAAATTCCTAATGTGATTATTTTTGATGGTATTCACCATTGGTGATCTGAATACCTATATTGCAAAACTTCATAACATAATCATTCCTTTTTACTTTTTTGATAGTATTTAAAGAGCTCCTGTCCAGGATGCTGGAAGAAAAAAGAAATAGTGCCCCTCACTTGCCTAAAATTGGTGACATCAAAAAGGCTAGTCGCTATTCTATCCCAGATCTTGCCGTTGATGTGGAACAAGTTATCGGATTGGAGAAAGTGAGCAAGAAAGGCAAAGCTAATACCGTTGGAGGAAGAAACAAGTTGAAAAAGATTCTCGATAAGACGCGGATTAGTATCTTGCCTCAGAAGCCTTACAAGTAAGAGGAGGGTTATTGTCATAATGTGCGCTGCAAAGTGGAGAAAAGATCCGTGTCGGTTTTAAGTGCCGATTGTCAAAAGAATGGCACCTTGTAATGGATAAAATTGCACCTTTACACCGTGCTAGCCAAATTGCTTGTAAATATATCTGTGAAATTGTTTTTGTTCGTAGGTTGCTAACGACAGTGTGTCACAGCATGTTCAGCAATGTGTATAAATATCATTGTGTATACTACCTCAGGTGTGTGAATGACAGGCCCACAACAATTTACACAGCGCTTCTCACCATACATATTCATGCTAATATTCACGTTACACTGATTCATTGGGTAAAGAGGACCTCGCTACGATGGTTCCATTCAGTGATGAAAAATATCTACAAGACAGTAATTCCCTCTGAAAGAAGACGTCGCGACTTCCTACAATAGTTCTCGTTTGTAAAGCGCATGCATTTTGGGTGCGGGGAGCGCATTGCATGTAAACAACATTGTGCTAAATTATATTACGCGGCCACACGGGTGCGGGCAGTGACTGGATTTCCAAGACAATGGAGACATTATGTAGAGATATTATCATGTAGCTCATGAGCCAGTAAATTGAGTTTGTTGGTATTTTGTCCGTATTTCTGTTGTGTCCAGGCCAAAAATACATTTATCTGCCTGTGTGGTTATTCGTTTTATGTTGTTGGAAACAATTAACAGTAATAATAGCCATGTTTCCAGCATTTTTATTTTATTTGCACAGTCATCATCATCATCATAGCTTGATGTGTTGCTTTTCTTTGCAATTTACCCCTTTTATTTTTGACACAATGAAGACAACTGGTTTGAGGGAGATTCTGCAACTATGTGGTCTCATCCCATGCAGGGGTCCTGCCCAACTTAATCAAAAAATATGCTAAACGATGAATTCCAAATTTATGATGCTGTGCTGCATAGCATGCTTTTTATGGCACTAATTTGTAATTCATTGTTTATCCTATTTTGTTAATAGGTTGGGCAAGAGGGTGTTTAATTACAGAGGGGAACACACCCTTCCACGGTTGCGTGCTGCTTCTTGTCTCAAAGCAATAAAATAAGCAAATTGTGATCCGGAGGCCCTTTCGGGATCGCATCTATAGAATGCTTTTCAAAGGGTCCGAGGCCTGCCTTTCCTGTGAACGGAACTGAGCTACTCCCTCTCACATATTATTCCCAGACAACAAAGGTTCTGCTTGGAGATTTCTACACACGGTTTCCTCACATGTTGTTTAAGGACATTTATTTCTTTGGAAAATCTATTTTATTTTAATAACATTGCTGCAGATATCCATAGAAGTTTTTTCCCCTGACAGCAAATCGGCACCTCTAACTACTTAAGCTAGGTTGCATTGAAATGCCAAGGGTCCAAAATAATATTCAGAAAGGACCATTTGGACTGATGAAAGTAAGATTGTACTGTATGGAAAGATCATCCCAACATTAAAGTATGGCGGTAGGAGCATCATGAATTGGGGCTGCTTTGCTGCCTCTGGGCCTGGACAGCTTGTTATCATCAGAGGGACAATTATTTCCCAAGTTTATCGAGGTATAATACAGGATAATGTCAGAGTAGTTTACAACCATCTAAGTAAATCTACTACAGAGTGACTTACAAAAAATGGGTTGACCTCAAGAGAACAGATCACACCAGACATCCTCAGAATATGAATATGCAAGTTTCAGGAGTTCTGTAAAGAAAGAATGGTCTAAAACTCCTCCTGAACATTGTTCTGGTCTGATCTGCAGCGCTTGTTTGAGGTTAGTAGGTCGGACCAGTTATCAAATCCAAGGGTTCACTTGCTTTTTCACCAGCACTGTGAATGTTTCATGGTGTGTTCGTTAGTCTATACTTGTGACTTAAATGTAGGTCAGATCACATTTTATTAACAATGCAGAAAACCTGGTAATTCCAAAGAGCTCATTGACTTTTTCTTGCCACTGTATAAATGGGGGGAAATTAATGTGGTTTTCATTAATAGCAAAGATACGCCGTGTAGTGCTTTTGTCCTGATCGCTGATGTTAGATGGGGGGGAAATGTTGCACTTAACATGATTTCTGGCTTCCTGAGCAATTTAGTGTCAGATGTAGCTACATTTACCTCTAAAGTTCACTGACATTTCAGTTGTGATGGCGGCGTAGAGCGGGTGTCTCACCTCCCACACACTCGCAGGCATTGCTGAGAGCCAAACCAGCTCTGCCTTCATCTGGGTAGGTCAAGTGTCTGTGTGTGTGATTTTCTTTGATGCGCAGGTGGTCCAAGACTTAATGCCAAACTCATTAGATGGCAAGCTTTGGGAATCACTACCGCAGGGGTCTGGGTGGGTACAACTTGTAGTCCGATAACAGGAAGCAATCCAAAATATTTTACTTAGGCTCCATGGTGGGTCATTTAACATGTTGGCTGGAAGGTGAGAAATGTCTCGCCAGGTTTTGTGCTGAATGATTTTTAGCCTTTTTAGAAATGTTATATATTTATCCCCTTTTTGAATAAATCATTACATTCTGCTTTGAAATCAGTTTGCAGTATGATGAGTTGCCCCGGACCATTATACGCACCCTGGTCCTCTAGGTCATACATTGTTGCGCTAAACATTGACGGCTTTGTGCTGTTCGCAGTGACATTGGAATTGGCCAATCTCAAGATGACAGCATTGTCGGACTCCGACAGACGAAGCACATGCCGGCTACGCTGCCCGTCAGTGGAACGCTGTCATCCAGCAATCCTGACTTACTGCAGTCCCACCATCGCATCCTGGACTTCAGCACCACCCCAGGTGAGACCCAACTCCCCGTGTGTCGCTGCCTGCACTTTCACTCAGTTCTGTTCACTTTATCACTGGGAAGTGACATTCCCGACGAGTTGTTGTTGCTGATCTGTTTTCATTAACAGTCACTGATTGCACGACTTGTCTTCCAAACAGCTGCTAACTTAAGCCTGTGTTTATTTTTCCACTTTTCAGGCTATTTTTGGAGCACCTAATGATAAGCCGCATGTGCCGTTAAAGGTGTTTTTGTTTTGCAGCTATGTTTGGTTATTAACACAGTAAGAATGAAACTTAACTGTAACAACACTATTCCAAACCATCACCCATATTTAAGTTATGTTAAGAGTGGATCGTGCCATCTATTAGATTATCAGATTGAGTGGCTGTTTTGAGTTAAAACACCACTATTTTGAGATGCCAAGCAGTATTAGTGACAGGCATTTAAAGCTAATGCTGGTTTTTTGAACTCCATTCTTTAAAGACTCCGTAGGATAAAAAAAATTCTGTGGTGCCCCCAATAATTGATTACGGGTGAATAACAGCAATTCTGCGTCTATGGCAACACTACTGCCTTGATGATCAAGATTGACACACCAGCAGAAAAATAAATGCTTTGGGATTTACTTAACCCATCCCACAAAGCTAAATCATCAATGTCTATTTATCCTGAAAATTTTGTGAACTTAAGAATGAAATTGAGCTATAAAATAAAGTTTACAACTATACTGCTGAGAGAAATAGCTAATCTATATGATTTGATTTAAAAATGAGCTAAGAGTTCCACTTTAAAAGCTAACACATAAAAAATGACTGGCTCAACAGCACCACTGTGTGGTATCCCTCCCAACCCTCACTAAATAAATTCATTTCATTTAATATGCAGAATATATAGCAACTGTGTGTGTGTGTGTGTGTGTGTGTGTGTGTGTGTGTGTGTGTGTGTGTATATATATAATCATATGTTTCATGCTGTATCTGAGACCCTTTATAAAGTCTAGGTTATAGCCTGATACATTGATGTAATTTGTGAATAAAGATTGGATTTGTTTCCTGACTTGGAATTCCTGTTAAATTTCTTGGACTTTTGTATATCGGCTGAACAGCACCAGCATTACCAGCGGATTATCTTGTATTAATAGAGGCTGAGTGCGTGACCGTATATATTAATATTTTATGGAGTTTCTTACGTTAATAATGATTTTCCAGAATCTAAGTTCCGCTGGTCCTTTGTATTTTATAACATAACTAAAATATTGAGATGTACTGTGATGTAACATGCTACATCTGCTAGTGGAAGAAGAATGACACTTACAAAAATAATAAAAAAAATACAAACCCTTGGAAGACGATCTTAAACGGTGCCCAGAAAATAAATCCGGCTTCCATGGACAGCTTTAAGCTAACTGGTATAACTCTTGTATTGAATGGTTTAATGTTCTCATGTATTCACTGGAATGGACTTGTTTATCTTGTAGATCTACCTGACCAGGTGCTGAGGGTTTTCAAAGCAGACCAGCAGAGCCGTTATATCATGATAAGCAAGGATACTACAGCCAAGGAGGTGGTCATTCAGGCCATCAGAGAGTTTGCACTAACCGCAGTCCCTGACGCGTACTCATTGTGTGAGGTGTCCGTCACTCCGGAAGGAGTCATCAAGCAGAGGCGGCTGCCCGATCAGCTCTCTAAACTGGCAGACCGAATACATCTCAGTGGCAGGTATTGTCACCACTAACAGAGGTCCTTTTAATAAGTAGAAACAATGTATTAATCTAACTGTATTTTTACATACGGCAGTTTAATCTTTAACAAAGTGTTACCTGCCCCAAAACACAAGCTATTTTCTTCTGCATTCTTTTTCTAATTCATATATCAGCACTCGCCAATGTCCCATGGAGTCCAGCAGCCCACCCAGGCCTTGATAACACAAACATAGAATCCTAAATCCATCTGTATTTAAGAAGCCAATCTAATGTTCTCAATCATGCTTTTATCCTTTACGTTGTTGTAAACGTATCACGCCAATCATCCTCTCTTCTCTGGTGTTCTCCTTGGCAGGTAGCTGTATTGTAGTAGTAATTGTATCGCTATAGAGGGACTGAGTGCTCTAGGTGCCGCCATAACCTTCATATAATGAGTGCTTAGACATTCTGTGAGGGGAGCAATCTTAGAAAACGAAAAAGACCTTAAGAATAACGACACTACAGACACAATGGCTAAATTACATTGATTGACATTGTTGATAGCCTACTCAATGTTTCCTTGAAAATACCTTTGATGATAGTATTGTAGGGTCTGCCCATCTAGTCTGGCCCGATTTAGATTCATGATAGCTTCATGCCTGTCCCATGCATGTTTAAATTGCCGTACTGTATCAGCCTCTACCACTAATGAATGTTATTTGTAGAAAGCAAGTAATTGAGCTTCCCAATTTGGAGTTTCCTTTTTTAATTATTATCATCTTTTGGGTTTGTTTGGGGTGAGATGGAAACAATTCTTGACATTACAGTAACATTTGTTACAGATATTACCTGAAAAATAATATGGAAACTGAAACTCTGTGCTCAGACGAAGATGCCCAGGACCTCTTACGAGAGAGCCAGATTTCACTGCTGCAGCTGAGTACCATTGAAGTGGCAACGCAGCTCTCCATGAGGAACTTTGAGCTGTTTCGTAACATCGAACCGACAGAATATATCGATGACCTATTTAAACTGAAATCAAAAACAGGCTGCGCCAATCTGAAAAGCTTCGAAGACGTCATAAACCAGGAGACCTTCTGGGTGGCCTCAGAAATCCTCCGAGAAACCAACCAGATAAAACGGATGAAGATCATCAAGCATTTCATCAAAATAGCTCTGCATTGCAGAGAGTGCAAAAACTTCAACTCTATGTTTGCAATTATAAGGTAAATTGGATAGAAACCAACATTCTTCTTATAGTTATCTTACCCGTTCTGCAACCATATCAAAGTCTGCACCGGAATCCACACTATGAGATTGATCTTTAGTGCTGGGTAGCAGAACTTTGGAATATTAGCTTTTATTAAGGAAAAATCTAAGTATTAGAAGAGGTGATTAGTAACTTCACTTATTGCTTTCTCTTCAATTATATTGTCAAGCAATTTAAAATGCTTCATTCTTTATCACAAACAGCAGATGGGAATGGCATATATTTCTTTACAGGAAACACAATCTATCCATCTGCTTTAATCTAGTACTTAATGTTCCACTTTATAGCAACACTTTCATTTAATTCATCATGTGTTCATTTTTTATGATAATGATCATAGTAGATCATTTTTAACGATATGTTTTTTTCCAGTGGCTTAAATTTGGCACCCGTGTCAAGGCTCAGAACAACATGGGATAAGCTTCCTAGCAAGTATGAGAAGCTTTTCCAAGATCTCCAGGACCTCTTTGATCCTTCCAGGAACATGGCTAAATATCGCAATGTGCTTAACAGCCAGAATCTCCAGCCCCCTATCATTCCGCTCTTTCCTGTTATCAAGAAGGACCTTACCTTCTTACATGAGGGTTAGTAAAAAGACTGCTTATGAAGCGTTGTTTTTGTTATTTGTTGTAAGAATTCCGTAACATTGGGATTTCCACCTGTCCCACCAGGCAATGACTCCAAAGTGGACGGTTTAGTAAACTTCGAGAAGCTTAGGATGATTGCTAAAGAAATCCGTCACGTTGGCCGCATGGCTTCAGTGAATATGGATCCTGCTCTTATGTTCAGAACAAGGTGCGTTTATCCCCCCCCTTATTTTTATCATTGTTTTTTTAGAAGCAGAATGCAGTCTGCAGCATTGCATGATTTTTGAAGTAGATTGCTGGGTTGTTTTTTTTTTGTTTTTTTTACTTATAATTATGCACTTTTTTTAATTAATATGTAATGCATGGCATATCTGCTATGACATCATGTACACGACAAAGGGTAGATGATCTGCTGTTTCTGGACTTAATCTTCTATTACCCCCTTGCTAGCTGTTTGTATCACCAGGTACCACCTGAAAATGTCACTTCTCTACCAGCCCTGATTGCTCACGCATGGCTGTTTACTTTAACAAGTGTTCATAAAAATTATATTTACTAATTTTGCACATTTGTATATAAAAATGACACACATTACTGTGTACTAGGCAACAGCTCCTTATTCTTCATGTAGCTACCGAATGGAAATTTAGAGCAGTGCGTGTCACAGGACCCTCAGCCCAATATTAAGCAGCCGGGTGGCTGAAAACATAAAACACCCATCTTCTATATATACAATCCCTTCGTAGAGCCCTGTGTGCTTTATTTCTGTCCTGTCAGTCTGAAGCGTGCATTTACAAATGCCTTGTCAAAACACTAAAACATTGCTTAAGGCGTAGCTGGCACCAAATATAAACTCAACCAAGTATTTAAAAAATAAACTGCCCGCTTACTTAATATTTAACATTTAGCTGGAACATATGGCTGTTTTTAAGATATCTGCTATTAAAAATGATGAATACCAGCATGTAGTTCATCTCACCATGACTGGTTGGGTGTCCAACTTTGTGTAACATGTTTGGTGACAGAAACAGGAAATAACAGGTGAGCTAAAAATCTATCATAGCAAATACCTTAAAAGCTGCCATGTGATGTAATAAAGTATGTGGGCATTTCATTCTTTCGGGTTGATTGCACTTGTTTCTGGTGACGGGATCACGTTCACGCTGCTTTTTGCCTGATTTGCAGAATGTCTTTGATAGGAATATTGTAGCGTTGCCGTGTCCTGTGACGTTGTGTTGTGACTGCTAGTGCTTCTCATTGTGTGGACTTCTGGTATAGCTTGTCCTGAGGTCTGGTCCTTTCTTTCTGAGCTTGTGATCTTTCTTTCTCCCACTCTCTCTCTGTCTCTCTCTATACCCATGCTTCTGTCTTCATGGCTCTCACTTACAGGAAGAAGAAGTGGAGGAGTCTGGGGTAAGTTGGTTGGTAACCACGTTAGCTTCTGCCGCATTTCTCCATTCCACCCATTTGCATTTTTTTTCCTTTCTGTTGCTCTTGGCTTTTTGCTCCCTTTTTAACCCTCTTGCCGGGCAGACAACCCATGCCGTTATAATAAATCCATGCTAGAAACCTTCATAATAACGCTTATGACAAAATGCTGTGAATATATCTATTATACCTTGGTAATAGACGCACAAGAACAGAGAAGAAACACCATTAGCTTTTGAAATAAGGCATAGTTATTAATATGGAGCATACAATGCTTCTGTTTTCAAAACTACAAGGAAAATGGTGTGAAATATCATGAAAGCTGACGTTATTCCGATTGTCTGTTAGCCCTCATTCATAACTGATAATGGATCCATTTCTTTTGTTTCTCCCACAAACAAACATGTTGCATGATCAGCTTAGGTCTTTCCATTTACTAACTTGGCTATCCTACTTACAAAACAATATGACGTTTCTGGCTTTATCGGGTCTGCTAGGACGCATAGACGATTTTTGGCCATGGCAGTCATACCATTCAGGTTCTGCTGCTTAAGCTTCTTCCATGGGAATTTTAGTTAACTTCTTTGGGAAATATCATTTTCAGGTTTTCTCAATATTATTCTAATTGTATTACAATGCGGACACATGCAGGTTCCAAAAGACTTTTTTAATGTTCGGATGTACTAGGTCACCGCACTGTTTTGCTGTGAGAATTCCTCATGAGCTCCGCAGTGGTTTGAAAACTTCTCTAAAGAAAAGGATTTCCATAGTTGCCACTCATCCACATTGTTAGCTTACTGGAATGAGGGTTTTTGAGCATAAAATGTCTTTTATAGGAACCATGCATAATGGAATTTTTTAACTACACAGTCCTTAAGAGTTTTTTGGTTGCTGTATCTTTAATTTTGTTCTTGCTGTTCTGATTTCTTGTTTGCTTTCTTTTTAGATCTCTTAGCCAAGGCAGTACTAATGCAGCAGTACTTGATGTAGCGCAGACTGGCGGACACAAGAAGCGGGTACGCCGTAGCTCTTTCCTAAATGCCAAGAAGCTGTACGAAGACGCTCAGATGGCTCGCAAAGTCAAACAATATCTGGCTGATTTGGTTCTTGAAATGGATGAGGAGAACCTGCAGACACTTTCTCTTCAGTGTGAGCCTGCAACAAACACATGTAAGCACTTTGTACTACACGGAAGACTATTTCTTTTGTGTTTTGAGGTTTATAAAAGTTTAATAGGATCCATTACAGTCCTGCGCATTTTCTTTGTTGTATTTATCGTACCACTCTCTGGACTACACAGGTGCCTCGTAAGATTTTTAAAAAATACTTATCTCTACAATTTATGTATTGAGAAAATTGTTTGTTCTTCAGTGCCAAAAACACCATGTGACAAGAGATCAGGGAAGGCAGACACATCACCAGTAGCACCGCGGGCAGCCACACAGCAGAAGCAGCAGCAACCTCCACCCAAGGTGAACCAGGCATTGCAGGTGCCGGCCGTGTCCTTGTACCCTTCACGAAAGAAAGTGCCAGTCAAGGATTTGCCACCTTTTGGTAAGTTCAAATCAAGTTTTGCTGGTTGAAGTCTGTTGGATCACAGTTTTATGCATTTGCATAAAAAAACAACTTTCATTGGACATTTGATTGTATATTTATATTGAATTGATTGTGTTTGTCTTGACATAGGAATCAACTCACCGCAGGCGTTAAAGAAAATTCTTTCTTTATCGGAAGAAGGAAGTTTGGAAAGACACAGGAAGCCAGCAGATGACTCAATATCAAATGCCTCGTCACAACTTTCTTCACCGCCAACCTCGCCACAGAGCTCTCCAAGAAAAGGTGCAATGCAGAGACTGAAGGAACAAAGAAACATATTAACTACTTGGTTTTAGTAGCAGGCTTAGATCTGTAGTGCTCACAGGTGTATATGTTTTTCCGAATTTATTTTATTTTTTTTATCTTCAGCTACTCCTCGCCATCAATCCTAAATTGGCAAAATTGCTCTTATGCAAAGGCAGTTATTTGCAGTCTGATTTGGCCTTATTTACAAAACAGTTAAAACATGAAACACTTAATTTTGCCCTAATGTTACTCATGCTTCATATAGACGCCCTTTGCTTTGCTTCAGGACTTTGTGGCAGGCTGTGATAGTTAGTTTGAACTTATTCCATATTAATGGTGTTAACCCTCCAAGGGATGGTACGATGCAGTTGGTTTATATGTGTTTGCTTCTAAATACAGTTTTATATATTTTCTTTTATTCTTTGTAGGTTATACTCTGGCAGCAAGTGGCACAGTTGACAATTTCTCGGATTCTGGACACAGTGAAATCTCCTCTCGTTCCAGCATAGTCAGTAATTCTTCCTTTGATTGTGTTCACCTACATGACGATCGGAGACAGAGGCATTCATTGAGCATTGTGGAAACTAACCTTGGTGTTGGGAGGACTGACCGCAGAGCCGTCCTAGAAGCAGATCACCAGTGCTGCATAGGGTAGGCGCATGGACCTTCTTGCAACTGGACCTTTATGTGTAAATGTGCATGTCCCTCCTCATCCATCCTTCACAATGTAGAACAAATTATGTGACAAAGTTTCATTTCTGAACACCTGCTGATCACCTTTCTGTGCAGTACAATACACGACGTTAGCTTTTATTTCCATTTTACTCGCCGACTAGAGATTAACAACATTTATTGTAGGCTTACATTTTGTGCACAATTTTGACAATTATCCATTATTGTTCTAGCTCCTATGCACCTTTATCGGACACCAGAGGTTTGTACGCTGGTGCAATGGTTCTCTCCTCTCCCAGCATGGAAGAGCTGTCTCAGGATCAGGGCGATAGAGCGTCCCTGGATGCAGCTGATAGCGGCCGTGGCAGTTGGACCTCTTGCTCAAGTGGATCTCATGACAATATACAAACTATACCGCATCAGAGAAGTTGGGAGACGCTCCCTTTTGGTCATGTTCACTTTGACCACAGTGCCGACGGAGCAGGATTTTGGGCCTCAGGCAGTCATCCGGACCAGAGTATTTTTCCCGATCATAGCACAAAGTACAGCAGACACAGCCAGGGAAGAGAAGCATTAGAACAAGCACAGTCCAGAGCAAGCTGGGCATCATCCACAGGATACTGGGGAGAAGACACCGAAGGAGACACTGGCACTATCAAGAGAAGGGGTGGAAAAGATGTCACCCTTGATGCTGACACCAGCAGTATAACATCTGTGACTTCAGATGAATCCAAGGGGGTGGCTATACCCTCGCATATTACTGTAACCTCCAGCTCTGCAAAGGGTCTGATTGGTAAGAGATGTTTGAAATATGTTTTTATTTTGTGAATTGACAGCTTCTCAATCTTTGATATAAATTGTTTAAACTGATATGTTTGTGTATATGTATGTATGTATGTATATGTATACATTCAGTATTCAGTATTGGCGTTCACCAAATAACCTAATAACACAGTGTGATATACTGTACCTATTATACCTGGTGTTTTTTTTTATTTAGTTTCTTTTTCTTTTGTGACAATAATTGTCTCTTATGGTAGTGTATTGTGTTACCACAGCAAGAAAAGATGGTCGATACCGGGAGCCCCCACCAACACCTCCAGGCTATGTGGGAATTCCCATCGCTGACTTTGCAGAAGGACATGCACCACTTTCCAGGAAGCCTCCAGACTACAACGTGGCATTACAGCGTTCCAGAATGATGGCTCGGAGGAGTGAAAGTGAAGGAGCCCCAGCAACCTCTCCACCATCTCACAGTCAGCCTTGCACGAGGCCAGTGAATAAACCCCAGTGGCATAAACCAAACGAGACGGACCCACGATTAGCAGTGTACCAGACACAAGGGGTTCCAGCAAAGGACGATGGTAAATACCAGGAGCAATAATTCTAATAGTATTTTGTCAGTTATATTACATACCGAAATTGTAAGAAAGTTATAAATCACTTACCAATAAGCCTCACATTGCATACATCTGCTCTATCTCATTTATAATCAACAAAAAAGTTTGAGAAACAAGATAAACAATAATGCCTTCCCTACAAGATCCAAACTCACGCATTCACTCATTTTAGTACCATCTAAAAGTTTAGAGAGATTCACAATGGAAGAGAATGTCCTTTATTACAATAATTTAGTTTTTAAACATATATTAATTATTTCCAACAATAGGGCACTTTCTTGCTTTCCACACTGTTCTGCCTGAATGAAATTATATCAAAGAAAAAAATGGCTATTTGCTGTACTATGGGATGAGTTTGATTAGCTTTCTTTATATAATTTGTTTTAATATGAAGCTTTTTTGTTAAGGTTCTGAATATTATTATAAAACTCAAAAATATTAGTATTCATTGTTTTTACGAATTTCCCATTTATAACCATTTTTTTCCTTCTTCTCTCCAGCAGATGATGAGCAAGTATCTGCGGTGTAGGAATCCGAGCTCTTCCTGTTCCAGGCTGAGCCACCTTAAATGGAGAGCACAAGAGGATGCCCCCTACAACAGGAGTTTGTGGACCTTCTGCCTCCTTCTCTGCCTTAAAGCAGCAACAGACATCTTCTACCCTCCTCGCCTCTCTCCCTGGCATGTGAAATACTGTGAAGAAATCACCCTGGCACTTTTTATACCCTCTTCCTCAAACTGTGTTGCTTGAAATCCACAGTGCAGCGACCCTGATCTGATGGTGGCTGGCTGACACCTCGCACAGTATCATTCCAGACTTTTCCAAACATCACATCAGCCATGATATCTGCTGGTTGCACCACTTCATGCCTGGAAGGGTGTTTTTAGCTTCTTTTTAATCATATCCCTAGCATTTGTCCATCACTTGATTACATTTGGGCAAGCTAGTCGCGTGCTTCAATTTTAACATCAGCCGTGAATCATCTCATCAGCACGGTTATTATTAGTTTTGTCTGTTTACAATGTTGTTTAAGTTACAATCCAAACCAGTTAGTGTGGGAGGCCTTGTAGTGTTGTAGGTACCTCCTGCAGTTAAATAAATAAAAATTCTGAGTACAGAGAGCTTGTGTGTTACATCAGGATAAATACAGTGTTATTTCACAACTAAGTTATGATAATTATTTTTTTTATGTTTATAGAGATTTTTAATTGAGAAATGAACTGGATAACATTGAAATGATGGCAGCTTTGGGACACTTAAATAATTCTACTCTGTTAATGCCGACTAAATTACTCGTCATTCCCCACAAAACAAAAACCCAACAAACCCTCGGCCACCATTGACATTTTGTTTAGGCCATCGCTTTGGACGCGACATATTTCTGGAAATACAGACTGTTCTTTGCTGTTGTGTGGACACTGCACTTGTAGAGAAGGCCAATGTGTAGCATTCACCTGCTCACAGCTGCTACGTATCACTTTCAGGACTGTCCCTACCATTTGCACAGACTCCGGATAAGTGAAGGCTGCCGATCCGAGTAAAACTCCTGCGTGAGGAATTTGTGGTCTTGGATTTTTGTGCTTTTTTGTGTTATAATTATTTTTTATTTCCATTGGCGTTCAGCTGATCATATTGATCAGTGGGTAACTCACACATATATATATATTATGTATATATATACAACTTTAAGAAAAAAAGAAAATAAGAAAGCAAAATGCAGTGGTTTTTCACTGTGAAAAACAATGTCAGTGCTTTATTTAATTATACTCTCTATCCAGTTATCATAGCTTTTGTCTATCTTGCTTATATATCACATTGTCAATTATGCCTATGTAATTTTTCATGTAATACGCATTATATGCCAGCTTTATTATGTAGGCAATGGACCTCGTGCATATAGGCAGACAGACGTTCGGCTCGATCACACATTGCACAAACGTTCTAAGCATTATGTAACTGTAGGATATAGGACTGCTAATATCACTTCGCTCTGTGATGTCCAGTGCAGAATGTACAACTAACTGGTGATTTTCTCATACTTTTGATACTACTTGTACCTGTATGTCTTTTAGAAAGACATTGGTAGAGTCTGTATCCCTTTTGTATTTTTAATACAATAATTGTACATATTGGTTATATTTTTGTTGAAAATGTTAGAAATGTACTATGTTAATGCTTCTACCTCCAGTTTGTATGAAGCTGGAGTACAAATAAATATGACAAGCTATTTGATGGTACAGTCATACTCATACTTTTGAATGACAACACATCCGTCCAAAAACTGTTATGGCAAGGCAGCCTGATTATCCAAAATGGCATACACCGTAAAGATGGCCATACAGCCAATCTGGTTCACCTGCAGAGAGCTCCCAGGAACACTGAGCATGACATCACTTATATGACATCACTTATGGTTACAATAGTTTAGGGCATGACCTTCTTAACTTGTTGAAGTTGGCCTTAATATTTAGCATTTTGGTGAAGCCACTATTGGTTTGCTGCTGTTATGGTTATTGGCCAACACTCCCTTACATGAATATTCAGCACAAGCTCTGTATAATTAGTTATCACCAATTCCAGAAAATTGTCTTTTCTAGTTGGTGTCTCTACTAATTGTGACATAAAGCAGTTGTTTCATTTGTTTCCCTTTGCTGAACTGCTTGGCTCGGTATTCCAGTCAGTAAAATCTCTCATGAATAAATCGTGACCCATATATGCCGTTGTTTAAGTTTTGCGATAAAGGTTGATGTTCCCCATATGTAGAGAGGTAAAGAGAAATATACTTTCTACAGGGATAAATC
This sequence comes from Spea bombifrons, assembly GCF_027358695.1. Lineage (NCBI taxonomy): Eukaryota > Metazoa > Chordata > Amphibia > Anura > Pelobatidae > Spea > Spea bombifrons. The sequence continues at coordinate 32,763,710 of NC_071087.1, read as the reverse complement.
ACACATTGATAACACCTACTAATCAAAGTTAATACATTTATTTCCTCCTGCCTTCTAGGTGGGGATAGCCCTGAAAATAGTTAATGGGACGTACTGGTCCTGTAAACATTAAACCTTTATAGGCCTTAAGGCGGGCAATACCTATCCTAAAATGCCAATCTCTTTAGGCAGATCTGTGGCATTGTTTTTAATCCTGTTTGATGTTTGGAACCAGGTCAAACCTTACATTAAAAGCAATTGCTTGGGTATATTACCTTTGTCTCACAAAATGACATTTTTGCAATTAGTATGAGCCACCTATATATTCAGGTGTTTCAATCAAACCAATTTGCCCCCGGTGTATAAAACTAAGCACCTAGACATGCAGTCTGCATTTACAAACATTTGTGAATAAAGTGGGTTATGAAGAGCTCAGTAAATTCAAGTGTGGTACTGTGATAGGATGCCACCTTTGCGATAAGTCAGTTCGTGAAATTCCATCCCAACTAGATATTCCACGATCCACTATAAGTGGTATTATTGGAAAGTGGAAGCGTTTAGGAACAGCAGCAAGACCACGTAAAGTCACTGAGCGCTAAGGTGCATGGTGTGGAAAAGTCGCCAGCGTTTTACTGATTCCATAACTGAAGAGTTCCAAACTTCCAATGGCATTGATAGCAGCACAAAAACTGCAGTGGGAGCTTCATGGAATGGGTTTCCATGGCCAAGCAGCTGCCTGCAAGCCTCACATCACCAAGTTAAATGCAGGCGTCAAATGTTGGTGCTATATAAATAAAAGATAATATAACAGAGACTGGCCTTCTTGTCCAACATCAGTGCAACTACATATTAATGCAATGTCATGAAAGACCCTGTTGGTGTAATGGTCAAGTGTCCCGATACTTTTGTCCGTATGGTGACCTGAGACTAGCCACAATATCTTACAAATTTGAATTGATGGAACTCCTCCAAGACTGTGATGGACTGAGTAGAGTATGGAAAAACAGAACATTTCTTACAGCCTTGTAGTGTAATACTCTTGACTCAAATACACTTCTTGGCATGGTTACCAATTACTTTTAGGGAAAACCCCTATACTCCTTCCTTTCTAAACCTTTCAAGGGAAAGGGTTAATTCCTGAACTTGATGGACAAACACCCCTGATAGCTTTAGAGCAGTAGAGACCCCACGCTGTTTATAATCTATGATATTTGAAGTGAATTCATTTTTTCTCTCTTACCATACTGATTTTATTGAGTTTAATTATTAAAAGTTGTGTAAGTAACGTTGTTATGCTTTGCAATGCCCTTGCCTATCCCACACCGAAGAAGATGATAATTTCCTCGGATTGAGTGATCTGAGTGATAGGGAATTTATTGGTAACATATGCTATATGATGTGTGTGTATATACATATACATATACATATATATATATATATATATTATATATATAGGCCACTAAGTACATGCAATTAGATCCCTGTCTGCTTAGGGGCGGAAGAGAAGAGGATACTACAAGCAATGTCAACAAAATATTCTTTGACTTCACACAACTCACATGTATAGAAATGTTGGCCAATTAGCGCACCTCAATGTAAAATATTTGTTCACAGAGTACTTTAATATGCATTTCCTTTAGCAGGTATGTCTCAGAAATATTTACTCCCAAGTCCATCATTTGTGTTGTCTAGTGTAATGCAGCTATTGGCTTATCCATTCAATTATTTTAACATCCAAGCAAGTGTTAAACACTATTAACTCAACTATTTCTCTTTTTTAACTGAGAAAACTTAACAGAAGTAATTATTTAGGCAGTCCCCTAGACCTTTATCCGTGTCTCACATCTGAGGGTACCGGGTCTGGCAGAAGTCTCAGTGTAGGTACAGGTTCACAATCAGAATCCTATGTGGGGCAGGTAGGTGTAGGTACACCTGGATGCAGATGGCAGATGTCTGCTGGGGGGTTAGCTTCCTTCCTAGGCACTATCGACAGGAACCGGCAGACAGACTGGCAGATGAGGTCAGGTAAGCCAAGTTCATCCACAAATCAATAATTGGGGTACACTGGGACAAGACAGAGGCATAAACTGAGAACAGTCCAAGGTCAATAACTAGATGATCATCAAGTTAAACGGTGTGCCAAATCAGGAGACCGGAGCATAAACACAGTCCAGTGGAAAGAGATCAGAAAACAGAATACACCGATCAAGCTGTAGGTCAAGGAAATGCAACCCTTCAGCACTTTACTTGCCTGATGGGTCTCAGGTGTGTCACCAACCAGTGATAAACTGGACAGGGGCGTAGGGGAGACAGGAATACCAGCAACCACAGAGCCTTCTGGTGGTGAGACTGGTAGGTCCGTGGTCTGCCATGCTAAGGCTTGTGATTCCTGACACTTTATATAACTCCCTTTATTTGTCTTTAGTGTAAATATTCCTTGTTCGCAATTTCTCATTTCACATCTTGGCACATCTCGTGTTTCACCTTCTTAAGGGTAGCTTTGTAGATTATATCATGTTCCTCATTCTAAGTCTGCTTATATGTCTTAAATGCTACCTTCTACTTCAAAATATTCGCCACTTCTGCAGAATGCAATAGTTTCCTTTTTCTTTTAGTATTACTGAGAAGTTTAATGCAATGTCCTCCTTTCAGAAGAACATCTCTTTAATAATTCCATTTCTCTTGGACTCCATCTAAAGAAGTAAACGACCATGAGAGGCTAACCTAATTGTTTTTCCATTTTTAAAAAAAATTACTTTTAATGTGCTGCAACTCAACCTCTACACGCTGGAGCTAAAATATCCATGCTAACAATCATACATACATACTAACAAACATTCCTGCCCCCGCTTACCTTTCACCGCTTCTTGAGCTTTTTGTCCGGCCGCAGGGGCCGCACTGGGCCCCCTAGAGGCACGAGCCCCGTCACAGCTGCGACTCCTGTAGTTGCATCAGTGCAACTGCCTGTTTTTTCAGTCTACATCCTGGAAATGAATGCACCTGTAAGGATAACCTCATCTGTAATTTACATCTTAGTTACTTTCTCAGCTAGCAGATAATGAAATGCAAACCATTTTGTGTCCAAATTCCGGTTACCCAACCTGTCTGCGGGCTTTCCTCCATACCTTGATTACACGTTTTGGCCCTACTTGGAGGGAAAGTGACCAAGCTTGTTTCCTTATGATGTATTAATAAAATATAATAATAATGTATTGTGAAACTGATGTGTTATTAATGATTTAATTAATTCGGAAAACTTTGTGAACACATTTATTACAGTTACAAGGAAGCAGTAGGTGGTAGTCTAAGGTGACATTTAAACACAAAGGAGACCAATTAAGTCTTTACCTGAAGGTGTACAATAAGTTACATTACATTTCATTTTACTTGCAGAAGATTGAGTTGTGATGTTAAAAATGAGAGGTGAAAACAACATCAAAATTGATAATAAAATTAACACGCATGACAGCATCCTCGTACGAAGAAGAGAACCCTCGCCATTGAAGGGTTACAATGTAAGGAGGGTGTGTGGGGAATGAGGATCTGATTATAGTAAAGGTCATGTGGATAGTCAGTGGCGTTGAGATCTCAAATGCGGGGAGAGCTGCTAGTTTCTTGCAGAATGTAGGCTATGCGGGTGAGGGAGTACGATGATTGTATGCTTCTCTCAACAAGTTGGGTTTTTATCTTGGGAGACCAGCACAGTTTTTGTAGTCTTGATATTGTTAGGTGACACAGATTACACTTTAGTGAAACCAAAAGCATCCCACTGGGTATATTGGGTATCCAATGTCTGACCTGCTTCAGCTGCTATTAAATGGTCCACAATTACTTGATACAATGAATGAGTCATCCTAATCAACTTCTGCAATGGCACAACCTTTAGGCTAGGTTTCCACTTGGGTTTTTGTCCGGCGTTTTTTTCTTGATGAAAAACGCCAGGAAAACTGCCAAGAAAACTGCCACTGCATTTACCTGCGTTTTGGCGTTTTTTCTGCAGTTTTTTCTGGCGTTTTAGCCTTTCTGTGGAAATTGCTTTTTTTGACCTTAGGCAGTTTTTCCAGCCTTTACAAGTTAGAAGTTTCACCCAGCTAAAAGGGATTAGGATAAATGGCAAGTATCTGCCCTCTCCTGATGTCATTTACTTGGTAGACCCTTTTGTCTCTTTTCTGTGGTTTGTAAGGCATGCTTTATTCCGAATGTCTGCTCCTCTGGGAAGATTGGCCCCAAATGATGGTGCAAATTGTTTGCTGTTGCTTTTGGCACGCAGGATCCAGTCGCGTATGTTTGTTTGTAATGGCATGTTTGTTCCAAATGGTGTAAAATTCAATATGAACCAGTCCAGGACTTTGTTTTGTGTGAAACTGTTTGTTTTCAGCCTATTTCTCGTAGGACACACAGATACTGGGTCCATCCTCTGCATTGTAACTGTGGAAAAAACGCCATAAAAAACGCCAAGGCAATAAACCCACATGGCTTTTTCATGGCGTTTTTTCTCTCCCATAGACTTCTATTGGAGAAAAAAAGCCAAGATTTCTTGCAAAAAACGCCAGAGTGTCAACATGCTGCAGTTTTGAAAAACTGCCACAGAGCCCAAAAAAGCAGAAAAACGCCAAAGAGGACTGAAAAAACGCCAAACAGAAAAACGCCAAGTGGAAATGGCATTTTGCGATTTCCTATTGAATTACAGCTAACATCTGGCTGCATGCGTTTTTCACAAAAAAACGCCAGGTGGCGCTATTGGCGTTTTTATAGGCGTTTTTAGCTAAAAAAACCCAAGTGGAAACCTAGCCTTATTCTGTCAATAAATACAGTGAAAAGGCATCAGTGTGCGCGGCATCCAGTCATTCTGTAGCAGTTGTTGTGATAAATGCAAGATGCCGGTATTTGTGTTCTGCTGCATATACATAATTGAAAATAGGTTGTTATAAGCATAACTAATAAGCATGATACAATACCATGTTACGCATTGCTTTTGAATGCTATTGCATTGATCCTTAATGAATTATTTTCTTTCTTAGTTGGTTATTCACTTTTATCTCCCGCACATAAAACTAGTATTATTGGCACACTTGTTTGTTCTAACATCATGTAAACAACGCCTGGTTAAAAGAATTTAACTATATGATTCTTTAAAAAAATATATATTGAAATAAAAAGAAAACGGATAAAAAGGGATATCTACACCCTAACTGTTTTATACTATTTGCTGTGTCTATATTTTGTCTTTCAAAGATATCTTGCTCAAGAATCTACCAAAGATACAGACATATATACATATATACAAAGGTTCTGTAATATTTTTTGTAATAGATTTGTACCAAGCGCACTTTTTCACTTTTATATGTATTATTTGTTGCATTATAAACAAAAGAGAGACTCTGGGGACATCTAGTGTTTGTTAATTGCTACTACAATATTTCTAGTACTTATTTAGGCTGATAGTAATAAGAATGCTATTTTTTGTTAACAATCATGTGTAAAGGCCATCAGATCTAAGAAAAATCAAGCGTTTACATATGAACTTTTCACATTTAGAATGAGTGAACATTGGCCCACAAACAAGAGTCACTTTAGTGAAACATAGAGGCATGGTTGCATCTTTTTAAGGCCCACTCCCATTTAGTATGTTAAGCAAATAGATCTTAATAAATCTAATACATTCTTCTACAGTCCAAGGAGACACGGGAAACCTTCAGAAACCTTTCAATTTCTGCAGCAACAGACTATTAGTGTCTGTGACCGATCAGCAGTCAGCTACATGGAGCAGGCATCCAATATAACTGCTCACTACCATGGTCACAACGATGCCATGCAAAGTCTTAAATCACCAGCATGCTACCAACTTGTCTAATCTGAAGGTTCAGTGCTGTAACATCTAAAATGAACCAAATCTTAATAAAAGCAACATAAAATAATAATAAAACATAATACATTTGCATAAAATATTTGCATATTTTTTTTATAGTGATGAGCTTTTTGGACCACAACTCCTACCATGTTCAGCCAGCATGGGGCCGAACGTGGGGACTGCGTCTCAGCTACCCTGCACGAGGAAGCACCGGAACCCCGCTAACGATAACACACACCTTTGGGGTTATCAATGAGACCTAAGCCTCTGATGGAACAGATTTTGCTTCTGCATGTGGCTCCATGAAACATAAACTATTCTTATTGTATAATATGTTATTTTATGGAGAGTCAAACAATTTTTAACACTGGATACGAAAACTGTCTTCTTCATTGTCTTCATTATCTTATCATAAAGGGAGTCTCCATGATCCTATACATTTTAGTGGGTACCTTTTTGGCAAATGCATGGGGGAACCCTGCCATATGCATTTGCCCTTTCACCCTCGCCCAGCTATTTTGGCCAAACACATCTCCCTGCGTGTGATATACTTACCTCCAGTCTGCCCCAGTGTTTTCTTGGTGAACACTGTGGACGGGGGTTAGTTAAGACCTCTGCTTACAATGAGTGCTTTCCTGCCCCTCACTGGCTGCTTCAAGAATCATTGGACCCTGGAGGAGGGCAACTGCAGCTTCCAGCTCAGGGAAGTATTTTTTTTTTTCATTTTGAAGAATGCATATTAAGGTACACAGAGTATTTCAATACACATTCTTCTTTAATGGGGGTGTCAGGGACTTTAATGTCCACATCCCTTTTACCTTTTTTAATGAACATGTAGAGGTAGCGATAGTCTTAAGATCTGTATCTAAATCCAGTGGTGGCCAGTTGTATATCTGAACACCAAATTCACATTTCTCAGATCCATGAACTCTTGGTGACAATATCATTGTTAAATATAGTAGAAGACACCATCCCATCCAAGATTACAATCATAAGTTTCTCTAATAGTCACCAGAAGTAATTACTATTAAATACCTGATTCCTGTATAACCATGGATAAATTTAATATAATCACCATTATTGCTAAAGCTCCAGACTGGTAATTAAAGATTATACAGAGTTTCTTTATAACTGAATTAATCCCTTATTCATGTTCCAAGATAATGTGCAAAAATTCCCTATAAAGTGACAAGAACAGAAGGACCCTTTATCACGGATACATAGCTAACCCAGTCTCCGTTTTATCCTCACAATCTGCTGAATTATATCAGGCCCACTTATGCTGGCTGTATTAGTATCATGGGACAGAAGCAGTTGGCTGTTATCATAATTACAGATTTAATATGTCAAGGAATCGTTTGAAACCTGTTTCAAATATTTTCAGTTCAACTCGACTGACACAGCAGCATATATGCCAAAGTAATAAAAATTAAAATCAATGTCCTTTGGGAAAAAACCAAACCAATATAATTTAATGTTACACAATTACAAAGATCTGTTAATGCTTCAGGAAAATGATGGCATTTCAGGGTTTTCCCTAAAATAACATTATCTGCAATCTGCTTACAAGAGCTACAAGGAGGTTTCTAGGTTGTGAAGCACTAAGTGAATTTGTCATTTATATTCAGATTTTGTATTTAGGTTGCCATGGCTGAAAATATGAACTCATGCTATTCCTGCTCAATGGATCACACCATTTCTTAAAACTACGGGAACTTTATGATATATACTTAATTTGATAGTATCGGAATAAGTGTAGTTTTGAACCACAATTGATTTCTATAAAAATAACAGAATGACGACTTTTATTTCCTTAAAACGAATCAGCAATTTTACCAGCTGAAGAGGATCACCCTCAAATTTAAATGTCTATTTAGAAACATAGAAAGTGATGCCAGATAAGAACCAGTAGGCCCATCCAGTCTGAGCTAAGTGGGTCATGCCGCTTGCGATACAAAGTGGTGGGCTTCACCAGTTTGTGGTACGCATTAAATTACTGCTCTTCCTGTATTAAAGTGAGGTATTTAAAAGTGGGGACTATTTTTTTCTTGTCCGTTGAGATATATAAAAATATAATTAAGATGACATTAATTTCTACAATGTAGAATGGGTATATTGAACATGGAATAAACAACACCAATTAGGTTTAATTTACATTTTTTCACATCATCTGTCTGCAATGTAGCTTTTTTTTGTACCTTTGTGGGTGTATATATATATACCGTATTGGCTCGGATATAGGCCGCCCCCGTATATAGGCCGCACCCTAAAAGTTTGGTGCTTTTTTAAAGAAAAAGTTTTTTTCTTTAAAAAGCACCAAAAAAAAAAAAAAACATTCTGCCACTCTGTCTCCCCCCCCGAGATATGCTACCACTGTCCTCCCCCCCGAGATATGCTACCACTGTCCTCCCCCCCGAGATATGCTGCCACTGTCCTCCTCCCCCCCCGAGATATGCTGCCACTGTCCTCCCTCCCCGAGATACGCTATCACTGTCCTCCCTCCCCGAGATATGCTACCACTGTCCTCCCTCCCCGAGATATGCTGCCACTGTCCTCCCTCCCCGAGATACGCTATCACTGTCCTCCCTCCCCGAGATATACTGCCACTGTCCTCCCTCCCCGAGATATGCTGCCACTGTCCTCCCTCCCCGAGGTATGCTGCCACTGTCCTCCCTCCCCGAGATATGCTGCCACTGTCCTCCTCCCCCCGAGATGCTACCACTGTCCTCCTCCTCCTCCCCCCCCCGACTTACCGGAGCAGACTCCCGGGTGTCTTGCGGGGCCGGCGGGGGGCATCTACGCAATACGCGTATACAACCGGAAGTTGTATACGCGTATTGCGTAGATGTCCCCCGCCGGCGCCCCGCAAGACACCCGGGAGTCTGCTCCGGTAAGTCTTGGGGGCAGAGGTAAAACGCATCGTGTGGCCGGTCACCGGCTGCGGCGATGCGGGTAAACAACCCGGAGGCTGTTTACCCGCATCGCTGCAGCCGGTGACCGTCCACACGATGCGCTTAGACAACCTCCCGTGCCGGCACCCCCCCCCGTGGAAAGTGCTTGCAGGGGAGGCTGTCTGAGGACATCCGAGAGTAGGATGCAGGTCCCCTGCACCGTTGCGGGGGATCTGTATCCTAACCCCGCTGCCTGCCCGGCGCCCGGGACTGCATGTCCCGGGCGTCGGGCACTAGACCCCGAATATAGGCCGCACCCCCACTTTAAAGTCTTAAAGTGGGGGAAAAAAGTGCGGCCTATATTCGAGCCAATACGGTATATATATATATATATATGAGGCTCCTGACACTAGTACACCACAACTCACTGTATAACGATGTGAGTTGGTGAGTTGTGGTGTACCACTGTCAGGAGCCTCATATATATATATATATATATATATATATATATATAGACAGTGATGCAGCATGACTCCTATCATTATGCAGTGATCCAGACACAGATGGTGGTAAAGCATAACTTCCACCACCATACACTCTTGCCCACTTTTACTCATGTTTTCTCACACTCTCACTATCTCACTTTTATGCTCTCACTATCACACACTCACTTTTATGCTCTCTCACATTCGTACTTATGCTTGGTCATGCTTTCTCACACTCTCACTCACGCCCCTTTACACTCACACTCACTCTCATTCTTTCACTCTCTCACACACTCTTACTCATGCTTTCTCACATTTTCTTTCACACTCTCACGTACTTTCACTCTTAATCATTTGCCCTTTCTCTTTCAATATCTCTCTACCTTCTTCTCTGACCACTTTGCGTCTCTGTTTGTTTTCTCGCAGCTCTTTTGTTGTCTTGCCTCTTTCTTCTGTCTCCTTTCTACATCCGTTTTCTCTACACTTGTGAGCAAGCCCGTTTCTCTCTCCCGTGCTACCCTCAAAAATAAATGCTTTGCATTGCCATTTTACCTATGCTGGTATCAGCTTCAAAGCAATGATTACCAGCTGTGCAGGAAGAATACCGGTCGGCTAGCAACTCTACCAGCCATCACACCTCACACCCATCTTCTATTTCCCACTCTTATACTCTTTTCCTTTGTTTTTGTTCTGACTCTCTGCTCTTCTGTCTCTTTTTTCTCACCATCATATATTTACTTTTTCTTTTTTTTGTTTTTTCTTTTCATCTCTCTCTTTCTGTCTTTTTTCATTTCTTCCTCTTTCTTGTTCCCTTTCTTTGTTTCTTTTTTTATTCTCTCCTCCTCTTACCTCTTTCTTCCTCTCCTTCTTGGTTTACCACTTTCTTCTCTTTCTTTCTTTCTTTCTTTCTTCCTTCATTAATTACTTTTATTTGCACAGGTATACCATTCAAGTGAAAAGCAGCTAGAATCACATAATAGATGTCAATTTTGGATATGACTAATTAAACAATCATTAATTCCTCTGAAAAATCACTAAATTCTGCAAATGTCATGTAGTTTCCTGTGGTAGAAAAATTCTTGTGAATGTCCCATGTCTTTTACTAAACACAGAAGGGCACCTAAGTCCTTCAACTGCAAACGTTGCCATGTTATATATTAAAGAAACACACATACATATAAAGAAGCTGTACATATACAGCTGCTGAGTATAAAGTGCTGATACTAGACTTCCAGATAAAAATATTATCACGTATAAGATCACAAGTAAAAGTATTAATGCTAGTAGCCATATTACGACAAGTCAAATGCCCACGTTCCAAGGAAATATTTTTTATATTCTTTGAAATTCATGAAAGTCCTTAGCATAAGAACACAATACTAAATAAGGAGTTAAATATACACAGCCCTGATGAAGATACAGGCATCTTAAAAGGGAAAAGATACTCATGATTTTTTTAACGGGAAAACAGAAAAAGCTATGTGCAAAATCATAGGAATTTGGTATGGTTCAATCAGATACCAAATATACCTCAAATTAATAAATTATATAATACAAAAACTCAATCACAGTTAAATTCATCATATCCTAACTACAACCACAGATTGTGTAGATTTAATAATACTAATTAATGCAAATTATCTTTCCAATATCAAACAGAGTCAGCTTAATACATTATATGTAATTTCCAACACGATTAATAAACATTAATTCATTAGATAAAACATGATTAAAGGATTAAAGGGATTTTCTGAGAGGAGGGAGATCAAAAATTAATGAGAACCAATCTACAAAAAACATGTTGTTTTATATTATTTTTGTTATATCTGTATTGATATTATCATAAGTGTAATTGCTCTCAAGCCTTAGTATAGTCTTGTATTTTATACAACAATAAAAAAATATGTACTAAAAAAGCAAGGAAGGTATTTTTCTTGGAGAAAGACCCAGTTTAGGTCCCACTGAAGATGGACAAACTGAAAGGGGTAAGACTCATTGACGTTTTTAAAAATCAGCTTTTCATACACCAATACCAGACCCACTTTTTAAATGCTTGTCTGAGTTTAGGTATAGTTTATGTATAGATATTGTCTTGTTACAACTATATGTTCTTGATATTTCTGGTAAAATGCAAGTCTGAATTTTTTTTTATACAGTACAACATATTAAGTATTTTATAATAATCTAAGTATAATAATATTTTTTTTAGGCATTTAAGGCATTGTGTGTAAAAATGACCTTTTAAATTACCCTGGGCCAGAGTGGGCACCTTCTGGCCCAGGGGCTACTTGAAGCCAAGTGTGTCCATTGGCCTCTTGTGCCCCCCCCATTAACTCACATTGAACTGGTGCACAAATTTACACACTCACGCTAACACACTCACACCCACATCGTGCCTTGCTCAAATGAGTTAACAATCTAGAGATTATGATATTGATAAATACATAACATTTGTTGGTTTATTAAAATTGTTATGATCCTTATATAATGAACCGTGCAAAAAATATGACCTTTAAATTAATAGTTTTTTTGTTACTCAATTAATCCTTAGGGTCTAGCCCCTTTTCATAACCCTTTTGTTTCAAATTCTTCTTTCTTTGTCTACTTATTCTTGGTATCAGCTCAGTTGACTAGGCCTCCTTGAGCGCTCCCTCAAAAAGACAGAGCCTCCTTGCACAGCCTCTCACACAAATGGATGAAAGGGGAGAAGTTGTCCACACAGTACACGCCATGACCCTGCCCATTTGCAGAAGTACCCCAAGATGCCAAAATATTGCAGATGGATTAACGGAGAAAGAGAAGCATTTGTGCAACCTCTCTTTCTCCACAAATCTGTTTGCATTATTCTGTATCATGAGGCCTGGTCAATGGAGCTGATATTGGACAGGAGTGGACAAAAAAGGAAGACAAAAGGAGAAGAGTCAAAGAGAAGAAGCAGAGCTGCGGCAAAGGAGACGACGATGCAGAAGTGGTCAGTGGAGAAGGTAGGACGACATTGAGAGAGTGAGACTGAGAGAGCATGAGTAAAAGTGAGATAGCATGAGCATGTGAGAGAGTGTAGGAATGAAAATTATGATTATAGGCGAAAGGAGTTATGCTGTACTACTGTCAATGTTTAGCTCAATATATAGTGATGACCGCTAAGGTGTAACGCCATCAGTGCTTGGTTCAGTATATAGTCATGGGAGTTATGATGTACCACTTTCAACGTCTGGCTCAGTATATATGCTGCACCACCTTTTGTGTCTGGCTTGCCATATGATTATAGGAGTTATTCTGTACCACTGTCTGTGTCTGGCTCACTATATAATAATGGGAGTTGTGATGTATCACTGTTAGGTTCGATATATATTAATGAGAGTAATGCTGTACCATTGTCAGTGTCTTGTTTGCTATATAATGATCAGATGTTGCACCACTGACATTGTCTGTCTCAATATGTAATTATGGGAATTATGCTCTACAACTGTGTCTGGCTAAATATATAGCAGTGGGATTTACGCTGTACCACATATATCAGGCTCAGTATGTGCTTACGCTTACTATTAGACTTGTGCATTCGTCTTCGGGCAAACATGAAAACGAACACGTTTGCGTTTGCGTGTTTGTTCCGAAGACATGAAGAAGAGACGATAGCGGCGGAAAAACGTAGGCGAAGACGAAGACACACAACACGAAGAATCTTCATGAACGTCTTCGTCTACTAATCTCCCTAGTCCCTTCCTCATCTAGCCTACCTTATCTTCTCGGCATCGCAGGAGTTGACGGAAGTGGAAGTCCGTAGGTTCGCCGTCAGGGGTTACAGGGCAGTGCGAGTGAGTCTATTGGTCGCCTGCAGGGACCTCCTCTGGCATCAACCAATACTTACTATGGCTAACTGATGATGGCAATGCATAATGTATAGGGCATTATGCACATGTGTGCTTGTTTTTCTAGCATTGTATATGGTTCTAGTCTTCAGTTAAGACCTATGCTGCGGTGGGCCTAATAGTTTATGTATGTGACAATGCATTTCCCACACATTTTTATAGGCTTGTTTTTAATGACTTATTCTGCATTTAGCAACCAAACAATATCTTTTAGACATGACATTGAATAGCATACCCCAACTGGTTCTAAACAAATTTGAAAATGTATTTCTAATTTTATTTTGAAAGATATTTCCTTTCTGGGTCTTGATTATTCCACAACCACTGGGAAAATGATTTGTACATTAATGATCAAAACCATATACATGTGATTTGTTTTTTTAATCAACAGAGCAGCGCAGAATGATAAAATACTTAATAGTGACATTACTTCTATGTTGCAAATGTGAATATAATTCAACGCGTCCCCAGCTCAAGCTTATCTGAGTTTCAAATAAAACTGTTTGACTTTAATCAAAACGTCTAAAACGGTCTCTTTATTTCTATATCCCTATTGCCATATTAAAAAAATGTGTTCATTATGATGTTAACTGCTTTTCAAGAGAGAGTGAATAATTATACCGTAGTGTATGTTAGACATCTGTGAACGAGGGGGTTTGTTGCTTTTGTGAAATTTTTTAAAATTTGAATTTATTAGTAGTATTTTAAAGTCTTGTGTGAACATAAAGAAGTGTGACAATAGAAATATGTCTTTGGGTTTGAAATCATAAGGATTCATCCATCAACACGCCTGCATTTTGTGTTAGATTATCAAGCAGATGGTTTGGAATAAAGAAAGTAAGAAAGTTATTTGTGTGGACACCGGAGAATTAATGCCACTCTTGATATTCTGTAAGTGGACTCTTGGAGGCATGACACTAAACTTGCTGAGAAGATTATATTTTATGATGTCTTTGAGCCTAAGCTAATATGTAAAACAGTATAAATCTCCTGGAAATGTAATTACATTTTGAATAACCTTCCAAACTGTTCCCCAGAAGGAAGCATCATTAAAGGGAGTCAAGGTATACATTTCACTGATGTGTGCTCCCCGCTGACCCAAACAGAAGACGGTTTTGATATGCTGTCTATTCTTCAGTCAAAAGGTGAAGCTGCAAGAATGATAAGGAAGCAATTTTCCTTTACAGATTGTCTCGTATAGTGATTTGGAATAATTTTAACAAAACAGAGTTATAATTACCACAGCTAAGTAGGTATATGTAAGGTGACTATTACGCATTTTACAAAAATTATGTTAACAACCAGGAGAGATGGGCAAGTAGGTCATAGCACATAGTGTCCAGAGGGATGGTGCTGGAACCAACATCCAGAAGGGCCTTGTGTAGTGTTTAGGCTCTGGCTAGAGCTCTTCTACCTGGGCACTGGGTTTGTTTTAGCTCTGACCTAAGCTCCTTTACCTCTGGGGAGGTAATTCTCTTGTGGCTCCAGATAGTACGCCTCTACCTCTGGCAAACCCAGGTATCTCATTCAATTTTACAAAACAATGAGTCTTAAAGTGGAAGTCGTATATTGATTCATAGAGCTTCTAGGTACATGAGAGAATAAACATTCTTGTAAGTAGCCATACTGCCTATCATAGACAATGGTTGTGTTAAAGCAGCATTCTAGTAACTTTATCATTCTGCTAACATCCTTTGTGATTTTTTATGTTTGCTCTTACATCACATAATAGAAAAGGGAGGTGTTTTCTAAATATTAAATTGCATGCAAAACCCCATTGTAAAACACAAATAACAACCTGGTACTGGTACCTGGGAAAAACTTTTAGCAGTTGAATTAGCTTAGAAAATAAAACATAAAATCTTAAATACACCATTAACTATAGTAAAATGCCACAATATCTCCAGTGTATGATAAACACATCATAAACTACAATGTATGATTTCAGTTTTCACAAACCATTTATCACTGAAGTTTTTTATTCAATCATTCATTCATAAACTTCAGTTAAACAAAGAATGTATTCCTGTCCTGGGAATAGGCATTTGTCACAATAAATGTTCCTGTTTGAATATTTATCGTACTTGTTACTTTGAAATCATGATATTAATATATACATTATTGGGAAACTACGGGCCAAATCTCATTAGAGTGATTTTGTGGTTATGCAAACTGGCTGTTGGAGGCATGGGCACTACTGTTCTATAATATTTTAAAACATTATAGAGCTGCTCACTCCAAGAAAACTTAATCTATGTATAATTACTATGTATTGAAAAGGTACTTGCAATTCTTCAAATATATAATAATAATATGAAGTATTATTAAATATACATATGAAAAGGTATTCTAATAAATATAAGGATTAATTCATGTAACTTGATTGTCTGTGCCAAATAATTGAATCTCCTACATCATTTCATAGCGAAAAACAGCATATATATATATAAAATATACTGTATATGCAAATTCAAGGGTAACATGATGAAAGCATCATAATATCTCTGTTAATCACCAACAGAAAAAGGTCACCAAAAAGAACCATGATCAGTCCAACAAAACCCCTACAGATCCCTAAACTTGAACAGATGTATTGGTGCAAAAAGAGAGTAAAAGAAAAATCACATAATCCAGCTGTAAAAAGAAACATCCATAAGGGGGTGCTAATTCATTCATCAGTTATTGATAGTTTATTCATAATTCTGTTCCAAGATAGATTCAATAGGTAATTCATAAATCCTCCTGCATTGACAATTTCAGCAGTACCGCAGTTGTACATCGTGGTATGTCTTCTGTTTTTTGACCGGTCCCGCATGCCATATCTCCAATAATCAAACTCTAAAGTTAATTTCAATATGGAGCGTCTATGTTTGTGTGGAGTATTTATTACATATAGGAATGGCAAAGGTCTCGGCTCGGGGAATGTCTTCAACTCGGTATTTCACGGAAGTCAAGAATAATAAAATTTCGGGAAAAGCACAATGAGAAAAAATGATTTATCTTGCTTGTGGATATTAACACGATGCTTCCCTGGAGAAGAGAGACTGCGTGCTTTGGACTACAGCATCCTTTGTTGGCTCACTGCTACCGCTCTATAAGTAAAGCATTATAGTTAACATGATTTCATGCATTTTAGATGCTTATGAACACAACCTAGTGCTTATGAACACAACCTAGTGCTAGTATTCATAATACTGTCCCTTTAAACATTCTACATGCTTTCCAAATTTTTTCAGTTTTGCTAATTTTTCTCTGCCAAACACAGTAAGTGTACAATTAGTAGCCTGTACTAAACATTTCAACTCCCCGATATCACTGTGCATTATGAGCTTCTTCTGCAAGTCATGTTTGATCATACCTGGGAACTTTTGGGCTCTGGCTACCCGGAGCCTACCCTTGCGGAACGCGGCCAGGACTGCCCGCTGACGACAGTGGGTAGTCATCCTGATGTCGGTGGGCGGTGCCACTGACGTCGGCCCAGAGGATTTGAGTGTTGACCTGGAGAAGCAGCACTTCTACTGGAGTTCTCCGGGCTAAACCTGGAGAGTTCCCAGGTATGTGTATGAAACATAATCAATAGGTGGAAATTTCTTTAAAGTCATCTCACTAACCTATTTATACATTATGCCGGGCCAGCTTAGGCCTTTTTCCATGAGAAGGCCTTCTTATTTCAAAGTAATAATGTTCATCTGAGCATCCAAAATCTAAAACTAATTATATGTCTGTTTCCAACATTAACTGCCCACTGTACAATGTTAAGAAATTAAGCCTTAGCAAATCTATGATTTTATTCTTTCTTCTAAAGATTTGCTCTCAGAAACTTTAAAGATTTCTCAATTTTATGACAACTACCTATCAGCCTGAAGTGCCTCCACTTTGTCTCCTACTCAATCCTATTTGGGACTAGCCCCATCCCGATACACAGCTAGCCTCACCCATACAGCCAACTAGCACTGGTGCTCATGAAGAGGGAGATCTCTGGTTAGTAGACTTGTTGGCACTGTCCAACTCTTCGTGTTCGTCTTCGTTGGGAAAAAAATCTTCGTGTTCCATGAATATTCACCCCTTCCTGTGCTTGATTCGGGCGAATAATTGTGTACATTCTTTGTGTTAGTTTTTTTTCTTCGTTTTTTGTAGAAGGGGTTAATACAGGGTTAACGCAGTACGTATTACGCAGCAGCTTTGGCGCCAGGATTCTAAAGGTCCATACGAGCAACTCTATTGGTCGCCGGCAGGGGCCTCCTCTGCCATCAACCAATGAAGTGCTTCTTATCTTCATTAATCTGGATAAATAAGCAAAGATTGAGCGACTGTACATACAAAGGCTTCTAATTGACAGGTAGACACAATCTCCAGCAACCTGTGCTGTGTTCTTCAGAACACGCTACTAGAGCTATACTTGTTTTTATTACTTCTACTGAAGGACACAGAGAAAGAGGAAACGTACACCACATTTATATTGTAGTGGAAGTAATGATGTCTTAAGTTATACATTTAGTCTGATCTCAATTGCCAAATGCAAACAGTTTTAGTCAGCTTGTGCTTTTCATTTTAATTGGCATGCTGAGCAAACCATTTATTATCCCCAGTGTGACTGTCTCTGTTTTTTAAACATATCAAAGTTCCTATTATAAAGATAAAGTAGAGCAAGTGATGAATCTCTTTGATAGAGTTCCCATCTTAAATCACCAAATGACAGCTAATGATAGCAGAGGCTTACAAAGCGACTATGAAGAGGAGGACAATTAGGGAATGCAAAGGCCCACTTTGTCAGACATTGTCAGGCATTGACTCCTCCAAAGTTCTGATCTGTTAATTAGCATGTATATAGCTACTAGTTAGCATGTAGTCTTAATATCTGTATACTACTAATGATGTGCTTTACCCGTAAAATGCTGGATTCATATTCTGAGCACTAATGTAAATATACATAATGGGGCCTCGCTGGTAAATGTTTTGGCAACACATTTATTGAACTCAATCAAGTATTAGTATGTATATATATATGTAATTCCTCAGATGATTTCAGTGATTGCTGCTGTCACTGACTCGCCTGGCTCAGGATTGGTGATGAGTTGCTGCTGTTGCTGCGCCTACTTTGCCTATAGGTGGCGCCGGCCCTGATCGCAGAGATGACATTTCACAAACTGACTGACTGATTGATTGGTAAGGTGGCATCCTATAACAGTACCATGCATGAATTCACGGAGCTCTACCCCCTCCCTCCCTCCTCACTATCTACCCCCTCCCTCCCACTATCTACCCCCTCCATCCTCACTATCTAACCCCTCCCTCCTCACTATCTACCCCTCTCTCCCCTCCCTCCCTCCCCACTATCTACCCCCCTCCCCCTACTATCTACCCCCCTCTATCTACCCTCTCCCCCTATGCAGTTAAAAGTTTTGGACTTACCATCCAGAAGTCCTGCGGTTGGAGCACGAAGACTCCGTCTTCCTGCTCTGCCACTGCTTCCTGCTCTGCCGCTGCTTCCTGCTCTGCCGCTGTGCTGCTTCACTGCTGAGCGCCGAAATATGAAGTCATATTTCGGCGCTCAGCATAACATGCCGGCACCACGATGGAGTTAGAGGCCTCCGTGTAAAAAAAAAAAAAAAAAAGTGACGAGGCTGCCGGGGATCCGGGACATGTGGTCACCCTAGCCCGTAGCACCCCCCTGACGAGCGGCACCCGGGGCGGACCGCCCCCCGCCCCCCGCCCCCCGCTAGGTACGCTACTGCCCAGCACTGTTACAGTCAGAAGAACAATTTATAAACACATACTATAACAAACTGGTGCAAAAGAGAGGAGGGCCCTGCTCTTGCGAGCTTACAATCTAGTCGGTGGTTGAGGGGGAATTGAGACAATAGGAGAGGACTGCTTGGATGGGGATGAGTTGATCTGGTTCCAATGATATGTTGAAGCTGTTGATTGTTCAGATGGCTTGATTATGATAGTTGGGAGTACTGGGAAGAATGATGTACGCTTCCCTGAACAGGTGGGTTTTCAGAGAGGTTTTGAAAGTTGTGTATGAGGCAGAAAGTCTGAACGGAACGGGGAAGGGAATGCCACAGGAGGGGTGCGGCACGGGTGATCTAACAACACTGACTGTGTATAGGCATCTAGTTACCCTTTACAATGTATATGTGTTGCTAAAAAGGTATCCTTTGCTGTTTTGGGCCTCTAGCCGGCAGCTACTCATTGATGCTCAGGCACCTTGTGGTAGTCACTTTGAAACTGACCTCAGGATGCATCAGAAAATCTTGAAACTGGCTGAATGCAACAGAAAGGAGCCATGCTCTATATGACCTAGGGCTGTGTATAGATTGTCTCCATATAGCCTACCTCTGGGTGTATTCAGAATGAGGGCTTACCAGAGAAGTGCCCCAACTGCACCCATTACTCACCTCCACAATGCTGTTTTCTCTGCAGAGTGTCAGGATGACATCCCAGATATAAATTAGCAACTTGTAGTTCTACCTATTGTATTTTTCCAAGTCTTGCTTTGTGAAATTATTAGTAAATTATATTGTGGTGTAGAAACATCAAAGGACAAATCTGCAGTGAAATCCATAGGTGTGAAAATGAGCAACAATCTATTGTTTGTTCTACTGTTAAATACATATTAAATATATATATATACGGTATATATATATATGGGAAATAATATGTAAACCTATAACGCAATATAAACAGTCACTATTTTTTGTCTTGCCTGTAATATTATAGGATGTCCAGCAGGGTGCACTCAAACATAAAATGAGACCTTTCAAGCAGGACCAATCATAAACAGATCACAAAGCAACTTCATTACTAGTCCACACAGAACACACTGTAGCTTATTTGCCTAAATGTCAATTTTACATTTGGCGACTGCAAATTCCGCAGATCCCAGAGTTTATTGTTAAACCTATCTTTTCTGCTTTTGCATAATTTACAGAGATTTTAATACTTCTCCGTCTCTCCCCACACCATTAGGTTAATGAATGGCTGACACCTTGACCTGGCAGAGTGTATGCTTTAGCATATCAGACAGAGGCCTGCCCTTTGGCCTTAGGCCAAACACATACAGGAATTTGCCTTAGAGCCTCCTATGTTTTATAATCCTCTAGCTAAAGACAAAGCATCAAGCAGCTGCACCGCTGATTCTGTAATGAAATGAGGGGAAAAAAGTGCAGTGGTAGGAGACAGCAGGTAACGCATAGAAGTTACTGTGCAAATGGAAACTCAGCTTGAGAATCTGATTTTAAAAGCCGCTTGAGGAAAGAGATTAAAAATGGTGTCTCACTTCTTGTCTGTCAACAGCCGAGATAAAAACGTGTCTCTGCAAATTCACAAAGTATCAGCTGGGTCATATACCCTCATTGCAGATTTATTAAGGGTTTATGCAAAAGCCAAAGGAAATCGAGCCTTGTAATCTAATATTATATGTTTTATTTTAGCTACTGGCAACAAAAAAAAGCTTTTTCTAATAAGTTATTGCTGAAAATTCTAGCTAGAGTGCCTGTAAATGTACAGAGTGAGTGCAGGAATGCGAACACTCACTTATCCTCCTTTCATCCCTACATTGGCGAGTGACCACCATTAGAACAACTGTTAACAAGACAATTATTGTAATACAAACTGCATGCGGTTTAGGAGAATCCTAGGGTGCCATACAGTGAAATGTTTAGCTTTCATTGTGGGGTAAATGACAGAAAACAATCCTATAAACTGACTGGGGAAGTATGAAGATGATAGGAACAATTATATTAAGGTACAATTGTAGATGTGTAATGCTGACACGATGCTGAAGACAAATGAGAGAATAATGACCTGAATGAATAAAATGCGTAAAATGAAGAAGTGAAGACAGCTATTACAGGGCCAGGAATATAAAAAAACGTAATGAGCAGAAGGGAATAAAAAAAGGATGGGAGATGAAGCACAGGATGGGATGAAAACATTATGGCATGAGACAATGAAAAGAGAAAAATACAGCTAAAGGAACAGTTTGATGGTGACTCCTATCCTGAACCCATCTACATGAGGAGCACGTAGGGACACCAGTTGTTGCTGACTTACATGACAGCCACAAGATAAGCAACTAGTGGTTTAAAGTGGCCACATTTCACTGAAAGCAGGGAGCAGTTTGTGTGTATTTTACACCATAATGTAAATTATTTAAAATTCTATCATAGGTTATCATATCCTTCCACACCATAAAAAATCATATCTTTTGCTGGCCCAATCCTTTGTTTTTTGTACTTAAATTAGTATAAATAAATGGTTGTACATATAGACGATGTTGGCTTGAGCTGGCCTGGCTTTTGAAGAGAGGAGGCGTACAAGCCTCAAGCTCAGCACCACCAGCTCAGTTTTTGAATTACATTGGCTCACTCACAAATATAGTGTCTTGCTAAAGTATTCACCCCCCTTGGAATTTTTCCTATTTTGTTGTACTGCAACCCGGGATTAAAATGGATTTTTATATGGACTTCATGTAATTGATATATACAAAATAGTCCACATTGGTGAAGAAAATCATGAAAAAGAAAAAACATGAAAAAGTGGTGCTCTCTCTCTCTCTCTCTCTCTCTCTCTCTCTCTCTCTCATATTTTGCATCTTCAAAGTGGTAGGCATGTTGTGTAAATTAAATGATAAAAACCCCAACAAATCCATTTTAATTCCAGGTTGTAATGCAACTAAATAGGAAAAAATGCCAAGGGGGGTGAAAGCTTTTGCAAAGAATTATAGCATGTAAAATATAGCCTTTTCTAACTCGTGATATATTATCAGAACATTTGGTAAATATTTTTATTTACATGTATTATATCAATACTTAAGTGAAACTCCTTGACAAACCTTTCAAACTGTATGTTTCCTTTATACCTAGAGCTCAGTGTATCTCATTGTCCTCAGTGTAACATTTGCTCTTTCATTAGTAATTTTTCAGCTTTTGATGAAAAGGCCAACCTCTGAAGTTAGCATTCAATTGCCTTTTGCAATGTAGTATTTTTTAATCCCTCCAAATTTAGCCAATCTTAGTCGACGGCCTTGAAGATCATTCTAATATTTTTATGAACTCCCTCGCTGTGTGTTTCTAATGGCTACAGCCTCCTAGTAATAGTCCATCTACTCCCACAGACATTTCTTTATTACAGTCAATTTCAAATGCTGCTTCCAGTACAATCCACCTTTAATCCTAGGAGTTTACCATCTAGTGTTATATTTGGAAACAAACAATACTATATGAGATAGGCGAATTGGTGTCAGTGGTTCACACTGATTCTTGATGAATACTGAGTAAGAATTCCAAAGGGGTCGACAGATCACTGCATGAAAGGGTCATGGATAGCGAATGCAAAGGTGAAACCCTGCATTTAGGAGTTATGTATCAGCAGGTGATATTAAGCGGATACCAATGGCATAAGTCAAATGCTTAAAGAATAGAAAACTTTAGTTTACACTTATGTTAGCATTGGGCACCACTGAACAAGCTTCTACAGAGTGAAAATAGATATATCACTGCTAACATCCACTATTTCTCAAAATGTCTGAGTAAAGAAAAAACTTCAAGCAGTTTTTTTTAACCAAAGTGATCGAGAATTTGATATGTACCCAACTGAGTAAAATCCGTAGTGTCTCATACATGGCTTTAAAACAGTGGCTAGCGAAAGCATGTAAGTGTTACTGCACTCAGCACTTTGCCCTACCAGTGTTGATTTATTAACATAGCCCATGGTGTAACTGGGCTACCTGAATCATTTATAATGAATCATGGGTAATGAAGTTGTCAATTGAAAATGCATATTTCTTGACATTTCTTGAGCTCGTTGGTAGTTTCTTATACATCTGTTAATTAAAGAGGGACCTCTCTGGAATTTTGTCTATTACATCTAAAAGAGGAGGGAAGTTTAAATACTGGGAAAAACAATCGCTGACTATGGTGGGGAGGGAATTTTAAGAAATCAGTTGGGTCTGAAATAAGAGAAACAAACAAAGGTATAATGAAATAAGTATAAGTAACTGGATTAAGTAAGATTGTGGGGAATGGGGAGGCGTATGACATTAATGTCATAGTAGTGTTTAGTAACGGCATGTTATACAGGTTGGTTGATGGCAGCACCACATTAACAATAATAATCATATTAATTGTGTTGACTTATTTCAATACAAATACATGTACAACATATTACAAATTACAAATATTATCTCAGTTTATTTTCAGTAAATAATAAAAAATTTACAAAAATGATGCTGGATGTTTATGGACACAACTTGTAGAGGAATTGTCTTGTGAGGGGTAGTAAATATCTCTTTTATCTGCAAGGAAACACTTGTAATGGGTTTTGGGATTAAGTGAGTTCCATTAACCAAGACAATTTAGACGGCAAATTCTCAACAATGAAAATATGATCGTGAAAGGAAGGCATCATTTACTGCACAAAACCAGACTGTGTGACATACTCTGTGCATTCCCAATAACACTTATAAGCGTCTACTTCCATTTGTTCTGCTAATTATTGACTTTCGGAGGGACAGGGAGGCAGGAGTGAAAAGCCAAAGTTGATGAATTTTTTCTCTCTGGCTGTCCCCAGCAGCATTAATATTATTGAATGATCTGTGTGGCTTATTATTCACTATGAGCTGTTTGGAGATTCATACGTTCTTTCTGTACAGCTCGTTTCAAAATGATTGATTCAAAAGCTGTAATTGTTAGAGGGCTGTGAAGGGAGGTAATATGAGCCAGATGGTTGGCTGATGAAATTGATTCAAATGTTGCACAAAAAATTGGGCAAATGCATTGATTTCTCTTGATTGGCAGCTTCCCTATATGCCCTGGGAATTGTGATACACTGGGCAGTGCTGTTCCAGAAAGATTCTATAATAAACATCATTTCTGAGATGTGAAACTCAAGTTTCATTCTGGTGTATTTGCATAAATTGAATACAGCCTGTGGATTTTATGTATGGAATTATTCACAAGAGTTAAAACTGCTCAGAAAGCTAATTGTTTCAACACACATAGCACTGCAAACGTATGATCGTGGTTTCACAATGCATACCTTAGTTCCTTGCACACAAAGTCTTTGCGGCATATTTTCACTTACTAACATCTGTTTCTCAAATCTCAAAATATGCCCTTTTAAAAAGTAGATATTCTCCCAGAATGCTTGTCATAAATTTCAATTGCTATTATCACATTGGATGTTAAAAAATATTCCAGACCATATCTAAAATTTACCAGATGGCTTTGCAACATCAGAGACCATACATCTAAGTTGGCATTCCCTACACTCCATAGTAATTTGCAACTGAATATCATTTACAGGATTCTTTAATTCTAACTGTCAGTATCTATTTATATGTCTGTGAATGTTTTCATGATCATCTATAAATCACCTTTTAAGTTTGAAAAATGTGTTTGCATTGATTCTTCACCAAGCTTCATTTTTTAATTAAAAATGAAGCATTTGAGTGAAACAAACACTCTTGTACTGTGACTATGTTATCGTTTACTATACTATCCTTATAGTACTATACTATAATTCCCTTCCTGAAATATTTTAAAATCTTAGGCTTCTATGTCTAGGTACCCAAAAAACTATTTTGGTTTTACAGTGGGGCAAAAAAGTATTTAGTCAGCCACCAATTGTGCAAGTTCTCCCACTTAAAAAGATGAGAGAGGCCTGTAATTTTCACCATAGGTACACTTCAACTATGAGAGACAGAATGGGGGGAAATAATACAGGAAATCACATTGTAGGATTTCTAATGAATTCATTGGTAAATTCCTCGGTAAAATAAGTATTTGGTCACCTACAAACAAGCAAGATATCTGGCTCTCACAGACCTGTAGCATCTTCTTTAAGAGTCTCCTCTGTCCTCCACTCGTTACCTGTATTAATGGCACCTGTTTGAACTTGTTATCAGTATAAAAGACACCTGTCCACAACCTCAAACAGTCACACTCCAAACTCCACTATGGCCAAGACCAAAGAGCTGTTGAAGGACACCAGAAACAAAATAGTAGATCTGCACCAGGCTGGGAAGACTGAATCTGCAATAGGCAAGCAGCTTGGTGTGAAGAAACTGTGGGAGCAATTATTCGAAAATGGAAGACATACAGGGCCACTGATAATCCCCCTGGATCTGGGGCTCCACGCAAAATGATCACAAGAACGGTGAGCAAAAATCCCAGAACCACACGGGGGGACCTAGTGAATGACCTGCAGAGAGCTGGGACCAAAGTAACAAAGGCTACCATCAGTAACACACTACGCCGCCAGGGACTCAAATCATGCAGTGCCAGATGTGTCCCCCTGCTTAAGCCAATACATGTCTGGTCCCGTCTGAAGTTTGCTAGAGAGCATTTGGATGATCCAGAAGAGGATTGGGCGAATGTCATATGGTCAGATGAAACCAAGGTAGAACTTTTTGGTAGAAACTCAACTCGTCGTGTTTGGAGGAGAAAGAACGCTGAGTTGCATCCAAAGAACACCATACCTACGGAGAAGCATGGGGGTGGAAACATCATGCTTTGGGGCTGTTTTTCTGCAAAGGGACCAGGACGACTGATCCGTGTAAAGGGAAGAATGAATGGGGCCATGTATCGTGAGATTTTGAGTGAAACCCTCCTTCCATCAGCAAGGGCATTGAAGATGAAATGTGGCTGGGTCTTTCAGCATGACAATGATCCTAAACACACCGCCCGGGCCACGAAGGAG
The DNA here is from genome assembly GCF_027358695.1 of Spea bombifrons. Lineage (NCBI taxonomy): Eukaryota > Metazoa > Chordata > Amphibia > Anura > Pelobatidae > Spea > Spea bombifrons. Next base: position 32,737,930 of record NC_071087.1, on the reverse strand, counting down.
TGGCTTCGTAAGAAGCATTTCAAGGTCCTGGAGTGGCCTAGCCAGTCTCCAGATCTCAACCCCATAGAAAACCTTTGGAGGGAGTTGAAAGTCTGTGTAGCCCAGCGACAGCCCCAAAACATCACTGCTCTAGAGGAGATCTGCATGGAGGAATGGTCCAAAATACCAGCAACACTGTGTGAAAACCTTGTGAAGACTTACAGAAAACGTTTGACCTCTGTCATTGCCAACAAAGGGTATATAACAAAGTAGTGATATGAACTTTTGTTACTGACCAAATACTTACACTGCACATCACCCAAAGAACACCATACCCACAGTGAAGCATGGTGGTGGCGGTTTTTCTTCAGCTGGAATCGGGGCCTTAATCAGGATGGAGGGAACTATGAACAGTTCCAGATACCAGGCAAAACCTTCAGGCGTCCATTAGGAAGCTAAAGATCAAGAGGAAGTTAAAGATCAAGAGGAAGTTCACCTTTCAGCACGACAACAACCCAAAGCACACACCCAAATCCACAAAAGCATGGCTTCACCAGAAGAAGATTAACGTTTTGGAATGGCCCAGCCAGAACCCAGACCTGAATCCAACTGAATATCTGTGAGGTGATATGAAGAGGGCGGTGCACAGGAGATATGTTCGCAATCTGACAGATTTAGAGTGCAAAGAAGAGTGGGCATATATTGCCACGTCAAGATGTGCCATGCTAATAGACTCCCACCCAAAAAGACTGATTGCAGTAATAAAAGCAAAAGGTGCTTCAACAAAGTGTTAGTTTAAGGGTGTGAACACCTATGCAACCAGGTTATTGTGAGTTTTTTTTAATTTTTTTTCTCCTCAAAGCTTTCAGCTGGTTTTGCAATTGAATTGTTCACGTTATAGGTCACATTAAAGGTGGAAAAGTTCTGACATGATTTATCGTTGTCTCATTCTTTAAAATCACAAGAGCTTGGCATTTAAACAGGGGTGTGTAGACTTTTTATATCCACTGTACTGTATTCATATAAAAGCCTTCACTGTGGGAACGGTCATTCATGCTGGGTAGCAATAAAGGTGAAGTGCACTATGATTGGACCTTTGCAAATACCCCATCCTTTGTGACCAAGAATTCACACCAAGGCTTTGCTTAGTATTGTTGTGTGCAATAAGGACAGGGGCTACTGGATAATATTGTCTAATCATTGTCCAATCATATTGTGTGCAATGGAGGAAGGGACTATGTGATTATTTTATGTGTGATGTGGAAAGAGGCTGCACAATCATGTGTACAATGAGGTAAGCTGCTGTTGGAACATGTGTGATGAGGAAAGGGACTGCTGGGTAGTGTTGTGTGCTTGGGAGGTTTTATGCAGTGCGGACAAAGGCCGCCAGATAATGTTGTGTGCAGGGAGGAGACTGGCTGCTGGATAGTGTGGAGTATATGTACATAAGAAGGGCTGCCTGTAATGCTGTGTACCAGAGGAGGTGTTGCCATGCAGTGTAGTGTGTGGCGAAGGGGCCACTGGATAGTGAAATGTGCAGAGGAGGGAATCAAAAAAGTTTAAAGAGAAATGAGAGAGAGAAGATGGAGAGATGGACAATGCGGAAATAAAGAGGAGAAAAGAATGATAGTGGGGAAAGAAAGACAAGGGAGTACAAAAGGCGGAATATTGCCTGCAATCTTTTGATCACTTTGAGAAAACAATAATTTTGAGAAAATGGTTAAACATAACTATTGATAAGGTAAGTATAATCCTGTTCTAAAATATGAAACTAAACTGTAGAAGTCTGAGAAATGTTAACTACAGGATGGCCAAGAGAACAAGGAGAGCATTGTAAAGCAGAAGAGGAAAAGAACATACACATGAAGCTAAATGAGAACCACTGCAGCTACATAAGATATGGCAAATGCCTGGAACTTTATACTTTTGTGAACCAGTAAAACAGTTAAAGACTTTCTCAGTAAAGTAAAGGGATAACATCTTCAATGACTCTAATAATTGGTGTTACTGTCCTCATCACATTGGCTAAATGCCATAAATGCCACTGTGTACAACAAAAAAGCTATGGTAATTGTATTTATATTGGAGAAGTAATACAACAGATATTATGTAATGGATAATGATAATATATATATATTTAATGATAATACAGATACAAATCTACCGTTCTTAAACGCATAGCCTCTCATATACAGAATGAGAGGGGAGAAACTACTGGCGGCGCACCATCTTTTTTTTGAATATGTAGCATGCTTCTACTAGAAAGCTTGTCTTTATATAACAGGCCATACTTGTGTACTTGTAGCAGTATTATGGTGTCCATGTTTTTTGTTTACATATTGGATATTTACATTGAAACTAGATGCAAGTGATTTGTAATTTAAAGGTGCACAATGATTTTTCAGGTACTGCAAGCTCAATATCATTCACTTTTCCTAAATATTTTCCAGATACAGTTCATTGGGTAAATGATTTAGGTTGATTTTGAATCACAAAGGTCAAAGTGGCAGTATTCATAAGAGTTCTTGATCCAGAGATAGACCACCCAAAGGGATGTTGTGGATATGTAACTGCTCTAGGACCACTTTGCTGGTACTACTACTATTGTCCTATACTACTCTGTACTACTCTATTGTCTCAGATGTCACCTTGCTCTGGATTTGATTTAACTGCTCCCTTGTGTCCTGCTGTTACCCTCAGTGATGGTCACGTACCAATGCTATCAATATCAGTGGCACATTTGTAAGAATGGAATGGAACAACAGATTTTCTCTTCCCAATAATAAATGATTATGACAGCTGTCAAAGTTGCCTGTTCCATAGCCACCGTAGTTTACTAGTTGCCAAAACATCCTCCCACTACATTGCTCGTGTCTTTCATACAATGGATCAACATTTCTGTTGAATACCTCTACTGCTTTCCAGCAACGTGATAGCTTTGTGCAATAGAATTGATATATTTTTTCCTTAGCATATTTTGTCTATTTGCATGTATATTTTATACACCTAAAGTATTTAATTATAGTTTATTTTTCCACCTATCCAACATGGTAATCAGTATTCTGAAGGCAGCAGGAAATGTAATTTAATTACAGTTTGATGAGCTGAGATCTACAGAAGAAAACTTTCAAATTAACACTTCCATATAATGTGTGAAACACACAAAAAAAGACAATTTAAACTGAATAAACATGAGAAACTATTTTGTTAAAAGATACACTTTAGTCTGGGTTCCTCATACAACAGCTTTTTTTTTTCTTCAATATATGAAGTCAGAGGGCACCATATTAAGTTGTGAGAAATGTGAGTTTGCAGTGAATGGCATATTTTTTGTAACAAAAAAGGAAATTTAGTTACAAAAGACTAGATGCTGCATAAACAATAACTTGGCATCTTCTTTCTAGTACTGCATATGCTGTATATGGGGAAAAAAGCACAATACAATCTGGAAAAGATGAATTTGTCTTCAATATTGCTGTATACTTACTACATTTTCAGAAGCAAAAGCCTACAGGCTGTTTTTTGTCCACCAAACTGTTTTTTGAGTTTTTTGTCCACCAAATTCCAAAGGATAGTTTGTACCTATGCTAGTTAACAGCTATGGCTCATCCACAAAAGATTTGCTATTATTTTAGGCCATCTGGAATTTATGTACGGTACTCACCACAATCAATGCTGGTGGCAACACATGAAAAAAGGGTACATGCTAATTGTAACCCTAATTGTACTTTTTTTGTAAAAGACGTGGTAGCTACTGACTACTTCTGAATGAGGATTGTTTCTGAGTTTTCCTTTAATATTACATAGAAATTATTCTGTAAGATTTATGCTTTTCATTTGCATTAACAATAAGCCTGAAGCATCTGCAAACCTATTTACAGAACAAATTTAGTATCTCACAGGGGAAAAATATTCATTGTTTGACCCATGATGGGATACTTTAACTGCAAGCCTGTGACAAAAATATAATGGCCGAAAAAGGTCAAATTCATGAAAGTTGCTCTTATCGAGAATTGAGCAAAAGAAACAAAATTTTAATTACATAAATAAAAAAACTTTTCCAGCCCCAAATTGGAGTTCATTGTCATGGAAACCAATGCATTTTATCACATGCAAATGAGTACATGCATTCTTTAGTTACTGGATATAGAAAATTAGTCTTTCGACTCATTTTCCTCCTCCCAGTGGCTGTCTTGACTGAAAGTGCTTTACTCTTCCTGCACATGCTCTGTAGTGCTCCTATTGAAATCAATGGGAGTAGCAGCAGCTATTTGGAAAGCCCAGCTATCTCTGATTGCTCCGCTCCTATTCACTTTAATGTAAGCACTATGGAGCATGTGCAGGCAGCTTAAACACTTCTTGTTTTCAGCAGAAACAACAGCATAACTCTATGCAAAATTCATTCCAATAGGTATTATTTTTTTAAAAGAATGAGGACTAGAGTGGCAAAAGCGAGAGAATGAGCTGGCTTGTTAAAGAAATAGAATGAGTTATGTTTTTATGATGCATGTCCCAGATAGTCGAAATGTCATTCAAATGGATGAGCTTGCGAAGGTGCTGGTTCCTTTGCAGGGGCTGGCTGTTACAATGTGTTCTCAAATATAAGCTTGTATACAAGTCTGGATGTGAATATGAGCAATACAGTTTTGTTAGATTCACTCTTTACTCCCCATGACTTAACAGAATTATAAGTGAGCAGGAATTTTTATTTCTGCTAATCGCTATATTTAGGTAGCAATGAAAGAAAATGTTTCAATGCATTACATATGAAATAATAAATAAAAGGTATTTGAGCTTGGATGTTAATTGAATGGATGAGGCAAAGGTTGAGTGATGATTGTAGTTAATGGGGAATATTCAGAGGAATACCTTGTTATTATTAATGGAGTACCTCTGGGATTGGTACTGGAATCCATTTTTTTGGCAATATTACAAAAGGTCTCAAAGGTAAGGTATATCTTTGAGACTGCGACAGTTGCAGTTCAAAGTGGATAAATGTGAAATAATGCACCTGGGATGTAAACAATCCAAGGAAACGGCAAAACAACATATATTATTGGGGATATTGTGCTGTTAGCAACAACAGAGTACAGAGAAGAAAGAGATGGATGTGATAGAAACATAAAGGGGTTTAACAAAGTACAGAAGGGAAGTAATGATACTCTAAAACTAGAGAGTCATGGGTTTAGATGTAATGTAAGGAAGTAGGCATATAGCTATCCTAAAAACAAGACCAATGATGAAATGATGGGTGGACTTGATGGGCTGAATCATATCTGGCACCAAATTAATAATTATAAAGAATGGAACATTGAGGAAAAATAAGCTGGAGTGATGCTACATTGTATACTATGAATATGGTGTCCCACTAAAAGACTATCACTAATATCTATAGATAATCTTCTCTGAGACCAATACAATAGTATCCATTTTAATGCAAGTAATATAAAATAAAAATACAAGATAACTTGCAACAAAACAAAATGTTTCATTTGGACCTCATTGAAAAAAGGAATTCCAAATATACAGCTTATATCTCGAAGAGTTGGGGAACTGCCAAATATATTTTTTCTGTCCATGGACACAATAAGATGTTCAGGCTTTATGTAATCTAGAGGCATAATATCTTTACAAGACACACAGAGGGAAGCCTTTGCATCTGTCAGATTGGATCAAAATTTTACACAGCAGAAATAAAACAAGAGATAGAAAAATCATAACAGCTTGATAACATATTTGTAGAAATAGTAAAAGGTTCTGCGATAGTCCTCATCAGATATAATCTTTTTCATTGTTCTATTCTTTAATAGCCTACTATAGATTCCACTTCGATCCCAAGTGTTCATTCAACACTTATTAACGAGGTTACAAACAATGTCAAATTACAAATCTGAACAGTATTTAGTGGCTATGATTTTCTGGTCCAAACAGAAATGCCCTCCAGGCATCCTTACATTGCCAGATGTGTCATGGGAGTTTATGAGAAAGAAAACAGAATGTTCAGCAGAAGTATGTATTGATTATGAAAATGTGGAGCTGTCTAGGAGCTAAGCTATAGCACCCACCAGTTGCAAATCAGATAAAATACTCAATGTAAGTTTATCTAAATAATGTTTGAGACAGGGCTTTATCTTGACCTTGGCCTAGGGTGGCACTTTACTGTCATAGTTACCATCTCTCACAATAGGTCTTCAGACAGAACTGAGCTCCTTAGAACAAGAAGTACAGCTTCCCGTAGCTTCTGTTGGTTGAGCTGATGCCGGCTAAGCAGGAGGTGTGGTATACCAGAAACATTCCAAAAACATTTGCTGCCATGTGATTGGCTGATTAACTATTTGTGTTAACAAGCAATTAAAAAGGTGTACCTAATAAAGTGGCCAGTGAGTGTATACTGTATATAAACTATATATACTATATATATATATATATATTGTGCATATAGAACATAAGTGCAATACAAATGTTATGAGGCAAATTCTCATGAGGCGAATATACAATATATATTCATGATTTTCAGGCTGTGTGAGTTATCATGTCATAAATCATTTATAATGTATCAATAAGAGACTATTTCAAAACTTCTCTCCATGAAAAGGCAAACATACACACCAACTTAAAGTAGTGGATATGATGTACAAATACATTTCACTGTTTTATTTCCATCTTTGTGCGCTTACCATGAAAATGGAATATAACCTAACAGAATCTGCAAATTATTTCGTAGTATGACAGTGATAGGCAGTTTTGTAGTAGGATACATATTTGGTGGGTACATTTTTATTTAACTTAGGCAGTGGGAGAATCATATATATGTTAAAGCAACTTTAACATATACTCCTGTCCCTGTAAAGAATGTTATAGAAGTCTGGTTCTGAAAATATGTAGGGGATGTTTTCATTGCAAGGTAAACATATTTCTTGCATTTACAGGTGTAAAATTTGACTGCTTCTCCGTAGACAATGGGACAGGGGCATGACCCCACAGTAAACTTCTGCAAAGTGGCAGAGTTTCTGGGCACATCCTCTCCAAAGATTGCAGGAGACAAGGGCGGATCCAGAGCCTGACCTCGGGAGTAGTACTCATACTAACACACACCCAGACACTCGCAGTAACGCATGCACCCAGACACACAGACCAACACAACTAGACACTTTGCACGAACGCACGCATTCAGAAACTCGGCACTAACACACCCATACATTTGACACTCAAATGAATACAACCAGACAAAGACACATGTTCACACACTAAAATACCCACATGCACTCACAATAACATACCCAAAGACACATGTTCACACATTCGCATGCCCAAACACACATGCTTACCTATCCAAAAAACATGCTCACACAATAAAAAACCCAGACACATACTAACATACACACAGTAACATACCTAGGCACACTTTCACTAGCAAAGACACATGTTTACACACTGGCATACCCAGATATACATGCTAACATACCCAGACACCCATTGTAACATATCCAAAGACACATGTTCACATACTAAGAGACCCAGACACACATGCATATACTAACATACATACCCAGACACACTTTCACTAGCAAAGACACATGTTTACACACTGGCATACCCAGATATACATGCTAACATACCCAGACACCCATTCTAAAATACCCAAAGTCACATGTTCACATACTAAGATACCCAGACACACATGCATATACTAACATACATACCCAGACACACAGTAATATAGAGACACACACTAAAATACCCTGGCAGACACACACATACATAGCCAGACACACACACACAGCCAGGCACACACTAACATGCATACCCAGACAGAAACTAACATACATGCAGCTCACTTACCTGCAAAGCTTCAGCTTATGCTTGATGCAACTCGCACTGTGAGCTGCAGCGCTACCCCTGCGGGGTCATGCAACATTGTGCGACCCCGTCTCCTCCTGGAAGTTAAGGAGATAAAAAGGTAAATCCAAATGTCAGGACTTACCTCCCAGTGTTAGGATCCACTCTCTGCTGCCTGAAACCTGGCTGTATCATACAGGTGGTTGTTCCATCTGCTTCCTCTAGTGGCCACCCTCCTCCCTCTGGAGTGCTCTGGAGCTCATTATCCGGTACAGCTGCGCCTCATTGACTGAGTATAGCCCTGCCTTTATAAGACCTGCCCTGCCCTTCAGTCAGGGCCTTGGCATTGACGTTGAAGTACTGCTTTGCTCAGAGCCACTTGCTGTACCTGAGTTTGTTCCTGAACCCGTGCCCGTTCCTGCCTGAGCCTGTGCCCGTTCCTGCCTGAGCCTGTGCCCGTTCCTGCCTGAGCCTGTGCCCGTTCCTGTCTGAACCTGTGCCCGTTCCTGCCTGAGCCTGTGTCCGTTCCCGTACCCGTGCCTGAGCCGGTACTCCTGCATGATCCAGCATCTGAGCTTAAGCCTGTACCCGTGCATGATCCAGTACACGTGCCTGGCCCGGTCGTACTCCGTTCTCGTCCGCCCTGCCAGTGGGCCTCCGTTCTCGTACCTGTGCCTGAGCCGGTACCTGTGCATGATCCAGTACCTGAGCTTAAGCCTGTACCCGTGCATGAATCTGTACACGTGCCTGGCCCGGTAGTACTCCGTTCTCGTCCGCCCTGCCAGTGGGCCTCGCCTGTGCCTGAACCTGTGCCTGAACCTGAATCTGTACCTACCCGTCTCACTGCCTCAGCTCCCGAGCCTGTACCTGCCTCAGCTCCCGTTTCTCTGCCTCAGCTCCCGAGTCTGTACCTGCCTCAGTTCCTGTCTCTCTGCAGTTCCAGTCCTGCTACTCTGTCTGTACCAATCTCGGTGTCACCATGAATAAAGGGGTACAGAGAGAGTCCCCCGTATCCCCTGCACATGGACTCCTACCAGAGCTGCTCGCCCGGGTCCTGACACCCAGAGCATGCCTCAGTATCTAGATGGCGGAAATTGTCCTGTTGCCCCCACTGGATCCGGCCATGCGAGGAGGGGGTGTGCCTGGAAGCTCCGCCATTTTGCAGAAGTTCATCTGGAGGTTACTTCAGGTAAAAGGGTGCCTCTGCTTCGATCCTGCAATTGATAGATAGATAGATAGATAGATAGAATCAATATGTAAATGAATGATTGAATGATTAGAATATTCAATTTTCGTTCTGTAACCACATAAGTAGATAAAAGCAAACATGAATTCATAGAGTCACATTATTATTAATAGGAAAACCAGATTAACAAGATTAAATTGTATCCTCTTATTTGCTAAATGGCTTTCAGGTACATTTATCTGTGTTAATAAAATTGGTATCGAACACTATTTGTTTTTTGTTGAGTAAAAGCAAAAATAAAGAAAAATATGAGTTTTAAAATCTTTTGAAATATGCTGGTTTTCAGTTTGTTACAAATAAAAAGAGTACTTTATTTGAAACAGCTATTATATAATACCAAATCCACTTCACTTTTCTTACAGTTATCTAAAAGAATAAATACTTTTGCGCATCAGACATGATGATCTCTCCTCCTTTCTTGTTAAAAGATTGGCAAAGGTCATATAAAGTCAGTAACACAGAGAAATAAAAAGGGATTCGGCTAGCATGAAAAACATAGACGGACTTACATCACTATGGCTAAGACGGTGGCTAATTGCTGTTAGGCTGCTGGAGTTACTACAAACAAATAAAAACACACTCAATGCTCCATGTAGAGGGTCTCAAACAGTAGACCCTGCCCTGCCAAGCTTTTGCAGAGCCTACAATAATTATTTGGACATTAAGTACAGTGCATTAACATTAATATTTGCAGAATTTGAGCTATAAAACAACTATACCAATATGCTGCTTTTTACATTTAATACTAAAGTTGATTATCAACTTGTATATAAGAATTAGCACATTTTGATCCAATTAAAAAAAAAGAGTTGCAATCTATAGCTAGCTGGTTATTTTGAAATGTTATTGTATTGTTGTTTCAATTTATTTAGTTGTTAGTGAATATGCATCACATTATATACTTCTCTGTATAACAGGCGTGCAGAGACCATGATGATTTTGCTTCAGTGTGGATGCAGTTACAGGGAATGAGGTGCACTGCTAAAGTAATTATTCCCCGCTTCTAGAAAAGACAGGGTACTCCACCAATCCAGGCTTGGCTGAGTTGGATCTCCTATATGGAGGAACTTGTCTGGACCTCAAGAGGTAGGGGCTATTTGAATGACCGTAGGTGGTTCTGGTGGAAGGAACTTACGTCTTCTCCAGACTTCCCCATACTACTGCATATGACGGGTGTTCAACATTGAAACTGTGATAGGGATCACTTGGGAAGATATTTTATGCCCTGAGGTTTTATCTTTTACATTTTCTTATTTGCATACAACACACATTTACACTGTGAACGATGCAGCACGCGTCCTTTTTTCGCTTTTTTTTTGTTGATTTTTACTTTTCATACCATATTTTTCTTCGCACATGTATAACTTGACCATCTCTGTTTTGTTGTGCAATTCTCACTTGAAAATATGTATGCCGATATCTCTTTAGTTACACTGTACATTTTATATACCGTACTGTATTAATGAATATGTGACTTATTTACCTATGTACTGTTTACTCATATTCCCTGTATGTAATTTCACCTGCATGTGATTGTTATAGACATCCACTGGATGTATGCTTGTATATAAAAATATCGCTATATACCCATTGCACACACACACTGTACTTGGATGACATTTTATGCTGTATTGTCAATAAACGGAGATTGTATTCAGGGAATGAGGTACACTGAATATGCTTTGCAAAGGTGTGCCTCATCTGCAATATATTACATAAAGTCTAACCTAAGATTTCAGCTCAATTTTGAAGGTGAAACTCTTCAACAATAGTGTGTGGTTATGTATCGTCCCCTTGCAATTTTAAATGTAATTTCACTGCTGTGAACATAATTAACTAAAGGGAAAATGTGAAAAGAATTGACTACTTCTCCATCTGTGGGCTGCTGTAATCAGATAAAAACATTATGGTCATCGTGAGTATAATATTTTGAGTGTCCACAGAGACATTCCATCATTTCTTCCTGTTCACTGATAAACATGATAAAGAAAGGGTATATATGTCAGCAAGGAAGAACTTGCAAAAGAGGGTGCTGGAGCCATAATAGTCATAGGTCTGTCATATTCATATTAATTTCACCCATTCATAGTAAAATGTCAAACAGAAGCGAAAAAAATGTTGGACATAAATAACAAATATACACTTATCAGAAATTGTGTGGAATAGAACCATTTTAATATTAAAATGAAATAGAGACCCAGCCCTGCCCTTCTCATATAGCCCAAGAACTCTACTGAACCTTGATCTTAAAATGTTAACATCCATTGTAGCAAATACTGTAGCTTTTCTCCCACAAACAATACATCCAGCACAAAAGGGCAAGACATATGTACAGCCATCGCAGCAATGTGTATTAAGTCGCCGTATAGGATTTTGTTGAGTCTAGATGCTGAGGGTGCCTTTGACAAAGTGGCATGATCTTAATTAATATGTATTTTTTTAAAAAACAGTTCGATGGAGCACATTTTCTGAGATTGTTCCAGAAACTATACTCAAATCCTGACACGAGAATAAGTGCCAATGATTCAAGGGAGGTAACAAAGGAAAGGGGAGCACATCAAGGATGTCCCTTAGCACCCTTACTTTTTAACATAGGCATTGATACTCTCCTGCAGGGTCAATGCAACTCTGAGTACTTTAGGGTCATACATTTTAGTATCAAAGAGATTCAAATTTCAGCATTTGCTGACATTTTACTACTACTTATCGATGAGCAAAGGGTCACACTCCCATGAGTGCTGGAGTTACTAAACAGATGGGGCCCAATAGTGGGATATAAGGTCCTATACTGGATCATAGCAGATGACCACCTGATCCTGGTGCTGAAATTAAAAGGAGTGCTTCTAGACTGCATTTGGAGTTGTATGACTTGGAAATTTACTGAACTTTGGTAAAAAAGCTCAGAATTTTTCGTCCGACGTTCGTGGATCCACATTTACTTACACTCTCATTCTTGTTCACTCTCTCTCTCACACCTTCTCTAAATGTTTCCTTTCCTTCTCTGCTGACCACTTCTGCATCTTCTCTGCTTCTGCATCTTCTTCTGCATCTTGTAACGGATTGGCATGGATTGGCTGGAGGCAATGACAGAAAAGAAAAGAAAGACAGGAGAGTTTTCCCAGAGGTGGCAAACCTTTATTAATACAATGGAACCAGAGGTAAAAACACTAGAACAGAAAACTTTCAAACTTATTTCTTGGTATTGTAAAGAAGAAATAAGAAGTGAGCATCCACATACCTAATAACAGTTCGGGGAAAGAACAGGCATGGGGCAACAAGGCGGCTTACTTTAAAACACTTGAAAAGTGAAAAATTCAACTCAGCTTCACAGTGATCCACACACGTTTTCACAGATGTGTCTTTTTATACTGTACTGTTTTAAAGTAAGCCTAAATATTGGGGGCCAATAAATGATACATTTTTTTACGGTGTTACGTTATGTCTGTTTCTCTTATAATTCCATTCTGACAGTTATTTGCTCGACTATCATTCGATGGCTCTACATTAAAGGTCCTGCAGTGTTCCTATATATATTTGTTTTATAAGAATATATATTTTATTTATGTACAACGCTTTTTATTACTTAAGTGTGACATTTTTCTGTGTTGTTTCTGGGGTTAAAAGAACAGTTGCTGCGCTTTTACGCTGTTAACACATTAATTTGTTTCTCTTCGATAAGGGAGAAATTAAAATTCAACATTGCTGCTGTGCAGTACAATTACAGGGCTGTCCGGTTTTACCATCACAAACACAAAGCCTCTGACCCCATGTTGTAACCCAATAAAAAAATACAAATAAAAAGCAACTGCGTCATCTGTTCTCGACACTATTCACAATCTTTATTTGTGTCTTACATCTTGTACACTGCACACAAATACACGTTAGTCGTATTGACATGTCATAGCCTCCTTTGTGGTATTATTCTTAACCTGGTGAATCATATTGAATCTGATAAGATTGTGGAACCTGGCTGTGAACGACAATTGATTTATGTAATTAACAGTGAAATCAGTAGGTTTCAGATGTCGAAGAAAACAAAATTAAAGGAGACAGAATTCAATAAGCAGATTAAATTTTCTACCTTGTATGCTTTACTATCAATTCCAATTAGATGATAGTTAAACATTATTGAAACGCTTAACCCCTTGTCCTTATGTGCATGGTAAAGGCAATGGGCCATTACTAAACATTGAAAATACACTTAAAACAATGTAAACTGTGCCTCTAGTATAAGGAAAGCAGCTCCAAATCTCCTAGTGCCCCACAACTAGAACCAATAATAACAAAAAATAAACTGTGAAATGGTGCATTAACCCAGACCTATTCAAAACCTGCCTCAAAAAATAATATATACAGTCCTCAATCGTAGCGGTCAGAACAGCCACTGCAAGAGATTTTGCCACTCACAAGATGGTGGCGTGTCCTTTAAAAAATAAAAAGCTTCTCTTCGGACCCTCCTGAGAACGTTGGCTCCCCTTGCAGGTTGAATACAGTTACTGCATTCAACCATGCAAGTCAATGGAGCCCAGCTTTCTAATCACAAAGTAAATAAAAAAATATGGAGAAAAAATTGTTAAATTAAAAAAATATGGAGAAAAAATTGTTAAATTAAAAAAAATGGTAACATGTAAAAATAATTCTTCACTGATGTCACCATCAGGGGAACCTTCCAGTTCCAAAAAATAAAAAAAAAAATAATAAAAAATATATTGTGGGGAAACAAACGTAAAAAAAATTACTACCACAAAGTTTGATAGACTGGTGGTAGAATGAGTGCATGGAAAAAGTTAAAATACTAGCATTTCAAATACCCTGGGGTATCTAGTCTTCAAAAATATAGGGTTTGACGGGGTAAATTGCATTGGCCGCCTTCAAATATGTTCCAAATAGCACATGGGGGCAGAATTACCAGATTTGGAAAAAATGGTTTTGAAATAGCAAAACGTCACTTGTAATGATTGCCCCATAATGTACAGAAAAAAGCAATGTCCTTTTTTACTCACATTTTCACCATATTTTATACTTTTTTATGGTAAATGATAAGATACAATCAAAATAATGACATCTAAAGAAAGCCATTCTTGTCCTGAAAACAACAATATATAACACGTGTGGGATCAGTAAATTAGAAAGAAGAAAATTACAGCTAAGCACCGCAGAAATGTTAAAGCAGCCATTGTCACAAAGGGTACAAAAAATAAAATCAGCCATTGTCACAAAGGGGTTAATGTGTATACTTCAACCTTTTTTGGTAGGATATGAGAATGCTCAACACAACACCCCTTCTGTTGTCCAGTTTTCACTCCACTGGCTGCTTGAAATCAATGGGAGTGATTTTTGTGTATAACAATCAGGTCCTTGATAGACACTCCCCAGAACTTTTGCTAAGCCAAGGCTGGAGCTGCCTGAAGGTTAGTAGACCACGTGGGCACAGGCAGCAGTAGATGTGAAACACATCTCCTGCATTTCAAGTAGCTGGGTGGGGGCTAGAAAAGAGGCAAATGCGTATGGCGGGATAATGTAATGACTCTCGTATGGGAGCACTGGTTAGGGATGACTGGATGAACTAGTGTCGAAGTACAGACAAGGGTGAGGCAGAAAACGAAGTCAGGACAGTCCGAAGGGACTGGGTAGGCAGCAAACAATCAACAAACGGGTAAACAGACAGAGCTCAGGGCTTGCAGAGTTCATGCGATAAATGAGTAAACGGGCCAGGATCAGGGCAAGGCAGCAGGCAAAGGAGAATCAGGAGCAAGCCGATGTCGATAATCAGGAATAGTTGAGAGGCAAGCCAGAGGTCAGAACTGGGGAATCCACACAGCAGAGCTTAAGCAAGGGAATGGGAACAGAGGAACAGAGGAAGACACTGGGTGAGCACATAGATTGGAGAACAATCAAGCACTGAGGTCTGAGAGAGGAGGGTTTATATAGTGAGTGCTGACTGTGAGTTACTGAACAACCCCTTAGCCCAACCCTCTTCATCTCTTGTGATTAATTGGTGCAGAGGGAACCTCCTTCCTCTGGGATCAGACTCCTTTCAGGTGTTTTGGGTACCTTGACATGCCCCCTGGCTGTGTTTACATACTACCGCGATCCAAATGCCTCGAAAATGGGCCGCACGAATCACGTGAGTCCGGGGATGGGGCCTAGTATGGCCTTGCGTGACGCTCTGGCGGCAAACCAAGGCTCTGGAGGGCGTGGTACAAGGTAAGGGACCCCTGTGGTGGCGGCATAGATGTAGCAGTATCAACACGTCTGCAGTATTTAATTGAATATTGCCACAATAGTTAAAATTTGTCAATGTATTTAATTCCAGCAAAGGAAAAACAAATCAACACAATCTCAACTAATTTCATATTTTCTTTATTCTTGATGAATGTTATCTTGGTGCTATTGGCTATTGTTAAACAAGGTTTAACATATTTGAATGCCATTAAACAAACTATTGTTCATTGAGGGCATTTAATTGACGCAGAGTATGTCAATTGTCATTAGATTTACTTATGATTAAAATGGGTTCAGGGAGCTTTAATAATGTATGTATTAAAGAAAGGGAGCAAAAACAATTTTAGGAAAAGCAGTAATTATGGAGCGGCTATTTTTTTCTTAAACTGTAAAATATTGGAACAGTGCTTCAAAGGAAAATGAATGTGCTGTAGATAGTGCCAGCTTCTGCAGCTGTTGCCAGCTCAGGATATAGTCCAGACATCATTCAAACACAAAGCACAGCTTCATAAACAGAAGAAAACGATTTTGTTCATCAAAAGCACCAAATCAAATAAAAATGCATTTTCTTCCAACATCCATCTACAAAATAAAGAATTGGTAGAAAATAAAAAGTGCAACCTTGCACTGAAAAGTAATCAGTTATTTGACTTTGTTCTGCATACATAATTGTGCTGCATAAATATTTGTGGACAACCTTCATGAGTGAAAGGTTTACCATTGATTATATTTCATTTGAAGATAAAAACCAAACAATTCCAGGATAAAGAACTTGGGAGATTTTTTTTCCCTTTTCTAAACGTGTTAGATGGAAATGCTTAGACAAAACTGCAGTGAACCCTGAAGCTTTATATGACAATATGCAAAGGCAATCAAAGACATGCCATGCCTAGGGTAATCTGAGCACTCCACTGCCCACAGCAACTGCCCCCTGCCCTCAGCATGCATGCCAGTATAAAGAGGGAGTTGAAGCCCTTATTAGACCTGTGATGTCATCACTGACCATGCCCCTACCTCCTATACCAGTGATGGGCAACCTTTTTGGCGTGGTGTGTCAAAAATCGGCAAAAAATCGAGCATAACTCGCGTGGTGTGTCACTTCGACAAAAAAACATAATTTTGCGCAATTTATAGTTTAAACTACAAAAATGTATAATTGCAATATATAATTGTATTTAATAAACCAAAAACAAATTATTTAACATACCTGCTTAGTAACTACTTACCTTTCAGGAGTCCTGCGGTGGGGGTGCAAGGCCTCTGCCTCCCAGCTCTGCCACTGTATGGAACAGTATAGAGTGATGGGAGTTATGATGTACTTTAGAGCATAATTATATAATGAAAAATACATTGGAAATGGTACAGCATAACACCCATCACTCTCACACACTTACCAATCCACATTTACCAATCCACACGCATACCAATCCACACACATACCAATCCACACGCATACCAATCCACACACATACACCACACACATACACCAATCCACACACACATACCAATCCACACACACATACCAATCCACACACATACACCAATCCACACACATACACCAATCCACACACATACACCAATCCACACACATACCAATCCACACACATACACCAATCCACACACACACATACCAATCTACACACACATACCAATCCACACACACACACCAATCCACACACATACACCAATCCACACACATACCAATCCACACACATACACCAATCCACACACATATACTAATCCACACACACATACCAATCCACACACACATACCAATCCACACACACATACCAATCCACACACATATACTAATCCACACATGCATACCAATCCACACACATATACTAATCCATACACATACCAATCCACACGCATACCAATCCACACATATATACCAATCCACACACATACCAATCCACACATACCAATCTACACATACCAATCCACACACATACCAATCCACACACATACCAATCCACACGCATACCAATCCACACGCATACCAATCCACACGCATACCAATCCACACACATACACCACTCACACACATACACCAATCCACACACACATACCAATCCACACACACATACCAATCCACACACATATACTAATCCACACACATACCAATCAACACACATACACCAATCCACACACATACACCAATCCACACACACACCAATCCACACACACATACCAATCCACACACACACCAATCCACACACATACACCAATCCACACACATACACCAATCCACACACATACACCAATCCACACACATACCAATCCACACACATACCAATCCACACACACACCAATCCACACACACACCAATCCACACACACATACCAAGCCACACACATATACCAATCCACACACATACACCAATCCACACACATACCAATCCACACACATACCAATCCACACACACATACCAATCCACACACACATACCAATCCACACACACATACCAATCCACACACACATACACCAATCCACACACACATACACCAATCCACACACATACACCAATCCACACACATATACACCAATCCACACACACATACCAATCCACACACACACCAATCCACACACATACACCAATCCACACACATACACCAATCCACACACATACACCAATCCACACACATACCAATCCACACACATACCAATCCACACACACACCAATCCACACACACACCAATCCACACACACATACCAAGCCACACACATATACCAATCCACACACATACACCAATCCACACACATACCAATCCACACACATACCAATCCACACACACATACCAATCCACACACACATACCAATCCACACACACATACCAATCCACACACACATACACCAATCCACACACACATACACCAATCCACACACATACACCAATCCACACACATACACCAATCCACTCTCACTGTATGCTTTCCTACCTTTCCTCTTTTCTCCTTACAGCTCCTTTTCCTGCTCTTCGCTCCTCTTCTTCTTCAGTTCTTCTTCCGAGGGCACGGGGTTCAGAGGGCACGGACAGCGGTGGGCGCGGCTTCCGGCGCACAACAGCTGTTGCCGCGCGGATCGCAAGGGAGGGGTATCGGAGGTCTTTAACAGACCTCCGGCTCCCTTGAGTGATTTTAAGCCGGGTTCAAGGGAGATCCTTGAACCGGCTTAAAATCACTCAAGGGAGCCGGTGGTCTGTTAAAGACCTCCGATACCGCTCCCTTGCGAGCCTGCTCCTCCACCGCCCCGCCAGGTACGCTACTGCACGTCCCGCCCCCCCCTTTTTTGGGGGGGTGACACGCGCAGGATTTCCTGCGATTCATCCTCGGCTCCTGCACGGCCGCCGAGGATGAAAGAATCTGTGCTGGAGGAACGGGTCCTCCAGCACAGATTCTTTCATCCTCGGCGGCCGTGCAGGAGCCGAGGATGAATCGCAGGAAATGCTGCGCGTGTCACCCCAAATGGCTACGCGTGTCACCACTGACACGCGTGTCATAGGTTCGCCATCACTGTCCTATACTCATGGCTATGCTCAGCTGAAGGCAAAATGGACAGAGATGACAAGTGACAAAGATAGTTAGTCTACTTACGACGCTAAGAGGTGCCCTGAACTGTAAAACCAAGAATAGACAGGGTGTGAGATCCTGATAGACACCACAACTTGCTGAAAATAATGGAGAAGCTCAGGACAGAGAGTTCTTTCTGCTTATAAGACTGTATGATCAACTTCACACGGTGGGCTCGAGGCTCCTAAAAAAAGTTTGAGTAAGGCTCCATTATCATTAAAGATAGTTCTGTGAATTGATGCATTTTGTTTAAGCATCTGTCCATTTGGTTATTTATAGTGATTGTTGATTTTTAGCAGATTTTTGTTAGGTTGACAATGTTTACTTTATAAGTGCAATCTTGCAAGGGTTGCATTTGAAGAATATTAAAATATGTGTACTACAATGATAATACTGATGACCTTATTATTTATTGTTTTATATAGCACCATCAAATTCCATAGCGCTTATGTTTCCACTGTTAAGGCATTAATGGATGGGAACTTTCTAAATCAGGTACATCTCTTTCTAGGGTCGCACAAAGCCACCGCATTTTTTTAGTATACAGTTACTAGTGCCAGTGTATCCCTATTAACAGAAGTTAAAATCAAAATATTGATATATCTTACCCCAGAACTCAATGTTAGCAAGTAGTGCAAGCATTGCAAGGGCAATGATATCAGTGAAGATATCTAGAGATCGCCATATATCTTCCCAAATAAGGTGATCTGTCAACATAATATATATAAATATAAAATGAAGTGTTTATAATGGTGGTACATTTGTTTCTATATTGTTGTCATAGCAACAGCTCTAATGTGCCTATCTGATACTTTGTTTTGATTGGATTCTGTAAACATAGTTACAGAGCCGGCCTTAGGCGTTGTGGCGCCCTGTGTGGACTACTTCTCTGGCGCCCCCCCTCACTACCCCCCCTCTGCCCCTTCAAACTATCCCCCCTCTGCCCCTTCAAACTACCCCCCCCTCTACCCTCTATCACTTTCATTTTGCAATCTTTATATGCATGACATTATGAGCAATCAAGGCCCCTGGGAATTAGCGTAGCTGAATGGACAGGGCACCTCCCATTATTTATACAAATAAAAAGCAAAGAATAAGAGATTGTGCTGGTGTTAAGGAAGGGAAGTTGGGCTCAATCCTTCACTGACCTCTGATATGGTATGGTCAATGACCTTGGACGTCCCCACCAAGGTTAAGGTCAGTTGGTGGTTAGCATGATTTGGGGCTGCGGGGTAAGCTGTCAATATTGTGGGGCGAAGGGGAGGTGAGTATACTTTGGTATATGTTTTATATTTGTAATGTATTATTAATGTTTTGTTTCAGTTGTTGTTTTAAGTTTTAGGCTAACACAGTGCATATTTATGTTGTTTAACAAAGCTGCAGCCTGTTATATATCAAAGAAAGTTGTTGTGTGGTAATTGGTGGGTTTCTGGTTATGGGGGGGGGGTTAACAGGTAGGTTAATTTGAGTTCACCACAGTCCCCATTACCTTCATACATGTCCAGAATTTTTTTAGGATTTTATGAATGATGAACACACCAATAAAAACTCTAGGGATCCCATAGAACTTAATTATTTTACTGTTTGAAATTTGTGACACATCAGTGAATGTATACCTAAAAAGTACCTAGCAGCTTATATATATCACATGTATTCTTACTTTGTATGCTGCGTGTGTGCCTCAAACAAACCTTGAGTCCTGCTCCTTGACTTCTTTCTCTCTGTGGACTTTCAATAAAGTTGATATATACAAAGGAGATCATAAAACAGCCTCTGCTTTAAACTACCTTTTTAAGATGTTCTCTTTATTTCTGTCCTCTCTTTGTTAAACAAAATTTAGCCTTTCTACTGCATAAAAAGATTTATAAAAATGAATACAGCTCTAAACCTATGTGGTTTTTTTAAAATTATTTCCTTATATATTGGACATGCATCACTACAAAGTCATAAAGGGCCTATATAATGAAGTAGTGTTTTGGTTTATACTCATAACAAATGCCCTAGTGTTGTAGAATATATCATGGCTTATGAATGATCTCTTTGTATGTATGTATGTATGAATGATGTTTTTGAATTTAAATGTACATTGCACATCATTAGACTTCATTCACTAAACTAAGGGGGCTTGCAAGTTGGCAAAACATGCACATTTGCATCACTAACATTCAACACTCTAATTGGCATTAGCCTGCAGCAGAATACGAATGCAAGTTGATGTACAGTGCTGTGAAAATGTATTAGCCTCCTTCCGGATTTCTTCTATTTTTGCTTATCTGTCTCATTTAAATGTGTCAGATCATCCAACTAATTTTAGTATAAGAGAAGACAACGTGAGCAAGCATAAAATGCAGCTTTTAGATGCATCTAATTTATTAAAGGTAAAGAGTTAATCAAAACATATCAACCATGTGAAAAAGTAATTGCCCCTGACTAAACCTAAAAACTTCTTGTGCCACCCTTGGTGGCAACAATTGCAACCAAACATTTGCGATATCTGGAGATTTACTTTTTACATTGCTGTGAAGGAATTTGGGTCCACTCTTCTTTGCAGAATTTTTTTAACCAGGCCACATTGGAGTGTTTTGCATGATCATGCGACTGCATCACAATCAAATTCAAGTCAGAACTTTGACTAGGCCAATCTAAAATCTTCATTTTGTTTCCTTTGAGCCATTAAGAGGTGTACTTGCTTATGTGCTGTGGAACATTATCCTGCTGCATAACCAACTGCGCGTGAGCTTTAGGTCACAAACTGATGGCCGGACATTCCCTTTCCCACGGGGGGAGTCCCGGCAAGGGAGATTGTTAAAGCACATCGTGCAGACGTGCCAGCAGCGGAGGTTGTTTACGCTCGCATCACCGCAGCTGGTGAACGTCTGCACGATGTACGTTAACAATGTTGCTTGCCGGCACTTCCCACGGCGGGACCGGAAGTTGTATACATGTACTGCGTAGATGTCCCCCGCCGACCCTGCAAGATCCCGGGGAGTCTGCACTGGTAAGTCGGGAGGGGGGAACATCTTGGGGGCAGAGTGGCAGCATATCTCGGGGGGCACATCTTGGTGGCAGAGTGGCAGCATATCTAGGGGGGCACATCTTGGTGGCAGAGTGACAGCATATCTCGGGGGGACAGAGTGGCAGCATATCTCGGGGGTGGGCAGAGTGGCAGCATGTCTCGGGGGGTAGGCAGAGTGGCAGCATATCTATTCCATTGTGTTTGTTTTTTAGGGTGCGGCCTATATTCGGGTGCGGCCTATAATCGAGCCAATACGGTATATTCTTATTGTGGAATTCTGTGTTAGCTTTATGCTAGATGTAAGAGGACCATGTCTTCCAAAAAGTTCCACTTTTGCTTATCATCATGATCCCAAAAATCTTGGGAGTCAACACAATGTTTTTTTGGCAAATGTGAGACAAGCTTTTGTGTTATTTTTAGTCAGCAGTGGTTTTCGCTTTGTATCCATTCTTGCAATCTCTTTTTTATTTTGGAATCCTGAACAATGACTGAGACAAGTGGGGTCTGCAGTTCTTTACATGTTAGTCTGGGTTCTTTTGTGAACTCTTTGAGTCATCATGCTCTTGGAGGAATTTTGGTGAATAATAGCTCTCACCATGCTTTACTTGAGTCCTAGATCCCTAGAAATGGCTTTGTAACCCTTTCCAGACTGATAGATGTCAATTACTTTGTTTCTCTTCTGTTCTTAAAAATTATTTAGTTTGCAGCATGTGGTGCTTTTTGACACCTTTTAGCCTACTTCACTTTGCAAGGCAGGTTCTAATTAATTAATGTTTAAATTAGGATTAGCAGTAATCACGCCTGGGTGTGTCTAGTGAAACTAAACCCAATTATCCATCACATTTGGTTGATTTAGTAACAAAGGTGCCAATTAATTCACATGAGGCTAGGTAGAGTTGAATTTTTCCTTCTACAGTTGTGCTCAAAAGTTTGCATACACTGGCAGAAATTGTGAAATGTTGGCATTGATTTTGAAAATATGACTGATCATGAGGCTAGTGATCATATGAAGTCATGTATTATCACATAGTTGTTTGGCTCCTTTTTAAATCATAACAGATATGGCACTGATCAAAAGTTTACATACCCTTGACTGTTTGTCCTTGTTACAGACACACAAGGTGACATACACAGGTTAAAATTGCAATTAAAAGTTAATTCCTCATGTGGCTTTCTAAATTGCAATTAGTGTCTGTTTAAAAATAATCAAATAGTTTGTTAGCTCTCATATGGATGCACTGAGTAGGCTAGAAACTGAGCCATGGGGAGCAGAGAAGAACTGTCAAATAATGGAAAATAATATAAAAAGATATTCAGAGTCTTGAAAATAGCAGTCAGTACTGTTCAATCACTTACTAAGAAGTGAAAACAACTGCCAGAAGAATTGTTCGGGATACAATGAAAAACCCACAGGTAACCTCAGGAGAAATACAGGCTGCTCTGGAAAAAGTGCAATACGACATTACTTGAACAAAAATAAGCTGCTTGGTCGAGTTGCCAAAAAGAAGCCTTTACTGCACCAATGTCACAAAAAAGCTTAGTTACAATATGCTCCACAAAATAGAGATTCATGGTCACAGCCATAAGCTCTATGTTTGGAGAGGGGTAAACAAGGCATATAGTAAAAAAAAATACCATCCCCACTGTGAAGCACGGTGGTGGCTCACTGATGTCTTGGAAGTGTGTGAGCTTTAAAGGCACAGGGAATCTTGTGAAAATTGTTGTCAAGATGAAGGCAGCATGTTATCAGAAAATTCTGGCAGACAATTTGTATTCTTGTGCATAAAAGCTGTGCATGGGACGCCCTTGGACTTTTCACCACAAAAATGACCATAAGGTCAAGATGATCCTCTAGTGGTTACAGCAGAAAAAGGCGAAGGTTCTAGAGTGGCCATCACAGTGTTCTGACCTTAATATCATCGAGCCACTCTGGGGAGATCTCAAACCTGCGGCTCATGCAAGGCGACCAAAGACTTTGCATGACGTGGAGGCATTTTGCCATGATGAATGGGCAGCTATACCACCCCCAAGAATTTGAGGGCTCATAGACAACTATTACAAAAGACTGCACACTGTCATTGATGCTAAGGGAGGGAATACACAGTTAATTAAGAACTAAGAGTATGCAGTCTTTTGAACAGAGGCCATTTTATTTTTGTCTTTGTTGCCACGTTTTTTATGATTGTGCCATTCTGTTATAACCTACAGTTGAATGTTTCCTTTAAAAATGGAACATATGCCATATTGGGGCCCATTATAGGCCTCACTTTTTTATAGACGTGTCCTATAATTGGGGTTTAGCCCAGGGATATTTTTAGCCCTTGCTGTGGACAAGCAGCAGGATTAGGATCTAGATCACCTGCAGCGCTGCAGGGGACCTGGATCCTCCTCTCTGGCAGCCGGCACCTCCCCGGGGCTTCTTTGAAGGAGCGCCAACGTTACATGACCTTCCGGTGTTTATGGGTCTGCGGAGGCTGTCTGAGCGCATCGTGCAGACACTTACAGGCTGCCAGAGATGAGGATCCCCCGCAGCGCTGCTGGAGACCTGTATCCTCCTCTCTGGCAGCCTGTGAATGTATGCACAGACAACTTACGCTGCTGCCGGCACTTCTGCCGGGCTTCTATTACCGCGCACCGGCATAGAAGCCCCGGCGGAAGTGGCTAACAGCAGCAGAGGTTAGCTACATGCAATGCGCAGACGTCCACCGCCTGCACCCTCTAGACACCAGGGAGTCTGCATTGGTAGGGGAGGAGCAGAGTGGCATATCTAGGGGTCAGAGTGGCATATTGGGGGGGGAGTATAAAGCATATCAGGAGGCAGAGTGGCACATCCATAACTAAAGTACATTTTGAATTAAGGGGGGGACCTTAAAATGGCTATTGGTTTTCCAGATTTCTGTATATAACCTATGCTGACTAACTGCATAATAGATACCAAAAATGTTAAAATACATGTGTTCCTGTTCATTAGATAAAATAATGTTTTACTATTCCACAAATGTGTATTTTTTCTCTAAAAATACAATTTTCTTTAAAATAGCATCAAACTTCAAGGGTGCGGCCTATAATTGGGTGCGGCCTATAATTGGGTGCAGCCTATTATCGAGCCAATACGGTACCAATTCTCCAAGGGTATGCAAACTTTTGATAACAACTGTATACATGAAATCATCATTTAAAACTGCATTTTATGTTTATTCTGGTTATCTTTGTCTACCATTAAAAATAAGTTTGATAATATGAAATATAAAAGTGTGACAAATATGCAAAAGTAGGAGGACTCTGGAAGAGGACAAATGCTTTTTCACATCAATGTAAGTCAAAAAAAGCAAGCAAGTTATAGATTCATTGAACTGTGAGTTCCATCTCTCAAAATTAATCTCGCACTAGCCCAAACATCAACATTGGAAATAAGTAATTAACCCCTTAACGACCAATGATGTGCCTGACATGTCATGGCATTAAAGATCGCTTTCTTTGATCAAACTGGGTTGCTGTAATAGCTCAATATCGAAGCATTCCACAACACTGAAAACCCACCCCAGGAATCACTGTGATAGCTCCGGAGAGTTACCACAAGCGCCATAGCGAGAGAGTTCACGAGAGGGTCTAGCCAGGTACTGCATTCGACCATGCAAGTCGATGGAGCCCAGCTTACTTATCACAATGTAATTAGTAAGTTGAGACATTTCATTTTTCTTTATTTTGTTTATTATTGTCTTTTGATTATCTTCACCCTTTTTTTTCAGAAACAAATGTGTTACCGAAGACCCATCTCAAAGGGGTTAAAACACATTTCTAAAAAAAGATAATTAATTCATAGTATTGTTATGTATCTCTTTTTAAGTAGAAAAGGACATGAGCCTAATGTGCTTTCTGTGGCTACAGTTTCTTTATCTGCTTTGTGTTTAAGGTACAATAAAATAGCTGACCCAGGTTAATTAACTGCTGTCCTGGGGACAATGATGACTAAGATGCATTTTGTACAAGGGTTTTCTTTCTCTAGAACTGAACAACTACCTGCTAAAAGTTATCTTACTAACATAAGCAGGCATCAAAATAGAGACACACTCAAATGTAAGTCTTAAGTTCATTAGAGGCCAGAGAAGTAATGTAAAAATACAAAAAAATATGCTAATTCATTTCACTTGCACCTAACACATTTCCTAAGGTGGCAGGTCCAGGGAGCGGCAGTCCAACTACTAGCATCTTGGGTGATCAGGCACCCCAAGTGTGCTGCTGCTGTATGGGCCAGTTACAGGGCACATCTGCACATCCTCAGTAGACTACATTAAAATACATCAAACATTTAAGGCACAGAGCACCTGGGCTTAGGAAGTAAAGTCCTGACAGGCTAAAGGTTTTGAAATGCTAAGCAGGAAGATTAAGTGGTGGGTGTCAGACAATGTCTAAATGTGCAATATCTAAATCTAAATATGTACACAAGCCATACTTTTCATATAAACAATGGTTAGTCTGTGTAAAGAATATATTGCACATAAAAATAATATGCAGATATGCTGTGCATAAGGTGCTCCTGGAGGTGTTCCTTCACAGGTCTTTTAGAGTGCTGGATGATGTTTTTAATCAAAGTACAGCAGCCAAAAAAACATTTA
Organism: Spea bombifrons; assembly: GCF_027358695.1. Taxonomy (NCBI): domain Eukaryota; kingdom Metazoa; phylum Chordata; class Amphibia; order Anura; family Pelobatidae; genus Spea; species Spea bombifrons. The sequence goes on along the minus strand of NC_071087.1, from coordinate 32,711,436 downwards.
AATAAATACTTAAATTCTGTGGTTGTTTCACATTGGTACTGATATCATCTACACAGTCATCCATATTATTATCCAGATATATTTAGATATTATCCAAAAGATCAGGGGTTAAAGCCCCCCAGTTATTATGATATTCAATGCAGCATTTTTTACTTAACCTTTCTGTATGTGTCCAAGTAGTTCTAAATACCATTTAATATTGTATTAATCCATAATCATTCAAAACACTCTAGAAATAATTAGAAAACATATCATGATGTTGTGCTAGCCTGCCAGCTTTTAGTTTGCCTTGGGTCAGAGAATAGTCAACTGCGACTTATGCAGTCAGTGATGAGAACTTACCCTAGATAGAGAGTTATGGCCATCATCTCTGAACTCTTGTTTTTGGGGAACAATGTCTGCCCTTACAGCATATACTGTAGATAACACATTGGTGTGAGCTAACTACTACAAACAACTAATGAAAATGAAGAAGTGGATGTATTGTTCTAAATATTAGTAGGCTCTCTATCAACTATGTAAATGGCAATTGAAGTTATTTCCATTATTTTTATGTAATATTAAAACAATTTCATCAACTGATATCTGCACACTGTATTCAAGGCTTAAAGGCATGTATCCAAAATCCATCCAATTAAAAAGCAACAACACAAGGCTCTACCATATTGTACGTTGTTTTTTTACTTCTGAGCTGTTTTTCCCAGAGGACTCCAGAGCCTAGCTCACAACTCCATTCCATGGGTCATATGATGTAAATACTGTATTTGCTCAATTGAGAAAAATAAAATTTTATTTCCTTTTATTTGCTAACCTGCCCCCCAGTTATGCACATCTGCCCCTAGAAATGCCTTATACCCCATGATGTGCCTTTTAACCCTCTGTATGCCACTCTGCCTCTAGAAATGTCTTATACCCTCCTATATGCCACTGTGCCCCATGATATGTCTTTTAACCCCCTATATGCCCCTCTGCCCCATGATATGCCTTATACCCCTATATGGCCACTCTGGCATATAGGGGGTTAAAAGGCATATCATGGGGCAGAGGGGCATATAGGGGGTTAAAATGCATTTCTGGGGATATATATATATATATATATATATATATAATTGCTAACAGCAATCACACTCCTATCAAGCCCAGGCAGCCAGTACATGCTGGAACCTGGGGATGATAGGAGTGTGATTACAGCCTCCCTATGCCCTGCTACCACCCCCCTTACACATCCATGCTATCACACACTCATCCACAAACATTTAAATACTCATTCATTCCATTAATCACACATACTTGCTCAAAAACCATCCCCCACCCCTTACCTTAAATGCAGATCTCTCACTCGCAGACTTCTGCATGGGCACGGCTGTGCGAGCAACTTCTCTGGCCCCACCCCCAGAGGAAGGGGGATCACAGCACCGGTAAGCAGCCTGGCCCCAGCGGACATATATTTTTTTGCAGCTATTTGAGGTCTGATTAAAAGACTACCTCGATTATAAGCATTTGCTCTGAAAAAAACCTTGTCTTATAATCAAGCAAATACAGTAACACTTGTAGTGTGTGGTCATATCATGTAACCAGGGACTCCGGGGTGAGGTATATCCAAGCCTAAGGGTCTCCATGCAAAACCCCACAACACCCATGCCAACAGCTTCTTTAACTTGGATAAAAGCTACTTTTACTAACTGTAGTGCTCCAAAAGTTAATTCACTAAGGTCTTGCCCATTCAGTGTCTGTTCCTTTGTAAACTAGTAAATTAAAAAAACGCATGTTTCAAGCTGCACCGTGATATTTTCAATATTGCATTTAAGAAAGATTCCCATTATGCTTACATTATGGAGTAAAGCATGAATTTGAACGACATGGGGATTATATAATTCTGTAAGTAGTTTTCAAGTTTAGAATATGTCTATGTAATTGCCAAATAAATGAATAAATTAAACTAATAAGAAAAAATAATAAATCAACTACAAGATGCCAGATGCTGCAATATTGCCAAATATGTTCAGCATACTAAAACCAACCTTTAGAACAGACAGCAGGAAGACTCTGGATACCAATGCTGTTTTTTTTTTTTTTAAAAAGCAGAGGCACATAAGCATACATAATTTATATGGATTGCAAATTCTGTCAGATATGTGCTGCTCTCTCCATTTGACAATTGCTAGAAACTAGAAAGTTTTAGTGGAATTAAGTGTACCTTTTGCCCTGGTATGTCACACTTAACACCTTCTGACTTGGTCACGATTTAAAAAACAAGCAAGAGGACCCTGCATCTTTGCAGTATGTGGGGGGGGGTTGGGCCCTCAAGAGGTTTTTGACAGGGTTAGCTAGGATTGAAATGCAAATAACAATGACAGATAGTGTAATGAGTTATAACATAAAAGTGATTGTGTTCTTGTGTACAACACACAACACTACCCAGTACCACTGCAGTCTCTCGTCAGGGAAAGCAGTGGTGAATCCAGCTGGAATCCTTATGTGTAGCTAGAGCTGCCCATTTAATTGTTATTACAGGGTTGAGAAGGTACCTGTTGGAGCCCCAGTGAGGTGCCCCTACATGTATTACAAAGGGATGTCTTTGTGTACATATCAGTGACGTTACATTCAATGTGTGTTTAAATGCCTGAACAAACGTTCTGACATTTCCTTCTGATGAGGTCACCTCTAACATGGCTGGGTAATCCCCTTCATACAAAAAAGGTTTCACCTCGATAAGGGGGTTTGTTCACGCCGAAACTGGTTGGTGTTTTAAAGAAAAGAACTGCTTTAAATATTACCCTGGCTGATTTTTTTGTATTTAAGTTTATTATACAAAACTGATTATGATAAAACAGACATCAACCTGTTTTAGCAGGAATATATAGATCAGTAATATTGGTACAGATAGACGATAAGCAGTACCGCGAGGCAGCGCAGGGCAATACACGTTACAGTACGACTTCAGTTTACGTAAAGCTCAGTAGAAGCAGTGTACAATTACATTCCCAGACGTGGCACATATGGTTAGCACTTTAGTGGAACATAGCCTGGGGAAATGGGGGGGGAGGGGGCCGAGGAGAATGGGGCTAGTCTTCAGCCTCTAGACTGTCCTTGAGAGAGTAGTCTCTCAGCAGGCTGTGGATAAGCCTGCGGCAGTCACGGACTGTGACCTGCTCCCTCCTCAGCACCAGGCGGTTCCTGGCGAACCATAGAGCGTCCTTTACACAGCACATGAGGCGCCAAGCATCCTCAATGGCGCTCTCCGTGTGTGTTCCTGGAAAGAGTCCGTAAAGTACCGAATGGTAGGACAGGTACTTTCTCTCGATAGAGTCCTTGAGATCCAGCTCCAGGGCTCTGAACAAGGCCTGTGCAAACGGGCACTGCCAGAACAAGTGACCCTGGCTGATGTTCCTACTTTTTCCTCATTCTTGATTGAGGGTGATACATTTGTATCCAGTGAGTACCTACCCCTCTATTTCCCCTGTCTCTCTTACTGAGAGTTTTTTTTTGGATATTCAGTGTTGCTACCTACAGAGTGGAGTCCATGTTACAAGTAGCTCTGGTGATCATTTGCTATAATCCGCTTCATATGACAGGTACTCACTACAGACCCCGATCAGATCTGCCATAGTGCCCCACTGAGATTCAAGTGTGTGAATGTATGCTGCAGCCCCAATGACAGAGGAACTCTACTGATGATGTCATCCATGACATCACAGGGTGCCCCCTGTGCCAATAGAGATGACACTGTCCCCCAGCTCTCTGACGCACAGCAGTGTAAAAAATGAAGACAAAAATGTAAAACTGCAACTGAAAAATGTTGCATACATTGTATGATTTGCCCTATAATTGCTAAAATAGATGAAAAATAGGGTGGTTTCCAAATCAGGCCAAGTTGATGAATACAACTGCCATTTTTGTAAGTGTTATTTCAAATACGATTTCAAAAGAAATAGGACATGTATGACAAGTATGGTCTCTCACTGAAATCAATGTGAGCACCTTCTATGCATGTGTGAGTGCAGACCACCTAAAACATAACGTGAGCCAATGCTAGAGGTAGCTGGCAGTAAGTATCCTACATAAGCTGGGGGGAGGTAGGGAAAATGTGCCTTTTCCCTCTGTAAATGGTATACCTTTTAAAAGATAGATTTTTATTATATTTGATTTAAATGTGCACACTTCTTGCTGTGGTTTATTAAGGAAAAGGTTAGAGCTGTATAAGCAGAGGGCACACATCACTTAGTATGTCAGCTGGCATCCATGTGTACACAATACAAGGCACAAAATCAATACGTAAAATGGCAATTAGTAAGCTGTAACAAAATGCCTTGACTGGAGTGGACAGAGTGAAAGAAGCTAATTGATGCCAGTTGTCTACTTGTCTGTTCTTTAAAACCTGGCTGATTAAACAACTAAAACAATTCTACATTTCAGAAATTAAGCAGTGTTCATTGTTCTGGTCATTGTTTCATGGTGCATTTTTTACTAACAAATGATACCTATCTACATACAAACCTTTTCTAAAAGATATTTATTAATAACTAAAAACTGTTCACTCTGAATAATTGGGGGAAATCCTGCAATCCTTGGCCTGTACCTATATGGCCACCCAACCACATTACTGCCAGTGTCTTCAATCCATCAACATTTTTTTTATTTCTTGATTTTGCAAGAAATTGGGACGGTGGTGCTTACCATCTAAACACAACTCAGGGGCTATATCCTTATATTTTAGTACAGATGAAGAGGCAAATATCAATGTGGAGTCAAGGCAAGAGGCAAATATACATTACCATATCTGACATATGCTAAGACTGCTAAAGGAACGCTTAGGATGGTACTGCATCTGCTACCTTGGGGGACTATCCATATTATGTATTGGTTTTATTTACTTGTGGTGTGGTGTCATTGTTTTTGTTAAGGTTGTACCTAAAAGTCATAGGCACTAATTAAGGAAAACGATGGTTTTGACCATGTATAAGAATCTTGGTTCAAGACAGACAGGGTGACCTTCTCTGTTGTATATAGTCAAAATAATGGTATACTATCAAACCACAATATGTTCCAAAATTCATAGAGATAATCGTGGAATTCTCATGAAGATGAAATATTAACATTAAAAGTCTATCATGCGAGTAATAGCTCGACAATAGCCGAAGACCCATCTTTTTATTTTCATAACTTAGTTTGTGTTTGTTGAACTTGGATGAAGACCTGGGTTCCAAATTTAAATTTTATTATTAACCTTTTAAAGCTCATATACATGGAAAAAGCTGATTTATTTTCCTTTCTGCATTCTCGCATTTTTAAACACGCACTATGAAGCATTTCTCATGTGGGAGATTGGGTTTCATCTGAATTACAATAATCAAAAACCTGCTAGAGGCAAAAAAGAAGATGGTAAATTATGTAGCAGAAAGTATATAATGTTGCACATACCATCAGGGGACAGAGGAATTGGGATATAAATTTATTTAAAAGCATATTGAAATTTCTAATATGTTACCTATGTTATGTGTACATATGAGTGTTAAGAAGTATTCTAAGAAATATTTGGAATAAAAATTGTTAAGCAAATAAGGATTTAACATGTTTAAAAAGCATTTCAAGTCTTGCAATGATATATGATAAAAACTTAGATTTTGATGTAGTAGTCTACACATTTTGAAACATCTTATTTAGTTTAAATGTCTGTTGCATGGCTACAGGTTCTTTAATGGGAAAAACGTTGTCTTCTACTTCTTCATGTTGTACTCTTTCCACTCTCCCAGAAAGCATTGAGTGGTACATTTTATTTTAAGACCATCCATATTTTAATATCTAGGAACTATGTGCTGGAAAATGTTTCAAGGTGTTCTGGCAATAGACACAACTGGACCAGCATTCCTACCCTCACCAAAAGAAAAACCTATTTATTGTGCGCTGCCCATTGTGCCATATGTATATATCAAACTAGAAAACAGCAGCATTGTGTTTTTTGAAAAAAATGGTGCTGGTAAAATTATACTAATGAAAACTAACATTGTCAGTAAGAATGGATCTTCAGATAGAAGTACTAATTTCTTAAAGTAGGACAAATGAAAAGCATTTAGTATACAGCTCGTTTCAGTATAACTAAACTAGAAAGAATTGAAAGTGCGCTTAATTGATATAAGATATAAATAGAGTGAGGGGTACTAAGCAAAGTGACTTTACCACCCCCTGGTAGGGGCCATTAAATCTGAAATGTTGGATCAAACTGAACCTCAAATCAACTCATAACAAACACTTTCAAATCCAATACATCTCCAAATCAAATCAATACATTAGTATAGAGTGTAGGAAGGACAATAGAGATGAGATGTGGTAGAAATTCAAATATACAGGGATGTAACAAAGACAATGGGGTTTTTTTTGTAAATGAGGATAAATGTTAAAACCAAAATGCTTCTAATCTGCTGTCAAATTCTATGTTTCTGTGTAAAGCATGGACGAATATCTGCCAATGGCACCACTTAATGGCGCTTCTCCAAAAAACTGTTGAATGTCCATCCTTTCAAAGCATACAAATTCTCAGTGAATATTTGTGATTGATTTGAAAAACAAGGCTTTCGGTCTCTCTTTTCTGATATTCACCCAATGGACAATGTGTGTCTGTATGGATATTAGAGTACACAGTATTGAGTGCCTTACCAATAATCAGTAAATCATCAATTATGCTATGTTTGGCATCTTGGCAAAGTCTAGCCTAAATCTTTAAAGAGATAGAGACTAAACCTTCTAAAAGGTCTAAGGGGAGGTTAGCCACCTGACCTTCCATTTACCCTGTTTTCAAATGTCCCCACCAGCATACCAAGACATGTATTCCAGTTTTGTGGGAACAGTTTGAGGAAGGTCCTTTTCTGTTCCAGCATGACTGTGCCCCAGAGTACAAAGCAAGACATAGTTGGATGAGTCTGGTGTGGAAGAACTTCATGGGTCCTTACAGAGCGCCATCAAACAGATTTGAGATGAACTGGAACAGAGATTGCAAGCCAGACCTTCCAACATTCAGTTTGCCCACTGACAAAGACATGATCAGTCTATAATCCTGACAAAAACTGGCAAAATCCCTCCTGAGATGTGTGCAAACCTGGTGGCCAACTACAAGAAACATCTAACCTCTGTGATTGCCAACAAGGGTTTTGCCACCAAGTATTAAGTCATGTATTGCAAAGGGGTCAAATTCTCGATTTTTTTGTTGTTATTCTGTCCCTCACTGTTCAAATAAACCTACCATTAAAATTATAGACTGATCATGTCTTTGTCAGTGGGCAAACGTACAAAATCAGTAGGGGATCAAATATTTTTTTTCCTTCACTGTATATGGGTGAAAATTCCCACAGAAACACACCATAATATTGTGGAAAGCCTTCCCAGAAGAGTGGAGGCTGGTATAGCTATAAAGTAGGGACCAACTACATATTAATAATGTCTATGTACGTAGAATACAACGTCATAAAAGTCGTTGGTGTTATGGTCAGGTGTCCCAATACGTTTGTCCATATAGCGTATGCTTCTGTGCCTCAGTGTTTTTATGGCAAAACCTTATTTAGCAGAAAAGGGCCCCTGAATTTTGGAGAAGATTTTATACATATTAATCAAGGTTTAGGTTTATAAATATGCAAACATTATATTAATATGCAAACTAAACAAGAAATAATTGTCAACTCATGCAAGTGTTTTAGACATATGCTGATGACTACTGTGCATCTGGGAAAACAGAAAAATGTCCTAAGTTTGTCTCTAAACTTTATATTTCTGCATTCCATGCACATTATTACAGTGTTGTTTCATGCCAATTAATTAAAATAACTAATGTTAAGCCATATTTCCTTCTCCTTGTGGCATAAACATCTGATTGTAATGTAATGATTTGCACAGATACAGTGTATATACTAGACTTGGGCGCCAGCCAACTCTTTGTGTTTGTGTTCGTCTTCGTGGGGAAAAAATCTTCCAAATTCCACGAATATTCGCCCGTTCCTGTGTTCGGTTCGGGCGAATATTGGTGTACATTCTTCAGGTTTGTTTGATATGGGGTTAACGCGGTACGCACTAGGCGGCAGCTTTGGTGCCAGGATTTTAAAGGTCTGTACGAGCAACTCTATTGGTCACCGGCAGGGGCCTCCTCTGCCATCAACCAATGAAGTGCACCTGCACTTCGTTGGTTGATGACAGACAAGCCTCCTGCTGGCGACCAATAGAGTCGCTCATACAGACTTTTAAAATCCTGGTGCCGCAACTTGGCCAATATAGTTGATTGAGTTGGTTGATGCCAGAGGAGGCCCCTGCAGGCGACCAATAGAGTCACTCGCACAACCCTTTAACTCCTGATGGCGAACCTACGGGGGATCAGGAAGATTAGAAAACCAAGACAAACACGAAGATTCTTTGTGTTGTGTGTCCTCATCTTCATATACGTTTTGCCACTGCCATGTTCGTTTGTTCGGTATTCGGGCTGAACAACAAAAAGGGACATTTCGTGTTCGTTTTCATGTTCGCCCGAATACGAACGCACAAGTCTAATATATACGCACTAGTGAGCAACACTTAAATGTCAAAGTAAACATCTCTATCGTATATGTTCATAATGCTACAAGTGAATCCACAATGGAAATAAAGTGAAACAAAAAAACAAAATATACAACTTTCATGTTCATATCTTATGTCTAGTTATCTGCAATACCTAGCTGGTATACGATAGAGAAATCCATGGTACATGACTAATATTTCTTCCCAAAATATTTTTTCATCAAAACTAACCTAACCTAAATAAAATGTACACAAATTCATAAAGTTCCCAATAATAATGCCACTGAAGCTTCTACAGTTCCATAAGCAAAAAAAAAAATCATATGAGTATGTACGGGTAGCTAAGATCATATTGTTTTGATGTCAGCTATCATTAGTGGTTAAGTTATTTGAGTAGGCCGTAGTAGATTCACAAGGAACCCTTCAAAGGAAGAATATCTCTGGGCAGCAGAACAAACAGGAAACATATTGGCTCATTGGCTCTGTTCATAGTAAGATCAGGCAGTTCAAGTGTGTCACAGTCTCTCCTGCAGAATGAAGATAAGATTGATTGGTTAGACTAATTTTTATGTTCCTTCAGGCTTCGGGCAATGAATGAAGCATACAAATCAGATGACAGCACATAAAGTAAGAAGTAAATCTCTAATGGTGGTTGCTTTCAATTTATCACATCATTAGTGAATAGTGATTAAATAATTTACTTGACTGCCATAAACCAAAGTACTTTGCATCCTTCTTGTGAATACCATGGAGTAAATCATGAATATATGCTGATAAAATTGCCTGGAACAGCCAATATTAGAAGTTCTCTAAAATTAGGTCTCCCTTTCTTCCTTTCTTTCCAAATGTTTCAAATCACTGGTCCATGTAAATTGATTTTTTTCATCCTTATAATACAGAGACTGACAAGGCTGGTAAGCATGAAAATGGGAATGAATGAAACTTTCTAATAAATCAAGGCAGTGAAATGTATCAAATGTGTATGTCTTGCTTCTCCACTTAGCTTTGCGGGAAACAGTGAAACGATTGATCATAAAATACATTTTATCTGGATTACAGATAAGCATATACACAATTGCTCCTTTACACACCACTGACTGCAAGGATAGCTCATGGTAGGTTCTTCGGGAATTGCAATTCTGAGGGTTCTTAAAAATCTCAGAGAAAGAAAAAATAATTGCTGAGGATCATAGGTGTTGTGAGCTAATAGCTAGGATCTCCCTTTTAGGCAATGCAGGGCTACAACATACAGTATTTACATGCTGTCTCTGACAGTATTTTTCACAATATATGACAGGTTTTTTGAATGAAAAAATTACCTTCCTCAACAGTCTGATGTAAAAAAAAATGTTAATAAATAGCATATTTTTTGTCAAAATTAAACACTTTAAAATAAAAGGAACATTCCCATCCGTTTTATTGCATTGTGATTGGTGCTGGGATATTGATATAGCTTTTTAGTTTTATTACATATTAAATTGTCGCAATATGCTATGAGAGACACAAGAAAAAACCCTTCACACACAGGGTATGATACATTGAGAGAAAAAATCCTGATTCTTATCTGCTATTTATGCCACAATAAAGCTCACATGTTTAAAAGCAAACAGATATAAAAATAACTATATAGGGTAAATAAATGTAATGTTAGCAATAACAATGTCAGAATGCCATATAAAACCATAAATGTTGAATCCGATAAAAGGGATATGACCTAGTTTAAACCCTCCATCTACAATAGCAATAATCCACTGATTATTGAGAGATTTAAATAACAATATTTTGAATTGCTTTTGCATATCTCACAGTTGTTGATGAGAACTCATGCCCAATGCAAAATTATTATTTAGACCCCCCTTTGGCGGGTTATGGGTGACATTGATATTAACAGATTCATATGCATACATACCTCTGTGGAACCTAATTCCGCTATCCCTCCTTCCACCCTCAGTAACGCTTGCTCTTACACACAAAAATCCTGGCTTACACACACTTAAATGCCGGTAGATATGCTTGCCCTAACATGCAAATACTTTCAAAATACAAACACTCTCTCTCTGTCTCCCCTTCTAGTTATTTCTCTTTCTCCCCATCACTACCCTAGTGAGTGCCACTGGTGGAGATTACATTAGACAAAGCCCACAGGGCCATCAGACCCCGCAGCTTCTTTAACACAAGTCAGCGTGAAATACGGTAATTTGTTGCCCGCACAACTTTGAAGAGAATGAGGAATACACAACAGAGATACAGAAAACTGAATCAAGTAGAGATCTTGCATAGCAGAGTCATTTAATCCAGATGGGCACAAGGATTAAAAGGACAATGGTAGCAGAGAAGGCCCAATACTATGAAAAAAATGCAGAATATCATCAGAAATCTAATCTGCCTCCACAAGCACTTGCAGACTTATTGGGGCATAACGAGAAACTGGGGGCTCTGTTAAATAGAAAATGCATCTGCACACTGCAGTTGACAGCAAAAATTTCTATGAATATGGCAACAAACCTAGCAAGAACTTGGAGAGGAAATTTAGAGCAGCACAGGTGAGAACCTTCATCCCCCAAATTAAAGATAGCAGAAGCACAATACACTACCTATCCTTAAAATTATCATAGTGTTTTCATGAGTACTATACCTCCTTATACCAGGGAGGCCTAGTAGGTCTGGGGTACAGATAGAGGCAGAAATAGACGTTTACTTACTGAAGTGCCTAAAACAAATGGTATCCCCTGATACGGCAGATATGTTTGATTAGCCGATTATGGAGGAGGAGATATCTTCAGCTATTAAGTCCTACAGCCAAGAGCCTAGGCTCAGATTACTTTACTATCCAATATTATCACACCTTTGCAGACATGTCAACTACTGAAAAACTAGATACTAGAACCACTGAAGTGCACATAGCAATAATACACAAACAGGGTAAATATCCCAACTCTTGTGCCAGGTATCACCCCATATTTTTGCTTAATGTAGTTCTTAAATTGTTTTCCAAAATACTGGCCAACAAACTTCATTCAGATCCCCCACTGTTTTTCAATAATGATCCAGTGGGAGCAGGCTTCCAAAACTTCTACCTTACTTCTATCAATGCTTTTCGGAGTACTAGGTTTTCCTATTTGCAGTGTTGAAAAGAATTAGACTTTGTCCCAAACTGCTTGCCTGGATTGCCTCCCTGTACAGTAATCTGATAGCATGCATAAAAGTTAATGGGTGCTTATCTTACCTGGTCACGCTGTTGAACGGTACATGGCAGGGCTGCCCCCATGGCTGTTATTATTTGTACTTACATTGGAACCCTTAGACAACGCCCTACACCACAAAAGTAAGTGTGAAGGACTCCCGACTGGCAGCACATGCAGATGATTTAATTCTCATCATAACAGCCTCTAAAATCATTGCAGGCTATCATGAATTATCTAGAAGTATACGGTCACTTGTCATTTTTTTTTAAAATAAATATATCCCAATCTATAATATTAAACATTAATATCCCTCCCACACAATTGCTTCCAATAAAGAGGCACTTTCCATTTCACTGGCGTCATAGATCAATGATTTAGCTAGGCATCCGCCTGCCTAAATTATACAAACTCAATTTTCTCCCCCTGGTGCTCAAGCTGCGGGAAAATCTTCAGAGGTGGGACCAGCTGCACTTCACCTGGTTAGAAAAAAATTAATATTCGTCCTAGAATCCAATATTTATTGCAAACACTGCAGATCAAAATTTGAATAAACTTGTTTTATACATGCTGCAGAATGTTCACAAAATATGTCTGGATGGGAAAGGCCAAGGCTAGCTTACTCTTACATGTCAAAGGATAAAGAGGTGTGTGTGTGTGTGGGGGGGTCTCCAAGATATTTGGGAGTACTACTATGCTGCCCACTTGAGTTGTGTAATGGAGTTGTCTGTAGGTCCTGAAAAACCCTGGCTCGCACTAGAACATAGTTACCTGCCAGTTCCTAGTCAGGTCTTTGCATGGTTGCCTAAACAGCACAGGGGATGCATGGACATGACCCACCAAACTAACCCAGCCCACTATCAGAGTGGGGAACAGGGTACTCAGGACAGATACTGTCTTCTGCTCTCCTTTACACACATCTGAGGCTGTCTACCAGCAACAGATGGGACGCCCCTGGTCCTACCTCTACTGGACAATATATGCAGTATATAAAGAAAATGTACATGAAGTTACAAAGTTAATAAGGTGGTGTGAGTATTTTATATTATACCTCTGACATGCTTTGTCACTTTTAAATAACAATCACTACAAATGAAATGTCAACTGAGTATTGTAATGCTTATGATAAGAAGGAGCCCTTAGACCAGGGGCGTCCAACATGTGGCAAGCGGGACCTCGAGGTGCAGCCCGCGTGAGATCGGCAGCCAGGACAGCCAGGGCAGCCCTGCTGCTTACCTGTGGGAGCGTCTGCACAGAGGAAGCGGAACCCAGCTTCGGCTAAGTGAACCCTGAATTTTCGGTTTTGGTCCAGAATTTTCATTTCGGTGTATCCCTAGAATAAATAGAACTATTTAATTTTTACTTATCCAGAATCCTGAATTTGTAGTCACAAAACTTTCTAGGCCCAGAAATCAGTGAGAGGAAAAGTAAAGGTTTTGTGTCATTTACTTTATTTTAATCTGCATATCTTATTAAAGGCTATATTTTCTCACAGTGAAAAATGAGTGCGGCCCTCGCACACGTATACAATTCTGATGAAGTGGCCCACTGCAGAGAAAACTTGGACACATTCCTGCCTTAGACCAACAGGGGTCCTTATTCAAGTGGCAAGCATAGTTGGACAGCAGAGAAGAAGTGGAGCTGCAGCTTATAACTCAGGTAAGATCTTTTTTAATTTTTGGAATATATATGAATGTACTCATAGAGTACTCATCTGCTTATATGGCATCTGGTATTAATTGAAAATCTTCCACACAGAAACTCATAACATGAATATCCTGCAGGTCTATAGGTGGCTGAGAATGATTGGAGTGCCTCATGTCGCATACGCCAGCTTTGATGCCAGCGTTTGAGACAAATGCTCTGTTAGGAAAGCCACAAACCTGCATATGCCGAGTATTAACAGATCAGGGATAACAAAAAACAATGAGAAGACTGAGGGCAGTAGCAATAAAACGACACCTTGTGATTCTCCTTTTGTTTACATGATGCCCATGGCATTGATCTGTTTAAAATTCTGCTCTTGTTCCTTCTTGCAGCTAGGTCATGATGAGGGACTGCAAGCTTATTACACAGCAGCTTACTTCAGCATGTGTGCTGTGCCAGAGAACAAAACTGTTTTATCTGTGGCAAGGGTTTTGATTGATTTTCTTAACAATATTATTATTTTATGTATGCTAGAGTTTTAATATGCAACAAATGGTTTAAAATGTATACTACTAGGTTACATATTGTATATGAAATAAAATAGAATCATTTTGACACAGCTGCTGCATCTTGGATTCTACTTTCAGTCTACCCAGTGTGTGTTCTGAAAGACTATCCCTTGGTGCTTTACTTTTATGGTGCATCAACCAGACACAGAGCCTCTAGCATTTTAGAAACTAATATGTGTTCCATCCTGTGTGGTAACTGCTACTTCGGTCCCAGCTGCTTAATGTGCTGGCAAAATAAAACACCCTACACATATGCAAAGTAATTTTCAAATTGTTGACTATGAAAAATAGTCAGTGTAACAATTTAATGCATTGTCTACAGTGCATACTTTCTGTTAAAGCACCGAACATACAGATGGATGAAAACAAAACAATGAATATACAAAATGAGAAGTTTCTACACAGTTATCAAATAAATTCCAGTTAATATATTGTTGCATTTTTTTGAAAGCGAAAATGCACCCTTAATACCACAATGTTCATTTAAGACATGCTATGTTACATTCCACCCCTTTATCTAAATACTAGCGAATTTCTCATATAATTACAAAAGGAGACATTTTTGGGGATCTTAAAGAGGTCCTAAAAACCCATTAAAAATGCTCTGAAGGTATTATATTAAAAGTGTTACCCTAGGCAATAGATCAAAAGTGTAGTTGTTAAAACCCTTTTCCAAAAGTGACAAAGTTTAATTTTATCAACAGGGTGAATTACTTTACGCTAGGTGACAAAGTAAGGTAAGATTCAAGATCTTGATCCTTATTGAGAGGTGTTTCAGCCACACCCAATACCAATAGGTGTATAAAATCGAGCACACTAACATGTCTTCTCCTTAGAGAAACAATGGAAGTAGAATGGGCAATACTGTAGAGCTCAGTAACGTTAGCAGTGACATTGTCGTAAGATGCCACCTTTGTAAATTTGTGAAATTTCTGCACTGCTATATCTGCCTCGGTCCACTGTAAGTACTTTACAATACAATTTACAAGTACAATATTGTGAAGTGGAAACATATAGGCGCGTGGTTTTACTTAGAGTATTTAGCACTCAGGGTTTTATCTTGTATTCACTCATAATCTCATTTACTTATATATCCTCTCACACTTTAACACACTATCACTTTTACTCAATTTTTAGGAGGTAGATAGCAAGACACAATAAGGTACCTTAGACACATATTTTAAATTTGCTTTTAATCTTAAAAAAATCATTATGGCCCAAGTGACTGATATAATATACACAGAAGTCACTAATTTGCTCAACAGTTGTTTAAAATCATACAATACAAAATGCTAATTTATATTATATTTTACATTATTTGAATGTGTGTTCATGAACGTAAATGTATATGAATATGTTAGTGTATGTGAGTATGAATGTGTATATGTACTTGTGTATGCATTTGTGTGTAAGCAAGGATGCCCAAGTGTTTGTGTGTTAGCATGGATGTGTATGTTTTTGGTGGGCACAGGCAGGCTGTTTGGTGCCAAGATGGAGCAGACTATCTGTTTGGGGGCACTGACAAGATGCTTGGGGACAAAGATGGCCCATACAAGCTGTTTGGGTGCAAAAATGGCACATACAACCTATTTATGGGCTGAGATGGCTGTTTGGTGATGACACAGATAAGCTGTTTTTGGTGGCACTTGTGAACAAGAGCCTTGAGGCAATTTTCACACCAGGGCCCTGTGTTATGCTGCTTTGATAAATTGTATAAATGGAGTATTGTATGAATATGAAGGTGGGCTGCTAAGGGGAGGATATTAATACTGTACAATGGCGAAAGAATGTATAGGTATGGAGATGATGAGAAGTTATGTAAGGGAGCATGAAGTGGGAGGGGGTGATTGTGGTACAATATGGAGTGATAATGGTAGGGGATGGAAATTATAATGGGGAGAAATATGATGATGGGGTGTGATTATGGTAGTTGGGGGTAACATACATACATTCATACAGAAACTCCACACCATAAACATACATACATATATACACATACCTACTAACACAATCTTACAACATACATAGACAATTACACATACATAAATACCTAGCCATTCTACCAGATACATTCACATGTATGCATACGTACACACACAGCCCCTCCAACACCACAAGATGGTATTACAAGATGGATGTTTAAAGCTATAGGAGCTTTGTATACTAGTCCTTCTGCCAGAGTAGTAGGACTTGATCTATGCTCAAGATGGTTCCAGCTGAAAAATGGCACCAGACAAGGTTGCCCTTTATCTCCACTTCTACATATTTTAACAACTGAACCTTTGGCAATTAATATAAGAAGTAATTTAGAAATCAGAGGATTTCCAGTAAAGAACAAAGAGTTAAAAATCTGTATGCAGACAACATCATAATGACAGATCCATTAACATCTACAGAAAGGTTAATGCAAGTAATAACAGAATAGAGCAAAGTATCAAATTATAAACTTAATATTCAAAAACCAATACTTCAATTTAAGAATACCAATAAGTCAACAAAGGAGAAAATCCAAAAAATATATCAGTTTAAAAACCAAAAAAAAAGAGATTAGTTATCTTGGTATTAAGATTCCAAAAATGGGTAATAAGATTATGGAAGTTAACTTTCTGAATCTACTGAGAGAAACAAATAAAACCTTAAAAGAATGGAACCAAAAAATCCTCTCATGATCTAACCCCAACAAGATTATTATCTATCCTCACCAAACTAAATTATGCTGGAGATGTAACCAAACCGAGGGTAACTACCTTCACATGTGGAGGTATTGCAATAAAATAAAAAAAAAAACATGGGATATCGCTTTTGCTTTAATAAAACAGTTTACAAAAATAGATATAAAAAAAGACCCTGTTTCAGCCGTATTACATCTAGGATGGCCCTCTCTTGATCCAATACAAAAAACTTTACGATACATTGTTTATTAGCTACAAAAAAGTTAATTGCCAGATAATTGAAACAAGATTTAATTATCTCCCAACAAAAATTGGAATTACAACTAAAATACCAGATATATATGGAAAAAGGCGTAAACTGGATTAATGGCTCATCTGTAAAAACCAGAGAGATGTGGGAGACAATATTGAAGAATTTCATAGTAGAAAGCAACAACCCTGATCATATAACCTAGAACTTAAAGGAAATATAGATATTTTTCTCCTACGTTCCTGCTCTCAACTCCCCTCTGACGATTCCCTCAATTTTTTTTTTTAGGTACATTTGTGTCTTAATGTTATTCCTGATTTTTACTTGAAAATGTATTAAAAGAAATAAAGTGGAAAAAAAACAAACACTGGTATCTTCTTCTCGTTAAGCTCATTTAATTGCATAGCTAAAAGCATTTTTAAATAAAGATGCTCTCAGTTCTAGAAGTAATTCCACAGCATTATATTACTTGAGAAGGTTTCTCTATGTATAAGATATTACCGGTTTGTAAAGTTTATTGCCAGACAAGAACACTACTAACATTGGATGAGTTTGTCCTTTTGATACTTAGCTAGTTTGCTTGTATAGCTCCTTTATTGGAATGTTTGTCATTCCTCCCATTAAAGGAAAAAATCCATCTACTGTTGTAAGTGTATTAAAGCTTTCCTCTTTTAAGACTGTCTGACCCTGAGACATTTAAATCTAACACTAATCATCAGTATTTTATTCTGTGTGTAACATTATGAGCAGAAATTGGTTGTTTTATCAGTTACCCTCATTTGTATGAGTCTCAGGTTCCTGGGACTAACAACTGTTATGCCTTTCATATAATTTTTGCAATGATGTTTTTCATACTCTGCCATGTTTCCGATTATTTTGCTCTTCAAATTAGATTAAATGGTTGGTCACATGAAATATGAATCACTATTTCCACTTCTATTTATATTATGACACAGCCTTCAGTTTAATTAGTCCTAGATCATTACTTAGTAATTTGATTTGGCACTTTTTCAACTAACAACATGGCAGTTTAACCCTAAGGAAAATTGACTTAGATATTTTTATAACTTTTCTTCCAACCACTTCAGTATCTGATTTATGCTAACACCTCGCAGACTCACTAATGTCTGTTATTGGTGAGGACATGCAACATTACTTTTTTGAGTTTCAGGAATGCACTGTGCACCAGTGCCCTGCAGCATATAAATGGATAAATGCACAGCCAGCTGCCATTATTCAATCCAGTGCCATCAGATGAAGACAGGCATTTCTTTTTCATTTTTATTTTTTGGCTGTTCTTTTCCCTTTGGCTGAAAATTGAGGACCAATGGTACAGGATGGGATTAGTACCCATTGAAACATAGAAAGTGGCAGTAGATGAGAATCATTTGGCCCATCTTGTTTGCCCAACCTTTGAATACTTCCCTTAGTCCCTGGCCTTATCCTATATTTAGCCTAGCCTTATGCCTATCCAATGCTTCTTTAAAGTCCTTCACTATATTTACCTCCATCACCTCCCCTGGAAGACTATTTCATGCATTCAGTAAAGTAATATTTCAGTAAAGTTATATTTCCTGATATTATTTTAAAACCTTCACCCTTTAGCTTAAGTCTATGTCCTCTTGTTGTGGTAGTATTTCTTCCTTTATCATGTTGTTTCCATTTCGGTATTTAAATGTTACCATCATATCCTCCCTTTTACATCTTTCTTCCAAGCTATATATGTCAGGATCCTTTAATCTTTCCTGGTAAGTTTCATCCTGCAATACATTACCAATTTAGAAGCCCTTCTCTGAACTCTCTACAGTATATCCACACTTTCCAAACTATCTACAGTATATCCTTCTGGAGATACGGTCTTCAGTATACAATACTCCAATTGAGGTCCTACCAGTGCTCTGTACGACGCCTTGAGCACTTCCCTTTTTCATACCTCTATACAACCAAGCATCTTGCTATCATTTCCTGCTGCTCTATTGTACTGACTAACTACCTTTAATTCCTCTGAAAGTATTACCCTTAAATCCCTTTCCTCAGATGCTGAGGTTAGGACAGTATCAAATATTCTATATGCTGCCCTAGGTGCATTATCTGGCACTTATCCACATTAAACTTCATTTAACATAGCTCTGACCATTTTTCCAGTTTACCTAAATCATTAACGATTTGACTTATCCCTCCAGGAACATCAACCCATTGCAAATATGTGTATCATCAGCAAAAGGACATACCTTACCATCAAGACCTTCTGCAATATCACTAATGAAAATATTGAAGAGAATGGGTCCAACTACAGATCCCTGAGGTACCCCACTGGTAACAAGACCTTGCTCCAAATATACTCAATTGACTTAAACCCTCTGTTGTCTGTCACTCAGCCACTGCCTAACCCATTCGACAATATTGGGATCTAAACTCAGAGATTGCTGTTTATTGATGGGACAGTGTCAAAAGCCTTACTGAAATCTAGATATGCAATGTCAACTGCACCACCTTGATCAATTATTTTAGTCACCCAATCAAAAAAATCAATTAGACTAGTCTGGCACGATCTTCCTGAAGTAAACCTGTGCTTTCAATCTTGAAACCCATGTGATTTTAAATGTTCATTCAATGTTCCTTTAACATATGCTAATTTCCAATTTTCTGGTACTACTCAACTATTGGTTAACAAAAACGGTTTTGCCAGTACACCAGTACATAAGTTAAGGTGTAAAAGGTGATGGAAACCCTTCCACTTAAATTTAAGGGATAGTAGAAGTATTATTAAACACTCATCTACAGACACCAGACAAGCCAAAAGGCTTGTTTTTCCCTCAGAAATCTCATGGTGCTTCCTCAACCACAAGGGATTCTGGGTAGGCGCATGCAAATAAGGTTAACAATTATCACCTTTGCCTCTATATCCACAACCTCATGCTGACGAGTCCCATGAAGGACGAAACAGCTGTCCATGAGTGGTGATCTGGCTATTGTACCTCTTCCCGAGTTTTGTCTAAAGGCTGTCATGTACAGCGGGCAATTACTTTCAAGGGATCCATGTATAAAGTGGATATGGGGGCAAAGATGATAATTGTTAATCTTATTTGCATGCGCCTACCCAGAATCCCTTGTGGTTGTGGAAGCACCATGAGATTTCTGAGGGAAAAACAAGCCTTTTGGCTTGTCTGGTGTCTGTAGATGAGTGTTTAATAATACTTCTACTAGCCAGTACACCAGTAAACCTTTTTAATAACTTTGGGTTTATCCCATGAGGCCCCATCAACTTATTTGTCTTTACCTTAAAGAGCTGAAGTAGAACCTCTTCCTCGATAAACTTATATATCAAACAACTCCATAGTCTTTTTTCCTAACTAAGGTCCCTTTCCTTTGTGTTTATCTGTAAACACTGAACAAAAATAATCATTCAGACGGTCTGCTAGTCCTTTATCGTCTTCTACATACATTCCTTTTTTTAAGGGGCATTTGATTCAATTTTAATTCTTCTCACTAAAATGGGCAGAGGGTGGGTGAGGGGTCAAAGATGTCTAGTATGTTTTACTTTAATTCCCTGCCTAATTCTCCTGGGAATTGGCTTAAGGTCTGTGCTTCTCATAGGGTTTATTGTTATTATATAACCCCATCCTCATTAGAAGGGAATGGGTGTATATTGGGCAACATACCCCAGGTTCTTTAATTATGAATTGGGAAAAAGGGGGAGGTAACTGTCATGCCTCCAGCATCAATATGTACTGTGTAGTGTGCTTAATTACATAAGCACTTCATCTAGTGGCTGACTTTGCCTTTCAGTATGTTGTCCCTCTGCTGTTCCCATCCCTTCTCAGTGAAGTGAGGCATTCTGGGAAAGGGAACTCCATTTTACAGACTGTGTTAAGAAGAGAAAGACTGCAACTTCCATGCTCCCATGTGGCAGCATCGCTGGTAAGTTTGTGGACTTACTCCACAGTTATTCTCAGTCACAGCTGCCACCAGTTAAACAGACTCTTATATTCAGGAGCAGCAGCTGTATTTGTCTTAAGTTGTGACTAGCAGACCAGTTCTCCACATGTCATCTATGTTATTACATGTTGTGTTTCAACCATCTTGTATTATGATGACATGTTAGTTTTATATGAACATGTGTTTATTCATGTTTTCTGCTCTATTGTTTTCTAGTTTCACCGCACATTTCCTATAATTCAATAAATCTACTGACTTCATCGTACAGTCTTGTCTATTGAAAAGTAGGGCGGTTTATCTGCTTGTCAAACTACACACACGCCACAGGGTAACGTGTAGCGAGGACAGAACAGTAATATTGGACCCTATTGTTTAATAGTGGATTCTGGGGACCACAATTTACTTTGATATTTATGTATATAATTTACTGTAATTTCTTTAATGGAATAAAGGGGAGTAGCTGTTAAAGTGGGGGTGCGGCTTATAATCGGGGTTTAGTGCAGGGATGCGCAATTCATATCGTAAGACGCCGGGGAGATGCAGTTCCAGGCACCAGCCAGGTGCTTTTTTTTTCTTTTCTATAACGATGCGCACAGGCAACCTCTGCTGATGCCGACACTTCCACCGGGGTTTCTATGACAGAGCGCCAGCATAGGAGCCCCAGCGGAAGTGGCGAGTAGCAGCAGAGGTTGTCTATGCGCATCAGGAACCGGGCGAGAAAGTCAGGTAGGAGCCCATGTGCAGGGGATACTGGGGATTCTGTCTGTACAACTTTATGGATACTGATTGGTAGGTAGGTACAGACAGGCAGACAGACGGATTAGCAGGACTGGAAAACAGAATAGAAGGGAGCTGAGGCAGAGACAGGGGAGCTGAGGCAGAGCTGATGACAGGCAAGCCCACTGGCAGGGCTGACGACAGGTAAGCCCACTGGCAGGGCTGATGATAGATAAACCCACTGGCAGGGCTGACGGCAGGTAAGCCCACTGGCAGGGCTGACGGCAGGTAAGCCCACTGGCAGGGCTGACAGAAGGTAAACCGATTGGCAGGGCTGATGCAGGTAAGCCCACTGGCAGGGTTGACGGCAGGTAAGCCCACTGGCAGGGTTGACGGCAGGTAAGCCCACTGGCAGGGCGGACGGCAGGAAGCCCACTGGAAGGGCTGAAGGCAGGAAGCCCACTGGAAGGGCTGAAGGCAGGAAGCCCACTGGAAGGGCTGAAGGTAGGAGGCCCACAGCAAGGGCTGAAGGCAGGAAGCCCACTGGAAGGGCTGAAGGCAAGAATAATATAGGGCAAAGCGGTCTTCCAACATTAATGCCAAGGCCCTGACTGAAGGGCAGGTCTTTAAAGGCAGGGCTCAACTCAGGTAATACGGTTCAGCTGCACCTGGTAATTCAGTTATGAGCACTCCAGAGGGAGGAGGGTGGCCACAACTTGTAGCAGATGGATATACCACATGTATGATTAAGCCATGGTTCAGGCAGCGAAAAGTGGACCCTGACAATGTGCATCGTGCAGATGTCCACCGGATGCCCCCGCTAGACACCAGGAAGAGTGACATATCTGGGCAGCAGAGTGGCATATCTGGGGGTATAAAGCATATCTGAGGGGCATAAAGCATATCTAGGGGGCAGAGTGGCATATCTGGGGGGTAGAATAGCTATTGGTTTTCCAAATTTCTGTTTGTATAAAACATATGCAGACTAACTGCAAAATAAATACCAAAAATGGTAAAATACATGTATTCCTGTACAGTAGGTGAAATACTGTTTTACCATTCTACTAATGTGCATTTTGTCTTTAAAAATTATTTTTTCTTTAAAATAGCGCCAAACTATAAGGGAGTGACCTATAATCCTGTGTGGCCTGTAATCTGGTGTGGCCTACAATTGGGCCAATACGGTATATCTTGTGAATACAGTTTTGACATCTGTTTATTCATATACCTACCGTGTGATGTGCCTGTCACTAAAATTGTTTTATTTTAAGCAAAACTGAGCACACAAGTTAGAAAATAAGATCAAATAATATTAATGGGAACATTTGTCATGCTACTAAAAAAAGAAAAAAATACACTCCGTGAACTATTGGCCTGTACCCTACTCAATTAATTTCCATTGTACAACTAGTCAAAATGAATAAAGAGATTATTATACTAATTATATTGCTAAATTACTAGCTTTCTGCACTGCAGTGTGATTAATGTACATAACTATTTTAATGGACAATTTGCAGTACTTTGGAATTCCCAGGAATAGATAATTATTCAAGCAATATTTAAGTACAGTATAATTATTGGCTAAGCATATCATATAGTTTGGTGACTTGAGTGAGTAATATAACCATACTGGCTTTTCTAAACCATATTATGATAAAAAAGAAATGCTTTATATAACATCATAAAAAAATATCCATCAGAATCATAATTAACTTAGGTCAATGACTGATAGCAAACTGAAAAAGGATAATTATAGTTTATAGAGAATCAATTCCTTTAAAATTATACAATCATGATGACCTAATATGGATTTGCCAAAATGCAAATGTACACAATGTAGTAATTAGCATGGAAATGTGCAATGCATATATGCAAACTAAATTAATTCAATTAAAGATACTTATTATTATGATGGACCATTGTAAATCAAAGAGAAAGGATAGGGCTGCACATAATATATATATATTTTTTAATTACCCCTTAGAGGAACAATGACCAAAAAAGAATGTCATGACCAAAAAGCAAAAAAAAAAAAAAATAAACTTTACTGAACAAAAGTGCAATGCTGGCAGAAATAACCCAGTGTGTTATTTAGCCCCTTCTTGGTATGTGGAAATTTAGCACTGGTATGTATATGGTCCAATAGTAATTCGCACATACAGACATATTATTAACTCTACATTTTATTAACTCCACTTGTGCTCAGGGTGTTGTGAGGGTGTATCTGTGTTCACCGTATACTCATCCAGTAAGATTTACAACAGGGCCATTTCTTGGGTCTATTTATTAAGAAGTTGAGTAGTCAGTCAAGTTAATGGTAAACTCTATTAACCAGAACAAGATTCACATAGAGAAGGGGAAAATAATAAGAAAGAGGAGAGATAGAAAAAGAAGAGAAATGGACAAACAAGGAGATATAATGAATGAGGGATATATAATGAATAAGAGGTAGGGAGAAATATGAGCGATAAAGAGAAGAAGGAGAAATTGAGAGGAAAAAGAAAGAGAAGAGAAAGGAGAGACAGAAAAAGAAAAGAGATAACTATATAAGGGAGAGATTAGATGAGATAAAGAGCAATGATTGAGATAATAAGAGATGAGTAGAAAGGAAAGAGATGTAGGCACACTCTCCACCTAGCTTGCTTAGTACATAACCACTTTGCTGGAAGGCTCCTCTGCTACGTCAGCAGCACGCTCACTCTTACTTCCCACAGGTCCTACAATCTCAGATCTCAGCAGGTTGAGGTCCATTCTCCTATAGAAATCGTCATATATGGAACACCCTCACATATTCCAACAAATCTACAAATACCCTAAAGTCCCTAAAAATTAACATCTCCCAACATCTAAAAACAGAATGTACCTGTTAAATTACTGATTCTTATATTTTCTGCTGATGTCTATTATTGTTTGCTTACTTTTATTTAATATGTAATCGGCTGCCAAGGACATACTTAAAAACAAGAGACATATTCTTCCTTTAAATAAATGAAATAAATGATACATTGTCTCCCAATCCAACCTTTATGCCCAGCAGTACCGTGCTGCTAGCCCTGACTCCTATTTTGCAAAGCAGCTATGGACCTCCATTGACATGCCAGAATTTCTTAAATTCTGGGCATTAACTATGCTAATGGGAATTATAAAAAAACCTCATCCGCTCCTAGTAGAGCACCATCCCCATCCTTAGTACCCCCATTTATACCCAGTCGATGAGTAGGAGAAGGTATGAAATAATCCTTTATTTCATGCATTTTAGTATAGCTTTTTATGTATTTCACCTAATGAGGAACATTCTGGACAGTAGGATTCACCCCCCTGCCAGCTACAGCTTAATCACTCCTCTACATGTGGAGTTTAGAGAGCTGTAGGCCAGGGATGTGGCCTTTTTCATGAACGTGCCACTAAAGACGCTGTGTGTACAACTTGAGGCTAGGGATGTGGGCTATTCCACAACAGCACCTCTGAACGTGGTCTGTGTATGACTTGAGGCCAGAGAATCAGCCTCTTCTGCAACCCTGCTGCCGTATCGTTATTGAGAGCAGAGCTGGAAGGAGCAGTCTGAGGTAATGGACCCCTGTGCTAACAGCTGCAGATTTAGGTTAATAGCAAAATCTCTAGCTTTGGTGACAAATTCGGCAGGACATGGCACAGGAGTGTGCTGGGCTAAAATCTTATGCTCCCCGCCCACCAAATAAAAGTGCAAATTTAGTTACTATCAAGGGCCATGTTCTGGTACCTTGGTGGGATCAAAGGTGTAGATTGCTTGCAAGTTATTCTATGGTGAAGCACAGAGTAAAACAACTACCACTGGTGCCACCACAGCAAGCACTGCTATCCGTGGAATGTTCCTAACTTCCAAGAGTAAAGATAGGCAGGTACTGTCAGATAATGGCAGCAGATTAATATTTGGGCCAGAAAAAAGTTAGAAGAGGGAAGGTGTTAGAATATTTTGTCTTGAATATCTAAACTTCTCCAGTGACCAAACAGCAATTAAGACCACAACTTCTATGTCTTCTTAAGCAGGTACTGGTTGCTGGAACAAATGGTGGTAACAGGTACTGTAGGCTCAATATTCTTGGTGAGATGAAGGTGAAAGAGCGTAGAAAGATACATATGTTAGTTATGCCAATGATGTCGAAATTACATCACCAAGCTCACTGTACTGCTTATTTATTAAAAGAACAATGAAAACTTTTTTTTACTTTTTCTCTTTGTGGGAAGAGGGAGAATGTTGTTTCTCACTCTCTTTCCTCAGATATCTCCCCTGCATAGAACACTCTGATTAGAAAGCAGGGTTACATAGTCTTGCATTGCTGATCTCAATGCATGCAACAACCAGCGGGAGAGAAATCGGAAATCCCAGAAGGGTCTAGACAGATGGTGCTGGATCTCTCCCACCAAAGAGCTTTAGGTGGTTTTTAGCAGTGACACCTATAGGAAGAGAATGCCCGATTACACGATCTGACATTCCTTATGTAACATGATCGGTCAGCTGACAGGGAAGAGCCCAGGCTGTAAATAGACTGCCTGATCTCCCGTACACATGACATACATGTATGATGATAATGGGTCTCCATGGTGAGTCTGTTTATTGCTATTTTTGGAATGTTAAGAAAAACTAGCCGTTATTTATTTTGATTAATTTTTGTCATTACATATTTTGTAACCCGCTAAATGTACATCCTAATTATTAGGATAACATGTTTTCTTTTTGTAGCAATATTGAAATATTTTTGTAAATAAATAAAAAAGTTTCTGCAGAGGAAGTAGAAACCATGTACAAGTTAAGGATTTTTATGACAGATGATACTGAGTACAATCGCAAATTTGCTTGACAAAATTATCTGTTGCAGATTTAGCATAAAATTGCCTCGTTATCTTTTTATAATCATGGCATGAACATAAAAAGGCAGCTGATGAGCCTCATAAGGTATGACAATGTGCAAAGTGAAAAAAAGGATAGAAAAATAATGAGGTACTAATTCACCAGCATTATAGCCCGTCCAAGATGTTAGAACATGCAACTTAATTTGATTTATTCTATTAAAGGTTTCCAGATAATGAAGTTAATATGGTTGGAATGCCAATGAAAGTGCTACAAATCATCACTAACAGTACATATAAAAGATCTAATATACCTTGTATATATTTTTAAACTGACCTGCTTATTAAAAGATAGGGATATTTTCTTTTTTACATTTTATTTTTTGAAATTGATGACAATTACTGTTGAAAAGCAGCAAAATTGATATTACTGCATAATGCATCTTTCCAGATTCACTTTGATAAACGCTTTAGAAGTGGAGCTTTAAAAGACCTTGGCATGAAAATCCAATTCCAAATTTCAGTTATTAATTTCTGTCTAGTTAACTATGCAATTGTGAAGCAAGCTTCCCTGGACCTCTCAGGGAATTCAGCAGATTGCTTAGAGTAAGTACTTATCTTCCAACAATATTCAGAATGATGATTTTTAGTATTAAAATTTTGTTTGGTCAGGAGGTTATCGAGATTCTCTCAAAATGTTTTCACTTCTTTCAAATACTTTAACCGAACTTGGGGAATGATGTTAAGCATCCATTTTGAAGCATAACATACATGGGTGAGTCTAGGGTTACTGGTGCTTGGGTGCGGGGTTTCTTTGGAGATCCCTCCCTGGACCCTGCCCCTCTGTAACTAACACACATACATTCACTCTAATGCCAAATGTCAACACACACAAAACCTAGAACCCTATGCTAACACCCTGCGCACACACACTCTAGGACTAAATCAAATCAGATAACAGAGGCAGAAGAATGTACACCAATAAACCTTTAATAACTGTATGAAATGTGAAAGGTGGGCTGTAGGTGGGCTGTAATCAAAATATTCTAACCCGAAGTACTATTGAATTAGATTTGCAAATTTCTAAAGATGAATTAATCAGTGCCTGTTACTAAGTCATTAGATATGTCTTATTAGGTTTGAGGTTAAAGTCAGGGTCTT
This sequence comes from Spea bombifrons, assembly GCF_027358695.1. Classification (NCBI taxonomy): domain Eukaryota; kingdom Metazoa; phylum Chordata; class Amphibia; order Anura; family Pelobatidae; genus Spea; species Spea bombifrons. The sequence goes on along the minus strand of NC_071087.1, from coordinate 32,683,937 downwards.
TTTGAAGTACTGTTCGTAGAAGAAACACCGGGAATGCACACAAAATACAGTACGCTCATCTAATATTATAAAAATTATACTGACTTTGATTTATATAATATACATTTATTTTAAATATGGCATTTCAAGCTTGTTGTAAAAATATCCTGGTGTCAGGTAAGGTATGCTGAGAAAGCAAGGAAATGCTCACCCTGGGCCACACTCTGGCTTTTTTAAAAAAAATATAGGTGCATCGGATAGGGAGCACGCTGTGCGGGTGAAGTCTGTGGCAGTTGAGTGTCCCTATCTTCTCCACCTACAGCTTCCCTGTGTTCTTTGTCACAGCTTAGCTTCTTTTCTTCCTTTATCATCTTTTTTCATCTGCTTCACTCCATGTCTTGTTTCTTTGTCCGTGTCTCCCTAAACTAGGCCTCCTGGAGTACTTCTGCAAAAGCGCTGAACCTCTGGGCATACCTTCTTTCCCGATTAAGAGGCCAGAATAATGAAGATGGATTCACAGAGAAAGAGAAGTGTTTCTGCACCCCTCTTTCTCCGAGAATCTGTCTGCAAGAGAAGAAGCAGAATTGCAGGAAAGGAGACATTGAGATAGTGACAGCATGTGTGAGAGAGAGTGAGTAAGGGTGAGTGAGAGTGAGTGAGAGTGTGAGAGAGCATGAGTAAAAGTATGAGAAAGCGTGGGTGAGAGCATGAAAGAGAGTGATGGTAGGAATGATTGGAGATGGGAGTTATGCCGTACCACTGTCAATGTCTGGCTCAGTATATAGTGATGTGAGTTATTCTGTACCACTGTCTGTGTCTTGCTTGCCATATGATGATAGGAGTCATGTTGGCTTGCTGAACAATGATGTGAACAATGACTGTTTCCTGCTAGCTTGCAATATAATCATAGGAGTCATGCTGTACCACCCGTAGTGTAGGGATCACAATATAATGATTGGAATCCTGGTGTACCACCTTCAGTGTCTGGATCACAACATAATCATAGGTGTCATGCTGTATCACTCTCAGTGTCTGAATTGCTATATAGTGTTAGAAGTCATGCTGCATCACAATCTGTGTCTGGATCACTGTTTAATGATTGACTGTACCCCTGTCATTGTTTGGCTCAATATATAATGATGAGAGTTATACAGTATATCCATCAGTGTCTGCCTCAATATATAGTAATGGGATTTATGCTTTACCACATATGTCAGGCTTACTGTGTGATTAAGCTTGAAATGAGCTTCACTTTATCATATCTATGTCTGGCTAACTGTATATTAATGACACGTTAGTTGGTAAAGCTAAGGAACCCAAAGTTAAGTGGTTGTCATAGAAATTGTGTGTAGTTAGAAGTGTCATATTTTTTGAGAGGAGGGGTAAGCAATATAGCCACACTCACCTGGGGTGGCAAATAATGAATGCACCCAGGTGTGTCTACACATTGTTAGGGACCAGGAACCAGACGTAACACAAAATATATAGTGCAAAACACCTTTAACGGAACAGTTCCTCGTGACAGCTAGAAGAGCACGTTGGGGGACAGCAGCAGTGAAGGATGGCAGCAAAAAACTTAAGTATTAAAAAAAAATTGTTGGGGTAATGGGCGGAAGGGGAGCCATATTCAAAGGTAAATCGTAATCCAGAAGCATATACCAAAAGACAAGTTGGGGCAGAAACCAAAGTGTGTAGTCAGACGAGTCAGAATCAGGACTACAGAGATCAGCAAAGTCAGGAATCAGGAGCCAGGAGCGTAGTCAGATGAAGCTGGGGCATACACAGGAATGCAAAACACAAGGCAAATACATCCTGCAGGCTTATAAAGGCCAGAGCAATGTGGAGCTTTAAAGAACTGCCCACAACCCACAGTGAAAAGGCAGAGAGCTCACAACACTCGGAAATCTACTGAAGCCATGACACCCATGTGACAATACAGGTGAAAGTGATTACTGGAAAACATACTGGAAGACGTACTGACTTCTGATATCAATTCCAATGGCATTTTACAAGTTACACAGTTTAAGGAATGCTGGAAAATATGTGTCCATAAGTATGCCAAGGTCATAAGGCTAGCATAGACCATCAGAACTACTAAGCAACAAATTAAATGCCCCTTGGGGTTTTCACAAAGGATACATGTTAATGTTGCTGTCTTGTAAGATGTGTGTAATGGGGGGTCTAGTGATCAGTATGCCTACCTAGGGCCGGACACTTGGTCGGGGTTAATTATTTGCAAATAAGTATACTGTTTATAGCTAAACAGGTTAGAGGATACCCACAGCACATTGCTCACACCTTATATTTGAAGATGAATATACATATTTATCATAATAAACATGACAGCATAATCTCAATACAGCAGTCTTTTATTAATTGTGGTTTATGTCAAATCCCATCCCAACATGGTATGTCACAATTAATTACTGTCTTCAATTCAACGATAACATCCTTGTTTAGTATCCACTAGAATATCCCAACCAATGCTAAAAAAAAAAAAGCTAAACAAAGAAAACACATTAGATCAAATCTAGTACTGAAAATATCTAGACTGGTATGTTTATCGCACAGAACTAGGCATAGTTTGTGCACTTAATCCATGTCACCATCAGTGTTGGTGTGTTGCTCAACAATCTATTCCATGCTATGCACGCATTGTGCTCCTTTGTCAAAATGATAAGTGAACAAAATTGTTGTTGTTGTTGTCAGCATTTCAAAATAGGCTGAACATTGAGTAAAAAGCACTAATGGGAGACAAATAGAAACTGACGTGGAAGAAGAGGGATTATCCTGACCATAGAATGGGAACCAGCAGGTGCAAAGAATAGATAAACTATCTACTTACCCAAAGTAAAACAAAGAAAATTGAAGGTGCAGTGCTACAAACTCTGCTGGAGTACGCTATTAGAATCATCCAGATCCTTTAGAGAAACAATTCTTTAATCAAATAAAATATTAGCTCATTCATTTTTGGCAGGGTCTTAATTGTCTTGCAACATGAAAGCCGACTCTGATAGGTTGTTGCCATATAAACAACAATTATGTCTTACATATTTCTGTATTGATTAAGTGATTAAACCTTCAAGGGAAGAATAAAATGATCTTTACACTAGAAAGTCCAAACCGTATTTACCAAAGCCTTTCTTCCTAAGATAAAAAAAAACAAAAAAAAAAAACATTTAGTTAATAGTTACTAATAATTTTTCTTGTACCACATTATTAAATGAACACCAATAAACATAATTTGTATTATAATCTAAACAATAACCCTTAACAAAGATTAGTGCCAAACAATTCCATTCTCGTCCTGCCATACACTTCTTCTTTGTTATATGTTTGTAATTATTGAAAAGAAATGTATGAACTAACATTAAAATCAGTCTGCGTAGTTTTAAGTAATGTTTTAACTACAGGAATATTTTCATGTTGAAAATCCCTTCCATCCAACGTTAAGCTTGTTTTGATACCTAGGAAAGAAGCTGGATTACTACAAATTATTAAAGCCAAGTTTAATATACAATAAAATTAATTAAGCCTGACACATTTTCTATTAACAACTGCTTCATTTATCTCATCTAATAACAGAGGTTTACTAATTAGATATTAAGAAAGAGACATGCTAAAGGTTTTTTAACCTTCTTGGTGCTTAGGCAGATATAACTGCTGCCAGACAAGTCTGGTCACAATCCTGTATTAATCACAAGGGCTGGTATTACCACCAGGGAGCCAAGGCAGCTGCCTACCGTGCCTGAATGAGGGGGCCCCACAGAGTCCAGGTGCGAGGCAGATGCACCCCTTTAACAAATTGCTCATGGAGGCAGTGTTTGCCAGAGTCAGGTAACTTGATGTTTGTGTGTATGTGTCTAAGCAGAATTCACACAGGGAATGATATATATATATATATATATATATATATATATATACATATATAAATATATATATATATATATATATACACACAGGTGAAGTGAATAACACTCATAGTCTTGTTATCATGGCACCTGTCAGTGGGTTGGATACATTAGGCAGCAAGTGATTAGGCAGCATTTTATCCTTAAAGTTGATGTGTTAAAAGCAGGAAAGCAACTGAGCGACTTTGACAAGGGCTAAATTGTGATGGCTAGACAATTGGGAGGGAAAAGCAGTGAACCAGCTACAGGGTCATAGGCGGCCAGGGCTCATTGATGCACATGGGGGAGAAGGCTGTCCAATGTGATCAAATCAAACAGACGAGTAACTGTACATGAAATTGCTGAAAAAGTAAATGGTGGTTTTGATGTAAAGGTGTCAGAACACACAGCGCATCGCAGCTTGTTGCATATGGGGCTGTGTAGCTGCAGACCATGCAGTGAGGGTGCACATTCTCACCTCTGTCCGCTGTCCATGGAACAATGGAAGAAGGTGACCTGTTCTGAGCAACCTGTTCTGAGCTTATCACGTGTGTGTGTCGCTTACCAGAAGAACATATGGCATCCGGATAGGGCTCTGTGCAGGCCAGTCAAGTTATTCCACACCAAACTCATCTATGTGCTAGTGTACAGTGTTAAAATCCGTGGAATGCCAATGTATGGTGTTTGGGTGTGTGTGTGTTAGCGTATCGTGATTGGTGTCTTAGCACATGGTGTTAGACTGAGTGTGTGTTAGAATATGATGTAAGAGAGTGTGTGCAGAATGACACGCAGAGAGCAGAACGTGAGCAGTGAAGAAGCTGTACAGTAGGATGCCCAGGACAGGTATTCCCTGTACCTGGGCGTCATGCACCCTGTGTACTCAGCATGCCCCTGCATAGGAAATTATTGCTCTCTCCCATACTCCATACAGCTTCTTCACTGTTTGATCCTGCTAGGCCTTAAAAAGCATTGCTATTTTTGAAGCAAGGTGGAGGTGGGTCGCAAGAGAATATTCCTACCTGGGGTGCCACTTGGTGCAGGCATCACAGAATCGGACTACCACTCTACATAGTAAACAGGAGATTAGGGGAACAGAATAGCAGGGGTGAAAGAGTCCTCACTACACAATACAGAATATGACCACCAAGTATGCTTTGAAGCAGATGTAGTGTACCTAACAGAGCCATAAATTGGGATATGGTTGTCATTGGGATATGGTTGTCTGTGGTGGGGTCAGAGGTCATGCCCTGTGCTGCTGCCACATCTGCTTCCCAAAGCAAAGGAGATTGTTGCCATGTGGTGTCTAGAGCAGCTGCTCCTCTTGCCCCTTTTATCTTCTTATGAAGAGTTATTAACTGATTTTATGTACATTTCAGACTGGCACACCCTGTCAGTAATATATTTAAAGACACACAGCCCCTAAAATGCTGTTTTTGATAAGCTGAAGATTAAGTCATAATGAGAAATAGAGATACAGTAATGCTGTTTAGCATTGAAGAAGAGTGGATTTTATTTCATTGTGTTGCAACAAACATTGTTTACCCGGAGGTTTAAATTGTAGGCAGTCATATTTTGTGTGACTTTTCCTGCTCAAACCCCACACAGAGAACATTCTGCAGTGTCCAGTGGGTAATTCACACTGAACCATGCTATTGTTTATTACAAGTGAGTATGATAAGGACTAAATGATAAGGATGTTTCCCTGCTCTGGGTTAGGGCATTAATTGTATTCTAGGTTTTTATACCAGCAAGCTAGTACAGGTACAATCAAATAATGGAAGAAAACAAAGTAAACAAAAACAGAAATAGTAAAAGCTGGGACATTTTTAAATTATTGGCTTGAATAGAGAGTACTTGAAGTTTAAAATCCCAAATTGAATCGAAACCCAATTTCACAGATGTAGGTAAACTAATAAAACATTAGATTGCAATTCCAGCTCAGGATTAAAAACGTTTCAGTGAATTAAGTAAACAAAACCCTCACGTGTCGACACAATGTGGATCAGATATTGCTTTCACTGGCAACATTTATTTTGCATTAATTCTATACATAAATATACAAATTTCGTCAGAGAAAGGTATATTTTTTTCCCTATTGATTTCACTGTGCCAGAACAATATGCACTAATAATAAATATACTGATAATGTGGTTTGTGCTATAAACCATTTTGAACTCTCTGATGCCCCCTCTCCATCTAGTGGTGGAGGGGTCCAATTGCGATAAGGATTATTTTGCATCTAGAACTAGTATATGTCCAACCTTAATAAGAATAGCTTGTTTTAAATACATTATAAACAATGCAGTCATACTTAGAATTGGGGTAATGATCTTAATCTTCTTGTCCTTTCATTGAAAGAAAGCCTGATTCAGACCTTCAAAATTGAACATTAATGTTGAGATTAAATTATTCATTTTATCATATTTCATTTTGTTACATTTTTCTACATTTTTCTTAGATTTCGTAAAAAGTTTGTAGTTAATGTATAAAGTAACACAGTACTGAAGTTCAGGCTTTTCATCTACTAGAATTCTAAGAAACATTGATTTCCTTTTTTGTGCTTGCAAGTTGTTAAGTGTCCTTCTTATCATTTGAGTGGTTTATCTCTGTTCAGCACCGCTGTTTGCCTTTTGTATTCTCATTCTTGGTCACTGAAAGAGGACTATTAAAAATGCTGCAGTTTTGAGATGCATTCTCAGTAAGTTTAAGGTAATTCACTTATTCAGTGAGTCATCCAAGCCAAGCTCTTGCAAGATAGAAAGATTCCTTGAACCATAACAAACAGCCTGCTAACTACCATGTCAAGCCAAGCTCTTGCAAGATAGAAAAGGTATTCAAACTCATTTGGAACACTATGCCTAATCTGCAAGCAAGTTTCTTAATTTATATTTTGTATAGTTATGCATGTTTTCCTGTATATGTACCATATATGCATTTTGGAGACAGGTTTTTTTTTCCCCAAACTTTGGTATTTACCTATTTGCATGCCATTCCTGATGGGAACTTTGTATAAAAGTACTTTAAGGCTAGATGGCAAGCTCACGGACAGGGTTCTCTTTTCCTGATGTGTCTGTATGCATTAATGTATATTTGTGACGTGTGTTACCTTTCCCACTTAAAATGTACAGCACTGCATAATGTGTTGGTACTTAATAAATAAAAAGATAATAGTAACTGTATATATATATATATGTTGTACATATGTTTTAAATGCATTTATTAAAATATGATCATATGACATACCGTATTTGCTCGATTATAAGACGACCCCGATTATAAGACGACCCCCCAAAATCAAAATATTAATTTAGGAAAAAAACAAAAAGCCTGAATATAAGACGACCCTATAGGAAAAAAAGTTTTACCAGTAAATATTAATTCATGTAAATATATTTTTTAAATTTCCTTTTATTTGCCAACCTGCCCCCCCCCAGTTATGCCACTCTGCCCCCAGAAATGCTTTATACCCCCCCTATTTGCCACTCTGCCCCATGATATGCCTTATACCCCTATATGCCACTCTGGCATATAGGGGTTAAAAGACATATCATGGGGCTGAGTGGCATATAGGGGGTTAAAATGCATTTCTGGAGGTATATATGCATATCATGGGGCTGAGTGGCATATAGGGGGTTAAAATGCATTTCTGGAGGTCCAGAAATGCATTTTAACCCCCTATATGCTACTCAGCCCCATGATATGCCTTTTAACCCAGCATGTACTGGCTGCCTTGGCTTGATAGGAGTGTGATTGCTGCTAACAGCAATCACACTCCTATCAAGCCAAGGCAGCCAGTACATGCTGGAACCTGGGGATGATAGTAGTGGGATTACAGCCTCCCTATGCCATGCTACAACCCCCACCCCCCTTACACATCCATGCTATCACACACAAACACACATTCACAAACATTTAAATACTCATTCATTCCATTAATCACACATACTTCACACATTAATCACACATACTTACCCAAAAACCCTCCCCCACCCCCTTACCTGAACTGCAGATCTCTCACTCGAAGACTTCTGCAGGGGACCGGCTGTACCAGCAACTTCTCTGGCCCCGCCCCCAGAGGAGGGAGGGGGAGATAGAGTTCTGTGAGGAAGCTACAAGCTTCCTGTCCTCCTGCTTCTAACGGAAGAGACGCTGCTCACGACCGGTAAGCAGCATGGCCCCAGCCATTTTTTTGGGGTCTGATTAGAAGACGACCCCGATTATAAGACGAGGGGTATTTTTCAGAGCATTTGCTCTGGAAAAAACCTCGTCTTATAATCGAGCAAATACGGTATATAAGAATAATGACTAATTTCTTTCAACTACATACACACTGCAACTATAATTATTTGATGACATGTATACACATATAAGTATATATATTAAATTGTGGCATACTATAGATTGATTCTATTTATATATTTGTCATCAGCCCCTAACCTTTTTATTACTCAGAATGGAAAAGATTTCAGTATAGATAAATAATACCTCAATGATTTATAAAATATCAACAAGGTAACTGACATGTTTTGGCGCCAGCTTTCAAAACCAGATAACTACTCCTGCTCATACCTGCTCAATCCCTGTTTTAGTGTTACATATGGATAATTAATGTACAGCCCTGACTGTATAATTGTATAAATGATTACACCTCTTCATCAGATTGTGGGAAATATGCTGGATGTATGTATCTATATATAACTCATTCAGCGATATTTTCATGTAGGCTTCTAAATGGTTATCCTACAAACAGCATAAAAAGTAGTAACTTTGATACGCTGTTACAATGTCAATGAAATCAAAGATGTTTACAAATTCCATACACATATGTTCTTGTATCATAAACAATATGTTAGTCATAATTAACTTTATAAATCTAGTTTATTTACATTGTATTCCGTAGTATTGTGTTTAAATTCCTTAACTGCTATCTATATTCATATCCTCTTGTTGGTAATTCAAGGTATTTTAGGGGTTTCAAGTTCATCCTTGCTGCTGTTTACCTCGTAACCTAGCAGTCTTCTTATAGAAATATATACCTCCACCTAAAACTTTACTAAAATCTGCAATATATCTAATGTACATCTTGTTATCATTATGGATCAAAAAATAAAAGAAATTTAAAGTTCATTTTTTGCAACTTGATAATACAATTGGACAATTAATATTGTGGAATTGGCTAGTGTGAGAGTTTAATGAAACGCTTCAGTATAAGGGTAGCTACCAGGGGAGGGCAGCCTACGGCCTTGGGGGCAGGTCTAGTCAAGTGGCCCGTTGCACCCCCGAATCTGCCCACCATCCAGGCCCATTTTTTCCTGATTTTCTAACGCATATTGATAGGGGCGTAACTAGAAACCTCAGGGCCCTGGTGCGAGAATCTGTTAAGGCCCCCCCAGTTACCCCCAACCCATCTACCCTCTCCCTCCCTACCCCCCGTCTCACGATCTACCCTCTCCCTCCCTACCCCCCTTCTCACGATCTACTCTCTCCCTCCCTACCCCCTTCTCACGATCTATCGACTCCCCCCATACCCCCCTTCTCACGATCTATCCACTCCCTCCCTACCCCCCTTTGTAGGTCACTTACCTGTGGTGGGGGCGCGAGGCCTCTGTCTCGCTGCACACGGCTTCACTGATGAGCCAGAGACAGACGCCTCACGCTCCCAACACTGCAGTCTGGGCAGCGCTGAGGCTGGTGGCGGTGGCGGTGGCGGCGGCAGCGGCGGGGAGCAGAGGAGTCCTGGAGTTCTGTCAGTCAGGGGGGCCCAAGAGGTGCCGAGCGGTCATTTTCAGCAACCCCTCGGCACCCTCTGGTCCCCCCTGACTGGCAGAACGCCAAGGCCCGGTCGCAGTCGTGACCCCTGCGACCCCGGTAGTTCCGCCACTGCATATTGATGTAATGTGATGGGGTTGGGAGTACATCAGTGAAAAATAAGTAATCATACATGCGATGCCTGAAGCCACAATTTAGTACCACTAATCATTTTTAATAAAATATGGAGATTGAAATGGAGTAAATAACACAAAACCTTTACTTTTCTCTCACTGATTGTCCTCTGAAGTGACTACAAATTCAGGAGGCGTTTTATCTCTGGATAACTAAGAATTACATTTGTTTAATGTATTCCTACAGAAAGTAAAGTGCCAGGAAACAGATGACCAAACATACACACCAGGACAGGCTCTGCCACACCGACCACCAAACACACACACCAGGACAGACACTGCCACACTGACACCCAAACACACACACACCAGGACAGGCCCTGCCATACCGGCATCCAAACACAAACACCAGGACAGGCTGTACCACACCAACATCCAAACACACACACTAGGACAGGCGGTGCCACACCAACACCCAAACATACACACACCAGGACAGGCTCTACCACGCTGACACCCAAACACACACACCAGGACAGGCTCTGCAACACTGACAGCCAGACACACACCAGGACAGGCTCTGCCACACCAATAGCCAACAGACACACCAGGACAGGCCCTGCAACACCAAACACACCAGGACAGGCTCTGCAACACTGATACACCAAACACACACACCAGGACAGACTCTGCCACACCAACACCCAAACATACACACACCAGGCTGACACCCAAACACACACACCAGGACAGGCTCTGCAACATCGACACACCAAACACACACACCAGGACAGGCTCTCCAACACCGATACACCAAACACACACACCAGGACAGGCTTTGCCACACCGACACACCAAACACACACCAGGACAGGCTCTGCCACACCGACACCCAAACACACACACACCAGGACAGGCTCTGCCACACCGATACCCAAACACACACACCAGGACAGGCTCTGCCAAACCGACACCCCCATCAGTACGTGTTAATCTACACAAAGCATAAAAATGCTTTCCACACTGGTTTGTTTTTTGTGTTTCCCCCTTGTGTATTGATGCCCCAGCCAGGCCACCCCCCCTCTTTGGCTTAATGTATTCCGCCCAAACCCTTGTGTATTGCCCCATTTGCATTTGTGCCCCAGCCAGTCCCACTTGTGCATTTATGCCCCAACACCCTTGTGTATGGATTTATGTGATGCCCCCAGCCAGCCCCCCTCCCTTGTGTATTGATGCCCCTTTTTGTACTGGTAAATATACCCATGTGTATTGCCCTTAGCCACCCACCCCCCTTTGTATTAATATATGTGATGCCCCCACCACCCTGTTGTGTACTTATACCCCACAGCCACCCCCTTTTTGTATTTAATTGGTGTCCCAAAGGGAGTCCTCCCATTGAATATGGGTCCCCTTCCACCTATTGCCTTCCTTCCCCGCAGACTGCTCTCCTCCGACGTGTTCTTCTCCTCTCACTCTCAGATGCTTTTACATTTAAAACGTCAGTTCAACCAATGATGGAAATTACCTTTTTTATCTGACTAAGATATATAATAAAGATTTACTTCTTGTTCCAGTGGTATACTCTAGACACATAAACAAGTGCCTTTGGATGATTAGAACTATTGGCCAAGCTGACTTTGCAGTTGTTCATTTTATTCCTTCCAAGCACATACACTGTCTGCTTCACAGTACGTAGGAAGTTTCCAGGCACAACTTTAATTTTCTTATATACTGTGCCTACAAGGCATGTGTTTCAAGTGACTTATTTGCAGGTATGACACATACAGATATGGCTGTGCTAAAGTATATTTCCAAAGCGCACAGAGTGCAGGGAACAGATTGCAGGTGCATCATGTTGGTGAAAGCGATAACATTTTCTTAAAAACAGGCCAGGTACATGCATTATTTTGGGTACGTTTATATGGAATATTTAAAGAGCAGAAAATGGGACAGCTACTTTCTATCAATGTTTGTTAGGAATTTTCTTTTACTAATTTTCACCTTACACTTTCAACATTTGATATTTGACTAATGCCAGTTGAGCTGATCTGAGTAATCCCAATTAAGTGGTTCTGTCTCTTTTCTAAAGTTGAGAGATAAAGAGAGATAAACAGAAAGGTTAGGGATAAGGAGAAAAAAGGTTGAGGTAAAGAGAAAAAGGAGGAGAGATAAAGAGATGTGGAGCGATAAGGAGAAAGAGGTAGGAAGAAAATGGATAGATGAATAGAAAGAAAAGAAAAAGAGCAACAACAAGAAAGGGAGAGATAAAGAGAAATGGAAGAGATAAAGAGAAATGGGATGAGCAAAGAGAAGGGGGGTTAAGATAAAGGGGGTAGTGATAAAGGGGAGAGATGGACAGAAAGGGTCGATATAAGAAGAAAGAGGAGAGATGGTGATATATGTGAGGAGTCTGAGAAAGGATGGAAAGAGAGTGTTTATGTTTTAGAAGTGTATGTTAGGGCTAGCTAAGGGCAAGCAAGGTGTAGATGCAATCTGGGTGCTGGGGCAAGTCAAATGTGTGCATCCGGGTGCTGGACAAGCCCTGTGTGTGGAATCTGGATTTGAGGTGTGCAACCTGTGAACTATGCCTGCAATTTAGGGCTTGCTTACCCTATATCTGCCAATGTATGTCTTGTACTGTTGATCTATACCTGCAATGCTGTGTATCCTTGTGTTGTTTATTTGATCTATAATGGAACTATATGGGGGATGAAAAGAGAGATGTGGCACAGGGAAGAAGGAGAATCTGGGGTGATGATGGGAGGGGGCACACAAAGTATCTGTCACCTGGCCTTGGTGACATCTGAAGATGCTGTCCTCTGGTGACCAGTCTTTATCCCCCCACACACACGCAGAGCAGTGACTGACTGTGTGTGACTGTGTATATGTGACTGCATGTGTGACTAATGCACCTGTATGTGTGTTCATATTATCTATAAACTGTATATTATAATTCTTAATGTTATTATTAATTTTGTCTTCTTCTTCATTGTTATAGTGTTATGGAATCTACTGGAGCACGACAAACAAAATATAATGTAATAATTACAGGAGGTGGTGGTCAAAATTTGATAATATTATTAAATGCTCTGAAAAAGACCCCTCGTCTTCTAATCGGGGTCGTCTTATAATCAGACCTCAAATAGGTCTGACTATGAGACTAAGATCTAGATCCCCTGCAGCGCTGCAGGGTACCTGGATCTGCCTGTCTTATGCCCCCCCCAACTTACCGGTGATTCTGACTCCCCGGTGTGTTGTCCGGGCAGTGGGTAGACGTCTATGCGATTCGCGTAGACAACTTCCACTGCAGCCGGAAGGAGGTGCAGTTAACAGCGGGGGTTGTCTGCGTCTATCGCGCAGACCTTCCCTGGCTGTCAGAGATCACGGGGAACTCTGATAGCCGGGGAAGGTCTGCGCGATGGACGCAGACAACCCCCGCTACTAACCACACCTCCTTCCGGCTGCAGCGGAAGTTGTCTACGCAAATCACGTAGACCTCTACACAATGCCCCCTCTACGCACCGGCGACTCAGAAGCACCGGTAAGTTTGGAGGAGGGAAGGTGTTTAAATGGGGGCCATAAGGCATTTCTATAGGCAGAGTGCTCTATGAAATGCCTTTTAACCCCCTTAATGCCACTCTGCCTCTAGAAATGCCTTTTAGCCTCCTGAAATGCCTTATACCTCCTTATATGCCACTCTGCACCATAATATGCCTTTTAACCCCCTATATTCCAGAGTGGCATATAGGGGTATAAGGCATTTCTTTACAATCATTACCTGAAACAGCGGTGTATAAGGAATAAAACTGGGTGGGGAACAGCCAAATTCACTAACAAGGGAAAGTTGCCGAAGACAGTACTGCATCAACAAGGTCTCTTCAAGGCAGGAATTTCAAGGCAGACAGAATGTTCCAGTTGTTCTGTGCAAGCTCTTTTGAAGAAGCATTAAGAAATAGACAATGTTGAGTACCGTAGACAGATTGATCAGCCAATGAAATTTACTGCAGCAGACGTATCGTGCTTACTTTCCTTCACAATCACAAGATGTCCAACAGTGGGACCCTGGTCTGAAGATGTCTGGTTAGAAGTAGTAATCATGATGACATGTAATAATTGTTGTCTGAACTTTTGTGGATTATGTTCGTAACTAAAAATATTTGCCAGTGAATTCACAGGTATTTGAGGTTATTTGGACAAAATCAACTTCATTGCACTGGTGCAAGTGACTTCAAGCGATGGATTGGGAGCAGAAAATGTGAATTATACTAGGGTGCAACCACTCATATGCATTCTACTATGAACAGAATCATAACACAAAATATCTAGTCTTTATTTATTTGCAAGTAATATATATATATATTATAAAATAGATACAAAATGCCCTACTCTTTACAGTAAACCTGTGTTGTGTTCACATTGTATTACAGGGGTAACATCACAGTAGAGAGAATGTTAGGATTTCCACATTGTGAGAATAATGTATGTAATTGTGTGGCACTCTGGAGAGAAATATAGAAAATTGCTTACAGCACAGGACAAGAGCTTCTCTTTCAGCTCATTTGTTTTTATTGCAGTTTTTTGTTTAATAGAAAAAAAATCTATTTATACATAAAAAACATTAGACTTTCCTTTTACCCAGTTGCCTCAATAACAAATATAACAAAAAAACAAACAACATTTTATACATTTCTAGATAAAATACATTAATTGTGAAGTCCTGAAATAGATTAATATGACAGGGGGTTATGGGATTTTCTAAATGAATGCAAAGTAATATCATTCCCCCTGTCCTTCATTAATATTTTGCATTTCCTCCACTGTAAAACTTAGCAATTGGAATTTGAGATATTCACAGCTGTTTATTAAAAACAAATCCAGGTTGCCACGTTATTTAGAATTCAGAGATCATAAAACTGAAGTAGTAAAGGTTACCCAGAGCTGCCTTCGAGCAATTCATGTGCTGACAAACTGGCTTCCTACTGATTAACAAATGGAGGTTAGTTCTTGAATGCCACTAGTGTTATAAAGCCATCCTCTTATTTTCTTCTGAATACATGGGGTTAAATTAGGTTTATACAGAAAGGTAGTTAAAGCTGTTTTTACAATTGTTATGATAAAAAATGATTAGTGTTAATAATCTAATCTATCATCATTATGAGGATGATTTGAACAGCATTTCATAACCATCATACCATGTGAAGAGAATATTTAATTATAACGTTTGCCTTGGGAATACACATTAATTTGAGTTTCTGTATACAATCAGATATGAAGAGTCTTCCGATCATTGAAGAATAAACACACAACAATTTATTATGGATCCAATGAATGAAAAGACGTTGTTGAATAAACTGCAGAAAATGTATGTGTGTTTCAGATATGTAATAATAACTTTGATATAAAAGGTTTGCATGTCATTATGTCAGTACAGTTCTCGGTACTCTGCTTTGATTGGGGTGGTTTAAAAGGTACTTGCAAGCACATGCTTGAGGCATAATGATATCTATAACTAACGTTATAAATATTGATGAGAATGCAATTCCACAACTTCATCTGATGTGTTGATTGATTTGGCCAAGTATTTTGGGTGCAAAAAGTCAAGAAACTTTTGTTCCTGAAATATTCCACAAGATATGGTGTGATTGTGTGCTGTTTAACGTACAGATCTACGTTTTGGTGTGTCTGCGGAATTCCAGAACATTTGACTGAAAAACTGTGTATGCATTTTTTTTAAAATTGTGACCAATATTTTATAATGACCACCAATGTCTCTGAAAGATTGCAAAAATGGAGGATGATCAGTCAGTAAATCCATTAAACTTGCTTATTAGCAAGTGGTATTCAAAAAAAAAAAAAAAAAGGTTTCACGCAATGATGCAAAACTCTAGGTCTTGGGAGCCGGAGATAGACCAGGAACTCTGTAAACCCCAATGAGCTTCTGTATAATATATAGTAAAATCAGTGAGATTTCTCCAATGTCTTCTCACATATTGAATTATACCTTATGCAGGGCCAGCTCAGGCCTTCTTGTAGGAGACTATTGCCAGTGCCACACATTCACCCTCCCAATGCTCCCTTAAGGAGAGGGGTTAGCAATATTGCCACACCCACCTGGGAGGGCACCATTACATTTTTTCCCTAGTCGTCAGTGACCCTAGCCTCGGCCCTGCTGTTGACTGTCAGTGTGGTGTTGATTATTTTAGTCCTTAGTTGTGTCTGTCCCAAAAGCCGATGTTTCTGAATGGTGAACCACTCTCTAAATTGCACTAGTCTATGTTAGAGCAATGTTTTATTTACATCATTTGGAATTCTTTATTTCTTTGACATAATAATTCTGAGATGATTACTAAGTTTCATTCTTCATTTTACGTTCATTAAACATAAGCCAAATGGATCTTAGTAATTTTAACCCAATAGAACAATTTTGGATAGTATTACACAAAAAAGAAATGAAAACTTAAATTTTCATTGACAATAATGTCATTTCAGTTTGGTCAGAGTTACGAATGAGTGACCCAAAGGCTTTTCTGGATATCTCCCGGCATTGATTTCTAGATAACTCACGATCTGCGGCCGGTTTTCTCTGAACGTAGGATCAATAGACATGCTGGTTGTTTATTGTAATTTCAATACTCATAAGAAAATCTCAAGATGTATTACTATTATCTCCAAGGTAATTAAAGGGAATCTATCATGAAACAATGGTTTTACATTTGTACTGCCTGAAGTATTGTAGTGTCAAGTGAATAAAACTGCCAGGCTTGTTCTTTTACCGTATAATTGATCTTTCACATGAGGAACTTATTTCTTTAAAAAAAAAAAAAATATCATGCCTTACTGGTCATAGTCTTATTTTAGGAGAGCCTTTGGTTACCTCAGGTGCAGTTAACCAGTTAGTTACATGCCATGCAATTTACAGAGCATCTTAATTATATATTGAGGGAAATTATTGTGTTATTATTACACCAATGGGTTTTTTTTAGTTAAAAATCATCTTTCTGCTTTCTATTGTTTTGAAACCAGTAAATTGACTCAGTATGAGTATTAGTTGACAAAAAAGGAGATTACAAATGGAACCTGATATGCATGTGGTTTATGAGACTTGTCATGTTAATTACACTTTTTTTTTACTTTATCCCTATCCAAGTGACTGTTTCTGAGATGGTTCTGGTATCTGGGCAAATTCTCTGCATGTTTGTGCAGAATTTTAATAATGAAAAATAAAGCTACAATTTAACTTTCCCATGTAAGGTACATAACAGTATACCTCCCAAGCAGAAAAGGGAATACAGCAGTACTCATCAGGATTTGATGAGTATGGCTACATTACTTTTCTGCTTGTGAGGTTGTTTCAAAAAAACTACATCACAAAGATTAGAAAATGTAATCATGGAACATGGTGGTACATTGTAACGAGTAAGAGTCATCCAAATAAGAAGAGACAAGCCTTGATTTTGTTAAAAAGTAAAGGATCAATGATTCACTCTGACACTCAGTGCTGTATGGGCAACATATGTTCTTCATTGGGTGCTAGCCTAGTCTTGACCCAGGGCTATTTCCCCAGACAAATTCTGTGTGGCCATTCCCATGCAGATGAAAAAAGGGATATGACATTATATCCCAGTGTTCTGTGTTTTAAATGTTATAGTTAACCATTGCATTTTCAGTATAGACATACTTCCAAAGATCAAAGGTGCGTGTACAAAAATATTATGCAAAAAGTGTATGCATACCTGGGAACTTTTGGCCTCCGGCTACCTGGAGCCTTCCCCTGTGGGATGCGGTCAGGACTGCCCACTGATGTCCGCGGGGGTCCCCCGATGTCAAAGGGAGGTCCTGCTGACGTCAGTGGAGCTTCACCCGGCAATCTCTGGGTCAAACCCGGAGAGTTCCCAGGTATGTCTGTTTGTCTCTCAATAGCCTTCATACCTCTACAACTTCCTTTCAAACAGGAAGACACACCTCCTATCCAATCACATGTTACTGCATAAAGCCAAATATATAAATACATACTCCAGTACACAAGCAGTTAAAAATGTATGTGAATCACTTAGGGTGTGATGTCACTAAAGTCAGTAAAGTCAGGAGCATAATTAATATGCAAATGACAATTAACCATGTCAGTGCCTGTGAGAAAAGCGGTGCATTTATTTACCTCTACTGACAAGGGTTATATCATAATTGAGAGCCACTTCTATTACACACCCCTCCCCTTTCTCCTGTTTTTCTCTATGCAGCATGACACTGTCTCACATACTGACCCCCATCCTCCCCGCTCCCTGTTAGCATGGTCTCTGCGTCTGCTAAGAAATCAGAGGCAAGTATTTCTAGATATATCTCTATATATTTAGCTGCTCATGAGTGTGTAATAATTTGTAATAATAACTATTAAACTCTCATTCACTTAATTAACTAAAGGGTATGTAATCCAGTCCCATTTTCTTAATTTTGACAACCTAAAACAGGCTGGCATGTTAAATATGCACACATGGGTTGTTACATCTATTTTAGTAACGTCACAAAATTCCACTATATTAGGGGATGATATGTTTTTCTTAATTTACATGTGATCCCAAAAACCCTATGCAATGTACAATATCCTCAATCAGACTCTAAGGCCAATTTATTGGTACTACCTAATGTGTATGCTATTCTAAAAAATGAGCTGAAGATGTTTACAGGTGAAAAGATAACATTGCATAATTTTGTAGACAATATCCAGCAATTGAAAAGATTTGCTTTACATGTTTCCTTTATTTTTGCTGCTGCTACACAATTGCTAATGCATAATTATTAAGGCAATAACTGAATTCGTATTTTATAAATAAAAGCAAAACCACTTTTTAACGTGCAAAATCACATATTATGTATTGTGACTAAAAAATGTTCAGTTCCTATTTTCAATGTAATCTCACTTGCTTAAGCATGCTGGGCTTTGCAGATTTTGAGTAAAGTAGAACTCCAGAGAACATCAGTGTGTGTCATTCATCAAAGTTTACTAGCTAAGGGCAATACTCTGTATCTAATATCAGGAAAAAATCTTCCATTTGAAAGCAATCATATTTTGACAAATTGCACCTAGTATTTTTGCACTTCTGTTGCAGACAGTGTGATTTGACAAATAGACTTGTCTTATGAGTCAACTTGCTTTAAGATATTTTCTAATTCACTTTGCTGGTGGCATTTCAGTAATTTACACATCCAAATATTTAGTGTACTGTCCACTAGGGGGAACAAGTACTTGTTTGGGTATCATGCCAGAATTATTTTAATCTGATAAGCGAATAAGCAGTGAATCTAGATTTCCAAGGACAGAGGAGCGGTCACTGGTCAATCTGAGATATGTGGTCTCTCTAGTATGTGTGTGTATTTACCTTTGTCGGTGCTGGAGTACTTTGTCCATAAATTATTCATCAGCAGTTTAAATGTAATTACATGTGATAGATGAATTGAAGTAAAATACAACAGCTACTGCAGAATATGTATAAAAAAAGAAACACAGACAAATAAGAAACCTAGATACATAAGACTAAAAGCTCATATGGCATGGAGTGATACGCACATTGAATGCAATATATTACTCATCCCAATCACTTAAATACTCACTGGTTTCTACGTTCTAAGTTATATCTATATATGTACCGTATATTAAGATATTATGTTATAGATCTGGGGAAGGTGATTTTCGCAGAGGGGTGAGATGAGAGTCCCCCTTTGACATGGAAATTTAGGGTGTGTTTGAGTGTGGCTGAATTGTGCAATATGCATTGGTTTCTGTGTGTATCACATGGTTGATATATTTAGTTTGAGGGGTCATCAAAGTTTGAGTTTTCATCATTGTGGTTCAGAGTGATCGTTATGGCAAAGTTTGGTCAGTAGAAGTTAAATCAATTGTTTGTATTGTATGATGGACGAAGTTATAATTGGTAGTAGAAGTCCACTTCTTTGTACTTTAATATGCATTCCTCATAGGTGACTGCCCCAGTAACCTTACCAATTTAGAAACTTTCATAACAGAAATGTAAAGTTTCAGATTTCTTCTTATTGACACTGTAGATGTGCAAGCATTTTGACCATTACATCAAGTGTACATTTTGCAGAATTTACTATATGGTATTATAGATTTTTTTTACAGAATGATGGTGCTTCCTTTACAAGCAAACCATAACTGTAAAGCATAGTGTCAAATAACATCAGTACAAAATAAATTATTTATGACAGACATTGATAACATGAACATTCTTTTCTGTGTATTTGTTATTCTGAATTCAAACCACTTCTCCCTTTTCCCCAGGATCCTGGTGTCTTTCCTTTAGCCCTTGTTTTCTAATTAAAGGCACAACATCTATGGCTCAAGTTGCAGTCTGAAACTGAAACAAGTCTGAAACTTTCAACAAGCTGCAAGACTTGTGCAGCCCTGTTATACAAGGGACCTACCAGATATTTAGCTTGAAAAAAACCTTAAATAATTTATAATTGAACATGCATTTTCATACAACAATGTATGTTCAGAATGAGACGGCACACATTAGTTTTAAAATTCCCATAGTTTGACTTTCTTTCATCATGACTGTTAAGTACAGTAAGCCCCACAAAGGGAATATGTATTCTCACTCATTCTTTCTTCTAAAAAAACCCCATACATAGCAGAGAGAATACTCTTTTTCACATACATCACATTATATTTGCAAAATCACCTTTCTTGGTGCTCACAGGGGAAGTATCTGTCTGTGCTGATATGGCACATAGTCACTTTTTTCTATGCCATCAAAAAGTCATAATTTTGGCACAGATATTCGGACAATCCATTTTTTCTTGTGTACTAGTACTTTGTATATATGTTTAGCTATACCAGTGCAGCAAATTAAATATTTATATTTACTTTAAGCACCTAATACCCCCTAATACCCTGATACACTTGGCTTATTCTAAGAACTCTGATGGGAACAAAGGATTTAATATATATACTTTTTGAAATTATAACGGATTCCTTTTTTAATATTACATTATGTTATACTGTTGTGCATTATATTATTATTATTATTTCAAATTATATTTGTACAAATATTATTTCAACATTACATTGAATACCATTTGGCAGTTCACCTTTTAATTGCAAATTTCCAGGGAAAGTTTCATGGTTTTGCTATAGATAGATGTTATAGAAAATGTATAAACAGCATTTACTTTTCCTACAACTATCTATTAACTTTTAACTATCTTTTAACATGGATACAATATATTAGAGAGGTTCCCAAGTTGTGATTTTACAATGCATCTGAGTATGGAAGAAAGAGAAAATATTTAGGGGTTTTTTTTTTTGCTACATCGCATTAACGATGGCCATATATGCTAGTAAAATATATAGTTACATTGCAAGTAATATGAACCCCAATTATTTTCAAATGCCCTTGCTAGAATAGTTTACATATTACAAGGAGGAGAAAGGAATGGATTTTAAACAGAGAAAAATGGGGAAAAGAATACAATATGCAGTTACTTGACATACTCTATAGAATCTGTTTTTATTTTTTAGATCTCTTCCAAATGAGGGAAGTAGTACTAGATTAAAAATAAGTTATATTTATTTAATTAATGTGGCAGGACCTTGCCCTAAGATTATGTGAATGTCTCAGTATGGGCCATAAATTGCTCAAAGATGACCTTTCAGACATTTTAATGCAAAAGTAAGAAGATTTATAAGGTCATGTTGGTGTCTGTATGTTAGTGTGTCCAATAGTGTTAGTGTCAGTGTGTGTGTTAATATGTTTGGTTATGTTGTCAGTGTCTGTGTGGATGTTTGTTAGCCTGAACATCTGTGGATGTTAGTGTGTCTCAGTATGTTAGTGTGTGTGTGCATGTTAGAGTTAAGTGCCTGGTTGTGTTGGTCTGATTGGGTGTGTTTTTTATGGTCAACCATGTAATAGCTTAGGATAATAGAGCTTAGAGCTTAGCATGTTATATAAGCTTTTCATACTTTTAAGAAATTAACCAAACGTTTAAATGTTTTACTGATTTATTTCATTTTTTGAGATGGTGACAACATTTTTAATTTTTCATGACTGATTCTTCTTTATTACTCATAGACAGGGCCGGAGCCTGCAGCCGCATTTTTTAGAAATCACTTGATGGGAGGGAGGCAGCCGTACAGGCAGTGGAGGCTGTTGCCGCGAGCCACCGGCCTCGCGCATTCAGTAAGTGCGGCCACCACGAAATATGTGTGTGTCTATCCCTGGGCAGGGCTAACTGTGTGGAGACAGGGATACCTGTGCAAAGGATGGGACTAGCCAACAGCAGAGATAAGGATATCCCCACATAGTCTTTAATGAACTAGTAGGGGTGGAAGTAGCAATGACCATACATTGCTCCTCTGCCAGAAGAAAAGGGAAGGCGACCTGGAGACCTGAAAAAGCAGCATTTTACCTGCAGACTCTAGGTCAAACATAACGAGTTACCAGGATACCTCTTGTTTTGGTTAAAAAACATAAATGTTTAACAAAAAAAATCATGTGGCTCACTGAGATAGGAAACTGTTTATTATTATATTTTGTCATATTCATTCTTCTAAAAGACAAAATTATATTTTTTCGACATGGTTGAATAAAATTACATTGTTTCCAGTGATTAAACAAAAGTTTCTTGTTCCCCTGATTGGACCGAATTCATTTCTGAGCTAGTTGCAATTGTCCCAAACCATTCGTTTAGCCTGTAAATTACTTGCAATGGACATACACTAAGAGCATACTTGTCAAATGCTATTTGTAAATCTGCATATCGTGGCTCTAGGAGTGACTCTGCTGATTTGTAAATGAGCTCTGAAGACACAACTGAATTTAATATAGCTTGCTTCTTGAAGGACTATCACTGTCTCTTAATTTTTTATTGCCTTGCTCCAATGTTATTTCAAAGTCAGAATAATTGAAAAGAGCAATTGCGACTACTGAGAAGAAAATACCACTGTTTAATATTTTATAGTTATATCTATCCATGCCTTAGAGCGTAGTCTATAAAGCAATCCACTACAATCTCCTTCATTTTCTTCTATCTGTATTTTCAAAGTTCATTAAAGAACATCAAATATGGGAACAAATGTACATTTATAAGTTAAGCACACTAGTCATAAAATAATTCTGTGCTAAAAAAAATAAATAACAAACAACGTGTTCCTTGGTTAATGTCTATAGTTAATGTCTATAGTGTAGAAATCTAAGTCTGTCATCACCAACTGACCATTTGTATACTAGTTGTAAAATATTCGAATTAGTTGATACCAATTATTCAGGAATTATTATTATTTAACACTATTATTTAACAAATATTTTTTTATTCTTGCGTTAAATATTTATATGACATTTATATGAATATTCTCTTCCCCCACTATTTGCTTATAAATTTTCAAAACTATTATGACCCTTTATATTTCATTCAACGGGTAACATAAATTACATTGTATTTGTCTTTTAGCGATAAACACCTGATATTAATTCTATTAGTATGGTCCTGCTTGTGCTTCTACTAGTGCTTCTGCAAGTGCTCTTGATATGGCCTTTGAAGAAGGACATCAGTTCAGTTAAATCAGTACATTTTTAATATATATGCACCTGTACAGTAAGCTTAGGGAAGCTATTTGAGGGAAACCTGTTCTCCTGAGTGCTGAAAAAGCTGTCCAGTGCAAAATTGCGGTTAAATTGAATATTTCTAAGGGAGTAGTTCAACACACACTGAAGATATTTTATGAAATAATTTTCATTCAAAGCATTCTCAATTCAAGCCCATCTGAACCAGGAAGATCCTACCCCAGTAAACATAAGCACGTTCAAAAGACTACTGGCTAAGAGCAACCTCTGCAGGAGAATATATGTCTCTATACCATATCTTTGTCAAAACTGGAAAAACAATTCTGTTTACTGACAAATCAAAATTTGAAATCGCAGAGTTCATATGAGGAGATGGCTGCAAAAGAGGTTAACACCAAACTGTGTAAAACTTACAATTAAATATGCAGGAAATATTCAGGTGTCACTTGCACAAGATCAACTACACTTTAACCAAAGAGAAGTACCAGAGGCATACAATTCCTTGAGGCTGAAAGTTGTATGGAAGAGGATTTATTTTACATCTGTTCACAGGTTTATCTGAAGACCAAGGAAGAGCAATGAGAGCTAATTTGCATGGCTTTTCATACTGCAGTAATCAGACCTCATCTCAGTTGAATATCTTTGGGACTATTTAAAAAGGCAAAAGACAAATCACACTCTGACATTTGCAGACTCTGGGCTGGGATGCTCTAAATGAGTGCTGGAATAAAGCAGATTATAAAATTCTGCACAAATTTGTACAAGCAATGCCAGACAGAGTTTAAGAAGTCATTACGGCAAACTGTGGTCATATTAAATATGAGCATTTTTTATTTTTCGTATGCACTAAAATATCTTTTTAGTTTTGTTGGTGGAAATGACTTATCTTTTGTTTGAGAAGTACTGTATGTTTTGTCAAACAAATTCGTTTTCTCAGAAAGGGTGGCAGACCCTTTTACATATATATTTTAAGAAATGAATGGGGTATGATTTGATTCAATAAAATGAAACAGTAGAAGCATACTTACTAGTAAGGAAATGAAATACCAGGTCACGTAGTCATTATATTTATGTTATAACTGTTTTGCATACACACGTGTAGTATATTAACACATTAAGGACAGAGTTGTTTTTCAATTTTTTTGTACCCTTCGTGACAATGGCCCTTTTAACAGTTTTGTGGTGTTGATGTTTAGCTGTAATTTTTTTTATCTGTACTGACACATATAATATATTTTTGTTTTTTTTAGGACAAAAAAAAATGATTTCTTTAGATGATCTAATTTACTATAAAATTTTACTGTTTCTGACTTTATTTCAAAGCCATTTTTTTTCAAATCTGGTCATATTGCGCCCATTTCCGATTTGGGGCATTTTTGAAGCCGGTCAGCTCAATTTATCTCCATCAAACCATACATGTTTGAAAACTAGACACCCCCGGGGTATTTCAGATGCTAGTATTTTGACTCTTCTCATGTACTTATTCTACCAATAGCCTTTGTCAATGTTCATGATACTATTTTTTGTGTTTTTTCCCCACACACACATTGTATTTCAATATGAATTTACAGCTCCTGGTATATGTCACTGCCAAACAGCGATGCTAATACTATTAGTTGTGTTTTTCTATTTTTAGTGTGAGGTAGGTCTGGGATCTCCCCTCGCTGAGGTCAAGGGACAAGCGCTGTCTTCATTCACTCCAGGCACACAGCAGTAAATTCGTGCAATCTGACACAGGGTCAGGTTTATTAGAAAGGTTGCAGGGACAAAAGAAATATAACAGTAACAAAAGAAACACCTTGCCTGTCCGGCACTTACTATACATAGGATGTCCCTCACTACCAGCTGGAGAGCTTCTCTCTGCCAACTTAACATAACATAACATAATATAATATGTCCAGCAACCTTTACTCACAGGTCTCTTCCACAGACAGGCTTTCTGTGTCCTCAGTCAGAGAGAGCTACCTGCCCTCCTGGCTTCCCTTTTATATCCACCCTCTAATTCACTTAATTAATCACCTAGCAGGTGGAAGTCTCAGGTGTTACTCCACATAGGAAAGGAATCTAGGAGAAACATACCTCCCTTCCACCACCAATCCTACATGACTGTCACATTAGCCACACAACATTCTGAATTGAGAAGCACATGAATACCCTCGGCACTATTGTGAGTGCAACTGATACTATATATCTATTTTTGTTTTTGTAAACACTCTACACTATTATTGTTGTTTTTTCCCTTATCTTACATAAGCGCCCCTGAATGAAATCAAATTTCTTAATTTTCATACACCACTAAAATTGAGTACATTAGGTCTTTTTCCAATCACTTTTTAGATTTAATTGAACCAGCCAAATGGCAAGTGATTTAAGTAGAAGAATGTGGCTGATTCAGTTTAACGATGATAAATATAAAATAATTCAGTCAGGGTGTAAAAATCCCAAGGCAGAATATAGCACTGCGGTCACTGTTCTGTCAATGACAACGGAAGAAAAGGATCTGGTAAAAAATGGTTTCTGAAGACTTAAAGATAAGCAGGCAAATGCAATAAGGCATCAGAAAAAAGCAAACATGGTGCTGGGTTGTATAGCTAGAGGCATTAGTAGCAGAAAGACAGAGATGGTTCTGCCAATTTACAGATCTCTAGTCTTGCCTTACTTTGAGTATTATGTACAGTTCTGGAGCCTCCATCTCTAGAGAATTCTAGAGAATTCAGAAATTATAAATTTGGCTACAGGATACAAATCACAAAAGACTAGGGAAGTTCAATATGTAGAATTTGGAGGAAAGAAGAGAGCTGAGATGCAATAGAAACCTTTACATTTTGGGTTAAATAAAGAGATTTAACAAAGTACAAGAGGAAATAAATGTTAGAACAAGAGGTTCTTATCTAAAACTAGAGGGTCTGAGGTTTAGAGTTTATGTAAGGATTTTTTTGTTTACTGAGAGGTTGGTAGATAAGTTAAACAGCCTCCC
The DNA here is from genome assembly GCF_027358695.1 of Spea bombifrons. Classification (NCBI taxonomy): domain Eukaryota; kingdom Metazoa; phylum Chordata; class Amphibia; order Anura; family Pelobatidae; genus Spea; species Spea bombifrons. The sequence continues at coordinate 32,657,632 of NC_071087.1, read as the reverse complement.
AGCAGAAGTGGTAGTGGAAGAGGTTAATACAATGAAGGAATTTGAATATTCATGGGATAGACATAAAGCTACTCAGTTGAATATCAGTTTAGACTACGTACTGGAGTTAAACTGGAGGGAAACAACATACCAAGTACCACTGCAGAAAGCAGCTACAACACATCATCGGAACCAGATCAACCCATCCCCATCCAAGCAGCCCTCTCCTATTGTCTCACTTCCCCCTTAACCACCGGCTAGATTGTAAGCTCGCAAGAGCAGGGCCCTCTTCTCCTTTGCACCACTTTGTTATTGTATGTGTTTTGTATGTGAAATTGACTGTAATAGCGCTGTGGAATCTGCCAACGCTTTATAAATAAATGTAATGTAATGTATAAACTGATTAAGATCTGAAGGTTTACATCAGAAAAATGTCTACATGGGCTGAATGGTTCTTATCTGCTGCAAATTCTACATTTCTAAGTTTAAAACTCAAACACAGGAACAAGGTTTTAAGTTTGTTAGTTCCCCTGGTTTGAAAAGTGCTACTTTTAACAGAAGATGGGCAAATAGAAGTGATGATATTCTAATGGAGCGGATATCTTGAAAACAACATATTTATCTCCTGTTTGATATAAATATTTATTAGGTGTTAATAAAGAGGTTACACTCACCCTGTCAACTTTAATTTATTTCAAAAGTTATTCTTTATAAGAATTTCTGTTTAAGGAACATCAATATTATTTTAACATTATTAATGCTCATTTATGTTCATTTAGTATGCAAGATAAAAGTAAAGCTTCAGTGCAGTCTTGTTGAAGTAACATAAAGATAGAAAGAAAGCAGATAAAGTCCTTACAATTAAGAGGCAATTCTGAAGTGAGATGGACATACAAGTGAAAAGACACTGATAAAGTGGATATTTCTAGGATGAGCCAAAGTTCAGGTAACATAGACATTCTGAATGGGTTAATTTTTCAAAAAAAAGAAAAAAAAATCAAAATTGAGGACAATACTTGACTGCATGTTTTCAGGTTAATATTTCATCTTCCTAAATCCTTAGCTCATTTTGAGCATCCATCTTGGCTAGATTTGCAGGATTAGTTCTCATAATTAATTTATCATGTCAAATTGATGAAAGCTGATATTTTCCAGAAGCTTAGGGTGAGAGCAGTAGAAAGGATAAAACGCAAACTTAGAGAAAGTTTGCAAAGGACAGCTTAAAATGAGAAAGAAAGCACAACAGGCCAGTAAGCTTCATGATTAAATTCCATAAAACCATAAAAATAGTGAAGCAAACATTGGCTGAAGGTCAAATAGACAGTCGCATGCATTCTTCTCACCTCCATACGTCATTGAAAACACAAATAAAACAACTCAAAAAATAGATATTACCTATGCTAATTAATAAGAAGGGTTTAGGGTAGTATTAGAAAACATGTCCTGTGTAGTAAAATCACTGTTGTATGGATAGCGTTTCTCCTTCTACTATAATAGTAAGGCCAGATTAAGGTGCTTGGGGCCCTGGAAAGTTTAAAGGGACTTTCTTTTCTTGGACCCAAATATTTTTCCACAAAAATAAATTTTTCTACAAAAATTAATGTCAAATAAAAAAAATTCCTCTCATCACTTCATGATGCCACACCCTGTTCATATTAATATAGTATTAATAGTATAATATTATGTAGGATATAACATATTACCACATGGTACAGGGGTGGAGAAAATAGACTCTTAAGCTGCTCTAAACTGACATTGAATTGCTATCAGCCATTGCACTTCAAGACACCACTTTGCTGCAAATCTCTCCTCAGCAGTTTACAAGCTCCTGCTCAGTCCATGAAACATGAAGGAAAAGGAACGAGGACAGTGAAGCAAAGGAAGAAGAATGAAGCTCATGGCCCCCTACCACTTTAGTGCCCTGGAGCAATAAAAATACACTTGTTACGCTAAAAACTAAATCCTAAAATAAAAATGCAGGCAAACAGTAAACCAGAATACAATAAAAAATACATTAAAAATAAAAACAATAAAAATATGAACCATCTCTGGAAAAGCCAACTCATTTTTTTCTCTAAAAGAATACATAATGTTACAAACAATCAACATGCAATTATTCAGGGGAAACCAAAAGAAGCGAATAAAAGATACAAGATATATAAACCTTGGTGGCACAAGCTGTAATAGCAACTCAGTTCATGAAATATCACCTGTGATCTTAATTTCAGAAGTAAAAAGTCTGAATTTTTAATAAAGCAAATATTTTTCTCATTTTTAACATAACAATAGAAAGATAATTTGAAGATCCATATTGTTGTGATGCAGATACAATTTGCAAGATGGAAACATATCTGCAAGATAGAAACATATAAAAACATATTATGTATATTTAAAGTATATATATGTGGGTGAGGTGACTCATGCCCATCATTCTATTGTTAACGTAACACCATGAGACTGTTTTTGATGTGACCTAACAGAAGCCATTTGTTAAAACATCTAACCATTACTTATGCTTTATTAATAAATAAACTACATGTGATTATTAAGCCCTTTGTGTCAGGACTGTATTTTTTGTACCCTTTGTGACAATGGTTTTTTAAAAATATTTCTGGGATGTTTGTGTATAGCTGTGTTGTTTTTCTTCTCATTTACTGTACCCATCACAAATTATATATTGTTTTTTTCAGGGCAATGCCTTCGTTAGATAATATTATTCTGACCCATAACATATGGTGTAAAATTTAAAAAAGTATTTTGCAAGATATAGGGCAATAAGTAAAATTATTTTGTTTTTTTCACATTTAAAAAAAAAAATAGTTATAGTAAAATTGTAACACTGAGATATGTCATAAATTCCTCAATTTTGCCCCCCCACCCATGTACATACTTATATTAGTGAATGTTTACCAAAAGTGGTAAAGTTCTAGGTTACCTTTTTTCACACAGATTGAGCGGTTACAGGGTCACAATGAAGGAAGAATGGAGTTTGAGGGAGGGAGGATTGAAGAAGACCATGTAGTTGTGAAATGGAAATACAAAATGATGAACTAATGGACAGCAGAGTATGTAGTGATCAGATATTGTACTGAAGCTTAACTATGCAGTATGTAATTATGAACGTTTTTACCTCTGCTACATCTACTACGGATATATTAGTGCTTATAACAGTGCCCAAACAGTGGAAGGCTCAGGAGAAGGCATCTTCTGTGACCTCACTAGTAACATGGTAGTTTGCAGCATGTGCGAGCAGGTGTTCAGCTAGGATTTTGACAGGTAATCTGATATAAAGTGAGAAAGTTTGTGTCTGATATAAAATGTTGGTTTCAGAGGAGGTCTAGTGCATTTTGGTCCATGGAGCAAGAACTGCAGACTGCCAGCTTCCAAGACAAAACTGGCATTCAACTAGCTTGTTTAACTTTTTATGTGTCGACTGACTTAGATCACCATGTCTTACTATTTTTAAACCCTCACAATATTGAAAACTAAATGTAACTCTGGGTATTAGGAATATGGCTACTAAGGCACACGTGTTATTTTTCCATACTTTGTGTCAGGCATGTCTACATTCATTTTAAAAAAGTTATATTTCTTGCCAACCTCAAAGGTCTGCATCATGAGTCTGTTGCTCAGAAGAGCTGACGTTTTGGAGATGCTCTGACCCAGTTTTCTAACCATCACTTTTTGGCCCTTGTGAAAATTGCTCAGATCCTTACGCTTGCCCATTTTTACTGCATCTAACACATCAACTTTGATAACAAGATTATCCGTGTTATTCACTTTTCTTTTCATAATGTTATGGCTATATGTGTGGATGAGTGATGGCAATGTATTATGTGAAGACGGAATTCCTGCTTTATTATTAAAGTTGTATAGTTGATGACAATATCTACCTGTTTGAGATGTCTATAGCAAACAAAAAACAAAAAAAAGTTTCTTGTTAACTGCAATTATAGTTGTTACTTAACTATTTTCTGTGTCTGAAAAAGCAATTCTTTGATTCCAGAGAAAACTGTAGATTCGGTTGATTTTTATTTGGTAAAAATTGAATGTCCTTTGGACTTTGTGGTCTATTCACTAAGCTACGAGTCACTTCATGGCCCATTATTTTCATGATAGCAAGACATCTTATGAAGGCTTAAAGTGTAGCTCTGGTAGCTACTGAGAAATGTAGCAAAAACTGAAACAGCATATCTAATAGATTTCCTCTTGTGCTGATATCTCCCTTATCCTCCCCATCCACACAACATCTGTCTGAAACAATCAATATTACTACAAATACATACTTCCAAAACTGAAAAACCCTGTCAGGCTTACCTTCCCAAGATATCTGTGATTTTACTGATCCAGACAAAGGCAACATAAAAAATATTTTAATTACATGCCAGTATTCCTTTATTACTCATAATTAACAGCTTAATAATAAAGATGCAAATGAGTTGGAATAATCATGGAGGTCATGAGAAAAGTTTAGGTAACTGATATATTGCTTATTTTAATCTATGTACATCAATATGTAGAAACATAAAATTTGAGGGCAGCTAGTATCCATCCAGTCTGTCCATCCAGTCTGTCCATTTTCAACATTTAGTATTAAAAAAATTATAAAGCACTAGGAAAAATAGAAAAATAAAGTACACATTTCATAGATTTTCCAAAACATCAATAAGCTAATTAAATTAAAAAAATCAAGTGTCTTGTTTTCAGAAATACCTCATTTGTGTAGAATTTCTGTGCCCTCTGAACCGGAAGAAGACAGAAGAACTGAAGAAGAGGAGGAAAAGGAGCTGACTGCTGTAAGGAGAAAAGAGGAAAGGTAGGAAAGAATTCAGTTTCAGTGAGAGTGACAGTGAGAGTGACAGTGAGAGTGGACTGGTATGTGTGGATTGGTATGTGTGGATTGGTAAATGTGTGAGAGTGATGGGTGTTATGCTGTACCATTTCCAATGTCTTTCATTATATAATTATGATCTAATGTACATCATAACTCCCATCACTCTATACTGTTCCATACAGTGGCAGAGCTGGGAGACAGAGGCCTTGCACCCCCACCGCAGGACTCCTGAAAGGTAAGTGAACTTCAAAGGGGGAGAGGGTAGATAGTTAGGAGGGGTTAGATAGGGAGAAGGGAGTGAGACGGGGGATAGGGGGTAGATATGGAGAAGGGAGTGAGAAGGGGTAGATAGGGCAGAAGGGAGTGAGAAGGGATAGATAGGGCAGAAGGGAGTGAGAAGGGGTAGATAGGGCAGAAGGGAGTGAGAAGGGGTAGATAGGGCAGAAGGGGTAGATAGGGCAGAAAGGAGTGAGAAGGGGTAGATGGGGCAGAAGGGGGTGAGAAGGGGGTAGATAGGGTAGAAGGGAGTGAGAAGGGGGAAAGGTAGATAGTGAGAAAGAGGGTAGTAAGTATATTGGAATAAATAAACAGTGAGAATGAGTGAGAGAATAAATGAATGTGTGGATGCATTCTGAGAATTAGGGAAATAATGAGTTTGTGAGAATGCATTGAGCCTTGGGGACAAAGATGGCACAGGCCGGGCTGTTTGGGGACAAAGTTGACTCATGGTAGGCTGTTTGGGGACAAAGATGTCAGGTCCTATGTGTGTAATCTGGGTGCTGGTCAGGTTCTATGTGGGCAGTGTGGACACCAGGGCTGGCTTTGGGTTGTGCAACCTTTCATCTATGCCTGTAGTTTTATCTCTTGCTATGTTTCCATACATTATTATTGTATACCTGCAAATACGGGATTTGTATGTCTGATTCTATGCCTCCTGTGCAACCTATCATCTATGCCTGTAGTTTTATCTCTACCTCTATTGCTGAGTTTTTATATGATTTCCAGTTGATCTATACCTGCAATGCTATGTTTCCATACATTATTATTGTATACTTGCAAATACGGGATTTGAATGTCTGATTCTGATGCCTGATGTCTGATGCCTCCAATGCTGAGTTCACATGTGAACAACAATAATAATAACAATATTAATATATATATATGATTGCTGACAGCAATCACACTCCTATCATGCCCAGGCAACCAGTACATGCTAGAACCTGGACATAATAGGAGTGTGATTGCTGTTAACAATTATATATATATATATATATATATATATATATATATATATTAATATTGTTATTTAATTTTTGTCCTATTTTGGTGTGTTACTTACTTTAAATAAAAGTGTTAGATTTTTTTTTTTTATGGTGGGGGGGGTCATATTCGGTTTCAGTCCAGAATTCGTTTCGGTGCATCCCTACTACTAAGCCAGACAATGAAATGGTAGGCCTACACCACATCAATGTTTGGCTTAGTATATAGTGATAGGAGTTATGCTGCACTATTGTCAATGTCTGGCTCAGTGTATAGTGATAGGGATTACGCTGTACCACCATCAATGTGTGCCTCAGTATATAGTGATAGGTGTTATGCTGTACCACCGTCATTGTCTGCCTCAGTATATAGTGGTAGGTGTTATGCTGTACAACCGTCAATGTCTGCCTCAGTATATAGTGATCGGTGTTATGCTGTACGACCATCAATTTCTGCCTCAGTATATAGTGATAAGTGTTATGTTGTACCATCGTCAATGTTTGCCTCAGTATATAATGATAACAGTAATGCTGTACCACCTTCAGTGTCTGCACCAGTATATAACGAAAGAAGCTATGCAGTTTTAAAGTGTGTGTGTATGGGGGGGTGCCAAATACAGGATCCGCCCCAGGTGCCAAATACTCTAGGTACGCCCCTGGTGCAGTGTTCACAAAAATGGCACAATGAAAAATGGGATTGGTATTTTATTATTTCCAGTCCAGCCCTATGTATAATAGCAAACTGCAAATTTTATGCACATTTTAAATTCATTTTTTTTGGAAAGCATAGCTAACAAGTGACCTAACTGACTCTCGTGTCATATATTTCTAATGAAGATACTATATTTTAAACCACATTCATATAAATAAAGATTGTACCTACAAAATTAGGGGATATCTTTTAACTGTAGTGATTTACTATTGATTAAGATGGCACCATGTGTAATTATTCGAACACGTATAACTTAAGACTATCAGATACATAAATTTAAAAAAGAAATCATCTATAATTGTTCATGCTTTCAGAAAAAAGTAAGCCTTCATTCCAAGATTTTAATGGACTTGGTAATGGAACATTGACCACAATGTATCATCAATCTTTTTTAAGACAGAAGGTCATTGTTTAATTAATATTTCCAAGAATTCTATCTACATCATATTTTTCTTTATTGTCTTTTTTGAATGTGAAGTGATTATGTTAAAAAAAAGATATATTGGATAATTGTAATCAATGTAATGTTTCCCTGTTTGCCGCTTGCTAAATAAATTATTGTTTGCAGTTATTTATAAAAAGTGATTGTGATGCAAAGATTGACAAGTGGTATAAGCTAAAAAAAGCTATGGAAACCCAAGGAATAATCCAATCAACAGGAATATTAAACTGGTTGCTATAGTAATAAGCATTGGAATTACCTAACATAAATATGTGAAGTATTTGTGTATTTTTCAAAGTTTTGCAGTCTGCATTTATAAGCATTTGTGAAAAAATGGGTTGTTCTGAAGATTCCATTAAATTCAAGTGTGGTACTCTGATACGAATGCAACCTTTGCAATAGCTCAGTTTGTGAAATCTGCTAGATATTCCACGGTCAACCGTAAGTGGCATTATTGGAAAGTGGAAGAGTTTAGAGACAGCAGCAATGCAGCCATGAAGCATAAGAGCGTGTAAAGTGCTGAGGCACATGGGGCATAAAAGTCACCAACGGTCTGCTGATTCCATAGCTGAAGAGTTCCAAACTTCTACTAGCATTAATATCACCACAAAAATTGTGCAGCAGGAGCTTCATGGAATGGGTTTCCATGGCCGAGCAGCTGCATGCAAGTCTCACATTATCAAGTAAAATGCCAAGCGTCGGTTGAGTGGTGTAAAGTACAACTGCTCTGGACTCTGGAGAATGTTATTTGCCTGACTGTATTGTAGCAACAGTAAAGTCTGGTAAATAATTGTATGGGGCTGTTTTTCAGGGGTTGAGCTAAGCACCTAACTTCCAGTGAAAGGAAATCTTGATTCCCAAGCATCCCAAGACATTTTTGGACAATGATATGCTTCCAACCTTGTGGCAATAGTTTGGGGAAAGTCTTTTTCTGTTCCAGCACGACTGTGCCCCAGTCCATAGAGCAAAGTCCATAAGGTCCTAATTGGATGAGTTTGGTGTGGAAGAACTTGACTGGCCTGCACATAGCCCTGACCTAAACCTTGATCTTCTGATATTGTCCTGATGTGGGCTAATGAGCTTATTATGCAGATGCTTACATGGTTTAATCGGCACTGACTGAAACAATCAGTCTTTCAAATGGTTTAATTGCATACATATAAAATAAAACCATATTCATGTAATATTTTCGTATATGTGTATCTTATGTTCCTTGACTCTTTCATTTTAATTAACATGATTCTTGGATAACGTATATGCTGCATGAGAATAGCATACCTTTGTGGTGACATTTTACTGAGGTGTACATGCATATTTATGAATTCAAATAGCCTAAGGTGCAGAAAATAATGCAAAAAAGAACTTGCCATTCACTTTTATCAAAAACTCATTTGGATTTCATCAAAGGGATAATCAGCAAGGCCATTATTAGCCAATCTGTTGTGTTTATCAATGTTCATACGAAAGAATATATCACCTTAGAGAACATGCTGAGAGTAAAAAAATCCTTAAAAAGCTGCTATATAAAATCATTCCTGGAAAGCTGTTGTCGTGAATTGTATTTTCCATATTAGCTGTTATTGTAGTATAATGGACCTCTAAGTTAATTAAATATTTGAATACAATATTAGTATCAAGCGAGATCTCTCAGAGGAAAGCAGTTACATTTCATATTATTCTCAATGCAAATCGTTAGTAGGATGCCAATGAGGTCTTTGCTGGCGGACATAAGGGAGACGTGATACCAGAAGTATAAATCTAAATAACTTAAATTGGAATATTTGAAGGCAAGTAACAGTATATATTGTTTTTTTATTATTACATTTGTTAAGATGTAACAGTCCCTTTTCACTTGAGTTGGCATGTGCTCCAGATACCTGTTGAAAGTATTTATATTTCTATTGTAAAATATATACAATATGGCAGGGAGTGTGAACACACATACAGTATACAACCCAGGTGCATCTTTTTAGAGGGAATGCCTTACTATGGGACCAATGTCCTTCATTGATGCATCTTTTTCTTGGGAGCTCACAAAGTTTACTTGGTATGTGATTACCACTGTGTTATACAGCCCTGAAAGTCACAACATTGCTTATATAAAAAGTGGAAATGCATTAATTCAATAAATAGCATTACAGCTATTTATTGAATAAACGGGTAGTAAGGAATAGGTCAACAACACACCTAGTTATCAGATGACAAACAAATAGAATCAAGATGCAATAAGCAGATTAGAAAATGGAGTCGGCATTTTATTAGAAGCAAAGTAGGAACAATTTTGAGGAACTCGACACCTAAGTGCCTGCTGTGGCCACTTGTAAATGTTATATACTGTTATGTACTGCTTTGAAGGACGCAACTGTGCCCTGGCTCATGATGCACCAACCAAGTACATTAAAATATACCACAGAAACAAATACATAGATCAGGAGGATAACAATAAGATCAGTGGTAAGTGGTAATGTAACATCATTATATGACATAAAAGAAAATACAAGGACAAAACCATAAAACAAATAACTGTTGTAGCTTCGATTTTCGGGGCTAGGCTTAACTCCCCATTAACCCCAATAACGACACCACACACCATTGAATATGGATAAGAAAAGGCCACAGCCAATTTTATTTATTAGAGTCATTGTCACACCAAAACCTGAAACAATAAACATAGTTGCGTTAACAAGGACAATGACTCAAAACACAAACATGTAAATATATACAATAAACACAATGAACACCCCAAGCTTGCCAAGTAATCCAGGTACCATCCAAATTCAAATACCACTTAAGGAAGGGACGTACCCAGATGCCCCCACCCTGACCTGAGGTTCCCAGCACTGACAGCCAAGAACCTCCCACCAGATGTTACCAACCATTCACTTACCACCACATTAACCCCCTGGATACCCGGCAAGCTGCCGCCCCACAGACTGTGACAAATCGACACAAACCAACAAACACAAAATAAAGGGAGGGAGGGAAAATGTCACACGCAACCAGGTAAGCTAACCACAAGAATGGTTCCTGAGCCCGGGAAAGCAGCCACTTATATAATCTTCCCCCAACTCCACCCCCAAAATTCCTGCCAAAAAGCCTACCCCTCCTCCACACAACAGTCAGGGCCCACTATAGCCCATGCTGGCCCCCCGTGGGCATCAGGAGGCTGAGAAGAAAAAAGCTGTACATGTCAAAGGCTAGGGCTGACAGTGACAGTTTGTACATGGCAGATGGTCACACAACCATTTTACATGTTATGAATGCATTTGCAACCACTATAAAACCTCAGATTATTTTAAACAAATGTCTATTCCATTAATGTTTTATTTAGTGGCAAAATTTCAGATTCTGTATCAAAACTCTTCCTTAAAAAAAAAAAAAAAGTTTGCAAGTCTATTGTGATAAGTTAAAAATAAAAACACAGCTATTTGTTATCAGGATGACAGGATTTCCAAAGCTGTTTTCAGGGCTTGAATTCTTGTAAAATGAAGTGTCTTATACGAGTGATTTGTGTGCATTAAAGTTGTCCTGATCCTCTTTTTGAATCGCTAAGATTTTTTTTTGCTGTATAATAAATCTCTAATTTTAGTAACTTCATTTTGTTTGCACTCTTTTAAGCCAGTTTTATTGTAGTTTGTCGTAGTCAGGAACAGTGGGTTACTAACAGAAATGGACTTGATTGCTGTATATTTCAAATTAAAAAATAATATTTCAACATTTCAGAGTTTCAAAAGAGGTTGGTCCTCAGGTCTGTCTGGGTTGTGTTTATGGGTGTGGTTTTACAGATGGCACAGGAGATAAAGAAAGACAGGGGGAGAGAAAAGAAATAATGGGGAAAGGAGAGAAGGGAGAACGGTTTCCAAAACTCCCCTCCCCTGCACAATATACCGTTACAAGACCTAGATCTTCCCTTTACACATTCGAGACCTAAAACTCACCTATTTATTCTGGAACTGCCCAGGTGACATTTACCAAGTCATCTGGTTACCCTGCTATAAGACCATGTAAAACGCTTAAGTATCTGTTGAAGAGGCGTATAATATATAAATACAACATAATGCATCTTTGCTTTTGGAACTTGCAGCCCAGCAGTAAGTTGTATTCATTCAATTCATATATTGGACATATATCAACCTTGATCCAGCAGACAACATAGACATACCTTGAGATCTTGGAGCTTCTTAGGGACACTTCCCACAAAGGCCCTCATTTCTTGCTTCACATTTTAGAGGTAGCAGGACAAGAGCCAAACTACATAGCTACGTGAAAGGAGTTCCACCAAGCAGGATGGTTGTAACAAGGTGACACTGATCACTCAGGAAGATCAAACGCTGTAGTACTAAGGCAACTCTTATTAGCGCTCATTGAATACTTGATGTCTGTATATTATGTATAACATTATCATCAAAATATATCATTAATATATAAAATATGTTGATTTCATAAATACAATCGTTTTTTTGACCTGCCTAAAGGTGAATTACAAAGAATGGGTAATGAATGGGTAATGAATGGGTAAAATCATCATTTTTACGTACAAAATAGTTAAGATTTGGTTGGTTAGAGCATTAGTATTGTGCTAGAATTAAATAAAAAAACAGCTGATTTTACTATTTCTTTAACAACATAAATCTCTATAATACAAAAAAACTGCTCTGACATACCAGAAATGAATATATTTTTCCAATCTAGATTGATGATTTTGGTTGATGAAAACAGGATTATTGTTTGTCAAATATTTCATATTGCATTCCGGGTGCATATTGTATTTCTTTGTAACTCCACTGCTATCTGAAGGTTTCCATATAAACAAAAGCTTCTTATTACTTGTAAAATCTCATATTAAAGGAAACTAGAACAATCAGATAAGCTTGTAATCAGGCAACAAAAGTATTTTTCCTTCTATGCCTCAAAGTCATGTTTACAGAACATGTTTTATTAGTTGTTTATTTTTTTACCTTAAAAAGAAATAGAAAGTGTGCGGAATTATTCTACTCAATTTGTTTATGTAAAGTTGGTTGCGGGTTTTGAGAGCAGTTTAGAGGTGAGGTAGCTATATTATACTGTTGTATTTTGAAATTTTTAAAAACATGTAATGCTATTTTAAATCTTGAAGGGCAGCCAGAGAAAGCTGATCCTTTGGGGGCTTGGTGAGTGCTGGTATGACTCAGGTAGTGTCTTTCTTTTAACAATTATATCTAGGCCCAGGGTGGGCCTTCCAACATACCCCATCATCTTCAGTGGCTGATCCAATCTATCTAGTGTGCAGAAGCCTGATCTATACATACAATTACACACTGCAAAAAGTGTAAATGATGGTTAAAAAACTGGATACAACGGTAGGTTGTAAGCCAGTGGTTTATCATTCACTCACACTATAGTGCCAGGGCCAATTTTTCACTACTAGTCTGATTATGAATATAATGCATATGTTTACACTGATACTGTATAGACAATAAAGCCACCAATCATGAAGATAAAAATAAATAAAATTTAAGGAGCAGAAGTCAAGTAATGCTACCTACTTTTACTGAATTGGACAAAGCAAAGCCCGCCACACCCCGAGAACAAAGAACACTTTTCATAACATACATGCTGCTTTGTCAGTTTATGTATTGATTGACCTAGTAAATAATATACCTCAACCCTGGCTGGGCTATGTCTTTTTTGCTCAAGTAGCATCCTGGCAGGCATATCCAGCCACTAGCAGCATGTTGCTTGAGCAGCAGATCTGGTGAATGTGTGGAGCTATCGGCCAGTGGCCCACAGCATTTTCCTAGTGTGGCATATGGGCAGGCATGGCCTCAACCAACTACAGTCAACAATGATTGGCAAACAGAAATTCTGAACTAAGGTTAAAGAAATATATATATCATATAATTATAAGTACAAAAGGGCAATATAGTTTATGAACTATTTAGCACCAATTATTTAAAAGTGAAAGGGCCTTCTTTGTCTGGAAATAGCTTGCCAGTGCCATATTTTCCCCAAACAGTTTATCTGTGCAATATGTGCCTGAACAGCTTGTCTATGCCATCTATGCCTTAAATTGTTGGTCTGTGCCATCTTTGTCCCAAACAGCTTGTATATGTCATCTTTGCCCCAAACAGTAGTTCTGGGACATCTTTGCCCCAAGCAGCTGTTCTGGGACATCTTTGCCCCAAACAGCTTGTCTATGTCATATTTTCCCCAAACTGTTTGTCTGTGCCATTTTTGCTCCAAAATGTTAATCTATGCCCCAAACAGTTGGTCTGTGCTACCTTTGCCCCAAACAGCTTTTATGTGTCATTTTTGCCCCAAACAGCTTATTTGTGCTTCCAAACAGCTTATCTGTGCCATCTTTGCCCTAAACAGCTTGCCAGTGCCCCAAACAGCTCATCAGGGCCATCTTTGTCCTCAAAATGCTTGTGTGCCATATTTGTTCCCAAACAGCTTGTTTGTGCCATCTTTGCCCAAAACAGCTTGTATGTGCCATTAGTGTCCTCAAACAGCTTGTCTGTGCTCCCAAACAGCTTGTCTGTGCCATCTGTGTGCCCAAAAAGCTTGCATGTGTCATCTGTGTCCAAACAGCTTGTATGTGCAATCGTTATCCCCAAACAGCTTGTCTGTGCTATATCTGTCTTCAAACAGCTTTTCTGTGCCCCCAAACAGCTTAAAGGTGCAAAATGTTCCCCCAAACAGCTTGTTTGTCTTATCTTTTGTCCCCAGTCAGTGCCCCCAAACAGCTTGTATGTGCCATATGTTCTCCCTAAACAACCAGTATGTACCACCTTGCACCAAACAGCTTGCCTGTATCATCTTTGTCCCTAAACAGCTTATTAGTGCTCCCAGCTTGCCCATATCTTCCTTGTCCCAAGATAGCTTGTCTGTCCAATCTTTGTTAGTGCCCCCAAACAACTTGTCTGTGCCACGCTTTTCCTCAAACAGCTTTTTAGGGCCCCCTAACAGATTTCCTGTGCCATCTTTGCCTTCGAATAGCTTGTCAATCCCAGCTTGTCTGGTGGCATCTTTGCCACAAAACTGCTTGTCAGTACCCTCAAACAGCCTGTCTGTGCCATATCTGCTCAAATCCTGGTGGTGTAGGGAGTCATCTGGGGAGAGGTGCTCAACATTTCTGATGACGACCTTGCTCTCACATACTCATTCATGCTCTCTCACACTATCATTCACACTCTTTCAATGTCTTCCTACCTTCTCTGCCATCTGCTTCTGTGTTTCTGTCTCCTTTCCCCCAGCTCTGCTTCTTCTTTTGTCTCTTCTTGTTGTTCTTTCTTCGCCTGCTTTTCCCCTTGTCTTCTATTTTCTTCTGCTTTTTCATGAACCTGGCCTCCTACTACACCTCCCCAAAACGGCAGAGCTTCTGGGAACACCCTCTCCCCTGATTGTCCTTGTGGCTCGGCCCACCGAGAGGCAAGACTAATTCAGATAGATTTGCTAAGAAAGAGAGGTGCAGAAAAGCTTTCTCTTTCTCAACAAATCTATCCTGAAAGAACATGCTTCGGGACAGAAAATTCCCACCCCTTTAAAAGTGCCTGGGTACCACAAACCCACTGGAACCCATGTAGGGACCGGCTCTGAGTGAACTAGGAATACATTTATTGTGGCTATGATGTGTAACTTTGTCATTTAATTTGTTTGGAAACTTGAGTATGCAATTGTATCTGGTTATTGCAAGTTTGTTTAAATTGCCTGCAGCCAAGATTTCTGCTTCATCAGTTCACATTTGTTGGAAGTGTGCTACAATTGTCACAACTCTGCCTAAATTAGTTTATATCCCTTATATATAGAGTGCTGACTGTTGTACACAGTAAAATTGCATGTACAATACGTACAGTTTATTTTAAGATTCTTAGACATTGGGTGCATTCAATACATGTGTACAAAATTACATGAGGCTGTATCTAAAGTTTTCCTGCAACTTTAGTCTTATATATTGCATGCCTGTATATGGTTTATATTTTCATATTGCTTATATTTTATTATATCTTAATTATCCTTTTGTTTTCAAAACAGTGGTACTATGTCAATCTTTAAAATTAACATAGGATATGGTTCCTTATTGGTATTGGTTCCTACATACTCCATTAAGATAATGTATTAGTATACAGCGAGGGAATTGTGGTCATATATTGCTTAGCCTACCACTATGTCAAAGTACCCTAAGTACCCTAAGTAGCTACAGTATTCACAGTTAGTCTCTCAAACACAAACACTTGTTTACCTTGAACCTTGCAGGCAGCTTGAACCTGATGTTGCACTCCTACCATGGGGTAATGTAACATGACCCCTCTGAGCCCCATCACTCCAGAGAACCCCCCCCCAGGGCAGCCAGCCTTTCTTGGTATGTATGCTGTAAGAAACCAAGTAAGTTCTTTCATAATGAAATGGGGATTTTTAAGCTGGGCAAGGGACACTAACATATCCTACCAATGAGTAGCTGCAAGTCAGAATGTAAAATTACACCATTGCTGCTTTACAGTTATTTAAACTTCAATTTATTTAGTCCTCAAGTAATTTCCACCTCTTAGGGTGCAATTACTTGCATTTTTCTAACTAAAGCAGTAATAAAATCCATTCGCTTCATTTTTCACAGTTAAATGCAGTGAATACCTATGAGAGGTATCCACAAGAGAAGAAACTTTCATTGCAACATCATGTATAAAAGATAATTCATTTTTTTTCATAGTCTCTTAAACATAATATAAATGAATACATAAACGTGAAATAGAGCAAAAGAGGCTGTTCCAAAAAATAGTACAAATAATCATACACTGATAGGTGGAAAACAAATATCCAAGGCAAATTACAATAAAAAGTGAAAAAGAGACATTCTTAAAAAAAAATACACAAGCCAAGCCAATATTAATTATGATATGAATATTTTTGAAACATCTCTTTTTGTTGCTTGTTGCTTTCAAAGGGTTGTAAAAGAAGTTGTAGGGTTGGGATTACAAAATGCTTAGACAAACGTAAACAAAATCTTTGCATTAGTAAATTTGTTGGACAATTTAGTAGTGTAGTAAACACATTGCAATCCCTGTCCATTAGAAGATGCCTTCACATCACAGCACTGGGGAGAGAGATGAAGGAGTTCATTACCTCCAATACTACTACACAATCGAAGGAAGTTTCCTTTGACCTTATAATGTATACCAACTCATTCACAAAAAGGAAAGAAACTATGCATTTTCAATAAATATCAACCACTTTTGAAGCACCTACCTCATCATCCCTCTTCTAACTGTCTCCAGGGACTTTTTCTTTAAGTAATCTGGAGACTGCGTTGACCATACATTTAATTTATTTTTATCATGGATCATAGTGGATATATTGGATCTGTAGATTAAAGTGATTTTATGCGTACAATGTTTCCAATATATCTCTCATACATAGATGAAATAATAATTTTGATCACCCAGTATTAAATCAAAGCAGGATTTTTTTAATATAATTTCGTGCTGACTATTACAGTTTTCCAAGTAAAATGATCAGGCAGTAGAATGTGATGATTAAACATTAGTGCTTACAAATTTATGATGCTTTTGTGTAAAGGGTCTTAAACAGGCCAAGACATGCAACTATACATTTTCAAAGGTAAGGCACTTTAACTTCTTAATATTATAGCTAGAATATCCATTTAAAAAAATAAATATGATAAATCCAATAGAGATCATTTAGGAAAGAACATAATGGTAGGTAACGGGGCATACTGTATATTGTAGCTCTTGTTATGATTTCTTTGATTAGATGTACAACTTCTGCTTTATACAGCAGATATGTGTAGTAAAATAAATTGGGTCTTAAATTAAAAGTTTTATACTTTCCCAGCCAAATTACAAACGTTTCAATCAGATATAATTTGACACTTGAATTTTTTATACAAATAATAATAAAAACTTTAACGATGACTACTTTGCTCTAATTGCTGTTCACAATTTAAATATTACTTATCATCTTCCCTAAATAAAGACTTTATGTACAAAATACTGCTGATATATTGCACAGTCTCCATTAGATAATTCCCTACTATCTTTATGCCTTTAGCTGCTAATATAAATTAAACTATTGTTGAACATATTGTGGCATAAGTCCTAGTCCAGGGGGCAGCTTTCCCCCTTCTATAAAACCATGGAGCACATCATCCTATTGTGCAATCAGCCCCCCCCCTGGTGCTCCTCTACTGAATGGGATGGTTACAAGGTATATCTTTTATGTCTTAAAATGTCCATAAACTCCCTTAAAAAGCACTTGGCACTTTAAAATCATGGAACGCTGACAGGCACTGCAGGGGAAGGAGAAAAGAGACTCCAATGTAAACTTCTTCTAACATCTTCTAATAATTCTTACTGCAATAGTTAAGCAAATAAAACATCTAACATTCTGCCATATCTTTTTTTTCGGAAAGCATCATAGAGATTGTCTTTCAACCCAAATAAGGCACCCTGAACCTCTGAGTTACCTCTACAATCTTCGATATCATTAATTTACTGAACCCAGGAGCGTCTCCATGATGTCTTATATAGCAACCCAGAAGCATCTTTATTTGATAAAATGGGCATGAATTAAATACTAATTTAATACTTAAATTAATTGTGTCTACATCTGCGAAATAAGGACAAATAAATCTTGCTCTATTCATCTACAAGGAAACATTATTTATCTGCAAAATATAAGTAAATAAATAACTATTGGTGTACAAAAATAACGAGATAAGCATTAATTTTAAGCAAATGCTAGGATGAAATATCTCTTCATTTTACATATTTCTGCTTTTTAATTTTGCAAGGTGACCCACTCATGTTAATATTCATAAAATTATTCATATTTCATATTTTTACTCCAGACATGTTGTGTTCCATCTAAGTATTTATGCTGCTATTAAAGTGTACAATTAATGTTGAATTGCTTTTATTAACATAAGTTGTTGAATAGACCGTATGGTAATTCAAAATGCAGACAAGAGAAATGAAAAGTGTAAAGATGTGTGATAAAACCACATGGAGTAGTCTCGCCTGGTGGGTCATTTGGTCTGGGACCGGCCCTTGTAACATTGGTGAACTTTGGGCTGTGGGGAGAATAGTGTCAGTACCGACATATTTCACTTCACATTTCCCAACAACTCTCTTCTGTGATGATGCTACAACTCATGGCATGTCCCAGTCATTCAGCATGGTCATGGGATGCCCTTGGATTATGCTAATGAAGTTTCTTTTACCAACATATGCTTTTACTGTTTATTAGGTGTGATAAATGTCCAATTTTGATTTTATTTCAGGTTGTTGGGATCCCTGTGAACATAGTTTACCTACCTGACTGATTTAAAGTTTGCAGATGAAAAAAAGTAAATAACTTACAAAATAATGCTAACTAATATGTTATAACTGTTATTAAATATGTTATTTGTATTTGGTAGGCTAATAAAAGTCAGCATTGACTGTTGATGAAATGGCAGGTTTGGGTACAGTATGGTGCATTAGGATCTTATCTGTGCCTAGATTGGTGAATGTATGTTCAAATGAGTGGCTTGGTTGGCTCTATGCAATAAAGTTAAAAATGACCTGTTTCTACTGATCCCCATAAAACAACATGGAGAGAGTCAATGCTCCTCTCAATGGATGTTCTTCCCCATAGAACAACATGAAACACCAAGTAGACACCCCTCTTATTGGTCACCATCAGCTCAGTGATTCCTATTCATTGCATTCTGTGTATGTTCTTGTTGGCTATTATTTTATAGTAATGCTGAAATTGGATTATCATGTGTTTATTGATGTCAAATATTTTTGACTGGAAAATATGTATATTTGTACTCGCACCAACACAAAATTGACTTAGAGCCATCTTGTTCTTTTAAAATCGATTTTTAAGAAATGTGAATTTCACAGGTTGTTACATTGCTAGACCACTGAAACTGATCAATAACTGAGAGTGAATTATCTTCTAGAGCTACACTATGTGGTCAAGGCTGAACACTAGATATTTTATAATAATGTTATTAAAATTATTTCTTAGACCACAGCGTCTCTTGGAGGTAAATAATAGAAATACTTTTGTGGAAATATGCTATAAAGTTCCTAATTATTTGAGTAAAATCCATAATTCTGATTGGAGGATATAAAAGTGGGATGAAGCAATGTTTTTAAAAATGTTTAGACAAAAGGTGAGGTAATTAAGTTACTTAATTACTTTGGTTACTTAATAATCTTCTTACTGTCTTTTCTACACTAATTGGAACTTTATGGCAATTGCCTAATTTTAAGAAAATAATGGGGCGTTGTCAGCCAGAGGAACATCTTACTCACTGGTTATCTGATTTTGGATCAAGCATGTAGAAGGGAGTTGCTAGATCCTGCTTAGTTTACAGTCTAATAACCATTTTGGACTTTAACTCCCTTACTACAAACATTGCTCTTGGATGTTGAACAATAATGTTAAAATGTGGGTCTTAAGTAGATAGGCCAATCCAGGGAGGCCATTGGGTTCAGGTTCATGTGACATTCACAAATAATTTATGACTTGTTGGCTATCCCATTGTGCTCCTAAGTTGGAATGGGGGCCATCAGACAGATTTTGCCTGAGGGACTAATTGGTTAAGAAAAAATGTCGGTGCGCTAAGCTAGTCACAGGCTCAAATAATACAAATGTGTAATACAAGGCCTACCAAACACGTGTAAGCATGCTGCAAGAAACAGTGTATTGGCTGTACAATGTATACAAGAAACAAAAACTGTCTGCGCTTCTTACCCTAATAAAGTTGGCAACAAATATATAAACATAATATAAATGAGAGGTTTATAAATATAAACCTCTCATTTATATTATGTTTATATATTTGTTGCCAACTTTATTAGGGTAAGAAGCGCAGACAGTTTTTGTTTCTTGTACTAATTGGTTAAGGACAGGTCTCTTTTCAGGAAGCTAGACCACTCGCTTCAAGGGTGTATTACATTTGATAACAAAGAGTGGTCAAAAAAATTGCTCCACCCTTGCCCCTCATCAAATTTCTGTTGAGATGGGAGGAAGAAGATAAAGTTAAAATCTTAAAATTACATCTTTCGAAACTCACAGAGCCCCACCCTCTATCTCCTATCCTGTGGGATAATATGAAATAATTCTAAAAATAAATAAATAGAAATGCCTTACCTACCTCTAAGTCTCTCAAGTGTTAGAGGGAAATCAAAGTCACACTTGCTGGTTAGTGAATTGATCTTATTATTGTGCAGGGGGAAAAATCAATGAGCAAAGAAAGAACTTGCTTGATATAGTTTATTTTAGAAAATAACCATTGATTTTATTTACCATTGTTTTTTTTAGGCTGATAAGCAATCTGAATTTTTTAAGAACTAGTATCCCCCAAAGACATGACATTGTATCTTAAACATTGTATTTTCTATTCATTTGTTTTTGAAGTTGATTCAGTTTACTATTTAGTTAAGATACACGGTACAATACATTTACACATATTTACTTTTCTCACTTCAGTATTTACATAGCTTTTTAAAACAAAATAATTAAGTAAATGTTGACTGCATTTTGATAGATACATTATATATATTTTTTGTGCAATTCTACTGAGCTTCTTTGTTTATCAATTTTTCAGTCCAAGCAATATCCTTCTGCCACTGAAATGGAAAAAATAAGTTAAAGCATGGTTTCATTTGAAGCTGTGTGCATTACAGCTGCTCTGGGAACCATTGTATGTTTCTTCCTGAGATTTTGTAAAATAAAGACAAGTCCTATAAACCACCTTTTCGTAAGCTTAATGGATCTTTAGCATACAGAAATAAGGCAGAGAAGTTTCATGGACATCAGGAAATTGTGCTGCTGTGAATTGCAAAGAAAAGTACGTGAGTGAGGCATGGAAACATGGAATGTCAGAAAGATGAGCACCCAATGAGCAAATGAGCTTCAATAACTCTAATTATCTGGTTTGAGGATAATAATGAAATAAGTTACTGCAATGTGTTTCTGTATAAGATTTGCTGGGGCATATGTATAGAAAAATCATTCAAATGCTGAGTAATAAAACAGTGCACTTCCCATATTAACCAATAAAATGTTCCTATAAAACAATACATATGTTTTTAGGGTACATTAAATCACTAAATACAATAAAATAGGGAAGTCACATTTACGATCCATCTGTTTTCTGCAATATATATATATATATATATATATATATATATATATATATATACAATATCTCACAAAAGTGAGTACACCCCTCACATTTTTGTAAATATTTTATTATATCTTTTCATGTGACAACACTGAAGAAATGACACTCTGCTACAATTTAAAGTAGTGCGAGTACAGCCTGTATAACAGTGTAAATTTGCTGTTCCCTTAAAAATAACTCCACACACAGCCATTAATGTGTAAACCTTGGCAACAAAAGTGAGTACATCCCTAAGTGGAAATGTCTAAATTAGGCCCAATTAGCCATTTTCCCTCCCCGCAGTCATGTGACTCGTTAGTGTTACATGGTCTCAGATGTGAATGGGGAGCAGGTGTGTTCAATTTGGTGTTATCGCTCTCACACTCTCCTCATACTGGTCACTGGAAGTTCAACATGGCACCTCATGGCAAAGAACTCTATGAGGATCTAAAAAAAAGAATTGTTGCTCTGCATAAAGATGGCCTAGGCTATAAGAAGATTACCAAGACCCTGAAACTGAGCTGCAGCACGGTGGGCAAGACCATACAGCGGTTTTACAGGACAAGTTCCACTGAGAACAGGCCTCGCCATGGTCGACCAAAGAAGTTGAGTGCACGTGCTCAGCGTCATATCCAGAGGTTGTCTTTGGAAAATATACGTATGAGTGCTACAGAGGTTGAAGGGGTGGGGGGTCAGCGTGTCAATGCTCAGACCATACGCCGCACACTGCATAAAATTGGTCTGCATGGCTGTCGTCCCAGAAGGCAGCCTCTTCTAAAGATGATGCACAAGAAAGCCCGCAAACAGTTTGCTGAAGACAAGCAGACTAAGGACATGGATTACTGGAAACATGTCCTATGGTCTGATGAGACCAAGATAAACGTATTTGGTTCAGAAGGTGTCAAGCGTGTGTAAAAGTAACCAGGTGAGGAGTACAAAGACAAGTGTGTCTTGCCTACAGCAAAGCATGGTGGTGGGAGTGTCATGATCTGGGCCTGCATGAGTGCTGCCGGCACTGGGGAGCTACAGTTCATTGAGGGAACGGTGAATGCCAACATGTACTGTGACATACTGAAGCAGAGCTTGATCCCTTCCCTTCGGAGACTGGGCCACAGGGCAGTACTCCAACATGATAACGACCCCAAACACACCTCCAAGACGACCACTGCCTTGCTAAAGAAGCTGAGGGTAAAGGTGATGGACTGGCCAAATATGTTTCCAGACCTAAACCATATTGAGCATCTGTGGGGCATCCTCAAACGGAAGGTGGGGGAGCGCAAGGTCTCTAACATCCACCAGCTCCATGATGTCATCATAGAGGAGTGGAAGAGGACTCCAGTGGCAACCTGTGAAGCTCGGGTGAACTCCATGCCCAAAAGGGTTAAGGCAGTGCTGGAAAATAATGATGGCCTCACAAAATATTGACACTTTGGGCCAAATGTAGACATTTCCACTAAGGGTGTACTCACGTTTGTTGCCAAGGTTTAGACATTAATGGCTGTGTGTTGAGTTATTTTTAAGGGAACAGCAAATTAACAATGTTATACAGGCTGTGCACTCACTACTTTACATTGTAGCAGAGTGTAATTTCTTCAGTGTTGTCACATGAAAAGATATAATAAAAAAAAAATGTGAGGGGTGTACTCACTTTTGTGAGATACTGTATGTAGGGAGAACATCAGTACTAACAGTCATGTGGAAACCATGTTCCAATGCAAAATAGTCACTGCACATGTGTAACCAATTACATGCCAACATATTTTCATATTGAACAGGACTCGACAAGCAGAATATAATTTCTGGTCAAGACTACCCTATGTATATCAGAACAATTGACAAAAATATAACGTAAAGTTACATTATGTTACACATAACATTATTTATACCACATAACACAGAGGTGGGAAGAGTAGGCATCTAACTGGCCTATATTTTCTACCAGCCTTTGCACATCACTACATTTCATTATTATCTAGGGTCTGCTGTCCTCTGACATACCTGCTGGAGTGTCTGGCAGTAATTCAGAACTCACAGGCTATACGTTACAAGAAGAGTGGAGCAGCTCAGGCTACTACATTTCAATAAGTTCTATTACAGGATGGAGACTCAGGGCCCCCTACCTCTGCAGGGCCCTGGAGCAAGGCTAGCACAAGAAAGCTCTGGTGTCAAATTCAGAGAATTATACTAACATATGTCTTAATTCCACCATTCTAAGTGTTAATAAAACCAAGATATGTTTTTAAAATGTAATATTAATCTGAATACACTAAAATTGGTATATTTTTTTCTCTGTAATATATTCCCTTTTAACAAACACTCTATTTCCCTCTGTCTTGTAGAGGGATGATCTCAATTGTCAATAATTTCTTTTCTCAGTCCTATGCATTTTGAATATGATAAAATTTATCAAAGCATGCATCAGGACTTACGATGGCTATTGCACTGCAGTTGACTCATTTAGAAAAGTTATTTCCTCACTAAAAAACATAATGCTTACTATGCAAGAGCTTTGTAAAATGCTGAGATAAATCTTCAGTGGGAATTTTACTGCAACAGTAAACCCCTGCACAGCTTTATGCGTAATTGAAATGATAAGGAATCAGGAACTGGGAGGATAAGCTCAACTGACTTGTGTTAGAAAACATTCTGCTTCATTAAGTTTTAATTGCTTAAAATAACACTAAAATATTGATTTGCCCAGCAAAAGCACAGTTGTTTAGCGTATCTGAAAATGTAAGTGGTAAAAAATTGACCTTAACAATAAAATAAACATATTGGCTCTAAATGTATAACTATTAATGAATTTGGTTTATGTTTTATATGGTTATCTATTAGAAGGCAATAAAAATAGATGAACACTCCAGGGGGAACACTAGGTACTAAATTCCTAAGCATGTATGGTCCCTTTCATAGATACATATGGTATATTTTTTCTCTGTATTTTTTTCCGACTATACAACAACATATTTTATTCTATTTAATTTCAAGATTAGTATTATTGATATTATTATTGTCATTGTCATTATTGTCATCCAGTATTGTCAAAGGATGCCTGTGACGGAACCCTCCATCACTGGGGCCAGTGGAGAGGCCTGACAGCCAGCCTCCTCCCTACCGACTATGGGCCCTGGCTTTGTAAAGACTTGTGTGTCTACCCCCAGCAGTATATCATCTCATCACTTGCTGAGGGGATTATCTCTGGCAGACTGTCAGGATCTGCAACCAGGGAGTGACCATCATTGTTTCAGTTTAATGTTGTATAAATCAGTCCCCCCCCCAGTTCCACCACTACAGACATTTACCCCGGCCAATCCCTGGAACTGATTTCGGACAGTAATATATAGTGGAGGTTGGGACCCCTATTGTACTGTTAATCCCTTTAATTGTTGTCTCTGGGAGGTAGATTAAGGGGGCGGTTTGTATCCCAATATCTTGATTTATGTTAAAGTGTGTTTTGCTGGATATCTCCAGCCATGTGTGTCTAAAATAAAGTAGTCTTCGTTTTGGTTATACCCTACGCTGAGTCTCGGCTAGTGACTGGGAAACCGGGGAAAGAGTGTGTTGTCCCAGGCTAAGGGAGCACAAGTCAGCAGAGGTAGTTGGTTGGACTATCCAGCTCCATGACATTGGTGGCAAGCGGCGGGATTGCTTCCTAGTCGGAGGGACACTTCCTTTTCACTGGGATCTATCTCCAAGAAAGGGAATGAAAGTCAGCTATGCAGAGCTGATCCAGAGGAATTGTACCCGCCTGAAGCTCTGGAGGAAGGTTCTCCACTTGGAAATTAAGTACAAGGGGATTAGCCTCCCAGCCTTCGAGGAAAGGTTCTGGCTCCAGCTGAAGTTGCTAATACTGTTCCTGGGAAAGCAGCCCAAAGAGGAATGGGTGGTTGAGCTGGAGGTGCTGGTCCAGACAGAGCTGAGGTTGGACAATGAATATCGGGCTCTGCGGTTGTAGGCAGCACAGCTGTGCCCCGGGGCTGGAGGATAAAGGTCCCACAGAGGGCTATAGCTTCGGTGGCCTGGGATTATTATTGGAAAGTATGGAAAAGGATCCTGACTTCAGTAGTGCATTGGAGTGTTGGGGAAGACCTCCAGGAGCGAAGGGCGGAGGATATCCCATACGTCCCTGAGCTGTAGGCTGACTTGGATTATTTGGTCAGACAAGAATGGGAACTGGAACAGGCATATCAAGAGCTGTTTGAGCGTGTTTAACCGTATACCCCTGTGACCATGGATTTAGTGGATTTTACTGAGTGGTCACCTGAGGATGTTGACCCAGGAGGGGTGGATAGGACTGCTGTCTCCACCCCTGAGTCACAGGTATACTGGACAGCTAACCCAGATCCGATAGCAGAACTATGTAACCGTACACAACAACCGGATCCAGATTGTGGATTTAATTGATTTTACATCTGAGGATGTTGGTCCAGAAGGGCTTGCAATTGGCTTCCCTTCCTAGCGAAAGGAAGAAAGTTTTCTGGGTGTAGTGGATGGGACTGCGGTCTCCACTAGCACCCACCCAGCAGAAGAGCTGCCAATGGGGCAGAGTGCCGCAGTCCTCTGCCTGCTGCCTTCCCTGTTTCCTGAGCCTGACCACAGTAAGGTCCAATCAGGCAGCCCCGGAGATTGTGGTAGTGGATGGGACTTCGGTCATCACACCTGGGTCCCTGGAAGGTTGGCAGTTGGTCCAGATCCCCACTCTCCAGATCCCCACCCCAGCCAAAATACTGGCAACAGGCGAGAGGCAGGATGGCCCCTCTCTACCAGCACTGGGGGTCCCCGCAAACTCAATAGAAGATCTTTCTCCAGGTCAGAACGCAGCTGGCCTCTGCCCTCCCTCACCAGTGGTCCCTCCACCAAAGGATGGTACAAAACCAGCACTGAAGGACATGTATCTCATACAGGTGGATGAGACTGTGGTCACCACCTGTGTTCTCCAGAAATGCTGGACAGCTGGCTCAGATCCCCAACCCTGGATTGAAGGGGGTCACCTGCTTGTCATCTCCCCACCTGCTGAGAAGACTCCAGAGAGAAGGTGCAGTTGACAATTCTCTACTACCATGAACTAATAGTTCTAAGAGTAAAAACATATTTGTGTTGTCTGGTGTCATGCCACTGCATTAGTAAACATGGGCTTGGCACAGAATGGGTTAAGGGAGCCATGCCTGTATGGCTTAGTTTATTAACATTTGTTCACACATTTCCCTTTGCAGTCAGAGTCCAATATAAAGCTAGATTACATATGCTGGGTATTGTCACAAGAAGATGTTACTTGTGGAAGGGTGAAGGGTCAGACATCCTGGCTGCATCTCCCTGGGGGGTGGGACAGAGCATCAATGGACATAGGGTAAAACTATTGAAAAAATAATATCTAAAATATTATGGTGGCATTACTTTGGCCCCATCATACATTACATTACTTTGGTGGCGGTGTGCTGGTTTCAGAGAGACCATGACTTATGTGAAAGTCTCCATTTGCCAACTGATAGAGGTATGGAGTTTGGTATGAAAATGATCACTAGGACCAGAGAATTATGATGATCCTGGTGTCATAATTATGCCAAGCTCAGCGGGTGTCATATTGAGTAGTATATGATCACAGGCAAAAGTTGAGCAGATATGACCTGCCTTTAGGACGTCATAATCTGCTGAAATTGTTTTGAAACATTATGCTTTTGTAGCATATTTGCTGAATTATAAGACAAGTTTTTCAGCACAAATAGAGGTGTGACTACAAGACTAAGATCCTTACATGCCCTCACCTAAAAGGTTATACGATCTAGCATCTACTTGCAAGCAATTCATGTAATATTACATAAACATGTTAATTTCTGAGTGTTAGCATACAAAGACATGCAACTTCAGTTAACTTGACTGACAACTTCTTAGCGAATAGACCCCAGAGTCTGATCCTCATGTAGTAACATATCATTTGGTCTTGGAAGAAATACCATTATGTTTTACATGTTATATAGTGAAGTGTAATTTGTTACTATCTGATGAATAAAAGGTGATAATAAAATAATAATAGTAACAATTGTGTATTCAAATTAAAATAACAAAGAACCCTAGCTGCGTTGAGTAAGTTAAGCTGTCACACACAAGTGGAAAAGACAGATGAGGAGGAAATGAATTGGTGATTGCCCATAAAGAAAGTGTTAAGAGATAAATGACAGCTCTGTGACAATGAAGGCCTCTCAAGAGAAGAAAGGTTTTGGAATGGATCCAATACTATTTCACTATCCGAGCATGCACACAGAGACAAAAAAGAGTTTGTTCAATGTGAGAAAAAGTTGTACAAAAGCCAGAAGCATAAATCAAAACAGACATTACAGAAAGGCCTACCACAGATTATACAGTAACCTAAGAATTTCAGCTCCTATTCGATGTGGAAGATTACACATTAAGCACATTGTTATGTAAAGAATATTAATTTATTGGTGACACTTACATAACAGCATAGTTAAGTTTTTTCTCTGTTACTCTACATGTAGGCTTTATTCTATGTATTAATACTTGCATTTTAAAGACATATTCAGGATATTCTATAGAATGTTCCTGATTCATTTCTTAATCTGTAGATGTTATAATACATTGCTGTGTTGCTATGCCGAGCACTAGAAGGCAAAGCTGGTTTTGCAATGTAAAAAAAAACCCTCACTTTAAAGAGGTATTTTGAGGACTGCAATTTTTGTAGTCATTACATAATTCTGGAACTCTGGTTTTAAATGATGTCAGACTGTGGCTGTGGCTTCCTGATACAGAAGATCCTCAGATGTTTGCAAATCCCTTACTGGCAATGAATGAGGAAGTCGGTGGTATCTGGCGAAGTTTTTTGTTTGTTGACAGAAAACAATTAGAGAACCTCATCATGTAAAAAGGAATGAAATAAGTGCCAGTGGTGGAAATATATTTTATTATCATCTTGTATACTGACTGAGCAACCCAAATAATGCTGTAGTGTTTCTATATTATAAAATCCAATATTTTATTACCAGTAGATATCCAGTAAAAGACTTGACAATGACATATTTTCCAGCATTTGAGCCACCCGTTGGCTTAAGAGTCAGGTCTGGTGGGTAGTGTGTTATCAAGACATTTTTATAACTTTATGATTGAAGGCATTTAGACCAAGATTTCAATGTATTTACACTGTTTCATTGTATATAAAGTGCTCTGAAATGAGGAACACTAGAGGAGAAAAGATGGTTAGAGGCATTTGGGTTTCAAAAAAGGCCTACTCATTCTAAAGAGGGACACTTGGGTGATATGCAATGTTGTTTAAAAAAATTATTAAAACCATACTAAAAATGTCATGAAAAAATACAGTGTAATGCTAATGCTGGACAAATATAAGAGTGAAAAAAACACCACTCACTTTGTCTCATATCGTTGGTCTCTGGGTAGACATTAAAAGCAAGTCAGGTCCCAACTTAGTCACACATAACACACTCCAGCATGTAATGCGTCTCCCACTTCCAGAGAGTTCCAGCTCTTCGATCCACAGAAAAATGGACACAGAAATAACAGCACTCCATTCCTCAAAAGTTTTGCCTACAAGGAAAAAAATGAATGATGTACCCTAAACATGAACAAACCACGACCATGACTTTATTTGTCCACATTTGGTGTAGGCTATCATCCAACTCATTGCACAAGATCCGAGATAATACAAATATGTGAAGTTTGGATAGTTTGGGGAAAAAGGTCTAGGGAGAAAAATAATTGCACAAAATAGGGTGGAAAGTAAAAATGATGTCATGATGTTCATGATGCGTCAGGATTTGTTGTAGACGTCAAAGCTTTCATGAGAATTACTGTGGGAACACATGAAAAAGCTTTTTTTTTTTTTTTTTAAAAAAAACATTTCACAACTTCAGTCTAGGGTAACTAGGGGATAAAATTCCAAAACTATAACAATACCAATCAGTAATCATTAGGGTTTTAATAAGGACTTAAAATGTAAATTTGCAACAACATATGTGAAAAACTGTAAAATGTACAACCCCTGCAAAAAAATTCATTTTCTAAAATTGCTGGTTAAAATTCCTTTACCTCTTCACATTCTCTATTTTCATCTCCTCTACTTCACTATAAATAAGATTTACAGACTTAGCAGAGGGCCGTAGGATTGCATAAGTGTTACATATTTTTTATTTAATACAAATATATGTTAAAAAATGAAGTCACAGTGTGTAGTATAGCTCATTAAAGTTATCTGCAAAATAAATGATATGCATGATTCTCACTCAAAAAAGCATGTTTGCTCCCATTGATTACTTTCAAATGACATCAAAAAGTACTTCTGTCATAACAGTCAACTCTTGCATTAAAATGTAGTGGCTTGGCATGATTGTAACACTTCTTTAGTTTAACATGTCCTTTGCTGATGACATTATGAAGATGCAGCTGAATGTATAACATATGCATTGAGATTCCTGCTAATCGTGGATTGGCATTATCAACACTGAAACACAAAATGAATAATAACTGAGACTCTTGGTCATTTGTAATGAATACATCTGAAAAACAGAGACTGGATTTTACCGTAAACTTTACATTCATATTTTCCATTGGCTGAACCTGGGATGTATAAATCTGTAAAATGAAGGGGGTAAACTGATACAGAAAACTAAATAAGTTCCTTATTTCCTTATTAAGGTAAATTCATGCAATCAAAAGTAGAGATGGACATGATGCCCATGGGGTGTAGTTTGTCCCTTCCCTCATTTCCCTGTGAGGGGTGTTTAGGTGGTTAAAATCTGTCACAGTTGGGGGCAGAAGCTTAGCAGTATCCAAGGGGTGAATGCTCTGGGGAGAGAATTTGGCAGCATTTCGGTGGGAGGTTCCTGGCTGTTAAATCTTTGAACCTTGGGTCTGGGGTTGAGGATCTGGGTATGTCCTCCCCTATGTTCATGGTGCCTGGATAGCCTGGTAAGCTAATGAGAGTTTTTCTGTGTTTGATGTTTATTCATGTTAATTGTAAACATGATATTTATGGGAGTTTTGGTAGTCAGTGTCCCATTAACGCACCTAGTTTTTGGTGTCGTGTCAATATTGGGTAGTTCATTTGGTTTGAGGGTCTGGCACGAGCATCAATGTTACATCAGTCATTTTGTTACCTGCTTTTGAGGGGTAAAACCCCGCCAACTGAATCATCGTTCTAGCTAAGGATGATAGGATTTGTAGGCCACAGAAGCTCATCAGTCTATTTTTTTATTCTGTCGTTTTTTATTTAGAGTGAGGAGCACCTGTGACTGATCCTGGTATGTTTGCGTGGATTAGGGTTTTTTTCTTCCTCATCATGCTAGCCTGCTGATGACATAATAGAAAAACTGGTAGCACGATGTCATTTTCACTTTTTTGTTTTATTTAGTAGATTACCATGGTAGCAAGCAGCCTTAGAATGTCAGTCCCATGGATGATTGCTGTCTAGTTACCGCTATGTTATTATAAGTTTTAACTTTTGTTAAAAAAACAGCAGCATTCAATTTAGAGGAAGCCTCCCGGTTCAACTGTGAAAATGAGGCTTTTTCCTTGAACAGAAGTCTAGATAAGTATGAGATACGTGGTTGGCATCAAGCATTCATTTTGACAACCACATATGCAGTTGGCACTGTGAGTTGAAGAATGTTAATATTTCACAAACATCACCCATCTTGTGAAACATTTGAGTCTCTGAATAAAATGGGAAATAGCTGAGGTTCTTATTAAATATCCTTTCTCTTTGTTTAGGGTTAAATGGTAATTCTTTGGGGGATGTGATCTTTAAGGAATTTTGGTTAGTAAAGCTGCTGATGTTACAAAAGGTGGAAGACAAATAAACAGTTTACATATGTTAGCACAATAAGTAACACGGATAAATGTGTGTTGGGCCTAATGGGCTTTCAAGTCTTATAGCATTATTATTATTTATTGTTTTATATAGCGCTATCATAGTCCATAGTGCTGTATAATGCACAGAACATAACAAGTAGTATATAACATAACAATTTGACTTAAACAGGTGAGGAGGGCCCTGCTCAAATGTGCGTAGAATTTAGAGAATTTATTTTCTTTGTCAGTGTTTGTCCATCACTCAAATGGTCAATATTGTTCACACTGAGCTTCTCAGAGATATACATATTCATAGAGATGTTTGAAATTGAAAAAGGTATGCTGTAAAAAAGTTACTTAAAAATCTAACTTTACAATTATGTTTTCCTATATTACTCAAAAAATCCAGTATACTATAGATTCTGCACAAATATATTAAATACATTAAATCATTAACCTTTTATTTTAAATATATTACAATAATGATGTATTATGTTTTCATTTTCTATTTCAAAACTGTCCAGTTGTGCTTACAAAAATTTTGTTATATAGTCTACATTTTCAGTTCGTTTATTTGAAGGTCTTCTAGGTTAGTGAGTAATGCATAATATGTTCTTTGAAATGGACTGGGTATCCTTGCTCTGAAAAATGATGTTAACTGGTCTCCTCCCTTGGGGAAATTGTTATTGGCTGAATATTCCACACAGGGTTTTGTGCATTCAGATGAGCACTGTGGCTAAAGCTTCGCAGAAATCAGTTCCACTCTCGTTCTAGCATGAAGGTCACGACCATCAATGAAGTATTTCTGTACTCATCGAGGAAACCATTTTTTATATCAATATACTCACATTCCGTGTTATTAATGTTATGGAAAATAAAACAAACATCAGAATCTTCTATAGTGTGACTAACTAAAATTGAAAAACACAAGTGTCACACTCAGCATGTAGAGATTAATCAACATTAAATGTAATTTTAACACTTTGCATGCCTGTAATGTAAACCTCACAATACATCACACATTTCCATAGGTACTTAAGTGGTCAAAAACATAAAAATAAAGCAGTGAAAATTAATTACACTTTCCATTGATTAAATGTCACTTACCTTCAATACTCATAACGGCTATGTATTAAATAGTAATATTTGCACACATGATAGTATCTATGGTGGAAAAGAGCCATTTAAGAATTAATTTGTCTTCTTGTTTATAATTGACATGACTGGGGCATAATCAAGATCGCTTCTGAAGCGAATCACATGTACGGGACTAGGAAATTTTAATAGGTATGCGGTCTTCAAGCGAAGACGCAGTACCCAAATGCCGGTCTAGAAGGGGTTAACATCAGATGCCAAAAACAAAGAAAGAATAGGGGAAGAAGAAGAAAAGGTTAGGTGTGCGATAACATGGACCACTGCTATGTTATCACAATGGAACAGAACCTACCGGTTCCCTAAGTGTTCTCCCAAAAGTTCTACTGCCACCACCAAAGGGAAAATTATGCTTTTGCCACTGTTCAGGCCGCGCAAAAGCACTCAACAAGGTATCCTCCAAACCCATGACCCCCTGCCGCATCTGTGAACAATTTCAGATCGGGGATGAACACGGCACCCCCCAACCATAACGCATGTTGTAGGATTTAAAAAACAATTCAGACACCGCCAAGTCAACTTTGTGACAATCTTTACAAAGTGATGCAAAGACTTAACCTTGCATGTTGCTAATGACAGGTGCCTACTGAAAATATGGCCCATCGGCATAATCCGACAATAGAGGAACTTTTATGGTCCATTTTACCACTGCCACATGACTGAGCATGTCCTGTATCTTGTCATCTGGCAGACAAAAGACCATTTTAACGCAATTTATCTCAATATACAGGAACTTAAGGAGGGTACAATGATGTCCGGAGTCTTGTCTGCAGGGTAGCCAATAGCACCACGCACCTCTCCGACCCTGGCAGATCAACAACACAAAATACCATCAGGATGCTTACTGGATGGAGCTCCAACTCAGCTACAAGGCAATTTCCTTATGGTCCCACCTCATCCTTGGGCATATTGCCATCTACTGACAAAATTGTTCCTCATGATGGAACCATCCCTGCCCACCGTAAACCCGATACACCTCCCCACCTTCTCACCTCTGGGTGCTTCTCACCTTTGACTCTTGAAAGAATAACAAAAGCTTGGAGTCAATTGGAGAATGTTCTACGTATCAAACGATACCTTACCCCTTGAGGCAAAACATTAGACGTTATAGCAGGGTCCCAAGGCCTTAGCGGCGAGGGACCTCTTTGCCCTGCCTCACTAAAACATTGCAGAACCCAATAAGAAAATGCCCAGGAGAGAAGGCACATCACATTTAAATGACCAATAGGCAAACCCAGGAACATTAACTGAAAATAAAAAAAGAAGAGACAGAAACTGGTGGCCATTCATTCCCTGACTGCTCCACACAAGCCTGGTCAGCCCCATGTCTTGATGTTGGATGTTGCTGCCTGGGCCCTGAACCCTCCAATGCTCCTTCCTCCCAAACCAAACAGGCTGAGGGCCTTTCTTCAGCATCTGGACTTCTGCTGGAAGCTCTGGGGTTAGGACAGTCACTGCTTAGCGATCCTCTTGCCATCTGTGGTGCTGCGTTGTGCCCTTGGTCCCATTCGAACTCCAGTGGGCCATCCATATCCGCCATGGGCTCCGTTGCTGTCACCATCCCTGCAACCCTCATTCTCCTCTTCTTAGTAGTCACCCAAGCTTTCCAGCCTGTCAGCTTTTCTCCAACATTGGTTTCATTTTGTAGTTAATGTAATTTATAAAGGATATTGGACCAGATTCATTGCCAGACATAAATGGATTACAAGCAATTCAATATCAATGTGTTTTCCACCTTTCTTCCTCTGGATTTCTCTGCTGCAAGGATCTGTTCTTGATCTCCTATTATTCTCTCTCTGGACACTTTAACCCTTGACAGCCTCAGCTTACACCATCTTTCACTGCTCATGATACTACAACTAAAGTAAAATATCCCTTAATTAAAAAATCTCAATGATGCTGCCTTGTTATTGCCTTAGATTCAGCTGATTCTTTCATTCCTTATGTTAAATCACTTGCAAATCAGGCCATTTACACAATATCTCTTAGAACTTTCTTACAAAAAAACCACCAACAGCTTTGCTAACACATTCATTATTTCCTATAAAATTGTTCAGACTAGAGCTTTTATAGGAAAAAAAAGGAATAAACAGTTGCTTGTGTATCTGGGGACAAATCCTGATGGTTTGTATCTAAATGTGTTTAAATAAAATTAATATTGCGCGTTCCAAACACTTTAAACATAGCTAATGAAGTAACTTCACTTTTACTTTTATTTAATAAGCACACTACAGTGGGTTAATAAGTTCGTTTTTTTTAACAGAAAACTCCACACCACCAACTCTATGTCTTGTTACATGACACCTATTTTTGGTTTCAAACCATGGATTGCCTTAACAATTGGCATATTGTACATATCATTCTACATTATAAATGAACACAATTTAGGGTTCCTTATATTGTGCATTTAGATTTCGATAAACTGTCCATATGGCATATAACCCACTTTTTTCTTTATGATATACAAAACTTTTTTCGTTAAAAGATTTAAAAGGGAAAAATCTTTAAAGCCAAAATCATGTAATACAATATGAAATGTCTTAGAGGTGTTTTACACAAAATAGAAATGCATTTTACCATTTTTCTGCAAGTGTTGCTTCTGTAAATTGATATCTTATCCATAAGCTTCAGGTAGCAGAACTAATATATGAAACAGCTGTACATTTTGTATCTTCTATTCCAACTTAGCATTGCAGTCGCCCAAACAAGTATAACATATGATTAGACATTTGCTTGCATTTAGGAGTGATTAGTCACACATTTGAACACAAAGCAGGCAATAACTTGGTGTTTGTTTAACAAAATGTATCAAAACAGAGCATCTCATATGAAACAAGGTAGTGTGGTGTATTATATTAGAGCAAACACCTGTCAAATGAGAGAAGAATAATTGCATAATACTAGCTGACACATAATGTATACAATCAACAGCCAAAGCAAAATAAAATTACCAGATAGTTTCAGATAGTTTCAGGTTTACATTCTGAAATTAACTTCTACCCTAATGGTAAGTTTAGCTGCATTCAGCTAAGAAAGAAAGTATTTGGCAATCAGCATCTATGTAAAAGATAGATAGTAAGATATAGCTCTTAAATTGGTCCAGAGAGCAGTATCTAAACAATTCAATATATGAGAAAGGCTTTAGATAGTGAGCCACAATCTTCAGACTAGAGAAGCACAGTAAGGTGGCAGAGCCAGCCATAGAAGAGCATGAGCCAAGCTGAAGTTGACCCAAACTGGTTCATGAAACTGACTCAACCTCCAGATGAATGGCCAGCACACTCGCACTCCTTCCTTCCTGACACGGTATAGATGAGTGTAAACCTTAACAGCTTATTTTCCTTGTAATAGATCCTATGATGTAGTCACTAAAATAGTGTTCTGAAGGGGGATCCTCAAAGACATACAAATACAGCAAGATCAGTCAGGTGAATGAAAGATCAGTGAATGAGCCGGACGTTCAAAGAAACTGTACCGAATAGTAAAGAATTGCAATAATGAAAAGAGAACAGATTAGACATAAGTTAAAGGGATGAACTGTATAAAATATAAGCCAAAAATATCAGAGCAACAAGGTGAGTATCAAACAGGGCTGCTTTTATTTACAGGGCAAAATGGAAAACATATATAGAAAGTCAAATTAACATATTTATAAAAAAAAAACTGCTCTGACTGCTTATGTCTACTGTTCTTGAGTTGCTGACTGTTTTTGATTGGTTCAGGCAGCTTTTCTAAGCATTGCAGAGGAAAGGGATAGAACCTCAGGACAAGAGCTTGACTCTACTTGCTTCCGATACTGCCATAGATTTTAACTCACTTACGGTAACTAAATAATACATTCAATTTAGAGGTACCGTATCCAACACAACATTAAAACAAGGCACGAAGCAGGAAAAATGAAGGTATATATACTTTATTGTACAATTCACACTACAGGACCTCGAAATAATAGGTAAAACAAAAATGAAGGTGATGCTATTTTATAGTTGATGTATAATTGGTTTTTCAAGGTTCACCATTAAAATGTGTTTTTGAACCAATATTACTGTGGTTCTTGCTAAATAATAAATTAGGTATGTGATGTATAGCCCACAAAGGGAATTATGTCTTACCAAGCATTCAATTTATGGCTCCGTTGTATGAGTATATAACCTGATGCAGTGCTTATAATTGCGTGTGCTTATAATTTTGTGTGCTAAAATGAAAGAGGATGGATACAGAAGCATAAAAATCATTGTTAGAAATAATGTGATGTTTTCCTGCCAATTCAATTACATTTTTAATGTGTAAAGTAGTCACTATTACATTGCTAAATGAAAATGTCATAACTCATTGTCTGAAAGCTAGCATTAACATTAACACGAAAGAACAGATATCTGTGCCAGAACATTACATTTCCTGCTTATGCAGGTTTAATGACTAGTGCATGCCAATATGTAATATCACTAATAGCCTATGTTTAGTAACATGACGCAGTGTGTGCCAATATGTTTTTCGTTATGCTACTTGTACAATTTCCCATAATTGTCAACATCTGTAAATTCATTAAAATACTATTATTATTTGACGCTATGTTTTTCCTAATAAACATTAAGGTTAAAATACACTTATCTAAGCTTGTATTGCAAGTATTATGCCTGTTACAGTTCACTAAGCTGCGGGTTGCAGGGCCATCCATTGCATAGGGCGAAATGGAGAGGTCACTCTGGACCCTGTGCTAAGGAGGGCCCTGCGCTACAACCTGTCCTGTTCCCAGCTTTATGTACAGGGGCACATCCTGCAGTAGTAGTGTGACAGCTGGCACAGAGAGAGTGTGTGTGTATATATATTTGTGTATATATTTGTGTATATAAGTGTATGGTGTTGGAATGAATGAGTCTGTGTTAGCATATGGCATTAGCATGTGTGTGAGTGTATGGGTTTACAGTGTGAGCATTAGGAAAATAATTATTTTTTTATACATTTATTTTTCTGTAAATACTAGAATCATGCTATTTTTATATTCTAGTGTTCATTCCCTGCACTATACCAACAGTAAAATGCTCTTTGTCAAATTTCTGAAGCCCGAGGTAATGTGCTTTATAATTATCATAGATGAAAGTGTGGGTCGGACTTTTGCAAGGCCACAATGAACAACTTGGTTCAAATCTTCTTTCTTTTTGCTTCGGCCAAAGGGTCAGCATAAGGGCAGGGTACTCTTGGTCTTCCCCCCCAAAAGGGAACTACGGAAGTCTTCAAAACTAAATGGTCAACGTTTCATCTCCTCAAACAAAACAAGACTACAGTGAACAGGCTTCACTGTGGTGTTCCCAGTGCGGAGCAGTTACCATTTTCTACCGGAGGTTTTTAACCATGTTTATTGCATGTGAAGTGTTGTAAGTTATTTTTTACAAGTTTGTTCATAGTTGCGTAAATTTTAACTGCCTGTCACACATAGATAGATAAATTATCCTAATAGTTTAATTATATGGCGACCCTATAGACCCTGATAAGCAGGGCTTCAGAACAAGACTCTGGGTCAAACCCAGAGAGTTCCCAGGTATGGTAATATGTTTTTTTGTAGTTCATAGCACATCTAGTAACTATATGTTACAATCTTCAGATGAGGAAAAGGATTCTAATCGTATGCCTATAATAAAATGTATCCCACTAGCACAAACCCACTGTATGAACCATGTCTGAACAAGAGATTGGCCACAAGTTCTGTGTATGTATCAGACAGGGAAAGCTACGCTCGATAATAATTTGCTCACTAAAACTAGTATATGTGAGGGAAAGGTTGATTGCCATGTGATTTACAGCATGTGACAGACCAAATATCAGACCACTCATTTGGTATTTCCTGCTGTATTCTAAATTACCATAATGAAAGCTGCCAGAAGCCCAGTCAGAATTTGTTTTACACGACATTAATGTTGTATTCAATCCGTCCTATCATGTAGACCATAAAAAGATTAATTTTAGGAAATTAATACAATTTTAATTGTAATTTCATTTGAATGTCTTCCAAAAGAAATTACTGAGAAATGTTCCTTTCATACTTAATTACCTGCCTTTAACACAGAGGTTAAAAAAGAAGCTGAGCTACCATTTTTTTCTTAGCAGAGATACATGTGTGGAAGTGAATACATTATAAAGCTATTAAAGTTAATTTCTTTTAATGTGCGTTATCTTTTCAGTGTGATGACAGAACTATCTTTAAAACATTCATATTTAAAATTGTAAAATATTTTTTCTATCATATTTATTAAGATATTTGCAAACTTGTATATACACTACCGTTCAACAAGTTTTGTCACTTAGCTGTTTTAAAGGAAAGCAAAGACATTTCTAGCTCATTTTTCATTAACATAGGGTTTAATGATCAACTAACCTTTTAAACTTAAAATTGGATTAGCTAACACAATGCGTTATTGATTAAGGGCCTCTGTACGCCTATCAAAATATTCCATTAAAAAAAAACATTAAAATTATCTACGCTGTATTTCTGATCCATTCGATGTTATTTTAATGGACAAACTTTTCTCTTCTACAAAAAAACGAGGACATTTCTAAGTGACTATAAACTTTTGAAAAATAGTATACAGAAAGAACATATAAAACCATCCAGTTTATACTTTCCTAAAAATAAAAGAATATTGTTTTAAAAAAAATAATAACTTTTGATATTTAGATTACGAGATTCACCAAAGTAACAACATATTCATTGTTGGACTATATCTATCTATCTATCTATCTATCTATCTATCTATCTATCTATCTATCTATCTATCTATCTATCTATCTATCTATCTATCTATTTATCTATCTATACATACATATATACACAAAACATAGTATTTGAGTAGTAGTAATTTTACTTTTTCATTTTAAAGAAAATGCACTAATTAAGCAATTGACATTCCTGAAGAAATGCAATGTAAAACAATGTAGTTCACAGCAATTTAGATATTGATAAATAGCTTCTGTCTCATCTCTGGGCAGTCTGGGACACTTACCAAGTAAGGAACTAATGTAAATAAATCAATGATGAGTTCTAAAGTAAACAATTAGTATACATTAATCAGCCCTTTCAATGACATTGGCACTGACCTGTTTGGCATCTTAAAGATACTTATAAAGGTAGTTAAACACATTAATTGAATTAAGCCAATATATGTTGTCTGACTAGATTTTGGATGAAAACTGTGAACCTAAGGTTTTACAGCTGACTTATTTTTGTTCTAGGTGCAAAAACTACTGATTACAGCTTGTATACCGAAATCTGGAATCTATCTATTATCTATGTCCACTGACAAATTTTAATGTCGTTGCTTTTAAAATACAAGCATAGACACATATATCTTATCTTGTATTTTCAATGCCGTGGCGAAGTCCACAGTCTGGCAACAGACGGAGGGGCCATCCTGGACCTCCTCGTCAACAGAACCGGAGCTCCTGGACAGCAGCAGCCACTCCTCGAGGACTTCTGACTGCCTTGGCCTCGCAGACGGCCTGGAACTCCCAGACCTCAGATTCCTACTATTCATAGGCCCGCTGGAAGGACTACCCTCGTACTGCCGACTTCAACTACCACCAGCCACCTTCAAACAAAGTTGCTCTGGAGGTTCTGCCACGGCTGGATCTTGCTCCTTCAGCCTTTTGCATTAAGCATTAAGTCCCTGCTCCTTCCTGTTATTTCATCTTGTCTTTGTTTGGTAGACTAGATTTGAGAGCTCTTTTAATGTGCCTCATGATTTAAGCCATTCCCTTTCTTTATTGTGGCCCTTTACTTTACCTGACATGCTGCCTAAACACTCAACATGTGGCCTCCTTTTCCATTCCTCAAAGAATGTGCAATATCCCCTATGAACTTGCACTACTTCCTACTCTACATAAACTGGATATTAAAATAATTTGATACTTTGTTTCAATATTTCTATGAGTATGTGCATATAGTATTTTTTTTTAACCTATTAACCAAATGTATAAAGAAATTTATTTTGTATTAGCTTTGCATTGTTGCCATGTTTTTTTTTAAAAAAAAATATATTAAATTCCATAGCCTGTAGAAAAGAATATAAGAGTAAAAAGCAGCTCTATTTTGTGTTTTTTTAATAAAGAGTGAAATGCATGGTTTGATTTTTTTACAAATATGGTTTTTATTAAAAGTATGTTTAGTGTTGGGGTACAGAATAAAAAAAGAAGAAAGAGGAAAAAATATAAACATACCAGGATGAGCAAAAGTAACAAATACATACGCATCGCATGCTATATACAGATAAGTTCTTTGTAGGCATAAAAAATCATACACATTTAAACTGACAAAAGTATTGGGACACCTGACCATTACACTAATAGAGAATTTTATGACATCACATTCTAAATACATAGACATTACCACTTCTACTCCTATGGGAACACTTTCCACAAGAGCTTGGATTGTTTCTGGGGGAATTTCAGCCCATTCATCAATCAGAGCATTTGTGAGGTCAGGCACTGATGTTGGACGAGGTGTTCAATGGGGTTGAGGTCAGGGCTCTGTGCGGGCCAGTCAAGTTCTTCTACACCAAACTCATCCAACCGTCTCTTTATGGACCATGCTTTGTACACAGTCATGATAGAATGGAAAAGGACCTTCCTCAAACTATTCCCACAAAGTTGGAAGCAGACAATTGTCTCAAATGTCTTTGTATGTTGTATCATTTACAGTGCCTTTTAGTGGAACTAAGGGGCCTAGCCCAAACCCCTGAAGAACAGCCTGAAGAAAGAATATTATCCTTCCTCCAGTTTGCATTGGGCACTATACATTCCATTAGGTAGAGTTGTCCTGGCATCTGCCAAACTCAGCTTTGTCCATCAGACCTCCAGATAGTGAAGCTTGATTGTAGGCACTTGTGTCACTCCTGACACAAGTGCTAGTGCTGATGGTGCTTCCAGAGGCAGTTTGTAACACTGTAGTGAGTCTGGCTACAGAGAACAGATCATTTTCATAACGCTATGCTCTTCAGCACTCGGCAGCCCTGCTCTGCGAGTGTGCGTAGTCTACCGCTTTATGCCCAACGAAACAGCAAAATTAGTCATGAAAACACATTTGTACAAAAAGGAAAGCACAAGTCATAAATATAAATATATATATATATATATATATATATATATATATATATATAATCCTCTAGATTAGAGGAGGGCCCTTCTCACCTGTTGCTTCTGTAATTTAAATTATTATGTTATATACTACTTGTTATGTCCTGGCTACCATTGTACAGTGCTACGGAATATCATGGGGCTATATAAAACTCACACATTTCTCACAGTTTCTAACACTCTCTAATTTGCATCCATTTGTCTTAAATTCCCTATTTAACTTCTTCTACCCATTTATTTCTTTTTTCCATGGCAACTAGACAAATGAATGGGATTTCCGAAAAAAACTAAAATGTTGGATGAATTTTGTTCAATACGAAGACAAACATGAAAACGAAAACGAACACACATTTTCTGCCGGAGCCCAAGTTACTGGCATCTAGGTGGAAGATTACTTTGGCATCCTCTATAACTTTTTTTCGAAAAATGTGTGGTCTAAAAACTGGGTGCGTTTTATATAGTGGTTGGAGATTGCAGTTACTACGGTACTTCCCAGGACCTCCCTGCAGTCACACTGCCGATTGACCCCGCCCCTTTATGACTTTAGGGGCACTAACAATCTTGTTTGGGGAAAAGGTGGCACAGACAAGCTGGTTGGGGACACTGACAAGCTGTTTAGGGACAAAAATGGCACAAACTGGGGCAAAGATAGGCACAGACAAGCTGTTTTTGGACAAAAATGGCAAAGACAAGCTGTTTGGGGGTTAAAATGGCACTTATAAATTGTTTGGGGCAAAGGTGGCACTCACACACTGTTTGAGGGCAAAGCTGGAACTGTGGGACATGTTACTTGGTGAAGTTCAGGCCACCGAGCAATTTTCTTACTGGACCCCTGTGGTTTCAATTTACGCCACTGCCCCTGAGTGATATAAACAGACACCTTGAAATCTGCCTTTTATTCCATCCAGCCTTCTGTTCCCCAGATTATTGCCACTAGATGGCATTGTCTTTAATTCTTTAAAAATCCATCACATTTAAAGACAATCTAAAACATTTGCATAAGCATGCATTCTTACCAGATTTTAAATAAACATTTTAGAACTAAGAACAGGGTAAATTGAGAACTAATGTTGATGTAATCATTAACAGTAAACAATATGGTTATCATAATCACAAATATATTAAAGTAAAGCTTTAGTTATCATACACATATTAAAAGTTTAATATTAATTTGGTTTTATTAATTGAAATGTCAAGTTAGTTTTTTCTACAATGTGAGAAGTATCATGGAAATAATACATATTTTATGTTACA
This sequence comes from Spea bombifrons, assembly GCF_027358695.1. NCBI lineage: Eukaryota > Metazoa > Chordata > Amphibia > Anura > Pelobatidae > Spea > Spea bombifrons. The sequence goes on along the minus strand of NC_071087.1, from coordinate 32,614,900 downwards.
AAACAGTACTTCTTATATAGTAATAGAAACTAAAATAAATAAAGGTATTGTCATTTTATAACAAGTAGAATATCCAGGTGTATGAGGTCATGAATGCAGCTTAAATGACATTTTATCACAGTGTGATAAAATTCATTTTTCATAGTAATCTTGTCTGCAGCCATGACAGAGCCAAAAACCATGGTCCAATCACCACAAACATAGCTGGGTGCTAGGCTGATAACTTTAGTAGCAGGATAACATTTAATAAATAAACCAAAACACCCCAAACCCAAGTTATTTAAAAAATGATTTATGAAGATTAAATATTAAATAGATTGTTATTAAATGATCTAATAATATTATTTGCTAATAGATTGCCTACAAACATTATTTGTAGATAATTTAGATACCAACATAACTAGACCTAACCTACTACAAACATATTGCAGGTAACATCAATAAATGTGTTTTGCTTTCTTTCTTAAGAACCCGTTAATATATGTTTTATTTTTAAAAAAGAATCTGTTTAAATTGATTCTGACTCCATCTTGTTATAAAGATATAATTAGTGTCCTTATCCAGTAATCTCTCTTCACACTTAATAGCACATTTTAATGTAAAATCAGTTCTCCGCACATCTGCTAACAGTTATTAATATCAAGAGGCAATCTGTCACATATCTATCAATCCCCTGTATTCCATTAAACCTGAGCAAATAGTTTGCAAAAGACATTTAAGAGGCAAAGAAGTACCAGCTAATCAAATACATAAATGTTCAGACTTAACTGATGTATTAGCTTATTTAAATAAATTTACATTTGTTAATTGACAATAAAAACCCATAAAGAAGCTGGAAAATAATTTCCAATGCTGTTTTAATTAAAAAAAATTATATTATAACACAATGTACTTTATTATATTTCAAGCCATTATCTAAAAATAATAAAAACAAAAAAATGAAAAAGAGTAGAAGTTGAAAATCATAGGAAGAAAAAAAGGAAAAAAAACCCCTTTGCTAACCCCAAACCCATAAGTATTAAGAAGATTACTCATCAGATGTCAGATTCTAAAAGTTGTCCCGATAGCACTTACTACACCGCCTAACGCGATTCACTGAACTTTTCCACTTCCTCAGGTGTCAGATTCTAAAAGTGTCCCAGTTGGCGGGAAATTTGAATACAAGGAGAGGGATCGCTTATCTGTATCTCCCAACAAGGGAGTTTGCGTACTTCAACCAGAAGTATGTGACGTTTGATCCAACTGTACAAAAAAAGCAGTGTAATTTATTTTCAAGCAAATTTATTTATTTCGCAAACTGCATCAATCGTGCATAAGTGAAAGTGCTAGTTGCTGAAATGCAAGTCAAGGGATTTGTAGTATGAAAACATTTGTCAGATTAAACTTTCATCAGCACAAATGTCACAGAAATTAATGTTGCTTATTTAAGTATTTTATAGTTGTTAGCTTATTGCATGAACATAAAAATATAAGGGCAACCTGCTGGTAAACTGTTGTATAGGAGGGGTCAAAGCATTGCTTGAGAAATGCCTATTCAGGAAAGTTTCATAGCTGCTTTTTTTGAAACCACTGCGACATCAGACGTATTTTTTTGTTATAAACATTTGATTTAATAAAGTTTTTATATAAATTAAGCAACTGATTTATATTTCCCTGTTAAACAAAAACTCTTTATCGTACAAAAGGCACTCAAATACATACAATGCATGAATTAATTTACGTCAAAAAACTAAAGGTGATGTTCAATGAACTAACCCAATCTGATTTATAATGTCATCTAAAGTTTTTTTCAGTTTCTATAGCAACAGCTCAGACTTGCTCTTGTGTCACGTTATGTATTCCCTGAAAAATGAGACAAAACCTTTTCAAGATTAAGTAATGATTAAGCTGTACAACATATTTCGTATTTATAAACATTATAAAAGTGTTAAATCCAACAGTGACAACACAACATAATGTGAGCAATGAGTACCAGGGACAAGATGGCAGGTTGGAGTTGGCATCCACAATTAAGTCTAGGGCTTTTTTCTCCTCGACGCAAAATGCTGCAAAACTTTTAATATAATTAACGTGTGGTTGTTTCCTTAAGAGGAAAAAAATGAAAATGTAATTTCACTGCATTATTATACTGCATTATTAACTTTTTAGAAATATAGTAAGGGAAATGGCTATTTGGTCTGAGACATATTCGCAAACTATATCAATGAAAACATGGGTCACCTGTGCATTCCTGGACAACTGCATGTGTTTCAGCGATCTAGATGTGCTGAATGATGTTAACGTGTATGGGGAATGACAGCGTTATATTTCAACCTATGTAAAGTAGATTGAAGGTAAACTATTGTGCACACAGCCATGACTGATTAGGCAATGTGTTGGTTGAAGCAGACAAGTTAGATTTCTTTTTATTCACCAAACACATTGAAAAGCTATCGAAAAAATAAAAGCACATGAAATGTATCCTATAATAAAGCCAAAATGGCTTGTTATGTCCTTCTATCTGCAGTACATTTCTGTATACAATGTCAACCCATTTAAATGAAAAAACAAATGGCACATTGTAGATCTTAATTTAGTATAAATAATATCCAGAACTCATTTTGTTAAGAACATACTCTTGATTTTTGTGAAAAGGTATTGTGCTTTCTCGTATATTACAATATATTACAGACATAAGTAAAGTAAGCCAAGGTTCTAAAGAAAGGTTTGCAATAGAAGAATATACTTCAACAAATTGTATTAATTTTTATAACAAAGGTAACATCTACAATTGGAATATTCACAAAAAAGTCAATGTCACAATATGCAGAGGGTACATTTGGTCATTTGGGTACAGTAGACTCACCTTTCAAGCCATGAGAACTTCCTAGGTCAGGATACCCTGAGCTCATCATCTTCTTGGGAAGGTGGTTAAGTGAGAGGTTATGGCTAGCCCCACTTATGGGTGGGTTAACCATTTGATGGGCAGACCTAGTCATGCATGTGGGCAGGACTATTCACAGACTAGAATATTATGGGAGTGGTGTGGGAATTGGTCAAGTACTGAACATGTACATTGTCCCAATAGAATGTTTTCATGCCATTTTTAAAAACTGCTGAGAGCCAGGAACTAGTTTCTTATGTCTTTTGCACCCCACTGTACTTGCTCTATGTAGAATCAAATGATGTCCCCTACCATTGAGTGTATGTAAACTGAGTATTATTTTATTCAAGTGGTGGTGCAAAAATATGCACAGGACTAGAGCAAGGATTTTTGTCAACCTAGGAAAAACCTAATTTTGCCACACCTTTAGCTCCAGCCCTTGTATACTGCTCATCATACTCATGACCCGCCCATCTGCATTGATGGCGCCGACATTGAAGGCATAGATCACAGAATGCACACCCCAAAGCTCAGCCCTGGCACCCATATTGCACACATAGGACTTGCCCAGAATCCAGATTGCACACTCATTCTTACTTTCTCTCCCTTTTCTTCCCATCACTTACTTTCCTCAGTCTCACTGCTCCTTGAGGGTGCGCACAGCTTCCCTGCTGAGTCAGGGGTGGATCCAGAGCCTGACCCCAGGAGGGGCACTCACACTAACACATAGTCAGACATACACATTCAGACACTCAACACTAACACACATGCACACAAACTAATATACGCATGCACACACCCACATAAACAAACCTGTACTAATATACCCAAAGACACATGTTCACACAGTAACATACTCTGACAAACAAACAAATACTGACACACACTTTCACTAACACACTCAAAAGCACATGTTTACATACTAACATACACACACTTTCACTTAACATACCCATACACACACACTAACATACCCATACACACACTGACATACCCCCACACACATTTAATAACAGACAAAGACACATGTTTACACATTAACATACCCACACACATACTAAATGCAGGGGGTAGGAGTGATTCGCCAATGCCAGATGAGCACCGGCAGGATTTATATATATATATATATATATATATATATATATATATATAATAGAAAGAGTTTAAAGATTACCAGAATATGTTTTTGAAGTTTCTTTGTGTAGCTGTGATGATAATCACGGAGCATTTCCTTCTTACCAAATTTCTACTCTTTCTACTCTAGTCAACAGTCAGCAGAAATGTTCTTTCTAAAAAAATATCTTCTAATACTCTTCTCTTCTGGCTTTAAAATGAATGACTTTTGCGTTATCGAGTCACATGCACAGAAACTGACACAAGGGAAAGTAAAAAAGCTCATCCTTCACTTCCTATAAAAATGAAAACATTGTTCTCTGTAAGTATGCAGTAAGTAAAGCAAGCTCCATGGGTATTATTGTTGACATTTTCAGTTTTAAAGGTTAAAATTACCTCTTGCTATTCAATTACGCTTTGTATAGCTTTTCGGTTGTGATCAATGTCCCCTGTCAGCTTTACGGTATATTTGAATACCTCAATGTTTGCTGTTAAATTGACACTCAAATACCATTAATCAATTTTTGTGGATCCACCACAAGTATTTCTTAAGGAATAATTATTTGCTGCCTTCTTGAAGTGAAAGCAGATATATCTGATCCTTCATTATGCCAGCATCTCATAAATTTTCAAAGAGTTATATATAAGCTTCTGCTTTTGTGTCAATTAAACATTCACACATATACCAGTGTATGGTTTTCTTACACTAAATGCTTTTTTACTTGCATAGTAAAATTCTTCATCCTTATTCAACTTACAAAAACTGCTGAGCAGGTTGTACATTGATATATGTGACAGAAAGTGCTTAGGCATCTGCTAAGACTTGGCAGTTTTATTGGTACATAAACATAGTGTTGGCTTTGCATTGGTAGTTTTAAAATTAGGACTTATTAAATCATACGAAGCAAAGGATAAGCTTTTTCGCAAATGTGAGGTGCCTTTGATAGTATTGTTCTACCAATTGGGATTTTGAATGTGTATAATTAAGGGAACATTTTTTTTGTCTAAAATTCTCAAATTTATGTTTTGCGTAATATAGATTTTTGGTGCTCAATATAAGGTAGGCAGATTTAAGTTAAAACAAGAACATTCTGCAGATATCTGTGTAATTAAGGATCACTAAAAAAAGAGCAAATGCCATTACAAGCTATTCCCTAAAGGTTTTATTAACTAATCAATATACAAGCAAGTGATAAGACTTAGCTCCCTCCATGGGCACTCAGTGATCATAGAAAATCTAATCCTTCTCTTAAAAAGGACTGGAAATACCTAACATAAGGCCTTGGTGGCCATGGGTATAATGATACATAAACAGAAGCTATCAAATTAAGTATGTCTTATCGTTCCTGGGTGATGCTTCAACTAGCCAGTTCCTTCACTTACTTGAAATGAAACACTGCCCAGTGGCCCAAGAATGAGCTGTTATTCACGAACCCGCCATGCCAGAGAGCGGTCTGTTAACTAAACTACAAATGCTTGTGAGCTGGTTAATATGAGATTGCAGGCATTCTGCCAAACACATCTCCAATTAGTCAAAAGATTCTGAGGACTAGAAAGACATCAATGTATTTTGATGCAAAGAAGGTTATATATACTGTAAGAGGCCTTGAGATATCGTAGTATGTAGAGTTAGCATGTAGAAATACAGTTCATCTTATTTTTTAACACCATTATTGTTTAAAATGCACCTGATTTTTTAAACTAGGGGATGAAAAAGTCAGAATAGAAGGTCTGAAGAATCTTTGACTAAAGATTACTTATGAATTGAACTATTATTTTACACTGTAGGTAGCTCACCTCCAACATCACTACTTATTAATGTCATGAAAAGGCAGTCATGGCCTGATAGTCTGACTTATGCTTAAAAAATATACAAGAAATTCAGTCTTACCTAGGGTTGTCACCGTTTTCTCAAAAAGGTACCATAGTTGTGCTACTGGATCTACAAAAGGGCGAGGGCATGAAGAGCGGAGCCATAATGCAATTTGTTAGTAGTAGTGAAGGTTTACCTGGAATACTAGAATACCGCCTGACCACCACTGACACACTTTCGGAGACTGAGCCAGCAATACCCTTCTTTGACGTTTGTGGCACACATGCGCACAGCACACCACCCGAATATGCATTTGCATATTCTGTCAAGTTGCCACTCCTCTGGGCTGCTATGAATAGTTTTGGGGCCCTTTACAAAACAAATGGTCTGGGCCCCCTACCCAGATGGCCGTCTCCGCACCACCAGTATTTTCTCTTCTACTCATTTTTTTTGGCGGCAAAGATGGACACGGTATGGAAGTGATGAGATTACACACACATACGTATATTATATATTAGACTCGTGCATGGGGGCTATAAACATTTCAGACTCATTTTATGTTTTGTTTTTGGCTCATTTATTTTCAGATAATGATAATGTAATAATGTAATAATAATTAATTAATAAATAATTAATTATTAATGTAATAATTAATAATAATAATTATTATTAATAATTATTAATGTAATAATTATTAATAATAATAATAGTAATAATAATAATTAATTAGATAATGTAATAACGTTCTACTTAATGTAAGGAAGATTTACTTTAATGAGGAAGATGTGGATATGTGGAACAGCCTCCCAGCAGAAGAAGCTTGAGGTCCACAGAACCCCTGAGATTTGTATTTAATGCAATAAAGTCTTAAGAATTACTTTGCTGGTTAGTCTAGCAACCATAGACTTTTTATTGGACACAGGATTGCTGAACATTCAGATGTTAAAGTTTGTACCTGCATTGTAAGCATCCTCATAAATGTCTGCTGTATAGTCGGCAAATTGCTTTTACTAAGTGCTTGGAATATCTGGCTGTTTTAATAGTTTCTAGTGAATACAAAAATAACACTTGCAATTTCTCTGCTAAGACCTGCTTCTATCTCCCAGCTTGTGAATATAGCATATTGTTTTGTCATAGAATAAAAGAAGGGAAAAAAAGGATTCTTAATAAAATTCATGCTTGTGGCTTAAATTTCTATAACCTCCTTGCTTGGTACTTGGAATAATTTTAGGAATTAACATTTGCAGAAGACACATCTCATTGGTATGCATGGATATGTAATTGTTCTCTGTATCACTTTCAGGCAAATTATTTGGTCTGTCAGTCATACTCAGACTTTCTCTTACCTTTTCATCAAATACAGCATCATTTCCCTTGTGGCATTCCTCACCCAAGCTCTCACAAGATCTTTTTTATTACTAACATTCATTCATCACAATTCTATCCAAGCAGAATTGTTTTTTAGATTTTAAAATGATCAGTGAACCAAATGTTTCTAGTGTTTGTTCAAGACCAAATTGTAAACTATCAATAGCAAGGGCACTGACATTCAATAAAAATAGATGTGGGATGAATGAATATTAATTGAAAGTTGAAGTTAACCAGGTAATAAAGTAAATGTAAAGCAGTGAATTCAATAGTATGATTTATTATGCTTTGTTAGTGCACCAACATTTTTCTGTTTCTTTTTAGTATTATTGTCCAGAGACAATAAGGGCAAATGTTGTTGTGCACCTGACGTGTTTCGCCCTTACTTCTTTTTCGGAAACATGAGAAGAAAGAAAAAGGGAGAAAAAAAGGAAAAATAGATAAATAAATGGAGAGAAAGGGAAAGACAGATGAGGGAAAAGAGCCAATGGGACAAAGAGGACTCTAACTTCAGGCTATGGATGTATTTGCATGTGTGGAACTTATAAAAGTTTGGATATATTTTGTTGTAAATAACAATATATGAATTTATTGCAAATAAACAAATACAGTACAAATTCCATGACGAGAGAATTGAGGATTTACATGACGATTTGCTGATACAATGTAGTCAAACAAAACATATACATTATGAGTGTAATATACAATGCAATATGGTTGCAATAACAAAATAATTTGGATGTATACAGTAAATTGTGCAATAAAAACACACTTACACCAGTCTCATCTTATGGGCTTTGTATGCAAACAACAGACATAAATTCCAAAGCTGATAGACAGTGAACCAAAGTAACGAATGCTTGGAATATGTGATCATGCTATGGAGTTTGGCCAGCAACCATAGGGAGTGCATAGTGTTGGAAAAAGGATGACTTTTACATTTCCCCATTGACTTAAATAGACACCATTAAAGTCTGTGGGGTCAATTTACCTTTTCAATTCAATTTTCAATGCAATTCAATACAATTCAATGGAGGATCCAAAGTCCAATTCACATCAATTAAGGAAAGGGAAGATGGGGTGATGGGAAGGCATGGCTTGGGGATTTTACCTTCTACAGGATAATTTTAGAAAAGTACCTCCCTCTATCCCTCTGATCACATGATGGGAGTAAGGCAGGTATCCTATACACTATACCACTAGTTTTTTAAATTTCATATTATTCATTGATTAATACAAGGGGGGGAGGGTTGCATTCCTCCCTCTCTTTGGTTAATTTATTTAACTTACTTATTTAATGATGCTTGAGGAAGGGACAGACCTTTCACATGAATGCACATATACTTGATACCTCTGCATGTGTATATAAAAGTTGATGTTTTCTGATTGCTACTGTAAGTTGGCTCTGAATTTGTGAGTTGGACTTTTCTATGCCTTGTGCAAGCTTGTTGCCAAGTGGCAAACAGCAAGCGATTATTTTTATTTTTAAGAGCAATTCTTGTGCTGCAGTTTAAAACATAATCAATGTTCATACTGAGTGCACAAACACAGTCTTGGTAATCATTCCTCTTCTTAAAGATATTTCTGCTCAAGGGGCATATTTTACACGATCTAAAGCAGTTACTATGGATTTTTTTCCCTCACTCATATTTGTTATGTTCATAATCAAGCTACGGTGAAAAGCACACACTGTGTAGGGCTCTAAAGGGAGTTAGTAATCTTCAAAGCTGTCAATTTTTATCCAATGTTAATTGAATCAGGTTTTGGTTTCAAACCATTGATATCATTCTTTAAGCTTGCACTTTCCAAGCTGTTAAAGGTTGTGGAGAAGTTCCTTTAATAATGATGATGGCATCCTAATGGTTCGCTGAAAAAAATGCAGTCCAAGGGGTGAGAAATAAAGTAATACTACAATTAAATAAAATGTGAAATATCTAGACTTAAACTAGAAGTATGACCATTTTTGTATATTATCGGTTTATGTACTTTACTTACTTTATCACATTAAGTTTAGTTGTCAAATTGTGGCAGTCATCATGTGTTAAAATACAATAAAAACAACACAATATTACAGTGCCCTTCACTAATATTGGCACCCTTGGTAAAAATGAGCAAAGGAGGCTGTGAAAATGTGTTTTTATTGTTTAACCTTTTGATCTTTTTTTCAAAAAAATACACATATATACAAACAATTGTAAACACAGGTTTATACAAAAAACAAACAGAAATTGTGGCACAGTTATTCGCACTCCTATGCATTCATGTGAGAAAAAGATATTTGAAGTCAATTTTTTACATGTTTAGAACACCTAGGTGACTAGCAACAGGAAATTGTTCAACCATGACTTCCTGTTTCACAGGGGTATAAATATTAGGTTATTTCCTTTAGCGATTCATCACAATAAGTAAGACCAAGGAATATAGCTGTGATGGGCAGCAAAAGGTTGTTGAACTTCACAAAATAGGAAGTGGCTATAAGAAAATTGCAAAAGCATTGAAAATACCCATTTTGACCATCAGGTCAATAATTAATAATAAATGTCATGAATCAAACTTGAAGAGGACCTGTGTCCATATTGTCTCAACCCACTGTGAAGAGGATGGTTCGAGTGGCCAAAAAGTTTCCAAGGATCACAGATGGAGAATTGCAAAAGTTAGTTGCATCGTGGGGTTATTCCAAACCAGTGGGTAGTTGCTTTAGTTCTCTGAGTAAAGTATGCTCCTCCCGGGAAATGACACACACGTCAGGATGCAAAGTCACACTTTATTGGTCCTGGCCATGGTTTACATTGCCACATTGCCAGGGGAAAGGGAGTGACATACAAAAAGAAACAAGAACAGAAAAAGAAAATTAACACATTACCAGACGATAAAAGTGCCGTATTTGCTCGATTATAAGATGACCCCGATTATAAGACGACCCCCCCAAAATCTGAATATTAACTTATGAAAAAAAGAAAAAGCCTGAATATAAGATGACCCTATAGGAAAAAAAGTTTTACCAGTAAATGTTAATTCATGTAAACTATGTGAACAATTTTTTTAAATAAAAGTTATGATTGAGAAAAATATTTTGTTTTTATTTCCTTTTTTTTTTCAACCTGCCCCCCCCCAGTTATGCACATCTGCCCCTGGCTTGCCACTCTGCCCCAGAAATGCCTTATACCCCCTATATGCCACTGTGCCCCATGATATGCCTTATAACCCTCTAAATGCCACTGTGCCCCATGATATGCTTTTTGACCCCCTATGTGCCACTCTGCCTCCAGAATTGCCTTATACCCTTATATGCCACTCTGGCATTTAGAGGGTTAAAAGGCATAATATCGGGCAGAGTGGCATATAGGGAGGTATAAGGCATTTCAGGAGGCAGAGAGGGTATAGAGGGTTAAAAGACATTTCTGGAGGCAGACAACTTCCGCTGCTAACCGCACCTCCTCCCGTCGTGCGTGTGCCACGCGCACAGAGGGGCATGCGCAGCGACAGAGCACGCCTACCGCACAGTGACTACTCGGGTCGATTATCACCGATCCGCCGCGAGTTACCGCTTCTGCCTGTGTGGCACCTCCGCGCCGCGGCAGAGATTGTTGTTATGTTGGCGATGTTGCCATCACGACGGCGCCATCCACGGGCGCCAGTCGTGATGATGTCATTGCACGTCCATTGGCCGGTTTTTCTGGTTTCCCCGCCACTAGTCCTTTTAAACCCCCTTTGCCCTGTGCTTACTGCCCGTGCAAAGAGTCTTTATTACTCTGGGTGTGTGTTCGTGTTACGTTTGTGACTCTTGTACCTACGCTACCTGATTTCTGTGTACCAGACCTTGGCTATTGTTCCTGACATTCGCTCCTACGCTGCCTGCCCCGACCTCGGCTTTGTTTACTGATTCTGAACCTGCGCTGCCTGCACCGACCTCGGCTTTGTTACTGATTCTGAACCTGTGCTGCCTGCCCCGACCTCGGATTGTTTCGTTCTTGTGCCTCTGCCTCTGGTCCTGATTTGTCCTGTTACCTTGCAGTACGTACCATTCACTCCTGCATAGTGGGTCCATTATCCTGTGGTGCCTAGGCCTGCATAACACTAGGTCAGGAAGAATTGGCATCCTAGGAAAAATTGGGGGAGAGTATGTCAGCGAAAGCTCAGCGGTCTGAGAAACTAGAGAAACTGGCATCAGGTTATGTCCGCGGAGATGCGGACAAAGAGAGAAGATGAAGTACACGAAGATGAGGAAGCGGAAGTGGTTGGTAGAAGTGGAAGGGGCTGTGAGATGAAGTAGGGAAACAGAGAGTGTGAGAGAGAGAGTGAACAAGAATGAGAGTGTGAGAGAGTGAATATGAATGAGTGAATGTGGGCACCGGGCAACAAATTATGTTCCCTAAATAAAAATGCCCCTTGCTTTTCATTCGAATGAGCAGGGAATGAAAGATGTTGCCCGAAATAAAATGGGCCAAAAACAAACAAAATGGCCCATTTGTACATGTCTATTGTTTAGTATGGAGCAGTGATATTTTATGCTTTAGCAGCCTATGAAAATACTAATAAAACAATGTTAAATTGCATTATTTAGATGCTGGGTTCTTTGTAAAATATCTGAAAATGTGTATCTGTTTGCAATGCTAGGATATGGTAATGACTTAGGAATGTGAAAGACACTGGCATTCCAAAACACATGGTAGATTTCTTGGGGAATCCTTCACAAAATTTGTAAATGAAACTATGAATTTAAAGGTAGAATGAGATAATTGTTTAGGAAATCATGTAAATCAGGACAGCAAATCTATCACACCATGAGTTAGCTTGCAAAAAAAAAATAAAATTAAAAATCACCTACGTGTTTGCTTTCCAAAAAAAAAAACATCTTAATATCTTCAAAATTTAAGCAGTGTTTAAATAATCGTGTTTTTTTTTTTATAAATAAAGAAAGTGCTTTATAAGGTACTTTGACTAAAATTTTATCTCTCTACACTTAGGGACTTTATGGATGCATGCTACAATAATTTAAGAATCCCAATTAGCATGATAAAATATTGATTAATATGAATGCCACGGTTTTATAGCTACTTGCTTTAAATAAATGCATGGTTAATTGATTTTATTGTGTTATGCTGATATTGTTGTGCTTTGAACCATATTGAAATAATTAAATTACTTTGTTGAATACTGTGAACATCTTTTATGCGTATGTCTTTAACAAGCAGTTTTGTATATTAGCTCATCTTGAAGAGTTTCAGTTTTCTTATATTGTCATATCAGCAGGAGTCAGCTGCTATTGATGCCTCAATATAGTACATCAATGAATTTAGAAAACCCAAAGGATACACAGAAATATAAGATAATAGATACCAGTTGAATCAGAATTGTTTTTTTACAAAGCTAACACTTTGATCATTTGCTACTTGATCAAAGTGTGCTTTGAAGTTATTGGAAGGATTATAGTCCTGTAAGTGTATTGTACTTGTAGATATGTGATAGGTACCAACAATCAACTTTCTTTCAACTTGATAAAAAAAGACAGAGTTAGAAGGTGATGTAGCGGCTGAGATGAAATTATGAAAAATGTACTTTTAACTGTATTGCAGCAAGCTCATCAGACATATTTAATGTTTGTAATACACCAAGAAATGGAACTGGATGTTCTAAATGTTATTAGAAGCACACATACAAAAATTAATCATGAAATACATCATCACTGGTTTAAATTATTTTTTAATTCAACTAATAAAAGGCCCTTGTGAATGTACAAATAAATTGTTTTTTTTTAACATTGCATAATTTTTAATGCTTCATTTAATTTAGTTTTATGAATATATATATATATATATATATATATATATATATATATATTTATATGTGTATGTGTTGTCTACATACATAGTCCACAAAAATATTACACATAATATATAATGTTTATGTTATATATTATAAGTGGCTGCATTATTATTCCCAGTCTGAACACAACCTATTTAATTTATTAATTATAAACAATTATTGAAGTTACAGCTGTCTGTTATAAGCCTTTAACAAGGGATAGAAAATAACTTTGCAATGTTATTATGAAAGCATAACACTTTAAAGGCTTCTTGCTATAATAGTCACTATATCACTTAAGTACCATCTGCTAGGGTGAAGGAAATACATTCTATTTATTGTGTTGGTAACACATCCCAGTCTTTTTTTTTTAGTTTAGTAACGTAGCTGCAATAGTGCTTTCAATTATACTTCATAATATATAATGGTAAATAAAGTATAATTATCTCATGACACATGTTTTAAAGCAATTAATAGACAGTAGCAAGGAGGCACAAATTCAACTACAAATGGTATTTTAAAACCAAATATACACAAAGATGCTAAATGATCATGTTTGGCCAACATATTGTACTAACTATACAATACTCTTACATTAACCTGGAAAGTTCTACAAAAAATATAATGCACACACATTCTTTGAGGTTTGCTCACTAACGGGAGAGCTGACAGAAGAGCTTGAAGGAGAGTTGTGGTTTCAACTCCTTGAGTTTATTATACATTATGAAGGTCCAAACTCAGTGAGCTTCTATTATATGAAGGGCTTTGATCTGATGATCAAATGATGATATGCTGAAGTTGTTGATCGTTCAGATGGCTTGATTAGGATGATGGCGGAGAGTGTTAGCAAGAAAGTCTTTTAAAAGTTGCTTTTAAAAAAGAAAAATAGTTAAAAAATATGGTAACATGTAAAAAATATTCTCAAGTGATGACAGCATCAGAAGAACCATCCAGTTCCAAAAAATGTTAGTAGAAGTATTATTAAACACTCATCTACAGATATCAGACAAGCCAGAAGGCTTGTTTTTCCCTCAGAAATCTCATGGTGCTGCCACAACCACAAGGGATTCTGGGTAGGCGCATGCAAATAAGGTTAATAATTATCACCTTTGCCTCTATATCCACTTTATACATGGATCCCTTGAAAGTAATTGTCCGCTGTACAAGACAGTCTTTAGACAAAACTCGGGTAAGAGGTATCCATGTATAAAGTGGATATGCACCATGAGACTTCTGAGGGGAAAACAAGCCTTCTGGTGTCTGTAGATGAGTGTTTAATAATACTTCTACTACCCCTTAAATTTAAGTGGAAGCGTTTTCTATCACCTTTACCCACCATAACTTATGTAATGCAAAAAATGTTAAAAAGGCCAAAAATATATATATATATAAATATTTTTATGAGCAAGTTCTAAAATTAGCACTGAATCTTCTCAAATATCCTGGCAGAGAGTTAAAATACTTGCATTTGAAATACTTATGAGGTTCAAATATGTCCCAATAGGACATGGGCCCAGTCTGACCAGATGTCAAAATTCCCAAAAAATTGTGAACCTTCCAAATGTAGCTTTTTAGTCCCCAAACAACTCAGCAAACATATGCAGGTGTATCACGTTACCTAGTAGGTATTGCTAAACACATATTACAGTGTTGTTTGACAGTGACATATACCAGGAGCTCTAAATTCATACCTGAAGTGCAATGTGTAAAAAAAACACAAATATAATTACTACCATAAAGTTTGTCTGGTAGTAGAATTGTACATGGAAAGAGTTAAAATACTGGGATTGTAAATACCCGGGAGGGTTCTAGTTTTTGAACAAACATGGTTTGATGGGGATAAATGGAACTAACTGGCTTCAAAGATGTCCCAAATATGACATTGGGGTAGATTGAGTAGATTTGTAAAAATGCTTTTGAAATACTGTACTTATTGCCCTATAACTTGCATAAAAGCATTGGGCATTTCTAAAATATTAGAATCTATTTAGCAAGTCTTTTTTTCAATTTTAGTAATCACAAAGTGTCCAAATAAAGCCTAAAATGTATATTCTTATGTACCAATGCATTCTTGTAAGAATAACCAGAAAAATAGAATAAACAAATGTTCACATATATAGAGGTGCAAGTAAGTAATAAGTAAAGCAGTGTGTGGCCCAACTTGTCTTCCTCTTGATTTAGGAATGTAAATAATATATTCTCATTATAATATATTATTTAGGTACATTAGACTTTCATTAGACTTTAGACTATTCTTTCATATAATCTACAACTAAATTAAAAGAGAAAAGAAAGAAAATCTAATGTGACTGTGTAAACCAGCCAACACAGATCATATTTTAACTGACATCTCTGAAATATTAAGGGCAAGGGATTTGAATATTTTCAGTATAAGAGCATCAGTATGTCTTTTAGGACTGACACATCTTCCTTGTAATTCATGTTTTGATTTATTCTTGTATTTGCTTGTGGTAGATAGCACTTGAAGAAGAATAGAAGTATTTTTTAAAAAGTGATGAAAAGATAAAATGCTGCTAATATAGGCCCAAACACATGTATTTAAAACAACCCCAAACACAATTTTCAACTTGTTTGTGTTGCTTTATAGGAAATGTACTTCTCTTACCTTATTATAAATCAAAGTATGTTATAAAAGCCAAATAATAATTTAATATTTTTGTCCAAGCCATAAGAAGGGTATTTTAAGTACACAATTGGGGCAAAAAACTAAACAGAACCAACTAGTTCAATATGAATTTTGTGGAACTCTCCAATCTAGTTTTATTTCTATAACATAGTTCTACATACTGCATATTATATATTTAGTGTAACATACCACATGTCATGCGTTACCATTCGTCAGTAAGTTTTACATTGCAATTTATCTGGTTCACAAAAAAACCATAGTAACTAATTTGGTAGCATATGTTACGATCAAGACTAGTTTCTCCATAAAGTCACATCAATAGAGTTCAGATTTGCTAAAGAGTGTAAAGCATATAGTCAAAACTCTACACCTGCTGATGCTCAACTCATTTTTTCAAAAAGTGATATATATCCTACTCATTTTAAACGGATACTACATTATATGGCTAAATAAAACGCTTTACACAATAATTAGTATAGAATACTTGAATGCAACCAAAGTGTACAGATGCATTTTGTATTGTCTCAATGGCAAAAAGATGCCTCATGCTGTTATTTCCATCTACCTAGTTCATTGATTTTTTTCCGAATATGCTCTCAGTCTGTGTTATACATGAGAACTTTAGAATTTTTACATGAGGTATTGCAACTCTAATTTTAAACAAATAAACCAAAAGTACCCACAAAAGTATATATTTCTGTAAAGCAGACAACCCAGACTATCATATCAGGGGTACACTCTTCACGCAGCTAGTTAGCCACCAATCACTGTCAAAGGTAGCCGCAGAAATTATTTCCGGCACTATTTTTCGCCAACACTTATGTGTTGTTTAGATTTTTTGCACAGGGTATGTGTTACGGCAGAGAAACCCGGCCAAAATTGTTTCGCTGCATCTCCTGATTATGGAAATCCTTAGTTTTTTTTCTTTCTAGAGGGCCAAATCCATCCCTTATAGGGTAGTATTTTTTATACTTATGGCATAACAAGTTTGGGGATTGTGAACGGAGGCAGGAGGGTTATACCTTTTAGATGTTGTGTTAGGGCAAAGGAATGTAAGGGTTTTTATTATTATTATTTCTTGTATTATTTAAGTGATTTTTTTTCTTTTTTTTTTTGCATGGTTTTCTCACTCTCCTACCTGTGACCCGGAAGGGAATACCGTGTACGCGCCGGCAGCTGTTACATGAGATCTGGCGGCAGAAAACGACAGCCTGATCTCCCATGTAGCGGCAGGGACACATCCCTGCAAGAAGGTCAGGACGTACCAGTATGTCCATAGGGGTTTCTTGAGATACATTTTATGGACGTACCGGTACATCTATAAGGGATTAAATAGAAAACATTTTTATGGTCAATAACACAATTTGTGTGTCTTACATCTGCATTACATCTGGTCATGAAAAAATAGAATAAATTATCCATAGCAATATACAATAGATGATTAAAACATGCAAAATTTAGGGTAAAAATAAAATAAAAAAGGTACAAGAAGAAGTAATAGTTTATTCCAGCATAGAAGACTGTTTATCCATTTAGAAAAACCAAAATAAGCACGCCAAGCAGATCCTGAATACATGTTCTAGGGGGGATTGTGGTTGCTGTGGGCCATATAAAAAGTGCTCTCCAAGGGGTGTGCTTTCAACCATCATATAGTTTTGGGGGCCATTTCAGGGCCAGACTGGCATGGTATATTCAGTTGATCTCTGTTTCCATGTGGGTTCTCATTTGATCTATAGAGACACAAGGCTGGGTTTGCGTGTGATATTCAGTTAATCTCTATGTTTCCATGTGGTTCTTAAATGACCTTTAATCACAATGCAGGGTTTAATTGTTATATTCAGTTGAGCTCTGTTTCCACGTGGTCTTTATTTGAACTATACCCACAATGTGTTGTTTGCACAGTTGATCTGTTTGTTTATGAGGTGGTCCTACTTCATTGTAGATTGTAAGGTCCATGCTCACCTGTTGTTTCTGTATGTCATTTTGTTATGTTATCTACTAAAAGTTATGTCCTGTCTACCCTTGGTACAGCTCTGCAGAATCTCATGGTGCTATATAAAACAATAACTAAGAATAATAATGATATAACAAGGATATTTGCGTATGTAGAGCTATCTTTGTTTTTGAGTGTTGCAATACAGCTTAAAACAAATGGTGAACAAATGTTTTGCATATGTTTATCTCTAAAGAATAATTTGCACTTTTTTGCAGACTGTTTAGCAAATCCTTTTGCACATTTTTAGCTCTATATTTTAGGAGAGCTGCAAGTTTATTTACCTCTTTGTTATCTACTGTGAAAGTGATTTCTGTATTTCAAATATATTTTTTCAGTAATTTATTTAGGTAAACGTGAAAATGGTTAATCTCATACTTAAAATATTATTTAGCATTATTCAGACTATACTGGTGCTCTCTCAGATAGTCCCAACCCGTTGCATGAAGTCATGCTCCACAGTTATATTAACTTTGTTTTCATGTGTATCTTATTTATGACTAATTTGTTCTTCAAATATACTTTATAAATGTAGGGTTTGTCCCTGTTCTGAACAACAGAAAACAAAATTGGGCCGGGACCCCACACATGTGCTGTTATCATGAGACCATGAAATTTGGGGCTGGTATTCAGTTATTTCCAGGGCTGTTTTTTTATTTCCAGTTCAGCCCTGGTCTATTTTGTTGCTTAGGGGTAGATATCCCAAATCACAAGGTGAAATTTTCTTGGCTTGAAACTGATTTGCACACTCATGATTTACCTCATGTGATTCTGTAATATAACATATGTGGATTTTTTTTTTAATTCAGCTAATATTGGATACATACATAATCATATAGCATGCTGTATTTGTTGTGTAAGAAATAATTAAAGCATACTAAAAAAAACTTACATTTCAAATTTTGAATCATGGAACTTGATTTTAATGCCAGATATGAACCATTCTGACCCTCTAATAATCAGTGCTTCTGATGGGAAGCTATATAGTTATTACTCTTCATAAAGTGCACCAGTGCACTTGGTAAAAAAAGTTGCTTGTGACTTTGATATAAGGTTTCAAGAAATATATCGTTTTGATTATACATTTTTGGCACCTGTACCTTTTGCAGATGACTTATTACTTACACTTGACTTACTTGCACTTCAATCCCTGCAGATTTTGCAAATATTGAATTATACAATATTTTTTTTATAAACTAAATCTAAATAAGATGCAAGTGATCTAGACACATCTGTCTTCTGAGCATAGTAAAGTAAAATCTAATTTTGAATGGGCTAATAGCAATATGTTATACTTGAGTATTAATATCTCTTTCAAATGAAATCAACTTTTGAACACCAAATATTCAGATCTGAAGAACTGAAACATATAATTCAAAATTGGAGGGGACTACAAGTCTCATGGCTCGCTCCAATTAATATTGTTAGGGCCTATTTGGTCCCAAAGGTTTTATACCAATTTTCTACCATTCATCTTATTGTTCCTAGCAAGACATTGAATCAGATGACTATGATAGCACAGAATATACTGAATAGTATATTTAGTCATCTGGGACTTGGCTATCCAGATATATTTAAACTACACCATGCTCTTTATTCTTGTAAGAGATCAGAATGTAAGATAAGGAATGCTTTTCATTTTTAGATTAATCCACTAGAGGCTAAGAATTTATACAACCAACTTAACCCAGTAATTAGTAGTATATTAAAGAACATATTTACATTAAAGAAAAGTATGGTCTTTAAAGGCTTTATCGTCTGCTCCTGGAAATGTGTATCCCTGATCTAGTTCTTACACGATTGAGGTATAATGGTTTAAAATATTTAGCAGTAATACTAATACTGCTTTAACCTGTGACTCCACTCCATCCATTGTATTAGTTGTAAGGGTTTTTTTTTTATTCAATACATCATTGGTATATGGTTCCCTCTCGAGTACGTATGTCTTGTCTGTCTTCTTCTAACCAATGCTGGAGATGTCATAGCTCCCTCTTTCATGTGTGATGGGAATGCGAGAAATTGGAAGAAATAAAAATGAATTTGATTGATGTTTCTTAGGTGGAAGTTTAGGGTAGATTTTGTATTTCAACCTCAAAATTTTATTTTCCATATCAAACTCCCTTTAAAAAAAGTGTTCCCAACTTTACCTTGCAACTAATGTCTTACTGGCAATGAAGATTTTTATTGCCAGACACGGGAGGACGAGGAGCCTCTGTCTTGGCACAAAATACTACACAAGATACTTCTTTGTTTTAAACTCAACTTTACCTTTTCTAACACTATAATTAGGTATCTTGTTTCCTTAGTAATTCCCAATGGGAATTATTTCTGATTGTCCATCACAGCACTTTTTTTAATTTGGTGCGTTTATGAAACTTGCCCCTGTAAACCAATACTTGTCTGCTTGTCTTAGATATGTAAATTAGGGGGTTTAGTTATTTTTTCTTTTATTAATTTTATATTTTCTCCCAATATGATTTTATGTATGTATGATTTTATATACATTTGTATATGCACTTAAAATTGCTTATTTGTTACTAGACCAATGTTTATATGTGTATATAAAATCATGTAGATTATAAATCAAATTGTTATATACTACTTGTTATGTCCTGTCTAACCATCATACAGCGCTATGGAATATGATGGCGCTATATAAAACAAATAATAATAATGTTTGCATATCAATATTAATAAAAAAATACATAAAAAAGTGGATTGTTGCAACTTAAGACTACTATAGCAAAGCAAAGTTTCAAGCATTTCTTGCAACTTTAATAGTGTAATTTATTTGAGCAGTATAATGTTTTACACTTGTGCTTAATAAAATACTATTTAATGAAGGAAAATAACATGGAATAAGGTAATCATATTTAATTCAAGACATAAGCTATAAACCAACATAATGAAAAAATACTGCCCTGTTGTATTCTGCATAATTAAGAAGATTTGTTACATCGATAAACAGAAGTTGTATTTAATCTTTTTTTTTATCTGTGCATATGCTTTGTTTTTGGAAGATTTATTGAAAATATGCACTCAGGGTGATACTGCAAAGATGAATAGCCATGTATTATTCTTGTATGTTCTCAAATCTGAAAAGATTAACAAGGCTTTATGGTAAAATTAAGAACCTGTATTTCAATAGTTTGTGTTCCGACCAGGCTTTGTTCAATGTTTATGTCCTTGAATCCTACATATTACAAAAGTAAGGCAGATAGTTTTTAATTGTACTTAAAAATATGTATGCTACTTTTATTATTTGGTATGGTATATATGATATATATATATATATATAAATATATAACATATATAGGTACAAATCTATTCTGACACAGTAGGGGGTTTCGAGCTTTGAGCTGTCTTTTGTATTTAAGTTATATCCTTTGTATGTTTTAAGTGGTAGTTGGATTTTTTTTTTACCTCACTCTTTTTAAATTTTTATATCTTAAGTTAGTTTGTATTGTAACTGCATACGTTTGGTTTGGCTATACTGAGTTTTGCCTCCATTAATTCATGGTAAGTCAGGTTAAGTGTTAACAAAATTAACCAGACTCAGTCGCATGCGTTGGCATCCTAGCATGTTCAAAACAACTCATACATTAACTACTATAGAAAATGTTTATAGGCATGTCAGCTTCAGGCTGGGGGGGTTAATTCAATCAAATTAAAAAAAGATATCAACCCCATGAAACATAAATACATGAAAAACACATTAAAACTAATACGATGAAAAATAAACAAAATGAGGGCCAACAGAACCCCATAATAACTTAGGATGTAAAATAAACCCTCTTGGTTGGTATAGGACTTACCCTCATGCACAGAATTATTATTTTAGTAATAATGTGTAAACATGCTGACAGCAAAGAACCAGTTTCATTTGACTATTTAGACATGAGAAATGTACAGACTTACCCCAATGACCATATTTTTACCACATACTGATTTGCTTCCCCATGCTAGATTCAACCATATTGTTTTGCCATCTAATCAGGGTCAGTGTTGGTTTTCTTTATTCTTCATGAGTGATTTTATTTAAACTGCAGTCTTTCCCATTTGTTTTCCTTATTATTGTGTATTTTTCCAACGTTTCAAGGAAGATTCGCCTTTGATCAGTATTTTTAAAACAAATTCTATCTTAATTTGTAAATTAAAGTGACAGATAATAGCACAGTGAACAGTGTTTTAGGATTTCTAAAACAATATATTAAAATGAAATACCTTCCAGTCATGTATACAGCTGATATGCTCCAAGTATGAAAAATCCCACTATAGTGTTCCTGTTCTGTCTTTGAGAGATTTAATATCTATTAAGCTAACATAAAGACTAAAAAATATTCTATATATTTTATTCTTTGCTTTGGAAATTCTGCATGTCTATTAAAAATAAGTATTGTCTAATATTAAATGTATTAAAATGAACATACCTAGGAACTTCTCAAACCGGAGAGTTCCCAGGTATGAAAGTGAACCACTATTTGCACAGGGATCTGGAGTATTTCATTATATATATATATATATTGTAACAAGGTGCAGGGTGTTGTTGCGGATGGCGTATACGTTCCCCCTCGATTTGTCAGGGTTTTGTATGATATATAGCCCCAGGGGGAATATGTGTTGCGCCAGATTATAATATGTTTCTATATGGGCCCCTGGGGTGGAGCATATGGAGAGTAGGCCTACTATTACTGTGTTATGCTGCATTGACTGCAATAAAGCCTTAACCTGTTGGACAGGGGGAGAGAGAGTTTTGTTTGGAAGCAGCAGGGCTTGCTATGTACACAAGAAACCATCAAAAAGGTTGGTGAGATTACCTTCTGTTTAGTTTAGACCCTGATTAGCGAGGGACTTCTATGTTAGTAAGTGCTCAGATGAGCTAGGCTTTTGTTTATAGGGAATTTGTATTCTGTATAATCCTGTTAAAATCTGCATACGTGGATTACAAATAAATTGTGGTTTATTACCTCATCGAGACTGTGGCTTTAATACCCTAGAGGACCGTGCTGTTTGGTACCCTGTGTGGGTGCAGGATCACAATATATATTGTTCTATTTATAACTTCAAGTTACTAATTATATAACTTGTATAACATACATAAAACTATCAAATACAAGCAATGCATATAAAAAATATAACGTGAATATATCTTGATTAAAATTGGAAACACTGATTTGCATAAAATTATTAGCACTGGTCAGCTATAGGGATGGATTTTGTTAAATGTGTTCACTCCTTTGCCTGCTACAGATGAGCCATCGCTCCCTCTCACAGATTTTCTGGGACGATTACCAGTAATTACAAGATGTTGCTTTATCTGGGGTCATACATGTGCTGAGCCTGTAATGCATATTCATTAGAGGGTCAGACAACAAGAAGTGCGGGGAAGCCCCAGGATGACCTCAGTCGGAGAGAGTGATCCAGAGAGCTTAGGTGGCACAGTAAAGCAGCTAATGTGTCTAAGCTCACAACTATAATAAAGTTGTTGATATAAACAAAAGGACAAAGGTCCTTTCTCAGATCAACTTAAAATTAAACTTTTTATTGTATTGGAAACTCTTAACCAAAACACCAACTTATATTTGAGAGGTGCAAAGATGAGGAGAAGAAAAAAATAGATCTCAGGGGTTCTGTGGACCTCAAATGTATTCTACTGGGAGTCTGTTCCACATATCCACCACCCCTCAGTAAAGTAAATTTTCCTTACATTAAGTAAAACATTATTTTATTAAATAAAAGAACAAATCTTAGGAGTCCTGTGGACCTCAAGCTTCTTCTGTTGGGAGGTTGTTCCACATACTCGTCACTCTCTCAGTAAAGTAACATCAAGTAAGACTATATTAAATGAAATAAAAGTACAAATATCAGGGATATTGTTGATCTCAGGCTTCTTCTACTGGAAGGCTACTCCACATATCTACTACCCTCTCATTAAACTAACTTTCTTACATTAAGTAAAACCTTATTACATTAAATAAAAGTAAAAGTATCAGAAACATAATTAATATGCAAATGAAAATTAACTATTTCAGTGTCTGTAAAAAAAGCTACGCATTAATTTACCTTTGTAGACAAGCAAGGATTATATTGTAATTTAGAACAGTTTATATTGCAGGGACTGTGTGTTTATGCTACATGTCCCTCCCCTTTTCCCTGAGCTTTTTTCCAATGCAGCAGGACACTGTCTCACATACTGGCTCCCCCCTACCCACTCCCTGTCAACATGGTCTCTGCATCTGCCAAGAAATCAGAGGAGGTTGGAGGGTGCACAGGACTAGGGGAGATAGAGATGTTTTCTGGCAACAAATTTCATTTAATTAAAAACACCCAAAAATTGTTTCCGAACCAAAGGGACAGGAAACTCAATTTGTTGTCTGAAATCTAAAGAGCAAAAAAGCTAAATAAAAATTTGTCTGAAATGATTTAAGACCTTGTGTACAAATCTAATAAATATATTGTTAATTTTGTTACACACACACACACACACACACACACATATACACCGATCAGCAATAACATTATGACCACTGACAAGTGAAGTGAATAACACTGAAAATCTTGTAATCATAGCACCTGTCAGAGGGTGAGATATATTAGTCAGCAAGTGAACATTTCGACCTCAAAGTTTATGTGTTAGAATCAGGAAAAATAGGGAAGCGTAAGCATCTGAGTGACTTTGACAAGGGCCAAATTGTGATGGCTAGTCTACTGGGTCAGAGCATCTCCAAAACTGCAGCTCTTGTAGTGTGTTCTCGTTCTGCAGTGGGCAGTTTCTATCAAAAGTGGTCCAAAGAAGGAAAAGTGGCGAACCGGTGACAGGGTCACGGGCGGTCAAGGTTCATTGATGCATGTGGGGGGCGAAGGCTGACCCATGTGGTCAAATCCAACAGACAAGCTACTGTAGAAAGGTGTCAGAACACACAGTGCATCCCAGTTTGTTGCGTAAGGGGTGTGTAGCCGCAGACCAGTCAGAGTGCCCATCCTGAGCCCTGTCCACTGCCGAAAGAGCCTACAATGGGCACATGAGCATAAGGACTGGACCGCGGAGCATGGTTTGTATGAATATTGCTGTTCCTAGGGGACTGTGTTTCAAGACCTTAGAAGCAGTTTAAAACTATGACATATAGGTTATATATATTTATTTATACATCTTTACCAAGTGTGAATGGTGTACTATTTGCATTCATATGCTGTTATATGGATGCCTTACACAGTTTATTTAGACACACATGTCTAAATTGTATGGGAATTCAAATGAATGTATTATAATATGGGAACACACTGCCGAGTCATCCTGCTCATAACACAATCTGCCCAGTAGCTATACTAAATCACTGAATATATTAAGCCACAAGCCCTGATCAAGCCTCCTCATAAACATCTGCTAGTTTATGTACTTTCCAAATTCCAATTAAAATGAGAAAATAGTTCCAAGAGTGAGAAGCAGTTTCACAGGAAATACATTACATTTACAACTACTGTATGTTCCAATTTGTACAAGTACATTGTTTATAAAGGAATATAATATCACCTTTGATTTATTTCTTTAGATTTATTAAACAGGTTGTGGTATTTTCTGTGCATTGTATCAGAAATCCCTATGTCTAAGGCAAAGGTAATCTATTTTACTATTACTTGCTTTTGTTCATTGCAACCGTAAATTATACTTTGCATTTGTTTTCAATAAACACAATCACTTGGCCTGATCACGCCCCTATTACATTAACATTATGAGAACAATATTCCTTCATTGTAAAGCACTTACCTTCATGGCAGCGGAATATCCTGTGACAAACTACAGTGCCCTGTAGTTCCGCTCATGAGTTGGCCGCATCCTGGCCTTGCGGTGATCGCTTATGTAGCTGTACAACGCCGCAGGTGCATGTGCAGAGATAGTGTGCATCCAAGTGATGTCACTGCAATCCTTGCCTCCTCGTGACCTCATTGAACCTGGAAACAAAATATTTTAGCATCCTTTACTTATTTTTTACTTGCCCTTGGTAGGTGTTACTTTTTGTGTGATTCTATGGTTCCAGTTTGAGTCTTGTTTAGTGACTCTGCTCCAGTTTTTTATTTTGGCTACTGACGCCTTGGTACCTGGTCCTGACCTGTTTTGTCCAGTGACTCTGCCAAGTTGGTTCAAGTCTTCGTTTTCAGGGTTCCTATCTCAAAGTGACAGGGTCATACAAATTAAATGATAGCCTCCTTGACACACATAAAGAGCATATTGCAAAATACATACAGAAAACAACCTCTGGGTTGTTTATGCACCAATACACAATGGAATGCGCATAACGCAGTAATAGTAGGTCTTATATTGAAGCTGATGTCAACTCCTGAAAAGCACTGGAAAAGAGAGCATTGGGAATTGTTGGCTAAACTTAAATTATAAAATTAATATAAGGATCGTCAGAAGATGTTCTGTCATGACTTTAAGGGTTTAATAAAGGCAAAAGCTGTACTCTAACTGCAAAAAAAACAGAATATAAATTTTGATGTATAAAATAAAAATGTTGAGCCAAATGAAATTAAAAAAATTCCAAGTTTGCCCAGAAAACATTCAGTTAAAGTAGAGTACATCTTTGATTCTAGTGGTGCTAAAGTTTTAAAGCCTAGAACATTTGCAGATCAGTTTGTGAAATATTATTTAAAGTCTTGTAACTTAGTTGTATAAACACAGACATTATGTTACATGTGAAGATGTATGTGAAGGTGTTTTTAGAAAATGTGGTTCTACTTTTTATAGTTGATTAGCCGTTCTAAGTTTCTTTCCAAGCCTTTAATGATATCTAATGGGATGAAACACAGCTGTCCTTTATCCCCTCTTTTTTTAGCCCCGTTGCCACTGACAGTCAATCAGTCAATATTGGGATACCTGACACCTAGTCCGATAACTTAAGGCCTTTTTGCAGATGATATAAGAGCATCCATTATCTACCTCTCTGGCAGCGCTGATGGTATTTTGCTGAATATAGTAAAGCTTCATATCACAACATCAATCTTAGTAAAACCCAAAGCCCAGAAGTTCCCAAATCCGCTTCAGACAAAATTCAACAGCAATTTATTTTGGGATTCATAAAAGGCTTTGTTAAATACTATAGCATTAAGCTTTTCACATTTTTTGCAACAATGCATAAATTTAACTTTTTGGATACAGTGGCCACTACTAAAATAGAAATATACAGATGGCAAAGGTTTGACTAGTTATGTATGGGAACAATAGCCTCAATCAAGATGACATTTTTAGCAAACTACTATGTGATCCGAATAGTGTGATCAGATATCTGTTCGCCTCCTTTGAGAAATACAAAAACCTTTTTAGATTATATTAAAGTGACAGGTAAAGGAAGGGACGCCTACTATACTTTGTATACTCTAAAATATAAAGGGGGATTGTGTGTGCCACATATGATACAATCTGTTTACTTCAACTGTAAAGAAGGGTTTTTTCATGGGAACATATGGAAATATCAGTTCATAAATATATAGAGCAAAAGTACACAGGAATATAAGTACATGAGAATGCATGACTATATACATTTTGAGCCTATAAACCCCAAAAAATGATAACCAAGGTGGTATTTCTTTCCTCTCCTAATATTTTCTCTTAACATTTTTCAGATAAACATGTTTGATGCTATTTGTTTCTTGAGTCTCAAGAAACAGAATGTGATCTATATTTGTGCAAATGTGTGCGAAAACTTAAACTCTTAAAAATGGTACATTTCGTTTTATATGAAGTATGTTATCATTTTATATTTATTATGGTTTGGAAAAATAAAAACTTTGAATGTTAAAAATGCTATCGAGGAAATTTTTACAGGAATGTGCAGAGATATTATATTGTGTAATTAAACAATGATAAAATAAATAGTTTTCATTAATTGCTGACTTTTTTTGTAGATTCATTAACCACAATTCCTTAGAGCATAGGTTAAAAATGACAGAAATAAAAAGAACTGTATGAAGTGACCTCAAAAAATGCATCAGCTGTGACATTAATTACAGTTTGCTTAGTTAGGAAATTAAAACCTTCAAGATCTAATAAGATGATCCATCGAGTATTTAAATTTAAGCAAGGTAGATGCAAAGTAAATTTAAAAAGGGTCATATTGCTTGGTCTAATAATCCCAGTTTACTACTGGTAATTAAAAAATATCAATTTTAGTTTAACATTTTACTGCTTTGGAAACACTGGGTATCAGGATGGAGCACAAACAATCTGCTGAGTGCTATTAAACTTCTGGAAAGTGAGCCCTTGTAGATAGTATAGGTGAAAGAAAGTACTTAACTAGGGATTGAGTGGAGGGAACCGCTGAGACATGTGTCATGTGTGGTACGAGGACAATGGGTGTATGTTTTAGATGGGATTAGGGCTTATTTTTTCTAGTTAGGCCAAAAAAAATTTCAGGCTGTTTTGGTGGCAAATATGCCACAGGCAAGCTGTTTTGGGGGCAAAGATGCCACAGGCAGGCTGTTTTGGGGGCAGCGACCATCACATAAATCAATACCAAAGTGAAACCATCCGTGGAAACCCTCCGGATGCAGGTGTCAGCGTGGCAGGGCCTGTCCTGGTGTGTGTGGTAGGGTATCGATGTGGCAGAGCCTGTCCTGGTGTGTCTGTTTGGGTGTCGGAGTGGCAGAGCCTGTCCTGGTGTGTGTGTGTGTGTATGGGTGTTGGTGTGACAGAGCCTGTCCTGGTGTGTGTTTGGGTGTCGGTGTGGCAGAGCCTGCCCTGGTGTGGGTATCAGTGTGGCAGAGCATGTCCTGGTGTGTGTCTGGGTGTCAGTGTGGCAGAGCCTGTCCTGGTGTGTGTGTTTGGCTGTCGGTGTTTAAGAACCTGTTCTGGTGTGTGTGTCTGGGTGTCAGAGCCTGTCCTAGTGTGTGTGTTCGGTTGTCAGTGTGGCAGAGCCTGTCCTGTGTGTGTTTAGGTGTCGGTGTGGCAGAGCCTGTCCTGCTGTGTGTGTTTGGGTGTCGGTGTGGCAGAGCCTGTCCTGGTGCGTGTGTGTTTGGGTGTCGGTGTGGCAGAGCCTGTCCTGGTGTGTGTGTTTGGGTTTCGGTGTGGCAGAGCCTGTCCTGGTGTGTGTGTCTGTGTGGGAAAGCCTGTCCTGGTGTGTGTGTTTGGTTATCTGTTTCCTGGCACTTACTTTACAGTAGGAACTATTTCATTTTTACTTATCCAGGGATAAAACGCCCTCCTGAATTTGTAGTGACTTCAGTGAAATCATTTAGTGGAAAAGATAAGGTATTGTGTTATTTACTCTATAATATTTATTTCAAGGATTAGTCACACTAAATTGTGGGTTCAGGCTTCCCATGTTGAATGACCAAGTAGTATGTATGTATATGTATATATATATGTTTTTTCAGTAATATGATTTAATGGTGGAAATTATTAATGCCCCCCCAGTTTTGACTGATCTTATGTGCCCCCCCCATTATATTGTTTCTAGAGTCACCGCTGGGCATATTGCAGTCCTGGGAGGCTGGTCATGGGGCTGCATACTTACCTGACGTCACATTGCTCTGCCTAGAGGATTGGCTGAGTGTGATGTGACAGGCTCAGTTGGGCTGGTCTGAGTTTCCTCCCTGCAATGTTGTAACTCACAGAACTGTAGGGAGGAAACTCAGACTTCAGATCAGTTGGGCCAGCCAAACTGTAGACTTGGTCTGCATAAACAAACAAAAGTGATTTAGCTCCGAAATGGCAGAGAATTCAACAGTGAGACTGCCGGGACATGAACATGATCTATACACCAAAACGGCCTAATTTAGTTAAAGTTGTTTTGGTGCTTAGAGTACCCTTTTAAGTAAACAAGGCTTAGTTTATAAGTGAAAGTTTGTTTTTTTTACAAAGTTTCTACCTCTTTCTAAGTACCAACTAAATGGTCAAAGATTAGTTACTGTTTTGAATCTTTTATTAAAGATATAGCACTTTATAAATTGCATGACGTTATGATTAATTTATTATATATTTATGTAATTCTAATTGATGACAGTGACAAAAGCATGCTGAAATATAACTAATAGACAACAAGAAATTGTATATTAAATTTGTCAGAATTTGCTTTAACAAAAAAAACAAACAAAAAAAAGGGCTTCTCAGTCATAAATGCCTGGGCCTTTTTTTTGTCCCAGTCCGGGCCCCCCTGTGAGGCACCTGAATCTGAGGATAGTAGAGATAATCTATGTTGCACCTCCTTGATCATCAGCAGAAAAGTCCCTTGCGGCACCTGTAAATAATTGGTAAACAGGACAACTTGCTGTAAAAGTAGGAATATTGGCTGAGTTAGTCCCTGTGGACTCTGCAGTATGGCCAGCGCATTCTGTCAGGTGCCAGGTCAGCATGGAGTCCCTGTACAGGGCCAGGAGTGGGTTTAGCACTCTACTGGAGGCAGAGAGTTGTTATTGTGTTAAGTAGCAGAAGGCTGTCTGCTGTAGCCCTTAACTTTCTTTTTGGTGCCATCTGAAGACACGACTGGGAAAAGCAGGAAGTCTTGGAACAGGATAACAGCAACTGGGTCTATAAAGTAGGCAGGCAGGAACAGGCAGACAGCAACAGAGTCTGTAGAATGGGAAGTAGAACAATCATGGTCAGAGACAAGCCTAGGTCAAAGGACTTGAGGAGGCAGGTTTGGTCTGAAGGCAAACCATGGTCGATTACCAGAAATGTGGAATCAACGCAGTACAAAGGGGCATTTTTTGCCTGTAGTGGCAACTGTTCCTACAGTTTTCCATTTCAGTGCTTAAGCAAAAACATAAGAATTGACAGGACAGCAATAATTATAAAAATCTCTTCCACCCAATAGCACACAATAATACAGTACAGATAAACTTTTAGTTCTTTACAGCTACAATGGTCATTTACAAACTTAATATTATGTCTACACTGTATTTTGGACCTATTCAATGTTATTTTAACAGACACAATTTGCTCTTCTGTCAAAACCAAGGGCATCTCTAAGTTTTGAATGATATATAGTAAGTGTATATGCACTTTATATAATGTTTATATTTGTAACTTTACTAGGTCATATGGTCTTTTAGATACTTTATAATTTAAGAAAACTGCAAAATACAAATGAAGGTAAAATAAGTAGTGCTAAATTTTTTTGTGCTGTCATAGGGTCAAATGCTCACTAATTCAATATAAAAAAAATCCATATCCTATATAAAATGACCCTCTTCGTTTTAACATTAGTTTATCACAACTTAAAATACAAATTGCACACATCACATCATAGCTTTTATATGGGTAATTGAAATCCCATTAGCTTTTCCACCAGAATAAATTATCTGACAGCTTCAACAGTGAATGTAGACTCCTTTGAGACCTTACAGTTGTTTATTTTTTCATGGGAAATTCCGAATAGATATACATGAATTGCATTTCCTACTGTGAGGAATTAAACATTTAATCGAATCAATTTTCTGTCCTTGCTTATTACCATTTTGCATGGTGTTTCACAACTCTTTGAAGATTCCCTCCTTAAGCTTTTCATGTTTTGTTGCAAATTTAAAAAATGAGTAAAAGTAGGTCTCAAAGTGGAAACTAGTTTAATTTTCCAGTTGCATTTGTTCTTAATTAGTTGAATGGGGAAATAGATATTGTATACCAGATATTTTATAAAATAATACAAGCTTCACAGATTATAAAGAAAATTAAAAAGACATTCAGATCCCCCTACATTAGAAATGTTGGGCTTTTTATGCTTCAGGACATTTAACTCAAATAAATCTAAGATCAATATAAATGGCATAACCTCATCTTGCTGTAATTACGTAAACTAATTAACCTCTGGGTTACCGGTGTTCATTAAAAACAACAAACATATAGCGTTTATGGCTC
The DNA here is from genome assembly GCF_027358695.1 of Spea bombifrons. NCBI lineage: Eukaryota > Metazoa > Chordata > Amphibia > Anura > Pelobatidae > Spea > Spea bombifrons. Next base: position 32,583,449 of record NC_071087.1, on the reverse strand, counting down.
CAAAAGGTAATTAAACAGACTTAGAGCATTAAATTTGCATTAACCAAAGTAGTAAAATACCTTAGATAGGTTCTTTTAAATAATGTTTGTCCTTGACCTTTATCAAGATACTCAACCTATACACACACTGTTCTCTTAAGTACCTGTGTAGAACCCACACCCTCAACAAAGATGCCTAACTGGGAATCAGCAAGTTAACCCAAGTCAAAAATTCAGCTGTTAAATAATTCATCTTGCAATCTTAAATCATACAACGAAATGAAAGAAAGAATGAATGAAAGAAATACCATAATCTCATAGTCTGCACCCTACTAAACACATGAATCTCATGATGGACTGCCTCCGAAATGACTTTGCGCAAGACCGTCACACAGCTAAATTTCATAAAATCATAGTACCACTATGTATACATAAATCAAACATAAACCTCTTCTATAACAAGTTAAAAATGGCTCTTTCATGACTGCAGGTATGGCTTTATTATTCTGTATCATATGCCAGTTGTTGTAAATAATTAAGGCATGGAAGGCATGGAAGGCATGGTGGTGAAGACCATTCTAGACCTCACATCATTGATCTTCTCAGGAGTCGCCCAGGCTTTCTGTAACGCTGATTGAATAGACCCTCGCCTGTAGCCTCTCTGGTTGAATCTCTCTGTCAATAGTGCATGATGTCTGGTATCCACAGGGTTGTTTTTGATCACTCTTAGGAATTATGAATGTGGAAGTAACTTCTTCGTGGCACTTCTTCAAACTTCTGAAGAAAATGTTCCCGTTCATATACATACATGTACATGTAATATGTAAATATTGTAAAGGTGGCTTACTGTCATAATGGCTACTAATAATTTTAGAACCTAAATGCCTTATTGATGTCAGCAGTAAAGCAATTGAGAAGTTTGCATTTTTAATAGTTACCGAAAAATTAACATCAAATATGTATTAATCAATTTTATAGATATTATATAATAAAATGCTAACAAACCTTGTATAGCTATAAACACAATTTTATTTTTGTACCAACTCCAGTTTCTAAAGAACAAAGTAATCTGTTTAGCCATGAAAGAACCTTAAATCCTTTTCTGATGCCTAAATATATGGTATATTTTTAAAATCTCTGTTCCTATCGATATAATAATCTGGTTTTCCAACAGTGACTAAAGCACGAACACTGATTTAGGTCTTCCGTGAGCCACTGATTACTAAATACTAAGATATTCACATAACCATTTTTCTTCTTAATCGTTCCTGCTTGTTTAGGTTTATGCAGGGAATGTATCAAACAGCCCTTTCAATGTCGCTATCATGAAAAAAATAGTTTGCATGCAGAACCTAAAGAGAGAGAATCAATTTATTATAAAAAAAACACATCTGTGGGTGAAACGCTTAGTTCAAAAGTGTTGTCAAATGGATTGCATCTGGCTGTTTTGTGATTAGTTCTCTACGGATAAGTTGAATGCTGTATTAAGGGAAAGGTTTAGTGGAAGAATGCTATTTAAATTATCCTATCTTTCTGCTGCCTGAATATCGAAGACTGGAGTCACAGTGCAATAAATAGTTGGCGTTTGAAAAATAACATTTTAAGTTGTGTTGACAACATAAATTTATGTTATATGTGAACCGCTTCTTTATTGTTAAATTTGCATCAAACTAGTAGTGTTTATTTTTATTTTCAGTTCAAACATCCAGTTTGAAATATAATACATTTCCTATGGGGCACTTACTCACATTACAGAAACTGCACAAATGTAAAATATATATCCTGGATTAAGAAATACATTTTGATTAATGTAAGCCACAGTGTACCCATTCTTGTATGATCTCATTTGCTCTATAGTTGGACCTTATGGTTAGTGTTACTAGAGGGAAAGTAAGGGTTAAATGAGCTTCAATATTAAGAGTTTATGAGCTAAGTGTTGAGATACTGTAAATCTCTTGTAGAAAATCTGATTTGAAGATAAAATATGTCATTGTAAATTATTTTGAAGATTTTTGTTATTCATCAATCCAGACCAGGCAACTTTAATTTAGATGAGGGGAAAATCATACTTTGAAGATCCAGGCAAGAGCAAAGGCTATTGATTGATTATGACAGTAGTATATAATATTGTAGACATTGAATAACAGTAACAGCAACAATAAAATTAATGTTTTGCTTGAAATTTGAACTGTTATTAAGTTAAAGTACTGATAAATGACATCTATAGAATTTAATATGTCAACCAGATGTGTACTCAAGTTATGCCATTATTAAATATCACCTTTTGTATGTTCATTTTTTCTGTTGATTTATCTTCTGTATTCTTAGTATGCATCCATATGCTGCCAACTCATACGGTGTCATTGTTTAATGATATATATCCCCAAATATATTAATATGAGACCAGAAAACCAACACAAAAGAAGATTATAGATATACCAGCAGTTATTTAGGTGATTACATTGATGTTACTATAATCAAAACTGTAAAGTGCCAGTGGTACAGATTGTCACACAAATAGATATAAAAGGCATAACTGTAAAGTGAAAGGCTAAACAGATATTTCATCTGCTAGATTGTATAATTCTAGGTGAGGTGTTCTATGTCTGAGATTTATTGTTAAATAACAATGTTGGTTTTTCATTGAATTGGGTAACATATTAATATGGAAATTATGTTGGTGTAACAAGGAAAAGTCAATTTTGTCCAAAATGAGAATAATATTGCTTCTCTCCAGGGAAGAGATGTAATTCATGTTGTTTGTTTATACACAAGAATTAATATAATATTTCAAAGTTCTAGATTATATTCTTAGTTGTATAACCATGATACTACAATAATTGCATACAAAAGGAATAACTATGTACAAGACTATGTACAAGACTTTCTTGTTCTGACCCGCTACAACTTCTAGTTTTTAACACTCGTGTTTTCTATAGGTAGGATTACCTTATTTTCCCCTATAATGGGTTATTATGGAAAGTCTTAAATTAAAATGCACCTCCCTTACTAGTAAAATAGTATGGTTAGCTGAATTTAAGCCTTTCAACAACGTTGGGCACGTAAATTTAGTGAACAAATAAACAACTTTGGAAGTTTGGCAGTTTTGCAATATTATATTACATTACATTTATTTATAAAGTGCCGGCAGATTCCGCAGCGCTGTTACAGTCAGAAGAACAATTTAGAAACACATGCAATAACACATACGATAACTGGTGCAAAGGAGAAGGGGGCCCTGCTCTTGCGAGCTTACAATTTAATCAGTGGTTGAGGGGGAAGTAAGACAATAGGAGAGGACTATTTGGATGGGGATGAATTGATCTGGTTCCGATTATGTGTTGAAGCTGTTGATTGTTCAGATGGCTTGATTATGATGATGGTTGGGAGTACTGGGAAGGAATGTTGTACGCTTCCCTGAACAGGTGGATTTTCGGAGAGGTTTTGAAAGTTGCGTACGAGGCAAAAAGTCTGAGGGAACGGGGAAGGGAATTCCACAGGAGGGGTGCGGCGCGGGTGAAGTCCTGAATACAGGAGTGGGAAGAGGTAACAACAGTAGAAGATAGCCGTAGGTCATGAGAGGAGTGAAGGGGGCAGGTAGGGGTGTATTTGGATAGGAGGATAGAGATAAAAGGTGGTGCAGAGTTGTCGAGGGCTCTATAGGTCAGGAGTTTAAATTTGATTCTTGAGGGTATGGGGAGCCAATTAAATTATTGGCATAGTGGGGCAGCGAATGAGGAACGGCGGCAGAGAAAAATTAATCTGGCTGCAGTGTTGAGGATGGATTGAAGCGGTGAAAGGCGCGAGAGGGGGAGACCGGTTAGTAGGGAGTTGCAATAATCCAGACGGGATATCACAAGGCAGTGGATTAGTAACTTGGAGGTTTCTTTTGTGAGGAAAGGGTGGATTCGGGAGATGTTTCTCAGGTGGAGGCGGCAGGAATTGGTGAGGGACTGTATGTGAGTGATGAAGGAGAGACCAGAGTCAAGGCTGACACCAAGGCAGCGAGCCTGGTCTGTTGGTTGAATAGTGGAGTTGTCCACGGTAATTGAGATGTCAGGAAAAGCGGACAGAGCAGATGGCAGGATTACCATGAGTTCGGTTTTAGAGATGTTGAGCTTTAGGGGACGCCATCCATGATGCAATTCCTTATAGACAGTCAGTGAGGTAAATTAGAAGAGAAGGGGAAAGGTCAAGAGCAGAAATATAGATTAGGGTATCATCTGCATATAGGTGGTACTGGAAACCAAAGGAAGAAATAAGTTGTCCGAGGGAAGAAGTGTATATGGAGAATAGCAGAGGCCCAAGAACTGAGCCTTGAGGAACACCAATAGATAGCGGTAGGGGAGAGGAGCAAGTTCCAGTAAATGAGACACTGAAAGTATGGTTGAAGGCTGTATCATTTAAAATGCTATTTAGAAACAGTATTTTAGATCACTAATCATTTTTGTATATCATTCGGAATTTAACATTTTAGAACCTATTACATTTTCATTTTCCTGCTACATACACGATACTAAGCAATTTATGTGTGATTATAAAGCTAGAGAGGGACATAGCATACTATCAATTTGAAAACTAAATACTTCCACCATATTATGATTTTAGTAAACAGTAAAATATAATGTTATGTTAATATGATTGATTGCAGAAATGACGTAATACTCTTACAATGTAACACCTGTTTTGAATTATGTGATTTAGACATGTAATTATAGCTTGGTGTACCTGCAGTAATCCACCGGTATATAGCAGATCAAACTATAAAAAGTGTTCCCAGATGTTTAGATCAATGAATATTATTAGTTTTATACATTTCAATTCCCTAAATATCTTAACCACAATTAACCACGCTTCTTAACTTTTTATGCCATGAAAGAGTACTCTAGCTCACACCACTGTTTATAGGGTAAGGTCATAGTGGAAAGTAGCCACAATACAAGACTTGCTATTATTAAATAAAATGTTACAATCAAATAATACTACTGATAATAGCATTAAACACCCCCAATATGTGTTCAGCAATATCTCCTGAGGATAGTGATGCCACCTATAGGTTTGTCGAGTTGTATAGGGACAAAAAGGGCACATTTGGGACATGCGCAATTCAGTTTTTAAAATTGTACTTTTGACATCTGGTCAACTGTATCCATGTCCTATTTGGGACATTTTTGAAGCCAGCTTTTTCCTCATTAAACCATATATTTTTTTAAAAACTAGACACCCAGTGTATTTCAAATGCTGATATTTTAACTCTTTGCATGCCAGAAGTTACAGGGAGATACAGGACTTGCTCATAAAAATAAACAATGTTTTTTTTATTTATTGGGCTTTTTTTTACATTTTGTTGGAACTGGATGGTTCATCTGATGATGGCATTATTGCTGAATTATTTTTACATTTTACCATTTTTTATTTCTTTTTTAAACTATTTTTTTCCCATTGTATTATTATATTAATATTTTACTAATCATATAGTATATGTAACTTGAGCTCCATTGACCTGCATGGTTGAATACATTAAACAAGTTTTCAGGAGGTACCGGGCATATCAGCAACACCCCTTGAGCTTAGGAGGCGATCACTGATTGCTTCTTAAGCTCTCTTTAAGCAGATGGCAGCCACCATATTAAATATAGCGCATGTGATCGCACTGGAGGTATCAAGGCATTGCCTGGTACATCGTTGTTCTTCAACTGACCTTTTTTCAGTGATATGCCTGGCTCGTCATTGGTCATGAAGGTGTACTAAAAATTTAAAATATCAATGGGAATATAGTTCAAATATATTTTTATCATATAAATTCATAGGGGAGGCAATAAACTTTTTTTATATATATATAAAGCTGTATTGTGTTAGCAATTGTTTGATATCCATCAGAGCATAGTATTTTTGTGTATTTTTTTAAGAAAAGATCAAGGGGTTAAAAGAATAAAGACATTTTTTTCACAACCTTCTTTGTTCATATTTACCAATATTAGTGGAGGGCACTGTAGATGTAACAGTTTGGCATTGATTCATTGATTTGAACAAGGGCCTGCAAAATTTGATGCTGGGAGGAGAGGTTATATATGGAGGTATCTTTGTTGTATGTTGAGCAGGTTGGTTATTTACCAGAACTTCAGACCACCTGGGGAGCAACCTCTCTTTAATCCCATGTCTTTAATATTCTCAATATTCTTGTGTGCTGTATACTCCTCCTTTGATGGCTGTGGCCTGTGAAATGTTAGAGGTGTTCTGCTTTGCCTTATTTTATTAAATTAAAATAATTGTTTCACAAAATATATCCCTTATATTTCAACTCACAAAACATGTGTGTGAGTGTGTGTGTGTGTGTGTGTGTGTGTGTGTGTGTCGAAAGGGAGTTTTGTAATTGTTTTTTTATGTTGGAGTTCTACACTAACTTTTTCATTCCTTAAAGAAAATCTGTTCACTTTCAAACTTTTCCTGTTTAATCATTTTTTCCCATTTCAACTAAATTGATTTTCCCTTTGTGAACATTTTAACCTTATACCAATTTTCTTTTTATTGCTAAGAGTGTGACTTCTATCTTGTTTAGTCCATTCAGGTTTCTTAAACTGACAGAAGCTTTCTGAAAGGGCTTCAAACAACCAAAATGCTCATATGAAATGCCGCCAACTGTTTTGATCATTCCTAAAACTGCTTTGAACATGTCTGGAATAAAATGAAAATGTGCAATTACAAAGGCTATTAACATTTCAAGCACAAATGGTCAACACTAACCTCTGTAACAAATGTTACTAGTGTAGTTTTAGGGCTCAAGCATACCCTGCTATGTCTGAAATATCTTAAACTATATTAAGGGGAAATACTATGATTTGTTCGTCTTAATGTCTTAGGAAAATCATAGCTATATATTATTAAAATGCTTTTACTGTTTTTTCTGATCACAAATTTCTAATTATCCTTCTTCAACCTGGATGGATTAAAGAAGTATAGAATAAAGGACTGGATATTATTAAATTAATTATGTTGTACTGTAAGATGCATATGTCCTAAGCAAGTAGGTGCTTCTGAATATGTGTGTATGTCTACAAAGGTCCCATGTCTGGAAAATGGGCTTCAGGGAGATTTTTAGATGGATGGGGATGGGGCCACCAAAAGCTGGACATACTCACACTTTCACTCACTCTTACTCATGCACTCTATTACTTACTATAAATTGATAGATTAACACACTGTACAGCAGGATATCTGCAGAATTCCTGAAATGTTATATTTATATACCTGTGCTTGTAAAAGGGGACATTTACAAATATAGCGTGGTAGATTATAGTTTTTCTATTTGATTAATGCATATTCATTTTTTATATTTTGTTTTACTACAGCTTGTTGAAAATTGGGAGAAAGGTTAACTATGTTGCTCAAGGTGGTTCATAAAGATTTTTACAAAGATAATGCTTCTTTATATACACAGAATATATGTTAATATATTTCAGAAAAATATTGATTTGAAAACTTACAAATGATTTTCCCAGTCCAAAATGTAATAATTCTGTGTGAAAAATTCCACAATTTGAGACATGTGCATGATGATTGATTGCTTAACCCCTTTTCTCTATATTTTATTGCACTCTATCTGCCACATTAACTCAAGCGCCACCTCAGCTAATGAACCTTTTTCTCTGTCAGCTTTGGCACATTACCCTTTTCTCTTTGCACTAATGTACTAATTACTCCCATTAAGGAAGAAAAAAATGAAAGCAAAAAATTCACCTCACTCAGTTCGCCACCTATTAAAGAGTTTTAACAATTAACAGTTCTGACAATAAACAATAAATAAAGGCGAGGTGAGGGTAGGTAAGGAGATCATAGGTAAGTTGAAGAGTAGAGGGAGAGAGAGACAAGCATACGAGAGAGAGGAAAGGCATATAGAGAATGAGGGAGTATGAGTTAGATAGATGGGTTGTAGAGAAGGAGGAAAGGGAGAGGCAGGCATCTGTTGAGAGAGAGGAGAGAGAGAGAAGGGAAGGAGACAAGAACATGCGCTAATAGTGATAGGGAAACAAGAAAAACACCAAAGATATTTGGCCCTACTACACTACAGAAACATCTGCTCAAAGGTAACTCAGTACCTCTGTGTAGGAAATATGCAATGTCAAATTGCATTATAAATTACAAATAAAATCAATTTATTTCATAGCTATAGGGTTCTATTGGAAGAAAACAAAGCAGAACTGACATGGACATGAAAGTTCACATTAAATTTGTATGCTCTCACCAGTTACACACAGATTTAAAGTCACAGAAACAATACAAGAAAGAAACAATAAAAGAAACTAAGAAAAAGATGAAGTGATAGAAAGAGAAAGGAAGAAAGGGAAAGGAACGCATAGAAAGAGAAAGAAAGAGAGTAAAGAGGATAGAAAGGAATAAAAAGTGAAATGAAAGAGAAAAGAAAGTGCAAATAGAATAAGAACAAAGAGAAGGGAGAGAGAGAGAGAACGAAATAAAGAAACAAAGAAAGAAAGAAGGGACATGTATACCAAAATATTATATCCTGTATCTCTTACTACCTGCCATCAGCTGACTCTGTCACTACCTATTTAGTTGTTTTTATAATACATCCCGTACTTTTCTTTCACAAAATTTAGAAAATACAACTCCCAAGACTAACCTTGCTTTCTTACTTATTCTTTGCAACATATTTGGCTTAAAATATATTTTTGTCAGGTGTAAGCACAATATGAAACCTGATTTTAAACAAAGTAAAATGCTTTTGATTTCTTTTTATCTTTTGAAGGTACCTCTTGGCAACAAAAAACATTATTAAATGTTGAATCTCCAAACAGCATGCCATTTTTGTTACGTTAGAGACTTTCACTAAAATATGGCAAACAGCAGAGATAACTGCAATGCATTGCCATAAAATCTGCCCTATGAAATATAATTGCTATTGATTTTCAATGAGCCAAAGGCCTTACAATTTCAATTTTAAAACTAAAAAAGATGAAAATTGCATCTTAGAGACAATTGTAAAACTAAAATAATGTGTCGTTTAGAAAACGGACACTTGTTTTATGCTAGATTGGTTACTGCTTTATTAAATTTACCATTTATTTCTCCTTAACATAACCAAGCATCCATGGTGGCATTTATTATTTTTTAGATTAGAGAAGTGAAAAAACCTGCGCTGCCAAGAACATGTAACAAAAGATTTCCATTAGCATATAAAAACAACAAAAGACTTACACTTTAAAATAATAATATTTTATAAAGAAACGGCATAATGTTAAATATAGAAACATAGGGGTCTATTCACAGAAGCAGGATTTTGCAGGTGAACTGCATCTTCATTATGTATTATGAAGGGCCAATTCTAACAATTTCTCATTAATGAGGGATTGAATTTGTCCAATATCATTGGACATACTTTTGTCAAAAAAGTGACTTGCAAGAGCTGGGATCAGTATCACTATGCTAGGGCCAACCAAACATAGCTCCCAAGATGGCTCATAGGAGTGGTCCATGATAATGGATAGAAAATCTGGAAACTAAAAGTCCCAATTCTCCTGCAAACTTTTTTTTAATAAATCTATACACCTATAAAGAGAACAACCTTAAACCCTCCTAGATTGGGATATTGTCTGCAGTAAATCTTCAAGCCATACGTGGTCTTAGTTCTATATCAGGTAACCCTTATGCCTACTTCATGCACCCTTGTCAAAGGCTCACAAAAATGCGTTTTAATTTAATTTCCCTTGCATAATATTAGAAAAAATATTTGGTGCATAAAGATTTTACAATCAGCAAATCTAAATTGCTAACTAATAAGGCAAGATAAGAGGTAGCCAACAGTTCTTCCAGTTGTTGCTAAACTTAAAATGCAAAGATTCCCAACTTTAAGGTGGTTCAATACTGACTGTGGGACATGCATGTTGTAGTTCAATCTGTATAAAGGAAAATCTAAAAAAGGATTATAAACGAATCTGGGCAACTACAGTCCAATGAGCTTGACATCTGTAGTGGTGAAGTTATTTGAAGGGTTGCTAAAGGCATACATTCAAGAATATATCTTCTGAAAGACAGGGTTTGTCAAACCAACTTAATAGCATTCTGTGAAGAAATCAGTAAAAATATAGATCTAGAAATTGCAGTAGATGTTATCTATTTGGACTTAAGTCATTTGATATGGTTCCACACAAAAGGTTCCTGTACTATGTTGCATTGAGAACCATGTTTGCTGATGACACAAAATCAGGTAGGGTAATGAAGTCTAATCTTGATGTTTCTTTTCTGAATGAGGGATGGAAGACTGGGCAGGAAAGTTGCAAATGAAATGCAAATCTAAAGTTTTGCATTATAATAACTTAATTTATACTTTAAATGGGATCTAACTTGCTTAAAAATGGTATAATTTGTTTAAAAAATATCCTGCTCCCAATGATATCAAACAATTGCAAACACAACACAAGTTTATCAAAAAAATGTGTGTGACAATTTGTGGCACCTATATGAATTCATATGAAAACAATATATTTGAAGTATATTCCCATTGATATTTTACATTTTTAGCACACCTGGGTGACTAGGAACAGGAAATAATTTAACCATGAATTTCACAGGGGTATAAATATTAGCTAGCTTCATAAGTCAAATGCCCTGAGTCATTCATCACAATGGGTAAGACCAAAGAATATAGCTGTGATGTGTGGCAAAAGGTTTTTGGGCTATAAGAAAATAGCAAAGGCATTGAAAATGCCCATTTCTAGCATCAGGGGAATACTTAAGTTCCAGTCAACTAAAAATGTTATGAAACAACATGGAAGAGGACGTTTGTCTATATTGTCTCAACACCATGTTAATCTTGGTGCATCGTGGTGTCAGGAAGTCTCTAAAACTATGATCCGACATCACCTACTGTACATCACCACAAGTTGTTTGGAAGGGTTTCAAGAATGAACTCAACCACCTTTAGTTTACCATACACTAGTGGAACTTCAAATGGGATTGGGTTTAATGGTCAGATGAAAACAAATAGAGCTGTTTGGCAATAAACACCAGAGATGAGTTTGGTGCACACTGAGAGGTAGTCATATGGAAAAGTACCTCATGAGCACAGTTAAATATGGTGGTGGCTCTTTAATGTTTTGGGGATGTTGTTCTGCCAGAAGACCTGGACATTTTCTAAGGATGCATGGCATCATAAAGTCTATGAAATATCAACAGATATTAAATGAACACCTGACTGCCTCTATCAGAAAGCGTAAAATGGGCTGTGAAAAGTTGGATCCTCCAGTAGGACAATGATCAAAACATACATCAAAATCAACACAAAAATGGTTTACTGACCAAAAAAATCAAGGTCCTACCATGACCATCCCAGGTCACTGACTTTAACCCCATAGAAAACCTGTGGGGTAAACTGAATGGGAGAGTTCACCACCGTCAACCTCAAAATTGGAAAGATCTGGAGAGATTCTGTATGGAGATCCCTTGCCATGTATTCTCCAACCTTATCAGGCATTACAGAAGATGACTCTTACCTTGGCAAAGGGAGGTAGCAAAAAGCAAAGTAAAAGGATGCCAATAATTGTGCCACACATACATTTTTGTTCTAAACCTGAGTTTCCAGGAGAGTGTGATTGTGTAAAAAAAAAGATCAAATGAATAAACAATAAAGACAATTGCATAGTTAAAGATATTTGGGGAAAACTTTTCAATTACAGCATAAATATGTGAAAAAGTCTAATGATACTTGTGAGTGTTTTTAGAGTTTGCTATAAAGTGGGTTTGAAATGTATTTCTTTTGCTTTGTTTTTTTTTAAAGAGAATTATATAAGCCATGCATAGGTGGCTAACTAGGCTTAAAATGGCTACTATCCACACCACATGAAGTGGCTTTCTGGTGACTATTGTTTTCCCTTAGTTACATTTTCAGTTGTACATGTGAGACTTCTGTCAAAAATGAATGGCTAACATTTACTCTTAAAATGAAAGTGTCCATCTTGGGGAGTGAGAATGCTGCTGACTGGTCTTTACATGTAAGTAATGAAAGAAGAGGGAAAAAACACAGAGCAAAAGTCATAGAATGATATGTCCCTTGGCTGCCTTTGTTCAAGTTTGGTTTTTATTTTTAAAGTGGCTGCACACTAGATGATCTCTAGATGATGCTAGCATGAGGGGATCAGTAGTGCCAAAACCCTTCCTAAAAAAAAATAAATAAAGCACACAGCTAAATAAACATAGCTACACAAACACACAAACATATGACTGATGAGCTACATGGACTGAAACAACAAAAAAGGGTACATACAAATGCATTACGTTAAAGAAAAATTGTGAATCTCTGCAATATATTTTTACATTATCTATGCCTATAAAATGAAGCCATGGAATAATTAAGTATATATGGGACGTGAATATGCCACAACATTTGGTTGTTGCATGATTATAGTTAGCATACAATAATATGAGCCAGCAATATAACAATTTAATTCAGGTTCACATCTCTGCACCTTTGAAGTCTTTAATTTCCTGCTTTGCTTTATATTAAATATCAACTTCTTGCATAGGAAGAAAAAATATTAATAAGCTTTTATAGACTTACACAACAATTATCTATGGGAGAAAAGAGAAAGATTCTCGATACAATTTAATGATCTTGAACTGTGGAATTTTATGTAGAAACAGTTGTTTTTGTACAATAATTTGCCCTTAGTGGCTGCCCCATATGCCTGACCCTATTGTATGATGAGTAAACTTGAAGAAAATATGTGCTAGCGCTACATTTTTCCATTAATAAGGTTAGCATTCAATTATAATCAATCAAATATTTATTTCTCAGGCAGCTGTGAAAAAAGCGATTCAGTAGAATTGATTACTATTACTGTATTCGATTATAAGAGGACCCCCCCAAAATCTGAATATTAATTTAGGAAAAAAAGAAAAAGCCTGAATATAAGACAACGCTATCGGAAAAAAGTTTTACCAGTAAATATTAATTCATGTATCTATTTTTTCATATTTAATAAAAGCTATGATTTAGAAAATCATTTTTGTTTTTATTTCCTTTTATTTGCCAACCTACCCCCTAGTTATGCACATCTTCCCCCAGGCTTGCCACTCTGCCTCCCTGATATGCCTTATACCCCCCTATATGCCACTCTGCCTCCCTGATATGCCTTATACCTTACTATATGCCACTCTGCCTCCCTGATATGCCTTATACCCTACTATATGCCACTCTGCCTCCCTGATATGCCTTATACCCCCCTATATGCCACTCTGCCTCCCTGATATGCCTTATACCCCTACTATATGCCACTCTGCCTCCCTGATATGCCTTATACCTCCCTATATGCCACTCTGCCTCCCTGAAATGCATTATACCCTACTATATGCCACTCTGCCTCCCTGATATGCCTTTAACGCCCTAAATGCCACTCTGCCTCGTCTTATAATCGAGCAAATACGATATTGTTATTATACAATGTATCCTAAAGATTTTTGGAGCTGAAAATGAAGTAGGTCTTTACCGTCCATGGTGCCTCCTATCTAATAAAGAGCAACTGCTTTTCTTAAATTTACCGTAATACAAGGAGACAGATGTGTGACCATATTATAGTCTACGCATGTCTAACCATCCATGTGTTAATGATTAATATATATCAAACGTTGACATTTTGTTTGTGTGGAGCAAAATATGATGCAAACATCTTAACTTCCAATGTCATCAAACTTTTCTGTCAGATGCAGGTAGAGAAAAATGTCTTGAGGAAAACAGGCAACCCCACAACCACAGCCCCTACTACACACTTCCTTTTCCCAGTGCCTTTTGGTGTTCTATGAAGTCCCCTTTCCCATCTACCTAACTTTCATGGAAGGAAGGGAACCCATTCTTTATTAGTGGTCAGCAAGAAGCAGTGGGTATCTATAACTGCAGAAGCGTAGATTTCTAATGGTTCTTTCTTACGCTGCATGTTTCACCCAACCCTAGAATAGAAATTGTACCAGGACGCGATACCAAATAGAGTGTGCGCACGATCATTCCTTAAGCTTACACAGAGTTAAAAAATATTTGCAACTGCAAGCACAGATCTCTGCAAAGTCCCCAGCTTTACGCCAATCTGTCCCCCCCCCAAATATTACATTTCATTTTTTTATGCAAAACTGTTACAGTACAAATGTGTTCCAACCTTGCGTTATATGAATACCTTTAGAGCAGATAAAACCATAACTGCACCAAATTTCAAGTTCACAACATTATTTTGCTATTAATGTAAGATAGATTTTATAGAATGTGGTCCTCATCACATTTATGATATCCTCCTTAAATAGCACAAAGCTATATTTGTTTAGTGTACTAAAAGTGTAATCCTTATCTAATATCTGTTAAGCATATCTATTTGTAATGTTACTGCCCTGTTATTATTATTATTGTAATTATTATTATTAATACTGTGGAATAAGAATCCATATAGAGAGCAGTGTGTGTGGGGTGTTGCACTACTTATAATGCAAAAATGTCCATGACTTGTCTCCCTGCAATGACTTTATTTCATATACCATAATTTGCTGTCTTCTCTCAAATGAAAAGCATTATTATTATTATTAATTTTATGTAGAGGGTGCCAGCAGATTTCTAATTACTGTTCATTTATTCCCTTCACTACAATATCCCTTAATACTTTTCTACAAAAGCACAAAGATTGACGCTGGATAAAGTTCCAAATTATACCAAACATCTTGCACGCTCAAATCCAAGTCTATTAAGAGAAGAAAGAAGTGATTTCTGGCGATAGCTTAAGTTTAGGATGTGGTAAGATTAGAAAATTGATAAATCGCTTCAACTGTGATGAAGATCATAAAGTACTTAATGAAAATAGGTGAAGTGCAGTAAAGAGGGAGCGAAAATAGAACCAGAGAAAGCTCTGGTTAATGACACAAAATAATTGAATGAAGCAGAAGTCTACCATTTAATCTAGAGGGAGCCGATAGATAATACATTTAATCTGACAACGCTGAAAAGCCTGATATCACAGAATTCCTGCTGAGTAAAACTATAATACATTTTACATCGCAGTTTATTGAATTAATAAAAATTTAAGTTTTCCTGTTATGCACTCCTTTATATTTGTATGTATATTAATTGTGGTCAGTATTTAAAGATGACGTCTCACACAGACAGTGTCAATACATTTTTTACACTACATACGGGTTGTGCGTTTTGTGTTTGTGTGTAACAGTTTAGTAAATATTTGTCTTAAAAGTTACTTTATTTTTTACCTCAATGAAGCTGAATTCAGTGACAGAACTGGCAAGGTAATATGCACTCCCTAAGTTTCTTTACCATACATACAAAGGCTGCCAGATCCAATTCCAAATCAGCTTCCAGGAATATAGATGAACAAATAAAATTGAAGGGATGTGACTTAAAGAATCAAACTTCAAGATTAGGACGCTTAAATCACTAATCGTATGGAGTACACAATACAAATGAGATTGTTGTTTAGTTAGTTATAGTACCTTAGTTCAATTGCCATGTCCAAGATACATTTGTATGTACCCTTTTTTTGTTTTTGTTAATGTATTAACTACAAAAGAATAGCAGACTTGTAACTTTTTCACGTTTGGGAATAAATTACATCTACTTTCTTTCTCTGCTTTTTCTAACTTTCTCCGTTACTTTCAACAGGGATTTAAATGCCTGAATAGTGACCTAATCTCTGACATCCTCTTCATATGGGAGAGACTTACAGAGTCTCTACAGGCCATGATCAGATCTCCTGCCATAATATACCACTGAATGATTGTACAATGTGTGATAAGGCACTGTGCATGTACAGTATGTATCCTACAACTCCAATTAAATGGAGCTGCAAACAGTAATCAGAGAGCTCCTCATAAGATTCCCTATTACTGTACACTTGTTATTCTAGGGAACACTATTGGTGATGTCATCAATGAAAAAATCCTTGTTGTCATAAAAGACCCCAAAGGGGATCTCTGGTCTGTGCACTGCTCTCTGATTGAATGCAGTGTAAAACAAATAAATAAAAAATATTAAGAAAATGTTAAAAAGTATAAGAACATTTTTTAACATAAGAATAATATATAAAGCATTTTAAAAATCCCCTGTTTTCTTATCCGTTCATAATTCTTTATTAATAAAATCCCTTTCCCACCACGTACAACACACCATACTAAAAAATGGTTCATGGGGTTAATTTAAATTGGAGGCAATTACCTAACGCAGAGGATATTGCTGGACATAAAATGATTTTTTTTCTGCAGTCACCCATTTTCTGGGCAAAAGCAAAAAGTTACTGCAAACTTTTAAAGATATTGGTAAAGAAAACGCTGCCTGAAAGTGTCAAAATGGTTGTCTTCTTTTTAGTAACATAGTTGTATAGGGTGGTTTTGTGACCACAAAGTCCCACCAAGCTAAAGTTGGAAAACAAAACTGGATGCACACCTTGTACTATTTTCCGTATAACTGCCAAAATAGAAGAAAACCCTAGGCATATAAGGTAGTTTCCAAATAGGTACCAGCTAATGAACATTTTTCCCATTGGCACTAGCTGTGCGAAATGTATAGACAGTTAAGCTGTGAAAACTGTGATTTTTATTTTTTGGCAGCTTTTAAGAAATGTTATTTATACAAAATAATGTTGTACGTAAATGAAAATGGCTTTAAAGCCCTACTTGTTCTAAAAAAAAACAATCATTTGTTTGCGTATAATAATTGAGAAAGAGAAACATACGGTAGGAAGATAGTAAAAACATGAAAATTACTCTGGTCTTGTAGTGTAAAATAACCCTGGTTCTTATGAGGTTAAACCTGCAATGGCAATCATCTATGTAAGACATCAGCACTTAGGTGACACTAACTCCTTATGTGCTACAAAAGCCCTGCAGAAGTTAAACAAATATTTGTGGGTAGATTAAGGGTTTGGATAACCCATGTCACTACATACTCAGATTGAAAGGGCTTCCAGAGTTCCACCAATAGCACAAGATTCCCCAAAAGAAATAAACAACGGCATGAAAAGAAAACTAATGTTGCCTCATTCAACTGCCCTAAAATATGTAATAATTTGAACTTTACCACAGAGGTTAAACAACTAACAGGGAGTAATGTGTAATGTATATGAAGCGTAAATCATTTAGCCGGATGCATTTCTGCATAACCATCATCATGACTTCATCTCATCCTTTGACCTCTGATAATCAAGAGAGGGTTCTGCTGTATTTTAGGGCAGCTGAGTGGGGCAAAATTAATTTGAATCTAGTGCTGCTCCCACAGCAGAAGCGCGGACCAAAATTTCAAAATTAGTTTCTGTTTGAGACTTCATAACAGATAAAACAGACTAGATGGGCTTAATGGGTCTTTTCTGCTATGAAATTCTTTTTTTTATTTTTTGTTTCTCTACACAAAAGAAAGAAAGAGGAAAGATTCCAGGTACACATTGCCACAAAGCACAGCTTTCAATACTGGAGCTAAGTGTAAACTTTATAACATAACTACTAGGATTCATATAGAGCCCTTATCCCTGCCGGGACTCAAAGTGGGTGAGGGAATTGGCAGACACTATAGAGAGGTAGTGATTTCATGAATAGTTCAGTTGCTTGGCCCTGTTTCCTTGTCAAACGTATGGCATTTTGGCCAAAAGTCTTCCATGAAGTCCACTTCTGACCAGACTTCTCTGGACACTAGATGGGTGTAGCAGGGTCCCACTGTTTTCTGCCAATGCTAAACTGATGGCACTTCTGGACATCTTCCAATTGCAAAGGAAAGTGATGCAGTTTTGAAGGCAAAGGGTGTTCATACCATATTGATCTGCCTAAAACCTTTGCACAATATATATATATATGACATCGTATTTTACATACATATACATTAATATGATATTGGTCCCCCCCTTTGCAGCTATAACATATTATGGAGTTTCTGTAGAAATTATTGCCCATTCATTCAGTAGGGCATTTGTGAGACCAGGCATTAATGTTGGATGAGAAGGCCTGCCTTGCAATCTCTTTTGAGTTCATCCCAAAGGCATTTGATCGGGTTCTGGGCCAGTCCAGTTCTTCTACACCAAACTCCTCCAACCATGTCTTTATGGACCTTGCTATGTGTCCTTACAGTGTGACACTTATTAGAACCACATATCAGTAAATTTAGGAAGCGTGTCAACTATTTCATTAGGCAACTTGTTTTGCATTAAAAAATATATATATATCTAGTTGCTGTTATGACATATAAGAATTTTATCTATGTGATAATTCCTTGTGATAAAGCTTTTTTATAACAACTAAAAGTAGGAATCTTATATATTTACTGCGGTCGACTAACAAACTGTTTTAATATGCCATCTTATGAAACACAAATATTGTCTATATTGCAAAAAATATTACACAATATAAAACATAAGTTATTGAAAGAACAAAACAATTGCGAAGCTGATGTTAGAATGAATTAGCTCATAAGCAACTCGATTTCTGTTATTGAAGCTGTGCATTTATTTGATTTGGCTTCTGTCTGTTTGTTAGAAGTTTTCTCCAAAGTACTGTAAAGCAGTTTTGATAAAACCTGATTGAACATAATCACAAAAGCTATGCATAAAATAGAGAATTATGTACGAAAACGGTTTCCATTTCATGTTAACAGGATGTGCACATATTGCATGAATTCAGATTATTTAATTAGAGCAAACATAGATATTTGTTCAAGTTTTCCTTTCTCTACCAGAATTGATTCTGTTTCTTAAAATGGCATAGTATAATAGGCTTAGCTTGTTGGAAGACTGAAATATTTAGCATTTTAACTCAAAATATATTTGTATTCATATAGCAAAATTTTAATCCGTTCATTGGATTTATGATTATTATTTATTGTTTAATATAGCGCCATCATAGTCCACAGAGGTGTACAATGGGTAAGGGAATTTGAAAATATATTGTATTCAAGCCAATTAATCTTCATAATTATGCATTAAAATATAGTGGCTTAAGAATAGGTAAATTCTGTATGAACTGATTTGCTTTTATCCCATATTTAAAAGTTCTTACTTGATGTAGTGACATAAGACAATATGGAATCCAGGGGAAATCTGTCACCTTCTGGTTTGGGAAAGGTAAAGTCAAGTTACCCCCACTTGTTCTTGTGCAGTATAGTTACACACAAATACACACTCTCCACACAATACAACACACACACAAACACTTACACAGACATTTTTACACTTACACATGTTTATCTATTAGCTTGTCTGGCACATGGGGTAGAGCCAGACATAGTTTAGCAGAAAATTGGAGGGAGGGGAAAGTGGGCGGGGAATAGGTAGAATGTAGACCGGGTAGTGGGTGTGCTACATGCTAACTCCCTGCACAAAGAAAGAAAACACTGACTTACTGAGGAAGCAGAGCTTCCCCTAGAGACTCTGTGTCAAACCTGGAGATTACCCAGGTATGTTTTTGTCTAGTAGAAAGTATAATTTTTAGCTATAATTTTTGTGTGAGTTTCCAGGTATTATTAGTGCTGTAAACTACTATGGCAAAAGAGCCACTGCAAACATTATACTATTGTGTTATGACTATGGTTCCTTTGTCATGAATTGAGTAAACCATGGCAGCTCTAGTTGGGCCTCTTAATAAAGTGAGTATTTAGTTTGGATTTTTTATTTGTTTTCTGAGACAGCTAGAAAATCGTATGACTTTACGTGTCTTTTTTAAGTTTCCTATTGTGCTAGTGTCCAGGAATACACAGAGAGAAATGTACATATGCAGTATGGATGAATTGTATTTATAAAGTATTGACTTATCTATAGTTTATAATTTAGTATGCCTGCATATATTAAATAATCTATTTAAAATTGTATGTGCCTGAATCATATTTTCTAACAATTTTCTTACCTCTTGGATTTGACTACAAACATTAATATTTATACCTCATACAAATATTCCTTGGCATTCAAACTCTTTTTGTTCAATCTGTTTAACTGGAATCCATCCCACTCACACATATATTCGCCATGCATATTTCAAAAGTAGACAGTGACAATTCAAAGTTCATTGGGGAACATCTTGAAAGCATAATGATATTCTAAAATGCATTGCCAGTACAAATTACCAAGCTCTACTACTTTTCAACACAACTAAGGAGCCATGTCAAAATATGTTCACTGATATCTTTTGTGTACTGTCAGTTATGTCACAAAATGTAACATTTAAAAAAAATATTATGTATTGTACAGTAAAGGGTAAGTGTACTTTGAATTCTGTGCCCATCTGGATGATAGTCTGTGCCCTTCCAGATGGGCATTTAGTTACTTTAAATTTAACCCCTCACCTCAATTACCAAGAGTAGGACGAGGATGCCCCTAAAGGGTATTTTTAATTTATTTTAATTCCCCATTCTACTAGGAATATGGTGGTAGTGAGGGCTCACATGACTTGGGGTCCATAGCTCCCATGGAGTAGTTTTTAAATTACATTTAACCCTCCCATTATATTTTTTATGGAATGAGAGCGTTGTATGTTAATGGAACCAAATCACATTTACAAAGCAAATTCACAGATTAATACATTTGTGTGTTGTTTGCTTTTTTTACTCACATCATTTTTTTTATTTTGTGAGTACATATATGAGCAGAGGCGTAACTTAAAACCACAGGACCCTGTTGCAAAAATTGACGTGGGGCCTCTCAACTTCAACAGCTTTTCTGTGCCGTCATTGCCCCCAAACAACTTGTCTGTTCCTTCTTTGCCCCTTCCAACATACAACATACAACATATGTAAACACATAAAAATTACACACACACTTACGCATACTCACTAACACACACTCATCTCACCCTATTTACACATATATGCTCACACACACATTACACATCCATGTTCACAAACACAAAATGAAACTGTGAGGTACGTCTTACCAGGAGGAATCCGAAATGCAGGACTGGAACACACTTGCTCAGAAACGGAACACACACAAGGGGCCTGGTGAGGTTAACAGGGCACTTGGCAGTGAACTGTAAGCACGAGTGGTCAGAGAGAAGCCGTTTAGCAGACCAGGGTCGGGACGTCAGAGATACACAGGAACCGTTTAGATAGCCAGGGTCAGGAAGCCAGAGGTACACGTAGTCGGTTTAGATAGCCAGGGTCAGGATGCCAGAGGTACACAACGTTGCAGGGAGAGCCAGAGTCAGGAAGCCAGAGATAACACGAGAGCCGTTTAGCAGACCAGGGTCGGATACCGGGATAACGAGAGAAGTAAATATACACGCTGGGGGATCTCACGATATACAGAAGGGATCAGTATAACTGAGCACTGGACACACTGAGAGAGAAGTTTAAATAGCCCGGGGGGGGCGTTCCCCGACGTCTGAGACGTGATCGCGTCCTGTGTCGCCATAGCGACGCAGCGGAATCCAGTCGGCGGTCAGCCTCATAAATATGCATGAAGCGGCCGCACGCGCGAGCGGCTGCTTCATACTCCAGCGAACGGTGCTGGCGTTTCAGCCAGGAGGGAGAAGAGGACGTCCGGGAGCCACTTAAGGTAGGTGCCTTACAGAAACATCCATGCTCACACACACAAGTACATATCAGTGCTCACACACATTCAATTACACATCCATGCTCACACACACAATTACACATCCATGCTCACACACGCAAGTACACATCTATGCTCACACACACACAATTTCACATTCATGCTCACACACAAGTACACATCCATGCTCACGCAATTACACATCCATGCTCACACACACACACACATACTGTCAGGGTCCACCCTGCGTTGCAGGACTATGCAACAATTATTTCCAGTCATGTCTACCTGCAGACACTAATGGCCACCTTCCCTCTCTGGAGCACCCATATCCAATTACTTGGGACAGCTGAACCTTGTTACCTGAGTTGAGCCCTGTCTTTATATACCTGCTCTGCCATTCAGTATGGGCCTTTGTTTGGCTTGGGACCCTGTTAGTCTGCTTACAGCTAAGATCTGGTTTCCTGTTCTGATTTCCCGTGTATGACCTTAGCTTCGTTCTCGATCCTGATTTGTGTACCAAAGACCGGCGTGTCCCAGACTGCCTGAGGGCTTCCAAACAGTGAGCCCTGCCTGAGGGCTTCCAAGCCGTGTGCTCTGCTTTTTCTACCTGTCCTTGCTACAGTTTGCCCTGCCAGTGGGCTTCCTGGCGTCTGCCATGCCAGTGGGCCTCCAGTTCCAGGTCTGTCCAGCAAGACTTTCTCCTCCACTGTATATACCAGTCCTGTTCCTGTTCAGCAATACAATCTATTCTTATATATCAACCTGGTGTGAGACTTATCTCTTGTCTATACTTACCTGTCTGTTGATATGCATCTCGGAGTACAGACAGAGCCTCAGATATCCCCTGCAATTGGGCTCCTACCCGACCTGCTGGCCTGGGTCCTTACACACATGTACACAGACAAAGTACTCATCCATGCTAACACACAAGTACACATCCGTGCTTACACACACAATTACACATCAATGCTCACATACATACATAAATACAAACCAGCTTGGAAGGGCCCTTTCTAAAGGATTTTGCATTGGTGTGAGGAGACAGAGGCACGGGCCCTGTCGCAGATGCGACCACTGTGATCCCTGTAGTTATGCCAGTGTAAATGAGTTGGCTTTAGTGAATTATTACACCAATTTTAAATTATTGGACCATTTACCACTGATGTTTGCTTCATGACATAACTTGGGTATAGATCCACCAAAAATGTAGTCTGAACATGTCCAACTTATATATATATTGTGACAGGGAACCAGGCATGGTGGTGGATAACATATATATTTCTCAGAAAATACTGTAGTGCAATGTATTTGATAACCCCAGGGAGAATGTTTTGTTACCGACAAAATAATGGTAATGCTGTAGTTAAGTTTGGGTCCCTGGGGTGGAGCATTTGGAGAGAAGGGAGGGCCAGTGCTCCACTCCACAGTTTACTTGCAGCAGGTGATGAAGCCAGTTGAGGAGTTCTGGTTATCCCAGATAGTTACTCACCTGTTAGCAATGAGCAGCAGGGGGCTGCTACAAAAAGAGCCCTGTGAGTTATTGAGGTGAGAAAGACACAAGCAGTGAGTGAGACTGCATTTCTCTCCAAAAGAATCTGCTGAATGGTTCCTAAAGGAAAAGTTCTGTGCTAAATGTTTTTGTTGGTAGCGGGTAAGTCCAATTTCTAAAAGGATTTCAGCCTTGTGTGGTATTTTAAACCTTAAGACTGTGTGGTTACATGATCCCAGCTCACTATATATATATATATATATATATATATATATATATAATGGGGGAAAAAAGGAGCAGGTCTTTTGAAATATTTAGATTTGAACTCAATGTGATGTTTTTAATATTAAGCTTGTTTTATTTTTATGACAGGCCTTTTTACATTTGTTTCATTTTATTAGCTAGTTTGACCTGTGATATTTCATGAATTTTATCTTATTTGCCACAAGCCTTTTTGCCCTGTGTTTTGTTGAATACATTACATTTTTCATTACAATTGAATAAAATTTACATATTTATTATTTTGGGTTGTATATGCTCTTTTAAGTCCACATGAAGCAATAGCAATTGCTTTGCTGCATTTTATGTTTTCAAAATCAGGTCCAAATGATTCCTTATATTTGATGTTACTTATTAAAATTATTACTTTCCCACATTAGTGTGAACTAAAACATGGTCTTTAAGAAATTACTTTAGAATCTACTGCGTGCTTGGTACAAGGCATGGGTCCCAGAGCAGTGGTGACTCTAGAAACAATATATAGGGGGGGCACACAAGATACCACAGTCAAACTGGGGGGGCATTCATAATTTCCAAAAGTAATGTGTTATGGAATTATACTTTTGTTATTGGGCTAAAATAACACTTGATAATTCAAGATGGGAAGCCTGAAGCCACAATTGAGTGCGACTAATCCTTGAAATAAATATTATAAAGCAATAAATAACTTTTCCACTAAATGATTTCAGGGCCTTGACCGTTTTGTCCCCTGAACTTCAGGAGGGCGTTTTATCTCAGGATAAATATAAATTAAATAATTCCTACTGTAAGTTAAGTGCCAGGAAACAGATGACCAAACACACACACCAACACAGGCTCTGTCACACCAACACCCAGACACACACACCAGGACAGGCTCTGTCACACCAACACCCAGACACACACACACCAGGACAGGCTCTGCCACACAGACACCCACACACATCAGGACAGGCTCTGCCACACCCAGATCCAAACACACACACACCAGGACAGGCTCTGCCACACCCAGATCCAAACACACACACACCAGGACAGGCTCTGCCACACCAACACCCAAACACACACCCTAGGACAGGCTCTGCTACACTGATAACCAAAAACACACAAACAGCAGGACACAATCTACGTCACAGACATCTACATCAGGATGGATTTTTCACACTGCATTGTCGTTTATACCCCCCTTAGTGTTTTTGCCCCTTGTGTATTGATGCCCCTGCTGCCCATATATATTAATAGTAGCCCCAGTTTCCGATAGCAGGTATAGATCAACACATTAACACACAAACCAAGCTTTGCATGTATAGATCAACTGAAATTCACTTGTGATCTCAGCACTGAAGGTATATATCAAATAAACAGAATCAGACATACAAATCCTGTATTTGCAGGTATACAATAGTGCAGGGGTTCTCAAACAGTGGACCTCCAGCTGCTGCAGGACTACATCTCCCATACTCCTCAGCCAACCCCTTAGCTGAAGGAGCCTTATGGGAGATGTAGTCCTGCAGGTATAGATCAAATAAATACATGGAAACAGCATTGCAGGTATTAATCAACTGAATAAGACATACAAACACTGTATTTGCAGGTATACATAATGTATGGAAATATATAGATATGGATCTACAGAATAACGCAAAAACACAGCTTTGCAGGTATAGATCAATTGGAATTCACATAAAAACACGTCATTAAAAGATATGTTTAAAACCCCCTAAATTACAGGCATAGATCACAGGTTGCACACCCCAAAGCCAGCCCTGGTGTCCACACTCCCAACACAGCAATCAAATGCTGGTACCTAGGCATGATGGGACTGTGCTTGCTGTGATTGCTGTTAGCAATCACACTCCTATCATGCCAGGTCAGCCGGTACATGCTGGTACAGGGTGGCTGTAAGTGATGTGTAGACCCTATACTGCTGGCAGCATCAATACACAAGGGGGGCAGCTAGCTAGGTTTCAGCATGTACTGGCTGACTTGGCATGATAGGAGTGTGATTGCTAACAGCAATCAAAGTCCCATCATACCTAGGTTCCAGAACTTACACATCCATGCTATCGCACACACACACTCATTCATTCATATACTCATTCATTCCCTCAATCACGCATACTCATTCAAACACCCTCCCCACCCCCTTACCTGCTCCTCGATGCCACTCACGGACTTCAGCAGAGGGCGCGGCCTCCCTCTGCGTTCTCTGGTACTGCACAGGGGAAGCAGGACTGGAGCAGAGTCATGTGATGTCACGTGAACACTGCTAGGTTCCGCCTCCTCAATGCAGTACAGAAGACCCTCCCACAGGTAAGTAGCAGGGCTCGAGGTGCGGCCCGCGTAAGATCAGTTGCCCTGGCTGCCGATCTTACGCGGGCCGCACCCTCTCTCTCCGCATTAAAAAATTTTTAATAAATAATAATAAAAAAAAGACGGCATTTAAAGTCGCATTGCAACTTTATTCCAAATTCGGCAGGGGGGCAACATGGGGGGGAAAAGATTAACCTGGGGGGCAATTGCCCCCCTTGCCCCCTGTAGCGACACCACTGTCCCAGAGGCAGCTAAAGTCCAACATTGAGTACGAGAGGTTTGAGGCACCTTAAGGTCAAAGGAAAGACAGCAAATTATAGGTTACTTCTTCACCTGTACCCAGGTGCGTAGGAACCAGGGGGGGACAGACCTCCCCCAGTAAATCATGCGGGGGGACCGATAATGAAGAAATCCCCCCCAGGGCCATAGGAATCCCCTTAATCGAAATTCTGTACGGCACCCAGGCGGAGGAGAGGGAGGGGGGAGCCGAGAGGTCGCTCATGAAAGAGTTGTCAAAAAACGCTCGGCGCCCCTCTGCTCCCTGCCGCCACCCACCTCAGCGCTGCCCTGACTGCAGCAGTGGGAGCGCGAGCCCTCTTTCCTGGTGCCAGTTCTTCATGCTGAGCGCCGGAATATGACGTCATGTTTTTGTTACAAAGATTAGCTGTTTCTTTCTATATTTAATGTATTAAACATGTATTATTGTTACCAGTGTTTCAAGTTATATAATATTGTATGTGTTTGCAAGAAAAAAGATGGATAGATAAGGGGGGTAGGGGATAGTGAGGAAAGAGGTATCTGATGGGGAGAAAAAAGGGGGTATCTGATAGGGAAAAAAGCAAACCCCCCAGATTTTTTGGGCTTCCTACGGCCATTCCTGTACCCGTATTTCTCACCAGTACTAGATACTCAGCTATCACAGCTAGATGGGCATCCAATTTACAGGATCTTTTAGTGCATATTAATTTCTGATCATTTGTTGTTAAAGATTTGGGCAGTTCTGCATTACATTATATTACAACTACATTATATTTTACATCCATTCTTTGATTTTCTATTATCTTTAAATCAATGCAGGGCAAGGAAACAGGGACACCAAAGTGGTCGGAGGAGAAGGTTAGGGAGACATTGAGAAAGATCATGACAGAGAGTGAACGAGAGTATGAGAGAATGTAAATGAGTGAGTTAGAGAATGTGAAAGAACAAGAGAAAGTGAATGAGGGTAATGACGCCCTTTAAATAACCAGCATGTATGACTAAAATTTCCTTAAAATATGATATAATATGATTGACATGGAGACATCTCACACGGGCAGGGTAGGAGCACAGATTGCATAGATAATGTATGGTGAGGGTCCAACTAGTGGCCTGAAACAGACATGCAAGTCATGATCAGGGTCAGCCTCAGGCGTTAAAGCATCAACTCTGTAGTGCCCCTTCCTCGTGATCACCCTAGAGTCCATTTGTCAACTCGTTCACTGTGACGCACCTCTCTTTTCTTCCTTCATGTGGTTCAGGTATAGATCAAATAAAAAAACACATTGAAACACAGTATTGCAGGTATACATCAACTGAATAAGGCATATAAACCCTGTATTTGCAGGTATTAATAAATAACACATGAAACATATCATTGCAGGTATAGGACAATGAAATAACACATGAACCCAGCCTTACGAGTATAGATAAGGTGAAAAATCAGGGGCCCTGCATGCGACCAATAGAGTCGTTCTTATGGCCCTTTAACTCCTGATGACGGACCTATGGATTTCCACTCCCGTTAACCCCTGCAATGCTGCATAGATAACAAGAGCAGAAATCCGTGGGTTCGCCGTCAGGAGTTAAATACCTTTAACTCTTGGAGCGGGGAGACCAGTAGTCTCTCCCGGCCAAGTTGTGACACCGGGATTTTAAAAGTCTGTACGAGCGACTCTATTGGTTGCCAGCGGGGGGCTCGTCCGCCATCAACCAATGAAGTACAGATGCTCGTACGGACATTTAAAATCCTGGCACCAAAGCTGCTGCGTAGTGCATAACGTGTTAACCCCGTATTAACCCCTTCTACAAAAAGGCAAAAGACGAAGAAAAACAAACACGAAGAATGTACACGAATATTCACCCGAACCGATCACACAAGAACGGGCGAATATTCGTGGAATACAAAGATTTGTTCACTTCCCACACGAAGACGAACTCTAGGGTTTATAAAAACAAACCCTAGAGTAACAGCTAAATGCTTGAAGGAATCATTTGACTGGCTAACATCTGCATGTCAACTTTTGTCAACTATTTTCTAGTAGTCTCATTACTTTGTGCATAAAGAAGTACATGAGATCAAACTACAGGTATTACAAATAAAGAATGCATGTGCAAAAAATTTAACAGGTATTGAGTCCATGGCAGGACACCATGGAGGAGGACACTTATCTCCCAAAATTATTGCTGAGTGCCTGAAGTTTGCCATAGAGCACCTTGACACTACACCATGCTACTGGAAAAATATTTTGTGGACTGATGAAACTAAGGTTGAATTGTTCGGGAATGACATGCAGCACTACGTATGACATTAGAAGTGCATGAAAACATCATCCCACTGGTCAAGTATGGTTGAGAAGCATCATTATATCATGTTGTTTATATATATATATATATATATATATAATATATTGTTATAGCTCCTGTATGTTCTGTAGTTCCATACAGTTGGTAATCAGGATGTAACCAGTGGTGCATAACAATCTGGATAATCTATAAATGGAGGTATATTGCATATGTTTTAGCTGGATAAACCACACAAGTGTATCTCAGTTTAAACATTGATTAAATAAATTATACAAAGATTATAGATCACTGAAACTATATTTAGTGCTTACTTGCAAGGACAAGAACAAGTCCTTGTTAAATTGTTCCTAATATGTGCATTACCCTTTAGGTTGAGAAGCTTCCACAATTTGTGTGGAATGATGCCTTTTAGATTACAGTATGGGATTGTTCGACACATGCACTCACACCACCTGAAATAATGAATCAATTACTATTTGTTCCATGGTGTATGTACATGGTGGGATAATCCTTAAAGGTAGGTGAGACCTTGCAGTAGTCATCATGGTAACTCCACCCATCCTGTTCCCTTAGAGTGCATAAAATGTTAATCCACACGTGTTTCTCCGCATTACGTACACAATGTACTTCATTTTCTTTGATAATATGATATCCCTTAAATCATATATCATAGTTATCTGTTGCATATCATGTATATCAAGTAAACTAATATGGTTGAACATCATATATGTTTTTCTGTTTTTGAGACAATAATAAAACTAGAATGTGTGAATGACGTTTTATGTATTTAATTATTATTTATTGATGTGGAAGAAAAATAACCGTAAATTTGAAGACATTTGATTCCTGAGGCTACTTCATTTTCTCTGTTGGTCCAATAAAAAGGTACTGCATAATCTTTGACTAAACCATTAACCATTTTTTTATTCCATGTGTAATACTTCATGTATCACAGATCTACAAATATGAGAATATTTCTATTTTTTTATTCATTTGCGATGCCTCTAATTTGATCTCATGTACTACTTTATGCACAAAGTAATGAGACTACTAGAACATAGAAGTTGACATGTTGTTTTTTACGAACTAATGATAACAAATGCTTAAGGGAGCAAGTCTTTTCTGCCAGAGAATGAGTAAAAAAAGAAACCGATTTATCTTTTATGTGTTTTCTTAAATTTTTCTTCCAATTTGGCAAAATTGTCAGTCTATAATTTAACTAAATTTAAATGCAAGATGATACATTTGAACTGTGGAATATTAGATGAAAAGGAATAAGTCACAGCTTTGATATACTTTGAAAGTGATTTTCTTTTAGCCGCATTAGTTTAGATTTTACTAAACTGAGTTTTGCACGCCAGGCAAATTCTAAATTATTTTCCTATAATTATGCCATTTTTTTTCCAACAAATCATGTGCAAGTACATTTTTCATGCCTTCTTGGTAAAAAAGTGGGTTTATCCTTAGTAAAAGGAAAGCAGGTTTTTCCTTAATAAAAGTTTACAAAGAGCAGGCACTGTTGGCAGAACCTTCAATATCTCATTGAGAATTTATGTCGGGCGAGTAGGGTGAAGGAGAGGGCTAGGAAGAGTAAAGAGATCCCTTGTGGTTCTGCTTCATGAAACCAGGCTCTAAACTCTGCTGCAGAACAGAATGGTCCCCTGAGATCTTAAAATATATTAATAAAAAATAAAAAATATTAAAATAATAAAAAATATAATAAATATTTTAATAAAATTAAATCTACACATAAATCTAAATTGTAATCAGCATAAATAAACTCTTTCAAAAGTATGTATTAGCATGCATTGTATTTACACAAATAATAAACTAGCAATTTTAGATGGGTTAAAAATACAAATACAAATGGCACTGAATCTTGAAGATAAATTGCTGAAAGTCTGATATCACGACTATATGAGATGAGAGGAACATTTGCAGATAGCATATAAATGTGATTTTTTTAATACATTATATTCATATCAGGCAGCTTTGAGTTTTGCTTTAGTATCTGTCTTTGTTTTCCTAGTCCCTTACTTTAGTCAGTTTTCATGAAAAATAAAAATAGTGATAACACATCAAAAAATAAACACATTTAAAATGTGCAAAATGCTATGCTAAACTGGATTAAATGACCTCCTTTTTATAACTGTAGAGTATATTCAAATAAATTGTTTGACCTCTAGGGAGAGTTAACATGCCTAATTCACTATTGTATGAGTTGGAGATACATCAAAGGGCAGGGACAGCTTAGAAACAATGTAAGCACCCCAAACCATATTCTTGCATGGGGACTTTTTAAATCTTGCTCTTATTTTAAATGCAGGATAAAAAAGATCAAAAAAAAAAGTACTGACACATTTAAATGTCTTTATTAATATATACATGGTGGGAAGAATATTAAAAAAATGGTACAAGTGGTTAAAAAATGGTCATAAGTAAATAATTAATTATCCACTGTATTCACTGGCTATATTTAAACTCATATCACAACTTGCCCATTTATAAAGTCAGCTATCATGATATGTTCATATATTGTGAAGCAATGTTCACAAATTTTATGAACATAGTGAAAGCATGCTTATGTGGCATGTGTTTTAGGTAAGAACAGTAATAAAATAAATCATATTAATAGTAAATCACACTTGGTAATTGTAATTAGGCTTTCCATTGTTAACATATTTTATATGAAGAATTATTTATATTTACAACAAATATTTATCTACCTGTGGGTAAAAAGTTAATTTATTGTAGCTTCAATTTATAAACCATATTGCCTACAATTTGTGACTCACAAAGGACACATAGAACCGTAATTCTCACAAACAGCCTTCATCAGGGCTGGCCAAAAGTAATATTTACCACTTTTCCTTAACTGTATTACCCATGAGTATAAGCCATTCTTTTTATGGGTTGGGGTGTTTTTATGGGGTGTTGTGTTGTAGTTCAGCAACAGTTTGGGCCCTAGGTCTGCTTGACCATAATAACTCAGTCAATTGTCAAACCTTCCCTCAAACCATTTTGTTGTCTTGAAAGGTCTGTGTACGCAAACCGCCGTAAGCAAATGATAACCATTGTTTTTTTCCCACAAATAATATGCTGTAAATCGCTTCTGACAATTTCTGAAACTACAGACTTTTAAAAGCTCCTGATTCCACAATGCCATCACAGTCACTGTTGACAAATACGTTTTAAACCAATCCAGCGAGTGCAGTCTAGAATTTAGTACAAAATGGGCAACTGAGCCATATCACCTTACTTAAACTGTGATCTAATTACACTTTAAACAAAATACCTATATACCTAGCTCTTTATTTGCTGGTGTGTGCAAATAATTAACACATATTTTTTAAGTTATATTTATGTTATATTAAAGGATAATATAACATTTATTAAGGATATCCTGAATCAGGAGTTACATCATATTAACCAATGAATTAAATATATTAAGAATACTATTTAAATGAAGTAAGAAAAGAATAATTAAAATTAAATTTAAATGTAAACACACAAATTACACATAGTTACTCATACTCACTAAAACACACTCCATCTCACCCCACTTACACAACTATGCTCACACACACAATTACACATCTATGCTCACACATACACACAATTACACATCCATGCTCACACACGAACACAATTACGCATCCATGCTCACACACACACACAAGTACACATCCATCCTCACACACACAAAAGTACACATTCCATACTCTCACACACACAATTACACATCCATGCTCACACACACAAAAGTACAAATTCCATGCTCACACACAAAAAAAGTACACATCAATGCTCATACAAGTACACATTCCCGCGCACACACACAAAATTACACATAACGTCACCAGAATCTCTGTCATTTTGGTAGACGTTTACCGGGATGTCCGCAGAGATGCTAATGAAGAGAGAAGAAAGAGAAGATAGGAGAGAGGAGAATGAAGAGGATGCAGAACAAGAAGATGTGAGACACAGATACTGAGAGATTCAGAGAGCATGAGAGATTCAGAAAGCATGAGAGATAGAGTGAACAAAAATGAAAGTGTAAGAGAGTGAGAGTCTGAGTGTAAGAATAAGTGAGAGTAAATGTGAGACGACAAATTTTATTCCCAAATTTCAAATGGTCCCCGATTTTCATCTGAAATGAACAGACAGGAAATGGAATTTGTTGTCTGAAAACAAATGGGTACTATGGTACTGTTGGAATTGTTTTTTTCCCCACTTACACATTTGTAGTGTGGACAGGGCCAGAAACAAGCTTAATAATACCATCTCAAGGTTAGTTTGCTTTTACGAAGGCCGAGTGGTGCATTGCCTTGAGTTAGATTTGCCAGACGTGGGCTTGTTTGAGGGAGATGGGGTACATTTAAATAAATGCCTCAAAATTAATATAGAGAGAGGGAAAATATGAGATAAAAAACAGTGATACATTCAATCTCAGTTACTAAAAATATATCTCTGATTTTTATCTAATTTTCCCATTGCAATAAATGCAAGGATTGCTATTCAGTTATTGGGATAGATTTATATCTGGCATTGAATCCAGCCCCTTGTGCTCACTGCACAATTCATTTCATAATTTAATTCTTATCTGCTTTATACTGCAGAAGCTGAATCTTTCAGATAAGATTAATGGGAAGCTATACAAAAAACAGACTTCTGATGTTGAATAAACATATTGCTGTCAACTATAAAGTTGCTTCATATAGTAAAATAAAAAAGAAGAAAAAAAACATTTTATATATACATATTTACCTACATATACTGTTCAGTTGATGCATTTGAGTTGTAAATATAAATTGGAGGTGTGTTCTATGTTCTAGTATACAAATTTAATTTTTGCGTCAAGAGATGAGGTAAAATGAAATGCTATTTTTATCCTTTATACCAAACGTTAAAACTTTAAAAAGCAAAAACCTAACAAAAAAAAAAAAAAAAAACCCAAGCATATGATTATCCTCGATAGCCTGGATCATAAATTCTCTATAAAAACCCTGTGCAGTGGATTTGGACCCCTCATCATATGCCCAATGGATTGCAGTGGTTAAAAAGAGAATCCCCTCCCCATTACTGCAGGATGGAAGTGGGCAAAGGGTACACTAACAGTTCAGGGTGGCAAATGACAACACACATGCCTCCCACTCCCTGTCAACATAAACAAAAAATGGCAATACAATTAATGTAAATCACACCCCCTCCTAGAAATACCACAATTTTTTTTCACGGAGTACATATAGTAGTTTATATATATATATATACCGTATTGGCTCGGATATAGGCCGCCCCCATATATAGGCCGCACCCTAAAAGTTTGGTGCTTTTTTAAAGAAAACGTTTTTTTCTTTAAAAAAGCACCAATAAAACATGCTGCCACTCTCTCTCCCCCTCCCCCGAGATATGCTGCCACTGTCCTCCCTCCCCGAGATATGATACCACTGTCCCCCCCCGGATATCCTGCCACTGCCCCCCCCGAGATATCCAGCCACTGCCCCCCCCCCCGAGATATCCTGCCACTGTCCCCCCCGGAGATATCCTGCCACTGTCCTCCTCCTCCCCCCCCGAGATATGCTGCCACTGTCCTCCTCCTCCCCCCCCAAGATATGCTGCCACTGTCCTCCTCTGCCCCCCCCCCCCGACTTACTGGAGCAGACTCCCGGGTGTCTTGCGGGACCGGCGGGGGACATCTACGCAATACGCGTATACAACTTCTGGTGCCGGCCCCGCAAGACACCCGGGAGTCTGCTCCGGTAAGTCGGGGGGGGGGCAGAGGTAAAACCTTAGACAACCTCCCGTGCCGTCCCGTGGGAAGTGCTGGCAGGGGAGGCTGTCTGACAAAAGATATATATTCTTCAGAAAAGCCGAAACGTTGGACCTTTATAAACTTTTTAAAAAGAAGACCCGCTGAGTACATCAACTTTATTTGCATGATATATATATATATATATATATATATATGTGTGTATATATATATATATATATATATATATATTATATATTCTGTTGTACCATTTGTTAATAGATGGATAAACACTGTTTATCCTAAATAAGGTATCCTAAATAAGGTCTATGAATAAATAGTCATGATAATAAGCACTAACCACTGTGTAGCTCAAGGAAAACCACCACACTCATAAGTGTCTAGGATAGTAGTAGTGCTGGAAAAATTAGGCCCAATGGTTTTTTATTTTTAAATTTTATTTTAAAGATTGGGAGTCCAGAAGATTAATTTAAATAAATATGTATTAACAATATTTGCATTTTTCTCTCAATCTAGGAATCATAAGTGGTATGCCTAAGGTAATATTTTCCACTATATTCAGACTGTCCTTGTTTTATTTAAACTATATCGGTATGAATTTCATCTAGCAATTGTGTATTCAGAACTGTAAATGATCCAAGGACATTTTCTCTTTTGTTTGGCACAAGAACAAGTGCTTATAAATACCAGCTATGAAGTCTAATACATCTATCCATTGTGTTATTTATTTTGTATTACTTGAATATCATTTAAAGAGGTAAGTCTATGAAAGCTGCTAACTACACATTCAAATATCCCAAGTTTTCAATAAATATGTTCCAAATGTCATAGTGATTATATTTCCTCTAGGCATTTTAAAATAAATGTTATTTTCATGTATAAATAGCAAATACTACTATTTGGATAGAAGGATGATGGACCTAAGTTGTATGTAACGGGTTCACCAAGAGAGATGTAGTAACTCCCAGAGATCACCCACATGTATCTTCCTGTTCTGCCCAAAATCGCTTCCAGCCCCAGTCAACATGCACACTTTGGAACCCTGCTATGTGTACCCAATAAGTAGACACAACCACCTTGAATTGAGTACAGCAAGAATGAACATTTTATTGTTGTAAAACATAGTCTCATATGTCCACAAAACTGCATTAACATAGATAAACAGATACATGTATACAACCCAATGTTCTAATTCCACTGGCAGCAATCCTATTGATGGGACTAGTTAAACAATGGAGTTCCTACCTATGCTATCTTAGTTTGACAGCCAGGCTGGAGCCATCTCTGAGTACCTTGGGCCCCTGTATGACATTCTGTCACATATGCCCCCTTTAAAAAGAAGACTGAACTGGGGCCAGACCCCAACCAGGTCTGCAACCAGTTCAGTCAGGGAGCACAGCTCCGTCGCTCCTAGAGTTGTGGATGCAGGGGAGCAGCTGGCAAGAGGCACCTGTCCCACTAACCAGTACTGGGGTGCACTTGAAGACTGGGGAGTTTGGGTTCTAGGTGAGGACAACAGTCCCACTCACCAGGGCAGGAAGACAGGGTCCATAATCTGTGGGTAGCAGGCCTGCTTTCAGTCCTCTCCAGGGGCTCCAGTGACAGACAGTTCCGTCACACACTCAGTTTGCCAATGTTTATTTATATAGGGAATTTAGTTTTAAAGAAATATGCTAATTCTCTAGCACAGAGTGTGTGTGCAAATTAGGCAATAATTAACAGAGTGAATCAATGTGGGAAAAGCTCTATTTTTACTTAAACTGCAATTGTTACTATTTATTTAAATAGACCAACAAATGGCAACGTTATACATTTTTGTGACAAGAATGCACCGAAGTAGTCGTCATACTATCTTTGAA
Organism: Spea bombifrons; assembly: GCF_027358695.1. NCBI lineage: Eukaryota > Metazoa > Chordata > Amphibia > Anura > Pelobatidae > Spea > Spea bombifrons. The sequence continues at coordinate 32,547,698 of NC_071087.1, read as the reverse complement.
AACCATTACTTCCAGGTTTATGTATTTTTTTTACTTTACTAGAATTGCTAAAAAGACCGAAAATTCCATACATTTATGTGTGTGTGTGTGTGTGTATATATATATATATATATATATATATATATATATATATATATATATATATATATATATATATATATATTTTCCATTTGGTGTCAAATATGGTCCACATTAAAAAGAATGGAACCTATAACCTATACCACTAGAATTTTAGTTATATGTTAAACTCTATGCAGAGAACAATAAAACCGAGATTAACGGTTCATCTGTAGATCAAAGCAAGACCTACAGAAAAGCGCTTTAAGACATAATTACAGTGGTTAAATAAAATAAGTATCTTTGCTCACTCTGGTCCAAAAAGCATACTTTTTTCTTTATGCAAACATCAGTGAGTCTCTAATCATCATTTTCCAAAAAGATGTTAGTGTTTTGTGTTTTTTTAACTACACAGTCATTAAAGATTGTATTGTTTTTAATGAATTTGCATAAAATTATGTGATGACAGTTGTGTACCTTTGATAATTGTCACATTGATATTTGTAGACTGCGTATGAATGAAGTAGTGACTCAGGATGAAATATTATGATTTGAGCTGAGATCTCAACGTAAAACATACATTTTGCTAGATATTTATTTATGATGCTGGCCCATGAGGGAATAATATATATATATTTTTTTATCCATGTTTTAAACATTATCAGATTTTAAGTTTAATGTTCTTCTTGAACAAAATGTTAATTAAACTCCATAGCATGTGAAGCAAATAAACCTCAGCAGATCTGTCGTTTTAAACCACCTTGCAAGTTTAATCATATAAAACCAACTAAATACCTTTTTAGAAGCCTTTTAGGATTCTATGACAAGAATCCACGTGTCTCATGACAAACATCCCCTAAGTATGAACAAGGCAAAATAAAACATGGTTGGCAGTACTTTAGAATTGTGTTTCTCTTGCTGTACTTAAAAATTTACCAGAGTAGATGTAACAGTTAATTAGCGATGAAAAGTGACAGGACAAAAAAAGGTTCATTGTACAATGTTCATATGGACCATACAACTATGTAACTCCACTTATAAGTATAATATTTAACTCCTTAATGGCCAGGGCTATTTATGAGATAGGACCAGATTTTTTTTGTGCTTTTGCTAAGGCCGCATATTTCAATTTAACCTCATAAATGATATTTCTTTTCAATAACTAGACAGCACAGGCAATCTCATTAGGGGCATTTTGACACATCCAATGTAGCTGGTTCCACACCAGTGCCTTTCAAAGTTGGTGTTAAAACAAAAAAGCATTTTTTCACATCCACATTGCAGTTTTACCATGTTTTATTTCTAAGTAGATATGTGAAAGAATAAAAAATGTTCCCATGTACAGTAAAATGCCACACACATAGTTACATCAGGTCTTTCATCTGTTTTCAAACTTGGAATTTTGACAGATCACTTTACTGGGCTCACGTACTATATTTCAATTTAACCTCAGACTATGCATTCCCTAAAAGCACATCCTTTGGAGATTTCAGAGACACTTCACTTACCTTTCTAGATGGCCTCCTGCAACCCCAAATCTAATGGGGACATAGGAATGTGAGAAAACAAAAAAGTTCAAACTTCTGACCTTTAACAACACCATACCCCGATATTTACCCTCTTATCTAAATACACCCCTAACCGACCTTTTCGTTCCTCTTGTGATTTGCATCTCTCTTCTACTGTGATTACCTCCTTCCACTCTCATATTCAGGATTTGGCATCTGCTGTACCCCCTCTCTGGTCCCTCGTTTGGGACCTCTTAACACTCAGTCTGCATCCTAATTAAGCCATCTGACCAACATGTAATGATTATACATAACATTGGGATTAGTGGTTAGGAAATAGCAGAAGGGGTACCACAGGGTCCTGTTAGTGGATAGTAAAGTGTTACATTGGGTTAAATGTTAGAGTTAGGTTACAGTTAGTGTATAGTGTTAGTGATTGGGATTATCAGATTAGGTCACTGTCAAGCAGGAACGGGAGAGTCAGAGAGGGGATCTTCAAAATCGTATATTAAAGAGAAGGACAAATCCAAAAGAGTAGTCAAGGCAATCCAAAGGTCAAGGCAGGCAGAGTTCAGAGAGTCCAAGGGTGGGAGCCAAAAGGTCAAAACCAAGAATTCACTCAAAGCAAAGCTTTAGCGGAGATAGGGTAAAGGTAACAGCAACACGGTATGTAGCTCAATTAACAAGCATTTGAATGAAGGGAATGCATGGTGTAGTGGTAGCAGGTGTAGACCACTACCTCTCACACCTGGTTTCCTCCCCCTTGTATCTCAGAGAGAGAGGTGCTGTGAGAAAACTCCACCTCTGTTCCCAATCAGTGAGCTCCTCCGTGTTGTAACACCCCCGGGTGTGAGACCACTCCCCCTAACAACTAGAAGTGCACGCACGCTTGTCAAGTGTGGTACGCAGCGGAATCAAGGCCGAGGATGCGGCCTACCACACAGATGTGCGATCGGTCCACGAGGGGCTTGTTGGATGCTAGCTGCCCCATGAAGCAAAGAATCTCAGGGTGAGGTAGGTGTGGGTCTCTGACCCTGACAGTTACAGACTATGGATCGGTGAGGCTGATCATTTCAGTGACCTAAATGGCTATTAAATATACAGTATATTGTAAAATAAAAAAATGTAATTGCTATCACTTGTGACAAGTTTAGGCCACTGACATTAATTGGTGAGACGGGGAGTAATACTAAACTATGTATTGAAAAAATAATATAAAATATTATTTTTGTATTAGTAATGTGTGTGTGTTTTTTTTTTTGTTTTTGGTTTTGGTTTTTTTTTTACTGCGGGTGCCCCTTCTGTCTCTGCCTATGACAGCTGTCACTGATGGGAGGGGAACAGGAGGGAGAGTTGGCTATAATAATGATCATCATCAGCTAACTCTTGATTGGTTCTGCAGCAGCTCGACCTGCTGGAAACTTACCTGGAAGAACCTTTGACTTCCATGTAAGTGCTGGATTTTTTTTTTTTTTTTTAATGCCGTTGCTCCCTTGAGGTCCTCACAAGCTTATGGGAACTGAATTTGTACCTGGAGTTGCCTATGACAGCCCAATTTACTGGCAATCATTGGGTTAAGCCTACATGATCACAGGACTTAGGGGACTTCACTATTGCTAGTGACATGGCAGCGTGGCAATAGGTTACATGTGTGAGAGCTAAATGTGATGAGATCCATCATATTTGGGACCTTCCCAGTTTAGGAACATAAAGGCAATATACACTTAAGAGCATTTTTTTATTTATTGAATATGCTTACATTTTGTTTGTTTGTTAGCAATTTCATTAGGGAAGGAAATAGCAGGCTACGATGTAAACATCTGATGTGAGTTTTGAAGCAAGAAAATAAGTCAAAAGTTTAGTTTTCTGAGAAAAGGTATAAGCAAAAACTTATGCTAACTCTATATCTTCAACCTTCCCACGAAGGGGAGAAAGGAAGTTTGACAGTTTGACATATGCATTGTTGTTATGTCTGTGTCAAACATATGATTGGAACAGCTGCTTTATTTTTATTATCATCTTTTATTTATATAGAGCCAGCACTTAATACGATACATATATTCAAGGGGTATGACAAGAGGAGAGTTGACAGACTAAGACAAACCGATACATTAGGTGGAGAGAGCCCTGCTCGCAAACTTACAATCTTGAGGGAATAGGGTGACAAACATAAGGCACAGAGAAAGGGTGAGAGGTAGTGTGGTGGTTGTATCAATGACAAGGAAGTTCTAGCAGCAAAGTTGGTATGCTTCTCTGAAGAAGTGAGTTTTGAGATGTTTCTTGAATGTTGGGAGGGAGGGTGAGTGCTGAAGGTTCGGTGGAGAGCCTTAGCCCATGTGAAGAACCTAAGGATCAAGTGTTATGGAACTAGAATATATCAGCAAGAAACGCTTATTGCTTTAATGAATATAAGCTGGCCTCGACCAATAAAGGGTTACACCTCACGCAGATACGTGAGAGACGCAAGTAGCAGTGTATTCAGTTATCTATATTTTACTAACCGCAAGCGCCATTCTGGCTATATCTTGTTGCAGGAAAGTATCTAATATTTGTTTCTAACGGTTTTCTGCCTTTCTGCCTATTTCCGCATAGTTTCAGGATTAACCAATTAATAAGCTTTACGTAACCTGACGTCCCTTTTTGACGTCCCTATATAATCTATAATATAAACAAAATAAAGCAGAGTGATTTTGGACCTGACCCAGAGTGTGTCGTGTGTCTTATTTCTCTCTCCGTGCACGTACATTTATATTCATATAATTTGGAGCAGTTCAACAATTGAAGAAAGGCTTTATTGGAAAGCATCCAAAACAGTTGGCGCCCAACGTGGGGCTCGAGGAAGCCGTACCTGTCGGAGGTCCCTCCCGGGGAGAGTTCACGCCGTGAGCTGACGATTAGACCCTGGGACTGCAGCCCAGTTACAAGGTAAGATTGTTTCTTATCTACCTTGTGTGTCTCTCGTTACTCACGTGTGTATTCGGAGGAGGGAACTCAGGTGGTTGACGCACCCTCGAGAGGCAATAAAAGAACCCCATGTAAATCTACTGTATAATCACTTGTTGAACTGTGGTGCCTCCCTTTTGCTGGCGAGCACACTGTTTCGGAAAGGTTTCGGAAAGTGTTTCAAGTCTACACCGGATCAACCCAGTTGCTCTGATCCCCAGACGGTGCTGTAAGACTAACACTAATTTGGACAGCCTAGTCGTCTGTCCCTAGCACACTGTAGAAATCGGTAAAGTGTTTCAAGTCTACACCTGATCAACCCAGTTGCTCTGATCCCAGACGGTGCCGTAAGACTAACACTATTTTGGACAGCCCAGTCGCCTGTCCCCAGTGCATAATATTACTACAGTGTGTGTGTGCCTCGCTCGTATCAGAAGGTTTCGGACGGTTGCGGACAAGGTTACGATACCGCTGCGGAATGGGGAACGATAACAGCGTTCCAAGTGGGTTCTGTACTCCCTCCCAATTAGTTGCTGACAGACGAGGGAAAAGATACATTAAGCAATTATCTAAGTTGGAAAAACGATATAAAGTACCCAGAGGAAGAACCTTATCAATTTGCACCTGGCAAAACCTCCTAAATGAAAAAGCAGGAAAATTAGACGACGACGGATTGAAAGATACTGTTAAAATCTGGCTAGATTGTAGCAAAGAATTTAAATCGTTAGATGGTGAAGAAATATATGATGAAAAGCACTCAAGATATCTGTGTAAAATTCCAATGTCTTATACGCCACAGCTCTATAATGGCGCCGAGTCGTCGGACAAGGGGTGGAGCTGCCCAGCCTGTAATGCAATGACGTCAGGAAGCCGTCGCTCTTGTCTGTACTGTGAGGCCCCCCGCCCCCCGTCTACTCCGGCTACTGTGTCGTGTCTGACACAGACACCAGCGCCATCTTGTGACGCACTTCACCAACTGTCTTCAGTGGAAAATCCCCACCAATTGCCTGCCCCGCCTTCCATGTTAAATCCGGTACAGGCATCGGGGCCATCTTTGTTAACTGACAACGCCCAAAATTCTGGCCTACCTCCAGCTCCGTTATCTTCTATGTCTATTCCCACAGTGTCATTGTACCCAGTAGTTAATCCGGATGGCACATTTGTATTACCTACCCAGATTACAGCACCCAGACATATGGTCCCAATCATGATAATGGCAAGCGGTGAGGAAACAAAGAAGGAAAATATATCTACTAGTGCTGTTATGCTTCCGGCCCAACACCAGGCTGAGGAAGGCCTACTACTCCAGGAAGGCAAAACACTAGAAAAACCTCAAACAGTACTATTTCCACCCACTCCTCCCGTAGTTACACCCCCGGTACCTACACCCAGCACTACTGTCCCGTTAATGATGATGGGCCCAGGCGACAGTCCAGAAGGGGAGGAAATAGATACGACCGAGGGCGCAACAGCTGCCCCAACCCAATCCGATGCCGACAGCAGTATGATACTTAAAAAGGGAAAAAGGTTACCTAGACCGAAACCAATAACTAAACCCCAAACAAGAACTAAGCCCAAACACACACAGTCCCCCTTGGTGGGTTTTGACCCACCTGTTCTCCATGCTGAGGAGATGGGAGCTAGGCCTAAGCACCAACCTATTTTCACTGATGAAGAAATAGGCACTCATGACAGTCTATCAGAAGAAGAGGGCTCAGAGGAGGGGGAGGAATCCCAAAGTATTTACCAGAGCTTACCTTTTGTACGTTCTCCTATAGGCCATCGCCGTATAAGATATACTCGACAATCTGATACCGAACAGCCCTCAAGTACGTCAGCCCCTCAGCCACCATCCATGGGGAATACAAATCCCAATAATCCGTTTTCTTCTCAATTCGCTGAAATTATGTCTGCAGCTATAGTACAAGCCACCCGACTCGCCACAGAAAATGCTACTCCACGAGATGGTCTCGCTTCCACGGAGCCGCGTTCCAAGTATGTAGCATTCAATCCGCAACAACTGTATACAATCGTCAAAGATCTCCCTGAACCTGATACACATCCAATGCCATTTTATCGAAAAGTTTCACAGGCCTGGACTACCTATGGATGTACCTGGTCTGACCTTGTTAGTATTGTCCAAGCCAAAGCAGGAGACTACGCAGATCTTATTCTCAACCAAATTATACGAGACCCATCTTATCTACCTTGCGATCCCAGATCCACTGAATCAGGTCAACAGTTTATCAAGCAATTGGAAATCTGGGCGAAGGACAGATTGTCCGAACAAACAGTATCTCTACAGGATATAACTTAAGAAAAAGGAGAGTCAGTGGAGAAATATGCCTACAGAATCAAACAACATTTTCGTGATCTAGGATTCTCACTCCAAGAAGTGGCACATATTCGTATGTTGGGTCGTGCCTTTGTAGACGGCCTCCATTCTGATCTCAACAAAGTACTCACTACCTGCCGCCCGGAATGGAGGTCAATGGATCTTGAAGTCCTTATACAGGTTGCTAAAGGATTGGAGGCAGGAAACAGCAAGAAAAAGTCCGCCATCATGGCGGTAATGACCGGAGCCGACGCCACTAATGAAGCCACGGACAGACAGCGACAACCTCGTAAATGTTTTGGATGCGGAAAAGTCGGTCATCTTAAAAGAGTATGCCGTAGTCGCCATCTGTGGGCCGCTTATCAAGCCCAGAACCAAAACCAGAACCAGAACACTCTTCCTCCACCTCCTCCTCCTCAGCCATAGGAAATAGGCGAGCAAATGGAGGAGGGGGACTCTATTTGCATGGCCGTCTCCGCCCCTCCTTCCGGCCCTTCCCCTAAGATCACTCTTGATGTAGCCGGAAAACCTTGCTCATTTCTTGTTGACACTGGCGCTGCTCGTAGCGTGCTTTGTGAGACGGATGCATTACCATCCTGGCTATCTGATATACAACTCCCCTGTAGTGGGTTAGAAGGCGTGGTTCAACACAACCCACTCACACGCCCCCTACCCGTCACAAGCTCTTCAATACATCTGCCTTCATCTACTCTAGCTCAATTTGTGGTCAGTGCCACTTGCCCTTTCAATCTTCTAGGAGCGGATTTTCTCAGCAAAATCCAAGCCAATATTACCTTCACTGACAAAGGAACTGTCACTCTCAACACTGCTCTTGCCCCTGAAGAAACCTGTATGCTTATGGCAGTAGTACATGATCCTGGTGCCGAAACCTGGGATAATCTATTTAATTCTTTGAATACCATGCTAGACCATCTTCCAGCTACCCTATGGGCCTCTGGACCTATGGACATTGGACGTCTCAATGTCCCACCGGTACAAGTTGTGCTTAAGGATCCTAATGTTCTTCCATACAAGGCCCAATATCCTTTATCAGTGGCCCAACTAGATGCAATATCTATTCAAGTAGCTGCACTCCTAGAATCCGGTGCAATAATACCTACTACTTCTCCTTGCAATACTCCGCTGTATCCAGTCAAAAAGAAGCAGATCAAAGGCCAACCTCCAGTGTACAGGATGGTACAAGATTTACGCGCTGTCAACGAAGCCACGGTTCTGGATACCCCTATTGTGCCAAATCCACATACTCTTCTATCCAGTATTCCACCTACGGCATCCTGGTTCACTGTAATTGATCTTGCTAATGCCTTTTTCTCCATTCCATTACACCCTTCGTGTCAATATCTTTTTGCATTCACACATGCTGGTCGGCAATACACCTGGACGGTGATGCCACAAGGAGCTCAAAACAGCCCGTCCAGTTTCAGCAAAGCTATGTCTTCTGTGCTTTCTTCATGGCAAGACGCTCACCCGGAAGTTGAGCTCCTGCAATACGTGGATGACCTACTTCTTTGTGCTCCAGACCCATCCCCGTGTCAAGAAACTACCCTGGACCTACTCTATTTTCTAGCTACAGCTGGCTGTAAGGTCTCCAAATCGAAACTACAGTTATGCCTTCAAAAAGTGATTTTTCTGGGACACTGTATTACCAAAGGCCGTAAATACCTTACAATGGCACGAAAAAAGGCCATCCTGGAGTTGGCTCCGCCAGAAACTCCACATCAGCTACAGACCTTTCTGGGTCTCATTTCATACTGTCGTCCCTGGATTCCCGACGCTTCTGTGCTAATGCAACCACTCTATGACTGTATACCTCGAGAACTACCAGCAATTTTTTATTTAACACCAGAGGCACTGGACTCATTCGACGCTCTACAACAAATGATTGCCTCATCTCCAGCTTTAGGAATTCCGAACTATTCTCTGCCGTTCCGTCTCTATGTTATGGAACGGCAAGGCCATGCCACAGGTGTTCTCACTCAGATGCACGGTGGTCGACATCGTCCCCTCGGATTCTACTCCAAACGATTGGACCCAGTTGCTCGCGCGACACCTTTCTGTGTAAGGGCTATTCACGCTGCCAGCTGTCTTCTGGACGTCACTTCAGATATTGTCCTCGGACATCCCTTGACAATTCTAGCTCCACATGACATCTCAGCTATTTTACAACAGACTCAACCCAGATATCTCACTGCTCAGTGTCATCTTCGTCTCCAAGGGAGTCTGTTGTTGCCCGACAATGTTACTATTCAACGATGCAATGTTCTCAATCCGGCTGCCCTCCTTCCACTTCCAAGGGGGGAGTATACTGATATTCCGTCTATGGATTTTATTGATCTAGCCACAGAAGAAGATCTTCAGGAACAGCTATTGTGGCATACACAGTCATCAAATGTCGATTTTCCAGATGTACCACCCGAGGACGATCCACATGATTGTCTGACCATGATGCAAGCGGAAGTCGGTTCGCCTCCGAATATACAGGATACCCCACTCTCAAACCCAGAATGGACCCTATTTGTGGACGGCTCCAGATATGCCGATGACAAGGGTCATTTCCATACGGGAATGGCGGTTACGACTGACACGACTGTACTCTGTGCAAAAGCTCTACGACCGGATCAGTCGGCTCAGGAGGCTGAACTAGCTGCCCTCACCGAGGCCTGCATTATGGCTAAAGATTCTACCGCGAATATCTATACGGATTCCAGGTACGCCTTTGGAGTTGTACATGATTTTGGAGTCATCTGGAAGGCAAGAGATTATATCACCGCAGCAGGGACTCCAATCAAGAACGGGAAAGCAGTTGAAGCTTTGATGACTGCGGCCCTACTCCCGAAACAAGTTGCAGTGATCAAAGTCAAGGCACACTCACGGGCTGACACTATGGAAGCAAAAGGAAATGCCTTAGCAGATAGTGCAGCCAAGCAAGCAGCTCTCGATGAAGACTCAGTGGTCCCTTTAATGACGGTGACCAAGAAAGCACCAATGGAATTAGACTGGGATATTTTAATTCAATTACAACAACAAGCTTCAACCAAGGAACAAAATCAATGGATACAAGAAGGAGCATCCGAGGATGAGCGGGGAGCCTGGGCCAGAGGCCAATATCTTTGTTTACCCCGGACTTTATATCCTTTAGTCGCATCACTAGCTCATGGACCGACGCATCAGTCTAAAACCATTATGAAGGAGATTATCGACAAAATCTGGATCGCACCAGGAATCACCCCAATGCTAGCACGAACCACCGAATCATGTTTAATCTGTGCTCAGTGCAATACCGGAAGGACAGAACCTACACCATCCAAATGTTTACCGAATGCTCAATACCCTTTCCAACGGATTCAAATTGACCATATTCAAATGCCGATGTGTCAGACATTTCAGTATGTACTGGTAGTGGTAGATGTGTTTTCCGGATGGCCAGAAGCCTATCCAGTACGAAACCAAACCGCACCCACTACCGCAAAGAAGCTTATTCAGGAACTCATTTGCCGGTTCGGTGTCCCAGAAGTCATAGAAAGTGATCAGGGACCTGCATTTACGGCAAACGTCACTCAAGAAGTGTGGAAAATTATAGGTTCACATCTTGCTTTCCATACTCCCTACAGACCGCAGAGTAGCGGGAAAGTGGAAAGATTAAATGGCATAATCAAATCAAAGATATTGAAAATGACACAAGAGACTGGTCTAAATTGGGTACAGTGCCTACCCATCGTACTTTTTGCTATCAGACATACGCCAAAGGCGTCACACAAACTGACCCCACACGAAATACTTTTTGGAAGTAGCCCTAGGTTAGGACAATACTTCCCACAACAGTTGCAAATGAATTATGAAACAATGGCAAAATATGTTATTGCTTTGACTACTCAATTATCTAATATATATACCCAAGTTTTCTCTTCTATTCCAGATCCCAATATCCTCGAAGGTACTCACTCTCTATTGCCTGGAGAGTGGGTGGTCGTGAAGAAACACGTCCGATCTACTTTGGAACCGAGATTCGAGGGCCCTTTTCAAGTGCTACTAACGACTCCTACCTCAATAAAAGTTGAAGGGAAACCCACGTGGATACACGCATCGCATTGCAAGAGAGTCAAAGGATACGATCCTCCAATCAATGACTCCTAGAATGCATATCCTTTGCAAAAGAGTGGGCATCCCACTATTATTATCATTCATTTTCCAACATACATGGGGAAAACCAGCCCAAGCTATCAGTCACCAGGGGGGTCGGGTAGCCATTACAAGAGATGCAAAACAAGCAGGTCCTCCCATTTTTTGGTACAACTCCAGTAGCACAACAGTAGCCACATACTCATTCCAATTTTGTCACATTATAGATTGTGTTTCTAAACGCTACACCAATGTATATACCGGGGTGATGACACAAGAAGGGGATACCACCGACAATTTTGACCCCGGGTATTGTGATGTTCAAATGGAGAATGTGTTGGGTACATATGCTATGTTGGAGGGCAATGGGGGGACGACTGCAGGTATTGGGGCTCTGTTATAACTAATTCAGGAACCAAATGGGGATAAAAGCCCCCGGAAGCCCTAGCCCTCAAAGATCAATATGGTAAATCATTGCTCTCACGAATGACTCTCATATCCACCGGAACTGGTGATAACCAACGATACACCCTTACTATAGAGAATCCCCGGCCAACTGATGCTCGAAAATATATTTTCGGGATTTACAAATATGGTTTCATGAGCGGCAAGGCCCCCTTCTATCTTAAAGATATGTACAATAGTTTAGAATGGGAAGAGCCACAAGGTAAACCATCAAACCAACCAGTTTCGAAACCACCGGAAATTCCATATGCTGTTCTGCGCGCCATTCAAAGTATGATAGCTATAGCGAATCCCACTTATGATGATATTTTAGCCATAGAAACTGGATATAATGATATTAATCTATGGCTCGAGTGGATGCAATATTCTGCTATTAAGCACAATAAGTCCAATTGCTATGTGTGTGGTAAAGCCCGTCCACATCTGGGTACAGTACCCCTACAGTTGCCCTATCAGTCACTACTATGTCTGTTGAGTCTTTATACCAATACCAGTAACAAATTCACCGAATGTGAGAAATGGAAAAGAGAATATCCTCTACTAATCGAGGCTCCCAAGCTCAACGGAGGAATTACTATATATTCTGGCACTTATATTTGTATTTCAAACACCAAAGGAACAGGCAAATTTCTTGGTAAATTCTCTAATGGTAATTGTGCTGAATACAGCAATTTGACCGGTCCCCCCACACAGAATCAAGTATATTCTCTGGGAGACATCTATTGGCTATGTGGAGATATGAAATTGCGCACCAGATTAGAAGGTAGTTGGACTGGTGAATGCGCACTGGCCAAAGTTATAATGCCGTTATTTATAATGTCGGAAGAGCCAGAAGCTGTTGAGGCCCAGTCTACCCTGTTCCGTAAAAAACGCAGTGTCTCAAAAGCCCCCGAAGGAAGTTTCGACCCCCATGTGTATATAGATGCAATAGGAGTTCCTAGGGGGGTCCCAGATGAGTATAAAGCCCGAGATCAAGTAGCCGCTGGTTTCGAATCCATTTTTCCCATTGTTACAATAAATAAAAATGTTGACTGGATTAACTATATCTATTATAATCAGCAGAGATTTGTCAACTATACCCGAGATGCACTCCAAGGACTTTCGGATCAATTGGAGGCTGCAACCCAGATGACTTTTCAGAATCGTATGGCATTAGATATGATTCTGGCAGAAAGAGGCGGGGTCTGTCGAATAATTAGAGAAACTTGTTGTACTTTCATCCCAGATAATACAGGCCCCGACGGAAAAGTGACCATGGCTATTAAAAAGTTAAATTCTCTAGGAGACGAATTAAAGCGCAACTCCGGAATCGATCATCCATGGGCCGAATGGTTTGGCTGGCTCAAAGGATGGAAACAAGCTCTGGTCCAGCTGGGAATAATTTTACTGATTATTGTGATTATTGTTGCTTTTATGCTATTCTGTGTAGTCCCTTGTCTTCAACGCCTATGCGATAAAATGTTTGCAGTAGGCGAGACTATCCCGTTAATGCTTATGTACGATGACACGATGCCAAGCTTTGCATCTTCTTATGAAACACCATCTAGTTCGATAGTTCCCCCTGACAGTAATCCCCGCCCCGTGTAGGGACATATAGATCCGAGGGACATGTCCAAGACCTGAAACCGGGATTTTATCCAATAGGGATAATTTGTCGCCACTGCAGGTGAAGAGGATGCGGGATCATGTCCGGTAGGATCTGTCAGGATTAGGGACAGTCGGCCATCGTATATTCAAGGGGGGACTGTTATGGAACTAGAATATATCAGCAAGAAACGCTTATTGCTTTAATGAATATAAGCTGGCCTCGACCAATAAAGGGTTACACCTCACGCAGATACGTGAGAGACGCAAGTAGCAGTGTATTCAGTTATCTATATTTTACTAACCGCAAGCGCCATTCTGGCTATATCTTGTTGCAGGAAAGTATCTAATATTTGTTTCTAACGGTTTTCTGCCTTTCTGCCTATTTCCGCATAGTTTCAGGATTAACCAATTAATAAGCTTTACGTAACCTGACGTCCCTTTTTGACGTCCCTATATAATCTATAATATAAACAAAATAAAGCAGAGTGATTTTGGACCTGACCCAGAGTGTGTCGTGTGTCTTATTTCTCTCTCCGTGCACGTACATTTATATTCATATAATTTGGAGCAGTTCAACAATTGAAGAAAGGCTTTATTGGAAAGCATCCAAAACACAAGTAGGAGAGTATTTGCTTATGAGGGCAGAAATGTATGGAGGAGCAGTGTTATGGAGGGTCTTATATGTTAGTACTGGGATTTTAAATGTAATTCTAAAGGTAATTGGGAGCCAGAGGAGAGTTTCACAGAGTGGGAAAGCAGAAGAGGAGCGGCGTGCAAGGATGATAAGCCTAGTAGCATCATTTAGGACAGACTGTAGAGGAGAGAATCGAGACAGTGGAATGCCAACCAGAAGAGTGTTGCAGTAGTCAAGACGGGAAATTATAAGTGAATGAACCAGAGTTTTTGTGGATTCTTGGGTGAGGAATGGGCAAATGCGAGATATGTTTTTTAGGTGCAAGCGACAGGATCTGGCGAGGGACTGAATGTGAGGGATGAAGGAAAGGTTAGAGTCAAGGATGACCCCAAGGCATCGGGCCTGGTTAGTAGGACAGATAGTCGTGTTAATGGTGATAGAGAATTCAGGTAGTGGAGTGGAGATGGAGGGAGGGAAGATAATGAGTTCAGTTTTAGAAAGATTAAGTTTCAGGTAGTGTTGTGACATCCATGAAGAAATAGCAGACAAGCAATTGGTAATATGGGACATGAGAGATGGAGAGAAATCAGGAGAAGACAGGTAGATTTTGGCATCTGCATATAGATGATACTGGAGGCCAAATGAGTTGATTAGTTTGCCAAGAGATCAAGTATAAAGAGAGAACAACAGAGGGCCAAGGGGTGATGGTGTCTTGCTAGAGAAGCTGACAGAGAAGGAATGGTTAGACAGATATGAGGAGATCCAGGAGAAAGCTGTATTTCGAATGCCTATAGAAGCAAGTGAGTCAAGAAGAAGGTGGTGATCAACAGAATCAAAAGCAACAGAGAGTATTAAAATTGAGAAAGTGACCCTTTGCTTTGGCAGAGAGTAAGTAATTGGCGACTTTTGTTAGATCTGTTTCAGTAGAGTGAAGGGGTTTGAAACCAGACTGTAGAGGGTCAAGGAGGGAATTAGAGGAAATGAAGTTGGTAAGGCGATTGTACATAATCTGTTCAAGCAGCTTAGAGGTAAAAGGAAGCGGAGAGATATGGCGGTAGTTAGTCAGACAGATGAGATCTGACGAAGGATTTTTAAGAATGGGTGTTATTTGCGCATGCTTGAAGGCTGCTGGTACAGTTCCAGATGATAGAGAAAGATTAAATAGGTGGGTTAGTAATGGACCAAGGGATGGACATAGAGACTTTGTGAGGTGTGATGGGATGGGGTCAAGGGGACCGGTTGTTGGGTGAGAGGAAGAAAGAAGAGTGGCTATCTCTTCTTCAGTTGTAGGGGAAAAGGCAGTTAGTAGGGGATGAGTGGAGAGAGTGGTGGTGGGTGGTGAAGGAGGGGGTTGTAAAAAAGAGAGGGCTTGTCTTATAGTCTTGATCTTGTCTTTGAAGTGGGTAGCAAGATCTTGGGTAGTGAGAGAGGTTTGTGGTGTAAGCGTGGAGGGACAGAGAAGGGAGTTGAAAAAAGGCGTCGCGGGTTGGAAGAAAGGGAGGATATGAGAGTGGAGAAGTAGAGCTGTTTGGCGAGAGAGGGCAGAGTTGTAGGTGCGAAGCATGAATTTATAGTGACTAAATTCTTTGAAAATAATTTAGTTGTTGTTGGGAAGATGGAGGAGTGTGTTGCAGGCTTTGAGGGCTTTTAGCAAAAGTTTGCTTGGGCTTCAGTTGTTGTTGGGGAGATTGTATTGCAGGCTTTATAAAAAGTCTTTGAAACTAGGAGATGCTTTGAAGGGGTTAAAATGCCTCCAGGAAGGGCGGCATGACTGTGGTTGGATGTTAAAAAGTTTAAGGGGTTGGTGAATAGTCAGTTGGGCTGGGGTCACTAAATGGCGGGAAGAGATGATATTTATAGAAGAGCCCAGTAGGAGAATTCCCTGTGAGAATTTTATGACAAAAATGGAATGCACCTGCACTACTAGATCAATTACGCCTAGGATTGTCAGAAGGTTTAAAAGACGAACTGGCACGCGTGGGTATCCCCGCCTCCTTGAAAGATCCCATTTTTCTGGTCATTCAGCTGGATCGCAGGCTACGGGAAAGGCGCCTTGAATGTGCAGCCACATTCTTTACATCACCTAGACAACACACCCCCATCAACAGAAGAACCAATGCAGATTGGGTTGGCACGTTATCGGAAACCGAGAAAGCCAGTCGCAGAAACAATAACCTGTGTCTCTACTGTGGTCAACCCGGGCACCTGATCCGCTCCTGCCCTTGACGTCCTCCTGTCACTGGAGGTAAGCCTGCACACACTGAAGTTTGCTTAAGTTCATCTCCTACGGGTGGCTCTCCTCACTTATCCGTATCCTTGTTTTTACAATGGACCAGTAATTCAACAACCGTCTCTGCTATCTTTGATACTTGGGTCCGCAGCTTTTTTATGGATCAGAACTTTGCTAAACAGTTTAATGTACCTACAATTGCCAAATCTACTCCTATACATATTAAAGTGGTAGATGGTAGTCCTTTATCCTCTGGGCCCATCTCAAGAGAAACACAAACACTTCAAGTTCTACTGGAAGATAATCGTATAGAGCAACTGAGCTTGTCACCTACTTTTCTTATTATCCTTGGATTGCCATGGCTGAGAATACACGCTTGTGCAGCCACCTCATGAATATTAATGAGGCGGTTAAGACGCGGTTACGTTCCTGACGCTCAGTTGTACTGTGGCTCCCTAGTGGATATTCCTGCTTCCCAGCATACTTCTGAGCATTTCCCGTGTATCTGATTTGTTCCCTGACACCGGCTTGTTATACAACTGACCACCCGTGACCTCTGGTATCCTGACCCCAGCTTGTTACTCGACCACCTGTGCTTATGCTTACACAGCTAGAGTGCCCTGTTATCTACCCCAGGATTCCCAGTGCATGTTCCGTGTTGAGCAAGGGTGTTCATTCCTGCAGTTCGGATTCCTTACAGTAAGACATACTACAGACCTCACAGCATGCTTTATTCAACTCAACCCTAACTTGACGTACTGCTTAGCTTCTTAGTGAATATATCAATTGAGTAAAAAATATTTATGAAAATATGAAAAGCCTGCTTATGCATTCCCTATTTGTTAACATGTTTCACAACACTATAGCTGAGCCACACATCTTAAGAATGAGATCAGCTATATAATATTGCTTGTGGTTTGTAAACTACACAAATATTGTATGCTTGTTATCATAAAACCTGACTCTTTGCATACCTTTCCAGAAGTAATATTACTGACCGTAGACAAAACAATAAGCAACGAGCACATATTAGGTAGTTTTATTACATGAATTCAAGGACAGGTAACCGGTAGGAGTTATTCTTTAAAGACTGTCTATAGATTATTTAGGTGTATATACCTAGCAGGACTCTCATATAGTCTGTTTGCTGTATGTAATGTTGTGCTTTAGGAAAAGTATATGAAAGTGTTAACATAACACTTTTTGTTTTTTGAAGCCAATCCACTTAATAAGATTAAACAGGTATAACAATCAAGTTCCTATAGATTAATTCTGTATTTGTCATGTG
Organism: Spea bombifrons; assembly: GCF_027358695.1. NCBI lineage: Eukaryota > Metazoa > Chordata > Amphibia > Anura > Pelobatidae > Spea > Spea bombifrons. Next base: position 32,530,511 of record NC_071087.1, on the reverse strand, counting down.
GATTCATTTTCATGGAAACAACTCACAGGGTTCATGCATTTTCTTCAGGGAGCATCTGGCATTTAAAATACACAGTACTAGGTATTGTCTGAGTGACCAAACAGCCATTCATTCTTGCTTTTTCTGTGATAAATGGAAAGCATGATGACAACTTCATGGATACTAGGTGAATTTATAGCTGTGAAACAACAATACTGCATCTATAACCACACTAGTTTATGTGTGCTAAAACTATAAATCAGGTAAATAGCAGTTAAAATTGAAAAAATGCAAATTTTTTAAATCAAAAGTAAACACACATCTAAAGTGGAGAACTTTTGGTAAAAACGGTGCTCACAAACTTCTTTTCCATGAATTTAAACACTGAAAAATTATATTGTATTTAGACGAAAAAACACAATTCTGTCTGCAATTAAATGTTAAAATGTTTGCACCCCAATTATTTTACAAAACTGTGTATGGTAACAATTTTAACGTGCATAGTATAAATTGTATCTTTATGAACATGAACCCAGTAAAGCTATATGTACTAAACATTATTACAAGGGTTATGTGTTTTATTTATTTTTTGCATAAATGATTTATTTTATTTAAGGTCCTCTATGGTCAATCAGAAAAAAAAACTCTGAACAACAGCAAAAAGGGGTTTTTACTGTTTTCCTTGTAAAGGGAGGGCAGACAAACTTCTGCATCACTCTTGCTACTGTATAAAGTTAGTGAATCATTTGTCAATTTGTTTAAATTACATATTTTTACTTATTGTATATATCTTGTATCTGACATTTTTTGGTTTCTTTTTAAATAATTCAGGATGTGTATATGGCTGTGTATTGCCCTCCACTGCTGTGTGTTAGCCACTGGTGCTATAGAAAAACATGCTACAGTAGTGAAAGAGGAGCTAATTCAGCAACTGAAGAACAAAATTGCAAAACTCATCTGTCAATAGGCTTTGTAATTGAGTTTACAAAGTATACTCACCTCAACTGAAAGTGATTTACCAAGCTGCTCTAAATTTAGTCTGTGGCATACATCATACAGCTATGATGATTTTGTGCTGATATATGTATGATATATATCATACAGAGAAACAAAAACCTGTGCAATTTCAGCAATACAAGTCCAAAAAAACAGTGGAAAGCATTTTTGATGCGTATCAACTTAGAAATACCCACGTAGTACTTGGGGGTAGAACTAGTGATTTTTATGTGATTAAATTGTAATTGATCATGTATTATTTTAACAATATATATTTTAGAATGTACACAACTAGTACATAAGGCTCGTCTTTGATAAATGAAAAACACTTTTGTTCAAATATTGATATAGACCTCTATAAGTTGGAAGGAACTAAAATAACTGATTTTAGCTTTGTTTTTAAATTCTAGCTCATTGGATGTCTTTCAGTACATCAAGCTTACAGTGGCTCAGTCTAGGGTGAGGGACTATATCAAGCTCAGTCTAGGGTGAGGGACTATAATATGAATTATGAATGCATACTTTTGGACTAAACTGTACAGTTGTTAGTGTCATTGACCTGCATTTGTAGAATTTATTGTTATGCAGAGCGGATCTATATTTACCTAATTACCGTATTTGCTCGATTATAAGACGACCCTGATTATAAGACGACCCCCCCCAAATCTGAATATTAACTTAGGAAAAAAAGAAAAAGCCTGAATATAAGACGACACTATAGGAAAAAAAGTTTTACCAGTAAATGTTAATTCATGTAAACTATTTTTTTTAATAAAAGCTATGATTGAGAAAACTATTTTTTTTATTTTTATTTCCTTGTATTTTCCAACCTGTCCCCCAGTTACGCACATCTGCCCCCAGGCTTGCCACACCAATATGGCACTGTGGCCCATGATATGCCTTTTAACCCTCTATATGCCACTGTGCCCCATGGTATGCCTTTTGACCCCCTATGTGCCACTCTGCCTCCAGAAATGCCTTATACCCCTATATCCCATTCTGGCATTTAGGGGGTTAAAATGCATATTATGGGGCAGAGTGGCATATAGGGAGGTATAAGGCATTCCAGGAGGCAGAGTGCTCTATTAAATGCCCCCTTAACGCCACTCTGCCTCCTGAAATGCCTTATACCTCCCTATATGCCACTCTGCCCCATAATATGTCTTTTAACCCCCTAAGTGCCAGAGTGGCATATAGGGGTATAAGGCATTCCAGAAATGCCCTATGCCCCCATTTAACACACACACACTTACCGGTGCTTCCAATTTCCTGCTGTATTGCCGGGGCAGCGGGTTGACGTCTCCTTCCGCTGCAGCCGGAAGGAGGTGGAGTTGGCAGCGGGGGTTTGTCTGTGTCCGTCGCGCATACCTTCCCCGGCTGTCAGAGTTCCCTGCACCGGTGCCGCACTCTGATCTCTGACAGTCGGGGAAGGTATGCGCGACGGATGCAGACAACCCCCGCTGCTAGCCACACCTCCTTCCGGCTGCAGCGGACGTTGTCTACGCGGATCACGTAGACGTCAACCCGCTGCCCAGGCAATACAGCAGGAAGCACCGGTAAGTGTGTGTGGGGGGTGTTAAATGGGGGGGGACAGGAGGATCCAGCTCCCCTGCAGCGGTGCGGGGGATCTGGATCTTAGTCTCATAATCAGACCTCTATTTGAGGTCTGATTAGAAGACGGCCCCGATGAGAAGACGAGGGGTATTTTTCAGAGCATTTGCTCTGAAAAAAACCTCGTCTTATAATCGAGCAAATACGGTATATCTGGCTTGCACATGACCTTCTAAAGGTATCTTTTTCTTGTTCACACAAATACTGATTATTACCTGCCACCAATGATTTTGGCAGTTCCTTCACCAAGTTAATACTTCTAGTTTTAGCTGGGAATACACAGCAAATAAAAAAGGTAATGACTGTTCATGTGATTGGGGTTGTTTGTATGGCAGTACCACTCCTTTACAGAACAGCTATAAGGCTGGTGAACATATTTTAACATCTGCAGCTTGTTCTAGGATTCTTGGAACCTGGCCCTTATTTCTCCGTTGTTGTGCCATGAAGCAAGGTCTAGATTGAAATGTAATGCAGACCTGCACCTAGTCAAGGAAATGAAGAAAAAGGAGAGGAACTGCATGAGGGAATTTGATGAATTTATTGTCTGTTAAAACCCACTATAAATTCTTGAAGCTTTGTTTTATGTCTCTATTTTTGGAAGACGTTTCTTACTCAGAGGTTGGAAGATTATAAATTAAAAAGTAACCCTCAGCTCACAGAGGAATCATATGCTACCCTGGGAGGACAATTCATAACCAAATCACATAGAATTATGGAGTGCAGCAGGTTTTCTAATAGATTGAATAACAAATATAGAATAACATTTAGAAATTAAATTATAAAGTTTGAAGGTAACAGTATTTAAAATCAAACATAAATATAGTAGAAATAGTAAAGGCACATATAATTAAAAAAATATATCTAAAAAATTATAAAATATATGTAACTGCTGAATAATTAACATACATGTTTTACAATATTGTGGGCAATTCATCATTGCTTAATAGAGGTACATGAGAGAACATGCATTGTTATCTTACAGAATATCAAATAAGGTGGAGAGCCGGGATATGACATCATATCCCAGCATGTAGAAGAAGGACGCAGAGCAGAGGATGCGTCTGGTGGCCCCGCCCAGGCTAAGGCCTAGTGCTCTACATAGAACCTCAACAGCAAGCCCAGCATCCCTAATATTTTTAATATATATTCCACTCCCTATACTGTTTGTGGGTAATAATATAAAAACAGTAAAAGTTATTATTCATAGCATACATTCATATGCATTATTCATAGCCTTTTTTAAAACACATTGTGTGGAATGTATCACTCTACAGCAGTCCTAACAGCATTTAAGCCTTCACATTAAGCACTAAAGCTTGGAATCTAGTTTTCAAAGCAGCACCCTGTGGCTTTTGGAAGAAACACTAATCATCTGTGAATATAAATAGAAAATGAATTCTTGTTTAAAATCACACTCTTGTTATTTTGCTTAAACTAAAAGGCAAATTGGCTACCAGGGTGATTGTGTTCCCATTTTATCCATCCATTCGTCATTGTTTATTGCAAAATGAGATTACTGTATTTATTTACTCTAATGTTATGCTCTGACAATGGCTTCAGTTTACTAAATTTGTAGATTAACACAATTCAGTACTTTGGGTATTTGAAATGGAAAAAAAATCCTTGCATCTTGACCAAAATCACAGGAAACACATTTAAGCTAAAATACATTGGTATATTTTAATTATTCAGTTAGAGTTCATATTATTTATATTATATTATCCATAGAGGTTCCTTTAAGATATATATATTTCCAAATATCATATAACATAGGACACTGGTAGATGTGGAGGTTATCAAAGATGCATAATAAAAAAGCTTTGGATGAAATAGAGCTTTAATAATAGCATGTTTAAAATGACTGCCGTGTACGCTTAAAGGGAAACTCCAGTAACTCTGTAAGTAAACATAATATGTATTAATCAACCTGTTAAAAAATAAATTACTTTCTTATTTTTAGGAGAAGCTGCAACTCCAGGGCTGCTGCTGATCAATGCCCAATTCATGGTCCTATTTCTCACTACTGATTAGCTGTTTGAAGCAGCGACAGGAAATCAATGGGAGTGCTTTCTGCACATGAGCACATGAGGCTTCATTAGACCCCCTGGGAGCTCACTATGAAAGCCCCATGGGGCTAACTGGCAGTGTATATACCACATAAATGCATATATGTATGTATATACCTTCCATAAATTTCCACGGAGCATAAAAATAAAAAGCCACTCACCTTTCCAATGCATTAACATGAATATGATGACTTTAATGTACAAATGTCTAGGTGCATACTGATAAAAGCTATGAAAAAATGGGTTTGTTAGATGACCAGTTGCTGACAATTCATAGTTTCAGAACTTTTAACAATGTTAGGACATAACTCCATATACAATTGGGTAACTACATTTTCTAGAAACAATCAGAAGCACATAGAGCACAAAACTGTTGTTGAGTTGTAGCTGTAGTAGTAACTTCGTGTTCGTCTTTGTGCTTGTCTTCAGCATTTCGTATTCCGTGAATATTCGCCCGTTCCTGTCTTCTCTTCGGGCGAATATTCTTGGACCTTCTTCGTATTCGTTTTTTCTTTGTTTTTTTTTATAAGGGGTTAATACGGGGTTAACGCGTACCGCAGCAGCTCTGGCGCCAGGAGTTTAAATGTCCGGATGAGCAACTCTATTGGTCGCCAGCAGGTTGATGGCAGACGAGCCCCCTGCTGGCGACCAATAGAGTCGCTCGTACAGACTTTTAAAATCCTAATGCAGCAACTTGTCTGGCAGAGACCAGTGGTGTCCCTGCTGTGTCAGTTAAATGTCCGTACCAGCGACTTTGTTGGTCGCTGGCACGGACTTTTAACTGTTGCAGCGGGGAGACCAGCAGTGTCCCTGCTCTATCAGTTAAATCTCTGTACCAGCGACTTTGTTGGTTGCTGGCACGGATTTTTAACTGTTGCAGCGGGGAGACCAACGGTGTCCCAGGTTGTTTTATTTATTTTTTGTGAATAGCAACCAGTGGTCAGGTTGCACCTTAAGGAGTTAAGGGGCCGTGCAAGTGAGTCTATTGGTCGCTTGCACGGTCCTTTTACCTACGGCTTTCCGCTCCCGTTATCTAACGCAGCATCACAGGAGTAGGTTCGCTGTCAGGAGTTAAAAAGGCTGTGCGAGTGAGTCTATTGGTCACCTGCAGGGTCTTCCTCTGGCATCAACCAAATGGTTGATGCCAGAGGAAGTCCCTGCAGGCGACCAATAGGCTTACTCGCACTGCCCTGTAACCCCTGAAGGCGAACCTACAGATTTCCGCTTCCGTCAACTCCTGCGATGCTGCGAAGATAAGGTAGGCTAGATGGGGAACGATCCAGGGAGATTAGAAGACGAAGATGATCACGAAGATCTTTGTGTTGTGTGTCTTCATCTATGTTTTACTGCCGCTCTCTTCTCTTCTTCGTGTCTTCATGTTCGTTTTCATGTTCGCCCGAAGACGAATGCACAAGTCTACTTAAGACTATACCCTCTTATTGCCGTAGTATCTATTCTTTGAAATATACTCTTCTCCTTTATTATGTAGATTTTGTTTACGTATTTAAATGTTTATATCATACCCCCCCCCCCCGTCATGTCTTTCTTCCAGAATATATATGTTAAGCTCCTTTCCGGGTTTTATCCTGTAATCCATGAACCATTTTAGTAGCCCTTCTCTGAACTTTCTCCAGTACTGTACACAATACTCCAAGTGAGGTCTCACCAGTACTCTGTACAACGGCATGAGCACTTACCACTTTCTACTGCTAATACCTCTCGCTATACAACCAAGCATTCTGCTAGCATTTCCTGTTGATCTGTTCCAAGTTAGCACTGTATCACATATTCTTTACTCTGCCCTTGGGTTTTAATGCCCTTGGTGCATTATCTTGTACTTATCCATATTAAACATCAGTTGCCACAGATCTGACCTTTTTTCTTTTTTTCTGGCCAGTTTACCTAAATCAATTGCCATTTGACTTATTTCTCAAAAAATATCAACACTGATGTTGCTGCTATAACATCCTCTACTTTTCTATAGCCATTTTAGACGGTCATGTGCTTCCAACTTTGTTGTAACATCTGGAGAAGGCCCTTTCCTGTTTCGGCATGACTGTACCCAAGACGTGGCTTGCCAAATTTGGTGTAGATGAACTTAACTGGCATGCACATAGTTTTGCCCTGTGAAAATCATTTGGGAAATTACAAACATTCTTTTCTAAAATGAAAACTTTCACATTTTTGTTAATTATTTCCTGTTGATTATTCATTCTTTGTTTTCTTCGGGGGTGGGTGAAATAATATAAGCTTATACTTTTTTAACTTATTTGGAAGTACACAACCTATTTCTGGTCTCTCCTGTTACCTTGGTAACTTTTTTTCCGATAAATCTTTTAAAACTCTTTCAATATCCTGATACAGTTTTACATCCAACTTGGAAGTCAGCACACCGCACTTACACAGATGTTGTCCAGAATGAAAAAAAAAATGTGAAAAGATTATAAAGGCTATACCCCTATAACTTTCTTTGCCTTAAGGCTTACATTTCCACTCTTAGTTGTTTGTCTTATAAATTTTACAGTGCAATCAGTTTGCTTGTTCTACAAAAACAACAACCCAGCTACTGTGCTACCTTAATCAAAACCTCCCTGCTGACACCTCCTTGTCAGACATTTCTTTGACTCTGCAATAATTCAAAAGGGTGACTGGATCGTTGTATTTTTTATGGTTGGAGCACCTAAAAAAACAAAACACTGTGTTTCACAGGCTGAAAACCCTTGGTGGGAAAACACAAGACACACATAAATAATCTCAGCAGTAGAAGTGTGACTCATGCATTCCCAGTTAAAAAGAACAGTAATATAAAGTCATATAAATTGAACTCGTCAACTCAGGCAAGCAAGACCACCAATGGTCTTACACATAGGAGACTAATTGAAAGTCTTTCTTAAACAGTTCAAGTTGTTGGTTATTCTTTCTAGATAACATCAGGTTTAAATGCAGAAAGACCTAAAATGCACAGTTTATATTTATTTATTCTTTTATTTATTTTATTTATTCTTATAACCTTGACATGTAATTGCACTTTAAATTAAATGCAGAAAGACCTAAAATGCACAGTTTATATTTATTTATTCTTTTATTTATTTTATTTATTCTTATAACCTTGACATGAAATTGTACTTTAAATTAAGTTTAAACTTTTCTAAAAAAGAATTTTTAGCACTTTAAACATTATATGTCTAGGATATTTTAACCCATAGATTTCCCTTTTGATGTAGTTATACAACCACACCAGTTGTGTTAGTGCATGAATGTGTGTTAATGTGAGTGACTGGATATGTTAATGTGAATGTTACTGTGTGTTAGTGTTGAGTGTCTGTGTGTGTAAGTGTGAGTTTCTGGGTGTGTATGTTAGCGTGAGTGCCCCTCCTAAAGGCCAGGGTGTCGGGTTTGTCCCTGACTAAAGGTGAAGGAATTCATGGTGTTCTCAACTGTAACAAAATTATAACTTCTCCCAGCTATGTTTTTTTAAAATAATAATAATAATAAAAAAATTAAAACTAAAAGAAAACAGGGATTCCCAGGACCACCAATTAAATAAGAGGGTAATGATGGTGACTCTTTTATCACCCTGTACTAGGTGGGGTTTAATTAAATAAACCTAGAGGGTATATGTATACATATACAGAAAACCATAAGCAAGGCATCAGCCACAGCTTTGCCACCACACTCCTATCTCCTTCCCAGTGGTATGGGTGGGTTGAAATTAAATAATGCTCCTTGAGGTGGCCTCTTTGTCCTCTGACCCACTGTATATTGGGGCGAGTGGGGATACAATAAATAAAAAAAATTGGAAGGGCATGGACCTTGTGCCTCTCCCTCCATCCATGTTTTATGTGTTAAGTTTATGAATATAAAGACATAAAAACCCTACATACCTAAGGCTGCTTGGGGGGGGGGCACCAGGCACCCTCTGGGTGCAATAAGCTTCATACTTAAAGGATGCCAAAGGACATAAATGAAATAGCTTTTTAAAGGTCCCTCCAGTGGTGATTCCAAAGCCCTTAGTCATCACAATAAAGCGATGAGGGGTAAGAAGGCAGAGGACAAAAATGCCCCCAAGGCATTATAACCAAGCCTCCCTTAAGGTTTTTTTTTATATATATATTATATAGTTTATATAAGAACTTGAACAACATAAGAGAAAGTCCTAAAGGTACGATATTTGTTATTGTGTAAATATCTTGGCATTGATAAGTGTATTTGCAAAATTAAAACCTTGTAGAATTCTATAGGAAACAATTACCTAAAAATCACTTAATGTATCTGCTCATTTCCTATTCAGTGTTCCTTTTGCATGTCCTATTCTAAAACCTTGGGATATGTTGTCCCTTCTGAATTTTATATCCATATGGAAACCAATTAAATGATATCCACCTGGTGCTCTTAACATGTCTAATAAGAGTTATTAAGTACTTTCACAATAACGAGCATCTGTGATCTTACGCTCAGAGCTTTAATCTAATGTTTATATTGGTCTCTTGCTTCATCATCTCGAAATTCATCAGAAAAAGAACCTTTTCTGAAAGTGTAAAGGAGAGTGATTCTCAACTGCAATAAAAGTGAATTAGGAACACCCATGTCAAAGCACACAGGATAACAGGAAAGTCAGTTTCTTTATTTCAGACTACACATTATTTGAAATAAAGTTACACTATCATCTTGCATCCATTGGCATCTGCGCATTTTCTTACAAATGGAGGAAAATGCGTAATGTGAATGACTGGTCTAATGTATTTTACTAAGCAAAAATGTTATCTGGGTCTCAATATGTTTCTACTAACCTGTAAAGGGTCCCGCCAAAAACCTGCTATATAAGCTTTGTTCATTAACCAGTGGATGAGATTCCTTTTACATTCTTGTATCAAACTACTTTTATAAAAAGAGCTCATTGAAGTTATTATCTCCTTTAATTTGTATCTTTCTGGTAATGGATTTTTACTCACTTGCATGGATTTTGGTAACGCTGCAACAATTTTCAGTGTAAATTAAATGGTTTGTTATTGTATTCCAACAATACTTCTTTTGCTACAGTGGTGCTGCAAATTGGAGAATATGTGTCCTTTGCTGTCATCCTCTAGTATAGTACTCCACTAGCTACCAGAGTTAAGTGCAGTTTTCTTTTGCAGTCATGTGGACGTAGTAAATCTTATTGCTATTTTCATTTTTCTTTTTTTCGCATTTGCCTATGTTTAAATTTCTTTAGGGACAGTCACAACCTTCGAGGTCTTATTCTGTTTCCTTCCACCCTATTTGTTATAAATGGAAATGACTGCATCATCCTCTGTCACAAATCTAAATTTGCCTTTTGCAGGTATGAAAGATGCCTAACTGCATTGTTCAACAACATAAAACCAATGTCAACAATACAAGTTTTAAAGAGATTATCATCAGCTCATTTCCCCAAGTTGTGTACCCCATTACTGTATACTTTAGATGGGACAAATTCGGTAGAAATGGGGCAAGATTTCTTTTCAGAGTAACTATTTTCTGCCAGGAAAACAAATCCATTTTGTTCTGAAGAGTTATACACAGCACAACAGAATTATTTTGGCAACAAATGTAGTTTCAACTAATTTTCTGTGAAGGAATGAGTCAGAACGTCACAGAGCTTATTTGATTACCTCTTCCTCCATACCTGCCATTACCCATGCTTCTCCAAATGAATTATCTCTCTCAGCCAACCTGCAAAAGTTCAAGAATGGATCAGTTTCCACATAACCCAAGAACTTCACAAGGAATGCCAGTACCAAAACTGCTGTCTTAAGGAAGACATTTGCAGGCATGTCAATTCATGCCCTTAAAGTATAACTCCACATCAACAGTGCCCATGAAGAGCAGTAATCATAAAAATGCCAGGGGTCAGAGATTGTGGAGCCTCGGGAAATTTCCCATGGTCATTTTTTATCCTTCTTTTCAGGAGAAGACAAGAACTATACTTACTAGACACAATTATTTATATCAAACTCCTCAGTTGCAGATTATGACTTTTACATCAATAAGAAATATTTGAGTCTTCTAATCACACTAATAAAACCATAGCATCAGAAAAGTGGGTGGAACGTTTTTTTTTCTTTTTGAATCCTGCTTGGATTATATTTTATGCATAGTTCTTGTTCATTTGGACTTGGATGTCCAGTGAACAAATACAGACTCACAAAGTATGTACAAGGGAAGTATCTATCCCTGTATGGCCACTGCTAAAGATATGGCGTTAAAATAATATACCTTACAAATCTGCCTAAAGAAGAGACCTAGGTGGTCTTGAAAGCTTGCAATCCATTCTACTTAAGTTAGCCAATAAAGGTATCATCCTTACCAATTTCACAGCTAAGGTGGAAACAGGGATCATCTATGGTGTATTTAACAACTGTATAGTGACATTGTTTTTGGAAATATTACGAGCTCTTTAGTAGTGGCCACTGCATGGAGATGTTCATTATATGAAACTGCAATTCATCTCAAAAGTTCTTATAATAGTTACCAGAGTAAATATCTGTTTCAAGTTATAGACTTTCAGCAAGATCAGAAAGCAATGTCAAAAGAATTCCAATGCCAAATGTGTACCCTCATTGGCAAATTCCATGTACTATGTATGTGGATGTATGTACTTTTCCTGGGTCAACATTTATGAATAAAACTTTGTCCTGGAGATGGAGAAATTAGCCTTTGTCAGATGAAAGTTGTAAGGGATTTATGATGTGTGTTTTTTGTAACTGATAGATATACAACCACAAGGTAGGTTACATAGGAGGAGTACAAGGACACCTGACATAAATTTGATTTGTAGCATTAGGCAAAAAGTCTGCCTAAGGAACAACTGACTATTTCTGAAAGTCAAGCCTGTAAGGCATTTTCAATATGGATCACAACCTTTATAAATAATCTTTTGTTCGGCTTCTAATATTGACATATCCTATGAGAAACGTGTATTTACATTTTATACCATATAGTCAAAGAACATGAGTGCCAAAAAGATAATTGTGTATGGAATTATGGTCTGATGAGGAGGAGAGAGACAAAGTTTTATATTGAGTTAATATACCTCAAGGCTCTTTTGAGGTATATTTTAAGTTTCTTTTGAAGTACTAGCCCAAGAAGGTTGATATGGATCCAGTAGAAGCAAGGGCCAAGTTAGCAGCCCTTGTGCACAATATTGATACTTGCATTCATCAAACCAGTGTACACTTTTGCTGGATCACATAGGTTCTCCTAGTTCTTTCAGATATAAATGTGAGTTTTCTAAATCTGCAAAACAGGTGGTAAAACATGTTTATTAATGATCTACTGCAGCCCATGTTTTCTACTTCCTTTCTGGTGTCCTTAGCTTATTCAATATAGTAGTCATGGTCAGCCATGAAATATTGTGAGTTTCTCAAGACCACGGGATGTAACTGCTTCGGAACATTTTTCAACAAGGTTAGTGGGTACAAAACACCACTCTATAATTATCAAATGTAACTAAGTAATATTTCACCTTTTTTTCGTGATTGTGTGCTTTTATACCCTTGAGGGTCTTAATTTGTGATTTTTGTATATCACTCTTGTCACAGTTTTACAATGTTTATTATTGTTATTATTGTAAGGGGCAGTCTAATGTGACTGACACCCCTCTGAAAACAAATGCATAGTAAAGTTATCTGTGAATACATTGAAAAGAAGAAAAAAGCATGGACTTGGCCTAGACTGTGCAGCCCCAGAGGTAGGTGGGAGGTGCTGTTGACATCAGCTCAAAAAGCATTTGCCTGGCATGCCTGTGATTATCCTAGTTTAGGACTGGGTCTCCTGATGATTTAAAAGCTGATTTAAAATAACTCAAGCATACTGTATGTATGAAAGAAAATATTTTTTACATAATTAAAAACCATGTTATAGCCATTTAAAGTACCATGATATAGTGTAAAATACAAGAATTTTGTGCTGTAGTACGCTGTCCTGCGTCATTAATGAGTTACATTTCTGCTTCAAATTCAAATAAAACACTTTATGTAACTTCGAGATCAATAGAACCTTTATAGTGATGTACTGATTCCGTTACTTTCTAAAAAATGCTACGTTTATCCTTGGATCATAAACAGTGCGAACGGAAAGCAAATTAGCCCTCAGCATTTAAAGCACTCTAGCCTAAGTGATTTGTTAATTTCCTCAATTGAAAATTAGGACTAGTGGCATACTTAAGGGGGCTCAGTGGCCACACCTTCTGCCACCCCTGCGACCAGATGTTCCTGTCTATGAATAACTATTTCTGAAAGTCAAACCAGAAAAACCATTTCTGAAAGTCAAGCCTTTCTAAACTTTGTTCAGTATGAGTAACTGTGTGTGTTAGCATGTGTACAGGGCATTTTTAGTTTGTGCCATCTATCTAGTCCAGCTCTATTCATCACATTACATTGTGTATAATTCTATTACTTAAACACCATTCCAAATAAAACTTTTATAAATCATCTGTCCATTGCAAAATGTTGACATTATTGTTATAGTTGGACACTATAGCTTAAATGTATGGATTAGTTTAAGTATTACAGGTGTTTTGAGCTTGTGGACAACTACTTCTGTAATGTTCTGATGCTTACTTTCCAGTATAGATTTGGCTACTGTTAAGTGTATGTACTTTCAGGTTGTCATTAGGGAGAAAAACGTTTTCTCACTGGAAGGAAAATTAATCTTTGACAGTTTAGTCTCCCTGACACTCTTATTATAAAACAAAAAATGCAATTAAAGTACTCTGTGAGTAACACTAAACCTCTGTGAGTACTTTAAAATGCATTCTTCTAAAATGATAATAATAATAATAATAATAATAAAACATTTTCAGCCATTCTGCAAAATCTGCTTCTTTCCTCAATGATCCGAAATTTCTTTCCTTCCATTGAAGTCAATGGCTAGACTTTACACATGCGCACTGGGGTCTAAACAGACTCCTTCATGCAGCGTTCACCAGAACCATCGCTGGATTTCACTGCAGGGAGTGGATTTGGCTGAATGCATTTATCTGGGGTGAGGAAAGGGCAAAAGCCCCCCATGCCTTTGCAAAGACATTTTAAGGGACTAGGCATCTATCATATGCATTAGGATATATATGATGGCTTGAATGTCCCTTTAACACATTTAAGACACTTTTTGTCTGGTTAAGATAGTCATGCAAAATTTAATTCTTACGGTGCACCAGTTATATTTGTAAAATATATACATATTTATATGATCAAGGTTACAAAAAAGTACTTAAACGTACAAAAAAACTCCTGAATGTGGGAGTGCTATTGCTTTGGCACTTCAACCTAATTTTCTATGATATTACAACCTAATTATGTGAGTAATCATATCACAACGATAAAACCTCAGGCTACTGATTCTTATCATATTTTTACTTATATTTTATTCAGTGTGTTATTTGAAATTTATGTACAATTGCCCTAAGCCACAGTTAGTGAAATCAAAGCTACAAGTTCTAATTCTTTAGGGAACATATGTCACCAAGCCATTTTTCAATAGGTATTTGTAGACTTTAAACTTATTTTAAGGGCAGCATCACCTCTATGGTAAATGCAGAAAATAGCGCACAAGAAAAGTTTTGAAATACAGCTAACTAGTAATTTAATGAAGCAATAATAAAATCATAAAATGAATCAAAAGAAATGGTACATTTGCAAAATCTTACTTAAAATAGAGTGCAGCTAAATGTATTTTTTTTCTCGGATTGTTGGGCATCAATTGGTTTAACTCTAGAATAGTATAAAAAAATATATAAACTAAAATATAGGAAGTGTGATCAAACATTCAATAAAGTAATATGTATAGAGGAATGTGCCTAACTAATACTAAGATACCATACAGGAAATAACAGTTCATTAATTGATTGCGTGATATGCTTCAGTATGTGATTAACACAGGTGTCAGTACAGTATCTATAAGAAGGTTTGTTGATAATAAATAAGAACTAAAAACATTCATAATAATTCCTTATAATTAAATACACTCATTATTAACTCCTTATGACACAGGATGTACTATTATTTCCTCCAAAACATGACTGCCATAAATACTCATGCAAGCCCTACAAATGGATATTCTGGAGCCCCAGAACTATGTATAGTTCTTATATGCAGAAATAACGGGTTGTCCAGAAACCTCATTAAGGTAGGCGGAGCCTATACAACTACTGCTCCACCCTAGCTGCATTTTTTGAGGATCAATGTAGGGTTATCTAGATTTTTTTTCACGTTTTACTATTTTGTAGATTAAATACTATGATTTATATAAATACATTTTATTATAGATCTGTCTCTACTACATTTTGAAATATGTAAGTTTCTGTAGTTTCGACATTGAATGATTAGAAACACATTTGAAACTGTGTTCTTAAGTATTTACTCCAGTCAAAATTCCTGGTATATCTTGTAAATTATCTGGTGTATTTAATGTGCATTTATAAAAGTATTTTTGTTCATAATCACAAATTGATAGCATACCACATTTGTATGTCCTTTTTGTCTATTACATGGTGTAACAAAAATGTGTTTTAACCATCCAATCCCTTATGAACTTTATTATATCAAGTAATGTATTGAACAAATTCAAATGACAATCTGGAGCAAAAGATAAAGCCTTAGATAATACCACTAGTTTGTGATATTAAAATTCCACTTAAAAAACTCTCCTTCAGTTGTTGTGTGAGAAGGACCTGGTTATTAATTTATAACATAAATTACATACTACTTAAATATTGTTTTTACATTGTTTAATGTATTTATATTTTCTACAGCATTACGGTTGTTTTTACTACATATAAATGTATTTTGTTTTTGGAATTACCTGTTTTGCAACTGTGTATATATATATATATATATATATATATATATATATATTATTGATTTCTATGATTTTATGTTAACAACGTTTAATTTTGTTACCCTACAATCACTTGATTACTCACATACACTTAAAAACAGATCTTATACATGTATAAATAGTCAATGAGTTTGTTAGCTCTCACGTGGATGCACTGAGCAGGCTAGATACTGAGCCATGGGGAGCAGAAAAGAACTGTCAAAAGACCTGAGTAACAAGATAATGGAACTTTATAAAGATGGAAAAGGATATAAAAAGATATCAAAAGCCGTGAAAATGCCAGTCAGAACTGTTCAATCACTTATTAAGAAGTGGAAAATTTGAGGATCTCTTGAGACCAAGCCAAGGTCAGTAGGACCAAGAAAAATTTCAGCCATAACTACCAGAATAATTGTTCAGGATACAAAGAAAAACCCACAGGTAACCTCAGGAGAAATACAGGCTGCTCTAAAAAACGACAGTGTGGTTGTTTCAAGCGGCACAATATGACGATACTTGAACAAAAATGAGCTGCATGGTCAAGTTGCCACAAAAAAGCCCGGTTACAATATGCCCGACAACACCTTGACATGCCTCACAGCTTCTGGCACACTGTAATTTGGGGGGATGAGACTAAAATAGAGATATATGGTCACAACCATAAGCGCTATGTTTAGAGAGAGGTCAACAAGGCCTATAGCAAAAATAATACCATCCCCACTGTGAAGCATGATGGTGGCTCACTGATGTTTTGAGGGTTATGTGAGCTCTAAAGGCACATGTAGTCTTGTGAATATTGATGGCAATATGAATTCAGCATGTTATCAGAAAATACTGGCAGGCAATTTGCATTCTTCAGCATAAAAGCTGCGCATGGAAGGTTCTTCGATTTTCCAGCACGACAATGACCCTAAGCACAAGGCCAAGTTGACCCTCCAGTGGTTACAGCAGAAAAAAGTGAGGGTTCTTGAGTGGCCATCGCAGTCTCCTGACCTTAATATCATCGAGCCACTCTGGGTAGACCTCAAACGTGCAGTTCATGCAAAAATGACCAAATACTTTGCATGACCTGGAGCATTTTGCCATGACTAATAGGCAGCTATACCACCTGCAAGTATGTGGGGCCTCATAGACAACTATTACAAAAGACTGCATGCTGTCATTGATGCTTAAGGGGACAATACACAGTATTAAGAACTAAGTGTATGCAAACATTTGAATAGGGGTCAGTTCATTTTTTTCTTTGTTGCCATGTTTTGTTTTCTGATTGTGTCATTCTGTTATAACCTACAGTTTAATGTGAATCCCATAATAATACAAAAAATTTGTTTTTTCTGCTCACTTATGTTTTCTTTACTGATGGTACACATATTGCCAATTCTCCAAGGGTATGCAAAGTTTTGAGCAAAACTTTATACCTCTATACAATAGGTGTCAATAGGTGTCAAGATATATTATTAAAAATCACACAGAAAAAAACACATGGAACTCATAGCAGCTTAAATTTTTTTCAAAAAGTATAGTAGTAGTAGTAGTAACAAACAGAAAACAAGGTTCATTGAAGTCAAATAATCTTGAATTGTTGAATGTGCCTGGTTTTATGCATACGTTCTGCTTGTACATACTATCACTGTGTTAATCCTTTCCCCAAAACATATTGTAAGTAGACTTGTGCATTCGTCTTCGGGCGAACATGAAAACGAGCACGAAGAGGCCGTTTTTTTGTTCGTTCCGAAGGAACGTAGAACAGAATACAGTGCCGGCAAACCGTAGGCGAAGACGAAGACTCACAATCACGAAGAATCGAAGATTCTTCGTGATCGTCTTCGTTTTTGCCGCGCAACCGCCAAAATTTCAAACAGGAGTGAGCTGATCCTCGTCTGTCCAATCAGCTCACTCTTGTGACGTAACGCTAAGGGTCTCGTCCAATGCCTGTGCTGCTGTTTTTTGAATTCTGAAGGCGCCTTTATAAGACCAGAGCTTGCCTGAGAGATCCATTCATTTTTCGCTGTGACTGCTTTGGCAACACTGCTGTGCTGCATCCGAGCATTACAGAGAGAGATTGTTCTGTTCTGTGTGAGACTGGTAAGCCTTAGCCTGCCATTTCTCACTGTGTACTTCATCCTCACTTCAGTGCTACTTAATTAATATATTTAATAATAATAATTTGATTAATTTAATTTTTTTTAAATTAATTTGTCATCAACTTTAGTGTAAGTGCTGTTGAGTTGACAGTGCACCCAGTGCCTCAGTGGCACTGGGGTGCCCTTGCCCTGGGCTGGCACTAGTGCCTATTGCCTGTCCTGCTTAAATAAATTAAATAGAATTTATAAATTACAATTTAATAGAATCTATAATTTAATAGTTCATTATAATATTATATATGTATATATATTTGTCAGTCATATATATATATATACTATAGTATACTAGTGTAGAGTGTACTGTAGACATTCATCTACTAGTGTCTAATTTAAAATCAGTAATATTAATTAATATAATTAATAATTGAATTCATTATAAAATTATATATATATTTGTCAGTTATAGTTAGTAATAGTATACTAGTGTAGAGTGTACTGTAGACATTCAGAACATCTACTAGTGTCTAATCTAAAATCAGTAATATCAATAATTCTCTAATTCTTTCTTATCTTAATAGTTAATTAAATTAGCTATAAATAAAAGTAATAATATTAATTAATTACTACTAGCGTATAGTTCAGCTAATCTTATTAGTACTGGTGCTGCAGCTCTATAGTTTGTGCTTTGTTTTAGCAACAGTAAGAGACCAAGTCAATTTTTCTTAATTAATCTTTCATTTTATTTCATTTGTTTTGCTCACCTCAGTCCATCAGTGAAGTGAACTTGTTGGGCTAGTGAGTGCAGCCGAATAAGTGCTGTGTTTTTTTTTGATCAGCAAGCAGTGACGTTAACTGTTTTGCAAAGATTTTCTCATTTATTTTACATTTTATTTCAATTTTATTAAAAGTACCCTTAGTGTTTTGCTCACCTCAGTCCATCAGTGAAGTGAACTTGTTGGGCTAGTGAGTGCAGCAAGCAGTGAAGATAACTGTTTTGCTGTGACATTTTATTTTATTTCTAATTCTTTTCAAGAAAAATTGACTGTGACGAGCTGTACTAAGCAAAGCTTCAAGCTACTAGCTGTAGTACTAAAATAATTCTAATCTTCTTTAATCTTAATCTATAATATATTATAAATAATAATATTCTAATTCATAATCTATAATATAAGTAATTCTAATTCTAAATTCTAATTCATAATCTATATTCTTCTATCTATAATACATAATATATAAGTAAATTAGTTCTAATCTATTAATATTATATAACTTAATATTAATTAATAAATCATATACTGAATCTGATTTAACCTCACTTTAGCTTAGTGGGTTTGAGAGCGTCTGCCTAGAGGTAGACTTATAGTAAGGAAATATAGCTTTAGGCTAGCATAGTGGTAGGCTAAGCTCTTAGGCCCGTGTAAATTCAAATTAAAAATAAAATACTGCTAGTTATTAAATAGTTAATCTTGAGTTAATAATTTAAATAACTTTAGGATTTTGGCAGATTGCACACAGCACAGTGCAGTAGTGCATAGTTTTACTTTTTAAGCAGTAGCACTGAAGAGAACTTCCTCTAATTTTTTTGTCTTTAATTCATTTTTCCTTTTTTTTATTTTTATTTTTTTATTTTTTTTTTATAGTTTTTTAAACACTACACTACACTACACTACACTACACTACACACACAACACAAAATTTGAAATGGATCCTCCTTTTGGGACTAAGGAGGGACAAGCTCCATCTACCACCACCACCACCACCACCAGCAGCACCACCACCAGTTCTAAGATGCAGCCTTTGCGTCAGTCTAGTCGGCCAAGTAGGCCAAGCTCTCGCTTATCATTTGGGGAAGCATTGCTTGAAGGATCATCAAGTAAAGGAAAGGCACCAAAAGCAGGCAGTAGTAGTGCGGCTAGGCCCACAAGCTCTATGGTTTTTTACGGAAAGCCTAAAGCACCAGAAGCACGTTCAAAGTTAAAGGGTAGCACAAGTAGTACCAGCCCAGTGACTAAAAAGAAGTGCCTTTTGCCCCAAGCAGCATCTTCCCCATCCACCAGCAGCATGCAAGGTACCAAGCAGAGCCAAATTAGCAGCAAGACTCAGAGGGGTCCCAAACCAAAGCGATCTCATTCCTTTGTAGGGAAAACCACCACCACCACCCCCACCTCTACCGCCTCTACCACCACTAGTGCTGCGCCTACTGTTCCCACTGGTACCGCCACGCCATGTCCTCCTAGTACCTCTAGCAAGCCACCAAGTCCTTACAAAATTTTTGTAAAGACAGTTAGAGAGAGGGCTACACATAGTGGAACTCCACCTAGCGAGGTAGCAGAGGAGCCTGAGACTGAGAGGCCAAGTGCAGAGTCTATTCTTCCTGCTCGCACTACTACTAGTCACGAGTCTCACGACGATATCAGTCTTAGCTCCAGCCTAGCAGGAATTCCATTCGATCTGGCTAATGAAGAGCTAGACTATGAGCCAGAGGAAGTAGAGGAGATGAGTGGTCAGGAATCAGATTCCTCAGGGAGCAGTGTCCAAATGACTAGTGCACAATTTTCCCCTGAGCCTCCACCTTCTCCGCTACGATCATCACCATCACCACCACCAGCAGCAGCAGCAAAACCTAGCAAATCTAAAGCAATTAGCAGTCCCACTATGGCCAGTACTGTTACCACCAGTCCCACCACCACTAGTTCTGCCTCTGTTCATCCACCCCGAGCAGTAAGAGCAGCACCCAAGGCACACTCCAAGGCTATGCGCGCCCCAATTTGGGAGCACTTTGAAAATGTTGAAGAAGGGCGCTATGGAAAGTGCAAACATTGTGGGAAGCTAATAAGCAGAGGGAAAGTGTCTGGCCATTTTACCAGTGCTAGCATGAAGCATCACCTCAGCACTCAACACAACGCTGTGCTATTGGGGAAAGATGCAGAGGTAAAACTTAGTGCAGGCAGCATAGCTGGTGGCCGTGGAAAAACCCCAACAGCTTCTTCTTCTGAGCCAATAGCAGCAGCAGCAGCAGCAGCAACTAGTGCTGGCAGCCAGAGACCAAGGCAGGTTGGAGCACTGCATGCCCAGCCCACCCTGGAAGAATTTGGGGCATTCCACTCCAAGAGAACGATGCCCAAACAGCAGGCCAATAAAGTAACGCGACTTATTGGTCAGTTCATTGCTGTTGGAGGGGCATCCTTCTCCATGATTGAAGGGGAGCCTTTCAAACAATTGATGGCGGCTGTGGCTCCACAATACACAGTTCCGTCACGTTCCACTTTCAGCAGGAACATTGTCCCCTCGCTGTATCGGTCCTGTGTTGCAGCAGTGAAAGAGGAGCTTTCCAAGGCTGCTGGTCAGTGTGTTCATTTCACTACAGATTTGTGGAGTGCACCTAGCGCCCAGCATGCCTTTCTTTCTTTGACAGCACACTGGTGGCAGCCCGGTGTGTCTAAGGAAGTTGCTGCAGCAGGCTACCGATCATTCCTTCTCCATGCAGAAGTGATGGATGAAAAGCACACTTCCCAAAATATTCTGCATGCGATTAGGAAAATGTTTAGCCTTTGGGTGGGAGCAGAGGCGGGCACCAATGTTGAAGTTGGTTTTGTGGTAACTGACGGAGGTGCCAATATGGTGAAAGCGCTGCGAGATGGTCATATTGTTGGTGTGCGCTGTGCAGCCCACATCATCCATCTTGTAGTGAAGGCAGCAATGTCAGAAGGAACTAATGTGGCAGCAGTAGTTCTGTCCCGCTGCAGAAAGATCGCTGGGCACTTTCACCATAGTGTTAAGGCTAGCCAACTTTTGAGGGAAGAGCAAGAGAGGTCAGGTCTTCCCGTACACTGCCTACGTCAGGATGTCAGTACACGGTGGAACTCCACGTTAGACATGCTAGAGAGGATTTTGGAGCAGCAGAGGGCAATCCATAATCTTGCCTCAGAGCACAATATTGGGATTACCTCTCCATTGAATAGGGAGGATTGGACAGTGATCGCCCAGCTAGTGGCAGTCCTTAAACCATTCAGGGATGCCACAGAAAATTTAAGCTCAAACACTGCCAGTCTGGCCCAGGTAATCCCAGTGTTCTCCCATCTAGGCAGCAAGATGGATGTGTTCCTTGGAAACCGTGAGGCTGTTCAAGGTGGCACTCTACATCCTGACGTAGCAGCCATAGTCAGGAAGCTGAAGGATCTGCTAAAAGTACACCTTCGCAAGCGAATGGAAGAGAGTCCCGAAATGATGCTAGCGTGCCTTTGTGATCCAAGAATTAAGGAAAAGCTAGCTTTGAAATTCAATGTTCTCAGTAGCTACCGGGAGCAATTGGTCAACAAGGTGCGTGACTGGCAGCGTAAAATGGGAATGCTGTCCGAGGAGGGTGAGGTGCAGGAGGAGGAAGAGATGATGTGGTCTGCTACCCCTAGCAGCAGCATCAGCAGCAGTGCCACAAGCAGCACAACACAGCTGAGTGGAGCAGCTGCGTTTTGGGAAGAGGCACTTGGCAGTATAGTTGGACCATCTGACAGAGCTAGCAGCAGAAAGGAGAGTAGTGCTGCTGAAATGGTCAAACTTTACCTCTGTGAAGTTCCTTCTGCTCCTAATGTTGATCCTCTTAGCTACTGGGATGAAAAGAAGAGTGTGTGGCCTGCACTCTCATGGGTTGCGCAGCAGCTTCTATCATGTCCGCCAACCACTGTTCAAAGTGAGCGCGTGTTTTCTATGACTGGAAACATACTGAGTCCACAGCGCTCACGCATGGCACCTCATCTGATGGAGCAGATTGCCTTTCTTAAATTCAATCTGCCCAAATTGGGTTACCCAGCTCTTAGCTTGGAAAGTTAAATTTTTTCTCTCTAATGTTTAAGGTAGTTTCTCCCCCTGGTTGCACTTGCTGCGGTGTGGCAATGCCTGCTACCTCCGCTGGTGTAGCCAATTTACGCTAGGGCCTAGTGTCTGAGTTCTGTAAGTCCGCTCCCAAACGCCTAGGACTGACAGTCTTTGGATGCTTTGCCCTGGGGTGAAACAGGTGAGTGGGTCGTCAATTGCCCACTCATTCACCTTTTTCCGTTTCCAACGCTGCTGCTGGTGGTGGTGCCAGTATCTTTTGCCAGTTCGCTTCCTGGCTGAAATCATGCCTCAGATGTCCCTAATGGAAAGGGTAGTTTCTCCCCCCTGGTTGCACTTGCTGCGGTGTGACAATGCCTGCTACCTCCGCCGGTGTAGCTAGCTTACGCTAGGGCCTAGTGTCTGAGTTCTGTAGGTCTGCTCCCAAATGCCAAGGACTGACAGTGTTTGGATGCTTTGCCCTGGGGTGAAACAGGTGAGCGGGTCGTCAATTGCCCACTCATTCGCCTTTCCCAATGCTGCTGCTGCTGGTGGTGGTGCCAGTGTCTCTCTTCAATGCCAGTTCGCTTCCTGGCTAGTGTCATGCCTCGAATGTCCCTGATGGTAAGGGTAGTTTCTCCCCCCTGGTTGCACTTGCTGCGGTGTGGCAACGCCTGCTACCTCCGCCGGTGTAGCTAGCTTACGCTAGGGCCTAGTGTCTGAGTTCTGTAGGTCTGCTCCCAAACGCCAAGGACTGACAGTGTTTGGATGCTTTGCCCTGGGGTGAAACAGGTGAGCGGGTCGTCAATTGCCCACTCATTCGCCTTTCCCAATGCTGCTGCTGCTGGTGGTGGTGCCAGTGTCTCTCTTCAATGCCAGTTCGCTTCCTGGCTAGTGTCATGCCTCGAATGTCCCTGATGGTAAGGGCAGTTTCTCCCCCCTGGTTGCACTTGCTGCGGTGTGGCAACGCCTGCTACCTCCGCCGGTGTAGCCAGCTTACGCTAGGGCCTTGTGTCTGAGTTCTGTAGGTCTGCTCCCAAACGCCAAGGACTGACAGTGCTTGGATGCTTTGCCCTGGGGTGAAACAGGTGAGCGGGTCGTCAATTGCCCACTCATTCGCCTTTCCCAATTCTGCTGCTGCTGGTGGTGGTGCCAGTGTCTCTCTTCAATGCCAGTTCGCTTCCTGGCTAGTGTCATGCCTCGAATGTCCCTGATGGTAAGGGTAGTTTCTCCCCCCTGGTTGCACTTGCTGCGGTGTGGCAACGCCTGCTACCTCCGCCAATGTAGCCAGCTTACGCTAGGGCCTTGTGTCTGAGTTCTGGAAGTCCGCTCCCAAACGCCAAGGACTGACAGTCTTTGGATGCTTTGCCCTGGGGTGAAACAGGTGAGCGGGTCGTCAATTGCCCACTCATTTGCCTTTTCCAATGCTGCTGCTGCTGGTGGTGCCAGCATCTCTTCTCTGCCAGTTCGCTTCCTGTCTAGTGTCATGCCTTAAATGTCCCTGATGGTAAGGGCAGTTTCTCCCCCCTGGTTGCACTTGCTGCGGTGTGGCAACGCCTGCTACCTCCGCCAATGTAGCCAGCTTACGCTAGGGCCTTGTGTCTGAGTTCTGGAAGTCCGCTCCCAAACGCCAAGGACTGACAGTCTTTGGATGCTTTGCCCTGGGGTGAAACAGGTGAGCGGGTCGTCAATTGCCCACTCATTTGCCTTTTCCAATGCTGCTGCTGCTGCTGCTGCTGCTGGTGGTGCCAGCATCTCTTCTCTGCCAGTTCGCTTCCTGGCTAGTGTCATGCCTTAAATGTCCCTGATGGTAAGGGCAGTTTCTCCCCCCTGGTTGCACTTGCTGCGGTGTGGCAACGCCTGCTACCTCCGCCAATGTAGCCAGCTTACGCTAGGGCCTTGTGTCTGAGCTCTGGAAGTCCGCTCCCAAACGCCAAGGACTGACAGTGTTTGGATGCTTTGCTCTGGGGTGAAACAGGTGAGTGGGTCGCCAATTGCCCACTCATTCGCCTTTCCCAATTCTGCTGCTGCTGCTGCTGGTGGTGGTGCCAGTGTCTCTTCGATGCCAGTTCGCTTCCTGGCTAGTGTCATGAATCAAATGTCCCTAATGGTAAGGGCAGTTTCTCCCCTCTGGCTGCGTCTGTTTGCGGTGTGGCAACGCCTGCTACCTCCGCCGGAGTGGCCAGCTTACGCTAGGGCCTTGTGTCTGAGCTCTGGAAGTCTGCTGCCAAACGTCTAAGACTGACAGTGTTTGGGTGCTTTGCCCTGGGGTGAAACAGGTGAGTGGGTCGCCAATTGCCCACTCATTCGCCTTTCCCATTTTTCAATGCTGCTGCTGGTGGTGGTGCCAGCATCTCTTCTCTGCCAGTTCGCTTCCTGGCTAGAGTCATGCCCAAAATGTCCCTAGTGGTAAGGGCAGTTTCTCCCCTCTGGCTGCGTCTGTTTGCGGTGTGGCAACGCCTCCTACCTCCGCCGGAGTGGCCAGCTTACGCTAGGGCCTTGTGTCTGAGCTCTGGAAGTCTGCTGCCAAACGTCTAAGACTGACAGTGTTTGGGTGCTTTGCCCTGGGGTGAAACAGGTGAGCGGGTCGCCAATTGCCCTCTCATTCGCCTTTCCAATTTTTCAATGCTGCTGGTGGTGGTGGTGGTGGTGGTGGTGCCAGCATCTCTTCTCTGCCAGTTCGCTTCCTGGCTAGAGTCATGCCCAAAATGTCCCTAATTGTAAGGGCAGTTTCTCCCCCCTGGCTGCCTCTGTCTGCGGTGTGGCAACGCCTGCTACCTCCGCCGGAGTGGCCAGCTTACGCTAGGGCCTTGTGTCTGAGCTCTGGAAGTCTGCTGCTAAACGTCTAAGACTGACAGTGTTTGGGTGCTTTGCCCTGGGGTGAAACAGGTGAGTGGGTCGCCAATTGCCCACTCATTCGCCTTTTCAATGCTGCTGCTGGTGGTGCCAGCATCTCTTCTCTGCCAGTTCGCTTCCTGGCTAGAGTCATGCCCAAAATGTCCCTAATGGTAAGGGCAGTTTCTCCCCCCTGACTGCCTCTGTTTGCGGTGTGGCAACGCCTGCTACCTCCGCCGGAGTGGCCAGCTTACGCTAGGGCCTTGTGTCTGAGCTCTGGAAGTCTGCTGCCAAACGTCTAAGACTGACAGTGTTTGGGTGCTTTGCCCTGGGGTGAAACAGGTGAGTGGGTCGCCAATTGCCCACTCATTCGCCTTTTCAATGCTGCTGCTGGTGGTGGTGCCAGCATCTCTTCTCTGCCAGTTCGCTTCCTGGCTAGTGTCATGCCTCAAATGTCCCTAATTGTAAGGGCAGTTTCTCCCCCCTGGCTGCCTCTGTCTGCGGTGTGGCAACGCCTGCTACCTCCGCCGGAGTGGCCAGCTTACGCTAGGGCCTTGTGTCTGAGCTCTGGAAGTCTGCTGCCAAACGTCTTAGACTGACAGTGTTTGGGTGCTTTGCCCTGGGGTGAAACAGGTGAGCGGGTCGCCAATTGCCCTCTCATTCGCCTTTCCAATTTTTCAATGCTGCTGGTGGTGGTGGTGGTGGTGGTGGTGCCAGCATCTCTTCTCTGCCAGTTCGCTTCCTGGCTAGAGTCATGCCCAAAATGTCCCTAATTGTAAGGGCAGTTTCTCCCCCCTGGCTGCCTCTGTCTGCGGTGTGGCAACGCCTGCTACCTCCGCCGGAGTGGCCATCTTACGCTAGGGCCTTGTGTCTGAGCTCTGGAAGTCTGCTGCCAAACGTCTAAGACTGACAGTGTTTGGGTGCTTTGCCCTGGGGTGAAACAGGTGAGTGGGTCGCCAATTGCCCACTCATTCGCCTTTTCAATGCTGCTGCTGGTGGTGGTGCCAGCATCTCTTCTCTGCCAGTTCGCTTCCTGGCTAGAGTCATGCCCAAAATGTCCCTAATGGTAAGGGCAGTTTCTCCCCCCTGGCTGCCTCTGTTTGCGGTGTGGCAACGCCTGCTACCTCCGCCGGAGTGGCCAGCTTACGCTAGGGCCTTGTGTCTGAGCTCTGGAAGTCTGCTGCCAAACGTCTAAGACTGACAGTGTTTGGGTGCTTTGCCCTGGGGTGAAACAGGTGAGTGGGTCGCCAATTGCCCACTCATTCGCCTTTTCAATGCTGCTGCTGGTGGTGGTGCCAGCATCTCTTCTCTGCCAGTTCGCTTCCTGGCTAGTGTCATGCCTCAAATGTCCCTAATTGTAAGGGCAGTTTCTCCCCCCTGGCTGCCTCTGTCTGCGGTGTGGCAACGCCTGCTACCTCCGCCGGAGTGGCCAGCTTACGCTAGGGCCTTGTGTCTGAGCTCTGGAAGTCTGCTGCCAAACGTCTAAGACTGACAGTGTTTGGGTGCTTTGCCCTGGGGTGAAACAGGTGAGCGGGTCGCCAATTGCCCTCTCATTCGCCTTTCCAATTTTTCAATGCTGCTGGTGGTGGTGGTGGTGGTGGTGGTGCCAGCATCTCTTCTCTGCCAGTTCGCTTCCTGGCTAGAGTCATGCCCAAAATGTCCCTAATTGTAAGGGCAGTTTCTCCCCCCTGGCTGCCTCTGTCTGCGGTGTGGCAACGCCTGCTACCTCCGCCGGAGTGGCCAGCTTACGCTAGGGCCTTGTGTCTGAGCTCTGGAAGTCTGCTGCCAAACGTCTAAGACTGACAGTGTTTGGGTGCTTTGCCCTGGGGTGAAACAGGTGAGTGGGTCGCCAATTGCCCACTCATTCGCCTTTTCAATGCTGCTGCTGGTGGTGGTGCCAGCATCTCTTCTCTGCCAGTTCGCTTCCTGGCTAGAGTCATGCCCAAAATGTCCCTAATGGTAAGGGCAGTTTCTCCCCCCTGGCTGCCTCTGTGTGCGGTGTGGCAACGCCTGCTACCTCCGCCGGAGTGGCCAGCTTACGCTAGGGCCTTGTGTCTGAGCTCTGGAAGTCTGCTGCCAAACGTCTAAGACTGACAGTGTTTGGGTGCTTTGCCCTGGGGTGAAACAGGTGAGCGGGTCGCCAATTGCCCACTCATTTGCCTTTCCCATTTCCTTTTCCATTTCATTATTTTCCTTCTGATACACAACCAACCAAACATAACACACACAATAACACATATAACACATATAACACACAGTGACATCACACATAACACACATACACACACACTTACAATGCACAAAACACAAGGACCTTTTCCTTGTTATTTGCCCTGGCCTTCACTCACTAATAGCATTACATTAACACTATAACTCACACTTCACCCTATAACATTTTTCCATCCACATACCTGCCAACAGACCCAACTTTTTCAGGGACAGTCCTGCTTTTTTCCAGTCCTGTCCCATCTAATTTAGCTAAACTAGGTATGCAAAATGCAAATACACATAGGTAGTTATAGCTCGGTAGGTAACGCTACTATAAACATTTAATAAATATAATCAAGTACTAAATAATAAATCTAACTTTAAAATACATTTAAATAAACCCCTATTTTTTTTTTAAAAAAAACATTAAAATTAAATTATTATTATTTAGACATAATCCATCTTTAACCAAACCAGTGCACTGCTACTAATCTTAAACATAACCGTACATTAACCCTAAGCTATTTTTTAGTTCTTGTCCAACATTTTTCCATCAGCATACCTGCCAACACACCCAAGATTTTGGTGGACAGTCCTGCTATTTTCCAGTCCTGTCCAATAAGTAAGTTGGGTTGTTGCAAAGTATGCCATTGTAAATAGGTAGCAAATGTTAGGCATGTAAAGTGGTCCAAAATCAATTTAAAAATGTAAAATATTCCCTATTCTTTTATTAAACATCTATGGACAGTACACCTCGGTATGTGTGTGCAACTCTATTGGTCGTTTCGGCAGGGGGCTCGCCTGCCATCAACGAATGAAGTGCATTCTGCAGTTCTGCAATTCACTCGTTGATGCCAGACCAGCCCCCTGCCGAAACGACCAATAGAGCTGCACACACGTACCTTCACGGCAGCTGCTGCTGCTGTGATGTGTTATTAACCCCGTATTAACCCCTGCTAGGCAACCAGGAGGAAAACGAAGATTAAACGAGCACGAAGAATGTCCGCGAATATTCGCCCGAAGAGAAGACAGGAACGGGCGAATATTCGCGGAATACGAAGATTTTTTTTTCCCCGAAGACGAGCACGAAGACGAACACGAAGAGCCCCCTGGTGCCCAAGTCTAATTGTAAGTCATCTTTGATCTACTTTCTTAGATCTTAAAGAGACTCAGCTCTACAGCAAGAAAAAAACTGAGCATGTTACAAATAGAATGGTCTTTAAAGTAAATCATGAGAACCATTTCTTGATGAAGAGCTTATGGATG
Organism: Spea bombifrons; assembly: GCF_027358695.1. NCBI lineage: Eukaryota > Metazoa > Chordata > Amphibia > Anura > Pelobatidae > Spea > Spea bombifrons. The sequence continues at coordinate 32,501,824 of NC_071087.1, read as the reverse complement.
AACAATGGTATAAAACTGTGCTTAGGATCTCTTACTGCTACATAAATGTCACTTTCCAAGCAGAAGTAATGCTGTTTTTTACTAGCAAGTAATGGTGTCTGGTAGCAGAATTTCAAAGTAAGCAATCAAAGGTTTATTGGTCACAAATCAGAAAAACCTGTGACATTTAGAACCCAGGTTGGTTCTCTATCAAGCAGAGATAAGTTGAATGGGGGTTTAACTACAACTGCCAAAAAGACTGACCAAAGCAAAACATTTAGCTGTAGCTCTACACATAATTTCAGACATAAAATACAAGGCTGTTGTAACAGACTGCTATATTTTGCTGTTTGCTTTAAGTTGGTGATTTTGAACTTTGCCCTTTTAACATGTCATGTAAGGAGGAGGGGCTAGAGTGGCAAGAAGAAGAGGACAGGGGTGAAGCCATGTTCTCTGGCTCTGCAGAAAGAAAGTGTATTCCTACTGTTTTTTTTCCCCTGATTATCCACTTCTGCTGGGACATTGAAATAAAAGCAAGGGAGGTCTAATGCACTGCAAGTACAAGAGTTAGAAGACTGTCATTTTATGTTCAGCTCCCTGCAGACATCTGGAACTTTCTGCAGTTTTCACAGTCTGTCAGCAAAAGGAAGAGAAAGGATTGCTATCCTGCTCCTGCCCTCCATTTTGCTGGACTTCTGGATATTTCTGGTAAGGTGCACTCACAGCCTTGTCAAGGACCAGGGGAATCTGCACCTAGCCAGTTTTCCTTGTTTGTTAGAACTGGAGATATCTACAGTTACAGGTGTCATTTAAAGGTACTATCTTCAGAGATTACTTCAGACTTTTTCCTCATTGTATCTGGGTAGCGCTACCAACATCTAAGGGCCCCAACGTTGTGCACATAAATTACCTGCAGGTACCCATGAGTTTATAACTGTTTAAACATAGTTTTTTTTCCATGTTATTAAGGGAAGTTTATTGGCTGCATTCCTGCTGCTAAAGACTCTTGTGACTGTATTATTCCTATACCAGGGACTTATTATCATTGCACATTAGCCAGGAACTGCATGTTTATTTCTGCTGTTATATGTGTATCTCTTTAACCACAATACAGCCTGTATTTCCATGTCTGTACTTATTTCATGTCTTTGAGGTTTTATTAAGTGGAGGGTACTCATCTACTCAGTGGGGTGGGTTTCCTATAAATAGAAGTTGCACTGAGTGGAGGCACTGTGTTAGAAGAAGATGTCCCGTTCTCCCAACTATGGCGGAGGCTCAGGATCCCTGTCAGCGTCAGAAGAAGATGTAACTTCTGCCAACTACCGTTTGTCGCCAGGAGTAGGGCAGAAAGGGGTTACAGATGGAGGCACTGCTGAGATGAGTCGGGACTGCAAAATTGTTAAAAAAAAAATCCAATGTCTCAGCCCCAAAGAAGTCAGGGACTGGGCCAGGAAGAAATCAATTCCCCCTAACCAAGTTGTAGCTGTGTGTAACATGCCTCTCAATCTGGAGAGAAAATGTTTTGATGATGCCATTCGACAGATACAAGGGTTGGAGAAATTCCGTCTTATACAGACACAGAAGGATGAGAAGTCGGGACTTGCTGTTGCTCTAGTAAAGGGTCATAGGCCACTAAATAAAGAAGATTGTCCTAAGTATTTACAGTTGCCAAAGACTCAGCTCCCCGGAAGTCCTTTGATTTTTGCTCAAGATGAGTCAGAAGATGAAAGTGACCCCAATGATGGGGACAGTGATCACATATTTTGTATTCCACCTAGGAGAGTAATTATGACTGACACTGAAACAGAAGACAGTGATGAACATGCACAACAGTGTTTGGAACTGCCCAGAAGGAGCAGGACCCATAGGAGGCTTCCTAATGTTCCCACAAGTCAGAAGACAGAGAGCCTCTCCCTAACTGAAGTCTTAACCCAGTTATCTAAAAGTGTGGTCCAAGCATCTAATGAGCATAACTACAAAAGACTTAAAACTTTCTCTGGAATTATGCCGGTGCCAGCTGGGGAAGAAGGATTTGTCCTGTGGAAGAGTAATGTAACCCAAGCACTAAAGGAGTGGACTTGTACTGAAGAGTCCAAACGACTGAGGTTGATCGAAGGCCTGAGATCTTCTGCATTAGAATTAATAAAGTATCACCTACTACGCTTCCCAAATTCTCCTGCTGATGATCTTTTAAAGGTGTTAGACCATACTTATGGTGAGGAGAGTGAAGAGGAGGAGCTCCGTTTACAATATGCTGCCACAGTTCAACAGGAGAAGGAAACCCTCACTTCCTATCTCATACGATTAGAATTAATGCTAGGGAAGTTGTTTGAGAAGGCTGTTATCACATCAGATCAGTTTGATGAATACAGGAGGAGGCAAATCCTAAGAGGGACTTTACCAAATGATCCTATAGCTACAGCTTTGGTCAGCCTTCTACGCGCTAAGGGATTGTTGGATTATGCTGAAACAATGAAAGAAGCCAAAATAATACATAAACAATTTGACCATATCCTAAAACATCAGGAAGGCATAGCGAAATCATCCCATGAAACCCAGAAAACACCTAAGACAAAATTACCAACAGGTGTATTAAACAAGGAAGAAACCATAGTTCAAAGCTCTAAAAAGAGTTCTCAAATCTCTCCTCAGCCAGGGAAGAAAGGAGAATTTAAATGTTTTAGCTGTGGGCAAGTGGGACATATCTCTATCAAATGTCCCTTGAAGGATTCTCTTTTTGCTGAGGGCCTAGTTGTTGACCCAGGCCCGGCATGTGGCAGACGCTTGAAGAATAGATGGTTTGGAAGGAAGAAGTTCTCTGGTAACCACTTGGTTGAGAATCCTAGAGTAGGGCCAAAATCCCTTGTATCTCTTATGATTGAAGGCATCCCTTCTTTTGCCCTCCTCGACACTGGATCTCAAGTAACAATAGTCTTCCGGTCCTTTTATGAGGAGCATCTAAGCCATTTACCAATATCACCAGCTAATGATGTGAAATTGTGGGGGCTGGGTTCTCAAGCTTACCCCGTCGAGGGCGTAATTAAAGTACAGATTGTGATCCCTCAATTGGACACTGGGAAAGAATGCCCTATGCTAGTGGAGGCTTTGGTGTGCCCAAATCGAAGTCGTCCTGGGGTTCCCATCATATTGGGGACTAATACTCAGATGGTGAGAGATGTGTTTCGAGTTTACTTGAAGGAAATGGGAAATTCCTGCTTAAACAAATTGAATGAACTAGAACCAGCTCTGAGGCAAGAGTGTCACCGACTAGCCCTTGAAGCCGGAACAGGTCAGTTCCATTATTGGGGACCAACGCCTGTTGACCTTCAACCAGGGGAAATGAAATCCATTACTGCTGTTGCAGTTTTACGGGAAGGAATGCTATCTGGGGAGTGTCAGTTTTGTCTAGAGTCTCTTCCTGAAGAGGATTCAACTAAAGGCTGGACTATCATGCCCGAGGTAAAAGACTGGAGAAGAAAAAAAATTGATGTGTTTGCAGTAACCATTCACAATCGGTCACCAACTGGTGTACGCATAGAACATTGCCAGAAGCTGGGAGTTATCCATCTTTTGGAAGAAGTAAGGCCCATTTCATCTCTGACAGTTGGATTGAGCCAAGATTCTCTTCCAGAGTTGAAATTTGATTTAGAAGGTACCAGTCTACCTGCAGAATGGAAAGATAGACTACAAAGGGCCCTTCAGGCTAGGGAAGAAGTTTTCTCTAAAGGGGATATGGATGTAGGATGTGCCACGAGTGCCCAGCACGCCATTCGGCTAAATGATTCTACCCCATTTAGAGAGAGATCTCGAAGGATAGCTCCTCGAGACATTGAGGATGTAAGAGATATCCTTCATGAGATGGAGGAAGCAGGAATCATCCAAGAATCAAGAAGCCCATATGCATCACCTATAGTAGTGGTCAGAAAGAAAAATGGGTCAGTACGTCTTTGTATTGATTACCGTACACTGAACAAGAGAACTATTCCTGATCAATATACCTTGCCAAGAATAGAAGATCTTTTGAATGCCTTGAATGGCAGCCGGTGGTTCAGTGTCTTAGACCTACGCTCTGGATACTATCAGGTTCCTATGAAGGTGGAGGATCAAGAAAAAACAGCTTTTATTTGCCCTTTAGGATTCTTCCAATTTACTCGCATGCCTCAAGGCATTACCGGAGCTCCTGCAACTTTTCAGCGATTGATGGAGAGAACTCTAGGAGATATGAGCCCTAGGGAATGTCTAGTTTATCTGGACGATATAATTGTGTTTGGAAGAACCCCTGAAGAGCATGAGAAACGACTATTAAAAGTATTGGATCGTCTACAAAGAGAAGGCCTGAAGTTGTCTCTTGATAAGTGTAAATTTGCCCAGACTTCTGTGACATATGTTGGGCACATTGTATCAGCAGATGGTGTTGCCACAGACCCAGCCAAAGTAGAAGCTGTTGTCAACTGGCCTAGGCCCAACAACATTGAAGAATTGCGTTCCTTTTTGGGATTTTGTGGCTACTACCGCCGTTTTGTAGAAGGCTATTCAAAGATAGCCCGAAGCCTCCATGACCTCCTGAAAGGGGACTCTAGGAAGGGAGCGCAAAGGACTGCTCACTCCAAGGAACCTATCGGAGTGAAATGGACTCCGGATTGTGAAGAGGCTTTCCAACTGCTCAAGAGAAAGATGACTGAAGCACCTGTATTAGCTTATGCTGATCCCAATATGTCATATATTCTCCATGTAGATGCAAGTTTTGAAGGACTAGGAGGGGTTCTCCATCAGGCGTACCCTGAAGGCCTAAGGCCAGTAGCATATATTAGTCGGAGTCTTACTGGAAGTGAAAAGAACTACCCAGTACACAAGTTGGAGTTTCTTGCTCTGAAATGGGCTATTGTGGACAAATTGCATGACTATTTGTATGGTGCCCAGTTTGAAGTGAGGACAGACAATAACCCTCTCACCTACATCTTAACCACAGCTAAGTTGGATGCCACAGGACACCGGTGGCTAGCAGCCCTATCTAACTATGATTTCTCTTTAAAATACAAGCCAGGTCCTAAAAATGTGGGAGCAGATGCTCTATCTAGGAGGCCTGGATTACCTGTTACCAAAGAAGATGAGGAGTGGGTTGAGATTCCAGGCCCAGGAGTCAGAGCCCTATGTCAGACCTCTATTGTGGAAGATGGATGGGTCAATTTTTCTGAGTTAAGATGTATTGATTCTCTTAGTTACACACCCAAGGCAATTCCTGAAGCCATGTGCCTTCCAATTACTATCCCTGAATGGTCTGTTATCAGCTTAGATGAGAAAAAACAAGCTCAAGCTCAAGACCCAGTAATCGGCCATCTCATAAAAGCTGTGGAAAAGCAGGATTTCAAGTATGTAAAGAAATTGCCTGTCGAACTACAAACCCATTTTAAAAGGGAGTGGAGTCGATTCTGTATTGAGAATGGAATCCTATTCAGAGTCATACAATACCATGATCACCCTGGTCGAAAACAGTTGGTTCTTCCCCAAAAGTTCAGAGGAATGGTGCTCAGATCCCTACATGACCTCCATGGCCATTTAGGAATTGATAAGACTTTCGGCCTAATCCAGGATCGATTCTACTGGCCTTACATGAGAGAGTCTGTGGAGATGTATTGCCGAAGGTGTAGAAGATGCATCCAGCGGAAGACTTTGCCTACTCGTGCTGCCCCCATGGGTCACCTAACAAGTTCTGGCCCTATGGACTTAGTATGTATGGACTTCCTATGCATCGAACCTGACTCTACTGGTAAGAGCAACGTGTTAGTGATTACAGATCATTTTACTCGATATGCTCAAGCTTACCCCACCAAGGATCAGAAGGCAGCCACCGTCGCTAAAGTGTTATGGCAGAAATTCTTTACCCATTATGGTTTTCCTAAACGATTGCATTCAGACCAAGGTCGAGATTTTGAAAGCCGAATAATTAAAGAAACGCTGAGATTGTTACAGATTGAGAAAAGTAGAACGACTCCATATCACCCTGAAGGAGATGCTCTTCCAGAGAGATTCAATCGAACTCTATTGGACATGCTGGGCACTCTCAAGGATGTGGAGAAGAGGAATTGGAGTCAACATGTAGAAACTCTCGTCCACGCTTATAATTGTACCAGACATGAATCCACTGGGTTTTCTCCTTACTTTCTGATGTTTGGCCGGGAGGCAAGGTTGCCCATTGATATCCGTTTAGGAGTGTCTTCTGATGGTATGAGCCATACTTCTCATAATCAATATGTTAGGAATCTGAAAGAGAGTTTACAGAGGGCCTATGAGTTGGCTGAGCGAGCTACCGACAAGATTAATGAAAATAACAAGCGGAGATATGACTTCAAAGTACGTTACAAAGACATCCAACCTGGAGATAAAGTACTCTTGAGAAACCTGGGAGTTCCAGGGAAACATAAATTAGCAGATCGCTGGAGAGATACTCTCTTTGAGGTTATTTCCAAAGTTCCCGGAATTCCTGTGTATCGAATCAAAGGGCCTGAGGGTAGGATCAAAGCTTGGCATAGAAATCACCTATTACCTATTGCCTTCTCTGATGAAAATTCTAGTTCTGAGGAAGACACTGGTGAAGCCAATACAAATTCTAGCATACAGCCTCTTTCAGAAACTGACTCAGACAACCCTGGAGAAGGTCCCAGTGGGACATCGCAAACTACTGATAAAAAAGAAGCTACTGCTTCCAGCCCTGAAAGAGATTGGTGGACAGTGCCAGAAACACAGTCGGTGCCTCCTACCTCTACTCCCTCTCCTTCTTCCTCCTCATCCGGATTGAATGCTGAGAGTCCCAGCTTTGTTCCCCATCCACCAGTCAGGGACTCTAACTCTATGGAAGGATCTGGGCAACCACAGAGCAACCTGGGGAGATGCAGAAGAAATAGGAGACCCCCAAGATTCTTGACCTATGATACCATTGGGCAACCCACCTATTCTCAGGACCCCCACACTTGCACTAAATTAATCAATGTATTGCATGTTTTGACTGAAATATTGAATGATAGAACTTCCTTGTATTAGATTTTGTTGTACCATCTTGTAAAACCGTATGATAGATTGCTCTTGCCAGTGGAAGGCAAGAATTTTACAGAGGGGAGGATGTAACAGACTGCTATATTTTGCTGTTTGCTTTAAGTTGGTGATTTTGAACTTTGCCCTTTTAACATGTCATGTAAGGAGGAGGGGCTAGAGTGGCAAGAAGAAGAGGACAGGGGTGAAGCCATGTTCTCTGGCTCTGCAGAAAGAAAGTGTATTCCTACTGTTTTTTTTCCCCTGATTATCCACTTCTGCTGGGACATTGAAATAAAAGCAAGGGAGGTCTAATGCACTGCAAGTACAAGAGTTAGAAGACTGTCATTTTATGTTCAGCTCCCTGCAGACATCTGGAACTTTCTGCAGTTTTCACAGTCTGTCAGCAAAAGGAAGAGAAAGGATTGCTATCCTGCTCCTGCCCTCCATTTTGCTGGACTTCTGGATATTTCTGGTAAGGTGCACTCACAGCCTTGTCAAGGACCAGGGGAATCTGCACCTAGCCAGTTTTCCTTGTTTGTTAGAACTGGAGATATCTACAGTTACAGGTGTCATTTAAAGGTACTATCTTCAGAGATTACTTCAGACTTTTTCCTCATTGTATCTGGGTAGCGCTACCAACATCTAAGGGCCCCAACGTTGTGCACATAAATTACCTGCAGGTACCCATGAGTTTATAACTGTTTAAACATAGTTTTTTTTCCATGTTATTAAGGGAAGTTTATTGGCTGCATTCCTGCTGCTAAAGACTCTTGTGACTGTATTATTCCTATACCAGGGACTTATTATCATTGCACATTAGCCAGGAACTGCATGTTTATTTCTGCTGTTATATGTGTATCTCTTTAACCACAATACAGCCTGTATTTCCATGTCTGTACTTATTTCATGTCTTTGAGGTTTTATTAAGTGGAGGGTACTCATCTACTCAGTGGGGTGGGTTTCCTATAAATAGAAGTTGCACTGAGTGGAGGCACTGTGTTAGAAGAAGATGTCCCGTTCTCCCAACTATGGCGGAGGCTCAGGATCCCTGTCAGCGTCAGAAGAAGATGTAACTTCTGCCAACTACCGTTTGTCGCCAGGAGTAGGGCAGAAAGGGGTTACACTGTGTTTTAAAAACAATATTTTATTTTATGTAGCCTGGCTACAGGTATATTTATTAAATAGTGCATGCAAGTTTTGCACACACAAAAAAAATCTACAAAATATTACCCTCAACTTGCATACCTTTGACTGTAGAAGATGAAGGGAATTGATAAAAGCAAGCAATTTATCGATTGACTAACCAGTGAGCTTTCAGGTTGCAACAGGGATACAAGTCCCCAACTTCACCCTTATTTTTTTCAAAAAGTAAAAAATTATTGTTTAGCTTATAGGATAGTAAAATAGCTTTGGTGGCATAAAGAGCCCACTCTCGCTCACTGGAATCCTATGGGAGGTACAGAACAGACATCTGGTACTGGACCGGGGTGCAAAAGGAATACAGTGGGACAAAAAAGTATTTAGTCAGCCACCAATTGTGCAAGTTCTCCCACTTACAAAGATGAGAGAGCCCTGTAATTTTCACCATAGGTACACTTCAACTATGAGAGACAGAATGAGACAACATTCTTAGAGACAAGTCCATAAATCACATTGTCTGTTAAATAATTTATTTGCAAATTATGGTGGAAAATAAGTATTTGGTCAATAACAAAGGTTCGTATCAATACTTTGTTATATACCCTTTGTTCGCAATTCCAGGAGGTCAAATGTTTTTCATACACTGCTGGTATTTTGGACCATTCCTCCATGCAGATCTCCTCTAGAGCAGTGATGTTTTGGGGCTGTCATATATATATATATGTATAATATATACACTATGTATATATATATATATATATATATATATAGTGTATATGTAGCATTTTATAATTGCCCCCCCTACTTTGGTCCCTGTCCCCCCATGTGCCCCTCTAAATATGAAAGCTGGAGATGCCACTGCCTGAAGCAGCTAAGGAAAACACATTTTGGGAACTGAATTTGGAGCAGATTCTTTATGATCAATGACAAGTAACAGAATGGATGTGTGATTCCAGGTTGTCTAGAGCTCCCATTTCATCCATAACTTAGATTGTTGTAGGCCTTGGTTGTTTTGTTACGTGCAGAGTATAAAATATTTTCATTTGGAAATTTCTTTGAAAATGAAACATCAAATTATTATTGGAAACTCACATTAGCAATGAAAAAGACAATGTTCATATGCACAGCATGTTCACAGGTATATGCATATTGCAATTACAGTGTCTGGCATCCATAACATCAAATCTAAGTCACCGTTTCACTCCACTAGCGAAATTTATAAATACCATTAAACTTTTACTAAACAAATGTAAAAAAGGGTTAAGCCAAGGATGTTGGTATAGCTCTTGTATTTATAGACCATAAAATATAATGTTATGATTAAACTTTTTACGAATATAAAAATATAATTAAAGTCAGTCTACTAAAGCTAAGCTGCAATATTTTTTATTAAAAAAGGTAAATAACAGAATAGAAATTATTACATATATGATATTAAACTTTTATTAATCTTTCATAGATTCTATAAACTTACAAATAACTTTAAAACTAAAAAATACTCAACTTTCAAAAATAATGTAACAAATATTATAATATATATTGTGTCTCATTGTAAATATGTGGATAAACTTCATCCTTTCCTCTGCATCAAAAAAAGAAAACACGAAAATGTAAACAATGTCACTTAAATAGCATATGAGTGAACATATGTTTAATAAGATGTTGGGTCTATGTATCATTTAATTTGAAATACTTCCCATGAATACAGGATGCAAGTTTTGTTGTTATGTATGCGTTGTGTTAACCTTGAGGAAATATATCTATACTGAAAGGAAAGAAAAGATTGAGGGATATTGGGAATATTGGACTTAATACTTACTCATGTTAGAAATCAATTTTCATGCTGAGAAGAATCAAATAATAGGAAACTGGATCAGGACAAGCACACAGTTAACAGCAGTCACTTCAACTACACAAGTAGTCACCCCAACAATGGGCAAGTAGAGACTGAAGGACCAACTTAAATAGTAAAACCCAGACTGAAAATTGGGTCATCCGAGGTCATAAGAGGTCAGGGGACGCTACGTGCGTGCCTAAGAGATCACGTATTGTCATCTACATTTTGTGATATTCTTGGGACACTGTGAGGTCTATGTATTAGGAACAGTTAACAGTACATACAGGAGAATACTGTACAGCTCCTTCACTTTACTACCCATTATGAAGGCTCAACCCCAGTGGGCTTCTGCTGCAGGAAGAGCTTGGCTTGCCCTGTGTATGCATAGGCAAAGCGAGATTTATTCAGACTCCTCACTATATAACTATGCATAATGCCGCTGGATAGAAACACATGATGATTATGGCTCATACAGTATTATTAATTCATCAAGCAATAAGAGATTTATGGACCATAAAATGACCCAGTGTATTTAACCCTTTATATGACCGCAAATAGGGGACATTTCCAGCTTTGAGGCTTGGCTAGATTTTGTAATTTTGCTATTGTTATATTTTGGTGACATTCTACATAGGGAAAGCTACTATATATTCATAAAAAGATTAGTGTTGTGTGACTGCGCCTCTCACCACACCAGCTGCATCCTCCCTCTAGTTGTCTCAACCAGAAATATAAACAAATAAATTCAATCAATTTAGGATAGTACGCTTCTTTTAGGTGTTAAAAATAAAAGAAAATGGACACATATCTACGTGAAGGAACTGGATCTGGAAAGAGAATACAGCTACCCAAAGGGTCTCATTTCCACGCAAATTCATTTTATTTATTTCACTATATAGTCATGCCAATGATAAATGTAAAAATAAATGTATTTGTTTTTTCAAACCAAACATTAGAAAAAAATTTGCCCCTCCTTAGTAACATTACCCAATATATGCGTTAAATAGTTAAATTTTATGTGCAAGTATTTAATATACATATTTCAACATGTATAGCACCTTTTTGCACTCTTGGACCACTGTTTTTGAGGGATGCAATTTTTTTTTACATTGAATTAAAATGTGTGTCTATGTTTTTATTTTTGAAAGATTATGTTGAGAGGAAGGTATTTCGGGTGGGGAGAACCTGTCACTTTAGTCCCTGCATCAGTGGGACTGAACCATGCAAGATGTCCATTGGGGGTTTATGAGAAGGCTGGTAATCTGTTTAGCAGCTTATAGGGAGCCCCTTTACTGCTTGATCCTTCCCCTTGTAAATGCTGATTGACCAGAGTGAAAAAAGTAAGGAAAAAACTCCCACAGGGAATTTTGTAGCCTAAAAACAAATTGGCCAAAAACAAACTGAAAATTATAATTTTTTGTCTAATTTACACATTCACATTTGCAATAGAAGCCACCAGAACATACCAACTGACAACAGAAAAAAACATGATAACCACTAATCTAGGAACTATCTATAGTCCTATTTTGAATGTATTTACCGCTTAGAATATCATAGAGGAAAACCATCATTTATACATGTTTAATGATCATTTACACTCTAGAGTAAGTGTATTACTTGATTTAATTACAGTAATTTGTCAATTTGACTCTTTTCCCATTAAATTGCTCTGTACAAAACACTTAGTTCTACAATTTATTGTGTGATGTCTCTTTTAAATCCTTAGATGTATAATTCATGGCATTTAAAGCTTTCAGGGGCTGGAAAAGTATACCGCTTTTATACCAAGTTTGTATTTTTATCATAGTATCATTCTCATTATCATTAACTTACACTAATAAGCTGTTTCATTAAAAAAATATATATGTATGTATATATAAATATATATATATATATATATATATATATATATATATATATATATATTAGTAAGCCGCAAGGCTGAATTCAAATATTTTGGGTAATTGTTAGTTTTCATGTAATACAAGGACAAATGTTAGAATTGTTTTTCACCCGTTTGCACATGTCTAGTACTTATATGTTCAGAGAAATCATACATCTACACGGTCTTCCACAAATTGTATTCCAGTGCAATTTATGGCATTATTTTGGAGAACTTTATGTTCAGCAATGGGCATTCTCATCTGCCTACATCCCCAAACTAATGGGATGACAGAGAGAACCAACCAGTCATTGGAACAGTTTCTCCAACTGTTCATGGGGGATCACCAGACAGATTGGACACAACTCCCAACATGTGCTGAATTCTCTAGGAATAACATTCTTCATGAAGCTTCCAAAACCTCTCCCTTTTTTGACAATTGTGGTTATCAATCCTCTTCCTTGTCATCTTCGTTCACCAATAGCATGGTTTCTGCGGGAGACCATTATGTGACCCAATTGCCTACTCTATGTGATAAAGTTTGAGAGGCCTTATTCGAAGCCTCTGCAACTTAGGAGAGATAGTCTAATTGTCGCCATAGGCTGGCTGCTTTATGGTTGAGAGGTGACTGAATAGGGCTTGCTTCACGGCATATTTGCCCTTTTTGTGTCCTTCGTCGGATTAACTCGTCGGCTTATGAACAATTTCTTCCTCCCTCCGGATACTTTGTATGTTTCATGTTACGTTACTTAAACCCCTCAATTGTAATAGATTCAGGAAAAGATCTCCATGACCCAAACCTGTCAAATTAGACTCTTATCTAGAATAGGAGGTAAAAGCCTTGTTGGCTTCTAAGAAAGTCAGGAATATCATCCACTCCTTGGTACACTGGTAGGGATATGGTCCTGAAGAAAGGTCATCGGTCCCTTCCAGTGATCTGAATGCTCTGCTGAAGGAATTCCATCCAGACAACCAGGGAAGTTTCGGCCCTCGAGGGGAGGATAATGTCATGTTGTGTTCTACAATTTTAGTGAATTGACCCTTACTGTTACTGACCAAAATGATAGTTTATTGACAACTTAGAAATGTGTTTTGCAAGTTATTTTCAAGGTTTAATCAGAATTTAACTAAGTTCTTCAATAAAGCATCGTAGCCCTTCAATAAAATAGTTATTGCCAAGCCAGAACCAGTCCCACACCAGTAAATGGCAATTAATGCTGTTAGTATATGGCAGTTAATGTAGATGAACAGAGTTTGAAATTAAAGGGATTTTTGAGCACAGATTTGTAAAAATAATGTTTAAAACAACAATAGAAGTAACGTCTCTACAACTCCTTTCTTTCTTCTGTCAAACTCCACCATTGTGGTCTGTTTGTGATATGCAACAGGCAACATTGTTGTGTTCCTTGGAAGACTGTACCCAGGGAGCCACCTCAGTAGTGTTCTTAAGATGAAGCAGACTTGGTCAGAGGAGTTAGATTCTAGAAGAAGCTCAGAAAAAGATCTGCCTTGTTTGTCTTTTAAGTCTTTGGGTGGTATCAGGGCTTGGTTAAGACACTGAACTTGCATACAGCCTCTATTCAAGGTCTGTGCAGCTCAGAGAGGAAGAACCAGCAACATTTGATCAGTATCTGCCCCTGGAGAAGATTCTGTGAAATATGTATGCATCAGTTTGGTCTCAGATCCTTATATGAACAGCAGAGAAGGTATCTCGGCCTTCACCACAGGTAGCGGGACCCATGAAGTGCACAAGCATTTGGGACTAGATAAAAAAAACTGGGAAGGGATTGGGCTGTTTAGGAGCGTGACATACTCTGGCTGAAGGTTACTTCTTCACAAGACGTCTTATGTTTATTAACCCCTTAAGGACAATGGGCAGTCCCTAAACCCATTGAAAACAATGCAGTTTGAGCCCGTACATGTACGGGCTTTGTCATTAAGGGGTTTATTGTCCTTATCGCTTTAAAATCTGTTTACATCTAATACATAGAGGAATTAATTTTTAGCAGACACAACCTCTATATTATCTAGGGAGGCACAGCACTGATTCCATTAAATACTTACCCACAGAGGTTCAGGTCTTGCCTGTCAGCATCAGTATGGAGTTAACCTGTGACAAGCCCAGTCTGTTGGCAGGGATGGAACCACAGGAAGTTACAGTTGTAATACATGATAATGGTGCATTAAGTAGAAGGGTGTGTGACACACATTGTAGTTAATTAAAATTAACTATTGAGTAACAAAACCCACTGCTGTGATAAATGATGAAAGAAGTGAAAAACAAAGTTGTGTTGCTCTTCCACTGTGTTGTGCTGGCAGCTACTGAGGTCTGGTTTGGACTCCAGTATCACTGGAGTGGCTTTGCATGATGAAGGGAACATGTGCACGTCGGGCTAGGTATGAGAGGGTAGGCTAACCACACATGGAGCCAGGGCTAGCCCCATATAGCCTAAAATTAGATGGGAGCGGGAGGGAAAATGAGTGTGGCCAAATGCTGCTCCCCTTCCTGAAAAAAGTAGAAGGTGACCTGGAAACACAAAGTGAAAGCCATAGAGTCCCCAGGTGTGAACATTACTATTTCCAACATCTCTCTGGAATCTTTACTCCTCATAGTATCACTCAGCCATACCACCTCCTGTGTACTCCTGTTATTCATCCTCTAAGCATGTTTCTGTGTGTGTTGCCTTATCTATTATCCTTCAAGTCTCTCCTGAATGCTCCTCTTAAAGCTTAATCTCGTATAATCTCGAGAGATCAGAAATACTTATAGTTCTATGTATTACATAGATCCATAATTATGTGGTTTCTGAATAATTATTTGTTTGCTATGCAAAATGTATTAATTTTGACAATGATAAGCAACTTCAAGGTCATCTTAATTTTATTTTCTTTCATTTGAATGTAACTAATGGTGTTCATCTCTCTTTTCCAATAACAGGTAAAGAGCTTTGCACACATATGTAAGTAATAAAATATTTTAATGAGAACATTTTGACTCTGATAACTGCCAGGCTTTCTGAGAGATGCATATTTTCTCTTATTGATGTATTAATCTTACCTCAGGTGAACGTAAACGTCTCGATGAAGAAGTGCATATCAATATTCCTTGTAGGAGAATGTTACTTTTCACTGCATCCCGCATATTAATGGTGATATATTCGCAATAGCCCATTTGATAACAAAATGTTCAAGTTATGACGCAAATATAGGTAAAGTGTGAATATTAAGAAAACACAGCAAATATAATTCACACAAATATCAGGCCAAACTCAACTGGCTCTTTAAACCCCCAATGATTCTTTGGGGGCCTTAAATATAGAACTAGATTTGCTTTTAGTTTATACCGTATTGGCTCGGATATAGGCCGCCCCCGTATATAGGCCGCACCCTAAAAGTTTGGTGCTAGACCCCGAATATAGGCCGCACCCCCACTTTAAAGACTTAAAATGGGGGGAAAAAGTGCGGCCTATATTCGAGCCAATACGGTAATTATAATTTTGGTGGGTTTTTTTGTTGTATTTTTACAATATACAATGTTATGTGATTAACTGTTTAGGTATCAATACTAAGCTTTACTCTTCCTGAGGGAGTACAGACAAAATTGTGGTATAAGACATTTTAGACTCTTCATGTACTTTAGGAACAAACATTAACAAAAATTTAATCGTAAATTCCAACAAATAATTAGGTGTGTTTCATGACTAGTTAACAGGATCCTTTGAAATTGGCACAGGCAAGAATATCTCCTATCACACAAGTAAATTGTATAAATGTAATTTCTAATTTAACAGTTCATTCAAATAATTATTGTTCGCACAAGTAGCTCTTTTTTAATTGTAGCAATAACAGTGATAACGATATAATATTAAGACTGATTTAAGTCTACATGACATCCCCAAGGCTTCTCCTTTTTGCCAGTATAAAGCTCTCTTAAGTAACAGAATAAGGTGGGCACCTCTTGCCCAACTATCTAGTAATAATGCTAAGGGTAAGACTTACAAATGTATTATTTGTATCCAAGCTATTTCATCTCACAAAGTGTACTCTAATACTTTTGTGCCTACTAAAATGAGACAGACACGCTCTATACCATATCACGCGTTGCCAATGATATCCAAATAATAAACATATTGTCTTAAGAAATTAAAAAGCAGTCTTAATAAAATGCATCATTTTAGTTAATCACCAATGTTTACAATGCTTAAATCATGAGGGTTTATTCTTTTTCAAGCATTTGCTACACAGAACATCAACAGTGTTAATTATAGAACAATAATGTAAAAGAGACATACTATTTAACACCATTTAAACAAGGTTTACAATGTTTTATTTTTTAGTGAAAATTAGTGTAAAAATAAGCAGGTAGGAACAACAGAAGAAAACAAAATCTAAAATCTTTTTTACCCTTATAGTTACATTTCGAATAAATTGGTCACACGTCTACCCTCATCTATACAGAGTATTCTACAGAGTTTTGGAGCCTAGACACAATTTCTTGCAATCTAATTTTGATTAGTCATACATTAGCAAACAACATTTTCTAGGTTTTTTTTAATAGAAAGGGACACATTCTTAACAGTATAAGCCAGCTAACAAATATCTAACCTTGCATATTTTATGTATGTAATGGTATAGAACTTCCTCCTAAGCCTATTTCTGAGCCAAATCACATCTTCTAATATACCATATACGATTCAGAAGCACACTACAGTATATTGCAGTAAACACTGCATTTTAGCATACGATTTTTCACACCATCATTTACTACCCGATTCCTCTAGAAACAGATCGATACTATGTTCTTATTAATTTCTCAGATTGGGTAAAACAATAGCAACCATCTTATTGAGATATGGGGGGGGGGCTGGCTACATAAACATTACTGTTGTTTTATTGTTTTGTTTCAATGCTAACTGAAGTTTATATATATTTATATCTTCCTTCGTAACAGAGAGAGCACTCTCGGGATTTATATATATATATATATATATATATATATATATATATATGTGTGTGTATTGCTAAATAGATATGGGTTGGAAACATAAATCATTAAAAAACAGCCAATTGGAAATGAAAAAATAAAATGTTGATTTCAGAAAGCATATTTATGTAATTTTTCTGGTATGTTTATATTTATTTTCATTTAGCAAGAAAATATTTTTAACCACATTAATGAAAATGATATCTTTGAATATTGGTTGCAATTCACAGATGAGGGTCCCAGTTTGGTCTGATAAAACACAGCACAGGGAATTACTTCAAATCACCAAAACTTCTTAATGAAATTTACATTTTTTTAACATACGAAATGCTATCCCCTACCTGATATCTTTTGTTGATTAGGGAATAATGCTTATGATAATCATGCCATATTTAAATACAGAATGGAATGTTCTGGAAACAGATGAAGTACTTGCAAAACATAAAACAGTTAATTATAGAATAATTATTGTGGCTCTATCAAATGTTCCACAATTCTATAAATCTCAACACAGATTTTGGATATTTCCTGTGACAGCATCCTCAATGGGATTGAATTATGCATTTTCTCTTTTTTCATTTGTTTCTTAGAAAACTTTCCACCCAAGGCACAATGAACATAGGACAAAACTTAGATGTTAAAAAAAAAATCAGGACACATTTTTCTTTTTATGATAAAGCAAATGAAACAGTTTTGTTATCAATAAAAAAAGTTATTTTTGCAGGCAACTTGTTTACTTTTTTGTTCTTTTACCCTAAATTTTATGAAAACTATAAAAAGTTATATCATTGTACATTTTCTCTGAACATGAATTCAAGCTAACTTGAATAAACATTTATTGTAACTCACTGTAGCTTTGTTTTCCTTTTAATATAAAAACTAGAGTCGGTTTGGGTCTTGCATTACATACATGTGTATAAGCAACCAATGGAAATAATAATTGTAAAGGGGAAACTATAGGTAAAATACAATTTGTTCCTGCAATGATTAAGAAACATGAAACGTTTGCCAACATATATAAGCATCTGACGCATACAGTATCGATTTTGGTAACTGAGAGCATTCCAATTTTGGTAGGGTAATGTTTGAAGACATTATGTGTGAGATGTCTCTAGAAGTGCTTACAGATGAATATGTTTCTGTGCATGTATGCATGCTTGTGTCTGTGATTTGGTATATCCTTTGGGCTTGTCTCGCTATTTGCTCTTTCTGAGCATCTTTACTTCCTAAAGAGGGAATTTAGAGGCGATTTCAAGCTCTCTTCATTAACTGTTTATTTTATGCTGGGACAGCTAAACATTTCTTACAGCAGAAACCTGTCAGAGTTGCCCCTTCACGATACATTGTGAAAGTATTCTGTAAACTTCCTTATTAAATAATAAATCCCTTTGCCTCTAAGTCTTTACGTCTCGCTTCCTCCATTGGTCTCTTTATTTCTTGTCATAAACTTACCCTCTGCTTATCCTCCATAGAGGAAGACTAAACTCAGCAAGTATCCATTGAGTTTATAGTTTATAACAGCCTCAAACAACTACAAAGATGTGCTGTAATTCCACAGATATATTTTAAGGCGCTTACTGTGGAAGCACCATTATAAGATATTTGTGGTATTTAGGCAGGTTCTGAGAAGTAGTTCTCCTTTGCATTTGTTCTTAAAAGGACAGCCATAACCCTATTTCTGGGATTGATTTAGCAATCAAAACTATGTTTCACTTAGAAAGGCTGCTCCTTTAATCTCCCTTTGGCTACTGAAAGTTTCCTGAGTCAATAATGCTGGGCCTCTTGAGGGGTTCATACAAATTTATTAGGGGGAACCCCACAGTTCATTTTCTTCTAATGGGGAATCCTGCTGCATCTTCCAAATAATTCATACCACTGGCATGATTGCATGCCACAAAACAAAAAAGGATAAGCTAACCAAGTTTTGCAAAATGTTTCATAGAAAGCAAAGGAGGCTAAGGTTAATTTTATGTTTAGGATAAAGAAGTGGTCATGTAAAGAAATGCCACAACCTTTCTTCAAAAGTTGTTTCTGCATATTAGAATGAAAAGTGCCAATTAAAATTGTCTCCATGAAAACAGCACATGTGGTCTGTAATATCAGCGGGTATGGAAATCTTCATAATTTTATTGTGTGTTGTTATAAAAGGCTTAAGGGAGGAACATTTGATTTAGCTATAGTTTAACCTTAAAGAGAAAATTTGAGAAATAATTAAGAGGTTTCATTTTATACTTCTCCAACCCACACAATTGTGTTGCCTTTTTCAACTTCAGTTATCTCACAGTTTAATTTGTTGAGTCGTCCATCTAAAATAAACAGTGATTCCTTTGAAGGTGTCATCAAATATTGTCCAAAGAGGCCGCTCTCCTTAATAATCCGATTTTTTGTGCTCCATGGCCATTCATCAAATTTTACAGGCTCTTTCAGGCTTTTTATCATTTTAACTTTGCCAGAAGATAGCTCGACGAAGAGTACATCAGTTTGTGTACTGGAGCTTGCATAGACATTATACTGATGAGCTTCGATGAATGATGCTTGAAAGGCCACATCTGATATATGCAGATTGGTGTGAATGATAAACGAATCTTGAATTTCTCCTTGAATCGTTACTAACTGAACTCTCATAAGTCCATTGACATCATCAATACTTACAAGATGGTGGCCATCTGGAGACACATAGGGTGTACCCGTTACTTCTTTGTTATACCCAATTACAGAATCAGTAACACTATCCACGATAACCTGTGGAAGAACAGCTCCAGTTGTATCAGGCTTACATTGGACAAAATAATATCCTCCAAGATGAGTGTAAGCCAAAGACTGGGGAATGCAATTAAAGTCCTTTAAATTAAGTGTCTTGATGTATGACATTGTTTCCAGATCGATTTTCAGAAGAGCTGGTTCCTCTCTGTGAAGAATAAATCCATATCTAGAGGAAAAAGGCAAAAAATCTGATTTTTGGGGTGTGAAAATCAATCTTCAATATATGCCACCATTCAAAACATTGTAAAATATAAACATATTTAAAAAGTACCAGCATTATGTTTCTGAGGCAGCTGTAGTGTAAATAATTTTGTAATTTTAATTATATTATGCTCACTAAACCTGAGATTATTGAGTTGTGCCCATATTTACCCGATTTCTGTGTTTCATATGTGCTTTAAGTACTTACTCAACTACTGTTTATTATGGTTGGCTAATATCTTTGTCAATGTAACGTGTCATATAACAAGGAATAAGAGCGTAAGTATTGTCTGCTGAAACACAGTATTATTATAGTGTTATGTGCTTAATTTTGCCTCACCCATGGATTAGCATTTTATCTTTTTTTATATAGACTGTTCCTGTCCACCAGTATATGGCATCTAGATTTAAAAACACAAATCTATGATACCTTGTAAAAGGCATCAGAAAAGAGGCAATAACACTTAGCTATCTATTTACACAGTGTTGTAAATATATCTATATCTATATATATATATATATATATATATATATAGATATAGATATATTTACAGTTTATCAACTGTATTTCTGACAATTGCTTTTCAGCTACATTGCCTAAAATAAATCAAAGTAGTTGGTTATGGCAGTCATAACAATAACTTTTTGAAAACATGACTGTCACTACTGTCCAATGGGACAGATTGGAGTAACCTGTATTCTACTTTAGGTTCCAATACTCACAACATTCTATCCGTTCCGTCTTAGCTATGAATAAGTAAATATTTGTTTGTTGTATCAGTTTTTTTTTTTTAAAACTGTTTTACATAAAAAGCCTGAAGCTATGTCCTAACAATCTCTTTTATACTTTATCATTACTTATTTAGGGTTCATTTATATAAAAAAAGTTTTAACAATGGACTAATCACCTTAGCAACCAATTAAATGTTTGAATCAATAAGACAATCAATAAGACAATACCATTTCCATAGCAATAAGACAATTTTTCTAGAATCACTTTCATTTGGACACATTATGCCTTTTAATGAGCAGTTATCTGTCATCTACTAGGAATTACAATATTTTGCCTTTCTTGATATATATAACACATATAACTACAACAATGGTAGCAATTTATCTCACATAATATGTATAAAGCTGTAAACTGGCTAACATTGTACTAAAAGTAAAAATAATTAATTTATATCGTCTCCTCTGCTTCTACTAAATGTTACTGACAGCATATGGAAACAACTGCAATCAGGTTATTTTAATATTAGCTATATTCACGAATAACAAATAACTCAAGAAATGCTACTCAGTAACCTTTTGATACACAGTATAATAACCATGTAATTTCAATCAATATAGTTTCTAAAATGGTTATCCTAAAATAACATTTTCATTCAAATTGTGCAATCTGTTAAATACTCTTTTTTAATAAAACATATGGTCTGTGAAGGTGAGCAAATAATGCAAATGTGCTAATATTCAATTTTCCATGCAAGCCTGATGAGTATTATTACAAAACCAATTCTCTACCTGATATGATTGATAATCAGTGTTGTACTTGGAATGAAAAAGTCATCAACTCTGTCAAACTGCTTTCCGACTGGTTGAGTGTGAATGGTATGATGAGAAACACTTCCACTTGCTTGGGTTATTACCTAAGAGAAACGAAGAAAAGAAAAATGTGAGTTGTTATATTGACTTCAGTTTCAAAGACAAGCTTATATGAGATATCCTGGTCTGCAGGAGCCACACACTTAACAAAGTCTACCAATTTCCATGCCTGAGTATGTGCTTGAAAATAATATTATTATTTATGTCCTGTGATCAAGCTGGTACTGGATTTTGCCAATCTGGTAACACGTCAAAGTGAAAAGTCACTTTTAATAGTTTATCATATCTGGTGTTAGGAAGCATAGGGCTTTTTGATGAACATTAGACTAATTCCCCATATGAACATTAGAAAATCTTTACCATACCCACTAGTGAACCATACACTAGGGGTGGACACGTTTCCCCACCCCTGCACGAAATGAATACTGGTCATTGTGGCCACAGATAGTCAGGTATACGAATATTGGTATTTGAAACTCCAAAGTTCTAATAAAAGCCGACATATGGGAACCCTTAGACAATTTTTTGCATAAGCAATTTCCATGTCACTTGGTTATTATTGTTATTATCTTTTATTTATATAGTGGCAACAGTTTACGCAGCACTTCTTACAATACATATATTCAAGGGGTATGACAGGACTAGAATTCACAGACTAAGACAAACCGATACATTAGGTGGAGAGAGCCCTGCTCACAAGCTTACAATCTTGAGATGTCAAATGAATTATGGCAATCTTGTGCCGAATTTGAAATTATTAATTTGATTTTTATTGGTACTCACAACTCAAGAAACCATGTTCAGAGCACAATAAAACAGGACTCCAAGATACAGTGGAATGTAACTCCAACAGTTGCTGTCAGCAAATTATATTTCAAAAAATTGATCAAATCCTGTTGACTCACTTTTTATAGCAAAATAATAATCTACATTTTGAAGATTCCATTTCAGTCAGTTCTCCACCATCCACCTCTCTACCTCAGCAAAATCTGGTACAGACAATATTTTTATTTCAAGGTGAAAATTAAACACAATATAGATCTCAATGTCATCAGACTGAGTCTGAGTAAATCTGGGCATCGCCAAAATAAGCTCAAATCTTGAAAAAAAACATCTTCAGATCGGTGGCCCATGCCTGCATTAAACAAATATGCTATGACAGCTAGATTAAGTTACTAAGAATTGGAGGTTATATATAAAAAAGTTGTGGTGTAACATATCAATGCCTAATACCCCAATATAACACTGCACTATAGTATATTAAATATACAAAGATCCTCAAATAGAATCAATCAGAAACCATAATCTGTTACATATTTTCCCTTGAGTGAAAAAACTATTATTTGTAATTTTATTTTTTCAGCGTTGCTGAACGATAATATTTGCTACTTAGACCATGTTTATTTTTGTTTATTTGCAGTGAATTACAATGTAATACATGATAAAAATATACATACCTGAAGAGTTGAAGATGTTCTCTCCATGTTACCCCAGCTAAGAACCCAGACTTGGTCATGTGATTTGTCATAATGCAATTTGACAGGGACAGGATCAGTGGTTACTGCCTGAAAAAAACAAAACATTACTATACTATTACTATAAGCCTTCATATGACATAGAACAAATGGTTTACATATCCCATACATTAACTGTCATAAAATGATGATCTTAGTTATAATGTGAAAATATCCACGTAGATGAATTGGCAGAAAACAAGATGATATTGTCTAGTTTTGAGAAGAAGCATAATTAATGCCAAGGGGCACCTTTTCCTAGAGGTTTGCCTTAGAACAAGAGTCTCCAGTGGTCTAGTGTGTGTGTGTGTGGAGCGCATGGGGAAGGGTCAGAGTGGGACAACTGAAACAATGTGTTATTTTCTCCTGCTTTTAAGTGGTCCTAGGACTCTGGGTTATGCTGCTAAAACAATAATTCATGGCACCAAAATCAATTGTTCTTATTATCCATAATATCCACAGATAGGCAGAAGATAGTTCTTTACATTGGTCAGCTAAGTGATCATAGGAGCGCATTTAGCCAACCACATAGTTGGACCACTGTGTCTTGGCATTCCAATCTTTAAGAAAAAACTTTTTTTGATATCTTGATGTGACCTACACAAAATATGTAAAAATCTATAAATAAAATTTACTTAATTCAAAATATATATCATATTTTATCATCACTTTACAAAAAAAATCCCCCAAAATACCGGGTTAAATTTTTATGATCCGAGCCTTTTTTTTTTCTTAAATCAAATTTAAAATTGTACGATGAATAAATACATTAAAACTCTTGCAAGATATTCATTAACATTTTATATAATAAAATATTTACTACTGCATAAGGTTCTTGCGCTCAACTATATAATTTAATCTATTGAACACATCTTGAGTAAACTAGATACTTGCATATTCATATCATAAATTTTAATTGTCCTTTCAGTTATCCTTGACTTAGAAAACAAGCTTTTTAGGGATATAAAATTGATATGCAAATTAAATATTGATGTCTACATATATACCTTATGTTAATTTTGTTGATACAGACTCAACCGTCGTTAGGCATATACTATATTGCTAATGATGGGCTGTATTTATAT
Organism: Spea bombifrons; assembly: GCF_027358695.1. Taxonomy (NCBI): domain Eukaryota; kingdom Metazoa; phylum Chordata; class Amphibia; order Anura; family Pelobatidae; genus Spea; species Spea bombifrons. The sequence continues at coordinate 32,477,808 of NC_071087.1, read as the reverse complement.
ATGCATTTTTTACTTTGGATTAACTAACAGAGGAAGCATCTTTTTTCCATTCCTTATAAATTTCCCAGATAGAAAAGTATCTAGTTGCCTCTAGCCCCTATAAACTAGTCTGACAAATTCTTTGCTTGAGGATGTGTTGCGTACAAACAGGCAGTAAACAAACACAAGGAGGCTGGCAGATTACAGATCTGTTCCAGTTGTTGCTTCATATTGTAACGCTGTTTTCAACAATGTCTGAATCAAACGCCTCAAGAAGTCGAGAAGTATCGATTTGTGAGTTTTGATATTGTGTTAGTGTATCCCAAAAACAAAGCATGATCACATAGCGACCACAATCAAAAAGCCACAAACATTTAAAGGGTACTTTATATAGTTTAAGTGCCATTCATGTATATATTGTGTGACAGCATCAGAGGATTGGTTTTAGAGGGATTGTATTTTGGACCACTACATAGTTTGTACCCTCTACAAGGTCCCACTCATAAAACTCCATTTCCCAGCAGGCAAAACATCAAGTCAGGCAGTGTTAATTAATCATGCTCCATGCTATTTTAAAAAATGCTCAGATCAGATAATGTTTGGGCTCCTTCTATACTTCCCCTGATAGCTGAGAGGAAAAAGCTGCATTAGAAGTGCCTGTGAGTGGCTTTAGCAACCTGGAATTTGTTTAACTAGTGCTTTCCAATACATCTTGGGAAAGCTCATAAGACATCTGTGCTAAGATCCCTAAATCTGTGAACATTATCACAGCATGTACACCGATCAGCCAAAACATTATGACCACCTGCCTAATAATGTGTTGGTCCTACTTTTGCTGCCAAAAGTCATGGCAGGGACTCCAGTAGACCTCTGAAAGTGTGCTGTGGTATCTGGCACCAAGACGCTAGCAGCAGATCCTTTAAGTCATGTAATTTGCGAGGTGGGGCCTCTTTGGATCGGACTTGTTTGTTCAGCACATCCCACAGATGCTTGAATGGATTGATTGTGTTCCTCAAACCATTCCTGAACCATTTTTACTTTGTGGTAGGGCGTATTATCCAGCTGAAAGAGGCCAATGTCACCAGGGAATACCATGTCTATGAAAGGGTGTACATGGTCTGCAACAATGCTTAGGTAGGTGGTACGTTTGACATCCACATAAATGGCAGGACCCAAGGTTTTCCAGCAGAACATTGCCCAAAGCATCACACTGCCTCTTCTGGCTTGCCTTCTTTCCATGGTAAGTGAGATTTTGCATCCGCTCTCGCATACCCTCAGCTGCAGGAAATGAAAAAAATCAGGAAGCCCAAAGACTTTTGGTGGAACAGGGGATGGGTTTTTTCTGTTTTTTTTTTCCCTCATGATATTTTTTTTACATTTTTTATGTTTCTATTACAGTGTTAATTAATTTGAATGGGCCAAATTTCCATCCCACTCCAAAACAAATCGGGTGCCTTACTGGCAACTAAACCAGTTCATTGCATGGCTAAACAAACCCTTCACATGGTGGTATGTAGTATGTGGTATGTAGTTGGCACTCTTGCCCCAATACGGATAGTGGCGGGGGCAGGGGGCAGTACATTTATTATTTTGCAGGTAAATCATTCATATTAAAATTACTTTAATATGCATTCTCGATTAGTGGGGTGGTATTGGGATGTCCCTTTAATTCTGAGCAGCACATAGGACAATCCCCCTATAGTCCCAGCCTCTTAAGCTCTGTTGTAAGTACAAAGCTTCAAAAAAATGTAAATGCAGTATGGGCGTGAATGTTAACAGATGTCAAATTCACAAAGTCAATTGTAGGTCTTAGCTTGTTTTTCCTTTATCCCACTCTGCATTTTATGTAACAAAAAAAACCAAAAACATGCAATTTAAATGTTTACGATAACGACATCAGTGACTGCTTTTGTGTTACAAGACAAGTAAGTATTATTATGCATTAGGGAAATTGTTACATGTTTCAGGACAAATTCCAGGGAAGAGTTTGTGATGTTTCTAATTCTGCATCTACAAGCAAATTATTGAAAAAGCTTTGTTACGCTGAATATTTGTTTTTATCTTGCATTTTGGAATAACATTAAGGTGGGATTTTTTTGAACCAACAGCAACTTCTTTTCAATAGGAGTTTTGTATCAATGGCACAAGGCATATTAATTGAAATCTATAAAGCTTAAAACCAGATTTAAAAATGTATTTATTGAATTGTTCTGTTAAAATGCATTAGAGCTTTTTTTAATTGTATCATTTTGGATTGTGGAATGACATGCAATCTTGTAGTCTGTCAAAAGAATACCATTAGGTACAAAAGGAAGGAACATAGAATGGTGCCATATTTCTATATCCCGCTTTGTAATCCGTTATTTGTTTGCCAAAGAAGGCACCAGCTGGGTAATTAAGTGCAGCTAATTTAAACTAATGATATAGATTCTCAGGATAATGTACTAACGACTAACTGAGATTGCTGATGACACATAAGTGCACTCTTGGGTTGTTTCAACAAGCTTTTCCTATGTCCCAGTTGAGCCAGTTGTCTTGTTGCTAAAATAAAGATCAGCTGTTTATCCAGGCTTTGTTTTATAAGAAGCACAATTATATTATTAACTGTATCCTTAAATTGTGTTATTTTTGTTGTTTGCAGAAGTGATGGATATACTGAGAGATTGTATTCCCAGAATATTGACTTTAGTATTTGTATTATTTGAGTTGTACAATTATTGTGTAGTTAGAAATATGCATTGCTTATATGTATATATATGGAAACAAAATTATTTTACGTAAATGCAAACTAAGATGAGGAATTATTACTCAAAATTGCATAACAGTGAATAATTGTAATTCCATCAAAATAATAACTTAAGAGTTGATGGCCTTTACTACTTTTAGTGCTTTCACAACAGTGCCATTCAATCACATGTTCCCCTGACACTGGAAATATATATTAGAGGTAATTTTCTCAAACTAATCGAATAGTGTTTTCATTACCTTGACATGACTGTATGTTCCGATACAAAGAAAAATGGACATAGAAATGACCATGTGTTCAAATTATGAACCAAGTGGACAGCTTAATGCCCAGTTACCAAACCTGTCAATTGGCATAGTGCACAACTGTAAGTTGTCACAAAAAAATTTTACGTTTTCACTTAAACTATATTGCAGCATAATAATATACCAGTATTAACAAGGCTATGCAGTTTTGAAAGAATTGAACAGTACAGCTGCAATTTAATAACTTAATTTATATCTTAAAGCTTTAACTAGGCTTTAAATCACTTTTTAATGAGCTGGAGGTATGCTGAAACATAGTTCAAATGATCTGTTGATGGGAAAGGATTTTTTGATATCCACAATGAAATAGCTGTAATTGGATGACCTGTGTTGCATCTGTAAGCAAAACAAAGTTAACCTTTTAGGTCAGATGACAGGAGTTTGAGAAGTCGAAGATTGTACCGTGCAAATATGTGGTAGAGCTTCTTCATACACTATTAAGAACGAGCTGTGATATAGTATGAATGTGTCACATCAAATCTGCAACAGATTAGAGCAAGCCTGACAAAAAGGCAGAGATGATTCTACAGTTTTCACCTCCTTAGTACCAGGGGTTTTTCGTACCTCAGATACTAGAGCTATTTTGAAATATTTTGAAATATCGGTTCAACTAGTATTCTCTTTTCCTGTGAATAGTGTACCCATATAAACTATTAATAGTTTTTTTTAAGGAGAGATGAAGCTTTCATTTTTATACCATAGTTAGATGATTAGTCAAACATTTTGTATGTCAGGTGTTCTTATTTTGGAAATGAGCTTTTATCACCAAGAGTTCTGTGTTGTTTAGGATTTTTTACACAAGTTATATGCGCTGGCAGAAAAATCTAGCATAACATGCTCAGCTACATCTCCTCATTGCGGAAAAAACACACACACAAATTTTGTTAAATGTTTTTTTGGGGAATTTGCAGGACAAAAACTTATTGATAGCATTTTTGTTCACCCCCTCCTTTTCCTCTAGTGGCTCACCCCAACCTAATGTAAAAGAAAACAAATATATCAGATAAGAACACTAATCATTTACTTGAGTATGATATGCCATAAAACAATTATCAATGAAGAGAGCGACAGCAAGTGATTCCTGGAGTCCTTTCTAATACCTTATAGCAGACACTACATTTTTTGTGCCCTTTGTTTGGCACTAATTGGGGGGATTGTGCAAGGAAAATGCTTGCCGCTAAGATGAAGGCCATTTTCATGATGCAGATTTGGAATAGACTCCTCAAAGAGTATTTCTCTTAAAATTTTTGATCGGAATTCCAATAAAGTGTTGGAACATGGCAACCTAGGTCAGGTAGCTGACAATCCATTTATACTATGTCCTGGTTTTCCATAAGACCAGGTATGGCTGTAAACAAAGATCTACACCCTCCCTCACGTATTTATGATATTCAATGATGCACTGTAGTTTTAGGATCTGTGTGTCGCCCTTTCCTCTCACTTTTACAGGTACTACTTGTCCATTGTGTATGGTGGAGAGAGTAAACATCCTTTTTATCAGACTATCTTAGGGTCAGAATTTCATCAATAAGCAAAGCATTTTTGATCATATCATCTAATTTCTTAAAAAAAATATATATATAATGAACAATTGGAAAAAAGCACCTTTTCTCACTAATATCTGCACAATCTTTTACTAATCTACAAAAGCTAATGAAAAAAACTGCTAAATAGATTCTACTCTTTGTCCTGAGTTTAAAAACACCCCATGTTTTAATGTTTTGTTTTTTTTTGCAAGTTATAGGGATAATAAGTACATGCAGCATTTTGCTATTTCAAAACCATTTTTGTCCAAATCTGGTCATTCTGCCCCATGTGCTATTTGGGATGTATTTGAAGGCAGCCAATGCAATTTACCCCCAGCAAACCATATATTTTTGAAAACTAGAACTACTCTGGGTTGTCTAGTTCTCAAAATATATTGTTTGAAGGGGCAAATTGAATTGGCCGGCTTCAAAGATGTCCCAAATAGGATGTCAAAATTCCAAGTTTCCAAATTCCACACTTTCTAAATGTGGCCTTTAAGTCCCCAAACAAGTATTATTGTACTCAAGAGATGTTACGGAACACCCATGGGGTGTCTAGTTGTCAATAATATATGGTTTGATGGAGTAAACTGCATTTGCCGGCTTTAAAGATGTCCCAAATAGCACATGGGGCAGAATTACCAGATTTGGAAAAAATGGTTTTGAAATTGCAAAACGCTACTTGTAATTATTGCCATTTAACATGTAGAAAAAAAGCAAAAACACATATAAACATTGGATATTTATAAACTCAGGACAAATAGAATAATGTATTTAGCAGTTTTTTTCATTAGCTTTTATATTTTTCAAGTAAAAGTCAGAAAAAGTCTTTTTTTTTCTTCTTCAAATTTTCACCATATTTTGTTTAAAGTAAATTATATGATGTAGGTTATATCCTCTCAGCCCAGAGTGTGACTGTCTAGCTGACTCAATACCAATTATCACTTACAGGTGAGCCTAAAGGGAACACACCTTGCAGAGTGCTGGGTTCTACATATCTCCCTTCCAGGACCTTTCTTTATTAGAACTTCACTTTCTAGGTGTGTGCTAGGACCTACCTTTTTGTTATATATATATATATATATACAAAAATGTATATAAAGATATACTGTGTTTTTTAAATAAATACATATTCTACTACTTATATGTAACAAATTACATGCTAATACACAAATATTATACAAACTTGATAAAATTGAGATTCAGCATATTTGGCCTAGAATACATCAAATAAAAAAATAAAAACTGGTAACATTAATAAACATGATCTCTTACCTGCACAACCTTTTGTGTTTGAACATCAACAAGAAGAATGCGGTTTAAAGTAGGTTGAGCCACATATATAAATTTGTCTTTCACGTTGACAGCAGATGCCCATACACATCCTTGTGTTTCTTCACCCTCTTTTTGGGGACAAACTTCATCCTTTATTAAAGCAACGTGAAATTAAGCAAAATTTTACATCATATTTTTTTTGTTAAAAAAGAAAAGGTTTATTTTTTAATTAAGGAAATACACAAAATGAAAACAATACTGCACTGGCCTCTGCGCATATATGTGTTATAATACAATAGGCCCCTGTGGTTCTATAAAGGTTTATTTTCAAGCCAAAGAATAGACCCCGAACAATAATTGGAGATCAATGGACATACATCTCTATTGTACTGCTGCTCAAAAAAAATCGTCAGTTTAAAGTTTCTCACTGATAACCTGATACTTCATGGCATGATCTGCCTTTTGCAAACTACTCTTCAACTAAATGTTTCTTCTAAATTGTTTCATGTGTTATTTTAAGCATATTATAGCTATATCCATAATACTATGTCATTTATTAAAATAGCAAACTTTAGAAGTAAGAGAACATATGCTACAGTTATGCCATTTAAACCAATATTATGTGTGTTGTGTCTTAATATACATTTTGTGGGTGAGAATTCAGAGGAAAGAGGAGGGAGAGAAATGGCGAGAGTGTGATAAAAAATACAGAAAAAAGAAACCAGGTTTTATAGTGAATGGTTTCATTCAGCTGAACTGCAATCTAAAAGTAAAACATACATTGAGAAATAGGACACAATGGGACAGCAATATCAAGGTTTTCTTCAGATTCGTACTTGTAATTCCACCTAGGTAATTTGACAGTAAGTCAATGAAGTCCACTAGGAATTTCAAGCTACATAAGCACTCCCAAATGAACCAAAATGATCTAGTACAATGCTACCAGAATGGGCAATAAAACTTTAATTTGTACAGACAATGGGGATCTTGAGATGTAACTCATCTTCGCAGGTTTGCTGTCCACTATTTTGGTTCTGAAACTGCTATCATAAATGATATTATTCTGCTAGTATAACCTATAAAAACATACTTTAACTTATCCTAGTTCTGTCTGTGTCACTTAACTTCAGAAACAATTTATGTCACAGTAAGACTACAGAATTGGACATTTTGCTCTCTTGCCTTTTTTTTAGAGAACAGTGAGCTTTAACTGTTACATATATTTTTACTAGCAAAATAGTTATATATTATAATGAATTATGGTGGGCTATGTTCTCACTACCCACCACAACATTCCATCTAGTGTGTCCCCGTCCTAATCAGCTAATATAATACAGAGATACTTTAAGTTTAAGTGAAAAATAAAAAATGAACTGAGGTTGTACATTTTGAGTAATCCATGTCTCCTTAATCACATCAATTCTTACAAACTTTTAAAGCTGGTATAACCTTTTTCTGCTCATTTATAACACATATAAAATATAATCCTGGTGATGCATTACATTTGTCCTTTTGTCCTAGACCTATCAGAGACAGCATACTTTGCGAGTACGACCAACTGTAGAACCATAGAATAATGTAAAGTAGCTAAAACCAAAAGTAATGATGACTAAACTGAAATGAGCAATACATCTTCATAGGAAACCATTAAGCATATGGTATCAAAACTGGAATTATTTTTACCAAGTGAAAACAACAAATTGAAACAAAACAGCTATTGCTCAAAGACAGATGCTTCATAGATTGCCATGTTAATTCTAGTTCACCGTTTCCTATTTATTTAAATGTTGTTGACTGTGTTAAAACAATATATACTCATTGCGCTTTACTGTCCTGATTATTCTTAATATCAAAAGACCAGATCAGGTCCTTATTGGTGCAATGCCGTTTTTTAAGCATCTCGCTAGCCTGCTGGCTAATTGTGTAGAACAGCTATGTTCTTATCACCACTTTATGGTAATCGTTTTAGTAAAGAAGAACTCCCTCTAGTTTGACAATTTATAATGCTAACTTTATACACAAGTTCTCAAAAAGTAAAGTGCCCATCCTGGAGTCAAATTTAAAAAAGGCATAGCAGATCCCCAGTACTCCTTACTGAATGAGTGTACTGAACACACGACACCACTAAGCATCAGATGGTTTAGAAGCTTAACAATGCTTCAATCTCCTCTTATACAGTTAAGTGCGTAATTACCTGGGTTCCGAGGATCTTTTCACTGGTTTTTATATGCCTCTGATATTCACATTCTACAGGCTGTATCACCTTGATTCCATCTTTGTTGAATACATAAAACAAATTTCCAATCCCGAGACCTTAAACAGAAACAATACAAAATGCCAATTTTGATTATATAATGCCTTTATACAGCAAATGATAACCTAAAACCATGTTTTGAATTCACATTGACATTTTGCGAAGTATGAGATAAGGCACTTTCTCTCTCTCCTGCCCTTGTCCAAAACATAAGGGTAAGTGTTGAACATGGGAGAAGAATGACATCCTTTCTTACAAAATAAAAGATAAAAAACAGCGCACATGCTTAATAAAAAATTACTTGCGTGCAACTATTTACGATAAGAAAAACATACATGAAAGTGAAAACCTTTCCGTAATAAAAGGATTAGTTGCACTTTATTTTTTCACACATGAATTATAAATTGGCAAATTTACAACATATTGATTATTTTTGTCACTAGAAAAGTATGTTATATCTCTATCTCATTAATTGATTTATCATGGTGTATTATATCGATACCACAATACATTTTAGCCTTCAGAAATTAAAGGTAGAATTTGAAACAGTATTTCATTTCTACTGACATCAAACAGATTTTTTCACACACTTATAGAATTAAAAAAGTCAATGAAATTTCATGAGATAGCATTCCCTGACATTTGTGTGCTTTGTGTTACTTTGAATCAGTCATAGATACATCACTAAAAGAAAATCATTTATCTTGCTAAACCTTAACAAAATGAACTCGTTGAAGGACAATATGGAAAAAATACAAATATTTCATGTTTTATTATCGGCCTAATATATGTTTCTAAATGCTTCAATTGCAGTAAAAGCAATAGGTAGATTATCTCAACAAGCTTTCAGGAATTCTCTAAGTGGAATGTGCCCTACTAATGCTGTCAGCGAGGGAGCTTTAATTTAAGCTGGAGTGGACAAGTCATCACAACCAGGTTTTTGGTATCATGAGGCCCAGGGGAGGACTGCACAAAAACAACTTGATCTTACTTACACTTATTTATTTGTAACTGGATTACCCTGGGGAGAAAAGGGAGACTTACCAGAAATTAGAAAAAAATAAAGGGAAAGAACATGGACTAAGGAAATAAAAATATCACTTTTTTAAAATTGTATCCAAAACCTGTGCAAATGTACTTAGGTTCCCTTTATGTGTGTATAAACATTTATAAATGCCACTTGTTTTTAAGACAAAAGAACACCCCTAACACCCTCCTCTCCCTGTGCCCTGGATAGTGTTGATACTTCCCATGAGATCCCCATCTGCATGTCTGGAAAGCACATTGGTTTCAATGAGAGCGCTTTCCTGCTAATGATTGGCTGAATGTCGCATGAAAACTAGACCATGGAGGGGTCACTGCATTACAGTTCTGGAGCTGCAGTTTCTTCTAAAGGCATGTTTTAACTTAGTTTAGGTTGAACTTTAATATGTGTTAATTGTTGGTAAGGCTCACTGGAGAGCTCCTTTAAGCAGGACTGCACAAGCCAAAAGACAAACATTGCCTCACCAAATTGAGAAGGATTGTCTCAATCCAGCTGTAGAAGGCAAACGCAATGCATGTTAAATGCATGTTGTCACTGACTGACTGGTATCAATAGGTAGATTCTGGGTAAAGTTACTCTTCTTACTATACTGTATAGCACAAGGTGATCCTGTGTCTTCACACATATATAAATCCAAAGGGTTGCTGCAATCATAGAACTTCCACAAGTGGATAAAACTTGAGAGTGGAGAAAATCTGTCTTAAAGCATACTACTGTGCACACGATAATAATGGAGATCAACCTCACTTTAAACATGTATCTTCATAGCCAAGGTCACGGCCGGGGACATGGCACCCAGGCGACAAGGAGCGAGAGGGGCAACGAGCAGTCGCTCATGAAAAAGTTTTCAGCAAAGGCTTAGCGCCTCTCTATCTCCTCTGCTCCCTGCCACCTCGGAGCTGCCCCGACTGCTGTGGGGGAAGAGCGAGCCCTCCGTTGCAGTCATGGTGGCGACGCTTCATGTGGAGCGCTGGAATATGACATCATATCCCAATGCTCAGCAGTGAAGCCACATGTACTCACCCCAGGACTTCAACAAGCTGAAGTCAATTAGAAGAATGTGTGGGACAAGTCCTCTGAGCCCAATCTGGGTGCTGGGGCAAGTCCTGTGGATGCAATCCGGGTACTGATCAAGTCCTATGAGTACAATCTGGGTGCTGAGCAAGTCTTGTGGATACAATCTGGGTGCTGGTCAAGTCCCATGTGTGCAATCTGGGTGCTGTGTGGTCATGTGTATGCAACCTGGGTGCTGTGGAAAGTCTTATGAGTGTGATCTGGGAGATGAGCATGTCCTGTGTATGCAATCTGGGTGTTGGGGCAAGTCCTGTGAATGCAATCTGAGTGATGGGGCAAGTCCTGTGAGTGCAATCTGGGTGCCAGGGCTGGCCTTTGGGGTGTGCGATTTATGATCTTTGCCTGCTATGTGGGTCGGTGAATATTAATGTACTTTTTTCACTTGATCATACTTTGGTAGTTTTCCGTTAGTCTTTTGATTCAAACTTTGTTTACACCATAAAAAGTGATATTAATATATTGATGTGACATTGAGAGTTATACTGCACCACCATCAGTGTCTGGCTCAGTATGTAGTGATGGGAGATATGCCGTACCACCATCTGTGTCTATCTTGCTATAATGATAAGAGATACACTGTACCACCCTCACTGTTGTGGTTGTGGTGTTGGAAGTTGAGGTATACCACTGTCAGGCTCAGAATATACGGTATATATATATATATTGAGTCATACTGTACCACCATCAGGTTCAGTATATATTGATGGGAGTTATGTTTTACTATTATTTTTTTAACACTCTGCAGTTCTACTATCATAAATTTCCTTGCTATTTATTTATCCACTTTCCTCAAAATAACCTCAGTAAAGATATAGTGGGGGCACAATTTTCTGTTCTTGCCTCGGGTGCAAAAAAGAGCTACAGTGGCTACGGCTTTGTTCCTCTAGCACAGCGGCTTCTTTAAATTCAGAGCGCCGGATATCACTGACACATTTAGTCTAATGCTATTTGGGGGGCAAATATATCAATGACGAGCTGTTTGAGCCCAAAATGGCACTGACAAGCTGTTTAGGGACAAAGATGACACCAACTAACTTTTTGGGGGCAAAGCTGGCACTGTGGGAAGTGACATGTTACATGGTGAAGTTGGTGACCCAAATAGGTGGAGTAGAAAATGGATGCAGTTAGAAGGGTTGTTTGTTAAGGGTAGCAGCAAGCAATAGTGCCACACCCTCCTGGGGGCGCCAACATTTTTTTTGCACCCAGGAGTCAGTGACCCTAGGCTTGGCCCTGGCCAAGGTTAAGATGACAATTTTACTGCTTAAGAAACAGGGTCTTAGAATTGACTATTTGTTATTTGGAAACCCATGCACTCAATGGGAAATCTATTCTTGCCATGGAAATTGCAAGGAAATAAGAAATGTACACTTCTGTTCCAATAATTTCTTGCAACGGATAGGGCCTTTGGACAATATCACTTAAGCAAGCTCCCCACAGTGGTGGAATGGATTCAGTGAATCTATGTATTTGCTAAACAATGTGGTGCATTTTCTATAGAACAGTTGTACCAAAGGAGACCTGTTTACATTACGAAACATTTTCTCTTTATTTATTTTTATCATTATTTTTGCCTCATTGTGTGGATAAAAGGTTATACAAAATGAATAACTTCTATACAACATGTGCTTTTTTTGCATGCATTTAGTTGTGCAGCTTTTGGACCTTATACAAGGTGCTCAGCTCTTTAATATTTACATGAAACTATTACAGTACAGTTTAGGGAGATAAAATGAACATGATATAAGCTGCTATGGTAAATCAGTAAGACACTTTATTTAAAAGCTTTTCTGCAAATTACAAATGAGTGGAGTAAATGGATAATAATTGCATTTGACTGTCCTTTACAAATATCTCTCCTAATTTCCCCTTTAAGAGAATGTTTTAACCAGTTCAGAAATATCTGATATTGACTAGTAATAATAATTATTGGTATGGGAAAAAAGCATTTAAATTTACAGCTAATTCTTGCTATTTGCAGTCAGCTGTGAAATAAAAGGCATGTATTTAATACTTTAAAAAGTTTCATCCTTTTAATTATAAATATATTTTTAATACTGTACACAATAGGTTTTATTAAAGTTAAGATGTTATGAAATACTAGAAATATAAACTGGATCCAATCATCATGTCTGCTTTTCAACAATACGTCATGTGCTGCTGCGGTGAAATTTAAGAATGAGTTTAAGAATGAGTGTGTACGCGTGTGTTTTTAGTAAGAGTGTGTGTTACCATGTTTGCTTAAATATGTGTGATGTAGTGTGTGTTGGAGGAAGAGCAAGGGGCAATGACGGCGCAGATAAGTTGTTTGGGGGCAAAGGTGGCACAGATAAGCTGTTTGGGGGCACTGATAAGCTGTTTTGGGGCAAGTGGAACTCTCAACCTATTATGGGCAAAGGTGGCACTGTGGGATATGTTACTTGGTAAAGCACCAAGGCCCTGGGATTTCTAGTTATGCCCCTACCCACACTAGTAGATTTTCTGCACTAAAATAAACTATTATTACTTTATTAATTAACTTACAGTATTGTATATGAGCTGTCACTGTCTCACAATCCAACTCTCTCACAATCCAACTCTCATCAGTCTGTAACTGTTACTACCGACGAGTTAAAGTGGCTTCAGTAGACTTACAAATCTAATGCTTCTCCCTTCCCCTTGTAAATGCTGCTTGGCCAGAGTGAAACAAAAGTAAGGAAAAACTCCTACAGGTTGTTTGACTCATCAATCACAACCATAACCATTAATTAGACCACATTTAGTCACCTCTTTCCTGACTGATGAGGGACCATGGTTATAGTCATCCTCTGAGCTCTACTGCTCTGTGCTAGACAAGCTCCTGTCATCGAAATAGCATGCATAAAAAAAATCAGAGCAAAAAGACAGGTGGCTCATGTTTCAAACTGCCTCTGGAGTCCTTGCCAACATAAGGGAAAAGTTAGAATATAGTGTATTATTTGCTCCTGGTACATTGATATAAAGTCACAAAGTAATGGTACAAAGTCAGCAGAAAATAAGAAGCGTGCATTGCTCAGAAGATCCCAGGGTAGTAATATCTAGTTCTGATTGTATAGCTGTAATAATGAATTGACAGCAATGTCTGAATTTCAAGATGGCTTACTAGACTTGGGCACATGGGCCAAAAATAATCTGGATACATTTTTCCCTTTTGTTTTTTGGTTCAGATGAAATCCAGAGGGCTTTTTTGGGAAAAAAAACTTTTTTGTTTTTACTCTCACGAAAATTCTAAGCTTTATCATTCATTAAAATTCAGAGGAAACCTAATGCACTGGTCTATGGCCTACTCCTATAAATTCTAACCACTAACAACTCTATCAAACTGTAGCTTTCACAGGTTTTACATGTTTCTCCTACACTAATCAAAGCTATTTGTCTTGTTATTACTTTATAGAGATTGTGGTTCTCTCATATTCACTTTTGCCATGCGTTTTCTAAATTATAACATTTTTGGTGATCAGTTCAATATTTCATGGAAATTTGCAAGGCAACAAACTGTTACACCTACACAGGCTAATCATTAGCTTTCAAATTCTCTTTTTAGCTCACTGCTATATGCACAGTAAAAACAGGTACTTTGAAATCGCCCTTTTTGAAAAAACAACACATTTTGAAACAATTTAGGTCTTTTTTAAAATACCGAATAGAGGTATTTAATAGTAAAGGAGTAAATTCATTCCAATACCGATTGACCCATGCTTCAAAGCTTTAAAATATACTAGGTACTCCAATTAGATTTGAATCCCCGCTGTGCTTAATCATTTCTATGTACAGTGCCAACAACAGGTCCATTTAACCCTTTCCATACCAAGGTTTTTTTGCCATTTTTATTATATGCTGATTTAATCAAGATTTCTCATTTCTTTGATGCACCCACACAAATTATATGCTCTTTTTCAGGAAAAATATACACACTGATACACTGGTATCACTCACAGATCCTATAGGCCTTTCGTGCTTCTGCTGCTGCTTGACCAATTCAATCCTGACCCGTCATTTTATAGACACTTTTGTCTCTAAAAAATAACATCTGACATAGTCCAGTCCCCTTTATTTCTACTTATACACGGGCTCCCTTGGTTACACAAGCACAACACACATATCAAGTGTTCTAGGGTCTCGATATGGACATTACGAATATACTGTCATGCCACATGGTCTTTTCTCAATTATATAAATTATATCTTCCGAGATATGCTGCATCTATTTGTTGAAGTATACTTGGACAATAAACTCATCTATTCTACCTCCTTGGAAGAGCACAGGAACCACATGACACTAACCAGATTATGTGAACATGTGTAGTTTAAAAAAGCATGTTAGTAACCACCAAACTGCAGTGGAAATGATCTATCTCAAAGACAAGGATTTAATGGGAAGATACATCCTGTGTCCTTTTTCTCTAAAAAGACCAATTCTGACAGAACAAAATTATACCATGGGAGATTGTGGACTTCTTGCCATCAAGATGACCTTGGAAGAATATCGGTCGACACCCATTTACATGATACACTGAACATAAGAATCTAGAATATCTCAATTCTGCCAAATTTTTATGTCCCACGCAAGCATGATGGGCACTATTCTTTATACATTTCCAGTTATACATTACGTATCAACCAGTGTTCAAAAATGGAAAGACAGATCTCCAGACAAGACCTGATCCAGTCACAGGAACTTAAAAGAGTTAATGTGTATATGTATATATATATATATATATATATATATATATATATATATATATACCTGATGCTCTTCATTCTGTGATTTTTCATCACCTACATGACCTTCCCACTGCTGGTCATGGGGGTGTTAGGAAGACCCTGGATCTTGTCAGCCATTCTTTTTGGTGGCCCAGCCTTCACCCAGCTGTTACCACCTATGTACAGACAGGTGACACTTGTTCCCATAATAAGATTTTACATCAGAAACCAAGGGGTTTGTTTTAACCGCTACTCATACCATCCTGTCCCTAGGAGGATGTCATTGTGGACTTTGTTGTAGAATTGCCCCCTTCTCAAGAGTACTCTGCTATCACGTTGGTTGTGGACAGGCACAATTTGTTCCTTGTTGAGTTGTACCAACTGCAGATAAAGCTTCAGATTTGCTTGTCAAATAGATAGTTTGACAAGATTCCCACCTCTGTTTTATGACACCTGAAGACTTTTTGTCGGGGCTTAAGAATCCAATGCTCTCTCTATTCTGCTTTCCATCCAAAGATGAATGGACAGAACAAACAAACCAAACTTTAGAGGTTTTCCGCTTACTATGGATATCACCCTACCACTGTTCCTGGCACACAGATCAATTGCTCTGTTCCTTCCACTACTGAAAGACTGTGACTATTAATTGTTTTACATTGCTGTGGAACACCCTAAATTAAGCTCAATCTTTATATAAGAGAGCACCTTACCGACGTTGATAACCGAACCCTGTTTATTCCATGGGAGACAAAGTCTGGTTATCCATCAACAACCTCCCAGGCTTATGTAAAAACGGATCCCAAGTACTATTGTGAGGAAGAGATTGTGCCTCCTCACTGTTCCCCCTTGTCCATTGGTATATTCTAAGCTTTATATAGGCCTGCCTACTGTTTTATGACTTTCAGATCTTCCCATCTGCCTGGACCTGTGCCTGTTTAACACTGTTGAACCTGTAGCTGCTTGTCCTTGATCACTCTCTTGGTTTTTGTCCTGGTACGACTAACTTATCCCTGCTTCTGCTACTGCTTGGGCAAACACTTGTTATAAAATGCTGGCTTTTTACATTCAGATATTGTAATGTAAAATACATTACAATACTTTATCGGATAGAATACTCTTTTACATATAATATATATATTAGTATATAATTTATGTTTCAAGAACCCCATTATATAGGCAGATCATGTTATTACTTATAGCACGAGACGAAAATTTTTCCCCTACAGCATTAATCCGTCCCAGTTTTAATACCTGGCCTAAAACTTCTTAAATATTCTTTGCTCAGTTTAATACTACAATAATGAAATATTAATAAGCATTATCAGTACAATACAAAACTGTATTGTGTAAATAAAAATATTAAGAGTGGCATTTATTAAACAGTAGAAATATGTATATCGAACAAATATATAAAAATAAATAATGCATGTAAGGAGTCATGAAAGATGAAAAAACAAAACAAAATAAAACAAGAAAAATATGAATACCTTCTTTTCGCCATATTATATTGGAAACTGCAGCATGTAGGGAAGGAAAAAGCACACAAAAGAAAAAGATGAATTGGTGGGCATGTGAAACAATAATCTTTCTTCAAATAATGAAATAAATATTTTAATTGTATTTACCATTAGAAAAGATCTGCATATTTAACACTCTACAATACAATACACAATACATCACAATCTGTTTTCTATAACAGACATACAGAGGTTTTTGGGAAAAATAGTTTTTCATTACCCAAAGATCACCTTCAAATCCAGTAAAACAGATTCTCGCACCGGGGCCCTAAGGTTTCTAGTTACGCCCCTGCTAACTGTGCCTTTAATTAACTGATGTCATTCTATGCCGATATAGCCATTACGGCAAAGCCAGTTGTGGAAAAAAAATTTTGTTTGCTGGTGTTGATTTTGAGGTCCGTTTACCTCTGTGATAATTAATATATATTTTTTACTTTTGCGCCTAATAATATTTCAACCGGTATATTTAAGTTTGAAACAGGGATGTTTTTACATTTATGTGTGAAATCTTAAGATGCAAGTGAATAACATCATCCAAAGCTGTAAGAGTTATTTCTGAAAATAGAAAAAGTATATAGAGCACTGCCAGATTCATGGTGTCACCCACTGTGCATGTCTGTTTATCAGTCCAAAGACTGGTAGTTCTAGTCACTGGATTCTGCCAACAGGTTTGATTGCTTTGATATGACAAGCTACTCACATGTAGATTAATAAAGGTTGAGTCACAGTCATTGGTGATGAGGCAGGTGTATCCTTAAAACCTGGCCAGTCAGTGGTGCTTAAGGACTGAACATTAAAAGATCTCTGAATGCAAAAAACTTAGAAGTTGAGTATTCTATACTGCTGTCATACCAATTAGACCCCATGACTAAAAGGTATTTTCCTATTAAACTAGGAGTTTGCAGGGCAGTTCATATTTTCATATCACTATACAATACACAAAGCATGCTCCAGTGATTGTCTTCTGCAAGAACTGCTAAGCTGCTGTATAGAGTGACACCAAAGGAAACATTTAACTCTCCTGTAAGCCCTCCCAGACTGGTGAGTGCCTAAAAAGCTTATGTACAAAGCAAACACAAGAAAAGACAAAAATGAAAAAAATCTGTCATTGAGAGGTTACTTTGTTTAGATATAATCTAGATTTTAACAGTGAAAAATATTTGCTTGAATCTTGAGATTCAACTTGTGATTCAATAATTCATCCATTGGAATCAGTGGTTTAATGTCAAGGGCATAACAACTTTCATCATTCCATTTCCTTTTCAGTTGCATATCCTGCAATAAAAAATCTTCAGATATTTTATCTTTATAGTATATGACTCTTGTGCCAGATAGTTTTACCTATATCTCTTCATTTTCTTTTTTCCCCTTTATCGACTCTCTGAACGTTCAATCCTGCTTTCTAGAGAAACACCATTTTTCCTATTACATTATTTCAGCTCTGCTAATTTTTCAATCTTTCACCTCTGTCATTCAAAATTTCTTCAGATTGCCATTTTTTCTTTTTGTATTAACTCAACTCAACTGTAAAATAGGAAAAGCTGAAAATGTTTCTTTTCCAAACTTTATCATTATCATTTAATACCCTCAAATCCTTAAATCCTTGGCACTAGTGTATTCATCCAAACTCTTATTTGGGACAATCCGAATTACTAACATCTTAGAAAATCTGAGAGGAAATATAAACATTGATGTTAATCGTTAATTTTAAAACCTTTGAAATAAAAAGCATTTTCCATAATCAATTTTATTGTTTAGCTTTTTTATATGTAGACTTATGAAGAATGTCAAATAACAAACATGCCAATTTGACTTCCACCTTCACTTTATGCCAGTAGGAGTAGCTGTTTCAACTGAAGTATTTGAATGATTATTGATCATCTTGTTAATACTTCATATTGGTGGGATCTGGATCTAGAAGCTTTAGAATGAGCGATAAGGCTGAATTTGAAAGCAGATGTAAGGCATTCAGACCTTCTACTCTACCAATTTTTCCTAATGCACTACTCAGATCTTAATCAGTCCTTGATCTAGTCTTAGGTTTAGGATAGCTTTATGTTTATCCCATGCATGCTTAAATTGGTTTACTGTATTAGCCTCTTCAACTTCTGATGGGAGGGTTTTCCAGTTATCGACTGCACTCTCAGTAAAGTAAAACTTCCTTAGGTTACATCTAAACATCAGACTTTCTTGTATCCTCCTGAAATAAGCTTGCCTCCTGTACTTTGTTAAATCCCTTTAATTATTTTAATGTTTCTATCATGTCTCTATGCTATACATATCGAGTTCCCTTATGCAGCACTTACCTTTAGTCCTGCATGAAGTCCTGCGACGACCTGCAACGCTCCATGATGCTACTTGCGAGTAGGCTGCATCCTAACTTACCTCATGGTTTGCGCTCACGTGACATTTTAGCATTTCCCTTGGTCGGCTCTGACACTTCTGCTCCTCGGCTCTGACCCGGCTTGCCCTGTTAATTTGCTCCAGTTATTGGCTTTGGCTACCAGCGTTCTCATTTCTGGCTCTGCTTCAGCTTCTCCTGTTACCTAGTTCCTCTTAGTTCCTGTATCTGCTGAGCTCTGCTTCCTAGGATCCTATATGTCACAAAACTGTGACACCTTAGTCTTTCCTGATAACTTTTGTCCTGTAAGACATTTTGGTAGCCCTCCTCTGAACGCTCACCAATATGTCAATATCCTTCGGAAGCTTTTTATGACTGAAACTATGCTATGGAGTTTGAGTTCGCAATATTGTAACAAACCGATATGTAGTGTAGCATGCAGAAAATTAAAGTGTATGGCTGTCTATGTGAATTGTACAGGATGTCAGCAGCCCAAAAATAATCTATAAGTATCCTCTAGCAGTAAAAGGAGTACATAATGTACAACCATTTTGTACCTAGGTGTGTCATTCTTAATCTTGCAGTGCTGATAGTTCAGAACAAATGCTTTATTGAAATATAATTTTTTTCTACAAAATACTAATTTCTTCCAGTGTCTAAGCATATCAGTAATATTTATTGATACCATGTACTGATAATAATTATATCACAGTTAGCAATATTAGCAGCATCACTTTAGATTTAGAAGGATATATACATTAATCGATACAGATGAATTGAATAACACTGATAATCTTTTTATCATGGCACCTGTCAGTGGGTGGGATATATTATGCAGCAAGTAAACATTTTGTCCCCAGAATTGATGTGTTAGAAGCTAGAAAAAAGGCTAGATGACTGCGACAGAGCATCTCCAAAACTGCAGCTCTTATGGGATGTTCCCAGTCTGCAGTGGTCAGTACCTATCAAACATGGTTCAAGGAAGAAAAAGCAGTGAACCAGCGACAGGGCTTTTGGCCGGCCAAGGCTCGTTGATGCATGTGAGGGACAAAGGCTGGCCCATGTGGTCAAATCCAACAGACGAGCTATTGTAGCTCAAATTGCTCCAAAAGTTAATGGTGGTTCTGATAGAAAGGTGTCAGAACATGTATGAGGGCTGCATATGGGGCTGCGTAGCCCTGTTGAACTTAAGTTAAGCTAAGTTAATAGAGACATCAGCTGCTTTAATAATTACATTTGAATGAGCCATGGTATAACAAGGATGCATATGAGGAGTTTGGGTGTTGTGATCTGTATAAACCAATTTATATCCTATATGAGTTTTGTTGCCAGGTGTTAAAAAGGAGGATTCTTGTGAAGCCTCCATTACAATATTTCTTAAAGGAAGAGGCCAGTGCATACTAGCTGCTTCAGATTTAACACGCTGCACTGTTTAACCTTATTATTATTATTAACTCTCAGCACTCAGCCAGTCCCTGGTTCTGGTCAGTTCTGAATTAAAAAAGTTGACTCTCTGAACCTTGATACTTTTAAAGGGTAGCATGGGTTTATTTTATAATAAGAGTGGGACTTTTTTATTTTTCATACAAGTTGACTTTTTGATGAGATTACATCCATTAAGAGTGCGACTGATCATACCTTGGGCACAGAAAGCAAATGGCAAGTTTCTGTTTCAACTGTAGAGGGTATATACTTACATAACCCATCTTTAAGTATACTTTAAAAAAAAAAGCACTCGACCCTGCCCTGATTGGGAGCGTGATAGCAGTATTTTAGCTGTCAGAGTTAGTTGTCTACTTTATAATGTCATCTATTAACAATAATAGCTTTTATGTACTCTAGTAAGGAATGCATTCGGAATAATGTAGTTTATTATGAAAATTTGATTAATAACCAAATTTATATTGTTTCTATATACATTATAGTCCACCATACCTCCCAGCACTGTGATACAGTCCACCATACTTCCCAGCACTGTGATACAGTCCACCATACCTCCCACCAGTCTCAGGTTTCTATTTTGAAGCATATCCTGGGAAGGTGCCTGACTATCCTGTGAGCAGCATGGGCTGGTTGGGAATATCTTCTGATCTCCCTTGAGTAGCACCAGTAGATAAAGAAATCAATGGAAATCTGTGCTGTGCCTGTTCCTCCTGCATTGCCCACTTCGGAGGCTAATCCTGCCTCTGCTCATCTCTTGCCATAACCCCCAACACATCCGTCCCAATTTGTATTCCTTAAATGTTGGGCGGTATGCATACCCACCAACCTCTTACAAAAGAGTGTCTGAATCTGAATCCAGAATATGAACTGTCCTTTCTAAAGAAGGGCTTTGATATACCATACGCAATCATAAAAGGCTTTCTGTGAATATTATTGGTGTCACATAATTTGTTGGATGCCAAAATACTAATATCTATAATAAATGTTGCACACTACCCTACCTAAACAGTATGCAGTGCGCACCGTTTAATATGTACATGTGTTTCCATAAAACGATGATATAATGTATTACTATTTTCACACAGTTAGTTTGAAAAAGCAATTTAAACAGCTGTAGTATATTTCAGTTTTGCTTTGCATACATTAGTGTCTCAACCTGCAATAATGAGAATATAATTCTGTTTACATACAAAGTAAAAGCAAAGACATAAAATTAAGTATCTATATTTATTATAGGTTTGGAAATTAACCAAAATGGAATTCTTAAGTGCTAAAATGACAGGTTTATTCTTTAAAACTAGCATAAAGTAAAGTAAAATATGAGAAGCGGCTCTTTAGGGGAAATTGTTTTCTTTTATTTCAAGATATAGTAAAAATGTTGATTTTCTTTTTTTTAATATGAAACCTAATCTCACAAGTAAATAATGTTTAATTGCTGAAGCATTTCTGGGCACTCATTTTATGTCAAGATGAGACAAACCTATTTATAGTTTTTTTTCAAGTTTCTAGGGAAGATATATAACTCATCAAGGATGAATTAATTAATTTATAAATACTAGATTAGATGTTATAATTTTTAATACTGTAGACAAGGTTATGTACAGTACACGAGGATACTACTGGAGTTAGGCAATATTAGGGTTTATCAAAACTAGACTAGACATCTAAGCCCAGCAGCCCACAGGTTGCGTATGAATTGCTCTCTACAATTAAAAACTAAGCCCCTACCAAAAAAGCCACTGGGAATGTGTTCAATTAGCCCAATGAACTTGTTATACTCTCAGATAGATTTAAAAAAAATATATGTTTTTGACATTTATTCTCACAATGTGGTAAATTCACAGAGGCAGATAATAATAGTGCCATAAATGTAATTAAATATTTGCATCATCATATTTTTTAGTCAAATCTCCTTTTATTGACAAGTCATGACAAAATACATGCATAAGAAACAGCAGTATACACTTAAAACATGTATGAGGGAACATACGTTGGCGAATAAAGAAAAAAAAGACAAAGAGAGTCCTACAACAAGGCATGGGCAGTTCAATGACGGCGACAAAAAACGCTTGGAATGGCAATCCAGAGCCAACGTGGAGAAAATATCAAATATGCCGTTTACATGGACCCTGTCATGAAAGGAAATCATATACAAGAAAGGAGATCCAGCAACAATGTGGAAACATAAAATAACTGTAAAGTAAAACATAATAAAACATAACAAAATAAACATAAGAAACAATGCTCCATTTGTGGATTGTGCGCATACAGCTAGCGTAACGAATGTCACAGAAATAAAAGAAAAGTTCAGGGGACGACACAGGGGCAATAGGACTCCCCCATCAAATGAAGGCGCTAACAGGCGCGTTGCAACGAGTCTAGTAACCGTTCAGAGGTCAGAAAAGTGGTCCAAGGCAGCCACTTAATGTCATTGGCATATTCACGTCCGTGTGCTGCCGCCACCAAATCCTCCATACGACAAATGAAATTAACCCTTGCAAACCAGGCATCAATAGGCGGGGGGCCGGGAACCTTCCAATATCGGGGAATAACGGACTTAGCTGCGTGAATGAGATGTATTGTTAATGATTTCTTATAGGAACCAAACGAGCTTCGCGAGAAATGTAAAAGCAATGAGTTAGGGGACGCCACAAAGGACGGGTCCGCAATCTCCGTAATGACCCCAATCACCGAACGCCAGAACACCTGTATATCGGGGCAGGACCACCAAAGGTGAATATATGAACCCTCGCCCGCCCCACAACGCCAACAAAGCGGGGAGACCTGAGGAATGTAGCGGTGGAGATCCACAGGAACCTTGTACCATCTGGAGAGCAATTTATAATTACATTCCTGGATCTTGCTCGAAATCGCTCCCTTGTGGACGGCAGACAATATATGAACCCAATCAGCATCAGTAAGATCACATTGGAGGTCTTTCTCCCATAGGCTCATAAAGTAAGGTTTAGTTTTCCCCCAACCATCAAGTAGAAGGGCATAGAGCCGAGAAAGTAAATGCGAAGGTTCAGGACGCAGAGTGCACAGTTGCTCAAAATCTGTTAACGGTCTAGAAAGATGGGGATTTGGGAGTAAGGCAGAAACATAATGTTTAAGGCCGTGGTATAAAAATAGCAGGTGGAAAGACGGCTCGAGCTGGCCAAGCAAATCTCGGAGAGGACGAAACCCATCCGGCAGTAGTATGTGGCTAAGCCTAAGCGCCGCGCCAGGCAATGGCATCAAGGAAGAAAGAAATTTATTGGTGAGATAGCTAGAAAGGTCAGGATTATGTGTTAATGGGAATAAAGGGCCAGGTATAGAGGTAAGACTCGTGGTGGTCGCAACGCGTTTGAAAACTGTCAGAGTCGCCGAAATGGTGGGGTGTGAGCGCACAAGAAGCCCCCAAAATTTGTCAGGTAACCACGGCACAACCGAGATGTGGTGGGGAGAGAAGGAATCCTCCAAAGCTACCCACAACTTGGGTGCCTCTATGGACCATTCCACTATGCGCCGCAAGTGTGCCGCCATCCAGTACCATTCGAGGTTGGGGAATCCCAAGCCCCCTTTCAATTTAGGCCTGGTTAAATGGGCAAACGAAAGCCGAGGTCTACCACCCCCCCACACATATTTCATGAAGACCCTGTGACACGCCCTAAAGTAAGATCTGGGCAAAGATATCGGCAAACATTGGAAAAGATAAAGGAACTTCGGGAGTATACTCATCTTGATTACCCCAACGCGTCCAAACCAAGAAACATGGGGGGCCGCCCAACGGCGAAGATCGTCAGTCACTGAGGTAAGTAGAGACATGTAATTAAGGTGACGGAGTAAAGAAAGATCAGCAGATATCCATACCCCAAGATATTTAAAGGCGGAGGCTTGCCATTTAAAAGGGAAAGTCCGAGTCATATCAGCCTTTAAGGCAGGCGAAATATGAACCCCCAATATCTCCGATTTTTGCAGGTTAATCTGATAGTTAGAAAGGGATTTAAAGTGGTCCAATTCCCGAACCACTTGCTGAAGCGAGACAAGCGGTCGTGTCAACATGCAGAGCATGTCATCGGCGTAGACAGCAATTTTATGGGTAGAGCCTGCCAACGTAACACCAAAGATTTTGTCATTATGTCTCAAGGCCTGGGCTAAAGGTTCCATTACCAAAAGGAATAGCAGTGGGGACAAAGGGCAGCCTTGACGCGTGCCATTATTAAGCCGAAATGTGTCTGATAAAATACCATTAATTTTGACCTGGGCCGAAGGGTTGTGATATAAAGCTGTAATCTGATTCATAAAATTAAACCCAACATCTATCTTCCGTAAAACACGAAACAAAAAAGGCCATGCCACCCTGTCGAATGCCTTTTCGGCGTCCATGGAGACCAGGGCCACAGGGAGACGGGAATGATTGGCATGTGCGATGACATTAAGGATCCTGATGGTATTGTCTCTAGCCTCCCTCCCCGGGACAAAACCCACCTGATCACCATGGATTAAAGAAGGCATATAACGTTGTAAGCGGAGCGCCATTACTTTCGCCAGGAGTTTTAGGTCTGTATTTATTAAAGATATAGGGCGGTAATTGGCACAGGAGTCGGCATCCCTGTTCGCTTTAGGAATCACCGTGATATGCGCCAGGTTGGAATGAGGGTCAAGAGTCGCCCCATGGGCCAGTGAATTAAAGAAAGAGACCAAATGCGGCCCAAGGACCTCGAAGAATGTACGATAGTAATTAACGGTAAAACCATCCGGGCCTGGGCTTTTACCCTTAGGGGTTAATTTCAGCGCCTCCAATATGTCCTCACTAGTTATCGGAGCGTTAAGGGATAACCTTGCCTCGTCATCCAATTTACAAGAGAGGTGGCTCGCCAAATAGTCATCAATACGATCTAGGAGAGCGGGGTCATCCGCGTCTCGGGAAGTTAAATTGTATAGGGTCGAATAATAAGAATGAAAACAACTGGCAATTGCATGGGATTCATGATGTATTACGCCATCAGAAGATTTGATTTTGGGGATATAGGAAGAAGCTCTCTGAGCTCGAAGAGCCCTCGCCAACAATTTACCCGGCTTGTCACCCATCTCATAGAATAACTTCCTAGTCAGTAAGAAGTGCCGCTTAGTAGTGGTGTCAAGGAGAGAGGCTAGTTGATCCCTGAGGGCATGAAGTTGAGGTAAGAGTTCAGGGGCGAGCGTCAACTTATGGGACTGCTCAAGGTGGTGTATTTTCCTCATTAGCGCCAATAAATTAGCCATACGCAGTTTTTTGAGGGTGGAACCTATCCGAATGAAGTGGCCCCGTATCACTGGTTTATGAGCTTCCCATACAACAGGGAAAGCTAAGTCATCAGAAATGTTATCTGTGAAGTAATTACGTAAATGGGTCGATAGGTCTTCTACATATGTGGGATTTTGAAGGAGGTTCTCGTTTAGTCTCCAATTCCACGGTTTAGACCCGCTATGAGCAAGCTGCATCATCATATTTTTTAACTAAAATTAGTCATGACATTTACATTTTTACACATCTATGTCATCAATGGCTAACGATTGGAAGTGCGAGCGATGGCTACTGCATAATCAGAAATGTATGGGTGATAGTATGTGACCCAGAGGTAAAAGTGTGGCTACAGCTAAAAGAAGCAGCTAAAAGAAGGATCCCAGAAGGTAAGATATAAGGAATGAAGTGAGGTAAAGGACTATATATATATATATATATATGTATGTATGTAAGTTAGGGTGAAGCATGAATGTGTATTTATAAGTATTTGTGTCACCATTAGTGTGTATGTTAGAGAGAGTGTATGTGTGTTAGCATGAGTGTGTAATGCCCCACGATAGTGATAGTAAGGGATGGAAACGATGATGGGAACAATGACGATGATGGCGGGGGATATGGTAGTTGCAATATTTGGACTACACCATTTCCCTCCCAGTTGGCCCCAGCCCATTACATGATGGTATGGACCACAATGATATGTGATTTCATAGGTATCTTATTTATGACTAGTGAACAAAAAATACTGGTGCTGGACCCCAAGTTTTTGCCGTATGCACAATAATGGCACTATGAATATTAACAACAACATTAAAATTGGCAATATGCAATCTGACTATAAGCCGACTAAGGCATACTGAGTGAGGATGATTTGTTTGTAAAAGGGGTGATGGATAGTCTGACTGACTACCTCCGCTGACTTGTGCTCCCTTAGCCTGGGACAACACACTCTTTCCCCGGTTTCCCAGTCACTAGCTGAGACTCAGTATAGGGTATAACAAAGACTACTTTATTTTTCACACATGGCTGGATATAGCCAACAAAGCACACATTAACATAAATCAAGATATTGGGATACAACCGCCCCCTTTATCTGCCTCCCAGAGACAACATGGTCAGTAAAGGGATTAACAGTACAATGGGGTCCCAACCTCCACTACCTATTACTGGCTGAAATCAGTTCCAGGGATGGCTTGGCCAGGGTAAATGTCTGTAGTGGAGGAACTGGGGGGACTTACTGTCACGCTCTACCCAGGCTGTGGAGCTGCATGTCTTTTGTTTCCCTGCCTTGCTGTGGTCCGTTTCTGGATTCCTGTATGTTCTGTCCTGAACCTCTGATTCTTGGATTCCAGTCTTGCTCTTTGCTTCAGCTCTGTTTCCTTTATAAGGTGTGCCCCACCCGTGTGTTCTGTTTTTCAGTCTAAAAGCTATGTATTTGGATTTCATGTTTGGTTTGTTTAGTTCCTCTGTGGGCAGGCTCTAGCGTTAGGACCCACCGTCATTGGATTACTTTGGCGTAGTGGTGGGCTTAGCATACTATGGCCATAAGATGTGACGGAATCTCCAATAGTTATCTTGTAGTCCTAGGCTAGTCCTGTTTGGTCCTGTTTGGTACACGGTTTCTGTGAATTCTTGTCATGTGTTGCCTAGTCAGTCTTGTCAGCTCTGTGCATTGTTGTCCTGTCCTGTCTTGTATCCCCGGTAGAGGGGTGTCCTGTCTTGTATCCCCGGTAGAGGGGTGTCCTGTCTTGTAACCCCGGTAGAGGGGTGTCCTGTCTTGTATCCCCGGTAGAGGGGTGTCCTGTACACAGCATTTTAAGCATGTTTTTTTCTACCTCTTAAATATTAACACAAAATCTTTCTATTTAGCTGTGTGTGCAATATGGCATTTTACTGCATGTTTTAAATTAATGCCTTGCCCCTAAGAAACTACACAGTTCTAAACAATATTTATTTTCAGAGGTGCATGTGCAGCATTCCAAAATAATACATGTATAGTAAAATAAAATTCTTGAAAATTGCTTGGTTCCACTCAGAGTATTTGTATAAAGCACTGATTCCCCACACGCTGGGTTAGTATTTTTAGTCTCTGGACAGAATGATGACATTTGGTCACTTCCATCCTGCCTCTACCCACTCCAGTCTACTCTAATAACTTAAAACCCTTTAAAGTCTAACTGGGGCTAGCCATGCAACTTAGCATTGCCCCCGATAACAGTCACAACACAGGAGAGAGGAACTGATGGCGGCCAACCCCAGGAAGATCCTAGACTTGGGTACAACTTCCTAATATGGCTGACAATAGATTTGTTTTCATTGTTCTCTTCATTGTTAGGTCATAGGAAAAAAGGAAAATTACACTGCCTCATAAGCTAATAATTATAAGAATACAATAAATAACACAAGCAATAGTTTTTAGCGATGGATTCGATTATGTTTTTTGTTGTGAAAGTTACCTTTTTTAAACACATCTATGTTTAAATGTAAATTAATACTTAGCTATGCAACATGTTTATATGAGGGTTCTACATAGCTTGTGTACATGCATAGCTCCTTAGGTGGCTTAGGGCTGGTTGTGACGTTCAGGACCTTGCTTTGGGCCACAGTAAGAACAGAGATGTCCACCCTTACTATGATCACAATCAACTGTAAATGAGCCAAAGTATAAGCATTTAAGTGACTCCTAATTTGGAAACTAACCAAAATGGAATTAAGCCTGGGGCTTAATGAAGTGTAAATCTGGGTCTTTGCCCATTCTTACTCCAGCAGATAGCGGGACAACATGAATTTATCATAGACAACATAGAAAAGAGCACAAGACAGGTTTTAACAAATACAGATATTACTTCCAGCAAGATCCTTGGCTTTTTATGCAGGTCCCATAGGAAGTATTCTTATAAGATTCCCTGGGATTAATAGAACCCTTACTCGGATGCAGCCTGTTAATCTTTTCCCTTGGCAATACTTAACTCATCTATGTGCCCTGGCGTTTCAACAACTGCTCCAATAGACTGATTACATTTTCCTCAATATTACAATTCCTGAAATCAAATATATAACATCAGGAATAGTGGATGCATATGGACTAACACCAATCAATGTTTTTCCAATAAAACAATAACCTGTTTTGAAATATCCAAACAGAATAGCGATTTTAAAGAAAATAATGACATTAAATTGTAGATAACATAATCCCAAATGAAAACACATTAAGATGAACACCTAGTGTGCCTCTGCTACAAAAAAGAGCCTGGTCGTCTCTGTGTAATGTATAGGTAAGTCAATGAGAATTCTCAAATGTATCCTTATCCAATTGATTATGCATTATGCAGGGCCAGCTAAACCATTCTAGCTGAAGAAACCTGCTAGCGTGGCCCTTCATAACTAACAAGATAGTTAACACCACTCCCTTTTGTAAATAGACTCCTATGGGTTTGGCCCCAATGGAAAAAACAGACCCACTCTGTACATTGTTATCAATACCTTACTCAATAAGAAAGGTTATGCTTGAACAATAGAAAATATTTTTGGTTGTGGGGTATAAAAAAAAGGTTTGAAATGTCCAGAGTTACAAAGAGGTTCTAGTAAGCTGCCCCTAGCTGCCACAATAGGACATCGTAGAGGGTTCACCTCATCTTTTGCAATTTTGGTATAGTGTAAAATACTGGACATTTAGGGTGTAATTCCAGAAGATAATTATAAGTCTGATAATCAATATAATGGACCTCAAACACTCTTATGAATGTTGCTTCTATCTGTTAATAAGGTGACCAGATTTTTTACATGAAATCCGGTGACATTTTTTTTAAATTGGCAAATGGCAAAAAAACCACCTATTTTATAAGCATATTTTCTTCAAACTATATATGCAGTGTATTTGGTATGTGTTTGTAAAGGGATTGTATGATATATACGTTATTTCTCACATTTTGTCAATGAGGAAGGGCTGGATTAAGAGCATCATGGGCCTGGTGCTGAGGATTAAAATCTTAAAACATTAAGACAGAATCTTAAATTCTCGGCATCCATGTGTACTGGATAAAGATGACATCAGTGCAAGGCGGGTAATATAGGATAGAATCTTATGTGATGGGACTGGGAGTACATCAATACACTAAATAAAGTCATCATGCACAGGATGCCTGAAGCCACAATTTAGTACTACTAATCCTTTTCAATAAAATATGCAGATTGAAATAGAGTAAATAACACAAAACCTTTACTTTTCCTCTCACCGATTTCTGGGCCTCTTGCAGACTTCCGCAGGGGCCGCTGCTTCCCTCTGCGTTGCTTGCTCTGTGTGAGCAACTTCTCTTGTCCCGCCCCAGAGGAACTGAGTAGGTCATGTGACATAAATTCACGTGACTTCTCTGGGTTCCTGCTTCCCCTGAGCAACGCACAGTTAAGCAGCAGGGCCCCTGCGGAAGTGAACATTAATCCATCCCTGCATCCGGGGACAGTGACCTCAATCCATGGACTGTCCCCGGAAATGTCTGGTCACCCTAGTTTAGAAGTAATTGAAGCTGGATCAGCTTTTAAAAGTGTATAGGTTCTTATGTCTGATAACTGGTACATAATGTCACCACGAAACAATGAATAGTTCAGAATAATAATTGTCCCCCCTATCGGCAGGGCAAATTACAATTTTAGGGTCTACTTTTATATATGATTCTTGTTGAAACTTGTTATGTTTCACACATGGTTTACTGACTTTTAGGTGTTCAATGTCACTTCTTAGCACACTAGTGAAAGTTTTCAAAAATGCATTATTAGTATATGGATCATATTTTCTTTTCAGGCAAAAAGGGCTTTTCCGGGTAGTGGAATTGCAAAATTCCTCTTGTAATCACAAGGAGTAATTTAGTTTGATTTGTTCTACTTTCCATAGAAGCTGATTAGGCTGATTTGGTGATACAAAAGACGGACCTCTAGACAACACTGGAGTATCAATTATAGATGATGGCCCGTCAGACAGATTAAATATGGGGGCTACCTCCTTTAATACGGCAGTGTCAGGGTACCAAGAATCAGAACAGTGACAGGAATACTAGCTAACACAACTTTATTGGTAAATACATATAAGGCAAGTACATGACAAGCCAAATCCAAAAGCATAAACGTAAGACGATACAAGATCAGGAATGGAGAGGAATGGAGAGGTACTTGTAGTCAGGAATAGGCCAAATCATACGCAGGCATCAATACAAAAACCAGGAAGTGTGCTGATCAGGTCTGGTACCATGAAAGGGCGATGAACACCTGCATCAGCTCAGCAATTATAGCCACAGCCTGATAGAAGGGGGGGGGGGGTATCCGGATTCAGAGGCTATAAGGGGCAGCTTGTCTTTTACTCTAATGTTGGCACTTGTTATGCCCTCTCATTGTGTGTTGTTCTGCCCCTTTGACCTCTTATAGTGATCCTTTTGTGGTTCTGTACTGTGAGTGGGGGTGGACTGGCCTCTTCTTAAAAAAGCCAGATCTCTAGAGTTGTCCGTTGTGCATTGAGTTCAGCTCCAGATGTGGATTTCCTTAAAGATGCATCAATGATAGATACTGTCAGTTTACAAATACGTTGTTTAGTTTGTGCCTGTATACTGTATGATATTTATGAATATTAACCTTAACTAACTTTTCTTGCTTGAATCGCAGTTCATTTTTATACTTCAGCACCTCTTTCTGCATAGTCTTTGGCCATCTGTACAGTAAGCATGACTGAGTGGGTAGTTTCACAATCTACAATCTGTTTCTTAATCACTGTCAGCTGTTGACTCGCTTCCTCCACTACTAAAACCATTAGGTCCAGCAAACATTTGTTTAACACGGCAATCCATTTACGACAAAATACTATGTTATTATGCCCAATAGCTGGCACTTTTTTTATACAAAACCCATCCGAAAATAATCCATGTAAATCTATGTCAGTTTCCTTATTTTTCGACCTGAGTGACTCCAAATAAATATCTGCAATTGGACTGTTGAAGGCCTGTGTTGATGGCCATAGAAACTTATGTGCTTGTTCTTCTGCACTTTTTACACAGTCCATATAAGCAGTGGCTCTAATAAGGAAACCCTCCATACAGCATTGCCGCTTCTAATTAGTAATACAGTATGAGGATATTAATCAGATAGAAGCAACACTCATAAGGGCAGTTAAGTCCCATTATATTGATGAACAGACTTAGATTCCAGTTTTATATGTTAATATACCACAGAGAATCAATATGCCCTTAATCATTTGTAGTGTTGAGTGTTAGACACAGGGATTTCTTTGCATACACACATATACATAAGACATACACACTACATCCACCAGACAAGCCAAATACTTGCACTTCCCACAGAAATCTCATCACCACCGCAAGGGATTCTAGGTAGGCATATGGAAACAAGGTTAACGAATGATCACCTTTTTGGGGTTACACCCATGTATAAGGGCATTTATAGACACATTTCTATATGGTCATCTTGATAAAACTTACACTGTGGGACTGAAATGTCAATTCATTAAACTGTATGTACATCTCTTATTAAAGAAAGTTATTTTATTACAAGGACTATGAGTGCCTGTCTTCGTATATTTATATATATATATATATATATATATATATCCTATAATATTTTTCACATTTTTACTCTCCATTATGTGTATGACTTATGTAGTACATACGTGTTCTTCTAGCAGAGTCTTCCACGAAAAGTGAAGAGATGTCTTCATCAACTCCGGCTTCATTCTTTGCAATGCATGTGTAAGCTCCAGTGTCTTCATAGCGTACATTGCTAATATGAACTTCACTCCCATTAGCTGGAAAGAAAAAAAAACGCGAGGCTTAAATAAATGTATCGACTCCTTTGATGCTCATGTGTTTTATTTGCCTAACACATTGCAATAACGCAAATAAAATGTACTGATTGCACAACCCGTTAATTGCAAAGCGAAAGCAAAGACAAGCCCTCGTGGGAGTTTAAAAATATAAATAAATGTATTCACAGCCAAAATCAGAGTGGCAATAAAATCTGGAATTGAAAAACGAGTGAGAAAAGGGGTATAGATAAGGGGAGGGGTAGCTAGTTAGAAGCGGGGGGGGGGGTAGTAATTATTGAAATAAATAGTGAGAATGAGTGAGAATGGATGATTTAGTATGGATGAATTGCTTCAATGATTTGTTAGAATGCATTAATGAATATATGTAAATGATTTGTGTGAATGAGTGAAAGAATAAATGACTGTGTGAATGAAAGTGTAAATTAGTGAGTGACTATATAAGTGTCTGTGTGTATCATAGATGTATATTTGATTTGTGGAAAGGCAAATGTCAGAACTAGACATTTATATTATCGCAGGGTTGTGATCAAGACATTTATAGGCAAAAAAAAAAAAAAAAAACAATAGGATAATCCATAGAGTAGTCAAAAAAACAGTTCAAGGATCAAGGCTGGCAGCAAAAGTTCAGTAACGCGGTCACAGTCCAAAATCAGGGGCACAGGCAAAAAGAGTAATCCAAAGGGTAGCGAAGGGTCAAAACCAGTAATCCAAAGAGAGCTGTAATTCAACTGTATAAGGGAGTAGGGAACAAACAGGGAACAGAGCTTAACTAGCAAACATTGTGTGAAGGGGTTGCAGGGTTTTATAGTGTCATTAATCAGAGACTCCTCCCCCGCACACCTGGACTCATCCCCTCCGTATTGCAAGGATAGCCGTGAGGACTTTACCACTCCTTCCTGCTTCCATCCTCCTCCAGAGTAGCCACGCCCCCTCATCACCAGGAATGTGTGTGCTCTTGGCAAATGTGGCGTATTTCTAAATCGAGGCCAGGGATGCGGCCTACCCCGTAGATGGGCGACGAGGGAACGCTAGTCTGAAACCTGCCCCCCGAGATGAAGACCCACTTGGTGCGGTAGGTGTCCCCGATCCTGACAGCAAAGATGGCGCAAGCAGGGTGTTTGAGCCTTGGGTGTTTATTGGACAAAGATGGCACAGGGTGGACTGTTTGGGGACAAAGGTGTCTTACGCTGGGCTGTTTGGGGACAAAGGTGGCTCACACTTGGCTGTTTGGGGACAAAGGTGTCTTACGCTGGGCTGTTTGGGGACAAAGATGGCAAGTCCTATGTGTGTAATTTGGGTGCTGGTCAAGTTCTATGTGGGCAATGTGGATGGCCTTTGGGGTGTGCAACCTGTGATCTATTTGAGTTTTTTATCTATACCTTTTAAAGCTTGTGAATTCCAGTTGATCTATAAAGCTGTGTTTTTGTGTTATTCTCTTGATCTATTTCTGCTATGCTATATTTCCATACATTATTTATGTATACCTGCAAATACTGGGTTTGTATGTGTTATTCAGTTGATCAATACATGCGGTACTCTTTCAACGTGTTGTTTATTTGATCTATACCTGAAGTACAGTGATGAAGGAAAAGGGAGGTTTGGCTTGAATGAGGGGACAAAGGTACTCTGAGGATGATTACAGAGGAGAGGACCTCTCAATGTCACAGTAGGGCCAGAAGGAGGGAAGACTGCACTGACCCTCACAACCTTCCCCTAATCTGCGTTAGTGTGGGAGTGGAGGGAGTAATTGCATGGTAGGGAGCATGGAGGGTGGCCCAAGGAAATGCTTGCCTAAGGTCCAATGATTTATATTTATATATATATATATATATATATATATATATAGTGTCATCAGGGTCTAATATTAATAAATAGTCTGGCAGCAGGGTCTAACATGAAGTACATGTACATATTATGCAATTAAAAATGCATGTCTAACGCAGATATATAGTGTATATGTAGCATCTTATAATTGCCCCCCTACTTTGGTTCCTGTCCCCCATGTACTCCCTAAATATGAAAGCTGGAGACGCCACTGAAAGATCAGGGTTACTCAGCTGATGCCTACAGTCATACAATCTTGAATATGCCTGATCTTATCTGTTCTTGGAAGCTAAGCAGGGTTTGGCCTAGTTGGATGACAGACCATCTGCCCTTTCTATCTCTGTTACCACAGTTTCCCACCATCCAGCACCTTTCAGGATATTCATTTCCTACTTGCCCTTGAGTTTTGTTCCAGCTGCCAAGTACGTTCCAGACTACTCTGAGTATGACCTAGCTTCGTCTGACTTCCCTCCTAGCTCCTGTTACCTTGTATCTGTACCCTGACTTTACTGATCTCTGTACTCCTGACTTACATAGTTTGGATCAAGAGTACCTTGCTTTTGCCTTAATAAAGAGTCTTTATATTTTACATTTTCTGTCTGTCCGGTTCCTGGTCCTTTACATTACAGAAGGGCCATGAATCCAGAGGGTACAGCCAACTCCCCGGGTTCCAAAAATTTCTAGTTTGGACCAGGCCGACCAGCATATGGGCCAGTTTGTGTTCCAGATCTCCAGACACTCCTTATTTGCACTGTGCATCTGGCTCCACCACTTCAACAGCCTGTGGTTCAGGCTGCTACTGTTGCTGTTCCTCCTCTGGTTGTCGCATCTGAGCCTCCTACTACCAGAAGTATGACTGGGTCCGCCCCGCTTCCCCACCTCTTTGGGGGTGACCCAGGGTTTCTCAACAAGGTTGGGATTTACATGCAAATAGTACCCCAAGCCGTTTTCCAACTGACAGAAGCAAAGCGGGTTCATATTATCCTTATTGTCAGACAAGTCCATGGCATAGCCTAATTCACTTTGGGAAACACAGAAACAAGATTACCCTTAATTTGTTGCCTACTTCAAAAGGGTATTTGATGTCCCTGCTCACTCCACCTCTGCTGCCAAGCAGCTCATGTCAATCTGGCAGGGTAGGGGATCTGTCTATCACTATGCCAATGAATTCTGAACCAGGCTATTTAACAGCTCATTTAAAGGTTCATTCCCTCCTTGCCTTTTTGTTTTGTTCCAGCTACCAAGCGTGTTCCTGAGTATCCTGTGTATGTCCTGGCTCATTACCTGGCATCTGTACTCCTGACTCCGGCTCTTCTGATAACCCAATTTGGTTCCTGACTCTGGCTTGTTTAGATTATGTCATGCTGTTACCCGAAACAGTGGCTCTAATCAGTTTCATGACCCCATGTTATCACCTATCTCCTAGCCGCACACTTACTATGGCTACCTAGACCTATTGGTAAGCAGTTACAATTTAACAGACTGCAAATGAAGAGGGATAATCCAGCAGATAGAAAAAGATAAGAGTGAAATACACAATGTGTGTTTAATATATGTATTGTTTGATATGCATATACAATGAAATTGGTTTATTTAGTGTAAATAACTGAAAATCCATTGTAAATGGTCCATTCTGATTATTTTTCTAATTTATATGAATGTACTTATTATATATATATTAGATACTATGCATTTGCCTTTGTATGAATTGCAACTAACTAAATTAGCAGATTTTGTCCATACATATGAATCCCCAAAAACAAAGCCAGACCGCCATGAAACGGACAAAAATGAAGCAAAAATAAATACTGTATTTATAGTATGTATGTGTTTACATGTATTCATATAATGTATGTGTATGACTGTGGCTAGATTTTTACAAATTTGGAAATGCAAAAATGTACATTTTACTAAAAGCTGAGTTTCATTTCTTATACTCATTAATAATTTTAGGGGCATTAAAATGGGAGAATCTAGCAGCTGAACAAGAAATGAACTGGATACAATTAGCACTCTGCTTTTACAGCATTGTAATTACCTGCCAGTCACCGTTAAATCACTTGCAAGTTTAAAAGGTCCCTTAAGGTTGAGGCAAAGGAAGATAGAACTATACATATCACATAATAGGAAAGACTGTACATTATAAATTTAACAACTAACAGGCTGGATTCTATTGCCTGAAATATATGTACCACATTACTTTCATCTCCAGGTTACCCATAAAACATTTTGAGAGAAAAAAAACAGTGATTCATTTGATAGACTTGACAGAATATTGCTCTTAGACAAGACTTTAGTCATTCACACTCTTGTGACAATATATTAAATATCTGTATAACATATACTGTGTAGATAACATCATCTCTGAGTGTCTGCATATACTGAAATATTTAGTTAGGTTTGTTTTTCTCATATGAAGAAGAAAGACTGGACTCAAACTGATATGTTTCT
Source organism: Spea bombifrons (assembly GCF_027358695.1). Classification (NCBI taxonomy): domain Eukaryota; kingdom Metazoa; phylum Chordata; class Amphibia; order Anura; family Pelobatidae; genus Spea; species Spea bombifrons. The sequence continues at coordinate 32,441,221 of NC_071087.1, read as the reverse complement.
ATTTGAAGGGGAAAGGGTAAAATGCTTTTAGAGGGTATTATATGGTCTTTCCGTAAAAGAAAATATGTTTGTTTAGTGATAATTAAAAAGATTCCTGCCTTCAGATTTTTTTTAATTAAAGCATGTTCACATTGGACAAACTCTCAGACTCAGAGAAAAGATTAAAGATGAAAAGTAAGATACTGGAGTAAGAAACAATTGGAAAATATTTATGACATCACTCTGAAAATCTGAGCCTATTTCTACTACTCATCGCTTTTTATGTAAAATAAAACACTATTAGAAAAGTAGAAAATAAATAAAAAATTTCTTGCTTGTGGGCATTTTAGTTGTACTAGTGCCAGCCACAGAGATTGCTGACCCAAAGCCCTGGACCAATACCCTGGGCCACCACTACCAGTGGAGATCTGCCCACACGGCAGCTGTGCAAAATATAGCCACTAGGACTCTCAGTCATATAGATTGAACACTGGCCACTTGTCCACATGTCAGTTGTTAAATCAAGTTATTTCTGCAGCTGTTTGCTTGTTATATCAACTACATGATTATGCAATCATGGGATAACTGTCCTACAAATAAAATACTCACTTAAGTATCCAAACAGATGACAAAAGATTACAATGATATCTACAATCCACTGGCATAACTACAAGAGCCCCTTCTTCCTGTCTCCTTGTACCGATTCAAAATAGTTTGAACTGGTGCGGGGAGACAAGAAAGCATCGGGGTCACATGACGTCACATGACCCTGCGGTGAAACCAATGCTGCTCCGGGCAGAAAGCACATACACACACACACACTGGCCACTTTATTAAGTACACCTGTTCAACTGCTTGTTAACACAAATTGCTAATCAGCCAATCATATGGGAGAAACTCAATGCATTTTGGCATGAAGACGTGGTCAAGACAACTTGCTGAAGTTCAAACTGACCATGAGAATAAAAAAGAAAGGGGATTTAAGTGACTTTGAACATGACCTGGTTGTTGGTGCCAGACAAGCTGATCTACTGGGATTTTCGCGCACAACCATCTCTAGGGTTTAAAGAGAATGATCCGGAAAAAAAGAAAAAATCCAGTGAACGACAGTTGTGTGGACGAAAATGCCTTGTTGATGTCAGAGGTCAGAGGATAATGGGCAGACTGGATCGAGGTAACAGAAAGGCAACAGTAACTCAAATAACCACTCGTTACAACTTAGGTATGCAGAAAACTATCTCTGAACGCACAACACGTTGAACCTTGAAGCAGATGGGCTACAGCAGCAGAAGACCACACTGGGTGCCACTCCTGTCAGCTAAGAACAGGAAACTGAGGCTACAATTCGCACAGGCTCACCAAAATTGGACATTGCAAGACGGGAAGAATGTTGGCTGGTCTGATGAGTCTCGATTCTAGCTGCAAAATTTTGTGAGTGAGCATGCTTGTGTTCTTGTGTGTGTGTGAGCATGCTTGTGTTCTTGTGTGTGTGTGTGAGCATGAATGTGTACTTGTGTGTGCTTGAGCATGAATGTGTACGTCTGTGTGTGTGTGCATGGATGTGTACTTGTGTGTGTGTGAGCATGGATGTATACTTATACTACTTTGCCCTGTTTTTTTCTTTTTTTTTTATAGAGGTGGATTTTTTTTGCCTGCCTCTAGTTTTTATATTAAATGTAAATATATTGAAGACCTATCACATCCCTCACATACATTGCAGTTTGTTCTCTTATAGAAACATTAATAACATTAATACAGATACAAATCCAGTGCTCTAATTTAAAATATTAGAATGAAATTGAAAGTCCCACAAGAATATGAAGGTAATAAGGCTCACAAATGCATAGAAGGGATAGTGCGCTTATCAACAGTGTAACAAAGTATACTTAGAGCTGACAGAGAAGGCTTAATTTAAAGCTTTTCAGTAGATACATATCTCCAGCTGTATTAAAAGTGATGTCTGAGACCTATCAAGTCATTGAAATTCAATTCAGAAGGAGACTATACTGCCTATATGGTGTTAAAGAATTATAATGAAAGGGGGAAAAGCTCAGCTAATGGGTTGATTTTTATACGGAGGTGAGAAGGTAAAACATTTAGTAAAAGAATGTGAGAACATGTTATAGCATATGCATCAAATCTATACATCAATCTATAGATCCATGGTTGTCATTTAAGCAAGCTCTTTTTACAGAGAAAAACTTAAAATGAGTATAGGAAAATGTATAAATAAAACAAGCAATATTTATACTACTTAACAACAAACTTTAAAGTTTAAGAAAAACAACAACCTTGCTATATGCAAAAATATTCACTTGTATATATGAAAACATTCACTTCAGGAACCTATTGAAAAATGTGTTTAATTGTTTGTTTCTAGAACATTAATGAGAGTATATATTAAAAGGTCACAACTATAGTAGGACAGTTTGGTGGAGAAAGGTCTCTGGATCAATGAAAAGCAAAGTAGACAGAACCATAGCAAAATATTAATTTACACAATCTAATTTATCACCAGAGAACAATGGGGTCTAATAAGTTAAGTGGTCAGTCGAGTTAAAGGTTAACTCCATAGGCCAGACATGACTGATGTTGCATGCCCTTGCATGCTAACACTGGCATAAGCTTCCATATTTGTGTGCCAATTGTTTGCAAGGTGAATGGGAGTGAGTGGGAGGGTAAGGAAGGGAGTATGTATAAATGTATGCTAGAAAGAGAATGTGGATATAAGCATATGTGTGTTATCTTGAATGTGTAGGTGTGTGTGAGCATGGATGTGTAAGTGTTTGGTGGAGGGCAAAGATGGCAAAGGCAGGCTATTTTGGAGCAAAGTTGGCACATGCAGGCTGTTTGAGGAGAAAGATGGGACAGGCGGGCTCTTGAGGGGAACTGACAGGTAGTTTGGGGGCAAATATGCACAGAGATGCTGTTTGAAGTCTAAGATGGCACAGGCAGGCTGTTGGTTTGCAAAGATGACACAGACAAGCTGTTTTGGGGACAACATTTGCACTATGGGACATGTTGCTTGTGAAGTCAGAAGGGCTCTGCAATTTCCGCACCAGGGCCCTGTCATAAATTGTATGAATTAAGGAAAGTTATTGTTGAATATTATATGAATATGAAGGTAGCCATGCTAAGGGAAGGGGAAGTAAAGAATGGGTATATAGATGAGAACAAGACTGGACTGGACAAAAATATGTAATGAAAAACACTTTTTGTTTTTGTAGAGATGCTATTTAACCAACTTACAGTTTATTAGCTTACCTTGTACTGCTAGTTGTTTGGATATTTTTGGAGTTATATCAATTCCATTTTTAAGCCAGCTAAGTTGGGGCTGGGGAATTCCATCAGCATGACACCTAAGACTTGCAGTCACACCTGGTTCTCTGGCTTGGCTTTCAGGATACACCCGAATAACAGGCGGTACTGATTCAAGAAATAGAAATAAAACACTTTACAGATATGTACATTTCTCCAAACAATAACATTTAGAATCTATGCAATGCATACTTTCATTCTATCAAAATAAAGTTAAATGTATGCCACCAAATAAGCTTTTTATTCAAAGCCTTACTCTTTGACAATTGAAACATGAAAAATGACTAAGCTAATCAAACTGTGTTGCATATTAGACATGTGCAAATGGGCCAAAAATATGAATAGGTTATGCTGATAATTTATGCTGATCTAGAAGTGATATGTATTTATCTTTTTCTGACGGCAGCACAGAAGTGTGTGAGGGCAATCACAATGTGTTTTGGCACATTCTCTATGATCTATTGATAAAAGTAGTCTATATACTCACATAAAGGTAAATAGGTAGATATATACTTGTAGGTATAATATTTAGATTTCATTAGGTTTGTATGGTATTTTGCATTGTCTTTACAGTTCATGCTTTTTGTCAGTCTCAGCTTGGTATTACAGTAAAGAATATATTTAAAACGTATTTATTCTATTTATGCTATTGGGCATCCATCTTTGTTTACTAGACTTGTGCATTCGTAATTGGGTGAACATGAAAACAAAAACGAAGGGTGTGTTTTCGTTGTTCAGCCCGCATACCGAAGAAACAAACATGGTGGCAGCAAAACGTACACAAAGACGAAGACACACAACACAAAGAATCTTGCAGTTCTTCTTCATTTACTAATCTCCCTTCGACTCTTCCCCATCTAGCCTCCATTATCTACGCAGCACTCTATTGGTCACCAGCAGGGTGCTCGTCTGCTCGTCTGCACTTCATTGGTTGATGGTCCCTAGATTGACTAATGCATCCAGAGGCCCATATCCTCCAGCAGTAGTAGAAGAGGTTAATACAGTGAGAGAATGCAAAATGTTTAAAATAGGTAAAAGGTGTAATGATTTGTTTAAACCTTCAAAAGAACCACTACTTGTACCTGGCTCTTCACCAACCACTGCACATTTTCCCCAGTTATTGAGTCCCTGGGTACAATACCGCTGTATAGAAACCAAGATGAGGTACCGAAGAAGGTAAGAAAAATGTAAACTTACACAAGCCAAAATGCTCAGTGCTTGCAGAGTAGGCAAAGTTAAGCTCTATATTGGTACACCGGAAAAACAGTGCACATTGAATACGGAGTATTGAATGGGCAAACAACACTCTGGTGGACATATAAAAAGGCAAAGGACCTTAACCAAAGTAAGGTTTGAGATCTTTTAGTAGGTACAAGCCACTTTACTTTCAACTTAATTCTTAATTAATATACAATTTGTGTTGATATCTTCTCTCTATTTATGGTGAGCACTTTCTTCACTAGCCTTTTCAGTTGCCTCATGTTACATTTAATTTGTAGATACCAACAGCTCCACTAAAATGTATTTACTTCTTATTGGATAAGATTCTGTTTTTTCTATGCTGCATAAAAGTGCCATAAAATATTTTTAATTCTATTATGTATTTATTAAAATGAAAAAGTACACCATCCAAATTAAATGTTGTAGAGATTATGTTTTCAAATTTTACATTCAAAATCATTACCATTGTATATTTACTGTATCATCCAGCATAATATTAAAACATAATACATTTTAACATTTAAATAGTCTTTCTTTATTAGTGAAATACAATAAATCATTAATAAAATTAATTGATTACTCATTGCTAGATAATAGATATTAAACGTGCGCATATACATGGTCAATTACACAAACTACTACTTTTAACATTCCCACCAGAACATTTTGAGACCTTTTAGAATATTTTTTTTATCCTGATTACTTTTAATGTGTACAGCATGTTGGTGAAACAAAAACGTTTTCAGTAGAAAATGTAACTTGATAGCAAACAGTGTAATTACGATTATAGTTTCATAAACAATGTCAACAGTAGTACCGATACTGGACCAAGACTGGCCATTTGGCAAACCTTTGTTGCTGAACTCTAATTTAAAGTGCATGTGCATCATATAGTAGCCTTGGCTTTTCCCCCTAGTCCATCCCTTTATAGGTGTAGGACCAGCCCCAGTTACCCTTAGTGAGTAGGCAGTAGGGATCAGGGAGCAGGGGGAACCTGGGCACGGAGTGGTCATGAGCAAATACAACCCACCTTTCAGAAAACTAAAAAAATACATTAGTAGATTAGTGGCAGCAGCAGTTAATGGACTCCCTGACAAATGAGGGCCCTAAGGGGCCACTTAATCATCTTGTATAATATAAATAATATCTGTACTTCATCAACCTCAGTGTATTTATTTAAATAAGTTTACTCTATTGCACTTTATAACAGTTAAATTCACTAATCATGTTAAAAGGCAAAATGTATTAATTCTCATTATAATAATGTAATTAAAATATCTTTACTTACCGTTCACCTGGAGGATATGAGTTTGATAAACCCTATCATAGCCATCAGCATGACAGCTGTAATTTCCCATGTGTGTTGTGGTAGCCTTGGTAATATATAAGGATCCATCATCTCCAAAATCCTGAAGGAATTATTTGAGAGAAAAAAGGTTATGGTAATTATCTTAATACTATAACATTAATTATGTTCTTCTGCTTGACAGGCTAATTGCAATGCAAGAAACTCACTGCAATCAAAAAAAGATAAATACAGTTATCCTCGTTCATTTTCATATATATCTAGGCAATAAGGAAACTTTAAATAAATTGCTAGAAGGTTATGTACTGAATTACCATAGAAATATTCTCTTACACTTTTCTTACATTGCATGTTTTTTATTGAACTGTGAGAATGTTATATTTTTACTTTTCTGCAAGTAAACATTGTTTACATAATGCAAGGAAATCACACACAAAATGATATTTAGATGGATTATATACCGATATTTTTATATTTAGATAGGATCAGCAACATCAAACAAGAAGGCATCTTGCTTTCCAATCAGAATACATAAGGTATTGTTTAAGTTCTATATAGCTTGCCAGGTTTGGCTGATGTATTTGAGTTTATGTATGCTTGAGTATGCATCAGTCTCATGAAATATTTTAATGAATTGGTACCTCTTTTATAAATACTTATTTGTAAACTCAAAGGGTATTCTCTCTGTAAAAGATTTGAATTTCAATGTAAGCGAACTAATAACTATCCTCACACGATTTAGATGTATGTGATTTCTGTATGTTTTTAAAATGGAATAAAATGTAATAAATAAAAAAAAAGCAGTTCAAAAGATGGAGGACTGTTCCAGTTTTAGAACTCAGGTGCAATGCTAGGAAACTTACTCTCCTCACTATATGTGAATGTTTTAAAGCATTTTCTCATTGGTGATGGCGTGTGTGAGAGAGCTCTATGGAACGCACTATAGGTTCTACCTCTTTTTAAGATTTTCTGCAATAGATACATTTTCCGTAATTCAAAACATTTAATGTCAAGTGCAGGATTACAATATGTCTTCTTTTATAAGGACACCAGGATCATCATAAATCCCTCGTGACTCCCTAAGCCCCAGACCCTTACTACCTGCTCTGAACACTGGCAACAGCATCCACTAAAAACAGTCAAGAATACAGTATACATGATCTGCTTCACCATGTAGTCTTGTTTGTTTCAATGTGAAAAGATTTATAAGATGCACCTATGTACAAAATAATTTGAGGTAATCAAAAGGTAACCATATATCCAATCAATAAATTACTTAAACAATGGCACTGGGACAGTTAAATATCTAATTACACCTACCAAGGTATATTAGTTTTCTAACACCTGTTCTGTTCATCTACACAAAAGTTGTAATTACCCCAAACCTTATTGTGTAATCATTGTAAATGCCTCAGTTTCACTAAATGGAGAACCAATAAATAAAAGCCAACTAAAGTATTTTTATATCTCCATTAAAATGTAGATATGCTCGAAGCTTTTCTTTTTTTTAAAAACAATGGGCACAATGACTAATAATAAATCTATGTGTAAAATGATAAAGCCATTTATAACAACAAAAACATGTAGGGTTAGTTATTTAGAATTAATTCCTCATTTTTTGACATATTCAATGGTGATTATTTGTTATTCAGTGTGTATTTATGAAGTTATATCTCATGATCTTTTTGGTAGTTGTTGATGTGTCTTCTGGTTAATGTTAACCAACACAGAGCAGGCGAATCTTCCAGATAAATCATTGCCAATAACATTTTAAGCTCTTTTTGATGTTGAATGTTCAAAACTATAATTTAAGTCATTGCATTTTATGATAAAGTACTTCCATTTTATTAGGTAAACATTTGGACTCAACAAGAAAACTATATATTTGTTCTCTATTTTTTGGAATCAGATATTTCTGCTATTGTCTATGGGGGAATGGGTATTCAATTACTAGAGATACATTTATTACAGATTAGAGAATCCAACCTAAATAGAATATACTTTGTGTTTCCATTGGCATTGTACATAATATCATTGGCAAACTGTAAATAAAATCAAGGCCATGTTATATAACAACAGCGACTAGATTCTCTTTAAAATGCGATTACCTCATGTGAAGAAGTTGCAAAAAATGCAGGCAAGCATACTTAAGTACAAGTGTTGTATATAAAAGTGCCCTAACCTGTACAATAAAACTCATTTTGTCAGCTGCGGTGTGAGCACTCTACTGATTTATTGCTTTTCTCAGGAACACTCCAGTCAGGCAAAACACCTCCAGTTCTACCTCACAAAACTCCTCTCGTGTGAAGGTAATTTATGAACAGTAACAGAGATTTCTGGTCTAGCATTATTACATTGAATTATGCTGCTCTAAAAGTCTATTTAAAAATATACATATGCATGTTCCATGGTTTAACACGTGGGGAAAACGTTAATATATATCACCCTATAAAAATACTGCAATTAATGTAATGTATTTTTAAAAAACGTACTCTGCACTGAATCTGATAAGTGCGACTTAAAAGCAAACTGTGTTAATCCTTATTTACTGCTGCTGTATAGAGTTGCCAAAATTCGGAATGGAAAAAACATTAACACAGCATATTAGTAACCTATATGCCCTATACAACGCACCCACCCCTTACTGATTTGGCACAATGGAATCTATTCACTAAACTGTGAGTGGTTGTAAGTTGGCAAGAAATGTGATTTTGCTAAAAACCAATAGTGCATGCAAGTGTAAAAAAAAAAAACATGCAATTTTAATAATATGTTGCCTGTGATCTTAGTGACATTAGTTCCACCTCACAAATTTCACCGTGCAATTCCAGAGTACCCCCACAGCCTCTTGCTACATTAAAAGGAAAATAAGTAGACACATAAGAACAATATCACAGTGGGCTGGAGGATAATTAAATAAACCCCACCATGTCCTGCAAATGGGATAACTACACACATGCAGAAGTTAATTATACACATTGAAGTTGCACTTAATTCTGTCACGCTCTCTCACATTCTCTCACACTCTTTCACGCTCTTATTTACACTCTCATTGGATAAAATGTAGTAGAGGCTGTCCCAGTGGCCTTGCCTCCTTGCAGAAGGCCATAATAATGCAGATAGATTTACAAAGTAATAGAGGTGCAGAAATGTTCCAGATAGAGCATAATAATAATAATAATTGTCCCAAACAATGACAGAGAAGAGTGGACAATAGACAGATCAGAGAAATGCAGGGCAGGCCATACATGAGGAGACAGGCCTGAAGTTGGGGTATTATCATTAATAGTGCTACAATTTCATCACTGTCATCCAGAATACCATACCACTATCTGTATTGTCTGACTGACAGGGTTCTGCAGGCACACCTGACACTATCCTAAATTGAATAGGCACCATTGCAGATGCTGTCAGGTAAAACTACAGAAAGGGGTTTGCTGGAATTATGGTGGACTTCCACAGAATGCAGCTACAACAGTCACTGAATCAAAAGTACAAGGTATCTGTCAAAAATAGCTGAAATGATAGCTGTTTACATGCAGGATAACTGTTCAGCATGCAAAAACAAAGATTAAACTTTTTTGGGCACGTTATGGAGAATAATACGGAAAGTATATGGATTGGTAGATAAATCAACAAATTCTTAAAAATGTGTGTTACCACATCGCCTTAACAAGAAACTCTGGATTTTTTGTCAAATGCAACTTTTTGTCCAGCTCTAGAGGTGATTGTAGATTTTTATTTACAATTTTACAATATACATTCAGTCAGGCATGGCCATCTGGAGCACTAAACAAGTGCTTGGTGGGCATGTGGCTGGTAGGGCCACATGCTTCCCAATGGAGCAACAGATCAGGTTCTCTGTGTCAGTATAACAATGCAAGTATACAAATGGTGTATGTGTAGACAACAACTTGAAATGAGGGAGGCATTGTCATTCGTCAGCCACTGTCTCAAAGTGCCAGGGCTTCTTAGTCAATAAAAACTCAACCCAAATAAGAACTAAGTCCAGAGCAGATGCATACTAAACATAATATTTGGGACAAGCACAGTCCCCCTGTCTTTCCATGCTTATTCATTCAGCTAACATTATAAGACGTGGAGAAGGAAACAAGTGCTGAAATAGAGAAGAACAGATAGTTTCTTCCACCATGAATTTTTGGATTATTTACAAAGTATTAAAATACTGCAACAATTTTGAAAGGGCAAACTATAGCTACTTGTAATTAGAGCTAATACACATTTAGACACGCTGGAACAAAAGGTGAAGAGGGTCCTACTTGGACAAGCTTGTATTCCAGGTAGAATGATCTTTGAGAAAGTTGTGTGGTTATTAAAAGAAATAAAAAGAAAAGGTATGCAAATAGAGGCATACAATAAAGGACAATGTAATTCATAGATTTTCATGCTTTATAATGAGACAACATATAAGACTGAACAAGGTATTTTGTGTTAGCTTTTAATACTAAGTTGTCTCATGAGATAAATTAAATTAGTAAGTTGGTGAACTATGGTGATATCAAACTGAATGTTCTCATTAAGAATACATCAGCAAGCAGTCAATTAGCCTCTCCCCATCCTTTGGGATCAGCATTGTTTCATTTTTATTATGCAAAGAAAGACTTCAACTTCAATGTCATTTAAAGAGCTTAAAAATATAAAGATATGAAGTATCTAACACCCTATATGTAGTAATTCTGCCCATGACATACAATTATCTCCATGATATGCATCACATCAGTAATAGAAAAAAACACCATTACCATTATGTCAGTAAGGAAAAGGGGGGATACTCTCCAAAATAAATAACTACATTGATGGACTGCTACTATGGCCTGCATTGGTGACCTGTTAATAGACATTGCATTTTGAAATGATAATATAAAGGAAATTAAGTGATTACACTATTGACATGAAAGACTGTACTACACCATTCTCACTTACAGCTTTAGATGTTCTTTGCTACCAATCTAGGTGGTAACAATCTAGCTTTCCCGAGAGTAGGTCTCCTTTTTTGTTTGTGTCTTTTAAAGTTTCATGGTTTTATTTATTGTACCCCATAAAAACGCATGGTTCCTATAGTTATTGTACGTTCATAGTGCACATAATACAGAATATAGCAAAGACAGGCAGGGGAAGACTTGCTAGATGTCCAAGTGTCCAAGTATTATTGTGTCCCAAATACTAGATAGTAGATAAATACAGTATGAAGATTTTACATATTACTGTAGATTAACAATGCATGTTCAAGTGTTGCGTTTGTTGACTCCTTGTTAACACGCATTATGTAATTATACATAAAGGTGATCTTTTACAACTCTGTAATGAGATAATACACCGATCAGCCATTACATTATGACCACTGACAGGTTATCATGAAGCTTGTTATCATGGCACCTGTCAGTTGGTAGGATATATTAGGCAGCAGGGGAACATTCCATCCTCAAAGTTGATGTGTTAGAAGCAGCTAAAATGGGCAGCCGTAAGGATCTGAGCGACTTTGACAAGGGCCAAATTGTGATGGCTAGACAACTGGGTTATAGCAAACTGCAGCTCTTGTGGGGCGTTCCCGGTCTGCAGTGGCCAGTATCAAAAGTGGTCCAAGGAAGGAAAAGCTTTGATGCATGTGGAGCGAAGACTGGCCCCTGTGGTAAAATCCAACAGACGAGCTACTGCTCAAAAAGCTAATGCTGGTTCTGATAGAAAGGTGTCAGAGCACACAGTGCTGAGTAGCTGCAGACCAGTCAGAGTGCCCATGCTGACCCCTGCCCACTGACAAAAGCGCCTACAATGGGCACGTGAGCATAAGAACTGGACCACGGAGCAAAGGAAGAAGGTGGCCTGGTCTGATGAATCATATTTTCTTTTATATCACGTGGATGGCTGGGTGCATGTGCGGCGCTTACGCAGAGAACTCGTGGCACCAGGATGCATGCATGTTGGCCTCTCCTCCCAACTTACAGGATTTAAAGGATTTGCTGCTACCATCTACCACAGATACCACAGCACACCTTCAGAGGTCTAGTGTAGTCCATGCATTGATGGGTCAGTGCTGTTTTCGCAGCAAAAGGGGGACCTAAACAATATTAGGCAGGTGGTCACAATGTTACGGCTGATAGGTGTATAGCTGCATATTTGAATCAACAATCAATAGGCAGTAGTGATATTACACAACATTTTCTTCACTCAATTAACATCATACAAGAATTGTTAAAATAGTAGTTATTTCCATATTCCAGGACATTGATGAATTCAGCTGCTCCCTATTGTTTACTTTCTTTCTTGGAATTACCTCACGTGAAAGTAAATGCCATTATGGAGACACAGTGACCACATTAGATGGATTATGCAGATATTTAACTTAACAGTGCAGAGGAGAACTGCACTGAAATGTACACTACTTGGAGACAAGGGGTTCTATTCACATACCTTGGAGATGTACCGATTTTCTCCTTTAGCGTATGTGGTGTAACCTCATTGGTGTCACAGTGTTTATTTAATTCTGGAAAATGAGATATGGGACCACAATTGTGGTTACTCTATAAATAAATACATTTTGTATACTGTGGTGCATGACTGATACTATCCAAACAAAGGTATATTGTACATAGAAATGTTGTGAAACTGAAATGTGTGACTGAATAGTGAAGAAACTAAATCATCTTTTAGACAACTAAATGTTTCTTTTTCCTGGGAAATAGCAGACCCTCCTGAAACATATACTTTCATCAATTCTCTGTTGTATATAGTGTCAAAGCATCTGTGTCCGTTCAACAGTGATATAACAAATTACCTCCCAAGACAATGTTGCTGTGACTTGTCTGGCAAGTGATTTAGATTCACAGTCATTGGCATGTGGGAGCAGAGTGCATTTTTCACAGCATTATATATTCTAGGGAATCTTTAAAGACGAAAATGTTGATGTATTTTCTACACATATCTATATCTAAGAAATGAAGTTATAGATGTTTAAAACTGTCAGCACTTGACAGATTAATTTAATACCGAACTGTAAGGAAATGCTTCCTAGATAACATCAGCTCACCAATATTTATAATATTACTGAATCTGTTATTCTGCAATACATAAATAAAGTCAAATGCAACTAGTAAATTCAAATTTCTATCACTGCAGTATAATTAGGGTACTTTTATACAGTTCATTTTAATCTCTCTTGTTTAGTATAGCTTTGGTATGTTGTAACAATGTGAGGATGGCTATACTATATTTGTGATAGATCCTTCCATTTTTTTCCTGGACTGGAAGAGGCCATGGAAAAAAAATATATATAACTTTAAAATGGATGCGTTTTCGTTGTTCGGCCCAAATACCGAACAAAAGAACATGGCGGCGGCAAAACCTATATGAAGACCAAGGCGCACAACACAAAGAATCTTGGTGTTTGTCTTCGTTAACTAATCTCCCTGGTCCCTTCCCCATCTAGCCTACCTTATCCAATAGTTAAAGGTTCAATGAAGTGCGAGCGACTCTATTGGTCCTCTGGAGGCCCCTGCCGGCGACCCATAAAGTCGTTCTTATTGCCCTTTAACTCCTGGCATCGAGCCTACAGATTTCCGTTAACCCGTGTGATGCTGCGTAGATAACGGGAGCAGAAATCAGTAGGCCGTCAGAGGTTAAAGACCTTTAACTCTTGGAGCGGGGAGGCAGGCCAAGTTCCCCGTCAGGAGTTAAAGGGCAATGCAAGCTACTCTGTTTGTCGCCTTCATGGGCCTTCTCTGGCATCAACCAAACACAGGAACGAATACCAACACATGGACGAACAGTTGGCTGGAGCCCAAGTCTACTTTTGAGTCACAAAGATAATTTGCTAATCCTATATACATTAAGTAGCATGTAAATCTTATTAATAAAAACAATGCCCCCTAGAATGTCAGTAGCCAAAAGTACATGTAAAACATGATACTTACCTTAAATTGTCTTTCCTGGCATTTGATTAAGCAGCACAAAACACTCACTATTTGCTCTATTCTTTAATACAATCTGATATTGTGAACACGCTATGATAATGTTCAGTACACTACTGAAAACAATAAAGCCACATATTTCTAGATTTTATTTTGATATGATCATGCTCTTACAGAAGACATAACAGCTAAAATCAGTCAGATGTTTTCATCTATATTAAGATAACCTGATTTTAACAACCTAATCCAGGAACACATTTTAAAATTAATATTTTTTAATATGATTCCCATAAGTTATAGGTAAAGGAGGACAAAGTATACACTGCATCTGGTGAAATAAAGTGGAATGGAAAATAAATGTATAAATAATAAAAAGAAGTATAATCAGAAGTACATTTGTTTTCTTAAAAATAGAAATTTAAGGGTAGTATTGCATTACTTAGCTGGTGCGAATTTTATAATGCCTTTGATTCTGGTAAATGCCTTTTTGTTTGATGAAAAAAAATTTCCTTTGTATATATATATATATATTTATATATATATATATATATATATATATATATATATATATATATAAAGACGCATTTAATAATCAGTTTCTTTCGACATACACATATATTTTAAGTATACAAAGAGTAATCATGTAAACAAGAATACTAATTACAAAATCGGGATCACCAGGCAGAAGGAAGAGACAAAAGAATTATAAAACTTCAGATCTCTGAAGAATATTAAAAGTTAATAGAAAGAGAAATGTTAAATGAGAGGTCACAGTTTGAGGATGTAAGGTAATAGACTATGGGGAACATTCACATAAATCCTCCTCCATGTGAAGGATTGTGGATTGAGCATTCTCCTAGCAGAGGTTTATACATTAAGGGAAATCAAAGTTGATGGATGCAGACCTTTTATAGCAAAGCAAAACTGTGAATCATTTAACAGTTCCAATTCCAAGGAGCAATACAGACAGCTTGGATAAGGATACTGGAAATACAGGATTTACAGCATTGAGCAACTCTTAGTCTCAGAGAGAAGGTGTCAGGGACTCCCCTTTGGGAACGCCCCAAATCTCATTTCTGAATAAAAAAAGGCCTCCAAATGCTGTTTGAACTGAATGGTCAAAAAAACTAATTAATTAGCCAAAAACAAATACAGGAAAAACAAACTAAAATTGTGTCCAAATCGATTTTGCACAAGTCTAATATATATATATAGATAAATGATTCCTGCCTAAAGGCAGTGATCAATGCATGAAGCAGGCAGCCTACCAGCGTTAGATTAGCTTTCTTTTTAGAAATGGGCTGATAACTGTGGATTGATGATTGTGAAGAGAGTAATATGGTGACTGGGATGGCCATGGTAGGATTTGATGTATGTTTTGTATCAATTTCCTGCTGGAAGATCCAACCACGGTCCATTTTAAGTTTCCTGGCAGAGGCAGTCAGGTGATTTGATATTTGATAGAGTCCATGATGTCATGTATCCTAACAAAATGTCCAGGTCCTCTGGAAGGAAAAAACAGCCCTAAACCATTAAAGAGCCACCACCATATTTAACTGTGGGCATGAGGTAATTTTCCATATGGCTACCTGTCTATGTGCACCAAACTCACCTCTGGTGTTTATTTCAAAAAAGCTCTATTCTGGTTTCATCCGACCATACAACCCAATCCTATTTGAAGTTCTAGTAGTGTCTGGAAGGGTTTAAAAAAAACAAACTCAACTTCAGTTTGCCAAACAACTTGGGGTGATTTAGGTGATGTCAGATTGTATTTTTAGAAGCTTTTTGACCCCAAGACGTATGTTAACTTCTGCAATTCTCTAGCTGTGATCCTTGGATATTTTTTGTCCACTTGAACCATTCTCTTCACAGTGTGTTGAGACAATATAGACACGTCTATATGTCTATATATATATATATATATATATATATATATATATATATATATATATATATATATATATATATATATATATATATATATGATTCATAGACATGAATTCATACACATGATTAGACTGGAACTTCTGAAATATTGTCCAGATGGTGGAGGTGGGCATTTATATATATACCTGTTTGTGTAAATTTTTACCTGCTTGTGTACATTCTTTTGAAAAAAGATGAAAGGGTTAAAAATAAAGACACATTGTCACAGCATTGTTTGCTCATATTTACCAAGGATGTCTATATATATATATATATATATATATATATATATATATATATATATATATATATATATATATATGTGTGTAACAAATAACTTACTTCTTGTTACATTTTTGAACAGTCCACAGATATATAATAATCCAGAAAAGAAGAAATATAATAATATAACCACATATTCTTGACAGGAGCTTGAAATATTATGCAGGAAGTGTTGTGTCATGGGATTCAGGAATCCTCCATGTGACCTTATTCGTGATCTAACATAAACATGACACCAACTATCAGCTCTTCCAACCTGGCTTTTTATTGTGCTTTTTATTTTATTCTGCTGTGTATTCCTCTAAGACCAATGGATCCAGACCATTCTTACTCTCTCTTTTTGTCTCTGTCATTTATGTTTGTTTTTATTCTCAAGTCTCACTTGGGTAATGTTACCTATTCTTTCTCAGCTTGTTGCCTTTTCAGTATCTAATCTTGAGTTGTTCCCCATGAGATATTTCATTTTTACAGTGTGTAAGTAAACATTTTTTTCTACAACCCAAGGTTAGGTACTGTATAGGATTTCTCAAGTCTTTGTTATGAGAGAATCCCAAAACAATAATATTCCTTGCACAATGCCACTCTTCTGTTGTCCATATAATGGTTTAAATATATGTTTCATAATACAGATTTTGCAGCAAGTACCCCTACGGCCAGAAATGTGCATCGCCGTAGCATACCACAAATATCATAGAGCCCTTAACAAAGGCCAGCATGGTTAAAACGATTAACAAAAAGCCTACTACTTAAACCTAGACTATGAATACTATATTATTAGATTAAAACATTGCTTTATAGATGGATGACTGTATAAAAGATCAATTATAATAAAAACTCAATTATATAGCAATGCAGGTACTTCAGGTCATGAATTCATGACCCGAATGCTTTGTTTTGAAAGGTACAGCAAATGACTAATACCGAAACTTTGTAATTTTTCAAAATAAACAAAATAAAAATACTCTACTATATTAAATTCCTGGTTCATAAAACACATTTCAAAAAACTTTTATATGGTATGCGCTAATACAGTAGGGTTCAACTGCCCCCTAATTATTACTCCCCTACTATATTTTGTAACTTTAATCCTGAAATGCATTTTTATATATTCTAACATCCATGTAAAATATATCAACAATGAAAACTTGTTTTGACATAAGCTGGTTATGGGTAACTGGTAACACAATACAACAAAAGCTGTAGAGTTAGATATTTACCACCCTTGGTTTTCGAAAATAGAAAGGCAACTTGTGATTGTTTCTTCCAAGAATACATAGTAACAGTTTTTTTGCTTTTATTAAATGTCATAAAGTTGTACTTAATGTAAAGAAGACTTGCTTTAATGAGAGGGTGGATATTTGAAACAGCCTGCCAGCAGAAGAACCTTGAGGTCCATAGGACCCCTGAGATTTGTACTTTTATTTAATGTAATAAAGTCTTACTGAGTATAGTATAGTATAGTAGGTTGAAAAAAGACTTCAGTCCATCAAGTTCAGCCTTTCACACATACATAGTTCTAAAGTTGATCCAAAAGAAGGCAAAAAAAAACCTTGGGGCAATTATGATTAACGTACTGGAAATCAGATTACTCCCTGGATTAATTTGCTAATACCACTGTCCTTTTAACAGTTGTAGACCTTTATGTTATGCTTAACCACAAACGCATCCAGACCTTTCTTAAAAATATCCACAGAGTTAGATAATAAAACATCCTTAGGCAGAGAGTTTTATTTTTATTGTTCTTTCCTATGCTGAAATCTCCTTTCATCTAGTCTCAAATGATGACCCTGTGTCTTTTGTAGAGACCTCTTGGTGAATAGATCACTAGAGAGCTGTTTATACTGACCTTGTATGTATTTGTTTCAAGTGAAAACAAGTTAATCTAGTCTTTCTTCATAACTAAAATTCTCCATTCCTATAATTAACTTTGTAGCCCACCTCTGCACTTCCTCCAGCTCTATGACATCCTTCTTAAAAACTGGCACACAAAATTGCACTGCATATTCAAGGTGAGGCCTTGAATATGCAGTGCATATAGAGGTAAAATTATATTTTCATCTCATGATTTAATACTCCTCTTTACGCATGCCAATATCTTACTGGCTTTATCAACCGCTGACTGGCACTGCACGTTGATGCTATGTCTACAATTATACCTAAGTCCTTCTCATTTTCTGCTTTTCCCAATGCAATGCCCTTTAGAGTGTTAATTGGATGCTTATTTTTGGTGCCAAAGTGCATTACCTTACACTTATCTATATTGAATCTCATCTGCCACTTAATTGTCCAGTCCCCTAGTTTTTCCAAATTATTCTGAGGAGAAGCTACCTGGTCAGACTTTATAACCTTACCTAATTTTGTCATCACCAAACACAAACAAGTGACTTCCAATATCTATTTTAAGATCATTAATAAATGTGTTAAAGAGAACTGGACCCAAGACAGAACCCTGAGGCACCCCACTTACCACAGTTGTCCATCTCGAGAATTTACCATTAACAACAACTCTTTGCACCCTGTCACTAAGCCAGTTTCTAATCCAAACACAGACATTTTCTCCAAGACCTATTTCCCCTAGCTTACACAATAACCACTGATGTCGAACAGTGTCAAATGCTTTTGCAAAATCTAAATAGACAACATCTACAGCAACACCCTGATTTATACGCTTACTCATAACATCATAGAACGCAATAAAACCGTGCTGACTTCTACTGATGATATCATTGTCCACAATATATTCCTGTATGCCATCTCTTAATAAACTCTCAAACAATTTTCCCACCACAGATGTTAAGCTTACAGGTCTGTAGTTCCCAGGCTCAGATTTGGATCATTTTTAAAATACTTAATGTATGGAAGATTTACTTTACTGTGGAGGCGGTGGATACAGCCTCCCAGCAGAAGTAACTTGAGGTCCACAGAATCTCCAAGATCTTTATTTTTCTTTTCCTCATCTTTGCACCTCTATAACATAAGATTGCTTTGGTTGAGACTTTTGAAAGATATTCAAAGTTTAATTTATATTTTTCAATATAGGTATCTATAGCCTTTTCCCCCCTTTGCAGTAGGTAACCTTTTGCACCCTGTCCTTGATTGTTTCATGTGGAGTTTGCATTTACCAGTACTTAACAAGCAGCGCCTTTTTGATTTATTGGGCTCTGAATGAAATTTCAACGGTTTCGAAATTCATTTTTGTTAGATTTTTCAGTGATTGTCCTCATTTTTGGAAATTGTATGAATGCACAAGTAAAAAGTTCCTTCACATGTCACATGTGACACCTCCAGCACTTTTCCCACTTGGCACCACAATTGCTCTTTATAAATAATCAAACATAAGACAATGAATACATTCTATATTAACTGAAACGGCATCTCTTAAACAAAACATGTTTTGAAAAGCGCTGCTGGTGAGAACAATTATTTTTTTCTATGAAGTGTATTCATTTTGCAGCATATTTTTCACAATTTACACACTCACAAAACCATTGTATTTATCTTTTTTCAATAACAACAAATGGCAACCTTTAAGATGTAGAGTATGTTTAACTATGCCCTATATTGACGACCAGCCACTTTTTTCATTTAAAACAAGGCAATATTACCCACAGCCTGCATTTTGATCAATATCTGCAGTTTTCTTCTACAGCTTGGAGATGATTGTATCCATCAAACACAATTTTGACAAAATATGTTTCCATCCAGGGTCTCTGCCCTCCAGGTTCAGACTATAAAAATGACTTTCATTTATACCTAAAACAAGATCCTTTTCTCTTTTTAATATACATTTATATTTTTTTAAGTTTGAGATACAATCCTGAATAATATAAGTTTTTCACATACTATAACTTTTTTTTGAGACATGTATTTTTATGTGTGTTATAATTTGTTCTCATGGTATGAGAACTCTCAAATCCATAAGAAAATATTTTTTGCATATTTTACTTGTATAAAGAAATGTTTTGCATTTATATTTGAAACCAAAAAACAATACGAAATTAATATTGTTAATAAAATCTATCCTCATATCTACCTGTGCAGATGTAGTAAACTGTTTATAGACATGCCCTAAAATAAACACTCTTTGGAAAGATATGTATACTCACACATGATAACACATATGGTGCTGACTTCAGCAAAGAAAATCATTGTACAATACTGTATTAAATCTAATCTAGTACTCACTGCTAATAAGAAAAGTAGGCACACTACCAAAGGCATTTCTATTATGGACACAAAACATTTTGTTTCCCTTTGCATCACATACCTTTAGATCTATAATAAAAGTGATTTTAAGATGTATATAGAATGGAGCCGCTTCCAGAGAGTATTACAGTGTGACAGAAGTGTGGCTGGAGAGCACCACCACTGGCGAAGAGATGGGTGTTTGAGCATTGAATACATTAAACTATATCATATATATTAGAATAGACTGCACTTCACCAATGGATACACACATCTAGAGCACATGGCAGGGCACAGGTCAGGCACTTGCAAACAGACACAACCAGCCACAAGACTGACCCCCTCATATCAGAAAAAATAAGAACTGATTCCCCAGAGTAAGGAAGGGCATTGAGGCACAGGGGTAGGGAAAAGGGCAGACAAGGCGAGGCACAGCCACAAGACCAACCCCCAAATATCAGAAAAAATAGGAATTGATCCCCAGAGTAAGGAAGGCAAAAGATGAGCAGCAGTAGTAGTAGGGCACTGGTCCTGGGCAGGCAGGCACTGGCAGATGATAGACACATGAAGCCCCTTGGAGCAGGACTGAATATCCCCAATTGTATATATTTTATAATCCCTGGTTTTGTAACCAATATTTATTTATCAATGATAAACGATGTGATAGAAAATAAAGACATATCACTTGTCCAGAAATTAGAGGTTTTGCTGGTAGCGTAAATGAAACAGGTTTTACATTTTAAACAACTGACAGAAAGTCGCACTGTGCGCAAGCCCAGGAGAATGCATAGTCTTGTCATCTATATTTATTTATCAATGATGATAAAGAATAACATATGATAAGATAAGACAGATAAAACACAAAATATTTTGTGCTATCTACAAATTAGAGAGTTGGCTGGTAGCAGCTGTCTTAATCACACTTTTGTATCTTGACCAAAAACTAGAGATTTTGCCTAAAATAAATGTGGAAGAAAATGTATGCTGCAATCCCTGTATATAATGTGGTATATACATTATATACAGTATCTCACAAAAGTGAGTACACCCTCACATTTTTGTAAATATTTTATTATATCTTTTCATGTGACAACACTGAAGACCTGACACTCTGCTACAATGTAAAGTAGTGAGTGTACAGCCTGTATAACCGTGTAAATTTGCTGTCGCCTCAAAAAAAAGTCAACACACAGCCATTAATGTCTAAACCTTGGCAACAAAAGTGAGTACACCCCTAAGTGGAAATGTCCAAATTGGGCCCAATTATCCATTTCCCCTCCCCCGGTGTCATGTGACTCATGTTACAAGGTCTCATGTGTGAATGGGGAGCAGGTATGTTAAATTTGGTGTTAACGCTCTAACACTCTCTCATACTGGTCACTGGAGGTTCAACATGACACCTCATGGCAAAGAACTCTCTTAGGATCTGATGGCCTAGGCTGTAAGAATATTGCCAAGACCCTCAAACTGAGCTGCAGCACGGTGGGCAAGACCATACAGCGGTTTCACAGGACAGGTTCCACTCAGATTAGGCCTCGCCATGGTCGACCAAAGAAGCTGAATGTACATGCTTAGCATCATCTGTCTCCCCCCCATTTAACACTCCACCCCACCCCACACACTTACCCGTGCTTCCAATTTCCTGCTGTATACCGGGGCAGCGGGTTGACGTCCACTCGATCCGCGTACCGGTACCGGTTCGGGGAACTCTGATCTCTGACAGTCGGGGACGGTCTGCGTGATGGACGCAGACAACCCCCGCTGCTAGCCACACCTCCTTCCGGGTGCAGCGTAAGTTGTCTACGCGGATCGCGTGGACGTCAACCCGCTGCCCCGGTATACAGCAGGAAATTGGAAGCACCGGTAAGTGTGTGTGGGGTGGGGGGGAGTGTTAAATGGGGGGGGAGACAGAAGGATCCAGGTCCTCTGCAGCGGTGCGGGGGATCTGGATCTTAGTCTCATAGTCAGACCTCTATTTGAGGTTTGATTATAAGACGACCCCGATTAGAAGACGAGGGGTATTTTTCAGAGCATTTGCTCTGGAAAAAACCTTGTCTTATAATCGAGCAAATACGGTAATAAAATATTTACAAATATGTGAGGGGTGTACTCACTTTTGTGAGATACTGTAGATACACTACAGTGGTACAATACAACTTCTCCAATCCAGACAACAACAGTAAATTATCTGCACTAAAATAAACTATTACCGCATTTGCTCGATTATAAGATGACCCCCCAAAATTTGAATAATCATTTAGAAAAAAAGCCTGAATATAAGACTACCCAATAGAAAAAATAATTTTTACTAGTAAATATTAATTCCCATGTTAACGATTTTTTCATATTTAATAAAAATCATGATTGAGGAAAATGCATTTCTTGTTTTTATTTCCTTTTATTTGCCAACCTACCCCCCAGTTATGCACATCTGATCCCGGGCTTGCTACTCTGTCCCCAAGATTTGCCTTATACCCCCCCTATATGCCACTCTTTCCCCAAATATGCCTTATACCCCCTATATGCCACTCTGCCTCCCTGATATGCCACTCTGCCCCCCAGATATGCCTTATACCCCCCTATTTGCCACTCTGCCCCCTGATATGCCTCTCTGCCCCCCCCCAGACTTACCAATGCATCCCCATTGTGCTTCAGACTCCCTGGTGTCTAGGGGGGGCAGCTGATGGACCTCTGCGCGATAGGCTTCTATCACTGGAAGGCCATGTCAAGCCAGCTCTCCGTCATAAAAGCCCCGGAAGAAGTACCAGAAAGCAACAGTGGTTGTCTGCGCGCATCATGCAGGTGTCCACCGGCTGCCAGAGAGGAAGATCCACGTCCCCTGCATTGCTGCAGGGGATCTGGGACTTAGTCTTATAGTCAGACCTCTATTTTTTGCTCTGAACTTGTCTCATATTAGAGCAAATACATTGTTACTTTATTAATCAACTTGCAGTATTGTATATTAGCAATGACCATCAATCTCAGCCTCTGCTAAGCTGTCATTGTCTCACACTCCCACTCTCATCAGTTTGTAACTGCTGCTACTGACAAGTTAAAAGGGCATCAGTACACTTATATATATCTAAAGCTTGTCCCTTCCCCTTGTAAATGCTTATTGGCCAAAGGGAAAAAAGTAAGGACAAACTCCCACTGGTTGTTGGACCCATTAATCAAAGCCATTACCATCAATGAGACCATCTCTTCTTTTTTTGTCTACACCTACCGCTGCTATGAGTCATTGATATGTACCCTCCTATACACAGTTCCTTCCCACTTTATCTCATCAAGGAGTGCCAAAACAGCTTGTAATGGCACCAGCTACACATGGCGACAAATGAACGAATTCTAATTAAGTTTCAGCACTTTTGCAATTCATTTTTGGCAGTTTAGTCAGGGATCACCCATGTTATCAGAGATTTGTATAAAAACAAGTTCATCCAAATACACAAGTCTACTGGTACCAATGTTAATACCATTGTTAATACTGTAATTTCTTAGTTCTTGTAAAATAATTATGAAAAATGTTTACAAAAGAAAAAACAGGTGTGACGAGTTGCTGAATGTGATAAGGGAAGGCTTTCAGATTAAACATTTCATTTAAAGAAACACAAATATGTATATATTTTTGCTTTATCATTATATATTAATTTCATATGTATCTATTCCAATACTAATCATTCCAGTAATTAGTAATTAAATTGTTTAAAATATGTGCTTCTGGGTTGTTGATGTGAAGTTTTACAAATTCCTTCCACACATGTTCTTATTTTAATGTGATTAGGTAAGCACTTTTTTTTTCACAGGATAGATTAAAATTTCTCATCTGTGATTAGCAAATTGAATATATTAATCAATGATTAAGAATAATGTATGTGAATATGTAAGGTTTCCGTGGATCTTCATAACATTTTTCAGGTAATATCGTCAAATTCTCTGAAAATACAGCTCCATCATTGTAGATGTTAATTTGAAATGTTGTGCTAAAATGTGTAAGACACAGGAGGAGTATGCTGACTTTAAGAAAGAAAAAAATCCCACATTTTACAAACATATAATCTTTAAAGTGGTTTTGTAGTGGTTTGTCTCAAAGGGTTTACCAAAGGAATTGGATACCATATCCTACTAAATCCAAGTAATGGGCGGATCACTGAAGAGACATTTCTGACATTTACGTTTATAATTATTTAGTCCTTCGGGGAGCCATTTTGACCAGCTGTAATTTCCCTCTGTCTTTTGTGAGATGGGAGTAATTAAAACATACAATCAGAGCTTTAGGGATGTGCAGTATTAAGTATTTTTTTTTTATTCTACTTCAATTAACAGCACTGTGCAAAAGTTTTAGGCAGGCGTGAAAAAATGCTGTAAAGTAAGAATGCTTTTAAAAACAGACATGTTAATAGTTTATTTTTTTATCATTTAACAAAATGCAAATTGAGTGAAAAGAAGAAAAATCTAAATCAAATATTAGTTACTTATCTCACTTGCAGGACAAATTGTGCTTTTTTAGGTGAAGATAGTTCTTAATGACTTTTGTTGTATGGTCAGGTTCGTTGTCATGCTGCAGAATCAGATGCCTCCCTGGTAAAATTGCATGATGGATAAGTAAGTACAGGGAGTACCATGGAGCAGAGTGGGGCAATTGTTCCAGGTGGCACTTTTGAAGGGGCGGCACTTTTTTTTTTTTTTAAAGCGGAAGAGAGAGGGGACGCCAAGTGGTTTTCGCTTACCAAGTTGTCAGTACCCACTCGGCGCCCCTCTCTCTCCTCTGCGAGCCCTCTAGCTCAGTCTTGGTGCTGGCTTGTAATGCTGAGAGGCGGAAGATGACGTAATTTCCGGCGCTCATCATTACAAGCTGGCACCGAGACCGAGCAGGGAGACTCGCGCAGGACTGCTGAAAGGTAAGTACAAAGGGGGTGGGGGGGTAGATAATAGATAGGGGGGAGAGTAAGGGAAGATATAGGGAGGGAGAGGAAGGGTAGATAATAGGGAGGGAGGGAGAGGAAGGGTAGATAATGGGGAGGCGGCAGAGGAAGGGTAGATAATGGGGGAGGCATTTTAAACTCCGCCCCAGGCGGCATTATGTCTTGGGCCGGCCCTGAGTAAGTAAGTGTACTTCTCAGCATTGAGGAAACCATTAATTATGTCCAAAGCCAAAGCAATGACCAACAAACTTTGTTTGTTTCCTTGGGGGTCCCTCCTCATTTTTGGATTCACACGTCTAGTTAATGATTGTGTTTCAACCTACATATTAAATAAATGATCATTAGCACTTGTATAATTGTTTAATCATACACCTACCTATATGCCAGAAAAGTCAATACTGTTTCAAAGGCAAATTTTGATTTTATATATATTTTTCTTCTGTTTGTATTTTAATGACTAAAATAAACTATGTTTTTATGTTGGAAAGCATTCTTATTTTACAGCATTTTTCACACCTGCCAAAAAAATAACGGCATAAATAGGGAGGCCAATTAACCATGTATTTCATCAAGCTTCCCCTAGTTTGAACTCACATATTCAACTTGCAAGTCATGTGTAGTGTCAGTCTACTAAAAATGCAAAGTTGGTTGTAGCAAACATGCAAGCTGGACATTTCATCCAAATTGTCATATGTCGGTTTACTTAAGAGTCACATTTTCCATGTTTGATGTACCCACACAAATTATACACAGGAAAAATAGGTTTTTTTATGTGAAGCCATAGAAACATGCACAAATAACAATTGTGAGAGCTAGTATTAAAAATGTATTACTAAAATAAAAGGAAATGCAATTTTGAAATTTTTGTTGTTTCTAGAGGGCCACATCGTTTATTTGACAAAGTGCTCTATAAAGTAGTATTTTTAATACTTCTGACTTAAGGGGTTTGGGGGTAGTGAATACACTATGATCAGCAAGCAAGGGTCTATAGTCTTGCATGGCTGATCGCAATGCATGCAATAAGCCAACGGGGGGAGCAATCACAGATCCCTGCTGGACTCCTCCAAATAG
The DNA here is from genome assembly GCF_027358695.1 of Spea bombifrons. Lineage (NCBI taxonomy): Eukaryota > Metazoa > Chordata > Amphibia > Anura > Pelobatidae > Spea > Spea bombifrons. Next base: position 32,415,086 of record NC_071087.1, on the reverse strand, counting down.
CTTCTTGTGCGTGTCAGCAATGATCAGGCATGCTTTATGTAACAGTGTACTGGTGCTCGTGTGGAGTGCTGTTACGATCCGTTGGTAGGAAGCCAGCGATGCTGTCTTCTGCCGATGGGGGAGTCCAGGCTGTCCCAGCTGCTGCAACAAAGTCAGGACATACACGTGCATCCTAAGGACAATCTCCCCTCAACTTTTCTACTCGTACGTCCACAGGGTAAAGAATGGGTTAAGCAGATGTGGTCAAATAGGTGTAACTTTTTTACTGATGAAACTGTGAATATAGCTTTGTTAAAGTTATATAGGAGCATATCTCATTTTAGACTGTCTGTATGATCGCACATGCCACTTTAATTAGTATACATTCATTATGCTCTAGCATTGCAATAAAATTGCACTTATGAAATGAGGTAGTCAGAATTATTATAATTTGAAAAGATTAACAACCCAGGTGGTGGCTCTGTAAATGCAAATGAAGAAATATGGGAAAAAGCATAATAGTTACAGTTCTCAGTTTATGTATTCATTCAAATAGTTGAAAATGTACTTTCTATTCATGTGGTAGAAGTGAATATATTTGTTTTCATGCAGGCGCCCTATGATGGAGCCACTGTGCAATCTGTTACTTTGGGCAGAATGGATTTCCATGGTTACAGAAAGGCAAAGTGCTATAAATTCTCTTAGCTAACCCTGGAAATACTAGGTTCCATTGCATTGCATCCAAGACATTTGACTGCTACAAAGCAATCAAATGAGAAGATTATGCAAGTGATTAGCATTCATATCGTGTATATAACAAAAATTTGAAGGGTTTCTACAATTGTACAGCAATGAAAATGTGGAGAAAACCCATATAAATTATTTGTGTGAGTACGTGTGACATGAAGAGCAGAGGAAAATACCTTTGCAAACTGTAAATACTTTTTATATTGTTTAGAATGTGTGGCTGAATACTGACGTAAGTTACATTAACATTAACGAGGCTAATGCTTAAAAAAAGATGTAGTCCCAGGAGTATGCCTTGCATCCTACTTGCTATTTGAAACTGTATGGTGCATTAAACAAGCTAAAAGGACAGGACTTGGATAAACCCAACAGAGAGGAGACTCGGGTGTAGTACTGAGTATAGTAGGCAAAGCACTGACAGATCAGATTTCTACATAGGTAAGCTGTAGGCTGGAATCACAGAGGGGAGACGCATCATGTCAGGAGTTCATGCAGAATGGATGGTCAGACACAGCCAAGTCAGTTGAGAAGGCAGGTAGTCAGACAAGCCAGGTAAGTTACACAGGTAGGGCATACAGGAACAGAATCAGCAAAAAAAACAGCACGACCACACTGGGGTATCAGTGCTAAGGAGTTCCAGATTTTTAAATCTGGTGCCTGGCTTGCCTTGCCACCAGCCATGTGTCACAGGCGCTGGTCCTGCTGTGTGTCAACAGTGTGCCGTACTTTCACACCTGCCAACATCATGATATTTCCCCCTCCGTAAAGGGACAGCTAAAGGCTGAAACTACCCATGTTTATCTGGGTGTTCAGGATTGAATTTTTTCAGCAGACCTATGACCTTTCATTATGGACCATATCCTTTTATGTGTACTAATTAGTGGATGGCATTCATTGTACATAATATTCCAAATGCCTAATTGGACATGTTTAGGCTGCGAAGTTCTTTTCGTAAATCTATTGCAGTCCAGGTGTTTAAGCAAAGAAACCTGAAACACGCAAGGTATTTAAAGGGAAGAAAGAAGGAGCAGCTCATAAGCCACAGTATTAATCCAACAAAGGACTCGAAAAGTACCAGAGTAACAGGGAGAAAGCTTAATCGATGGAACTTTGAGCTTGATGTTCTTGGTTGACACCAATATTCTGTCACCCCTGACGTATGATGAACCTTATCACAGGTGGGACAAGTATTTGTCTACCACAGGGTTTGTTGAACTGACATGCTTAAAAATTGCAAAAGAATGGTGAGACTTTTGAAGCTTTATGACTGGTGTTTCTGGAGAATCCAGCCCAAGAAAGGAGTTGTGTCCAATCACCCTATGTCACGCGCTCGACAACGGGTCCTACCTCCACCGCGCACGCCGGCACGCACACCGCTGGGAGCCCCGCCTCCGTAACCTCTGCATCGTCGAGGTCCGTGACGTAAGTACCGTTTGCCGTGTTGTTTGTCTGTCTCCGCCTCCTATTCCTTTATAAAGCGTTACTTAGCTTTTGGGTGTGCTTTTCTTGTTGTTTGAATTCTGCCTTGTGTACCGATCTCTGCCTGTTACCGACCACGATTCTTCTCTGCCTGCTTACGAACTCGGACTGTTTATCGTTATCGAACCTGTTCTGCCAGCCCTGACCTCGGATTTGTTTGTCCCAGTGATTGTTCGATCTCAGGGGCTCATCCCCGGGTAAGAACTATTGTTTGGGTGAAGATCTAGTGCCTATCTGCACTGTCGGGTCCACCTCTTCTACCTTACACCGTGACACCCTGGTGGTCTTCTACGATCAACCAGAGAAACTGTTCCAATGACTGGTTGGTCCTTTCAGTAATCCCATTAATTTGGAGTAGCAGGCGGATGAGAATGCCAAAGAGATTCCCATAGTAGAACAGAGAGTCCTCCAAAACACAGCTGTAAATTGCACTCTGCAAATGTAGACAGAGGATTTCTTGGACAATTATAGGCACTAAATCCGGGGCTGTTGGTAGATTAGGAAGTGGGACAAAATGAGCCATTTTCTAAAAAAAAATAAAAAAAATGTTCTACCATGACCAATATGGCCGGATTTCATTCTGAAGGGGGAAGGTCCACAATAAAATCCACAGCCAAATAGGTCCAGGGACAAGCAGGAACAGGAAGAGTTACGCCAGTCATAAGCAGTAATGTTGTAATGTTACAATAAACCCTTATATACCCCTCCATACATGTTTATACCGTTGAGCAAAAATGTATATATGAGATCTTGCAAGATGTGGTAAACTGATGAGATCAAATTTCACTAAAAGAAAAATACCATCAAACCCCAGTATTGTATGCTACAAATTATACAACACACATCCTTAATTGTTCAATAACCACATTTTAGCTAAGTACCTCTGTAATATAACTTACACTAATATCTTCCAAATCCAGGTTGTTCAGAATGGCATTGTTTCTTTTCCATATAATGGGAAGCTTTATGTTGCCTTGGATACCACAGATCAGCACAACACTTTGTCCAACTGTTGCTGTCGTCACCCTCACAAGTTGATCTTCTGGAACACTCAGTTCAACAACCCCTGTAATGAGTTAGACATTATTTTAACTGCTATTACAATAAAAACGATAATCCAAACATAATTATAAAACTTTTTAAGCATGGAAGTCGATACAGATTCTCAAACATTAAAGAAAAGGTCATTGTGACATTTCTATTAAAGTGACTGACATGTATCACCTAGGAGATAAAGATGCATTTCACTTGAGAGGGCTACAGAGGAACAGTTATTATAAGTGTGACAGATTTAACCTCTAGGTAGATACATTATTGAAAGGCCAAACTGTATTTTCTGCATAATAACAAAGTGTTTAGGGATTTTTCAATATGTTATTCAAGGATACTGTACTTGTGAAATAGTTTGTAACTTTAATGTATTCATCTTAATTAAAAATGAACTTCTAATCAGCAGAAACATGCTTGTACATCTAGTAATGTACATTATGAGACATTTATTTTGACTTGCTTTCCATACACGAGAAAATGTCAATATGCGTTCAGCACGCAGAAACAATTGTCTTAATATTTATTAAACATTTGCTAGAATAAACGAATGGGAGCTTACAGCTAAGGTTTTGAATTTTTCTGAATTTTCACGTTAGATAATTTGCTGTTATTCTAATGTCATTCTAATGTAATGTGAATTGCATCCTTCTGTCTTTAATGCCATTTTAAAACAAAAAAACTGGACTGCACCATGATGCATTTTGGCAATGTATAGAAATGTCATTCTTTATTTTATAAAACTTACTGCAGATTATTCCAAATGTAAAGCTTTGCACTGGATTTCATACTGTTTACTAAATAGAGTCCATAAAGTCTGTTTGAAGAACAGATAAGCTCTACAGGTTCTGTGTATTTGATACTCTTATCTTCACATTGGACTGGGTACATCCAGGGGCGGGCTGGGCCGCCCTGAATCTACATTAAACGGCCGCGCGGCCGCCCATTTAAGCGGCCGATTCGGCCACACCAGAGCCGTCTTTAACGCCCGCAGCATCCGCGGTAGGCCGGCCGAACTGGCCGGCACACCGAAAAGCAGCCGATGTGGCTGTAACTCTTAAAGCGACCAGCGTGTCTTACGGCCGCTTTAAGAGTCACAGCCACATCGGCTGCAATGGTTAATCATTAAGCGGCCATCTTGGTGCTGGTCGGGTTCTATGTGGGCAGTGTGGACACCAGGGCTGGCTTTGGGGGTGTGCATCCTGTGATCTATGCCTGTAATTTAGGGGGTTTTATCTATACCTTTAATGCTTAGTTGTTATGTGATTTCCAGTTGACCTGTACCTGCAAAGCTGGGTTTGTGTGTTATTCTGCTATGCTGTTTGCATACATTATTTATGTATACCTGCAAATACAGAGTTTGTATTTCTTATTCAGTTGATCTATACATGCAAGTGCTGTTTACATGTGTTGTTTATTTGATCTATACCTGAACTGCCGGGAGTAAGTAAAACAGAGGTGTGGCTTAGTGAATGAGGGACAAAGGGACTCTGGGGATAATTACAGGCAGGGGCCCAAGGAAATGCCTAGGGTCCAATTTTTCCATATTTACATTTTATTTTGTTACAAAGATTAGCTGTTTTTTAATGTATTAAACATCATTTTTTACTCCCAGTCCCATCACATTACATCAATATGCGTTAGAAAATCAGGAAAAGATGGGCATGTATAGTGGGCTGATTCGGTGGCGCAACGGGCCACGTGACTAGACTTGCCCCCCAGGCCTTAGGCTGCCAGCCCTCCCCTGGGTACATCTGCCAGAGTTTAGTCTATCCCATGAAACTGAATAATAATAATAACAGCTATCGAAAAAAATTACATGAATTATATATTGGTCCAGATTCATTAATTAAAATAAAAACATGAGATAAAAAGAATCATTTCTTACAAATTAATGTTACAAAATAATACTTAGCTGTCGTCACAGTAATTAAAGTGAAATAGACAACTGAAATTACAGTAAACCAATATTATTATTTACTATCCAAGTGCAGCAGTAAAAGAGCAGCAAGAGAATCCTAAAGGGTGGTATACCCAGAAAATGTGGTGGTTCTGGACCCATACATTGTGCTTCCAAAATTGTGGCTTTAAGTCCATCATAAATTAGATTTCTATGTTTAATGGCTGCAGGAAATGTTGTCTTTATGCAATACTTACCAAATTGCATGCAACTGTTTTTTTTTTTGAAGAGGTTAATACGGTGTTAACGCAGAACACACTACACAGCAGCTTTGGCGCCAGGATTTTAAGGGTCCATACAAGCAACTTTGGTCGCCGGCAGGGGCCTCCCCTGCCATCAACCAATGAAGTGCACCTGCCAGAGACCAATAGAGTACAGACTTGTACAGACCTTTTTTCTCCCGACGGGAACTTGGCCTGGGGAGACCATTGGTCTCCCCGCTTCAAGAGTTAAAGGTCTGCATGAGCGACTCTATTGCACTTCATTGGTTGATGGCAGACTAGCCCCCTGCTGGCGACCAATAGAGTCGCTTGTTCAGACCTTTAACTCCTTATGGTGGAACTCCTCCTGGGTCTCCCTGCTCAATAGAGTCGCTCGTACGGACTTTTAACTCCTGGAGCGGGAAGACCAATGGTGGAGTTTCACTGTCAGGAGTTAAAGGTCCATGAGAGCGACTATATTGGTAGCCGGCAGGGGTCTCCACTAGCATCAACCAATTGGTTGATGCCAGAGGGGGCCCCTGCAGGCGACCACTAGAGTCGCTCTCATGAACCTTTAACTACTCGAGTGAACATACGGATTTCCGCTCCCATTAACCCCTGCGATTCTGCGTATAAAGTAGGGTAGGTGAGCAAGGGACCCGTGAGATTAGTAGATTAACGAAGACGAACATGAACACGAAGATTCTTCGTGTTGTGTGTCTTCGTTGTCGTGTAAATTTTGCCATCACGCCAAAATTTGAATAGTAAGTTAGGAAAAAAAGAAAAAGCCTGAATAAAAGACTACCCTGAAGGAAAAAAAGTTTTACTAGTAAATATTAATTCACATGTAAACTATTTTTTCAGATTTCATAAAAAATATGATTGAGAAAAATGTTTGTTTTATTACCTTTTATTTGCCTCTCTGCCCCCAGTTCTGCACATCTGCCCCCCGAAATGCCTTATATCCCCTAAATGCTGTTCTGATATGCCTTTTAACTCCCTATATGCTACTCTGCCTCCAGAAAACCAGTTATGCACATTTGCCCACCGAAATGCCTTATATCCCCTAAATGCCAATCTGCCCCCTGATATGCCTTTTAACCCCCTATATGCCACTCTGCCTCCCTGATATGCCACTCTGCCTGCCAGATATCCCTTATACACCCCTAGATGCCACTCTGCCTCCCTGAATTGCCTTTTAACCCCCCCTATATGGCGATATGCCACTCTGCCTCCAGAAAACCATTTTATAATGAAAAACATTATATTGACACTCTAAACCCCCGACTTACCAGTGCATCCCTAGACTTGTCCCCTGTGCTTCAGACTCCCTGGTGTCTAGTGGGGGCAGCCAGTGGGGGTCTGTGCGATGCACGCAGGCAACCTGCGCTGTTGCTGTCATAGAAGCCCCAGCGGAAGAGCTGGCAGCAGCGGAGGTTGTCTGTGTGCATCCCGCAAACGTTCACCGGCTGTAGGATGTGCACAGACAACCTCCGCTGCTGCTGCCGGCACTTTCGCTGGTGCTTCTATGATGGAGCACAGGAAGCTCATGTGATGCTGGCGCTCCGTCATAGAAGCCCCAGAGGAAGTGCCGTCAGCAGCGGAGCTTGTCTACACACATCGCACAGATGCCCACCGGCTGCCAGAGAGGAGGATCCAGGTTCCCTGCAGCGCTGCGGGGGATCTGGATCTTAGTCTTGTAGTGAGACATCTATTTGAGGTCTGATTATAAGGTGACCTCGAATATAAGACAAGGGACATTTTTAGAGCACTTGCTCTGAAAAAAACCTTGTCTTATAATCGAGCAAATACGGTAGTTGTTAGAGTTACCCAGCTTATTGGTATTCATTTCATCCACTTTTGGAAGGATAAAATCCTTGGTTGTCATATTGAGGATGTGTGTACAGCCAACCAACTAAAACAAACATAAACTTTCAATAAAGTGCTTAATGGTCAATACATTTGCTAGCTTGTCCAATACATTGTCTTGTCTGGGACCAAGAATGAAATGATGAGAACCCCCACCACCCCAAAAAAAATCCCACACAAAAGCAAACCCCTCCAACCAACCTATGCCCATACCTTTATGTTTCAGCATGTACATATTTCTCGGACACACTCATATACTTAAACACACACACTAACATATTTACACACTCCTATCTTTGTTGGATCAAGAGTAGGCAGTCCGCTGGCCAGTGACAGCTCTGCTTCTTCCTCATGGTCCTCACATGCTCCCTAGGTCTAAGTGCCAGGAAATTACATCATATCCTGACGCTCAGACTCAGTTCTGGGGCCGAAGGAATGCCAATTTTTGCTACCTGTGCTTAATTCTACTGCTCAGTCCCTTCATGCATTTATTGCTGATCGAAAGGGATTGATAGAGTGAGGCAGCTGCCCCGGAATGCTGCCCCCCACTAAGTGTCGCCTGGGTCCAATGTTTGCCAGCCAAAAAAGTTATTTAAAAAACATTATTTACAAATTAAATATTTGAAAGCCTGTCGCTTGCTATGGGAGAAACCTTTATAAATCTCAGGTAAAATTTCCTGTTAGATCTAACATAATTCTCAGCAGGATTATGCGTTTTGAATTTTCACTATGTTATGCAAAACTAAATTGCCGTAAATGTTGAACATTAACATCTTATCCTTAGGGATTATTTTGAATCAGGAAAATAAATCATTCTCTCCAGAAACCTCATTCTATGAAAGATAGTTCGTTTTTATTGTTCATTTATTTTAATGTTATTTTAATTCATTGCCACTAACTCTCTGATTTTAAATCACCAATCTTAACAAACAATGATTGGCTACATATTGCAAGATAACCATCTCGAAGCGCTAACAATTTAAGAGCCACTTGTACATTTCTCTAGACTATAGACTAACAAATAATGCAATCTGCAAAAACTAGACTAGAACATTGTAATTAGCACAACAGCAATCAAAGAAATAATGGAATAAATGGAACTTGGTACATAATGTAACAAACGCAATTAAATCTGTTTTAAGTACCTTGATTTAACAAATGTATCCATAACAAAAGCACTAATTGCTGCTGTTTTGTAGTCACCAGCTCATCTATTGGGAATATGCAATTTACATAATCAATATTATATCAATATAACTTTAATCAAATATAGAAAAAGTAGGGCTCTGTAACGATTACGTTTTTCCAATCGAGTCGCTACTGCTTTTGAAATGTCTTAAAAGATGAAGGATTTTGAGTCTCATGGCCCACTGCTTCACTCCATTGATCAGTTCCTCTGTGAACAGTAAATGCACTGAGGGACTCACCAATGTAAATGCACATGGCCCTCTCTGTGAGTCCTCGCTCCGGTCCAGTACACTGACAAAGCTTGAGTGCTGGCATATGATATTTCCTGTTGCTCAGGTGTAGGCAGTTAGTGAGGACAGCAAGGGAGAAGCAGAGAAGATCTGTCACCAGCTGCTGATGAGCCTTTACTGAAAAAAGTACATATGTGTGTGTGTGCATGTGATGGTGTGTAACTGTGTGTGTATATTACTGTATATGTGTGTGTGTGACTGTGCCCTGGTCTTCTGCTGCTATATCAAAACTTCAGAACAACATTTAAAAAAAATAATCAGCTGATTCAGAATACAATAAATATAGAATAATAAAGGATCCTCATCCATAAATAAGCCATAACATTATGATCAGTTGGTGGGATATATTAGGTAGCAAGTGAACATTTCATCCTAAAAGTTGATGTGTTAGAAGCAGGAAAAATGGGCAAGCGTAAGGATCTGAGCAACTTTGACAAGGGCCAAATCGTGATGGCTACATGACAATCTCCAAAACTGCAGCTTTTGTGGGGTGTTCTTGTCCTGCAGCGGTAAGTACCTATCAAAAGTCGTCCAAGGAAGGAAAATCGGTAAACAGGCGACAGGGTCATGGGTACCCAAAGTTCATTGATGCACATGGGGGGGCGAAGGCTGTCCTGTGTGGTCAAATCCAACAGACGAGCTACTGTATCTGAAATTGCTTAAAAAGTTAATGCTGGTTCTAAAAGAAACATGTCAGAACACACAGTGCATAGCAGTTTGTTGTGTATGGGGCTGCACAGCAGCAGACCGCTGTTTGTCTGTTTGTCTCAGTCTGCAGTCTACAGGTATGTCTCTCTGACATGTGTATAGATTCAATGTTCAGTTTATTAGTACTTTCGTAGCCAGGCTCTAGCGTTAGGACCCATCGTCATTGGAGTACTTTGATGTGACGGAATCTCCAATAGTTATCATATAGTCCTAGGCTAGTTCCTGTATTTATGTGTGTCAGCCTGTGATGTAACCTGTGGGCTGTCCTGTATCCCCGGTAGAGGGGTCTTGTATCCCCGGTAGAGGGGTGTCCTGTCTTGTAACCCCGATAGAGGGGTGTCCTGTCTCGTATCCCTGGCAGCGGGGTGTCCTGTCTCGTATCCCCGGCAGCGGGGTGTCCTGTCTTGTATCCCCGGCAGCGGGGTATCCTGTATTATGTATGTCTTGTCTGGTTGATCTTGCTTGATCTCTCCGTATCTTGCTCGCTCTGTCCCCCTTGCTTGTTATGCTTCTGCTATATCCTTTGCTTAGCTTCCATACTCCCAGTATCCCCGGTAGAGGGGTGTCCTGTCTCGTATCCCCGGTAGAGGGGTGTCCTGTCTCGTATCCCTGGCAGCGGGGTGTCCTGTCTCGTATCCCCGGCAGCGGGGTGTCCTGTCTTGTATTCCTGGCAGCGGGGTGTCTTGTCTTGTATCCCCGGCAGCGGGGTGTCCTGTATTATGTATGTTTTGTCTGGTTATGTTTCTTGCTTGATCTCTCCGTATCTTGCTCGCTCTGTCCCCCTTGCTTGTTATGCTTCTGCTATATCCTTTGCTTAGCTTCCATACTCCCAGCCTGCAGCTGGTGCTATGTCTCATGCTTGTTCCAGGGTGCCTGCAGGATATCACTTTGTTTCATTTTGGACTACATCTGCTGCTATGTCAGGGCACTGGTATGTGGCTGCACAACCCTAGGTGCTCAACACCCGGGTGAGTGCAGTCGCCCTGCATCAGGCCCTGTCCAACTCCGCTACTGCACTGTGACTCCTGCACACAATCTTTGCGCGCGCTGGGTCAATGCAGTCATCTGTATGGACCCAGTTCGTGACACCATGCTGACCTCTGTCCACTGCCAAAAGGGCCTACAATGGGCACGTGAGCATAAGAAATGGACCACGGAGCAATGAAAGAAACGATTAATCACCTTTTCTTTTACATCATGAGGATGGCCTGATGCGTGTGCGTCATTTACCTGGAGAACACATAACACCAGGATGCATCCTTGGAGGCCCCACCTTGCAACTTACCAGACTTAAGGTATCTGCTACTCATATGTATGTGACAGATACCACAACACAACTTCAGAGGTCTAGTGGACTCCATGCCTCAATGGGTCCGGATTGTTGTGGGGGCAAAAGTGGGACCTACACAATATTAGTAGGCAGGTGGTCATAATGTTATGGCTGATCTGTATATATATATATATATATATATATATATATATATATATATATATATATATTTATGTATTTATGCTGGTAATGTTTCTTCCTTGTTTACAGAAAACAGATTTTTTTTTTATTTTACATAAAGGTCAAGAGAGATTCAGTATCGATTTCTAAACTCACGTTGAGCATTTGTTTTGTTGTCCTTGTCTCCCCTATCTGTAACTATCATTATCTAATTCAAGCTATATTAAATCAACATGCCTACATTTCAGTGTCCTAAAATGACCCTGTAGTCGTCTTTTATTTATTCCAAGCAACTTGTTGAGCAATCTGCAGCAGACATACCATTCTTTGGGAAATATACTCCAAAGTGTTTACACATATTATTTTGGTGTCTGTCAGTTGTCCAAATCTCTAATACCTTGTACTTGGTGGAGCATGCAGAGATATTGTTTACTGGATGTTTTTACACTTGAAATGGCTTTGAGAACTTATTTTATCTTCGACTTTCAGATTACATTTTACAGTACGTTTTATAGGGAGTTAGTCGCGACTTGTACTAAATGACCTTCTAGCGGTATTAGGAATTACACTGCTGTGAAAAGGTATTTGCCCCCTTGGTAATAAGCAACAATAGAAGAAATCAGGAAGGGACAAATATTTTCACAGCAATGTAAACAGTTTTGCTTGGTTGCTGGTAAAGTAGCATTAATACAAATCTAGTGATTATGAACTTATGCTTTGAACAATTAAATGTATGTAAAGTATACTTTTACACTATACAATGTATGGAGTCTATGCAACAGTAAGTACAGGTTTTCAGCAGAAGATAATAACTCTGTCCTGCGTTTTTGGTTTATTACATTGAATGTAATACATCATTCAACATTGTGCTTCTAAAATGCTTAATAACAAAATGATTGCTTAAAAAAAGTACCTAAACAATTTTACTAATTGTGAATTACGCCTTAGAGCCTAGGGATGCATCACATTTTATATGGTTCACTGGAGTCCAAATAAAACAAGCACAGAGCAAATTGCAGCACTGTATATTTCTGCGGTATGTTCCCTTACATCTCAATGGGATAGAGATAGCGATGGCCTGAGTTTACCGCATTATTTGCAATTTTGAATGTGCTTCATTTTAAAAGACACATACAATAATTTATTGGAGACATAACATGGAATAATAATGAGGGAAAATGGTATCAATAGTTTTTCAGAGAGTAATTTGACACTAGGTTTGAGCAGCCTGGCAGCATTCTTTGATTAAATTTGTCAAGGTATTATGTGAAATTGTAGTTAAGGCGGAAAAAAACTAAAAAACAGCCTGTGTCAAATGAAAGTTAAAAATCCAGTATACTAATTAAACAGTAAATGAACCATTAACACATGGCTAAAGTATAGAGTGAAGAATGCATTTATTATTTGTAGAAACAAGAATACATGTGTATGTATTACTTATATATATTACTTATATAATCAGAATGGGGTAATAAGGGGATAGGAAACTGAAAAAAATCATACACAGCCTCTAGGAGCACTGTAATAACAAGATGAACAGACAGCTACCAAAATAAAATGCGATTAAACCTGGAAGCTTATATTGCGACGATAAATAACAGTGTGGGTATCAAGCTTACTTTATTATGTTAGTGTCATATGCAGTAAGCATTAGCTTTGTCAAAAGAGTGATTTAACAAAATACCATTTCTTTATTCATCAGCCATTTAAGTCAAGTGGCTTAAGTGCAAAAAAATACAGGGCATACCACGGTATATGAAAATATGAAAAGACATAGAAAGTATATCCTCTATAAATATTATCTCTACACCTAATATATATTTCACTTATAAGACATTTCATATGTTTTTATGAATTGTATGATAATATACTGTATTATCTTTAACACAATTCACATACACAATCTTCATAGATAAATCTGCTGCAAGCCTATCTTTTGCTCTTATTTTTAAGGTACTTGTGCCTTTGTTTTCACCAGAAATATAAGCTCCACAAGACATTGCATGATATTATCCCTGGTTATAAAATGATGTCCTTAACATCCACATATCACTGACCTTCTTATGTGATTGCCTTCTCCGCAACTAGACTCTAATATTAACCTACAGTTTTTATCAACAGTAATGGAAAGATTCAGACCTTATATTTTAATATAATATATATTTTAATTAAAAAAAGGTTCCTACATGCACTCCAGAACATTGCCTTCTTTCTTTTATAAGTTGATAAAAGGAAAACTATACTAAACCTTTAATTAAGTATAATATAATAAAAATATATTTATAAGGGCAAGGGTAAATAGCATAAAGTTTTAATGATTACTCTTTCCATCAGATTCACAATTGAATGTTATATTATTGCTAAATTCACAGCACCAAGGCAGCAGGAAGCGGAGGAGAGAGAACGGTCGCTGAAAGCTTTCTCAGGAGTGGCTCGTTTATGAAAAGGTTTTCAGAACCACTTGGCGCCCCTCCACTCCCCGCACTAGTAGGAGCGCGAGGCCTCCGTCTCAGTCACAGTGCTGGCTCTTCATGCCACATCATATCCCGGCGCTCAGCAGTGAAGCTACGCGCACTGCGACGCAGCAGTGAGACAGAGGCCTTGCTATCCCACCACAGGACTTCAGCAAGGTAAGTGAATTAGAAAAGTGGGAGGTTGGGGTAGATAGTGAGAAAGGGGTTGGAGAGGTAAATAGCGAGAAAAGGGGGAGGTAGTAAAAATAATGAAATAAATAAAGAGAAACATATAGGGGAAAGATAATGAGGAGGAAAAAGAAAGGTGGCAGTTCCCATGTGTGCTACCTAGGTGCTGGGGCAAGTGCTCTAAGTGCAACCTGGATGCTGGGGCAAGTCCTTTGAGTGCAATCTAGGTGCTGGGCAAGTACTTTGAGTGCAATCTGAGTGCTGAGCAAGTCCTATGTGTGCAATATGGATGCTGGGCAAGTCTCTTGTGGATGAAATTTGGGTTCTCGGGCAAGTACTATGTGTGCAACTTGGGTTTTGACGTGTAACCTGGGTGCTGGGCAAGTCCTATGAGTGCAAGCTGGAGACTGCGGCAAATCCTACGTGTGTAACCTGAGTGCTGTGTCAAGTCCTGTGTATGAAACCTGAGTCCTGGGAAACTCATGTGGATACAACCTGGGTGCTGTGCAAGTCCTGTGCATGCAACCTGGGTGCTGTGGTAAGTCCTCTAAGTGCAACCTGGGTACTGGGACAAGTATTCTGAGTGCAACCTGGGTGCTGGGGCAAGTCCTTTAAGTGCAACCTAGGTGCTGGGGCAAGTCCTATGTGTGCAATGTGGGTGCTGGACAAGTCGTTAAGATGTAACTTGCGTGCTGAGCAAGTCCTGTGGATGCAATCTGGGTGCTGCTGCAAGTCCTGTGAGTGTAATCTCGGTGCTGGGCAAGTCATGTGAGTGCAATCTGGGTGCTGGGGCTTGCCCTTGGGGGTGCGACATGTGATCTATGCCTGCTCTGGTTTCTAATATCATGAATTTCCTTGTTATTTATTTATCTACTTTCCTCAGAATAACCTCTGTAAAGATATAGTCGGGGTGCACAATTTTCTTGCCTCAGATGCAAAAAGAGCAAGCTACAGCTTTGTCTTGCTCAGTGGCTTCTTTAAAGTCAGAGCACGGATGTCACTGACACATTTAGGCACTGACAAGCTGTTTGTGGATAAATATAGCACTGATGAACTGTTTGGGGGCAAAGCTGGCACATGACTGAGTGACATGTTACATGGTCAAGTCGGGGGCCCAAAGAGGTGGGGTAGAAAATAGGTGTGGTCAGAGGGGTTATGTTTGTTAAAGGGAGGGGTTAGCAATATTGCCACATTCACCTGGGGGTGCCAAAAATGTTTGCACCCAGGCATCAGTGACCCTAGGTATGGCCCTGGCTTATGAAATTATGGGGTCTCATTTTCCAGGGTATCTCATGGAAACAATAACACTTCATATGTACTACTTATATGCTTTATACTCACCAAATGCTCTGTAAAACTCCTCCAAGGAAAGATGTTTATCACCATTGTAGTCATCATACTTGACTAGATTAAAGAGGGAACATTCATATAGCGATTTGCCAATACCTTCCTGCTTTATTACCTGCAAGTAAAATAACAATACATATTTTTCACAAAGACTTAAATAACAATAGATCAATGCAAATCATATTAAGTAAAAATGAATAACAGAAGCAAGTAATCAATCCACGTTTTTTCTCCGGCAATAGCAATTATCCTGCAAGAAACAACCATATACTATATATTTACGTGTATCAAGCTTCCAGATAAAGGAGGTGTTACGGATAATGACATCCATGCTACATGATCATCATTGTTTCTACTTTCTGACAATGATAATGTTTAGTCATCTGTTTTAGCAGATGTAAAAGATGTAAAAAGTGAAGCCACTTCAGGTGCCCATACTGTATATTAAAGTAAACATTATCAAATCTAACTTGTTCCCTTATCAATTACATTTTTCCTGTATTAACAAGTTACTCCAGCTACATAGATCGGGGAATATCAAAGAAAAACAGGAAGCTTTGTTCAGAAGAATATTACTTTTTCCTCTTTGAACACTTTCACGTTTTTCACACATTCGACACCCACTAGAAAAACTGTGAAACTGAGTGAAATAGGAAAGAAATTGGAATAACTGGGGAGTTTATATGCAAATCACAGAACTGTAGGTGTGCTGTGGTTTTACTAATTCATTCCCCTGTAATGTTCAGTCTGGTTTATTGTAATTCAGTGCTAACTGGTCTCCCTCTCTCCTCTATTACAAAATGCTGAACAGCTCTGCCAGACTAATGTTCTTATCCCATCTCTTCTTCAGCCCTACTGTGTCAGTCCTTCCACCGTCTACCGGTACATTGCAGAATTCATTGGAATTCCCTACCTGATTCTGTCAGACTTTCCCCTACTCATTCTAAATGTAATTCTGCCTAAAACTCACATGTGAATCTATCTTCCTCATACCAACAACCTTCAATCTGAAATGTTCTCCACAACGTTAGGATCTCCATGTCACATACTTCTCTCTTTATGACCCTTGCTACAATCTGTAAGCAATCTGTAAATTGCAAGCAATTGTAAGCATGCCAAAACAGGGCCCTCTTCTCCTTCTGTGTCAGTATGTCTTAACATGTTCTTTTACATCTTCCATGTCAGAAATGCTATGTCCTGAAGAGGAGTACCAAAGATATTTAATTTTGTGATATTTATCATCGTAAAGATAAAGGATTGTTTAGTGCAGCATGGTAAGAATAAATGCCTAAATATATCATTTAGCTTTGTGTACATTTTTTGTTGCTTCATATGCATTACTTTAATTTTAACCCCTTAATGACAAAGCTCATACATGTACGGGCTCAAAATGCATTGTTTTCAATGGGTTTAAGAACCACCCATTGTCCTTAAGGGGTTAATGTTTGATATATATAAATATTTATTTGCAAAATCTCCCCTATGTCAGAGAAAATAAGGACATTGCTCCATACTCAGAATTGCTGCAGTGTGTAACCACCGACTGGTCATGCCCACATGCCTGTGACTCTCCTTCTTCACTCTGCTTCTTGTTCGCAGTTTATTCTGTATTCTTTTGTCTGCCTTCTCTAGCGATGCACTTGTCCCAGCTCTCTGCAGTGTTATCCTAACCTGGTCTAGTAGTTCCACGACAGGGCCGAGAGTCTGCGCACATGCTCTCTCTCAGTTGGAGGAATGGAGGAAAGGCTTTCCCAGTGGTGTGCGCCGAGGCTCTGTCCTGTTGCGGAAGTACTACACAAGGCCCAAATAATGCAGATGGATCCACATTTGCCTTTCTTGGCAGATCTGAATATGAATGCATAAATCTAATGCCGAGCCGCACTACTGTGTGTGTAGAAATGTGGTGTGTTGCCTCTAATGTCCAGCAGTCAGCCACACTAAGGTCATTTGGCGGCCCCCTTGTCATCCCCAGTCTGGTCCCCGCTCTGTGGCATTATATGTTTTCAATTGCTCTGTTGCACCAAGATTTGCAATAATAAATAAAAATGACTGTACCACAATTCTTATTTTTAATGCACTATTTGTAAAACCATATTAATCATATATAGTATTAAATAACTTTTATCAATACTTTTGAGTTTTATAAATGTTGTTTCTAAACAGATTATATGTATGACATTTTCTAATCCATAACATGTATATATTTAACTTTTTTGTCAAATCAGGTTACCTAATAACTAGTTACAAATAAATCTAGCTGATACGTTTTATGTGTCATACATGTTATACATTAATTATTACCAGTCTATCATGTAATTGGAAGTTCCTTAGCTTGTTTTATGAATTTATTAATTTGCTCCGATTAAAGATTTATATTCACTTGTGATGCTACTTGCCTGACAAACCCCCTAGGGAAGACATTGCATGAAATTTAATTTATCATGCCAGTTGTCAATGTATTATTTTTTTTCAATACAAGTATAGCTGTCGTGCTTATCATTTTTCTTTTTCAGTTAGTAGAGACAATGTTGATATTTTTTTTGGAAGTGTTGCCCAAGAGCTTAATTGGGGGACCAACCAATCTGTTATCATTATTTGATTCTATGAACAGTAATTTATTCTGTTTCCTAAATTGTGTCTCCAGTTTGAACACAGAATATAAGAACTTCCTGTATTATTATAATTAACATCAAGATTGCTAACTCATGTAGGAATGGAAATGAATGGCAATTTCCACGTGAAAAAAAACTACATATTTCCTTATTGACACCATTTTATATAACTTTGCTTTATTAAAAATGAAAAATTAAAATGTTTTGATTTTTGGTGATCTATAGTTTCGTTTTTTTATACACTATATGGACAAAAGTATATTGGCCAACTGGACACCAACAGGGACTTTGATGGCATTGCATTCTAAATACAGTACATTTAGTAGATATTAATATGAAGTTGCCCTCCCCTTGCAGATACAACAATTTCCACTCTTCTAGGAAGGTTTTCCACAAAATTTTGGAGTGTTTCTGTGGGAATTTTTGCCCATTCGTTGAGTATAGAATTTGTGGGGTCAGGCACTGATGTTGGACGAGAATGCCTGGAATCTCCATTCCAGTTCATCCTAGCGGTGTTCAATGGGGTCGAGGTCTGGGCAGGCCAATCAAGATTTTCCACATCAAACTCATCCAACCATGTCTTTATAGACCTTGCTTTGTCCACCATTATAAGGACAAAAGAACGGCTCTTAATCATTGAAATCAGGTTTTGGGCTAGGCCCCTTACTTGCAGGGAAGGAAAATCCTAATGCTTCAGAATACCAAGACATTTTGCACAATGCTATGCTTCTAACTTTGTGGGTACAGTTCCGGGAATTCCCTTTTCTTATCCAGCATGACTGTGCCCTAGTGCACAAAGCAAGATCCATATAGACATGGTTGGATGAATTTGGTGTGGAAGAATTTGACTAGCCCACACAGAGCCCTGACCTCAACCCCATCAAACACCTTTGGGATGAAGTGTAACAGAGATTGCAAGCTAAGCCTTCTTGTCCAACATCAGTGCCCGACCTCAAAAATGCTCTACTGGATTAATGGGTAAAAGTTCTCCCAGAAGCACTTCAAAATCTTGTGGAAAGCATTCTCGGCTGAGTCAGTAAATACAACCTGAAGAAATATCTTGCAGATGTTAAATTCTGGCCACAATCTAAACAAAGATATAACATTGAAAAAACAATAGGTAAAAGTGTACATGTGCTACACCCCTTTGTGGGAATCCCACTCTCCCACACTTCAACAAGATAAAAGACAGGTATTGGTGGTGCAACCCACCAACAGTGAGCGGAGCGACAGAAGTAAATATAAACGTAACTCACCTCAATGGGTTATGTAGAATAAATGACATAAAAAAGGACAGCAGAGTGGATCCAGCAGAGTGTATGGCATATACGTATATAAATATAATATACAAAGTAATGTAAAATGTAGAATAAATACTTTATTGAGGAAGCCAATCGGAGGATATTTTATGATAGTATTGTAATTTATGTAATAAAGTATTTATTCTACATTTTACATCACTTTTTATATTATATTTTCATACATATACTCCATACACTCTGCTGGATCCACTCTGCTGTCCATCACCTTAAAGGGGGAGTACTGCCCTAAGTCAGTACAGTGTTCTTTATCCCTGGACTCAGGTTCCAGGCTCTAGACAAGGGGAGACGCTAACTGTAGCAATACTGCTCTATGTGATTTTATCCATTTGTAGATATCTCCATTCAAGTACAGTTGGGTGTGTGATCCCTAATCACACCAGGCATTGATGATTTGAGTCAGTCTTTTTCTGACTCATCAGAATGTGAGTTTTTTTTTATACATTTTTATGTATATCTTTTTTTTGTCATTTTTTTATGTCATTTATTCTACATAACCCACTGGGGAGAGTTACGTTTATATTTACTTCTGTCGCTCCGCTCACTGTTGTCTTCTAAACAAATATATACCCACAGTGACTTCCACAAGTACTGTCCACACCAAATCAGTTGATGATGATAAAAAAACTCAGTCCTTGGTCTTGTCTGAGATTCAGGATAGTTTTATTCTTATCCCACGTATGTTTAAATTCCCTCACTGTATTAGTCCCTACCACTTCTGGTCAAAGGGTATTCCATTTACTTACCACCCCCTTGGCAAAGTAGAACTTCCTTACGTTTTATCTAAACCTCTGATCATCTAGTTTTAGATGTTTTAGGAACTCCTGTTCTAACATTTGTCCTTCTTTAGAAATAAACGTTCCTCCGGTACTTCAGAGGATGAATGATAATCACCATAAGATAGATAAATATCAATGTGCCAGTAGAAAATGCTATATGAAAGAATACATAGTTGTACATTATCTATATCAGGCATTGTGCATCTCTGTTGATGTGTTGACATATTCAGGCAGAATGGCAGACTAAAGTTCGAGGAGCCTATACATAAAGTATGGTTAGAAAGACAGTGATTGAGTAGTGATTCCTTTTTTCATATTAAGTCTACTAAATTATATGTTGTTTTTTCAAGGATAAATACGGCTTTTTTGATACTCTGTTAGATGTAAGGTCCAACTTTTAATATGAAAAATTGAACAAATTAACATATATTAATGCCCAAATCCCCAATTCCTTCTGAAATAACACATACAAAAAATGACAGAGCTGCATAGCACAGCACTAATTATAGTGATCAGTTAAAAGTGGGGGGTTTTTTTTTACTTAGTATTTTTTTGTGCGCACTGCTAGGTGTGAGGCAGTCCCATGAATAGAAATTATACTGTCAAAAAATTAGGCTTTATTATGATAGTAATTTGAACAATTTTCTAACTACCTTTTATTGCATTTACGTAAAACAATCCTACATTGATTAGCATATAAACTTTTTATATTTGACAGGGTATTGACATGTCACAGGGTTGTTTTTTTTTAATAATGTGGGCTGATTTTTCATGTTTAACTGAACAAATTACACATTCATAGTCCTTTGGTATCCACACTCCCTTCCAACTTATGATGCTGTTTACACCACAGTCCCTCTCCATGTCTGAAGCCACAATCAACAGAGGAGTGTCTGACATACTTTCAACCTCTCACCTTACTACTTGTCTACTTGGACCTATGCCCTCAAATCTCCTGCCTTTTCTTGCCAGTCTTAAAAGGGGTGGGCCGAAGAGCTGAGGCACGGCCATTGGGCGGCGGGGTGCGTGCACTCCGGCCCCTTTAACTTCATGAATGCCGACCTCCACTCGCTGCCCTCACCGGACACCAGAGAGTCAGAAGCAGTGGTAAGTCGGGGGGGGGGGTAAATGGGGGGCATAAGGCTTTTCTGGAGGCAGAGTGTCCCATGATATGGCTTTTAACCTTTATGCCACTCTGCCTCTAGAAATGCCTTTTAACGTCCTATATGCCACTTTACCTTGCATAGATATTCTTAAACAATGGATAGTGTTGTGTACAATTGGGGAGGGACTGTCAGATCATGTTGTATGCAAGGAGGAGAGGGGCTGCCAGTTCATGTTGTGTGAGGGGTTGTCTGATCATTTTGGGTTCAGTGAGGAAAGAGGCGGTCAATAGTGTTGTGTTCAAAGACAAGATGAGTCTGACACATGGTGTTTTGTGCATGAGGCAGAGGGCTACCAAAACAGGTTCTGTTCAGTATGTGGGATGGAGGAATGGTTGTTGGATGTTGTTTCTCGTAAAGTGGGGAAGGTATGCTAGTGTTATGGTTCAGTAAGGATAAACAAAATAGAGAGAGAAGGAAATAGACTAAAATAATAGAAAGAAGAAAGAGAGAGGGACAAAGAAGGTGATATATATATATAGGACATTATTTTGTATGAATAAAATTTACAATAAATGAAAATCACGGTTTCACATGCATACACATTGAACAAAGCTACTGCCAATTAGAAAGAAATACCCACAATATATTCATTAACTTGTCCATGGTGGTACTCACTGCAATAATGGTCACAAATCCAAAAAACCTATAAAACCCAGGGTGTTTTACTAGAACCATTTTTCAGGGAGTCACTTAATCACCAATCCCTTCTTAAGTCTGTGGTGACATTTTTTAAGGGGGGGTTGTATACACATTGCACAGTGGCTTTACATTTCTTGTACAGAATATGTTTAACTGCGTAAAAATGTTTGTATTCAGCAACATCCTCTGAATACAGTTATGCCACACATGTATTGGCTTGGCATGTTTTGTGGAAGATATAGGGGCAGAACTGGAATATGCACGTTTGGGTTTTCAGTTTTGTTTTTCAATTTTCAGAAATTGGTTTTCTGGGCCCCTAATTCAAATTAGCCCCCATAAAAGTATGTTTATGAATGTTTAGAAATAAAAGACAACCCAAGGTTAAAAAAAATAATATACTGGGCTTTGGTCGCGAGCAGCGTCGCTCCTACTAGCTGCAGGAGAACAGGAAGCTAGCACAGTCCTCACATAACTCTGCCTCCCCCCTCCTTCCTCTGGGGGCGGGGCCAGAGAAGTTGCTCGCACAGCCGGGCCCCAGCAGAAGTGTGCGAGCGGGAGATCTGCAGTTCAGGTAAGGGGGTGGGGGAGGGTTTTTGTGATTAATGTGTGAAGTATGTGTGATTAATGGAATGAATGAGTATTTAAATGTTTGTGAATGATTGTGTGTGTGATAGCATGGATGTGTAAGGGGGGTGGGGGTGGTAGCATGGCATAGGGAGACTGTAATCACACTACTATCATCCCCAGGTTCCAGCATGTACTGGCTGCCTTGGCTTGATAGGAGTGTGATTGCTGTTAGCAGTTATATATATATATATATATATATATATATATATATATATATATATATATATATATATATATATATATATACCTCCAGAAATGCCACTCAGCCCCATGATATGCATTTTAACCCCCTATATGCCACTCAGCCCCATGGTATAAGGCATATCATGGGGCAGATGGGCATATAGGGGGTTAAAAGGCATATCATGGGGCACAGTGGCATATAGGAGGGTAGAAGACATTTCTGGAGGCAGAGTGGCATATAGAGGGTTAATAGGCACATCAAGGGGCAGAGTGGCAAATAGGGGGGGTATAAGGCATTTCTGGGGCAGAGTGGCAAGCCTGGGGGCAGATGTGCATAACTGGGGGGGGCAGGTTGGCAAATAAAAGGAAATAAAAAATATATATTTTTCTCAATCATAGCTTTTATTAAATATGAAAAAATAGTTTACATTAATTAATATTTACTAGTAAAACGTTTTTCCTATAGGGTAGTCTTATAGTCAGGCTTTTTGTTTTTTTCCTAAATTAATATTTTGATTTTGAGGGGTCGTCTTATAATCAGGATCGTCTTATAATCGAGCAAATACGGTATGTTTTTTACATATTGGTAATTTTTTAGCAACTTATTAGTTATGCAAGTACTTCCTTTTATAATTTTGTTGTGTGTATTTTAGAGTTCTAACTAGATTTTTGGCGATTACTCCATCCACGGCACAAATGACACCTTAATGGTGTCAAAAGGAGCAAAATTGCTCTTATTGGGTTTAACGGTAAAGTAGTATCACTGATTCATCTCTGTGACTGGCAATCCAACCATGTTCAAATTAGATGGTATTCCCTGAAATTGAAGTAAGTGCACTAAAATCAAAAAGAAAATTGTACATTCTGTACACCCAAAGTCAGTTCTTGAAATTAAAAACTCTACACTTGCATTTCCTCTCTCTGTCCTCTTTTCTGCTTAAAACATAATAAAAATCGACATAGATGAAACATAACTACAAATATGAAACAGAACATATAGATTGATGACAAGTTTAGATTTGGTTTCAGAGACACTTTATGCATTTTCCACATTTTATATTAATTAAAACAAAAATACCATGTTTAAGCCACAAATACCTGAGAGAGTTCATTACTATCCACCAGTCCATTGTTATCAGCATCAAAATACTTAAACATTTGATCCACCACCTGCTTCTTTACTGCCTTATGGTCCATATTATTTTGTTCACTTTCTTTTCCTGCATTCTTCTGGTTCTCTAGATTCAGTAATGTATTCTTCATCTTGTCATATTCTGTAGATTTGCATTTGTCACCTAAAACAAAAAATAGATACCTTATTTATACTAAATTAGATTCATTTATACTTCTATAGACTCGTCACAGTAAAAATATATATCTTTATTTTAAAATGCATATTGGTAAAACAATATTTCTGGAGCATTAAGCAACAGGAGAGTTTGTGTAATTATATTTCCATTAGCATGTGTAGAAAAAAAAGATTTTTGAAAGCAGATTCAAACAACTTAATAACTATTATTAGCATGCAATTGAGCATGTAGTGTATGGCATATTGAAGCACAATTCTGTCTGTTTAGATTCAATTAGCATATACGAGGTAATAATGGCATGCTTAATTTCTAATGGATTTTCCTTCTCCAGCACCTGCCAAACACCATTTTTCAGAATAGAAAAGCAGATAATGTAAATTTTACATTTGACATTATCTGAAATGAAATGCATTGTGTTTTCCATCCAAAGGCATTTAAAGAGGCAGACATGACTTTATTGCTCATGGGTCAGTGAAGATACAATTGAGCTTTGATACAAAAAAAAACTATTATGGTTTATCCATAGTAGGGTTGGGTTTAAGACATATTATTGTTACTAAAACTGAAACGCTATAAGATGACGATGGAGCTCCACAAAATAAATCAAACATGAGTAATGAGATCATCTTATATTGTAGTAACAGCTAATGTTATAGGTTCCCCTTTAAGATCAATCTAAGCTGTAGTGCTTACCATTTCCTTCTGGAGGTAAGGTCTCCAGAGCTGTACAGTACCATAGGTGAGTATGTCAATAATATGTGATTATGTAAATGATCCACAAAAGCAGTAAGATTTAAGGTTCTAATGTTTTCTCTTCCCCACCTCACCTCAAAAAGTATGAGAAAAATAGTTATGAAATAAACAACAATGAATAAAATTGCATGACAATGTTTGTCCTTTAGATTCGGAGAAACAACCTTTAAATTGAGTCTTAGCAGACCCTTCTTCAAAATGTTCTTCCGGTTCTAGAAATGATATTGTGATTTAACATAAGATTTGTACTTTCTCTGAACAAACATTCTTAGCTGATATTACTCTATGTGAGATCCTATTCTGCCCTTTCCTTTTGGATATTGTTCTGTCACTTGAAGTGAACTAAAGCTCAAAAGCTTCCTTTGGATATATATACTTCCTTTAACATTTCTTTAAAAAATCTGTAAATGTGTCCTTAATGTAAAGGCCAGCCCTGGACATGTCAAACTTTCTTGTTACCTAGAATATAGGCAACAAATGTACCAATTACTACAAAATGCATCAGTTCACAGGTCATGCAGAACAAATGTGAATGAATCATATCAGCATCACATGTCATATCGAGTACATTATTATGCTGAACAGAATAGAATGAGGGCATAATGTTTGCCTGTTCTCACTGGTAAATACACATTCTGACACACAAATAAGTATTTTTGTTGAAATTTCTGTACCTAAGAATAACATTAAATAACTACTGTGGACAATTTGTTGAGGAGCAATCAAGTAAAAACATTAAATAGCACAGTGATTAGAACATCTGGAAGATATGTATAATATACGTACACTTATATCATAAATGATTTGTAGTGTACAGATATGGCCATTCAGCCTCATCATCTCGGAACCACAGGCTATTCTGCATGATGTGACATTGTTATATTTGAATTTCCACTTATTAAATAGCATAACAATGCAGTACAATTACACATATTTTTTAAGCAAATGTATTAAATCAAATCAATATTTTCCAAATTACTCAAGCTCTCCTGAATAAATTACATTTGCCTAGAATTTACCAAAGTTATACAAATAAAACTTTCAAAGATGCTTTATTTATCTTTATACCTAGTTCTAATCTTTTTTAGTAATTTGTATAATGCAGATGAAATAAAACAATTATCATTTTAACAGGTGCTATAAATCTCAGTAAAGTGTTGCCCATTCATTCATGTTAAACAGATTCTAAATTAGGTTTGACTTCAAGCTAATTAGGTATCTTATCATTTTCAGCCAGACTACAAACAATTTAGACCCAGTGTGTAGCACCATCCATCACTGTACAACACATCCTCTTTTGTTTCTGATCATTTTTAACCGAGAAATACATTGTCCACATTGTGGCTTAATTTTAATGAGCAGCCTTCATCTATTTTAAGTTTTTAATAATCTAGCCATTAAGAATTTCTGTTGAGTTCTTGTCACTTATTGTTAATGCTAGCTAATCAGGTAAAAAATGTGAGTTTGTTTATTAAAAGCTACTTTTCAATTACTGTTCTCCAACACAGGTCAGGAAAGTACACATAATATTAAGCAAAAAGCATATATTTATGCAAAGTTTGTGAGTTTTAAAAACCATTTACAAAGTGCTGACTGTGTGAAAATGGCACAATTATCCATTAGGATGAATGTCAAGAAACACAATACTACTGAATTTATATAGTAATCATGCTGAACTAATAATTAGATAGATAGACAGACAGACCTATTATTTTTCTACCAGGGATAGCAACTTCTACTGAAAGTGGTATACAAGGTTGTATGAGAATTAAATCCTAGTAGTTCAGTAATTTAGCATGGTAATTTAGCCCGGTTCAACCCCTCTACATATCCTTTCTGATTTTGATTCATAAAAGGCAAAAAAAAAAAACAAATAAGCTATTTTGGGACTTCAAAGTGTCAATTATACCAAACGGGTGTTCATCAGTTTAATATGTAGGTTGGGACACAATCACTAACTGAAACAGAAACAGCTGTGCAGTTGGAATAAAACTGTGTGAGGAACAGTCAAGCTCACTAATAAGGCAAGGTTGCTGAAAGATATACACCATGGTAAGACTGAGCACAAGGCAGTTATATTTCAAAGGCAAAATAGCTGCCCACAGAAGTTTCAAGTTTTCCAAATGTTCTGTTCAGGCTCTTTTGAAGAACTACTAAGAAATGGGGAATATTGAAGACTGTAGATGCAGAGCAGAAGATGAAAGACACACCATGCTTATTTCAGATTATGTCCAACAGTACCTTCAGCTCAGCATTGGCAGAAACAGTGGGACCCTGGTACTCCTATCTAATGTTTGGAGTCTGGTCGGATGTGGTCTTCATGGAACACTTGGAACTAGGGTGCAGAAAAATGGCTGCAGGTTCTCTGGACTGATGAGTCAAAATGTTTTTGGCTGTATCAGAAAGCAGATTGTTTGTCGAAAGGCTGGATAGTGGTACAAGAATGAGTGTTTGCAGGCAACAGTGAAACGTGGTGGGGTTTCCTTGTAAGTTTTGGACTGCATTCCTGCAAATACAGTTGGGGGATTTGGTCAGAATTAAGGGTCTCCTCAATTCTGAGAAGTACAGGCAGTTAGATATAAATCATGCAGCACCATCAGGGCGGCATTTGATTGGCCCCATATGTATTCTGCAGCAACCCCAAACATATAGCCAAAGTCATTAAGAACCATCATCAGCGTATAAAAGAACAATAAGTCATGGAAGTAATTGTATGGCTCCCACAGAGCTCTGATCTCAACATCTCCCATGGATGTCTGGAGTAACCTGAAGAGAGGGAAGCAACTGAGGCTTCCTAAACACAGAGAGGAACTATGGTTTTGAACAACTTACCTGCTGAGTTCCTTAAAAAACTGTGTGCACGTGTACTTAGAATTAATGCTTCTTTGAAGGTAAAGGGTGGTGATTAAATATTGATATATAACAGACTAACATGTAAAGACCTGCAGTCCTCACTTCCCTCAAGTCAGTGTTTCATGATTCCACAATAAGAAAGAGACTGCTAAAATGGCATCCATGGGAGAGTTGCAGGGGGGAAGCTATTTCTGACCAAAAAGAACATAGGCTTGCCAAAACCCCCCAAAAGAACACCTTGTTGACTTTTTGGAATAATATTCTGTGGACTGATGAGTCAAAAGCGGAACTTTTTGGAAGAAATGGTACCTGTTATATATAGTGTAAAGTTAACACAGCATTGCAGAATAACACCAACAGTCAAACAGGACCTTGAACTATAAATTCTGTTCTCTACCAAAAAGAGTTGCAGTTGGGTTATGCAGCAGGACATGTATGCTCTATAACACGCCTGACAACCCCCTACCCCGATCACTTGTGATTACTCCCAAGAGAAACCACAAGGACCATCAGTGAATGGCATTGCCGCCACTCACAAGATGGCGGCGCCAACTGTCAAATGTCAGAGTTCACAGAGGATCTATCCAGACCAGGTACTTCATTCAACCATGCAGGTCAACGGAGGCCAGCTCACTAATCATAATGTGATTAGTAAAATAATAATAATAATAATAATAATAATAACTATATAAATAATTATAAAAATAATCCCCCACTGTCACAAAAAAGTAAATATATATATATATATATTATATATATAACATGAATGTGAGGGATGAAGGAAAGGTTAGAGTCAAGGATGACCCCAAGGCATCGGGCCTGGTTGGTAGGAGAGATAGTCGTGTTGTTAATATATGTTTATATATATTAACAACACGACTACTCAGGTAATGTTACTGAACACATATTGAGGTGTTGTTTTACAGGGACATATACCAGGATTGGTAACTTCATACCTGAATTAAAATGCGTGTGGAAAAAACACACACAAGAAAATACTATGGTAAACTGTAACAAAAGCTGGCGGTAAAATGTGTGCATGGAAAAAGTTAAAATACCAGCATTTGAAATTCCCAAAAATATATGGTTTGATGGGGTAAACTGAATTGGCCGGGTAGAAAGATACCCCAAATAGGATATGTCAAAATTCCAATTTGAAAAATGCACACCTCCCAAATGCGGCCTTTTAGTCCCCGAACAACCCAACAAACACATGCATTTGGGGTATCACTGTGCCCAGGAGATGTTGCTAAACACATATTGGGGTGTTGTTTGAAAAGAGCGGTAAATGCACACCTGAAGTACAATGTGTGTGAAAAAAATACTAAAAAAATTACTACCATAAAGTTTGACAAAGGCTAATGGTAGAATGAGTGCATGGAAAGGGTTAAGACGCCAGCATTTGAAATACCCTGGGGTGTCTAGTTTTTAAAAATATATGGTTTGATAGGGTAATATGCATTTGCCGGCTTCAAACATGTCCCAAATACCACATGAGGCAGAATGACCAGATTTTAACATAAAATCACCATATTTTACGATTTTTATTTCGTATTTTTTAATTTGATGATATGATAAAAATAATGGTATCTAAAGAAAGCCCTGCTTGTCCTGAAAAAAAAATATATATAATGTGTGTGGATGTACAAAATGAAAAAAAAGTGAAGAAAATTATAGGTAAACAGCAACACTGAAAAATGTTAAAAGAGCCTTTGTCCCAAAGTGTACTACAAAAAAGTCTTGTCTTTAAGGGGTTAAATGATAATTTAAACGCTGCATTTTGTGTTTACTCATGTTGTCTGAAACATTTAAATGTTTGTATTACCAGGCTTTTGATACTCTGACCTGTCTTTAACTTGGGGCAAAAGAGGCAGCTGGCCGGGTTCCTAAGATGAATCTTGAGATCATTCCGTAACCTCAGTTTTATAGAAGCATTTACCCTGCACGCTTGCAGACAAGTTGTATGTAACACCTGTTAGTTCACTGGATGTTATAGTGCAACGCACACGTCCATCACTCCAAAGGGAGAGATTACAGCCTTTGGAGATTTTAGCATGTGTCACTGCAACACCTCCCTGATATATATACACCGCTCCAGTGCAAATTGAGTTATTATTCTTGTTTTTAAAACGTTACATCACCAATGGAAAGTCCAATGGAAAGTCAGACAATTGTGATAATAATACATATTAATAATATAAAGATGGTTGACCATGAAGTTGCAAGTAACGCACCTTTTCAATCCGACTTCAGCTAGGATCAAGGATCATTTCTAAGTGGGCTGTTATACTTGTGAATCATTCTACAATTTATAAGGATCAAGGCTACATATCTATCTAAATCAATAAGTATACTATTATGTTTAGTCCAAAGGAGCCCATTGTGCAGTGTATCAGGAGATTGTAAATACAAATATACATATTTAACAGCCATCAGTAAAATACACAGCTGGATTTCATTTTGTAAAATTGTATCAAAATGTCCAAAAACGACGCAGCTTGATTTTCTTCAGTATGCATTTATTACATGCCCTCAATGAGAAAAATGTTCTGTTTGTACTGTAAAGAATACATTTACAAAAATTGGTGCTATCATGTTTACAGTACTTTTGACATTTACTTTAGCAGAGCAGTTGATTGCTAATAAAATTTGCCTTGGTTTTATTTTCCAGAAAACGGTAATCAAATTACTGATCGTATAGACATGAAAAAGTGGCAAAGCATGATATCGAATATGTCTTAAACAACATAACCTTGGGTTACATTTCTCTTCAAATTATCTTCAACAACAGATAATTAATCCTAAAGATCATGCTTAATTACAGCATTTCAGTCTTTATCAAGTAACAGAAGATTAATGCAGTCTTGCTGTCAAGTCAATTTCATGAAAACTTACCATGTTCTGTTCAGTTTTCTCCAGACGTTGGCATTCTAAACTATTTAAAGCACACACACTGTATATTTTAGATATGTAACTCACAGAGCTATTGTTTAAAGAAAACCTTTGTTTTATATGTATAGAAAGGTATTGAGTAAAACGGAACTTGATTTTTATGCTGTTAAAATATAGAAAATACAAAAATAAGAAAATACAAAATAAGAAATAAGTATGCCACACGAAAGCAAATGTAATCAAGTGTTTTGTAAAAACTTCAATCCAAAATGTTACAAAGTAATGAAAAATATAAGGTAATCTTACTTTAAATATATATTTTAAATGCATGTAAATAGTTAAAAAAGGAAACTAAAATACGTATGTTGTTTCAGCTAAACCAATTAAAATGCCACACTATTTCTTAAAAGGACTTATATGGCAAAATGAAGACAAACATTTTATTTCAGATGTAACATTATAATTATGGTATTTTGTAATGTGTGTTTTCAATTTGAACTCATCCTGTACAAAGTCAGTCATTACCTTAAAAATAAAGAACATTATTTTCCATTAATCAAAATGTGACCCTGTTTTAACAATAACTGAGAATCTCAAAAATTGAGCACAGCGATCTTGATATGAAACTGCTAAAAGGTCAAATAATCACATATTGAAATAGAAACAAGCAATATAAACCATTTTCAAGTTTTGTAGGAGTATATATTGTTCAGGAATATTAGAACCCATAAAGTTGCTATTATTTGTATCATTCTTGGTTTTGAAATTCATAGTTTTTCTTCAAGTAACAAGTTACATTACAGATGAAACAAATAACAATAAAAAAATCAATGACCAGTCACATGAAAAATAAAACTGTCTTCTCTGTCACTCCAGGCTTCTTTATGATCATAATTTACACACTGCTGTGTCTACAAACCTTTGGCATCTTACTATATTATATAGTAGGGTTTTTGTCATAAGCTTGTACACAAATAGCTCTCACATTTTCTTGATCAGTTACACTTTGTTTAGTAGTTGTAATATTTGATACCTAATGTATTTATATTTTAATGTTATCTTATAATTGATATTTATAATTTGTATTATAGCGTGTGCATATATATATAAACAAAAAAATCCCTTCTCACCTTCTAGGTGGTATGTGTCTTTCTCAACCTTGGGTCCTCTACTAGAGGCTTGGGAGTTTGAGGGTTCTGGACAGTATCTTAGCTGTTCCTAGCACTGCACTCTTCTGGACAGAGTGTTCTGATGTTGTTACTGGAATCTGTTGGAGCCACTCTACCTGCTTGGGAGTCACTGCCCCGAGTGCCCTATGACCTATGACCTTCCCTGTTTCTACTCAGGCCTCAACCAGCACAAAATCTGAATAAATCACTGGGTTTTTATTAAATTTGTTTTACTATTATTTTTTTAATTCTCTGCAGTTGTAATATCATTATGTTTCCTTGTTTTACTTTTCTCAAAATAACCTCTGTAAACATATAGTAGGGGAGCATATTTTTCTGTTCTTGCCTCAGGTGCAAAAGGAGCTAGCTACAGCATACTTATTTATTAAAAATAAGTGTATTCTATGTTAACAAATTGTATTTACGAACACATCAGACTGCACAAATATTCCATTGTTTACTATGAATGTAGTTATCATGGGCAGGATAAATGTTTTTGCATTCATTTCATCACTGCTAGTTATACAGACAAGCAAACATGAATTCCATATTGGTTGGCTATTTCATTCATTAACCTAAAAATGTTAATGTGAAAACTGGAATGCAATCACTAGAAACATTGACATCTATCAGTCTGGAATGGGTTACAGAGCCATTTCTAAGACTCTGGGACCCTGGTGAGAGCCATTACCTACAAATGATGAAAACTTGGAGCAATGGTAGACAGCCTACCAAAATTCCTCCAACAGCACATCAACGACTCATTCAGGATCTCACAAAAAAACCCTGTTAAGGTCAATGTGGCTGAATTAAAATAAATTCTGCCAAAGAAGAGTGGGCCAACATTTCTCCACTGCAATTTAAATATGTCTGTTGTTTCCAAGGGCAGCACAACCCGTTATAAGGTTATTTTGATTAACTCTTTACCTTCAATAAATTAAATGATCATTTAAAAGCTACGATTGTGTATTGTGTTCTCTTGGTATGCACTGAATCTTACTTTGTTTTGTGTACTTATTGATCGTTATAAATATATATATAAATCAGCAACACATGAATATAAATGCTTTTTTGGTTGTGTTCTCCACTATTTTGGATATCTTATATTCAAAATTAGTTGAGTGACCTGAAACATTTAAATATGATAACTAAACGAAAATAGAAAAATCAGGAAAAAGCAAATATCTTTTTACAGCAAATATAGATTCTTCACAATTATGCAACTATCTATATATCATTTAATGCATAGAATAAAATGACCTTCATATGCTTTCTCACATAATGTCTCGTGCTACTCCTGTGTAAATGTATGGATTTACTTCCCTTTTTTTAATAAGAATTAATGGAAATTAAAGAGGATTTATTGACTGATGGCAGATGGCATGAGGATTTTGTGGAGGTGTCGTCTATTTGTGAAGAGAGTGAGATCAACTCTGGCTCAAGACAAAATGCTGCAAAATAAATTAGGTACTTTTTACTTGATTAATTTTCAGGAGCCGGCAAATACATTTTGATCTACATGATTATGTCTCTGTATCTAGACGGAATATGTTGCGGCTTTAAAAAGTGAAACTATTATATAAAACTGAGAATAAAGCTTCTAGAAAATAATTTATCTATCTAGCAATCTATCGTCCTACCTACTGTAGTTCAATCTCTTCATGACCAAGTATATTTAACACCCAGTAACTCCAAAGACTAATAACTAATAAAGACCAATAACTCATTTTAGTGTATCAACACAATTTAATTACTGTGGTTTAAAGGACAGAGAGGGCAATTCCATGGGTTTACTTTATTGCAATAGGTTATAATGCTGCCCTTTTATATACTATCACTTGTCAGTCTCTATCTTTATGATCAGTGCGAGGCCGAGAGGGGGAAATATAAATTGTTGCTAAGCAGCTATCCATGATCTTCCCAACCAGCCCTGCTCTTCCAGTGGCGGGCAGCCTAGTCCATCAAAGAAAAGGTGCCCCTAGAGTCAGCCCTGGCTTCCTTCCTTGTATCTAATGCATATAGCACAATACTGAAATATTAGCCTATATTAGATGTCAGGATATAAAATAAATCAGGATAAAAACCGCCATCAAGAAGACGGTTAGGCACCAGCTAGTGGTGTGGCACGGAAAGAAGTCCAGATGCAGACAGACTATGAGTTTACAGCAAACAAATGGTTATTCCAAGGTCAATATGGAAGGCAGCAGACAAATGGTTAATCTAGGGTCAGGAACACAGAGGTAGGTACACAATGGTTCTATGGTGGCTTCTTTCTACTAGCCACGAGGGATCAATAGACTAATAGATAGGTGAGAAAATATCTTTTAACCCCTTAAGGATCTGGCTCATTTTTTCTTTTTTGTACCCTGTGGGACCGAGGCTGTTTTAACACTTTTGCGGTGCTTGTGTTCAGCTGTAATTTTCTCCTCACCCATTTAGTGTACCCACACATGTTATATATTGTTTTTTTCAGGGCAAGATGGGCTTTCCTCAGATAACATATGTTTTGATCATATCACCTTATTTACTATTAAAAAAATAATAAAACATGGTGAAAATTTGAAAAAAAACACCTTTTATGACTTTTCTTTGAAAAATCTTTTACTCACCTACAAATGGAAGTAAAAAAAACTAGCTAAATAGATTCTACTATTTGTCTTAGAGTTTAGAAATACCCAATGTTTTTATGTTTTTTGCTGTTTTTTGTAAGTTATTGGGCAATAAGTACAAGTAGCGTTTTATGATTTCCAAACCTTTTTTTCCAAATCTGGTAATTCTGCCTCCATCTCCACTTTGGAACATCTTTGAAGCCGGTTAACTCAATTAATCCCCATCAAACCATATATTTTTGAAAAACAGACACCCCAGGGTATTTCAAATGCTGGTATTTTAACCCTTTCCATGCACTAATTATACAACCACACTTTGTCAAACTTTGTAATAGTATATATTTTTTTTTTCACACTAATTGTAATTTAGTTATAAATATAAAGGTCCTGGTATATGTCACTGTCAAACAACACTCCAATATGTGTTCAGCAACATCTCCTGAGTATGGTGATACCCCACAGGCATAGGTTTGTCAGATTGTTTGGCTGGTAAAAGGCTACTTTTGGGACATGCGTAATTCCGGTAGTCATTTTGTCATTCTGCCTCTATATCCTCTTTGGAACATCTTTAAAGCCGACTACTTCAATTTACCCCATCAAACCATATATTTTTTTAAACTAGACAACACAAAGTATTTCAAATGCTGGTATTTTAACCCTTTTATGCATGAGATTCTACCACCTGCCTTTCCCAAAATTTAATTTTGTATTTTTTTCCACACAAATTGTACTTCAGGAATGAATTCATAGCTCCTGGTATGCGTCACTATCAAACAACCCCCCAATGTGTGTTCAGCAACATCTCCCGAGTGCAGCGATACCCCACATGCATGGGTTTGTCGGGTTGTTTGAGATTTAAAATCCTAAATTTGGGAAGTGCGCTTTTTTTCTCTATGTTGGTCAGTCTGTACCTATGGCCTATCTTTGAGCCCGGCCACTCCAATTTACCCCATCAAGCAATTTTTTATTAAATTAGACACCCCTTGGTTATTTGAAGTGCTTTTATTTTAACTCTTTGTATGTTGAGATTTTTTTTAGAAATTTTAGCACTTGCTCAAAATAATAAACTTTATTATTTTTTTTTTACACATTTTGCTGGTACTGGATGGTTCCTCTGGTGACATCACTGCATAATTATTTTTAAATGTTAGCACATTTTTTGTTTAAGCATTTTTTCCATATTGTTTTTTTTTAGATTTTACTAATCACACTGTGATTAGAAAGCTGGGCTCCATTGACTTGCATGGTTGAATGCAGTACCTGTATTCAACCTGCAAGTGGAGCCAGAGTTCTCTAGAGGGTCTGGATACCGTCTAGCGAACTTTTTCAACTTTATTATTTTTTTTACAGGGCGGCCGCCATCTTGCGGACGGTGAAGATCACCGGCAGCGGCGGCTGTGACCACTCTCTGGAGCGGTCACAGTCCATCTTGAGGTAAGTGTTTGGTGTCGCTGGATGCCTCCTGATCGAGGCATTCCAGCGACACCATTTAAGTTTAGGAAGTGATCGTTGATTGCCTCCTAAATGCTTTTAAAACGGGCGTCCGCCCCCATACAATGTATGGCGGATGTTGACGCGGATGTTGACGCCCCGGGGAGGGGCCCCTGATGCCGATCTCGGCGTTACTGAATGCCTCGACTTCGAGGCATTACAGCAACGCCGTTTAAGCGAAGAAAGTGATATTACATTTTTTGACGGTTCATGACCGTCAAAGGTCGTTAAGTGACCGTTTTTCCGTGACGGTCCTGAACCGGCAAAGGTTGTTAAGGGGTTAATATATTTCTTTTGAAGGTTGTGTTAGTAATCAAGCCTGGAACAGCACCTGCAGATGTCAACGCCCAGCCTAATGAGTGTAAAATAATCCTCTCACTAGGCCTACTTAATGAGGCATCCCTGACTCACTTGTATGGTGTTATCTTGCCACTGTCCCTTAAGTTTCTGGTTCTATGGATAGTTTGTTCCTGTTCACCAAACAGGACATTCTCCAACCTCCTGGGATAATAGGTGAATCCTTCCTATTTAGTTTGGTGAAACTTACCTATGTTTTCTTCTGTTGAGAGGGTAGAATCTGTAAATAGTTGTAAAAGGCAATGTAGTAAGTCATACAGACTTGCATCAGTTCACAAGTGTCAATTATGTTTATAAATATGAGTTGTTTTTTTAGTTTTAGAATGTGAGTGCATACTATATAAGTCAGGTAACATCAGTCAAAAAAAGCAGACAGATCCAAGGACAAAGAAAAGCATTTCTGCACTCCCCCCCCCCGCTAATCCGTCTGCATTACTCTGGCCACTTGGAGTACTTCTGCCCTTTTGTGGCAGCTCTCTGGGATGTCTGGACTACACAGTGGATAGCTGGGAGAAGTAGATGAACAAAGAAAAAAGAATACAGAAGACAGAAGTGAAGAACAAGGAGAGACAAGACAAGAAGCAGAGCTGCAGGAAAGGAGATGGGACAAAGAAGCAGTTGGTGGAAAAGGCAGGGAGAGGTTAACAAAGAGTGTTACAGTTTGTGTGTGAGAGAGAGAATTTGAGAGAGTGAGTGAGATTGTGTGACAACAAATTTAGTTTCCAAAAAGAAAAAAGCCCTACGAATTTCCAAACTGAAAGGGCAGGAACCAAAATTTGTTATCAGAAAATGAACAGGCCAAAATGGAAATGAAAAACAAATCCAAATGTTTGTCCCAGAGGCACAACAGTTACCAGATAATACATCTTTGTCATGCCCTCACAAGTCTTTGAGGGGGACTACATTTATCACAGGAGGCTCTAAACTGCTACATGTTTATTATGCATGGCAGCAGTGCCTTTCTATTTTTGTCTCTGTCACATTTGCATAATGCAAATGTCTCTTAAGACCCAATACAGTTCAAAATATATGCAAGTTTGTATGGTGGAGCAATTGGAGATCATGGTGGCTTCATCCCAGTTCAGTTTGCAATAGACTGAAATTCTGCACCAGGCTTTGAAGATTGACATTTGAATTTCCTCAAGCCTGAGAATTGGGGAGATTCTCCAGTGCTCCCAGGGCAAGAAGATGCCACGAAAGAGCATTCCTGAGCATTTCCTACCTGCATCTGAGTGTATGGGGAGGGTTTCTAGTGCCAGGGTTAGCAGGATCTGGCAGGGAGGTTCAAGTTAGAGAGTAGTTAGGCTGGTCAGTTTAGATTAGCAAAGTATAGTTCAGAAATAGTGCTACCTAGGCTTTGATTTTATTATTTTGTTATGACAGCAGTGTTGTCTTAACACATGGGCACACTAGGCAGTTGCCTAGGGCCTCACTTTCTAGGAAATGTCTGCATCATTCCAGGTTTATACAATTAACATGCGTTAAGATAGGCAGCATCCATAGTCATACTTCATTGTAACTCAAACATATTCACCATATCCAACCATAGCAGATTACAAACACATTTGTTTCTATTGTCAGCTAAACTATAGAAAAAATCTAATAAGTAAACTTTAGAAACATGAACTTACATCTATGAATAAAATGTGTGGTTTGATTGATATTATAGTTACTTATAATGTTTTCAATACTTTTATAATGTATAAACTTTGTTTTATGAGTACATATGAATGTGTTTTCTGAAGTGATTGATCATTAGACCGTAGATGGCATTGTAAATTCAGACCAGTCAAAATTGATGCCTTTTATAGGGCTAAACTCTAAAGTGATTCTATGGTCTCACTGGTTGCATATTTAACGCAATAATGCTTCTGTATACTACTCCTTTGGCAGGAACCATAGCATCTGGTATAATCTCAAACTGGTTCATAAACGGCACAAGACAAGACAGTCCTCTATCTCCATTATCATACACTCAGATTACACACAGATACAGGAGTTACCCAGCACCCTCTTTTTCTCTATATCTCTTCTCCATCTCTTTAATCCCCCACTTATCGTTATATATATTTCTCTTTATCCCTCCTTTTTCCTATCCACACCCTTTCTGTATATCTTCCCTCCTTTCTTTTTAGCTCTCCTCCTCTGTATATCTCCCTTTTCTCTTTACTTCCCCTTTTCTCTTTATCTCTCAACCTTTTTCTTTCTCTTTATCTCTCCCTTTTTTCTCTTTTATTTCTCACATTTTCTTTGATTCCCCTTTCCTATTATCTCTTTTTCATTTTCTTTATCTCATTCCTTCCATTTCTCCTTATTTCATATTTCAGTTTCTCTACCCTTTCTCATCAGCTCTCCATTTTCTCTCTACCTCTCCCCTTTCTCATTATCCCCCTTTTATTGGTATCTCCCCCACTCATCGCTATCTCTCACATTCTCCCCAGCTGTCTCATTTCTTCTCATCTCTCATTAGCTGTCCCCATTATCGTTATCGCTCTACTTCTTCCCAATCTCTCTTCATCATTATCTCTCCTGCCATCTATTTTATTTCTCATTATCTCCCCTTCCTACTATGTCTCCTCTTTCTCCCTATCTCCCCACTTCACACCATTTCTCCTACTTCTTATTATCTGTCCCCTATCTCTCCATCTCTCTCATTTCTCCTTGTGTCTCTCCCTTCTTGTCATCTCTCATTATCTCTCTCTTTCCTCAAAATCCCTTGATCTATACAAAATATAGAAAATAGAAATTACATACTGTCTTCTTAAAATGTAATGTCTACTAATTAAGTAGAAATGAATGAATAAAAACGCATGGTTTTGTTTAAAAGAAAACTAAATCACATAGTTGCCATGACCCATTTCTTACTTATGATATGTTTATTGCTGGCACCAAATTTATCCCAGTGTCTTTGCACTCCCCTGATACTACTAATACTTTAACATTGTTGTTTTCAGTGTTCCTACAAGACAGCAAATTATTCCCTAGTTATGCATGTACATATTTTTTACAAATGAAGAAAATTCTATTAATGAGAATTTCAATATCTGAGTTTTTTCAAGGAATGTGTGGGTTTTTCAAGTTATGGGTGACTTGGTACCATGATGATTATTAAGTAAGTGGCATTTTCAGATTATTATTTACTTGTTCTTAAATGTTAACATTTTCTGCAGCACTGTGGAATTTTAATATGGGATGGTTAACAAATACGTAAAAACACATTTACTTGTACAACAAAAGTTGTGGACCCTGCCTGTGAGCTTCCAATCTTAAATGCACTTTTACATACAGTTCTTAGACTGAATGGTAGGCTTTAAGGGCAACTTCATGATCTTACATTCTACACATTTTCTAAATACCTATAGGAGATTTAGAAGATAGAAAAATGTAGATGTCTCATTAGAGATGGTATTCTTGTTTGCACTTATTCATTTTGGAAATGTCCACAGAATATTCACTTTAAACCTTTTTTGTAAATTTCACATATCCAGGGCGCACTATGTATCACTATTGGCATAGTGTTCTCCTGATTTTCATTTTTCTTCAGTTGTAACAATGCCATGTTACAACTGAACAGTTGGGGCTATGTTAAATAAAATAACTTTCTCCTGTAAATTTCTCTACTGTACTCCATTTTGATTACTATTTCAGGAAATTAATGCAAAGGAAATCAAATGAAACACACAGTAGAGTAATTTTCTATGTTTCATTTTCAGGAGAGTAAATTGAAAGCTAAAAATACAAACACATATTGACTAATAAGAAATATTCTCAATTCAGTTTATAGATGATCGTTCTTCTCATGCATTTAGCAGCCTTATTGAGAGACCTAAAAAGCAGAGAAAGAGTAGTCTGATACTCTCATATTTTGCAAGGTATTTCCTGCTCCAGCAAGTGCAAATAAACCAATGAAATATTTGAATTTCTGTTCTTGAGTTGGTTTGGGTTTTTTTTCAAACATATGCTTTTGTAGTTTAAAAACAGACAAATCAATGGAAAATTGCTTTGAAATTCCCACTGTGCTTGAAAGGACATATCAGTGGGTGTTAAAATATATAATTATGTGATTACTGAATCCCATGTGAGAGAAGCAGACTTTCCTAATAAATTTGCCATAATATACCACAATAAATATAAACAATACATTAAATGATATAATATTAAATCACAACATTTCTTTACAAAAATATTAATAGAAGGTTGCCTGCTTAATTTAAGTAAGTATACAGAAGTACATTTGTAATGCATGTGGCATTCCTTAGAACATTAAATGGAATTGAAAATATTTTATGCCGCATAGCAGTAAACAAAAATGCATTGACCTTCTATCGTGATTATGGAATTTTAATGCTGAATACTCATGCCACATTATGGAAAGTGACCTGCAGTTGTAAGTAAGGTAGGTGAATGCTACAGCTGCCACTTGCATTAACATATTCTGTCCTATGGAGTTGTAAGTGGGTAGTACTGCAGATGCAGAATATTAAGGAACAGGCAACACTATCATCAAGCCTACCACATTGCCATCTAAAGACATCAAAGAGTGGACGGTTTGGAAGATTGGAACAGTCTCCCAACAGAAGTAGTAGATGCTTAAACAGTGATGGAACTTGGAACATGCATGGGATGTGCATTAAGCTATCCTGAATTTAAGATGAGGCCAAAGCTTGAAGATCTTAAAGTCTTAATGTCTGAGTCTTTACATCAAGTGAAATGGACAGACTGGAAGAGCCAAATGATTCTTATCTGTTGTCAAATTCTATGCTTCTTTGTCTGCTATATACGGAATATGTCCTGCGCATTGAAATAGTATAATTATTATTCTTTTAACAATGAGAGTGCACTTAGGAAAGATCAAATACAGATAGACACTTTAACCCCTTAATGACAATTGCCGGTCCTGGCACGGCACGGAAAAGCATGTGCTTTACGACAATTGACGTGCCAGGACCGGCACGTCTTTAAACGGGTGCAGAAAGCGATCTACTATCGCTTTCTGCACCCAAAAAGCGTTGCTGAATGCCTCGACCTCGAGGCATTCAGCAACGCCGCGATCGGCACGAAGGGGCCATCTCTGGCCCCTCCACGGGGCGTCAACATCCGCCATACTTTGTATGGCGGCGGACGCCCGTTTTAAAAGCGTTTAGGAGGCGATCGACGATCGCCTCCTAAACTTAAATGGTGTCGCTGGAATGCCTCGATCAAGAGGCATCCAGCGACACCAAACACTAACCTTTTGATGGGCTGTGACCGCTCCGGAGAGCGGTCACAGCCGCAGCTGCCGGCAATCTTCGCCATCAAGGAAGATGGCCGCCGTCCTGTAACAGGAACCACAAATTTTAAAACTTCGCTAGATGGTCCAGACCATCTAGAGAACTTTGGCTCCACTTGCAGGTTGAATACAGGTACTGCATTCACCATGCAAGTCAATGGAGCCCAGCTTTCTAATCACAGTGTGATTAGTAAAAATAAATTAAAAAATAAAATAAAATTAATAATAATTAGAAAAAAATAGTAAAAAAACAGTAAAATGTAAAAATCATTTCCCACTGATGTCACTATCAGGGGAACCTCCAAGTTGAAAAAAAATGTTAAAATTTTTTTTAAAAAAAATAATAAAAAAAAAAATATATATATATAAAAAATATATTTTTGTGAGCAAGTCCTAAAATAAGCATATTAGCTTAAAACAATTCTCGCATGGAAAGAGTTAAAATACTGGCATATTAAATGCCCGTGGGGTGTCTACTTTTAAAAAATGTATGATTTGATGGGGTAAATTGAATGGGCCAGGTTCAACAACGTCCCAATTAACACGGGGGGAAGGATGGCCACACATCTAATTTCCAATTAGAAAAATGCACACGTACCAAATGTGGCCTTTTAGTTCCCCCAAAAAATGACACACCCATGCATGTGGGGTATCACTGCACTCAGGAGATGTTGCTGAACACATTATGGGGTGTCGTGTGACAGCGGCATATACCAGGAGCTGTAAATTCATACATAAAGTAGGTGTGTGTGGGAAAAATACACACACAAAAATATTACTGCAAACTTTGAAAAAATGCTGGTGGTAAAATGTGTGTATGCAAAGAGTTAAAATACCAGCATTTAAAATACCCTGTGGTGTCTAGTTTTGAAAAATATATGGTTTTGTTGGGCACACTGAAATGGCCTGGCTCAAAGATGTACCAAATAGGGCATGGGCAGTGGATCCCAAATGCCAAAGTTCAACTTTGAAAAAAGCGCATGCCCCAAATGTGGCCCTTTTGCCCCAAAACAGCCAGGCAAAATCATTCATGTGAGGTATCGCTGTACTCAGGAGATGTTGCTGAACACATATTGGGGTGTTTTGTGATAGTGACATATACGAGAACATTTTAATTCATACCTGAAATAAAATGTGTGTGGAAAACCAAATGCAAAAAAATGACTACCACAAAGATTGACAAAGATTGGTGGTAGATATGGTGCATGGAAAGAGTTAAAATACTAGCATTTGAAATACCCTGGGGTGTCTAGTTTTCAAAAATATATGGTTTTGTTGGGCACACTGAAATGGCCCGGCTCAAAGATGTACCAAATAGGGCATGGGCAGTGGATCCCCAAATGCCAAAGTTCAACATTGAAAAATGCGCATGCCCCAAATGTGGCCCTTTTGCCCCCAAACAGCCAGGCAAAATCATTCATGTGGGGTATCGCTGCGCTCAGGAGATGTTGCTGAACACATATTGGGGTGTTTTGTGATAGTGACATAAACGAGAACATTTTAATTCATACCTCAAGTAAAATGTGTGTGACAAAACAAATGCAAAAAAATGACTACCATAAAGTTTGACAAAGACTGGTGGTAGATATGGTGCATGGAAAGAGTTAAAATACTAGCATTTGGAATACCCTGGGCTGTCTAGTTTTCAAAAATATATGACTTGATGGGGTAAATTGCATTGGCCGGGTTCAAAGATACCCGAAATGGCACATGGGGGGAAGAATTACCAGATTTGGAAAAAATGGCTTTGAAATAGCAAAACGCTACCTGTACTTATTGCCCCATAATGGGTAGAAAAAAGCAAAAAAACATAAAAACATTGGGTATTTCTAAACTCAGGACAAATAGTAGAATCTATTTAGCAGGTTTTTTCATTACCTTTTATAGATGAGTAAAAGATTTTTCAACTAAAAGTTAGAAACAGTCATTTTTTTCTAAATTTTTCACCATATTTTATAATTTTTTTAATAGTAAATAATATGATACAATCAAAACAATGTCATCTAAAGAAAGCCCTTCTTGTCCTGAAAAAAACAATATCTAATGTGTGTGGGTTCAGTAAACGGGAAAGAAGAAAATTACAGCTAAACACAAGCAGCGCAGAAATGTTAAAAAGGCCATTGTCACAAAGGGTACAAAAAGTAAAATCAGCCTTTGTCTCGAAGGGGTTAAACCAACCTAAACACCATTATTTTTTAAATACTGTGCATATAATGCATTCATTCCGAAAAGATACTTTATGATGATTTTGAAACACATTTATTAATTATGCGTACTTGCATTTTGGTTATAAC
Source organism: Spea bombifrons (assembly GCF_027358695.1). NCBI lineage: Eukaryota > Metazoa > Chordata > Amphibia > Anura > Pelobatidae > Spea > Spea bombifrons. The sequence continues at coordinate 32,371,858 of NC_071087.1, read as the reverse complement.
TGTTATGAAGAGCTCTTCTCTATGCAAGTATTTTGCATTTGCTAAACTAAATAAAATAAAATATTCCAGTAACAAAGCAAAAAAGTAATGGCCTCAATTGTTCTCATTCCATTATGATGATAATGTAGCTGTGATTTAGTCACTAATGACCAATACAGTGTTCTGTACTGTTTCAAGGGAAATACAAAAGCAGAAATTGGAGTAAGTGGAGCAAAGAGAAAATAAAATCAAATAAAATAGTTCATATACATATCTTCAAATATCTACAAATTACATCAAAAGACTGACAGAAAAGAGGACAAACCTTAGAGGCCTTTTGGTTTATCTGTATAAACAAGTAATTATACTAATCTTATTACTTATTACTTATAAATTATGTAATTGGGTCTGAAGGTTTATTTTTAGGTTTTACTTAGTATGACTTTAATGCCACATTTCCCATGTATTTCTACTGATGTTTAAATATATTTTAAATAGGCAAGATACTCAGAGGAAAGAGGCTTTCCTGAAGGGAGGTTGTGGGGAGCAGGGGCCACTTCCTTAGGGTTGGGCCTGATACAGCAACACCCATAAATATGCAAATGAAAGTGAGCAGAATCATAATTCACGTACGCAACCAAAAATAGTCTACAATACAAAAGCTATTCTATGGGTCAAAATGAGTGTCCTTAAGGCCAGAGATGAAGTGCCTCCAGTGAAAATAAGGGGGTGGGGTACGTGTAGCAAACTCTTCAAGGAAAAACCACAGTGGACTACAAGTCACCAGTCTTCTTCTGGGGTTCAACTCAGTGAAGATGCAACCCCCTTCCCTGCTGGCCCAGAAGACCTTCGAGAGGGCTTGGTCCTCTTCGAAGAGGGGAACAACTGAAGTCTTCAAGGGCAGATGACAACTAAAAAACTAGGCCACACACTCACCCAAAACCCAGGGACCTGGCTCTACCGTGACATTTTCAGTGCATCCATGCATGGCACATCAAACAACAAAGTATTTAGTGTTTAGTGTGACAATGGAAGACAGGGACTTAGGAGTAATTATTTCTGATCACTTCAAGGTAAGCACTCCATCTCCAGAAGGATTGGATTGGTTGATTTCAGAGGAGGCCTACAAAATAAGTGGTTTCCAGAAAAAGAAAGAAAAACCATGGGACGGTATCTTGTAAACGTAGATAATTGGGAAGGGGTGATTCTTTGTCGAACATACTATGAGCGTATGTGACTGGGCTCATCTCCAGCGGTGAATCCCGTTAGATGGATGTCTGGCATTCTCTTTTTTTCCTTGGTATCTTCCGATTCCTGGTTGACAGCCTGAGGGGTGGGACAAGTATTTGGCTGTTTCTGCAAAGGTGATTCTTTTGTGTGACTGGGGACCAGCCTAGCTTCCCAGTGTCAACCAGGAATCAGAAGATACCGAGGAAAAAAAGAGAATTCGAGACATCCATCTAACGGGATTCACCGCTGGAGATGAGCCTGGTCACATACGCTCATAGTATGTTCGACAAAGTGTAAGTGGAATCACCCCTTCCCAATTATCTGCGTTTAGAAGATACCGTCCCATGGTTTTTCTTTCTTTTTCTGTGTTTATTTCTCCTTATGTGACCTGTATGCAGACATCTAGATTTCTTGAGAGCTTGAACACCACATCGTGAGTGCATTTATTGGATATTAAATTGACACATTTACAATACAATCAACACTATCAGCGTTATTTTTTCTTTTTTTGTTTTTTCCTTTTTTGATTGTTCTATACGAGAGCCCCTAAGTGAAATCTGTCATTGTTAAATTTAGCCAGTCTAATAGTCTTTTTGCAAATGTGACATGGGTACAGCAAAAAAAACCTGTAATGGGCTTGTTATGATTTGTGGCCAGTATAGCCCAAATAACAACAACAAAAGATAATAATACAGTGGTTATTTCTGTAATCTAGGGATGTAGGTGAACACATTTTGGTATATTTGTCTGCAGTTGCACTGCATAGAATGTTAAAGTAAGTTTTTTTCTATGATGAGAAAATGAATCCAAAGATGAATGTGATTACAATTAATAACAGGTATTAGTAAGGCTTTTTCCCAAAGATTAATCAAACCAAAATTAGTTTAAATACAAGGCATACAACTTTATAGTGAATAAAACTATGTCCCATATGACAGAGAATAAAATCATTACATGATGAATAAAGAGAAAATAGCTTAATTAGGTATCAGCTATATACTTTAATAGATGCAATTTAATCCATATTTAATTATTGCTGCATGATTAATCAACTTCCATGTTATAGTTTGAACAAAATGATGGTTTCTAACTTCCCCTGGTTTTTGTGTGCTAAATTCTGTCACCAACAGTGGTTAAAAATTACAGGATCAAGATACTCATGAGCACCAGGGCATATTCTGGCCTAGGCTGAGAGGCTGAGAAGGCCTTAGGTGGCAGTTGAAGATCACCAGAGAGTTGAACATTTGAACTTGTCAATATTATTATCGAGGGCAAACCCTAGTCAGCTCATCCCATCAGAAGGACAGAGCTGGTCCTGTATAATGAAGTAGTAATGCAGTAAAGTTCTTGGAAATAATTTAATTGATTTAACTGTGCTTAATATAGAGGGCAAACTTAGCTCTTCTGACAGAAGACGCTCACTGGAATGTGCCCAGTGATAGTGATATCAGACAGCTGAAATGTTGAACTCTCCAGCAAGCTCCATTTTTAATAAATATACCTGACAACTATATAGCCTATTCATTGTCTCCAACATAAATGGTTTAATATTAACACTAATATCACAAAGTTGTTGAGCAGTCCACTTTCTTACAATGCATCAATGTAAGATTCACAAGAGGCTCTCATGTAATGAAATGGCTAAAATAAAGAAGCACATTTTATTGAAACATCAGCTGGAGTGATTTTTCGAAAGAGTGTTGACATTTCTTTCAGCTCTTGAATTAATGCATTGCAGATTTAAATTCTGGGCTATCTAAGAAAATTATCAATTATTTTGGAAAATTAGTCAATGATTTTATTCATGTCATGCTAGCCATGCAAATTGCTCCCATTTAAGATATTTTCTCTTGCCAATCATTTGAATAAATGCTTTATAGTTATCTTGGTTGGTTTTTGAATAGCTGTCATTATTACACTTTAATATAGTCTCTTAAATATACCCATGGGTTTTGTCAAGACTCAAAGCACAAAATGGATCTGTGTAAAGCTGATTAAGATAACATTGTATCTGAGTGCAAAATTATCTTCTATATTTTAAATGTCAGTGTATAAAGAGTTAAACACACTGATCACGATGGATTTTAAACACTGCAATAATGTAGAAGCATTGGACTTTGCATGCCAACATTTACTATTCACAAATACTTTTGAAGCCCCACAGATCCAAAAAAAGTCTCTGTTAGATGAAGGGTGTGCAGAAAGTAATGTGAGCAAAGCAGGGCTGCCCCATGGCTGAAAATTTTATGTAAAGAAAATCATGCGGGGGGACCTATAATGAAGAAATCCTCCCAGGGCTGTAGGAATCCCCCCAATAGAAACGCGATACGGCACCCAGGCGGAGGAGAGAGAGGGGTGCCGAGCGGTCGCTCATGAAAGAGTTTTCGGCAACCGCTCGGTGCCCCTATGTCTCCTCTGCTCCCTGCCGCCACCAGCCTCAGCGATGCCCTGCCTGTCCTGGTGCCGGGGCTTCACGCTGAACGCCGGAATATGACAACATATGCCAGCGCTCAGCACTGAAGCCGCGCACACCACGGCAGAGCAGCGAGACAGAGGCCTTGCTCCCACCACAGGACTTCAGCACGGTAAGTGAACTACAAAAGGGGTAGGGAGAGGGAAGATAGTAAGAAGGGGGAGAGACGTTAGATAGTGAGAGGGGGTAAATAATGAGATGAGGTAGAAAGTAAGAAAGAGTGAGGGGGTAGATAGTGAGAATAGGGGGAATAGAAAGTAAGAAGGGGAGGTAGTAAAAATTTTGAAATAAAAAGCGAGAATTAGAGAGAATTAATGAATGGATATATGTATCATGGATGTAATTTAGGGAAAGGCAAAGATGGCTCAAGCAGGATGTTTGAGTCTTGGGGACCAAGCTGCCACAGACAGCGTGTTTAGGGACAAAGTTGTCTCACTCTGGACTGTAATCTGTTTGTAATCTGGGTGCCTGTCAGGTTCTATGTGAGGAATGTGGACGCCGGGGCTGGCTTTGGGTTGTGCAACCTGGTTTTATCTATACCTTTAATGCTGAGTTTTTATGTGAATTCCAGTTGATTTATACCTGCAAAGCTGGGTTTATGTGTTATTCTGTTGATCTATTCCATACATTATTTATGTATACCTGCAAATATAGTATTTGTATGTTTTATTCAGTTAATCTATACATGCACATACCATTTCATGTGTTGTTTATTTGTTAGGGGTTCCTACGCCCATGCCGTCTCCATCCTAAACACATTGCACACATATCTGTCCCTTCCTAACACAGGATGCCACTAAGGCTCTTGTCCATGCCCTCTTATCTCCCACCATGATTAGTGTAACTCTGCCTTAGCGGGTTTCCCCCTTACCCGTCTCACCCCTCTACAATCCACGATGAATGCTGCTGCCAGACTTAACTTCCTCTCCAATGACTTTACTAACACCTCTCCCCTCTGTCTCTTCACTGGCTGCCTGTGCACTTCAGGATTCTTTTCAAAATCCTGTGGCTGGTCAATCCCTAACAATGGCACGTTTACCTTTTACCTATTATGTAACTCTAACTCCCTCTAGATGAGGTCTATTCAGTCACTCTTTGGTGCCAACAGGGGGGACTGTGAAACTCAAAGCAAGCAAAACCTCTAGGGAAATGCAGCACTGTTAACCTGTTAAACCTATTCAAGTCAATGCATGCAATACATCCTTCAACCACTTAAAGTTGGTACTGTATATATACATTCTTTCACTTAACCGGTGGCTATTTGTTAATCATCTGATTATGAATGGCATTGAATGGATTATTTTAATATTTTGCTTCAGCTTCTTTTAGAATTGGACTTATTTTAGGAGTCAAATATTTCCTTGGGTTGAAGATTAAGAGACAAGTGCATCATTTGTATGGGCTCTAAAAGGTAAGTGAAGCCTACAAGTTTTATACCCCAATAGCGTATATCAATGCCAACATCCCTGTACCTAAAGACTTATTGTATTCACCCACTACCTGCTAGAGTGGCAGATCAGAAGCATAAGGTGTAATGTCTGGTGGTGACCTGCTAGGAATTTGATGGGTCTGCCTGATCGCCAGTTCAGGCCTATAAACCAGTGATCCTGTGCTGTAATTAGGAAAGGCAGCTTCTTGAGTTCAAGCTGCATGGATAGAATGCAAATGACAAAATAATATCAGGTGACAATTTCAGTTTGAAAGATATGAAACACTAGAACAGCTACAAAAAAAACAATTTATTTAATTGCCGAGAAAGAGATTCCTGGCATTGTTTTGGGCTTTATCCAGCTTTTTGGAAGCCAATCTGACTGATAAAATTGTTGGATAAAGTTTGAAATATTGCCAGAGACCTTTTCATTGCCAATACATGACTTTATTTTGACTGGTTTTCAAATGCAGCAAATTTTGATATAAAAAAACCCACCAAAATCAGTTAATGGTTCCTTCATTAAACTAACACAGATTATCTAGACATCCATCCCTGCTCTTCATGCTTCCCTTAAATTGCTCATTTGGCGATCATATATGTCCACAATATTTTCCTGTTACAGGTATGCTTATTTGATCCCTATCTCTGGTGCACCAAGAACCCCTCATCTCCTGCTTAACCCCTTGTTTTCACCTGGTATGCTTATTTGACCTCTGCATCTGGTGCACAGCGAACCCCTCATCTGCTGCTTAGCCTCTTGTTTTTACCTGATATATTTCCCTTCTATGTATACCCTGCTGATTTTCCAGGGTTAACTTTGGTGCCCTCTTGTCTAGCTTAATTGCAGTTGTTAAGGCAAGGTGTGAAACATCAGCATCCTATATGTAATCACCTTTTCTGACCACTTGTGAGGTAGCCCTATAAAGTCCTAGGCCTTGCTTGGAAATGTAACTGCAGTGGCCTCATCCCAAATTGACTCTTCATAAGGGGAAAGATAAGAGTTACACTGGAGTTAAACTGGTGAAAACAGCAGGAACCACATATCATTTACCTTTGCAGTCAACGGGTGACCCTCCTAGTCTATTATCCCACTCATCCTAATCCTCAGCATGACCCCCTACAGGTTTTGACTCTTCTTTGACTTCTCGTCTGCACCCCTACCCTTCGAATAGATTTGATCACTCTTTCCTCTTAACAACCCCATCCACAGTTCACATCTATCCTTCCTTTCTGCCCTTCCCTCCTTCCTTACTCCTAACCAATCTCAAGTGAAGGGAGCCCATTTCACAACTTTCAATCTCACTTATTATTGGTCTGCACCCTCCTCCTTCTGTGCTCAAGGGGCATTCAATCTAACCCTGGACCCACCATTGCAACCTTCCTCCGTCCTCGCACTTTCCATGTAAACAAAAACTACTGCAATTCTTTTAATGTCAAACCAGTCCACATTTATCCCAGCACTACTGTGCCCTCTGGAATGCACACTTTGTGTGAAACAAACTCACTGCTGTTCACAACCTTTTACTCTCAAACCACCTCAGCCTCCTTGCACTCACTGAAACATGGCTAACCTCTCCTGCTGCTCTCTCTTACAATGGTCTACACTTTAGCCACACATCTAGACCTGGAGGCAGACAAGGGGGAGGGTGTTTGAATTCCCCTCTCCCCCCACTAAACTTTTCAATAACTGTCACCAATTTCCTCCCTCTACTTGTTGTCTTTTAAAGTGCATTCTGCCTGTCTCTTCTCCCCAATTGCTATGCATTTTGCTGTGATCTATCATCCTCCTGGACCTACCTCTCAATTCTTGGACCACTTTGCAGCATGGCTCTCTCTCCTCTATCACCCCATATCCAAATCCTGAAAGACTTCAGTATACCGATTTATGGCCTATCTTCACCTGCTGTTTCTAAACTGCTGTCCTCCTCCTCTCTAGGTCAACCCACTACCCCAAACACACTTTTGCCACTTCTCTCCAGCATCTCTACTGCCTCCTGTCCTGATATTGCCACAGTTCAGTATAACCATGCACTACCCTTAGTCCTATATATCAGCCTTCCAGCTCTCCAAACCTATTTTATTTCATTAATCTCTTCCCTTTTTCATAAACCTTAACCTCTCCACATTTAACACCCTACTCTGACCTCCAGATTTAAAAAAAAAATTACATAATCAGGGATAACATTCTCACCCATGGTGTTCATCAGATGGTACCCTGACCCCACTCCTCATCACAAGCCACTCTCAACTACTTCAGTCTAGTCACCCCTACTTAAGTATCTGGGGTTCTCTCATCCTTCCACCTCAACATCTGCCCCTTTTACTCTGTACCCTCACATTGCCTACATCTCTTTCCGACATCCCTGCCCCAACCCTAACCAATATCGTTAATCAATTTCCTTTGGTGTATTATGAACCCACCTTAGGAACTCCATTCCCATTCTTTCAGACTTTCTCCTTCTTACAGAAATTTCAAAAGCCCTCTAAAAACCTCAACATTTCTTCCTAACATTCAGCCAGCATCTTAATCAACCCATCTGAATGAGTAACAACCTCTACAGATCATCCTGATGCAACCACTTCATCCTTATGCAAGTAGTCCTCTTCTAATCTTTCACTTCCCCCTCAACCACCAACTAGACTGTAAGCTCGGAAGAGCAGGGTTAGCTTCTTCTTTTGTACCAGTTTGTTATTTTGCTAATTTTTATTATTTTACAGGCTCTGTTGTAACGACGCTATGGAAAGAGCTTACACTATATAAATAAATGTAAGATATATTTGTCATATCTGTGTGTATGTTGTTAAGCCCATTTTGTTGGGTAATGTGATGACAGAACATACAACTGGGCTAATATATTGCCAAACGACCTTGGTATTTGTTGTGTTCAATATTTTCAATCATACTTACATTTCGCATCATCAAACTCAATTAGCATTTCCATACATCAAATGGGAAAAGGAATACATGTAATTTAGTAGGTTCCCATTGTATCTATGCATCTTGCTAATTAAGGATAGCTCTGTTCTTTTTTTATTCTTTTAAATAGATAGGTTTCAAAATTACTAAATACTAATTGCTCAAATGTTTAAAGCAAATGATACAAATCCACAAAGTAAATGGAACAATCATTTATTATCTAGATTTACACTTAGTATTAGTAAATAAAACTGTAGTTTCTTGTTATTATAATAGTGACACACACATGCTAAAACATTTAAGAGAATAATTGAAATGTAATATGGTTTCTTGAAAATTATTATATAAACGCTACAACAAATTGTGCATTTGGATTTGTACAAACTTTTTTTTAAAGAAAATTGCTTATTTCATGCGTTTATACTAATCTCTGTTAACGAGGAGGAACCACATGAAAACCACTAGCAAACCCAACATTTTATCTGCTCGCCTGCTATAGACGAGTCATCTTTTTCTCTTACACATTTTTTGGGCTTAAACAAGCTTTCATTAGCATTTTTGGCAGCATTCAATAAAAAAAGCCCCTGAATTTTGTCCAAGCCTAAATGGCAGGGGGCTAACTGTCCAAAAACTATACATATATATAAGTATATTTAGTCCCGCTGACGGCAGTGGGAAACACCCCCATTTAAAGGGAAAATGGGTGGGGAGTGGGGCATATTTCTATGCAAGAATGAACTGTGCTGTGTCTGTATTATGCATAGTTAAATCAGTGAAGTGACTTTAAAGCTCCTAAAAAGCTCATTGATTTAATTATACTTTAAAGATTAAGAAGGCCACCGCTTTATTAACCAAGAATAACATATATAAAGCAAATTGGTGAAACCATTATGACTGGATAAACAATCCCATTGTAAACTGAAGAACCGATAACAGGAAAATTCTGCAGCCACTCCTGGCTACAATTGAACGTCACCTATGGGGAGGTCTAACCACCGCCACACCCAGCTAAGCCAGCCACTCCTGCAACACCCTAGCCGCTTGTCACCAGCTTAGAGGGCCCACCCTTTTAAGTCCACAACTCTCCCCAACTGTCTGTAAAGGCAACACCCCTTGAGGCACCACACTGCCTGACATAGGGGCTTGTGGCACTAGTGTTGCAAGACTCCCCTGTCCTGTCATACTAAAAAAACCCTGAGAACACCAATAGGGCAGCACCCATGAGGAGACCCAAAATTTAACCCACCATTAAACAAACCCTTTGAAAAGAGGAGACAATAAACAGTGTCAACTCACCCACCGACAGGTCTGGACGAGAAATGCTGCCTTGAAGCCCCCAGCATGTCTACCTTCCACCCCAAATTGGCTAATTGACACTTCTTTTGTACCAGCAACCACCCTGATTCTACAAATGGTATCCCAATTACAATTTGTCATCTCCTAAAAAACACTCATAATAAAATTTTCCAGAAATTAATCATCACCAATATTTTTATGTTTCTATATGTATATTCTGACAAATGGCCTAATTAATCCCCTTTTAGACTATTCCAAAAGCATCTGTTCTGTAATTTGAATGTAAGAATAAACTAAATATATGGGAATGCCAGCTAAATATATAAATATATAATATATGCACAACTGTAATTTAAGGCTCTCTGGGGCTAGTCCTACCCCTACATACACCCAACAAATGCCAGCTTTACATCAACACTGCTTGCCCTGCCCTTCGTAAAGCCACTCTCCCAAAAGAGGGAGAGCTCTGGGTAGTTTACCCTTGTATGTTCCACTGGATGGTCACTAGTGTAATTATTTTCTATATATATTTTTTCACAGAGGTTATTTGCACGAATGCTTCAATTGGGTTTGGTGGGAAGGATGGCTCTAAGGTGGAAGGAAAACTAAGGATTCCACTAGTCATGGTATTCACTGATCTGTAGCACTATACAACTATATGGTTAAATATACAAACCAGATATTATCATATGTTATTATCATATTAGAAGGGTCAATCCATTTTTTTTAGCCAATTTACTTCTAACAGACACCTCATTATTTTAGTTTCTTTCATTCTCAAATGCTATTAAAAGCAATAAACACTTAAAAAAAAAAGAGAACATAATAAAATATTAACAAAAAATATATTCAGCCTTTTCTTTTACATTTAAAGAAATTAAATATTGAAAATGATAAATTGAATAATTTACTTGCTCATTATAACACTGTTCAAAAAATGATGAATTATTTTACCTTTAAAGAAACAGTCTTCGTTATGAACCATGGTTATCTTCTGTCTTTTCAAACAGGCTGCTCTGTGTACTTCACAGTGATTTTCATAGAGTTTGCCATCAGATCCACAAACAGGTTTAAAATGGGGCTTGCAACGCTCCATGCATATGCACTCAGCCAGTCCAGTTTCCTGGCTTACGACGCAGTGTCTGCCCAATCCACAATACTTATTTTCGCAGGTTCCAAAATGCTTATCCTCTTGATCGGCATAACCTGTTGTAGCAAACAAAAAAGTGCTTGTGTTTAGGATTATTAACAACTTGTTACCCAATCGGCATTCAGATTATTGTCCTATATTATTTATTTATATAGTGCTATCATATTCCATAGCCCTGCGAAATGGGTAGAAAAGGACACAGCAAGTAGTATACAACATAAAAATTTGACTTACAGAACAATAGGTGAGGAGGGCTTGCATATAGTATAGTCAGTACTAAGCATACTATTAAAGATCTATCTTTCTGTATATTTCAACACATACATCTTGCACAGAGACACAGAGCATTTGATGGTAGATAAGAACCATTCGGCCCATCCAGTGTGCCCATTTTTCCCAATGTAAAGAGTCAGACCTTAACCAGTCCTTGGTCTTGTCCTAGATTCAGGGTAGCTTTATACCGACCCAATGCAATTTCAAATTCCCTCATTGTATTAGACTCTACCGCTTTTGATGGGAGACTGGTCTATTTATCTACCACTATCTCTTTAAAGTAAAAATGGCTTAAATTACATGTAAACTTCTGACCCTCTCATTTTAAATTATGACCTCGGAAAACATGTTTTCCGTTCACGTACTTAAAAGTTAAGCATCCAAATAAATACAACATATTAAAAGACTTTCATGGTGCTTCTTAATGTGTTTCTACATATATGGTACTGGTCTAGTAAAAATAAGAATTTATTCATGGAGACATGTTTAAAGAGATTATGAAACAGTAGCAGAATACCAATTTCTTTTCTTACAGTGCTATAAAACTCATTTCAGATTTGCTGTTTTTTTTTATTGTACTGGCTTTTTTCACTGCTATAATAATATGCACATGGTTGTCTTTGCCAATGGAAAAAAAAACAGCTGTTTTTAGGCGTTTTAAAAAAAATCTATTGAGTTTAAATCAGGTCACCAATGGTTCATGAAAAGAGCTTGTTCGTTCATATAGGTCCATAGCTATATGTGAAGAAAAAATATCAATGTGAATAAGGAAGTTCTGCATAGTGAAATATTAAAATATGGCCTGAAATGAATTGCCCATTAATAGAAGTAGATTGCTCAATATTAGAAATGACCACTTGTGCCTGCCACCATGAACCTCTGAAGGAACTAAGATGGTGGTAGATGACCAAGATCTTTCCTATGTTTGCAAGCAAATACAAGGAGGGGGCACCGGAAACATAAATCACACAAAAGGTTTAAAAACTCTAAGGTCAATCCGAGGTTGACCATTTTGTCTGGTTACACAGTTACAATGTGGAGGATAAAAGTGGTCAGAAACATGATTGTTTCTGTGGGAATTACTACTTGGCAGAAACCAATACTTTCTACTTTTTCCAGCAGTTGTTGAATGTTTTTCTTCACCTGTAGTCACCTAAGCATTTACTTAATTGGAAAACCCCACGGATTAAAATAATACTGTTTTGCAGCTTTTCAGTGCATGCCATAGGTAAGACCATAGGTCCTGCATGAGAAGTTTGATTGCTCTATATACTACATAGATCAATCAGTGTCATTTCACTAATTGAAGTATGTATTATTCTTTACCTGACTGCAGGAGAACCTTGACTGATCATAAAACAGTCAGTAAGTAGAACCCACATCTACCCTATCATCTCCTAAATGATTGAATAAACCAATGAACTACTTGCGAAAAACAGCATGTAACCCACATATTCTTGTACTCTAGATACAATTCTTGCCAAGTCTTTCCTTTAAGAAAAGTTAGGTTGCCGCTTAATAATGCATAATTCAATTAGTAAAGCCATCTTCAGGAATGATTAACTATGCATGACATAGAGCATACAGAAAATGGGAGCCAATTGCTTCTTAACTCTCCCTGATCGTGAGTATGTCTAAGTAAATCTATATTCTGCTCAACAAATTAAAATACTGATAACAACCAAGATATTTTACCCTGCTTTGTTCCATTACATTCCGTTCACAAGCAATAAAAAGATATGCTGAATTTAATAATCACATTTAATTATCCATTAGGTAAAAAAATGTGAACCAAAGTCGTTAAGAACAGATAATTTTTTTTTTTGTTATTCTAGATTAAAATGAAATATTTGAATAAAAATATTGTATTGTATCATGGCTTTCACACATTTTCATTTAACATAATGCCTAATAGCTGTCAAACTTCCTGCTGTTAAACAGACATGACATATAACACTAGGCTCATTTTGCATTTGCAGATAATTAACCTTGATAGCCAGGAACATTTTGAGAAGCCTGCCTCACTTGGCCGTCTGGTAATGTAACTTTGCCTTTACGCACAGAATAAGAAGAACAAAAGTCATCTGACAGTAATTATGCATGACTATTACAAAATGAGCTCTGGCTACAGTTAAACATGATTCTAATGTCAAGGTATAACATCCACAACAAGCATTTCTAATCATATTTTTAATACAACTAGCACAGTACAAGGAAGGGTTCTGGTACATTATTATACACTTGCTGAGCTTAACAAGCATAATGTGTTAAAGAGGAAGCACAGCTAAACATCAACAATTAATAACACCTAGGGTCTCATTTTGTATATAGACATAGTGTATATGTAGACATCATCTGATGGTGCAGGAGCTGATAGACTCTAAGCTCTCAAGGGCAGGGCAATTCTCTCCGAAACCAGTATGCCTTAACATGTGTTAACCTTATTATGAAATGTTATATTGTCTATGTTATTGTTAATTGCCCCACTAATCTAATAGTTATATGTGGGGACGCTAAAGGTTTGCCCAGGAGCCTCCGGGGGAAGTGCTCCTTTCTCTCTCTCTCCCTTAGACCAAAACTTTGTGACATAGATCAATTAATATTCTGACATACCCAGAGCCCCCAGGTTTTTGGGTCCAAACAACACACAATAGAAATCAAAAATGATTACTATACAATTTGTAAAATAAACCATTGATTCTTTGAAAATGTATTTTAGTGTCCCATTTGTACAGTGGAGTTTATTCACTGGAGAGGGAATATGCAGGAGAATTGTAGCTTAATTAGGTGCAGAAGATACCACAAAGTGTGACAGTGACACCTCACAACACAAAATAAAAGATCTGCACAAATCAAAAGTTGTATGCATAAAGTAAAGTACAACAAATAATACTTATATTCAGAAAGTTATTTAGTACAATGCTATGTTCCACTACCAAACAAATCAAGGGGATTTCCATATATAAAATATTTGTGCTTTTTTCCAAGACAAATTGTCACTCATTTTAGGCAGAGCTAAGATGTAATCCCTCAGATCACTTCAAGGTAGCAATGGGAGACATTAAAAACGGATACCTGGAGCTTTCAGTGTACAATGCTGTAAAATTCTGATTTATAAGGAAGCTTTTATGCAGACACAGCTCCTCTTGGCCACTCAGGTCCTTCCTGCCTGGTGTGGTAATGCATGACACTCTGTGATGATGTCCCATGTTTCACTGTCATAATGCTCCTTCAACATGCATAGAATAATTGGAGTGGGACTTTGCAGGGGATTTGTAGTTTCAAATAACAGACTTTATTATGCATCACAAAGAGGCAATTTGGGTGAGCTTCTCCTGACAAAAAAGTTTGGTTAACCTTGCTAAATGCATGGATTTCATAATACATAGTAAAGTTGATGAGTTGAAAAGTGCAAGTCCTTTGCAAATTCTGGTTGTGAAAATCTTCCTTATGTGACACGTGACCCTTTAAAGTTTGATTTCAAACATTGCCAATCATTCGTAACAGATTCTCTATGCATGTTCTTCCTTTGCTTGTACATACTACTTTTATACAATGATCCAGACGAGATGCTGGGCTAGCTTCTTAAAACTATATTTGTTATAGTACAATTATACATTTCAGTAAAACTGTTCTCTGCTTTGTTAATTCTTGAAAACCTGCTCTTGGAAGACAACGCTATTTTAATAAAGAAAAACAAAATCTCTAACCTTGACATTATCTCATTCATTTGAAAAAGTTTTTCCCCTGTAACATTTACACTCTAGCACTTTGTTGATAAGAGGTGTCAAATTCTATCTGAAACATCTTCATGTAATGTTTTTGCATTTACTTTTTTTTTATCTCATTCAGTATGTGCAGTCAATGGATTGACCAAAAGTTTGGTGGTAGTGGCAATGGGGGGCTTACATATCTTTGGAATCTGCATTCACTGTTTAAATGAATAAGAGTTAATTAGCTTATCCTCCAGGATTATTCATTCTGATGGCAGCATGCCGCATGCCGCTGAGCCAACTGTTGGAGCTAGGCTGACTTACAGCATAGATGTAACTTTTGGGATATCTGCTTTGAAATGTTGACAGAACATATTAGTTTTTCAAGGACTGGTGTCTCATGTGTACACATTTTTAAGTGGTTGATTCAGAGGTGTATTAGTAGAAAATTAAGAACCAACTGTCCTTATTACAAAAAATGAATATTAGCTATATAGCATAAATGAAATAACTTTATTGATATTGCAGAGGACAAAATAGGCTAAATCAGGGCCAGATTCCCCTTTACGTAGATTGGACATATGTATATTTAGGGAGCTGTATAGCAGTTGTGGGGGGGGGGGGAAGGCCCCTGGGAGTTTTTTGTAATTTAAGAAAATATTATAGAAGAAGGTAAAAACCCAAGCAGAGAGTTGCATATAGTCTATTGCTGTTAAAGCTCCAGGTCTGTTGGTGATTTGTCAAACAAATAGCAAAGACTAAAAAATATATAACAAATTGTGCATATTTACATATGAATCAACAATTCCAATCAAGAGATATATGGAACAATTTCTCCAAAGAGCCAAAAAAAAGCAAAGGATGTGTAGTGCCTTTAAAGTACAATGCTGAAGTAAAATAAACAGATGCTGATTTTGATGGAATTCACTAGAAAATAATGCATGGGAAGAATGGATAGACAGTAAATAGGTAAGAAACAACATAACACTTATACAGCTGCTTCCACTTATGAAACACCTTCTAAAGTCATAAACTTGAAAAGATAATTGTATTTTGAAGATAGGAGAAGCCACCCATTGAGCACTTCAAGAACGCAAAAGAAAAAGAATTGAAATATTTAGCAAGTTATTCATCAAATAGTTTAGCTACCCATGCAATCCTTAGGCAAGTACTAACATCAAAAATATGGTAATTAACACAGATGCTGCCTGCCATGAGAATGTATTTTACTGTGTTTTTTATTATTTTTTAAGTTTTATGGTGATACCCCATATATCAGTGAACCATATGGTTCTAATAAATATGTCTGGTAGCATAATAAATTCACAGCACATAACATACTTTCAATAATCTAAATTGTTCAGAGTAACTATGTACTGATGAACAACAAATATTATGCTAGCAATGTGGCACGCTGTTGCCTTTGTTTAAGAAATATTTGAACATAGAGTTGCACTTATTTTTGTTGGCAGTATTTTCAGTTGGGACTAGTAGATTCATTTGTTGGTTATTGTAGCAATATAATAACAAGTAAATAAATGAGTTCAAAATAAACCCCTCTTTGGACAGCTATTGTCATGATCCTTAAAGGGTCATTTACTGTGGACTGGCCTCAAGGCACGCTTGGAATGATACCCAATGGATCCTGTTGCATCTTTCAGAAGAATGGCTGTCAAACATCTTGGAAGACCCACGGAGCCTTCATCGGTAGTGACCTGAGTAGGGACTCATGATTCGAACCAAAGAAGCAGGTCAATGCAGAGCAGGTATTATCCCCTCTGCTGTAGCATTTTCACCAGAGAGGTACCAACATCTCCCCTATACTATATTTAATTTATACTTTTTCCTACACAGTCCTAGTTTTTTTCAGCCAAGTTTGCAATAATTATCTTTAAATCTTCAAAACTACTTTAATCAAGGTAATTCTGACAACACGTCTAGTGTTAATTTCTACCTAACTTCTTCTAGAGACCCTAAATAATAAAAAAAACAAAAACCTTAGCTTCAAGATACAGAAGAGTAACTGAGCACAGTGCCTGGTGTTTTATCGTCTACAGTACAAATGAGCTAATGAGGACATTGGATGCAGAATAGCATGAGGATGAAGGCAGTAGAGATATAACCCTTTAAAGTAAAACAATGGCAAGAGTAACAAATGTGCATACAGCTATTTGTCACTAGCACCCGACGTAAACAACACAGATAAAATTGAGGTGTCTGACAGCATCAACCATGCCGTACTGCACGAGAGAAGTTTCAATAGGTATGACCTTACCACTCTTGAAACGAGTCAACAGAACATAAGCCGAGATGTTGCGTTAACATAAAACATATCATTTTTTAAATAGTTGTAAGAAAAATGGTTTTAACATGAGGTAAGGTTTCATCCACTTTGGGCAGATTCCTGAAAACATACTTCAATTTTCTGTGCGGCTGGCAACACCTAAACTACATATTTATGATACATATGTGCACCTTTCTATAATTGTTAAGAACATAAAACCCGATACAGAGATCACTATCGCTTAGCTAGGCAAAAAACTGCTTTTCCAGGAACATCAGTCATTCGACTACTGTTGTATTTAGGTCACAATTAATTTATAAATACATTTGTTTCAATATCCATTTGAACATGCATTTCTCCCGTATTCTGTTTTTTTTACACAATGAGTTAATAAATTAAGTTATACACATTTCTACCTTGTTATTTATACAATAAGTAATATTGACTTGTTTTTCTACCTGAAACAAACATTGGGGAATTAAATCAATTGTTCCCATTACATATTTATGTTTTCTTTAAATTACAAACTATAGTCAATGTATAGTTTATAATAAATAGAAAACCTGTTCAAATATTTGTTTACCATATATTAAATGTTTTATTCTGGCCTAGTCCAACTCGGCCTAGTGGAGCAGATCCCCTCTGACAGCAGGTTCAGCTCTCCTGCTACTCTATTGGACAATCTGGCTCCCTGGTGACTAGCCTGCACAACCTCCTTAGCAAGCAGCATCCACACTGTATCCACCACCTCAGCAAGGAGGACTGCGGCACAAAGTTAAGTGTTGGAGATGGCTGGGACACTGTACTGAGCATACCCCAGCCTAAATACTCCACTGCATATATTATGTATCAAACATGTCATAAATAAAATAGGTCAGTCAAACATCCATAGCTGTTAAAGTAAGTCTGGTTCGGTCAAAGTTATTCAGTAAGTAACAGCAACATGGTAGAGACTAGAATTTGTGTAGTCCCACAGATAGTGTTATTATATGTGTCACATGCCAGCACTCAGCAACAGGAAGTAATGCTCAACTTGAGGGAGCTGACATATTTACTTAATTATAATTTTAAAAAATGTATGTGGGGGCAGCATCCTTGAACTCTGGTTGCACCAATTCTTGGGCTGCCCCGGGCCCAAAGTAGCTGCCCCTGAAGCCTGCAACAACATCTCAGAGGATCGTGACTCGCATGTCCCATTTGGGTCACTCACCGGACCAGCACCAATAATTTACCCTGCATGTTTAGAGTGAGGACGTCTAATGTGGAGTCACCCTAGGGTCAGAAGGAGGAAAGACCGCACTGACTCTGAGAATCTCTTCTTGATCTTCAGAATCAGTGCGGCAAGTACACACAACCCCAGCATTAAGTACACCCTGCCACAAATATAGTGCCCCCCCTGCCACATATACAGCACCCCCAGTCATATGATTTCTTTATGTTATAGAAATAAATACTAGCCTCCAGAAGTGTGGTTGGGTAAGTGGCGCACACAATCAATATTAAAGGTGGCCCTGTCCTTTCTAATATCTGGGGCAGAAGAGACAAGCAGGTGAAGGTGTGGTAAAAGGGGATGAGGGCTAGGAACTCAGACTTGATCAGGCTTAGGGCAGCAGATATACAACAAAATAATAATATTATTATGTGGCATCCTATAAAACGAGCAACCGAAAGACATTGATTTAATAAATACAAAACATTACTACTACCCATCATTATTGTCTGGTAATGATTACAGCCATTATGCTATGATTACAGTGTTAACCAGAAACTCGCAAGTGGGGGGTTTGCTATTCAAAAATGAAAGCAGGAGAAAATACACGTTTTAGCGGATAGTCCCGGATATTTTCCAAAGCTGTTGTGGTCTTCTTGCCAAGTACAGCTACACCCTCTTTGTGCCTTAGGGTTGCAATACTTAGCAAATTTGTTCTCAGATATTTACAAAAGCTGGCCTGAAATAACACAGAGATTACTGCTTTGTATTTATTATTATTATTATTATAAACATTTGCTTGTCAATAAAACACTGTTGTAAATAAAATATGTTTGTGTACCCAACATTCAATTTTTATAAGGCGTAAAGGTCGAATAATGACAATTCAGCTAATGCAACCCTTCAGCTTTAGTTTCTAGAAACTATCTGTGCAGACTTAGATCGGTGATACTAATAAAAATACGCACTCAGAAAGCTTGAACTTTCTCATCTCCAACAATTGCTACTGAATTATTAATTAGAGCTTGGCACTGGCATTTGAAGATATGTAGGATCATATTCAAACTTGAAAGGACTGCTTTTGTGTGCTCAATATCTTCCGTTAAGTCATTTGTAATGTAATATTATGTACTGGTTCAAACTGTTACAATCTTAACATTCCTAAGCTTTTTTTTCCCTCCAAAATAGAATTCTTTTTGCATCTTACTTCAAAAACGGCCGCTACGGCAACTGCTGTCAAAATAGTAGTAAAGCAGATGATTTTAACAATTTTAGATTGTTGCTATATTCCTTCTGAAGAATTATTGATGTCTAAACGTCAAACACTCAAAAGTAGTTTTTCACTCTTACAGCTGGCAATCCAACATGTTGTAAATGTTCTTGTTAGGACATTTACTAGATTAAATATGGGACTAGCCTCCGTTAGTAGGATGATGATAAATTTATCTAGCAATATAGTTTATATGTTGTTGAACTCCCAGCTCATATTTAAAACCACATACTTTTGCAAACGTTATAAAAGTGACCCTGGAAGTATTACTTACAAAATCATTTAGGATAATAAAACTTACTTCTGCTGAAGCATGTAAAACTCCGAATGTTATTAACTCGTTTTTTAGGTTGTCGTTTGATCAACACTCTTTATAATTCTATAGATGCATTTCATTTACAATTTAGAGTATATATGTTTTGAATTGAGACAATTATAGTAAATTATTTCAACTGGGCCTGGAGGATTCCAACTCCATAAATGTTAACTAGTGTGTGCAATTACATTATAGCAGAAATATTAAATGTGGCATTTGCAAATGCATAATCTTTCTTGAACCATTAAAAAATAATAATAATAATTATGTACTATTGTGACAATTGGTTCCTGCGATTTTCCTAAAAAGCCGAATGTTGTCATCTCTCGCCTTTACTGCCTCTCATGCTATGTCATCTCCTGGTTACTTCTGTTAATGGTTCTATGTAATCTCTTATCAGCTGCTCCATGGTTCTACTCCTGCCCCATGGGTAATAGCTGTTTAGTAAACCCAACGGTAATTTGGCCCTTAGAAGAGACTAACATCACATGAATATTGGCCTACATGTTTTTGGGACTATGAAACAAGTGAAAAATGCTTTATCCATTCCTTAGTGATTTACCAGGATCTCTCCCTGTCCCAGACCTTGGCAAGCCTCATAGAAATGGATCACGACTTTCCATTTATTGGTTCCCAGCGGAGCAGGGTCAAGTTGGTCTTTCAAGCTCATCAGAGAATAGCTTGAGATGAAAAGTTGCCTCTCAAGGCCGTTTGTCAGCCAGTTCTATTCTCAATGATTAGACTCGTTTGTCTCTGTGGCAGAAGTGCACAAAAGGCTTCCTTGTTGACAGACTGCAGTTGTAAGGATAATACAAGATAAAATAACACTAAAATGATCACAGAAAAGATACAGATTATTAAATATATTACAAAATCAATAATATATAAGAAAATCAAGCAAATTCAATGTAAGGCATTCACACCTTAATTTGTTTTAAAACATATTTTGAATCCAGGACAAGAATATCTACTGGCAAATAACATTCAAACAGCCGAATCAGGCACCTGGGCCATTATGTTACTGACCCCATACCACATATAGATTGTATTGAGCTCAGGTTGGCAAGCAAGTTGCAGACATGCTGACATGAACTTTCATTGTTTTTGTAGCAATAGTATATGAGGGTGACATTCTAGTCTAATGGTAAGCCTACGTGAGACGAACATGTCATAAGCTGTTTCTATCTTTTTTTTTATCCCTGCAAAGCACTTTTACTGTATCCAGACATGAATATTCAGTACATTTGAATATTCACAGTCAGTTCTAATGGCAAATATTTGCTTAGCATATTTGCGATTCAGCTAATTTTAGCTGTACTCATCAAACATGCCCCCAAAGTCAACCAAAACCAGATGAGTCCTCTCTAATCATTGCTAACTTATGAAAATGCAGTTTGCTTAGTGCTCCCATAATTATATATTTCAAGGAGGGTGATTATTTAAAATACCCACTTTAGTCCTACATTTTTTCTAACATGTCTATACTTTCATGAACAGCGATATTAAAGGCTGATATTGCAACAAAATCGGACAACAGTATAGAAAATAAATAGCAACGCTGAATGTTACAGCTTGGTAGACCAGTGTAGGTTTAAGACAGCTTTGTTTGTTGTTTTATGATAAAGGTGATTCAGAGCAGTCAAGAATTTTACCCCTATGGGCTGTGTATTATGGGTAGGAGACCAGGGGATCTTTCCTGTGTGGCCCAAACTTCTGTATACTGGAATCACTTGTGGTCCTCATGTCTATTGATGATAACATAACTCTACTATGACATTTCTGTTTATAACACAAATACGTTGATGTTTCAGTCCTCTTGAAAAAGTGTCATCTAGCTGATGTAAGCTAACATTAACTATTAAGAAAAACTAGCATCATGTGATCATCATTAAAATGACATGCACTTTTCCCCTTTCTCTCCCACTACCTCTCGCTTTCTTTTTTTTTCTTTCTTTTTCTCTTTCTTCTTTGTCCCTCTCTTTCTTTTCTTCTATTTCTCTCTGTTCCTTCCACCTGTCTTTCTTTTTCTTTTTCACTTATCCCTCTATCTTTTCTCACTCCACTCTGTCTTCTCCTTTGGTAACTCCCTCTTTCCTCCTCCCATGCACAAAGGGGCAGAGGGTTTTTAATTCAACTGGGGGTATAGTGCCAAATTGCAACTCATCCCTATCTTCTGCTCATAAGATGGCACATAACACTTCTGCAAATTCCCCACATACACAAGAGTATAAGGCAGCCCCACAACCCACCGAGAATAGCAGATCTGCACAGCAATTGCGGGTCCAATCAAGCTCCATTGCCTACACTTTAACTGGGCCTTCATCTTAAGCCCTACCCAGTATGACAGACAAGTTCCACAATGACAAGCTTTTCATTAGGATTAGCCTATCCAAGTAACATCTAAAACATTCTAGTGTCAACATGTTGTCTGAGTTGTTTTTATATCTTTTTTTGTAATAAACACCTGGTCCAAGGCCTCTAAAAACATTATCTTATTGCAGTACGAAAATGCCACATACAGACTAGGAAAGTGCAATATAAGACAACCAGGCTCTAAAATGTGCTATGCTTTCCAGGAGTGAAGCCCCCTTCAGGTTTACAGATCAGGAGATTGACCCTCCGATGCACTGAAAAACAGTTGTGACTCTGGAATGATTGATCCTCACTGAGGCAAACTCATGTTGAACAATCTGCTGTCTTATCCATCTTCTTTAACAGCATTTTAAATGCAAAGCTATGAATAAGTTTTCAAGACCTGAAGCCTGTGGCCCGAACACTGTGGCTAACTTCTGAAGGCAACTGATTATGGGTATAGGAAGCCTCTGTGCAGATGTCTCAGGGAGCAGGCCTGAAAGAGGAAGTACATGACAGAACTAGTCTCTAGAAAACAGACTGTAAGAAGGATAAAACAATAAATAAAGTCAAAAAGGAGAGAAAAATTCAGGCCAATCAGTTCACAAGAAATATAAATAAAAATCAATATTTAACCCATCAGGACTTAATGTTTTTAATAATAAAAAAAATCTCTATCTCTATATTTTCTTTTAAAAAATCTCCACCTCGCCAGGATTAGTCAATAGTTATAAAGTGATGGATTTTAGGAAAGTGTGATAAATGTACTGTATGTACAAACTAGATTTCCGCCCAACATACATGTGCCCACAAGTAGAATATAAATTATATTTTTAGAGTTACATGACAAAACCTCTAGACTCCAGTGCATTTCACGTCTATGCCTGGTTTTAATAAAGCACCAAGCAATGCCACAACCATGCCATTAAAAGGCCCAAAAGGGTCAGTCAGCTTCCCATAGTGTTTATCAGAAAGGTGCAGAAGTACTTGGAAGGCTTTGATGTTTTCTAGAATAATTACATTATTAAAAAAGGGTTAAAGTTCCTTTTTAAAACGTGCTACTATAAACATACTTATTTTTAATTATATAACTGCATAACATAGAACAAGGAAGAGCAAAGCTATGAAAGGAATGCTTGTTTCTAAACACTGATTAAAGACTTAATAATGGGATGACAGCAGGAAGTATCATAAACCAGTATAGAATATAGATGAACACATTTAAAATAAAAAATAAAAATAAAACAGTTAATGTGTAAATACAGCTGAGCTAGTACAACTGCAAATCCTTACATATGAGGCGTTCCCACCACATAAATGTGGTATGTGGATTGGGAGGTCTGGTCACTAAGATGCCAGTGCTTGGAAGCTGGCATAAAATGTGAGTTTGCACCAGCAGAAAGCACTGAAGTCCTACTTATTTTATACCCAACTCACATTTGCACTCAACAAATAACACTCAACTTGTAGTACGGTCTCCAACACATCAGTGTCCTTAAATAAACAAAAATATTTTAAATGAAAATGTAATGAGGGTCCTAGAGTGTGTTTTTCATTATCAATTTACCAAGGAGGGACAATGATGGCCTCCATTTCCCCACCCAATTTGGCTTAAGTATACTCTAGCCTAGAGTCTCTGAAACTACTTGGTGATTCCTTCCCATCCAGTAACAGAGGCTCCGAGTAGGATCACATAATACGTGTTAATCGCATGTGGCCACCTGCATATAATATAAGTGACCCATTTGAAGAAAATCAAGTTACTGGTATCTTTTTTTTTTTTAGAAACTACCCTTTAACAATTTTTTTGTATCTGTTTGTGCTGCAATTCCGAAATAGTTCAAGGGCATGACAAGATACGTACAAGCAACATGTGAAACATTCTAAGTAATTTAGACATTAATGTAGTTTATGCAAGTGCAGAGAGTTAGGATTCAGTTTGAAATTGGAAAAGCAAGGCAGAAGTAGCAGGCATTGAAGAAATTATGTTTTTTATGTTTTTTCATAAGTAAATTAATGAATGGACTTGTGCTTAGATATGGTGGTGGAAGACAATTAGACCAGATGTAGCTGTGGGGTTGATTATTGTGTTTAGTGCATTTTATAGTCAGGTATGATGTAATTGAGAATGGCTTCATTTGGTACTACAAACTTTGACTATCTTTCTAACTGAAACATGCATTTAGTATGCATTATATTAGTGCTTTAAGACTGCAGCATACAGTTTTGCAACAATACATATTGTATTAAATTAAACTATTTGCATACGTTTTAAACTACTACATATTTGTTTCTACTTTAGTTTTTATAACAAGCATTTAAAACAATAATTTCAATAGACGCCAAAGTTCATGTAATAAGCCCTTCTCTCAGAATCTCATTCACTTGGATGTAATTGTACATTTAATACAATAATGTATACAACCTTGCCGGCAATGTGCACTTTAGAATCGGTCCTTACTACTTTTTTAAATAGATATATGGGGATTTCAAAATGAGACAATCCAAATATCTTTCTTTTGTCTATCATTCTCAAACACATGAACATGAAGCTTTAGAACAATGCACACAAAAAATGTCTCTGGATCGTTTTTGGTTCATTTGCACAAATCTAGTGGGAAGTCCCAAGCAAGTTGAAAAGCAGCTGACTAACAGTATATAGAATATGGGGAATATTTTTGTGCTTTTATTTCTGCTGTCTTCATTTCTACATGCAAAATATTAATAACAATATTTACACATATAATTTTTACTATTACATGCATAAATACACTATATGGACAAAAATAGTGGAACTGCTAACCATTACACCAACATGGACTTTTATGACATCGCATTCTAAATACATAGACATTAATATGTAGTTGCCCCCCCCCTTTTGCAGCTATAACAGCTTCCACTCTGTTGAGAAGGCTTTCCACAAGATTTTGAAGTGTTTCTGTAGGAATTTTTACCCATTTATCCAGTAGAGCATTTGTGAGGCACCCCTGTCAATGTAGATCTGTTTCTTACCATTCTGACTATTTCTAGTAACTTTTTAGTTGGTCATTTCAAAATGAGACAATCCAAATGCCTTTCTTTTGTCTATCCATCTAAAACACATGAATATGAAGCTTTAGCACAATGCATACTAGGTTGACTGTTTCATAAGACCTATCCGGTACCATTACACTGACCCCAATTGACTATGCCTAATGACGCAATCTTTCTTTTATAAAAGATAAATGTACAATATATAAACAGATATAATCATTCCTTAAAATGGTTGAACACAACATACTTTCTCTTTTCAATGTATATGGTATTTCCTTCACAAATTATTATAACAAATTATTAATTTTGATATTGTGATGTTTAACTATATGCTACAAGTGAAACCACGTTCCAGCAAGCATGATGTTTTCAACTTAAAGTGTGGTTTCTTTAGGCTACGGAGGTCTAATTCAATAGTATATCAATCAGCATATAACATGTATTCCATCCTTTGTTTGCTTGTACTATTGTAACTAAAAGGAAAACGCGTATTCCGCATTTTAGTTGACATGTTTTGTAATGGAATGGAAAATATTTTAGCAACATTCAACAAGATTGAAAATATAAATACACCAGAAAAGTATTTAACATCTCAGTAGGTTCAAGAGAAAAAATAGGTTCTTTGTATGTCAGTTCAAGAGAACTCGTGTTAAATGGAATAGAATTCAAATCTATAGGAATAAAGATAAAGGAAAAAAATCTAGATTCTAAATAGAATGACAAATATTTGGCTCCTAGTTCAAACAAAAGAAATGTTAAAAAATATTTGGACTCAATGCATGTATACTGTATGTGAAGGTGAATAAACTGTTAGTTACTTTGGTTCTTTCCACAAGTCTTACAGTGTGAGCAACATGGGGTGAATTGCATACACACAATATATCCCCAATGCATCATATGGAACCCTCTTATTGACTTACATGAGCAAACTCCTCCATACTGTAAGTACATATCATGCTGAGCACAGAGGAGGGCACGGTGTGAATTACCGCTATAGAGCGATAATGAGCAGATCCTTGTTTTTATGTCACATATGTTGATTCATGCATAAAGTTGCAAGTATTTCTTTTCTCTGTCATGAAACATTCTTTTACTTATCATATACCACATGACGTCCATGATAGCAAACAGATGGATCGGTAGGAGCAAACCACAAAAAGCAGGTACAGTAGGTAATAAAGAAACTTACTCAAAAGTAGCAGAAGAACTGTAAATAACAAAATATTGCTCTATTTTATGATATAGAAAATCTATATATTATAGCAAAGGTTGATATTAATAACCAAAACACCTAATCATCTATTATAATAAATGATGATACGTCTATTAAAGTTGGTGGATTGCGGTCTTGTAGTTGAGGTAATGTATACATTATACATACAGTAATGTGCAAATGTTTAAGGCAGGTGGCAAAATGCTGTAAGGTTAGAATGCTGTCAAAAATAAATTAACAACCCCGCTGCTGCTGGCACTTCCGCCAGGGCTTCTATGAATATTAATGGTAACTAAAAGTATGCACTGGAGCATTTTAGATTATTGATTGGAATTTTTTTTTTGACAAATGCAATTGATAAAATATCAAAAGAGGCATCATAGATTTGTAAAAAAATATATATATACTAAACAGCTTTAGCAAATTCTTACAGTAAATGTTACTTATTTATGTGTGAATGCCTGAGTCTGTATGTGAGACTGCCTGAGTCTCTGTGTGTGTGAGAGACTGCTTGAGTCTGTGTGAGAGACTTCCTGAGTCTGTGTGTGTGTATATGAGAGAGACTGAGTCTCTCTCTGTGTGAGACTGCCAGAGTATGTGTGTGAGAGGCTGCCTGAGTCTCTGAGTGTAAGAGACTGCCTGAGTCTCTGAGTATGAGAGAGACTGTCTGAGTCTGTGTGTGTGTGAGACTGTCTGAGTCTGTGGGTGTGAGAGAGTGCCTGAGTCTGTGTGTGTGAGACAGACTGCCTGAGTCTGTGTGTGTGAGACAGATTGCCTGAGTCTGTGTGTGAGAGACTGCCTGAGTCTGTGTGAGAGACTGCCTGAGTCTATGTGTGAGAGACTGACTGAGTCTGTGTGTGTGTGAGAGACTGTCCAAGTCTGTGTGTGTGTGTGACTGCCTGAGTCTGTGTGTGTGTATGAGAGACTGCCTGAGTCTGCGTGTGTGAGAGAGACTGCCTGAGTCTGTGTGTGTGTGAGGTTTTTATTTTTTAGTAAGAAAGCTCAGAAGTGGTTACTAAAAAATTTGAATCCCACTACTGGTCAACAGGCATATACCATGGTGAGATGTAGCACTGCAATAAGACACATAACCAGCGTGGAAACAAGACCAAGTGACTGAACTATTCACAGAAACACGGGGACTGGGGTACAGAAGAATGGTCTTCTGAACTGACAGGTCAAAGTTTTTAAATATTTCGCTGCAGAAGAAGGCAGATTAGTTGCCAAATGAGGTAACAATACTCAAGAGTAACAATTTCTAGTATAGTAGTCCTGAATTTCTTCCTTCAACGTGACAGAAATTCATGCTTAGGCCACATGTGCCAACCTGCTACATCTGTTTTTGTCCCCAGTAACGGCTGAAAACTTGGACATTTTGCTGGAGGCAAAACACCGCAAAGTTTTGTAATAACACCAGTGTTACTGGGAGCATCATTGGCGGTACAACATTTATCTCAGCAATGTGTTACACATTAGTTGATTTAGGTTAATAGAAAGTGGGTGATTTGAAAATGATAAAACGTATTCTTTAAATTCAGAATGGATTTTTTTCTTTTCATTTGTACAGGTAAATAGAAAAATCCATAAGTTTATTATTACTAATTGTAGTCATATTAAAACAATACAAAAACTGAAAAACAATATGAAAAGAAAATGGATTCAAAACAAGCAAACCATTACCTGCATCGATACTGTGTAATAACATTTAGCCACAGAGGTGCCTTTGAACAGAGTATTCATATATTTTTGGTCAATGCCTTTCCATCTTTTTTCAACAATATCGTATTCCTTACTTCTACTTGGTCAGAGTTCCTGGTCAGAAAATAGTGTACTTTTCTGCTACCAAAGTCAACTAATAGTATTTACCGTATTTGCTCGATTATAAGACGAGGTTTTTTTCAGAGCAAATGCTCTGAAAAATACCCCTCGTCTTATAATCGGGATCGTCTTATAATCAGACCTCAAATAGGTCTGACTATGAGACGACTAAGATCCAGATCCCCCGCAGCTGCAGGGGACCTGGATCCTCTTGTCTAACCCCCCCGCCCCACTTACCGGTACTTCTGGGTCCCGGTGTGAAGCTGGGGCAGCGTGTAGATGTCTACGCGATTCGTGTAGACAACTTCCGCTGCAGCAGGAAGGAGGCGTGGCTAGCAGCGGGGGTTGTCTGCGTCCATCGCGCAGACCTTCCCCGGCTGTCAGAGGTCAGAGTTCCCCGCACCGGACCCCCCCGCATAACTGGGGGGCAGGTTGGAAAATAGAAGGAAATAAAACCAAAATATTTTTCTCAATCATAGCTTTTATTTTAAAAAAAATAGTTTAGATAAATTAACATTTACTGGTAAAACTTTTTTCCTATAGGGTCGTCTTATATTCAGGCTTTTTTCCTAAATTAATATTCAGATTTGGGGGGTCGTCTTATAATCAGGGTCGTCTTATAATCGAGCAAATACGGTACTATTAAAACTTCAGCTGGATATCTTAAAAAATATTCATGGCATTTTTTTAAAATGAAAACATTTAAACAAAAGTCACCTAAAATGTAAGTTTCCTTGGCCAAAATTTGTGTAAACACATTAAATGTAGACTTTATCCCAAGTGTTACAACATGAGGGTTCTGTCTATTATATGAATAGATGCAAACAAACCATAGAAACTAGTATCATATTATTGAAAGAGAATTAAGAGTCTCACTTCTAGATGGTACTTTATCTAAGCAACAATGTTCTCTATTCCCAGGGTAAAATACTAAAATATATTGATATATGTGTTTGTCATATGTTCCCTGCAAAATAAATATGCAATGAATAAACTAAGGCAAATATATTTTCAACCTTTTTTAAGGTATATCAGTTATGGTCTACTTGCAACCTCTGAGATATGCTTCAGCCATGTGGAACATTTTTAATGACCTCTTGTCAAATGTGCTGAATAACATAATTATCAACTTATCATGTTCACAGGGTGTATGATTTCACAGCTGAAGGCACTTTCCCAGATTTTCTAGCTGTCGCTGTTTTTATTATAAATCCTATCACTGAAGTGATCTGAAATTCTTATAAGCGATTTCTTTATTTTTGCAGAGAAAGAGAGATAGTTAACAGAAATAAAGGGGCAGGGGGGGGGGCAAAAACATCCGTTGACTCTGTAAGGAATATATCAACAGTAGTTCTCAAATTATTTTTTAAATAATAAATAGCTGGTGCATGGATTTAAGGTTCCTTACAAAATAGTTTCTCATACGAGTAATCAGAAAAATAATTTTGTTGTCCTTAGTTTATTTATAATGTTGTTCATAGTTATGTTATGGTGTTCAGCCTAGGTTACATAAAGTTGTGCTGCATACCCTGGCAGATATTGTGAAATGTTGTAATTGATTTTGAAAATATGACTGATCATGCACTAGTCTTTTATTTAAGACTGATGATCATATGAAGCCATTTATTGGCTCCCTTTTAAAGCATAATCATAACAGATATCACTCATGCCTTGAATGCTTGGCCTTGTTACAGACATACACGGTGAAACACACAGGTTAAAATAGCAATTAAAGGTTAATTTACCACACATGTGGCTTTTTAAATTGCAATTGGTGTCTGTGTATAAATATTCAATGAGTTTGTTAGCTCTCACGTGGATGCACTGAGCAGGCTAGATACTGAGCCATGGAGAGCAGAAAAGAACTGTCAAAAGACCTGAGTAATAAGGTAATGGAACTTTATAAAGATGGAAAAGGATAAAAAAAGATATCCAAAGCCTCGAAAATGCCAGTCAGTACTGTCCAATCACTTATTAAGAAGTGAAAATTCAGGGATCTCTTGATACCAAGCCAAGGTCAGGTAGACCAATAAATATATCAGTGTGTGTGAGCTCTAAAGGCACAGGGAATCTTGTGAAAATTGATGGCAAGGTAAATGCAGCAGGTTAGCAGAAAATACTGCCAGACAATTTGCATTCTTCCGCACGATGGCTGTGCATGGGACGCTCTTGGACTTTCCAGCACAACAATGACCCTAAGCACAAGACCAAGTTGACCCTCCAGTGGTTACAGCAGAAAAAGGTGAAAGTTCTGAAGTGGCCATCACAGTCTCCTGACCTAAATATTTTTGAGACACTCTGTGGAGATTTAAAACATGCTGCTCATGCAAGGCAACCAAAGACTTTGCGTGACCTGGAGGCCTTCTGCAAGAATTTGGGGCCTCATCGACAAAAAAGACTGCATCCTGTCAATGATGCTAAAGGGACAATACACAGTATTTACAAATGAAAGTAACCAGACTTTTAAACAGGGGTCATTTCATTTCATTTTTTTACTTTTTTGCCATGTTTTGATTTATGATTGTGCCATAACCTACGACTGAACATGAATCCCATAAGAAATATAAAAAAAAATTCCTGCTCACTCAAGGATAACAGTTATTTCTGATATATTTTTGGCCCATTGTGAGATCTCTCCAACTGGTTAATTACCCATTATTATTATTATTATTATTATTATCTTTTATTTATATAGCGCCAACAATGTACGCAGCGCTTATTAAGGACAGTGCCAAGTCTGCAGAGCTTTCATAGTTTAATTCTGCCATCCTTACATGGCAGACGTCATATCACAGTGCTCAGAAGAAGCATGGTGGTGTGGAGGGGTAGCTGGTGGGTTTAGGCCTAGGCAGTGATGATGATGATAATACTGCACTGCTCTTAAGGTTTAAGAATTTACCCAAAATATATATATAATGTGGTAAACACCTGCTAACTAAACTAAAAGCTAAAACAAAGGAAAGAACATTCCCATACAGATTCCAGTGAAATCTGTATGGGAAAATCTGTTATCACATAATACCCTGTCACAAAATAAATGAAGGGCAAACACTAACCTTCAACAAATGTTTAACAATGAAGGTCATATGTAAATGCATTTTCATATGCATCTAACTCTTGACAATTTTGATGCATATGTCAATCACTTCTGTACAGAGTGTGCTGATTTTATAACACTGAATGTAAAATATGGCACATACTAAGACGTTTACTGATCTCAGACAGAAGCGTTTTGTGACGATTTCACATCATGTTACTGTAAGTTCAAATACCAGGTCACGCCAATAAAAATGACACTGTAAGACCACTTTTCCTTTCAGGTATGACAAATAAATACAAAACTGACTACAGATTAAGATGCTTTTCACACGGCGTGTGCTGTTGCAGTGACAATGGAAATTCTTGGAAATATGATAAAAGAAGACAAACTTGAAGCTGTAACAGCTGGTAGCCACATACTTGTTTAGAGTATCATATTGTCAGTGTCTTCTGTTTGTTTTCTTGGGCTACACATAGTCTTAAGAAGAACAATGCCATAGACTATTTGAAATAGGATCCATATAATATAATGTTTATGTCAAGTAAATGTATACGGAAATTAGTGTAGTTTAAATTGTGTGTACACAAAATATGTGTTTACGGGTCCCTGAGTCTGCTGTATAAAGCATACAGCATCATTCAGGAAATGCAACACTCTAAATATTTTACCATAGTATTTTTGAGACAAAATACATTATTATTCAAGTCATTTATATTGATTACCATTGTATTGTTACTTCTTCAGTCTAGGACAATAATTAAGAAAATAATCACATAGTATGGTTTATCAAATGCAGGTGAACTTTATACAGTTCCCCTCTGTGGTTAGTTCACAACAGAGATGTTAACATTATTTTGCTCATGTTTGTGATTTTGCATGTGGTCAGCTTGAATGTGTGGAAAAGTGATAAGGTGTGATGGCACATATGCATCTAAAGCAGCAATGTTTTTTGGGAAACATTTGGGAAACAGGCTCTGGTCTCTCCAACTGACCATTTATGCTATGGAGGCATGTGCCAAAGGAAACACAGACTCCATAGGATGCATTCAAAAGTAGTTGGATATGATGTCATACCCCGGTGCTCAAGAACAAGGATGGAGGTCTTGGAGAGGGGAGGCTGGTAAATACGCCATTGTTCCAACGTGTAAACTCACTAGTTTCCTTGACATATGCCCTCCTGGTTTGTCTATAAGCTTGGGGATCAATTGTAAGACCATCATATCCTACAGTCATCAATGTAATTTGTTGCTTGCCATGCATGTCAAGCTTCTATGGTTGCCAAGTGGCTGGTATTTGAGAGGCTTGACCATTTTTTTGGCAGTTGGATACTATGATGAAATAGACAGCCATTTTTTTTTTTGCAGAAGTGTCTATAGTAGACAGCTACACTGTAACTGTGAATTTAGGACGCAGCTTATATTAATGACTATGCCTAATATAGTAACCCTGCACTATTGCACAAAAAACTAGATTGCTTATATCAACTGTATTCAAGGCAGGAAATGATAATTTAAGATGTACTACTTCTACTATAGCTTTAACCATAGCTTTCCAGTAAAAACTATTCAGTGAGCAATCAGTGAGAAAGTATTGCACATTCAGTTAATATATCAAACTAATACAAATAATATTTAATCACATTATAGCTAAATAAGCAATTATTCATACACTGGTTTTAGATCAGATACAGAAGGCAATGTATGTATATAAGACCTTTTTTTCCATAAAAAAAGCTATAAATATCCAATGTAATGCAAATATTGACTTTTAGGAGGTAAAACAGATCGCTTTGCCAATAGGATACGGGAGCACGCAGTACTGACAATTGACCTTAATATACAATATCATTACCAATGTATGAATCTTCTAACCTTTAAGCATGAAAGTGGCATCTGGAAAAGGTCAATTTGTGAAAAAATATATATTTATAAGATAATATTAGGGTTAATACATTGCATGGCTTTGTTAAGGGTTTTTTAAAGGTTTACTTTTAAACTGGATACTTGATTAGTGACCCTGCAATACACAATGGCCTGTCTTCTAAACTGAGAAAAGAAAAAGAAGCCAATTTTTTCCATGAAAATGAACACAAAAACTACCACGAAAACGAACAGGAACATCTCGCCAGCAGCCAAGTCAACTTTTTACCAATGCATTCAGAGTTTTTACTACATTTGTTTTAAAAGATACATCAGTCCTTATTCAGCAGTATGTGACTTATGTTTGTTGCACACATTTCTAAAGCCTCGATTACAAAATGTGTAAGGCTTAAACTCTTCTTCAGTTAGGGTGTATATTTTTTCTTCAATCATTTTTCATGCGAAAAGCCAGAAGTAATTGGGTAATTACTCTTTTAACTACACCGGCATGATATATTAGCATTAAAATTGATAGAGGTTGAGGGAAGGAGGATCAAGTGTAGTGGCTACATAAGCACTATGCTGATTTTCGAAACATTTCATTTTAGTAAGGAAACCCATTTCCAAAAGATTAAGAGACCTGGGTCCCACTGAGCAAACTAAATTAACAAATGGCTCTCAGTCCTTGGTTTCTGTTCTCTCTGTTATTAATTACTATCCCTTTTGCATGAAGATAGTTAAGTTGCCCCTGAGCCTCATATCTATAATATATGTACACATTTAAACATAATTTAATCAGGTAGTTAAAAGTAATGAAGAAATAAACATTGTGATGCAGTGATTATTAGTTAATAGATTGCTTCTAGCAAAATGTACTCATATTGTGATGGAATAATCAGCTACCTAATTCTGTAATTTTAAGAAGCATAATGAAAAAAATAATTAGTTAATCATTTGCGGTTTGCCTCTGCTTTTATCAATATTAGTATTATGTATTATAATTTCTATATTATTTTCTCAGTGACATATACAAATGTTATTTACTAATTTCCCTGCCAGTATAACCTAACCATTGTTTTCTTATTTTTCAAAAGTGCCTCATTTTCAGATGCCATGCTGATAATGAACAAAAGAGAATTTTGGCTCATTCCCCACATGATGGTATGAAATGGATTACGCAGCTACACTCTACAATTTATAAACCCCCACGTCTTTCAATCTTTTTGACATAATTCCTTAATGATTATATATATATTACCGTATTGGCTCGAATATAGGCCGCACTTTTTTCCCCCACTTTAAGTTTTTAAAGTGGGGGTGCGGCCTATATTCGGGGTCTAGCGCCCGACGCCCGGGACATGCAGTCCCGGGCGCCGGGCAGGCAGCGGGGTTAAGATACAGATCCCCCGCAGCGGTGCAGGGGACCTGCATCCTTCTCCCCGATACGCTCAGACAGCCTCCCCTGCCAGCACTTCCCACGGGGGGGGGTGCCGGCACGGGAGGTTATCTAAGCGTTTTACCTCTGCCCACCCCCGACTTACCGGAGCAGACTCCCGGGTGTCTTGCGGGGCCGGCGGGAGACATCTACGCAATTCGCGTATGCAACTTCCGGTACCGGTACCGGAAGTTGCATACGCGTATTGCGTAGATGTCCCTCGCCGGCCCCGCAAGACACCCGGGAGTCTGCTCCGGTAAGTCGAGGAGGGGGGGCAGAGGAGGACAGCGGCAGCGTATCGCGGGGAGGGAGGACAGCGGCAGCGTATCGCGGGGAGGGAGGACAGCGGCAGCGTATCGCGGGGAGGGAGGACAGCGGCAGCGTATCTCGGGGAGGGAGGACAGCGGCAGCGTATCTCGGGGAGGGAGGACAGCGGCAGCGTATCTCGGGGAGGGAGGACAGAGTGGCAGCATGTTTTTTTTGGTGCTTTTTTAAAGAAAAAAAACTTTTTCTTTAAAAAAGCACCAAACTTTTAGGGTGCGGCCTATATACGGGGGCGGCCTATATCCGAGCCAATACGGTATATATATTTATACTGTATACATTCATAAGGACATAATTGATAAACAATCTTTGCAGAGATTTCAAAGAACAATATTTGAACTTTGGTAATTTAACGTTCAGAAGGGAAATTTTTGTAATAAAACTAATCTTTACGCTAATATATAAAAAATGTTTTAGGACATTTTCAAAAAACAAAATAATAAAGTATAGTGAAAAGTTGAAAAAAGCAATTTTTCTCCATTTTATTTGAAAAATATTTTACTCATCTACAAAATCTAATGGAAAAATCTACTACTTGTCCTGAATTTAGAAATACCCAATGTTTTTATAGTTATAGGGCAATAAGTACAAGGAGGCCCCACATCACAATTTACAGGACTTAAGGGATCAGCTGCTAATGTCTTGGTGCCAGATAGCACAGCACACCTTTAGAGGTCTAGTGGAGTCCATGCCTCAATGGGTCAGGGCTGTTTTGGCGGCAAACGGCGACAACTGTCAAGTCATCTACAGCTTGATTCAACAGAATTTGGGCCCTTCTCCTCTTGTAGGTTTCCTGCACCATAACAATCAGCCTGCTTACTATCTTTTCAAGCCAAGCTCTTGCAGCATAGAAAAGCTTTCCTGCACCATAACAGCCAGGTTATAACCATCTCAAGCCAAGCTCTTGCAAGGTAGAAAAAGTATTCAAACTCATTTGGACCACTATGCCAGATCTCCAAGTAATGTTCTTAATTATTGGTTTGTATAATTATTCATGTTTCCCTGTATATGTGCCAAGTATGTATAGTTTATTTTTGGCCAAAGTTTGGCATTTACCTATTTGCACATTCCTTTGTCCTACTTGTCCTTCTTTTCACCTCTCCTTTTATTTCATTTAACCATACTATTCCTTAAGATTGTAAGCTCACGAGCAGGGCCCTCAAAAGCCCACCATTCCTGACTGGAACTTTGTATAACTTTTATACCATAAAGGGAGATAGCAAGCTCACGGTAGGGTTATCTTCTCCTGATGTGTCTGTGTGTATTAATGTATATTTCAAGTGTATGTTAACTGCCCCCACTTAAATTGTACAGCACAACATAATTTGTTAGCTCTTAGCAAATAATGAAGAGATGAGTTGTTTAGGTTTCTTGTAAAGCATTTGGCGAGGTAGGTCAATCTACTTGCCTTTGTAAAGTGGCTAAACTCTATGAATTTAACACATTTATCTGATGTGTGAAATAACAACCATCATAGTAATATACCTTTATTGCTGTCATATGCATGTTAGATAATTTATATGAAAGTTTCTTTTTTTATTATCCAGCTGTTTTTTATGTTCTCAGAAAGATGTAGATAGATAAACAGTAGATACTAGACTTGTGCATTTGAATTTGTCGGAATTTCAATTTTAACAAAATCTGCCAATTGCTTCAATTTGTATGCAAAAAAACAAAACAAGGAGGGGCTCAACAAAACAAACAAAATGAAGCAAAGAGCTCCAAATTTTCTTTTAAATTGCGTCGGTTCTTTCTCCCTCACACTGTCTCTCACATTCGAATTCAAGTTCTCTCACACTTTCACTGATTCTCTTATGCAACTTGTTCTTCTGTCATCGTTATTCATCTGTTTCTTTGTGGATATGGCCTCTGGGTGAACTTCCGCAAAAGGGCAGCCTTTTGCGAATGTGCACAGAGAGGACAGAATAATGCAGATAGATTCACGGAGAAAGAGAGGTAAAGGAGCTTTTCTCTTTCTTTGCAAATATGGCCTCTAGGTGAACTTCCACAAAAGGGCAGAGCCTCAGAGCGCACCCTCTTCACTTTCCACCAATCAGGTGAGAGGGTGTGCCCAGACGGTCTGCCACTTTTGAGGAAGTTCTGTAGGCTCCATTGTGTCATTAGTATCATTACTATAATGCTCTCATGAATCTGTTCATACATATTTAGACCAACTACCATTTAAAATCTCTGAAACAATGTACTTTCGTCAAGAGTATCTTTTATAAAATGCTATGCATACATCAGCAATACATAATGGTGTCTTTTAACAGCTTATCAGAGTTAAGGATTGATTTGCTTTCAAACCACTGAGAGATGTCTGTACATTTGATAACTGATCTCAGATCAATTGGCTACAGTAAAATTATTCATTTTTTGTCTTCTATCTTTTGTCTGCTTTTGTGATTTAGTGTATACAATACAAGGTTGCAACTTGTTTTCAAGTAAAAAAAACCCAAACAAAATGGGTTTATCTTGATAGGATATCTTGATAGGTAAAGAAAGTTTAAAGAACAAAAACTCTCATCCCGTCACTATTATTTACTTTATATGGTTATATTTATATGTTTGTTCTGGGAATGGTATGTGCTAAAGACTTTACTAATTACTTTATTAACTGACAGTGTTTAAACCGTATTACGCTATTTTTAAGAACATACCAAATATCAACTTAAGTTTGGAAATGAGTTGGTCAGTTGCTACGTGCTAAGTGAAAATGTTCTGATGTTAACAGTAAACAAAAGGGCAACAATAAACCTTTTGCATAGAAGAAAGGTGCTGAAATGCTTTTTTTCTCTGGGAATTTGTTTCCGATTGGACGAATGAGGGAGAGGGGGCAATCTCTCTCCTGTTCCTCCAATTGGTGGACAGAGTGTGCCCGGAGGCTCTGCCCTTTTGCGGAAAAGGAGGCTAGGTTCACAGAAAAGCTGACAAAGAAGAATCAGGGATAAATGGACAAAAGAAGGCAGAAGAGAGTAGAACAAGAAGAGACAAGAGAAAAAGATGAGGAAAGGAGAGGGGGACAGGGAAGAGGTTGGAGAAGTTAAAGAGACATTGAGTGAGAGCATGAGAGAGTGTGAGGGAGAGTGTGAGATAGCATGAGCAAATTAATGAGGTGACAACGAATTTTATTTCAGCCAAAAGGGTAGGAAACTAAATTTAAAGTGAATAATGTTTGGTACATCTGCACAAGCCTAATATTCTATAGTGTACAATTCATAGTACAGAGTGAGTAAGGTACTACACATTATACAAAGGGCAAAGTAGGTGCATGTACACGAGGATAGTCCCAATGCCATCAAAATTATATTGAAGGCCTCTTGTCTTTGTTGTCATTCATTGTCTAAACAGACTGCAGGGTTTACAATAATGATTTACTAGATTTTACAGATTCCCTAATTAATTTGACCATCATTTAAACTAAATATATTTTATGTAGGGTTTACTTAAATTATAGTAAAATCACAAATGTTTTGGATTATTCCTCTTGTAATGTGTTGACAAGTAACCCAACAAAAATAGATGTGTTGTTGCTATATAATGCATTCAAATTTCACAAACTTAACAATGCTAAACAAACAATAAGGTTACCTATAAAAGTGTGAGTCCTGATACAACTGAAGTCTGTTCAGAGTGCTACAATTGTGCAAATGATGATCAAAATAAAATGCTGCTAGTAGAATGCATATTGTGCCAAATTTGATTTCTTTTACATGTGCAGCGTGTACTGTATTTCAGAAAATAATTGCCTGCAGCTTTATACAGCTGTTACCACATTAAGGGCAGCTTGAAACTCTAGATCAATATCTTGCTTATTACATAATCGCTTGTTTGTTAATGAAAGCCACAGTGCAAGAAAACATGGTCATCAAAATTAGACTTTTTATGTTTTTAGCTATTATGATTTTGATTTTACAG
This sequence comes from Spea bombifrons, assembly GCF_027358695.1. NCBI lineage: Eukaryota > Metazoa > Chordata > Amphibia > Anura > Pelobatidae > Spea > Spea bombifrons. The sequence continues at coordinate 32,333,323 of NC_071087.1, read as the reverse complement.
AAATTAAAAAACAGCATTCATGGGAAGATATTTATTCATTAATTATGAATTATCTGGGTGCTGCAGAAGCATGAAAAAAAGATGTGCTGTTCACCTAGGCTTTCAATCTAAGAAAAGCATCAAAAATAGATTTATTTCTTAGATTAATATGCCCAGAAATACATTTAAGTACTTGAAACACAGCACATGTTAACCAATTGTATTATTTGGAGGAGATGGGTCTGTGTGGAATGCCAGGGCTGAGATGGACGCCATGGGGGGCGATGCACAGCTACAGGAACAACCATATCTAGGATTGAGGCTAGCGTACGGTTATACTGAGCTGTGGCAACATCAGGACAGGAGAAGGGAGATATGTTTGAGAGAAGTAGCATAAGTGTGTTAGTAAGCTGTAGAGTGTTAAGGTCACTGAGGTTGAGGTAGGTTTGTGGTGCTTTTTAGGTAGAGGAGGTGTGGGAGGTATGGCAAGGTTGGATATTAAGGGGCTGTGGTAAGACAGAGAGAAGAGTTGGAGAAGTGAGATATTGAGCAGAAGCGGGAGAACATTAAGTCAAGTTGGTGAGGTAGTCCAGGATTAGTGTAGGGATGGTGGAAGAAACACAATGAGAGAGCCATGCAGCAAAGTGATCAAAAAATTGGGAAGGACAATAGATCACAGCAACACGCATGGCCATTAGGGAGTGGAGGACAGTGTGTACTTCAAAGATGCAATGAGAGAAGATTGCTACTGCAGCTTCCCCTGTCACTATAACACCCCCAGAAAGTAATGTCACTAGGGCAATATACAGATCAGCATGTCCAACTTCACTTCTCCAACATAATGCTATCATGCTGTACAGTCAAGAATATACTAGATATTTTAATGTCTTGCTAAATTGCAGCTATATTGACTTGTCCATGATTAGAAAGAGCTGCATACCAATTTCCCTTTAAAGATAATTAGATGAATGCATGTTCAGAACCAACCTGTGAGAGAAAAAATAATTTTCTTTTAAATGTTAGGTAAGCATAAAATAAGATGGATCAATATTCTTAGACATATTTTAATTAAAATGGTCTAGTAATCAATACAGCTCTATTAATATAATGAATTAGTATTTTACCTAGTCAATAAATAAATTATGAAAATAATTTGGCTTTCACAGTCTAACCTAATAAATTGTTCTCTTACCAAGTAATTATTAATTTAAAAGGCCAGTTTCTTCCTAAATGTTAAATATACATAATATATATAATAGATCGTATGAGCTATTACGACATGGAGTAGCTATGTGCGTATGGTATGTCAAGCATCAGTTGAGAATAAACCCAGGGTACATGCAAAAAGGTCTCCTAATCATACAACAAATTATCATTTTATGTACATATTTAATTAGTATACATAATAAACTACTCTATAACATACACTTATTATAAATAAATGTTGCATGTATACAATGGAAGAAGCTACCTTAAATATGCAGTATGTTTTAATGATCTGCATTATTATTCCAAACAGGGGCGTACCTAGAGTATTTGGCACCTGGGGCGGATCCTGTATGTATCAAGCCCCCCCCCCCACACACACACACTTTAAAACTGCATAGCTTCTATCTTTAGGCAAACATTGACAGGGGTACAGCATAACTGTTATCGTTATAAACTAAGGCAGACTATTTCTGGCTCTTTAGTTTACCCACCAAATATTGTGAAAGTGTTTACCCCTTCATGGCAATGGATGATTTTAATTTTTGTACCCATCAAGACAATGGCTGTTTTAACATTCCTGCAGTGCTCGTGGTTTTATTCTGTAATTTTCTTCTTTCTCATTTACTGAGCCCACACAAGTTATATTTTTTCTTTAGATGCCACATATAATTTACTATACAAAATGTATTTCTGACTTGGGAAATCTTTTACTTTAACTTTATCTATAAAAGCTAATGAAAAAAACTTATATGCAATATGTCAAAGTTTTGCTTATTTCAAAACCATTTTTTTTTAATCTGGTCATTCTGCCCTTTGTGTTAGATGGGACATCTTTGAAGCTGGCAAATGCAATTTACCCCATCAAACCATATATTTTTTAAAACTAGACACACTAGGGTATTTCAAATGCTAGTATTTTAACTCATTCCATGCACTAATTTTACCACCAATCTTTGTTAAACTTTGTGGTAGCAATTTTTTTCACACACATTTTACTTGAGGTATGAATTTACAGCTCCTGGTATATGTCACGGCCAAACACCCCTATATGTGTTCAGAATAATCTCCTGAGTACAGTGATACCACACATGCATAGGTTTATCAGGTTGTCTGGGAGGTAATAGGCCACATTTGGGGCACACACAATTCAGTTTTTCAACTTGGAATTTTGACATGTTGAAAATGCTGCCTCATGTCCTATTTGGGACATCTTTGAAACCGGCCAATTTAATTCACGTACACTGGTGGCACCCCGATCCCGCAGCTGAATCAACTTTAGGAGATGGTCCTGGCGCTTGCTGGACCTGACGGATTCTTCACAACAATTGAACCTCTCTTCCTGAAGTTAATGATGATCCGATAAATGGTTGATTTAGGTGCAATCTTACTAGCTGCAACATCCTTGCCTGTGAATCCCTTTTTGTGCAAAGCAATGATGACAGTATGTGTTTACTTGCTGGTAACCATGGTTAACAGTGGAAGAACAATGATTTCAAGCACCACCCTCCTTTTAAAGCTTCCAGTCTGTTATTCTAACTCAATCAGCATTACAGAGTGATCTCCAGCATTGTCCACGCCAACACTCTTACCTGTGTTAACATGAGAATCACATGATGTCAGTTGGTCCTTTTGGGGCAGGGCTGAAATGTAGTGGAAATGTTTTTTTGGGGGGATTAAGTTCATTTTCATGGCAAAAAGGGATCTGATCACTCTTCATATAACATGGAGTATATGCAAATTGCCATAATCTAAACTGAGGCAGCAGCCTTTGTGAAAAGTAATATCTGTGTCATTCACAACTATAACTACCTTGGTTTGTCTTTAGTTTAATTATTCCTGGTTTATGTTTTCTTCTCTCACTTATATACCTAATCTACCTTATCTACCTCTGTAGAATGCCCAGGGAACAAGCCCACAAAGAATCGAGACATGGTAAAAGTCCCATCTGCATGTCAGTGAGGGTACTCGTATGGTAACATATGAAGTATATATAAAAAGAAAGTTGTTGGTGACTTAGCTACTTCAAATCTGAGAAGCCCAGCATACATACTAACCTTGTCAACCTTGCCTTCTTTAAATTTTCATGAAATAATTTAGTACTTATTTTCCAATGTTAAGACAAGGAGAGAATTTACTTTTTTCCGTCCCCACTAAAAACGTGTTCATGTTTGTGTCAAGCTTTTTTTTCTTTTTTTTTTTTTACTAGAAGATGAACAATTAAGTGCTTAATTGGGGTAACGTGAGAATCTGTTCAAAAACCAGAAATAAGGGAATTTAAGAAAAGGAAGCTTAACAAAAAGGATGGGGTTTTCAGCTCCACTCTTTGTCAAGATATATTGTCAAGTCTTCTAGAAAGTTTGATTTTTTTCAGTAAAGCTTTTGTGAAGAGCTAAAGGACCTCTTTGTCAAATTGGAATGGATTTGCTCTCTGTGCAAGTAAAACTTTTAAAAACGTAGTCATACTTGATAGCAGTCTTTTCTTGATTTATATTCATTATTGCTACATGATGAACGGTTTCTTACATTAATAATGGATGCTACTCCGTTTTCTACTATATAAAAATCATTCATTAACAAAATCAGCATTCATTTTCAGAAATAATAATAAAAAAAGTGCCTTTGTCATAAGTAAGCTTATTAACATAATTATACAAGGGAGCTTGGGCATGTTCCAGTCAGGCTATTTTAACCTATTTTCTCTGCTTGGCCGGGGGCCTTTTACATACACTCTAAACATATCAGTAAGCTAGTCACACACTGACCTTCTCATTCCATTCACATGACATTCTTTATTCACTCTGTTTTTTAAGAAATCCACATTATTTTCCCTTACGTTACAATAAGTGGATTGAGGATTAAGAAAAAATCTAATAAAAACCACTATTTATTTAATGACTTTACAGTTTTATTAGGCTGACCCAAAACTGAGTTTGAGTGTAACAAGAAAGAAACATAAAATTCAAAGCTGATATTTTCAGGAAAAAACAATTACTTAACGAGAACCGGTTGTTTTTTTTTTTTAAAGATGATCAACTAGGTAAAGCCATATAGGTACGTACAAAAGCTTTATGGATATAAATTTAAATTTAAGTATAGATAAATTAATAAATAAAATGAGATGACAAAGTGCTGCATTTACAATCCATAACAGCAAATGTTGGTGGTATGTAGAGAATTTGCACAATTGCCAGGTGAGGCTTTAGTGCACATAATGTTTACATTGTCATGAAAATGTAAACATTATGTGTTAATCATTCATTCATTTTGGCATCAAATGTGTATTTACAATGCATGCATAATGATATTTTTTAATTAATGCTAGCATTGTTTGAAACCCATGGAATATCCATTTTAAAATGCACATTGCAGCATTTCTTTTTTATCGCATATACCTGATTTACTGAATACTTCCAAAAATATGTACATCACATTTTCATCTTATATACTTCAAAGTATTGACATATAACAGTATCAAAAGCCCACTTGAACACGCTTTCTCTTGTTTTATTATTTATCCACTTTCTATACTTAAATCAAAGGTAATAAAAAGATATGTTTTCCAACTGTGTCACTGTATCAAAAGGAATGTTTTGGGGCATAGAGCCTAAAGCAAGAATGTGCAACAGCATTGATATCAATGAAACGTCTTTGCTTGATACATTTAAATGAACTAGTTTGTTGTGGACCATTTATCATACGACACAGTAAACAAGAAAAACAAAGAATAGAAACTCACCTTTATCTCTTAGGATTTCATGATTTCTGTCTTGCTGAAAGTGAAAAGATAGGAATGTTTAGTGTTAATGTCAAGATTTCCCCTATTTGAATACAAAAAAAATAAAATGTTTTATACATGTGCACAAATTATGTTTTCTTTATTAATCACAATTTATTATAAGAAATTTAGCTTTTAGTGACAGTTGACACGCAACCCATTTACACCTTAACATATATCATTGTTGAGTGGTCACATTAAAATTCATGATGTGCCCCTTGTATTGTTCTGCAGAATCCCCCATATGCATTTGTCTCTTTCTCCCATTATTTTCTGGGAAAGAGATGTGTGCAGCTGAACACATCATTTGACACATGATATACAGTACTTATCGCCAGCCAGTTCCAGAACTGGTTCCGTAAATGTTGCAGGAATGCACACTAATTTGCTCCTTCAAACCACGGAGACGAACTGGAACAGTCCTCGAGGCACCTAAGCCACATTATGTAGCCAAGGAAGAAGGATCTGTGGCCTTGCTGCCCTTTACTTTTTATATACTACCAGTGATTGAATTCATAGATTATGCTATCTATATAGATATGGAAATTGGGTTTCTGCTATCTCCAGGAGCCCATGCATATCTCTAGCATGGTCCGCCATATAGCTTAGCATCTGGAAATAAAGATGCATGATTAGGCATCTCAGGCATAAAGATTCTATAAAGATTGTAGAATCACGTACAAATGGAAAATGCAAATAGATAGTTTAATAATAGCAGTAATTCACATGCAAAACATACAATTATGCATGAAATCCAGTTGAGAATAACCAATATAAAATATATTTCGCTGTGATATCCAATCTCACGTGATGTTTTAAATCCGAGTAAAGTTCCATTTTGAGAACAGCACAATAGAAAATAATAACTGCACAGGGAGGTCAAGGTTATGAGGACAGATTATATGAGATGCCTGGGATAAATTTAGCTGTGAACAAAGAAGATTAGGTTCCTATGTGATAACAGTGTCTAGGTTCTTAAAGCAAATTGACATTGCTACACTAAATCTTCATTCCTCTCTCACCTTTAATTACTTTCTAAGCATGAAAAGGAACTGTTTAGACTGGTTAAGTACTACTTCCATAAACTTAAAATATATTTTTTGAATATGTACAAAATTTAATATTTTGAGAAGATTTAAAAATGTATTTTTTTATTCATTGATTCATTTATTCTATTATTATGCTACATATTGACTACACATATTACAAAACAACTATTACTAGTGGACTTCCTTGTACTTGTTTGTGGTAGCGCTGCTACGAATCTTGAAGCCTGGACTCTGCACATCCAAAACGGAGGATAACAAGTTTGTCTTTCTGTTAATATTAAAGATCACTGTTTTATCTACTCCTCCATCTCTGCCTACTTTCTTCACCTTCGGAAATCTGTGTGGGCTAACGAATTCCTAAGGATTCATGTGAGGAGATAATTATACTCTTCGTACTGTACGGGCATATCTATGCCCTTTAAATTATAAGGGTCCGTTTTGCTTAATAGTGCTTACTGAGAGTTATTTTGATATGCTACCATACGTTTTTTCCCTTCTTTGTTTTCTATGAGCCTCTTGGATGCCTAGTATGGAAACTCTCCTTGGAAGGGTATCTTTATATATATTATTTGTATATTACACATATAATGTGTTCACTTATTATTTGGGTGCGCAGACACCCCATGTTCTGTTAAACAAAACAATAAAACCTGGTGGGACATGGACCACATCTAGCGCCTCCCACTCTGTGGGGAGGAGCTGGAAAAGTAAAAATAATAGTAATAAAGAATCTCAAAAATATATATATATATAAAAAACCCTCCCTACCCTTCCCACCGCTAAGTTCCCTTGGTAGGGATAGATGAGGTTCAGCCAAGCACCCTTTGTAGACAGCAAGCACACTGAAAATAATTGGCTAGACAGCTAGAAAAAAAAAGTAGAAAGAAATAAAGTAGACGATCTTCACCTGATGTTTACATTTAAGGCTATTATTTTAACTGTCAATCAACTTCAAAGCAAATAGCAAAAATCATCATATTTTCAGTTCATACGATAAAATGGTTAAGGTAAATTTGGTTATTACTTTGGGGGTGCTTCCTTAATTTTTAATGTTTGCTTTGTTTGATTATTGTATTTTTATTTATTTAGAAAATGGAATCACATAGGATGCCATGCTGGGTATCTCTAGAATCATCCTGCCCTGTATAAAGTTTTGGTATATGTATCTGGTGCTCTTAGTGTATTGTGCTTTTCTTAATTTGCCATCTGTTTCTTATCTAGGTACTTAAAGTTTTAATTTATACCGGCTGTGCTTTATCTTGAAAGTTAAGTAACATTTTACTAGCTTTGTGAGAATTTCATATTGTAAAGTGTTAACCTCAAGTAGTTATGTTAGAGAAAGGTCTTTTTTTGTAAGTGTTTACTGCATACCAGCATTATAGTATGCAATCCGTGCCAATAAATGTGATTATAATGAATATGTCTATAATTAGCCATATGAAATTGTACGTAAATATGGACTTCAATTGTTGTAGTTAAACAGAAGGAAAACAAGTTATGTGTTTTTTTTTTTTAATTTAAATTAGTTTTTTCCAAACAAATCTCCACACATCTTTCTTGGTGAATAAAGACATCTGATCATCTCATGAATGTTCTTCACCAAGTTGTGCCGGCCATTTTGGACTATTTAAAAAAAAATGTTGGCAGCCTACTCATGTTGTAGATTTAGGCAACATGAATAGGCTTTAATTTTGTTGTGACATCAGAACATGATTCCATTACAGAAAGGACTGCTTGTAGCAGGTTGCACATAGATCCTAAGGGATTTTAACAGCCTAGCTGGATTTGAGCCCATCTGCCCCTATTAGCGCTGTGGTACAAAAAAAGCTGATACAAGCTAGTTTTTGTCCTTTATATAAAGTACAAAGATATTGCTTTAGTAAACTAAAACATTTTAATATTCTGTTGATTGGGAACACAAACTTTGTATGTTTTACTTTCAAATGTCTCTCATTTGTAATGGATGTTGTTGTAATTATGAAACCCTGGTTTTCGTAAAAAAATATCAGTGTAAACCACATTTGGTTTCTGTTATAATTATGCTTAAACTGCCAGCGTATTATGCTACATGTATTACTCTAAAATGGGTAGCGAGGCCAGATTTATTGTTTAACAGTAAATTATTATAAATTCAACATCATGTAGGCCAGCAGTGACTTGTTCAATGTACATTTTTGGTAAGCCATGGGATCACCATAATCTTGCTAAAACGCCGAGCAATCCAAGGATGGGCTAGAGATGGTTTGGTGGGAAAGAAGGGCAGAATGGGTTACAAAGTAGGTTAGACTTAACACTACTACCTAATACAGAGACCAGAAGGAATGATATATAATCCCTGAAACCATCTGTCATGCCAGAACCCTCTGAGGCAAATCCAACCATACATAAAAATAAAATAATTCTAACATAATGCAGATATATTTTCACATGACTACATATATATATATATATATATATATATATATATATATATATATATATATATATATATATATATATATATATATATATACAGACACATTTAAATTTGACAACTTGAACCTTCGGATTTGCCCAAATTTTAATTTTAACTAAATTTGCCAATTTTAATCATTCGCACAAATGTCTAACGAGGAGGGGCCCCAATGAAACAAATGAAAACGAAGCAGAGAGCTCAGAGAGATTAGATATTGCTTTTATGTCCCACCCAACATGTCACTTACATGCGTTTACTGTGTATGTGTATATGATGAAACAGTCCGGAACCCTGGCCTGTCTAGCATGATAATGTCAATGAAGCACTACTGAACCAGAAAGCCTACGTGCTCGGTTAATAATAATGCTATGTGAATACATAGTCGATTTGAGATACATTAAATGGGTTTTTAACAAAGATATAATGCAAGCAAGATAAAAGATTTCAGCTGGCCCTATATTATCAATAATTAATACTTTTCAAAAACTGTAACCAACTTATTGCCCTTTCTCCATAGCTACAGTTTTGCAATGAGTAATGTAAAAATATTTGTCTACAGGCTGAGATGTAATATAAGAAAGTATTTCTTCACTGGGAGTATGAAGCAATCTGATGGTTGTGGCCACAGTTTTATGTAACTTAAAAGTGATTCATAATAGAGTATCACAGAGGTTATAGCAATGCGACCTTAATTAGTTTTATATTATTTAGAATCTGCACTCCCGGCAATCTAAATTATAAAGCCCCTTCACGGATCAAGGAGCATCATATTGCAATGTTATTTAAAACTTAGTTGTATACAGTGCTGGTTACAAAGAAAGGTTACTTACATATATTAATAGTTCAGGGAACATTGAAACATAATCACATTCGTAAAGGCCAATGAATGGGCCAATCACGTATTTATGTCAGTAAAAAAAGGGTTTGTTAATAAACCAATATAAACACCCAAATATTTTATCACAACTCACACTCTAGAGAATGCACATTTTCATAATTAACCATTTATTGTATTACCCTCAAAAACACTTTTCAATACCCTATTAAATGTCCAAACCTATCCCATCGAGCTTTTTCAATCCCTCTGTTATTTCATCCACATCTCCATGTTTTTTCTACTCAATCTACCATAATACCATGATCTGTGTCCATCCCTCAACCCTTCTTGGTCTCATTGATCTTTTTTAAAAAACGTTATTTTTAAAGAATTCATATTAGACTAACCATAACATACTTTAATATGCCTCTTTATTTGACGGGGCTGTCTAGGACACTCTACTGGGCCTTTAACAGGGTTGGGCTTCACAAGGACTTCGAATATTATGGAAATATTAGTCAGGGGATAAGCAAAGAGCCAATCTAATTTAAAAATGTAATTCATTTTAAAAATGTAGTTCATTTTGGAATGAGTTTGAGCGAATGAAGGAGGGCCTATTTCTACTCTTTGGCAATATACAAACAGTTGTGCGCTGTTCAGTCATTTGAGGGGTTAATGCGTTAACTTTTTTAATGTTTACATTTTAAAATCCTGTATTATTTTTAGTGGCAATTTTTTTTTTCAAGATGGGATGTTGATTTCAACTTGTATTTAAAGCAACAATATTACTAAAGTATCAAAACACAAAATATAGCCATAATTGGTTAGTTATTTTCTACCCTGTCCTGATTCTGTAGTTATTTTATTACCTAATCAAGCTTTGCTCACCTGCTAACCTATCCTACTGAACTCATGCAAGTGCTTAGGCTTTGTTATATCAAGTACTGTTATAACGGCAAGGTCATTTATTACTCCTTCAGTAAGTCTTATAACATAAAATACCAGCCAATTACGATTTGAGTTCTTTATAAAAATGCACACATTTCATGTTCACTGCACTTAAACACTAGCTGTTTGTATTGTCCTACACTGTATGCGAATACATAAAATACTGTGTGAATGAACTATCACATACTGTATTTTTTCAAGTAAGATATTTATTATCTAAGGCAAAAAGAATGAAAACTATGTACCCTCTATGTTTTATAACGTTCTAAAGGGAACTTCAAAACATAAATGGCATTATGATGCCTGTTGTGTATTCACCTTAGCCTGATACATTATACAAATGCAAACAATGAATTATACACAACATTCTTAACAATTCACAATCTTGCACAAGAAAAATATCTGTAGAGTTTCTCATTTGACCGCAAGGTTCAAAGGTAAATTCGCTATTTACATTTTTATCTCTATAAGAAATATTTATGTGGAAATCTGTGACATTATTTCTACCAGTTGCAGACGGTTCTGAAATTACAGCGGGGCAAGATAATTTAGCAGGAGCTGTGAATATTAGAAGAACAAAACAAAATTGCTCAGTTCCTTATGGGCAGAAATGTTGGAGTTGATAGAACAATAATATAATTTTAAGAGCCAAGGCTGAGAAAGATAAAGCACATAAGAATGGTATGTTGTTTAGATTGTTTACCCATGTACAAGAAGCCCTTTAGCCGTCCAAGAGAAAATGAGGCTTTCCCCTAAATTCATTATAATATTGTTCTTCCAAAGACACGTCAACAGTGCACAAGGAATTAGCATAGCAACATTTAAAAACAACATAATACATTTGTATCTCTCCACAAACCATTCGTTTTTGTTGTTTTGTTGTTATTGCCTCAAGTTTTCTAAAGCAGTATGATCCATAATTTGCTTTTGGCCAGTTCTCCATAGTTAGGTTTATTACATTATTTTTCTTGTGAGCAGAAAGTATCCCCTCCATAAGCTGGGTTATAACATTGCTGATTAAAGAGCAAAGAAAAGATAATTTGGAGAATCTAGTTCTTGGATCAAAAAAACTGAAATGTGTGTTTACTGTGTTATGAGTCTGCTCAGAGTTGACTTGTGTCAAGTGAAAAGATGTTTCCCTGTTAGGATGTGGGGTAGGGAGACGCCATATGCCTCTTTTTCTAACAAGAAACCTTTTTAACTATATTTAACTAGAATTATCCACAGTCATCTGCATAATTTTCACTGGTTATTATGAGACTATTGTCCTCTGGTTGCTTACCACCTCCATTTAGTATTATTCAGATGAAGTTTTATTGGATTTGGCTATTGTTTGTATTTATTAATTTCACTGTGCCTTTTACCATTGTATTGGGTTTACTTTACTTCAGTGTTCTCTATATTATTAAATTAGCACACCTGTATCACTTTTGCTTGTCTCCAATTATATAAACTCTTTTAGGGCCATAGAGTTTTCTAGGTATTACGAAGACCTTTTAGGTATACTAAACTGTAGGACATGACTCTAGGTTAACTCATGCAAACTGAGTAATGGAGCCTAGAAACATGTCTTATAATAAGCAATTGCATTTTATTGTAGCTCCATTTAACTAAACTAGGCATTTCATTTCAATATAAAATGAAAATCTAAAATCATGTGACACACTTAATTTCACAAAGTTATTCGGCCATATGGACAGACTAAGATGATTCCTTATCAGCTCACTGGAACAACGCATGCATAATTCAGTATTAACCTTTGCTCTGCTTCGTACGTTGCATAGGATTAGCAAAATAGCCTCTGCGAAGGAACTAAATATTTTACAGAACTACATCATATCAGCATTACCTGCTTTGTGAGTGTTTTCTAAGCCAGAACATACAATATCTCATTTCTGGTGTGAAGGGGAAGACAGAGACAGAAAGAGAGATTAAATAATTCATATTGGGAGATAAATCTATCACAATTTACTAAATAGTAATCGTCTCCCAGATTGCAATGGGAAAAGTAAGCGAAAAAAATCAGATATACCAGCTCAGATTTATTAACTTAGATAAAATGAATATATATAATTACTGGATAGAAATCAATCCTAGTAATCATGTTTTCTTCCAAATTTGCATAACATAAATCTCTTGTCAAACTTCTCTCCTCTATTAATTTTTCCATGTCTCCTTCTTTCCAGGTGCCTCATTATTTTAACTCAGATCCACCTTTAAAGTCTCTTATTTCACATTTTAACCCTATCATTCTAATTAATTTATCACTCCTTCTGCACAGATCCATTTTGAACCTACTTTTTTTCACATTTGATCCTGCTGTTTCGGCTTAGTATTCCACTCCTGCAATTCAGGTCAAGGTCAGAGCTGCTAAACTACCAACAATCTACAATTTTCAATTAATTTATAGTTTTTACAGAAAGCAGAAAATGTACTGAAGATGAATATAATATTAGTGGATAGGTGATTTAGCTTGTATGATGCATTTGATTTTACCATAGATTTTGCTTTGTGGCTATAGTGAAGATTATAAAAATAGCGTTGCGTATGAATTATGGTAAATTGTTGTTGATATCGTTAAGAAAAAGTAAAAATGAATAGTCCAAATTAACATTTGAAAATTACTTTGTAAAGGGTTGTTAAAAAGATTACTACAAATATGACAATGTTTTAGTGATCTGTAGCCCCAATAGATTTTGACACATTTAATCATTTGAGTGATGACTTCACTAAAGGCAGAGTTGACAGGAGAGTTGAGTTTCACATGCTTGACTTCATCATGCATTATGAAGGGCCAACACTAGTAAGCTTCTGCTGCTGACTTTTATAATGTATTCTTACAGGGATATTTCAACCACCATATGCTCTGTAATACTATAGCTGAAGAGTCCCTTTAAACTTCCGTGTGATCCTGTTTGCAAATGAATGGAGTGATTCTACAGTATCCCCCGCATGCGCATTTGCCCCTTTCCCTGTCCCCTATTTGCTTTGCAGGAGATGTGTTTGTGTATGAGTGAAGGTACAGCTCAGGGTTTGTGCCTTCTAGAGATTCAGTTTGCTATTTTAACATCTCATCCTTCTGAGCAGGAGAGGGAGTGAGAAGGTATATCCCCCCCCCCGCCAAAGCACATGGGGTGGGGGAAGATGGGACTGATAATCAGACCTTGAACCCCACTTTCATTTAAAAAAAAAAAGAAAATATTTTTGTATCCTAATTGTATAGGTGGGATTTCAAAGAGTTGCCTTATTCTTTCAATTAATTTGAACTTGCCTTTCCCTCATTTTCTTTCTTGTCATGATTTATGCGAGTTGCCTTTACTGAATTTGAAATTTGTGCAACTTTGTTGCTATAAACTCGATTTTTTTTGCTGACTTGCATGTCCTCACACTTTATTGAACAGACCTGTCTGTGTTTGCATTGTCTTTATTCTGATTCTGTGTTCATCGATAGTGTCTGCTATGCTTTGATTTAACCAGCCTGCTCTATTTGTCTAGTCTTATCTTTAACTAAAGAAGAAAGGCTTATGATTTCATGGTTTCCCATTGGTACATTTGTGGTTTAGTTTGCTACGTGCTTCTTAATTCATGGCTAGTGCCCTGTTATGAGGTATAGTGACGTGTTGGACATCATAACAAATGGTACTTAGGTACAACTAAGCTCTTTATTTACCATAATAAAACGGCCTAGTGCAAGCCTTTAACATTTTGTTTCTATGATATTTATTTTCCTTTTTTTTGCCGGTGTCCTTAAAATCAGTAGCACTTGCGCCACCAATACCAGGTCTGACCATATATTCTGCCAGGCTTCTGTCACGTTTCACCATGCGCTAGCTGGACTTGTTCAAACTTTGTTGTTCATTTTCATTTGCCGACCACTAGTGGCCGCCCTTGCCACTCAGACCACTCTGGCTGATTATCATGTCCAGGTGCACCTTGCTACCTGATTATCACAGCCTTTATAAGCCTGCCCAGCCCTGCAGTCTGGGCCTTGACATTGAAGTCAGAGGACTGCCTGTTTGGTTCCTGAGTGGTTCCAGTACCTGCCTTGTTCCAGTACCTGCCTTGTTCCAGTACCTGCCTTGTTCCAGTACCTGCCTTGCTCCAGTACCTGCCTTGCTCCAGTACCTGCCTTGCTCCAGTACCTGCCTTGCTCCAGTACCTGCCTTGCTCCAGTACCTGCCTTGCTCCAGTACCTGCCTTGCTCCAGTACCTGCCTTGCTCCAGTACCTGCCTTGCTCCAGTACCTGCCTTGCTCCAGTACCTGCCTTGCTCCAGTACCTGCCGTGTGGCCCGCAAGAGGGCTTCTCTGCCGCGTGGCCCGCAAGAGGGCTTCTCTGCCGCGTGGCCCGCAAGAGGGCTTCTCTGCCGCGTGGCCCGCAAGAGGGCTTCTCTGCCGCGTGGCCCGCAAGAGGGCTTCTCTGCCGCGTGGCCCGCAAGAGGGCTTCTCTGCCGCGTGGCCCGCAAGAGGGCTTCTCTGCCGCGTGGCCCGCAAGAGGGCTTCTCTGCCGCGTGGCCCGCAAGAGGGCTTCTCTGCCGCGTGGCCCGCAAGAGGGCTTCTCTGCCGCGTGGCCCGCAAGAGGGCTTCTCTGCCGCGTGGCCCGCAAGAGGGCTTCTCTGCCGCGTGGCCCGCAAGAGGGCTTCTCTGCCGCGTGGCCCGCAAGAGGGCTTCTCTGCCGCGTGGCCCGCAAGAGGGCTTCTCTGCCGCGTGGCCCGCAAGAGGGCTTCTCTGCCGCGTGGCCCGCAAGAGGGCTTATCTGCCGCGTGGCCCGCAAGAGGGCTTCCTGCCAAGTAACTTCCATTGCATATATATTGTTGTACCATCGCATTCAATACAACTCTTAATCCTGATCTGTTGTCTGTGGTTTATTCCTGCGCCTGTCTGTAACAACCCCAGACCATAATGCATCGTGGGGTACAGACAGAGCCCCTCGTATCCCCTGCACCTGGGCTCCTACTAGACCTGCTCCCCCGGTTCATGACAGCTTCACATTTAGCTGCACCAATTTCTGAGCCCAAATTCTATCTATTGGTTAGCTATCGCAATTAGCACATTTGTAAACCTGATGGTTTTTCAATGAACACAATTTCCTTTATATCACGGCGACATGATTTCCTATTAGCTGCTACGGATCACCCCATGAATGACATTTGCAATAAGTGATTTATGTTTCACTCTCATACCTTTTATATTTTAAACGATAGTATGTTTAGTAGGAAATAAATAGGCAATTATTTCCTTTCTTTTCATATCACAGTAGTTGTGGCTCGTAGATTTCACTATGTCAAAAATGTTCTATTAATAGCTACCCTCGCAGAATATCTCATCTAATGAACCATTTACTTCACTGTTGGATAAAGTTCAAAAGATTCTAGAAAAACTAACAACAAAACATATAAAAGTACATAGCTAGTATATACATTTAAAATGTAACAAATTCTTTTCTGACATTATTTTTATTTAAGGTACAAATGTTTTAGCTGCGGCAAGAGGGTATATACTAAATGTGTCAAAAAGCAATAATTTAGCATTTTTGAAATCCCAACCTACTAAAAACTCACAGAAGAACAACGTAACGTTATAAATTAAGGACCATTAGCTTAACATGTGTGCTGATTATGTGTTCAAATACAATTCCAAATTGGTTTATTAGCTTTATTTCTTTTGAAGTTTTGCTATCCTTTTAGGAGCTTAGTGCCCGATAAACGTTGTTACAGTCCTCAGATTTCAAAAAAGAATCACAAACTCTCATGTGCGGAAAAATATATCTATATATTTTTCCTTATGAGCGTTATTCTTCAAGCAGAAAGAGACTTCAGACACTGATGGGCCAGATATCATCTAAAGAGTTCCTATTTCTTCACATTAAAGAAGAAGAAGATTTGGTACGCATTGTGCTAAAAGTAAACATATATATTTCTATCGGGCACCCCATCTACCCACCATTAAAGCTGCACATGTATCGTGTGCCCAGCTACTGGATACATATGGCTGCATGTTACTCTTCTAAATAAAGGCTGATCCACTAGATGTGATTTATGGGCTACTAGTCTTAAAGTCCAGGCCACTTTTAAATCCCAGTTCGGTCCTATCCTCAACTCGAGGATAGAATTATACAGGGCTATCAGGCAGCAATTTTCATTGAATTAGCAACTGAAATCTGAAGATTAGTTTGGCAGACCAAACCCTTTCCATTTCAATTTTAATTCTAGATAAACGTCTGGGCTCAGCTGTTCTGGATAGCCAATGCCTGTATGCAGCTTGGCAACTTCAGATTTTCCTCTGCTGCCCCATCTGTACAAATCACCCAGTGTATTATTTTGCTAATACAAATGGTACTAAGACAAATTTGAGGACAGCATCTGTAATTCAGAGAATAATCTACTGGCCCCTAGAGATGGTTAATCATTATAAAACGACAGTAGTCATATTCTGAGAGTGGTCATGCTTGTGTGTATGAATTAAAACTTGCCAGTCTCATGTATGTGATTTTCAAGCTTCTCAAAAAAACACAAGAAATATTCTTTATTTTTACAGTCAATCAAAATTACTTAAGCAATATGTAAGGACATACCATATTTGCTCGATTATAAGACAACCCCGATTATAAGACGACCCCCAAAATCTGAATATTAATTTATGAAAAAAAGAAAAAGCCTGAACACAAGACGACCCTATAGGAAAAAAGTTTTACCAGTAAATGTTAATTCATGTAAACTATGTGAACAATTTTTTTTAATAAAAGCTATGATTGAGAAAAATATTTTGTTTTTATTTCCTTTTTTTTCAACCTGCCCCCCCCAGTTATGCACATCTGCCCGCTGGCTTGCCACTCTGCCCCAGAAATGCCTTATACCCCCTATATGCCACTGTGCCCCATGATATGCCTTTTAACCCCTTATATGCCACTGTGCCCCATGATATGCCTTTTGACCCCCTATGTGCTACTCTGCCTCCAGAATTGCCTTATACCCCTATATGCCAATCTGGCATTTAGGGGGTTAAAATGCATATTACGGGGCAGAGTGGCATATAGGAAGGTATAAGGCATTGAGGAGGCAGAGTGGCGTATACAGGGTTAAAAGGCATTTCCAGAAATGCCTTATGCCCCCCATTTAACACTCCCTCCCCCTCCCTCCTCCACACTTACTGGAGCTTCTGAGTCCCCGGTGCGTAGTCCGGGCAGTGTGTAGAGCTCTACGCGATTCGCGTAGACAACTTCCACTGCAGCCGGGAGGAGGTACGGATAGCAGCGGGGGTTGTCAGCATCCATCGCGCCGACCTTCCCCGGCTGTCAGAGATCCCGGGGAACTCTGCTGCTAACCGTACCTCCTCCCGGCTGCAGCCGAAGTTGTCTACGCAAATTGCGTAGAGCTCTACACACTGCTCGGACTAAGCACCGGACTCAGAAGTACCGGTAAGTGGTGGTGGTGGGAGACAGGAGGATCCAGGTCCCCTGCATCGCTGCGGGGGATCTGGATCTTAGTCTCATAGTCAGACCTAGTTGAGGTATGATTATAGGACGACCCCGGTTATAAGACAAGGGGTATTTTTCAGAGCATTTGCTGGAAAAAACCTTGTCTTATAATCGAGCAAATACGGTATATAAATATCTAAAACCTACATAAGCTGCCAAAACAGCATTTTACTTATAGAGGCTAGGTCCATATTGCTTGTAATGTCGATCAAATGTAATTATTTGTCAATTTTATCATTATTTTGTATTTTTGGAAATATGTAAATTTCTACTGTTTAACCGTTTTTAGGCCGCAGTTTTATTACCAGCTTGAATAAATAGTTTTTTTTTAAAAAAAGTTATTCTTGCTCCTGGACCTGTTTTTACTCTTTTATACATTTTATCTGGAAAAACCATCTACTACCATTATATCCTTGGTGTGGATCATACCACCTAAGCGCAAAGGAGTGAGCAATTCCAACATTGCTCACCAAAAACCAATTGGCCCCTTTCCTCCTTCAGTAACTAACATGTGTACTGCCACATATTGCCAGACACAAACACAATCTTACATACTCACACTAACACACACACATAGGCACTCACTGTAACACACATACTTACACTAACACACACTTATACACGCATGCTAATACACTTGCATGTGACATCACTTCCCGTGACTCCGCCTTGTTCCTGGGCGGAGCAAGAGAAGAGACACTGTGACAGAGCATCGAGAAGGCAGCATTACGGGACTGAGCGGGAACTCTGCAGTTCAGGTAAGGAGGTGGGCGTGATTGGCCACAAATGTGGCGGGAGCCGGCGAGATTGGTCACAAATGTGGCGGGAGCAGAACACCCACATTGCGGGAGCAGGCAAAAAATCGGGGGCGGGATTAAAAAAGCCGCAGGGCTCTAGTGCACAGATCCAATTCAGCAGTGTGGGAAACTACAATTACATTTTCATAGGCAATATTATAGTATTGATACTGAGCAGCGTGCTTTGTTTATTCACTGTTTAAAAACAGAACATTTTAATCATTTTTTTTCACGTACATGATTTTACTTTATTTGTTGCTGATAAGTTCTTTTTATACAACACACCAGTTTATCTTATATTAATGTTAACTAGATAAAAACAGTTAAGCACTAAATTGAATTCGTTTGGGATTTGGAACAATTTTACTGTACAATGAACTGATTAAATTATTGCAGAATTATTCAAATGCTTGTTTGAAATGACCAGATAACCATGCAACACTTGGATATATGACATTCCATAAAATCAAAAAAAAGGCCAGACTTGCAGATTAGAAAATGCAGACTTATTTTATATTGTCATTATAGAAAATTAAATTGCAAGATATTACCCTATTTGTAGCAAAATTAAAATGAAGTAATTTTATGATCACGTAACAACCTTGAGACATAAGCTCCCTCAGGCTATGTAATTCACAGCAAGACATTTATGGCATCTATAAGCTACCTCAAGCATTCAAAAAATGCAAGGACAAAAATGACAATCAACAAGACTCGGGTATGTATTTGATTTCAGAATCTGCATTTAAATTGAATTTGTCCTGATTGAGCAAGATTATAGAAGATGGAGTAGTTATTGTGTTCTGGTGGAAATACCAAAGCATTTTCTTTTTTATCCAATACCGATTGAGGGTGCTTTGAAACCGAAACATTCATGTATATCCATGTCATTACTTCAATTTAACATTTTGTTCATGTAAATTATTTTGGGAATTATGCAGACAAGAAGCTTTCACAAAGAGCAGCAGTAGCAGTAACCCCAATACTCTCTGTTGATCTTGGCCATTACAAATGTGGCATGTTGCATATTGTTCCCTATTTCCACAGATCAGTTTTTCCTGTATACGACAATATTATCCCTCCCACTTATTCTATTCTGACGTATCTGAGGGCATTTCTCTCGCTTGCCTGACTTTACTAGCTGAAAAAAAGGATTTAGTGAGTTAGGTCTAATTAGAAACTAATTATATGGGGCTTGGGTACAGTACATTATTCTGCAAATCTGTAAAAGTGATTTGCTTGCAAATGTATAGCAGCATAAATTACAAACTGCATCTTGATTTTGTCCCCCATTGGCTGAGAATGGCCAGTCTATTAACAGCATAGATTTATGTATTTATTGAATTTCTTCTATGCATCAACATCTGTTTTAAAGATACTGGTAGACTGTACAATGCATACCATATAGGGCTATGCAAATTAAATCTATAATAAAAAATACAGTATTTCTCAGTCCTAAACCCAGCGCCCCTCAGTTATCCCTGCCTCTGTAGTTGGATTTCTGGCACACTAAAAGGAGCTGTGTACTTTTAAGAAATGTATCTTTAAGGCGTATCACATATTTAAGGTGCACAGGATCTTTCAAGAAAGCCTATGGAGGCTGTTCTGAGCCGGGGTGGCCATTATAGCGTGAATAGGTTGGTTGGGGAGACCTCCATTGTAACCGGCCCATCGTTCGGAACAATGAGCTTGACAATGAGCTTGCCCGAGAGGCTGCCCCTTTGGACCTGTCCACTAGACCTGGGCTTGGTTGGCTTACGCTGGGCCACTGCTTAAATCATAAGAACTAGAAGAAGACATATTCAATTTCAGCATTATTTCTATGTTAAAGCGCCAAGAATATTGCGACATACTTATTTACGATCCATTAACAGACATATCTCCCTTTGCTTCTATTTTCTTTAAAGGGCTCATTTAACAGACCCAAAGAAAACTGATATGTCATTTGTGCCTTAAAATGTCTGCATTGTGCTTTCATGGTTTTCAGCTCTAATTTAAAAATCCAGAGATCTTGAGAGAAGGGAGATTGTTTTTGTACAAACAGCTAGTCCACTGTGTCTCAAAACTAAACACATAACATTTTATTTCTATACTATAGACTCCACTGTATTAATTGATTGGACATCATTGGGCCCATTTAATTAACATTGCACTAATTATTAGACATGTGCATTTGGAGTTGTACAAATTTTAATTTTGTCTATTCATACGTGTGTCCGAATATGACGGGAGGGAAAGCTCCAGATTTTGTTTGAAAGTCACTATTTTTTTGGCTCAGTGTCTCTCTACCTTCTCTAACAACCGCTTCTGTGTATCCATTTCTCTATCTCCTTCTCCAGAGCTCTTATTCTCCTGGTCTGCTTTTTCTTGTTCGCTGATAATGTCCATAAACGTTTGGTCATATAGTGTATAAGGAGTGTAACCTACACATTACAGTGGGTCTTAACCCCTTGAAACCTTCATGGCATTCTATGTTTTTTTATGCACACATTTTACGACAATAAAGGAAGTCATAAAGGTTTCAAGGGCTTAAGACCACCTGTAAACCATAGGTTATCCTAACACTATATGGCCTGTTAAAGAAGTCCTGTAAAATGTGCTTTTCCCTTGTATGATCAAAACATTGGCATGATAAGTAAATATTTATTTGCTCGATTATAAGATGAGGTTTTTTTCAGAGCAAATGCTGTGAAAAATACCCCTCGTCTTATAATCGGGGTCATCTTATAATCAGACCTCAAATAGGTCTGACTATGAGACGACTAAGATCCAGATCCCCCGCAGCTGCAGGGGACCTGGATCCTCCTGTCGCCTCCCCCCCCCGCCCCACTTACCTGTACTTCTGAGTCCCCGGTGTGTAGCTGGGGCAGCGTGTAGCTGTCTACACGATTCGCGTAGACAACTTCCACCGCAGCAGGAAGGAGGCGTGGCTAGCAGCGGGGGTTGTCTGCGTCCATCGCGCAGACCTTCCCCGGCTGTCAGAGATCAGAGTTCCCTGCACCCCCTATACGCCACTCTGCCTCCTGAATGCCTTAAACCTCCCTATATGCCACTCTTCCCCATAATATGCCTTTTAACCCTCTAAATGCCAGAGTGGCATATAGGGGTATAAGGCATTTCTGGAGGCAGAGTGGCACATAGGGGGTCAAAAGGCATATCATGGGGCACAGTGGCATATAGGGTTAAAAGGCATATCATGGGGCACAGTGGCATTTAGAAGGTTAAAAGGCATATCATGGGGCACAGTGGCATATAGGGGGTATAAGGCATTTCTGGGGCAGATGTGCATAACTGGGGGGCAGGTTGGAAAATAGAAGGAAATAAAGCCAAAATATGTTTTTCAATCATAGCTTTTATTAAACAAAAATAGTTTAGATGAATTAACATTTACTGGTAAAACTTTTTTCCTATAGGGTCGTCTTATATTCAGGCTTTTTCTTTTTTTCCTAAATTAATATTCAGATTTGGGGGGTCGTCTTATAATCAGGGTCGTCTTATAATCGAGCAAATACGGTAATATTATTTAACTTTCATTTGGAGTGCATGGTATCTCTCCTTAAATCTGTTTGCATGACTGACTGGGATGTTGGGTAAATCTCTCCATACCATTTGAACCTCGATTAAACATGTATCCTCCCGCTGATGTGCACTGACCAATTGTTATAAATGTATTTGGTCACGTGATAAACACACAGTTGCCCTTTGCGAAGCATCATTTGTGCTCCAAAATGGATATTGTCTAGATTTTTATTTTTAAAGTTGACTTATTTTGTACAAATCTCAATAAGCCCCAACAGTCAATAATAACACAAAATATTCTGAGAATAGCTGGGAACTTAATGGTTTTCACTCAAAGTCTTAGGGTGCATCTACAGGGCTTTGAGTTGCCGTCTTCAACTTCTGGATGTGGAACAGCATTAGGTTATGCCTATTCCTCAGTCAGATCCCTCCGCTTCTGGCCCCTCAGAATCTAGCTAAAGCTAGCTCTGCTCCAGTGCATGGCTATCCTAGCCTCATCACAACACCTCGTTCCTCCCTCATAAAATCACAAATGCATTTAGCCTAAAACAATGATGGATTTCAAAACCTTTTATAAATTAACTCAGGAGATGTTACGGAAACTCTTCATCTAAAAACAGAGAAATTGACTGTATTTGACTATATGCATCAGTAACCGATGACCATACTTACATTTTCTATTTTTAGAAAATATTATGGCTGGATTTAATGCCAGATAAATCTATCACTTTATTAATAGTTTGCAATGGAATAAAAAAAGTAAAAAAAGAGAGGTGTATTGGCCCAGTATACATATTGGAAATAATCACTGTTTTATCTTTCTTTTTAATCATATTTCTTTCTATTACAATCAATCCGGGGATGGTTATTTAATTACGTTGAATCCAATAACTGTAAAAGCCTGATATTTTTCTATATATAGATATATATATATATATATATATATATATATATATACCATGGTAATCATGATATGTATCTGTGGCCATGGGTAACATTCACGACATATAACACATAATCCACATTTTGTATCCTCAGCAGCAATAAAACTGCATTACCAACATTTGATTTATACAGAGGTCAGAAGTTGCAGTTTTGGGATTATGAATTGCATTGTATGGATTATTTTTAGAGACAAGTGTCTTCTTTCTCGTTAATGCTCACAATGAAATATTTTAAAGAAAAGCATGATTAATAATAATAAAAATATACTAAACATTATACTATTTAGGTACCAGTAGTGTTTTTGTGAAATATATTAAGTGCAGTCCTTCTGTAATATAATCTCATTTTGGTATTTTTATGTAGTCTAGATAGAGATGTAAACATACATTAGATTGTTAGTGACCGCCCACCGACGTCAGCGGGCAGTCCTGGCCACGTCCCGCAAGGGAAGGCTCGGGGTAGCCAGAGTGAAGACGTTCCCAGGTATGTTTATCAGCAACCATCACTCTAGTGTTCCAATGGCACTTTCTGTTAGCTATAAGGTGGCCACCCACCAGTATTTTATGGTTTTGAAGCCGGCATCATTAAAAAAGCTGCAATACAAAAGCCGCTATTTTTCTAGGATGGTTGCCAAGATCGGTCAGGCAGGTTTGAACAAGCTGTGGTTAGCGTTTTTGGCAGCATTCTCAGACAAAGGTTCAAAATGCATCCAATAAATGTAATAGGTGTTGCTTATTAAGTATTAGAAAATGCAGCAAAAACTCCTTATGCTGGGAGGCTGTTTTACATATGCTGGAAGAATTTACCTTCACAGACAAGCAAATGTCATATTCTAATTTGGGGCAGGTTCTATTGCAAGCACTGAGTACATTACACCCCTCACCTTTCCCCTGTCATTTTATTTCTCTGCATCAGGGCACTTTCTCACATACTGACCCCCCGCCTCCCCTCTTCTTACACCCTTTTCCACCTTTCCTGTTAGCATGTTCTATCCTTGTGCTAAGAGGAGACCAGAAAATGGCTGGAGAAGGTAAGTGAGCAAATAAGGGCAGATACAAGGCAGGGGGTGGAGTGCAGGGGACACAGACAGGACTGAAGGACAGAGAGGAATTTGTTGTCCGAAAATGAACAAAACAAACAAAATATTAGTCAGAAATGTACAATGCACAAGTCTCATAAATAATAAATGCCTGGGAGTATAATGTCAACAGTTCCATACTGTGTCCCTGAGATGCAGAAATAAAATGCAGTCACCCTAGCCCTCACTGGTAGAGGCATCGATACTCTTCCGCAATGCCTCTATGATGTCTGTCCTTCTAAACAGCTTGTTTGCTCCATATTTGCATCCCAAAAAAAAAGATGAGTATGGCTGGTGGTGCTGAGTGGGGGGTCATCTGGGTAGGGGGGCCAGACCATATTTTTTGTAAGAGGCCCTAAAACTACTGATGGCGGCCCTGGGGAGCAGCAAGCTGGCAGAATATGGAAATTCATATTCGGATGGTGCACTGTGCATCAAAGGAGGGAAGCCCAGGTTCTGCCTCAGTCTCCAGAAGTGTGAGTGTTAGTGTCAGACAATGCTCCAGTCTTCTAGGTAAACCTTCACTACTTCTAATGCATTTAAGATAGATAGATAGATTAAACAAGCATGTATATTCATTACCTTATGTCGTAGCCTTATAAGAGGTGGAAACAGTTTAAGGCCATATTCTTCTTTAGATGGTCTTCCTTCAACCACCAGGAGAAAGAGCATCAAACCCCAAATAGCTGACTCAAAATTGGACATGTTCATCTGAGAAAAACAAAAACAAGATAAGGAAAGACACATTTTAGATTTATTATAATCATGCAAGGTTGGCAGAAAAACTTATTTTTACTCTATATCATAAAACATTGAACAGTGATGTTTAGCCAACTTGGTGACTACTAAGCAGCCCATGCGCTTTTAGGCCAGCTGCCTCCAGATCACATCAGTGCAGCCACCGGCTGGATTAATTTATTACAATTATAAACTCTCGCAGTGTAGGGCTGTGGATATCCAACGGCAGAACTCGTTCTGACGCTAGAGTGTCAGTATGTACAAGGATGTGGCCCTATCATCCACTGGCCAACCAGACATTTGAAGATGAAAATCCTTTTTCAACCTATTACACTTAATTTCAAGAACCTCTAAATTCTATAGAAGACATAAATTAAGAATGTTTATTTAATTTCATCACTATAAAATAAACTATTATGGTTAAAGTGCATTGTATGTTTAATATTTCTAACTACCCGACATTTCTACTAGTTATTTTCTGCAATGTTCCTCTTTAGAGTATTTTACTTGGTCTATATCATTTTATTGGTGCTATGACCCATGAAATTGCCTCACTCAAGGATCTCTGTATTTATTCATGTGCTAAGAATATGGTTGCAAAAAACCATGGAATCAAATGAAAGTTTTGAAGACGGCAAATGCTGTCTTTTGATGACATTTGTCAAGGCTTGTAGTTCACATTTATTCATGGCATCAATAATTTCTGGTGTTCCATTGATATTTAGTGATATCACTAAAAAGTCATGATATTCAAAAGCATGTTGCAAGGCTTGGTAGGCTTACAATAACGATGCGAACATTTGGTTCAAGTAAAGCAGGATGAAATTCAAATAAGTTAGAACATATGTTTACAATACTTGCTAACATGCTTGAAGGGACTCTATCCTGTATACTTGACTTTTTCATTTGCACTGCTGAAACTTATCATGGTGCAAACCTTCCAAACATCTCTTATTACGCAATGTAGTCCTGACATTTCTGACAGTTTTTGATTTTTCTTTACATTATGAAGAGCCAACCCAGTGAGTGCCTGCTATAAGGAGAGCTTGGATGGCCCCATACAAGGTATATTTAAGATCAATAAAACATCTTCAAGGTCTTCTTACTGGACAATGCATTATGGGCAGCACAAAACTTATTGAAGATTGAAATTTGCCAGGGATCGCCTTTTATAGTGCATAGTGAATTCAGGGAGTTGGAACCACAACTCTCTTGGGAACTTTCAGATGGGAAATATGTTAAAGCTATAAGGAGCTTTCAAAAAAGACATAAAATGTCAGAACAGTATAGTAGAACTATGGTGTAAGAGTGCCTTTAAACTGTACCCATTTGCCAACTTCACACCCTAAAGCATACCGCTCAAGTCTATAGTTTGTCTATTTGGGAACCAGTCCTGATTACTTCTACTCTACCTTTTTACTGTATATAATAAAACCATCTATATTCTGCATATGTCTGTAAGGAGAATATCAGTATTTATCAGGCTATGAAACACAATTTTGTGTCACTGATGAAATAAAGAGAGGTGTAATCAAAAGGGATTCTGCAATAAATTGTATAGTTCTCTGAGATCTTGTGTAAAGCCCACAGGATAGAAGCAATAATTAAAGTTTTATTGAAAACAACCAATTAACACTCAACTGGGCTACAACATAAGAAACCAACCTCTTCTTAATTAAAATTGATTCACAAGTAGATAAGTTGTTATTTATT
Organism: Spea bombifrons; assembly: GCF_027358695.1. Classification (NCBI taxonomy): domain Eukaryota; kingdom Metazoa; phylum Chordata; class Amphibia; order Anura; family Pelobatidae; genus Spea; species Spea bombifrons. Next base: position 32,306,826 of record NC_071087.1, on the reverse strand, counting down.
ACGACTCAAACATTTTGTCTTTGTAGCTATGTTTGATTTCTCTCCCTATTTCCTGTGTTTCCTAAATCATTCTTCCTGTATCATTCTTCCTGTATCATTCTTCCTGTTAATACACAATTCAGCTATTTAGTAATTTTTATACTTTTTAGCGTTCTCCTCTCCTGAATAGGATAGCAAGATGTAACTAACCATACACGTGTTTTGGGTTTTTATGTTCATATAATTAAAAATGCGTTTGTCCTCTATAAATTACCAAATGCCAGAAAACAAATGTCCCCTATTTCCTTTTGCGCTGCTAAGTATGGGCTTAATTGCTGAAAATGGGCAGTCACTTGACCTGTGGACTGCTAAACTTAAAATGCTTGTTACAGTTTTGCTTTAGGTTCCAGTCCAGCCATGTTTTTGTAGAACATTTCTTAAATTGGACCCCTAAAACATACGCTTGGGAAAAAGGTATAGAGGCAGCCTATTTTTTTTCTATGAATAAATGCATATAAAAGACTCTTTGTGTCCTAAGAAAACATCTGTTGGTGAACAGAAATCAGTGAGGGTATGCACAAAATCTGCTTTCAGCAAAACCTGTTTTCTCAAAGGATTTAACACCTGCAATGCAGGTTGTCCTATGAAACATCTGTTTGCTTTGATATGTCCTTCCACCGATTTATGAATCGGCTCTCAATGCTATAAGACAATAGATTTCTCTACGACCTCCAGCTTCTGCTTATCCGTTTTTGTGTATTTTAAGGTACTTTTTTTTTCTCTGCTTTTTTAAAAGTTGATAAGCATCCACTGTATCTGGTATTATTCAGAATGTGCAGAGTAGCGATTATGTATGTCTGATTTACGGATGATCTTACGCTTAGATGCTCAAGTTGATAGTCATTCTAATTTCAGTTTTCCTCAGACACAGGCAAGAGTTGAAGGACCTTGTCATAGGAAATTTATGTCAATTCGACTAACTCAGTATGGTTTCACTAATATATTAAGAAACATTCTGTTCCATCAGAAATCCAAATGCATAATAGCTGTTCCTCCTGCCCAGTTTAACTAAAGTCCCCAACAGCAAATCACATGTGACCTGCTAACCTACCACAAAACGACAGGATTTATTAGTTTGTAACATTTAAAAGCCTCAATGAATTCAAACAACCTGTAGGCTGTCCAATAAAATGTTGACAACATTGCTGTAAAATATAGCCAATGTGGTAGCGTTAAACAAGGAAAAACATAAAACAGCGAAAACTTTGCAGGTTAGTTTAAACTTAATACATTAAATAAGAGATCATGTCTCATTTAGCAATGGAGAACTGGATGGTAGTAGAGAATAGGGAGATAGAAAGTCATGGTCAAAGATAACCCCAGACATGTATGTCCTAGTCCCCTTTGGTTTTGCTTATACTCAACCCTTTCCTGGCCAAATATCATATGGGTCTTGCTTATATTTTTCATTGACCAAGTGAGGTCTGGTATGTTGTGTCTATAGTCTATATATACTATGTCTATTATTATTATTATTATTATTATTACTGGAGATAGAAATTATTTCTCATTTTAGCATTTGAGTAACACACATACTGAGTTACACCTAGTACCACGTGATCACTTTCACTATTCTCTACACTATCACATTTTGCTATGGACAACTAGATTTATGAGTAACCGGAGATCTGAATAATTTAATGGCTAAGGTTTAGTTTTTTGGCAAAAAAAGAAAATTATGTTGTTTCAATAGTAATGTTCAGCAGCTGTTCAGAATTCTTTTTTTCAATCACTGAGTAGGATTTGATGTAATTTTTTTCAGCTTCTTTCTTCATATTGACATTCACAAAGAGAAAATAAGTATGCAAAATACATTTTGGCAGTGAGCCTAATTGCAAGGAAATGTCATATGATATTGGTATTAAAGGATGTATTCATGGGTTCCTGTAAAGCCAAATAACCTACTTGGTCCTTGGAAGCTTCAATATGACTTTTCTATAATAAAAAAAATAACAACAATGCTATGAGACGTTTTTCAAGAAACCACTGCTTTTTGACTTTTTTGGTAATCACTGTTTTTTGTAAGAGTGCACATGAAGAAAGAAAGATCAAAAGATAGAAAGAGAAAGAAATAGAGGAAAACAGAAAAAGGAAAATGGAAGGGATAAAGAAGAAAATAAGGATAACAAAAAGGGATACAAATAGAAAGACAGAAAAAATGAAGGAAGGGAGAAAATAGAAGAAAGATGGAGTGAGAGAAGAAAGAGGATTATGAGAAAAAAAAGAAAGGAAAAAGAAAACCAGAGAAAGGAAAAAAAAGGGGAAGAAAAAAGGAAGAGAGAAAAAGGGTGGAAAGACTTAGAAAGATGGAGACAGGAAGGAAGAGAGAGAAGAAATGTGGATGACGAGAGACAAAAAGGAAGGGAAGGAGGTAAGAAAGAGGGAGAGAAGAAACACAGACATGAAAAAGGGCACATCACCCTAATGATGCACACATAGCCTAGTTGGTTTATATTTGCAGATGAGACAGGCCATGAAAAAGTTATCCAGAAGATTGTCTTCCATAGAAACACTCTGCAGGGCACAGTGCGGCCTTTTGCAGTAAAATGTTGGTGGTTGTGCTGTTTTGGTTTGATTTAGCCTTTAAATCCCTAGTGCTATTTTATAATACAGGATCAGAGCAATTTGTTTATGATTTTTAGTTTTTCTCAATTAGTGTGCCCAATTTGGGAAGACAAGTAGGGATTTCTTTTTCTATGAATACACTCTTAAAAAGTGGGAAAAATGTAATATGATTTGTACATAGCTGGCCCAAATCGGACAAAAATACTGTAACTGTAGTCATTAATTTGCCCTGATTTGGAAACCACCATATATGCCCCTGATTTAAATATATTTTAAGTTTTGTAAGTTTTTTTTTTTTTTTTTTTTTTTTTGCAAATCCCCTACCAATGGACTACTCACCACTCTAACTAAAACCAATTAAAATATGTAAAAAGATAGCCCCAAAACTGTTAAAATAAAAACAGTTCCCTCTTTCACCAAATCATGAGGACAGAGGCATTGTCTATGTCATCTGACATTGATCACATGCACAGAAAAGCAGTTCAGAGGTCCCCCCACACTCTTATCTACATGGGAAGAATTTTTAACCCATGATGTACCATGTACGTCACTGATCCTGTGCCATTTTAAGTGGCATACTTGGTACATCACGGGTCACGTGGCTAAATAGTACTGAAATACATCAAATTATAACCTGTGTACATCTTAAAATGAATTATAAATACATAATGAATTGAAAACCAACCAAATATGCATATGGAGAGGTATCATAACTTTTCTTAAGAAGTGCATCATTATCCTTCTCATTATATCATTATTATACTATTTTTAAGTTTCTGAAAGTTAATAAGTGGTTCACAGTGCCTTTTTAAGGGTGGGCAAAGAAATTGGGGATAATACCACAGCGATCTGAGACACAGATATCCATAAGGTGAACATTTAAATGAAGTATCTGTACGACAACAACAAGAATGATTTAAAAAAAACAAAAAGACATATACATTTTCCTTAAATACATTTAGTTGTATTGAAAGCTGTGATGGTGACAGTTCCCCTTTAAGGATGATGCAACTTTCAGATTCACATTCATTAAAAAGTATTAAGTTGTCAAGGTGTCAACATAGTACAAAGAAAAAAAGCTGTTTTGAACTCTGCATTCTTGTCTTTGGGGAATCAGAAGGCCAAGTGAGAATTATTAAGCTCATGTGCACCTGGGGCTTTTCTTTCTTTAGAATATGATGACATATGTGCTCGCTGATTGCATTATAATCCAAACACATTTCAGGCACATTACAAATGAAAAAAGCCAAACTGTGATACGTTGTTATTTTGTTTTAACATATTAAAAAGTTCTCAGTAGGATCAACAAATGCAATTTAGATATGTTTAATTGAATTTATCTTATTGGCCTAAAATCAGATTCATTAGTTTTGTTGATCAAGCAACAGGCTATCGACATATGAAACTTATGAAAACCTACTGTAAACCAGGTTTTGTATTTCTGGATAAATTTAAATGTGCAACCTATTGGGAGTTACTGTTATCCAAAGCAACATTGGGATGCATTCACTAAACCGTGAGATCATAGCAGAGATGAACATTTAAATTCATCCACTGTACTATGCATTACAAAGGGCCAGCCTAGTAAGTCTCTCCTGCAAGAAGGGCCACGCTAGCTCTACATAATGCAGCATACTAAAATCAGTGAGACTATTTTCAAGAAATATTCCTTCTGTGCGTTAAACACAAATTTCATTTTTAACCAACCACTGTAAGCAAATTTTATATACTTTTATGTTTCATATTTAATAACCATTTAGACAATGTTATAAACTAAGCTCTGCTAAGAAATAAAACAAACAAACATATACAGTGGATATAAAAAGTCTACACACCCCTGTTAAAATGCCAGGTTCTTGTGATGTCAACGAACGAGACAAAGATAAATCATGTCAGAACTTTTTGTCCACCTTTAATGTGACCTATAACGTGAACAATTCAATTGAAAAATTAACTGAAATCTTTAAGGGGGGGGATAAAATAAAAACTCACAATATCCTGGTTGCATAAGTGTGCACACCCTTACACTAATACTTTGATGAAGCACCTTTTATTTTATTACCGCAATCAGTATTTTTGGGTAGGAGTCTATTAGAATGACACATCTTGACGTGGCAATATTTGCCCACTCTTCTTTGCAAAAGCACTCCAAATCTGTCAGATTGCGAGCACATCTCCTGTGCACAGCCCTCTTCAGATCACCTCACAGATGTTCAATTGGATTCAGGTCTGGGCTCTGGCTGGGCCATTCCAAAACGTTAATCTCCTTCTGGTGAAGCCATGCTTTTGTGGATTTGGATGTGTGCTTTGGGTCGTTGTCGTGCTGAAAGGTAAACTTCCTCTTCAGCTTCCTAACGGACACCTGAAGGTTTTGTGCCAAAACTGCCTGATATTTGGAACTGTTCATAATTCCCTCCACCTTGACTAAGGCCCCCAGTTCCAGCTGAAGAAAAACAGCCCCAAAGCACGATGTTGCCACCACTATGCTTCACTGTGGGTATGGTGTTCTTTGGGTGATGTGTAGTGTTGTTTTTGCGCCAAACATACCTTCTGGAATTATGGCCAAAAAGTTCAACCTTGGTTTCATCAGACCATAACACATTTTCCCACGTGTTTTTGAGAGACTTGATGTTTGTTTTTGCAAACTTCAGCCAGGCTTGGCTGTTTTTCTTTGTAAGAAAAGGCTTCCGTCTTGCCACCCTACCCCATAGCCCATTCATATGAAGAATACGGGAGATTGTTGTCACATGTAGCACACAGCCAGTACTTGCCAGAAATTCCTGCAATTCCTTTAATGTTGCAGTAGGCCTCTATTGAGCCTCCCTGATCAGTTTTCTTCTCGTCTTTTCATCAATTTTGGAGGGATGTCCAGTTCTTGGTAATGTCTCAATTGTGCCATATTTTCTCCACTTGATAACTGTCTTCACTGTGTTCCATTGTATATCTAATGTTTTGGAAATTATTTTATCTTCTGACAGATATCTTTCAACAATGAGATCCCTCTGATGCTTTGGAAGCTCTCTGCGGAGCATGGCTTTTGCTCTGAGATGCAACTAAGCAAATGTCAGGTAAATCCTACTAGAACAGCTGAACTTTATTTGTGATTAATCAGAGTCACTGTAAATGATGGCAGGTGTGTAATGACTTCAACTTAACATGAGTTTGAATGTGATTGGTTAATTCTGAACACAGTCACAGCCCCAGTTATAAGAGGGTGTGCACACTTATACAACCAGGTTATTGTGAGTGAGTTATTTTTTTTATCCCCCCCCTCAAAGATTTCCATTTGTTTTGCAATTGAATTGTTCACGTTATAGGTCACATTAAAGGTGGACAAAAAGTTCTGACATGATTTATCATTGTCTCATTCTTTAACATCACAAGGACCTGGCATTTTAACAGGGGTGTGTAGACTTTTTATATCCACCGTATATGGCAAGCCACTCACACACTGCACCTATTTATATGTTTACTGTTAACTACATGTAGATCATTTTATGTTATGTTTATCTCGTTGAACATGAAAACAAGAGTATCATTTTGCTTTTTTTAATGAACCACTTTAATTCTAATAGATCATCACCAAGCTTTATTTTCTAATAATTCCCTATTCCCTTGTGAAGCAAATTAACAGAAGTGCCATGGAAACACATACAAGTCTTCCAATTACTAATTGCAAACACAAGACGCATACACTTGAAGAATACAAATTTTGCAGTTACACAAAAATAAGGCATAATACAACTAACCGAACACAATTTAAAAGAGCACTGACGTCAGGTTAACTGTGAATATGCTGAGAAGTATTAGGAGTGGATTTGTGTGCTCCCAATGCTTTCTCCTTATATGCAGAGTGGCAGAACAATGTCAGCTCCCATCTAGCACAAAGGCAAACTAGCTTGGAAAGCAAATTGAATGGGCCAGCAACAGGCTTAGAATGGCTGTCAAGCACACAAGGGGATTTACCAGTAGGTCAGTGCTCATTAGAGTCTGGCTTTGGCCACATTATTCTGTATTATTTTCTACTGAGATTACCCCTTTGAGCGCATGAGTTGAGATACATTTTTCCTTTTGGGTGACCAATTTATAGAGTTTTGTTGTAGTTTGTTTAAGAGGTGGCAATCAAATAAATGGTTTACATTTTACATAGGGGATTCCATATACAGTTGAGGCTGAAAGTTTACATTCACCTATGCCTAAAACATTCAAACGCCACACATTTCATGTAACCATGCATTTTGTTTGGTAAGTCAATTAAGGCATCTACTCTGTGCTTATTTAAAACAATCGATCACAGACAGAATTCTTTTAGCTTTAAGTGACAGAATTAGAATTCCAGTGGGTCAAAAGTTTCCATACACTTTGTATTTAGTGGCATTCCGCAAACTTTTCACAGTACTTAGTTGGAATCTTTGCCCATTCCTCCTGAAAGTACTGATGTAACTCCCTCCTCTTCTTTTATCACTGACAGACCAGGTCCCCCGATTCTTCTTCAGGTTTTTTACGACTCAATTGCATCATTTTACATTTAATAACATTAAGCTGCACCTGCCACACTCCTGACCATTTTTCTAATTTAAAAATAATTTATTTTGCTTGTTCCATACAAGAATGTCTATCCTGTTGCAGACCTTTGTTTCATCTGCAAAAATACATACCTTTGGTAATTTTTCTGATAAAAATATAATATTAAAAAGTATGGTCCCCAATAATGATCCCTAATGTACCCCTATATATTATCAAGACCTTCCACTGAATATATATATATATATATATATATATATATATATATACAATTAACTATTACATTCTGTCTCCTGTCACTCAATCATTCAACTTTTTTAACATCCAAACACTGAAATGTATTTATACAGTCTCGTATAAGTGACCCAGTCACAAATAAAGTTAGTTTGACAAGAACTCCCTGCAGTAAACCTGTGCAGTTTCTGTTCTTGTTAACCATTTATGTCCAAATAGTTAACAATCCTTTCCTTTAGCATGGTTTCCACTAATTTCCCAACTACTGATATAAAACTTACGGGTCTGTAGTTGACAGAGTCTTCCCTGTTACCTTTTTTTGTGAAGAGGTACTACAATTGCCACCTGCCAATCATTTGGAACTATTTCTGTCAAATAGTGACTGGTTAAATATGTCTGTTTTCAGTTCTGTCACAACATCCTAAAACTCTTTAAGAATTTTGGGTGTATCAAATCGGGTCCCATGGATGTCTTTTTTTTACTTTGGAGAGTTCAAGTAAAACATCTTCCTCTGTAAACACACATGCTTTAAATGTTTCTCCTTTCTAACTGGGGTCCCTTCCCTTTACCTTCTTCTGTAAAAACTGAACAAAACATTTTAGGCGGGATTTTGGCTAGACCTTTATCCTTTATCTAAATATTCTTCTATTTGTTTACTGATTTTTTTTTATTAGATGCAATAAAGATTCTAGTGTAATGTGCACATCACACTAAAATCTAAAACAAACACTAAGAAAAGGCAAACACTGAGAAAATATTCTAGGTTTACAAGCTAGTGAAATGCAATGCTTCTGAATTCAGTCTAATGGAGAATTTTTATATTGTAAATCACAAAAGATTAAATACTTTGTTTAAAGGCACTGTATATTGTACTTGCTAAAAAGCCAAATTTCTAGAAAAAATACGAAATAAGGAACAAATTAAGATGAATTTACTTACAAAACAAGAAGTTACATATAGAATTATTGGAATCATTATAGAGTTGAAAAATATAATTGCCTATCATCTACTTTCTGTACTATTAATCTGGTACTGTAGTAATCTACCTATGTGAACCAATAGTAGCTGAATCTGTTCAGTTTCCATGACATATGATCAGGGATATGACAATGATTGTTACTTTTCAACATTCTAGATTTTTCTATTACAGTGGACGCCAGGCTGATGCATTTTCCATAGAATAGGAACCGAAAGTTGCCTAAAAATAAACGGTGCATATAGGAACGAAGTTAGGCAGACCAAAGAACGAGTGTCCCAGCATTTCCTTTAGATACTGATAACTTTAATAAAAAACTAAAAACATAGTACACATTCTGAAACATAAGTAAATACAATGTAACTCACATTAAACTCACATCGTATTCAGCTAGAATTATCACACAATTTATCTTTTAATTGGTATTTGCTTTTATCGTGATACTTCAATGCACCAGGCTACAAAACATACTATTGTATTTTAAACTACTTTAATTAAATACAACTTAACATGAATGTAAAACAAAAGGTTCAGTGAATAGAAAGTTGCTGTTGATGTTTTCTGTTTGTTAGTTAACAGTTGCAGTGCATCTATGTTAAAATACCATATTTCCTATTACTTCAAAAGTTAACAGGGTTTGAATTGGATCTGGTTGGGATAATGGGCAGTAACGTGCTTAATAAATCCTCTGTGCTTTCATATACTCAATGGAATTAGCAAGCTATAGCCTATCGGGTCTTGAAACGTCCTTAGTGAAACAAGCAATGTAACCTGATATTATCATATTTTTTCATGCAAAAGTAAAATAGCAAAATTGTATTTTGAGGAAATCATTGATTGTATCAGCTTGAATAAACATTTGTCACATACGACCATTTAGTGCTATTATTTTTATCAAAACAAAATCTATCCTATTTAAACAAATGTATTTTATCATTTGGTTCCTCGTAGTTGTTGGTTTTAAGATTATTTTGTCATGTAGTTCGAAAGATAATTGGAAAGAAACATACAGATATTTATTGGTAAGTATTTACCTCATGAGTCAAAACTTACAAACAACATTTACAATTACAGTGTAATCATTTTGGGTTGAACCAGCTTTCCACATCTTCTAAGGCACAGGGAACAGGAGTTTATACTGAATAGAATATTTTACTTGGAATTCTCAACCATCTTAAGGTCTAATCTTTGGCTATGACATCATCAAATATTAAGGTACTTCTGCAAGTGGAACCTATGCCCTAGACATTTCAGACTGTTCATCCACCAATTAAGCATTCACTAAATCAGCCCAAACTTGTAGCCAAATACTGAAGTCAAAAGCACAATGGGATTATTTCCATGGTGGACTAATACTACTTTGTATTTAGTAAAAATAACTAGTGTTTAACAATGAACTTCAAACAAACCTTACAACATGGAAACTATTTTACTACAGTGGAAACATTCCCAATAAAGATGCAAAGCTTAAATATTTGCACAAATATTCTTTTTCCTGATTGTTAACCATCCCTTTATAAAAGGTGTTTTGTAGTGCAATTCATTTTTTGTAGTTATTATAAAAGGCTAAATACTTCTCGGAAGGCATACTTTATATGACAAAAACATACTAAAAATACTAACAACACAGTTTTCTGAAAAAATACCTCCCAGCAACACACGTTGTATGAAAAAATATCACAGACTGGTAATGCCACCATTAACAGCACTACTTGCAGAAAAACACTAATTCATCCGTATCTCACAGTGTTATGAAGCAATTTTGCCCCAGTCCTTCACACAGAACTCTTTTAATTCAGTGAAATGTATGCATTTTCAATCACTTAACCTGCAGGACTGGCAAGGGGCATTGGATAATTGCCTAATGGTCTTCTCAGATTTTAAGAATTTGATTTTAATTTCAATTCCATATAATACCACAATGGTTTCTAGTGCATTTACCCACTAGCTGGGTACTTTCAGTATCCAACATACCAACATACCCAAACAAACATACACATGCACACTAACATACCTAGACACACACAAATACTAACATACCCAGACACATACATACATAAACACTTACATACCCACACACACTAACAAAACCAGACACACACTCATGGTAACACAACCAGACATGCACATACCCACACACTGTTACCCAGGCACACACACTAACATAACTAGACAAATACATACCCACACAAATCCAGACAGACACACACAGACCCACACACAAACCCAGACACACACATATACCCAGACAGACTTGGTGGTGTTTGGAATGACAAACCAGTTGTAGGGAGTCACCTAAAAGTATTATCTTTGCATGAGTGATGTCATCAAGTGGGAGTAGTTTATTTTGGGGTACGTTGAGATACTGTGGTAATATTGGGCTACAGAAGCTGAAAAAAGCTGAGAAGTAATAAGCAGGTATTTAATCAAACTTGTGTTGGGCATAATACAGACACACAAAACCAAACAAGTCAGACACACACAGCTCACTTACCCTGTTTTAGCCTGTCTTTAATGCAGTTTGCACACACATAGTGCGCAGTTCCACGCTACTGCAGTGGGGTCACAAAACCCAGCATTACCTGACCTTGCTCAACTCTGCCTCCTTTATGAAATTAGAGACATAAAGAGGTAAGTCCTCTTGGAATTGTCCTTTGCTACATTATGTGATCATAGCTGTCGGCTGCCTCCGCATCCCTAATCCAGCCCTGGTTAGCATGCAACCTCAGTCGAGACTGGTCAGTCAAGTTAACCATTAACATGTGTGAATACCCCTCCATATATTTGCAAAGCCCAGAAAATCATTTGTTCATAAAAAAAAGCCTGTATATCTAAGAAGCATTAATAATTGTTAGGTATCGAAACATAATAATTAAATCAGAAAATCATAATACAGATGATTATTTAGCTGTTCTGCTATACTGAATCTGAATTTGTAAAGCAAATGTTATTTTGTTTTTGAATTAGACAAAAGTAAAGGTGAACAAACATTAACATTGAAACATCTGTTTATTGTTTTTAAGACATGCTATTGTTGAAGATCTTTTAAAAATGAATTACACGTGCCTTCTTGGCAACCCTTTAGTGGTAAAACTAAACATTTAAAATACTGTTAACTTATTAAATGATGCCTAAATATACCATACACGTTCTTGGAAAGCTTTAATTAAGACATATTCCAAAATTAAACGGTGGCTCATTAAATTTGCCCAAATACTACACACAACAGATTCCAACAAATAACGTTTTAAAGAAAGTACTGTACAAGTTACATTTTGGGTTTTGATCCGTAGCAGGATTAATTGGTCTGCTGTAAGTAGGACACATCCCCACTTTACTTTCCACCATAAGTTATTCCATGTATCTATGAGTTTTAGACACCAGTGGTGCAATCTATAGGTCAAAGCCATGGTTTTGCTGTCATTAAATATATTGTTCAGAGCATATGGAAGCAATCCTGTATAGAATGTATTTTATGATTCTCTTGTGAATGGCTCTACAATCTACAATCAATATTTTTACATCATGAGAAGACACCTCGTAATGTACCAATGACCAATACATGCCCTAGAGCGCTTGATGACAAATCTACTAAAAATGATTGGTGTTTAACATGCTGTAATTTAAACACCAAAGGGACATTTGTGCTAATATAGATTAACTTTTATGCCCTACAGTGAATAACATGTATGGCCATTTTTATCACCTCAAAAGTGAACAAGTTTTTGATTTTTTTTTAAATCTTTATAGATTGTGGGATGAATGACCAACACGATATATTTGCTTGATTATAAGATGACCCTGATTATAAGACAACCCACCAACATTTGAATATTAATTTAGAAAAAAAGAAAAAAAGAAAAATCCTGAATATAAGACTACCCTATAAGTGTTATTAGTAAATATTAATTCACATGTGAACTATTTTTTCATATTTAATAACTATGATTGAGAAAAATGCATTTTTTTTATTTCCTTTTATTTGCCAACCTGCCTGCCAGTTATGCACATCTGCCCCACGACTTGCTACTCTGCTCCCATATATGCCTTATACCCCACTATTTGCCATGCTGCCTCCATGATATGCCACTCTGCCCCCCTTGATATGCCTTATACCCCCTATATGCCACTCTGCCCCCAGATATGCCTTATACCCCACATATGCCATTCTGCATCCCTGATATGCCTTATACTCTGCTACTTGCCCATCTGCCTCTCCTGATATGCCTTATACCCCTATATGCCTCCCGGATTTACCAATGCATCCCTAGACTTGTCCCCCGTGCTCCATCGTCCCTGGTGTCAAGTGGGGGCAGCCGGTGGATGTCTGCGCGCAACCTCAGCTGCTACCCTCAGCTGCTCTATGACTGAGCACCGGAAAATAATGTCACGCCAGTGCTCCGTCATAAAAATTTGCCAATTTTGTGTTTTATACTACAAGCAAAACCTCTAGTTTGTGAAAAAGTGTGTCCGAAAAGTTGTTGGATAACCCTTGGTATACCAGTCCAAACTAGGCAAAAGCCTACCAGCAGCAGTACCGAACATCCTTGCTCACAGAGGGGTTATGTGCTGGTGCCTTGGTGGAATTTCCCTCTTTGGAACCTCCACCCCCTATGAAAAAATCCCTTGTCTGATCTAAAAAGTTTAAAAAATTTGAGTTAACCAAAGAATTGTGGGGTTTTATTAAGGGAATTTTAAGTTTTTTGACAGCTTACTGTTTGCTTTTTTTTTTTTTTTTGTTAGAAGAAAGAGTTGAATACATTTTGGGGAGAAAATGCTAAATACATTTAATCTTTTACATATTAACTGTAATCACTAACTCAATATGTTAAAAAAATTACTATCTAAAATATGTTAGCCACAAAGGAGGTATTCACTAAAGGAAGAGATGACAGGAGAGTTGTGGGTTGACTCCATGACTTCACTATTCATTATGCAAGGCTGATCCAGTTAGTTTTAGCGGCAGGAAACTGGTCTGTATGATGTGTCAGTGATTTTTCTTAAAGCTCTCCTCACCATTGAAATACTAATTATACTTAGTTAGCTCAGCCCTTCTTACATCAGAAACATGCCCGTGTTGGCCCTTCATAATGAATACTGATTTGAGAGTGTTAAAACCCACAATTTTCTGTTAAGTGATCAAATAAGGTACGGTATTAGTTTAATAAAGAAAGCACATGTTATATAAAGAGGATGCACTGGACTCAATTCAATGAGATTAATAAAAAAGATAATAACTAATAAAAATAATGAATAATTCCATTGTCAGGGTACATAGGTAAGGCAACTCTGAAGTTCATCATAGTGAAGCTATCTTCTTACCTATCATCTTGTCTAAGAAGATCAAAGCAATACTCTGGGACGTCAATTCAAATCAAAGTAATTGAACAATTCGATTCAATTAAGCTAAACTAGCTAAAAAATTGGGTCAAGATTCCAGATCTCATTGATACAAACTTAAACTGATACAAGACGAATAAATCCTTTATTTATGTATTTTAAACCCTATATATTATTATCATAATGATGCTACAGTTGTTCTTGCACTGATGTGTAAGTAGTTAAAGTTTTGGGTACCTAAGCTATTTTCAAGGAAAACAAGGACATTTCTAGCTGTGATAACATAATTGCTAAAGGGTTTTCTAGTGATCAATTTGCCTTTAAAACCTAAACTTTAGAACACAGGAGTGATGATTGCTGATAAAGGGCCTCTGTATTATTATTATTTTTTATATAGCGCCATCAAATTCCATAGCGCTGTACAATGGGTGGACAGGACACAACAAGTAGTATGTAACATAACAATTTGACTTACAGGCAACAGGTGAGGTGTGGAATATCATCTTTTAGAATAATAAATAATATGTTTATGGCATGGCATTAAAGCTACTTCTACATGAAGACCTTTATGAAAGATACAATGTGTCCAAATCCAACTGTCACAAATAATGCCAGTTACTTAACTTTTTCATTTGCTAAGGTACAAATCTGATTGGACGATTGTGATCGCTCTCTCCCAGAGGAGATCTTTAGTTTTTTGTGTTGTTTTCTTCATTTATTTTGTTGCATTTAAGGAAAAGGGGGGTTTACCTGTTCGCATGTATAGTTGAAATGTTCTTAAAAATAAAGTTTTAAAAGCAAATTTAGTTCATTATTTGCTGAATATTATTTCAAGGATGATACTTACTGTTCCCAGTGCATAAAAATAAGTTTAGATTTGTAAAACTACTCCACTTTTTTCCTGTTTTTTTTTCCATGGCTTCAACATTTCCAGAAATTTTACATCTCTAGTCAATACTTTTCAAAAGTGGTTCAAGGAAGGAAAAGCCTGTCAAAAGGGTCATGGGCAGCCAAGGCTCATTGATGCACATGGGGGTTAAGGCTGGGGCTGCGTAGTTTTCGCAGACCAGTCAGGGTGCCCATTCTGTCCCCTGTCTACTGCTGAAAGCGCCTACAATGGGCACGTGAGCATATGAACTGGATCAGGGAGCAATGGTAGAAGGTGGCCTGGTCTGCTGAATCACATTTTCTTCTTACCTGGAGAAGACATGGCACCAGGATGCATCCATGGTGCCCCACCTCGCAACTTATAGGACTTAAAGGATCTGCTGCTAATGTCTTGGTGCAGATACCACAGCACACCTTCAGAGGTCTAGTGGAGTACATGCCCTGACATTTCAGTGCTGTTTTGGCACCAAAATGGGGACCTATATAATATTAGGCATGTGGTCATAATGTAATGGCTGATCTGTGCATATATGCAGCTCCCGACTCCATAGTCTGATGTTTCACACCACTGATTGGGTGTGACAAGAAAGCACTCTCATTGAACTTAATAGAAGTGCTTTTAGTGCACGTACATGCACTCGTTAGGCACTTCCCCCAAAGTGTTTGTTGAGGCAGTTTATGAGCTAACTGACCATTAGTAGCAATCCTCAACACATTGACAAACAGCCGCTGATAACTCTCAGCCAAACTAATGCATACAGTATTTACAACCAAATGACATGCCTTCATACACATCACACATAACAATGAATTTTTTCACCAGTCATCATATGTATTAACACAGATACTGAAGAATTAAGCCCAATAACCAATAAACTCAGGTTTTTTGTAGTCAGGTATTTTAGTAGTTTGTAGTTGAGTAGTGCTTTCAGACATGTTCAATGTTAATCTAGGTATATGTATTATAGGAAATCGATAGATTTAATGAAAATGTCTCCAGGCTGATAACGCTTGGAATGAAATGTAATGTACTCTGAATATAAAGATTTTACATTCGACTTTCACACACAGGTGCGTAAATGTAAGCTTGTTGTACAAAAACACTCCTCCAGAACCTTGCTGCTGGTCTGTTCCTAAGGTTTTCATCATATGCATCATCATATGCATTAATATTAGAGTTAAGTCCAATCTAATACATACAAACCCATCATAAAACTATTCTGTTCTACTGACCTGTGTGACTTGTTTTGCTTATCAGACCTTTGTAACAGGTGTTAATGACTTAGATATCTCTTTATTTGTTGTGTTACTGAATCAAAACACAAAATACAGAGCTGGGGAGCCTGCAGCCAAGTAGCTGTTAACATAATAACATTCTATGGATCATGTGAATAATAGTATAACAAAACACATTCGATAACCACACACTTTTACTGTATGGGTGAGGAAGATGGGATATGGTGTTTTGTATGACGATAATGGGGGTTTTACAGTACTGGTAAAAGCTGGTAAGTAGTCTGAATACAATAACAAACAGCCATCTAAAGATCTACAAGTTAGGCTGTCAAGGGTGGACCTAATCAATTCAGTATGTCAATCTATTTCATCCAAAATACAAATATTTTTTGCATACTGTAAGGTATCAAAGTATTTTGTAATCAGGTCATATTATATGACCCAGCAAGCTCAATGCTAGCTGAAAGAGGAAGCAGAGGACAGCTTAACAGACTATACTTCAGCCTCAGAGTCTTCATTTGGTGCACAGATGATCTCTGCAGCTGCTGGCCAAATGCAGGGGGTGCCTAAAAGTCTTAAAAAATATTTAATGTTTTGTTTTTCTTACAGACATATTCTCGAAATGTGCGCAACCCCCGTCTGCCCAACAGTCATTAATTTAAAGGTAAACATTTTGGCCCCTTTGTTTTCCTGCAACAAATTTTGCTCCCTGTCCATTCGGTTCGAACAAAAATCGGGGAGACGGGATATTTTTCATTTGGGGAACAAATTAGTTGCGCGGTGCCCACATGCAGATTTGACATCCAATAAGAACCATTTAGCCTATCTAGTCTGCGCATTTTTTTCATAGAAACTTTCAATCCTTGGCCTTGTGATATTATTTTTAGACTGCTTAAAACCCACTTTGACTGCTTATTATCCTTAAGTTAGAACATTTCTCTGTAATGTAATCCATGCAATATATAACACACTATATGCAATGTAGATAACCATGAGATACAGACAACTGTTTTCATGGGACTGTAAAACCCCAGTGGGACAAAAATGCAAATGTTCTATTAATGCAGAAGATATAGATAGAAAAAGAAACACGCTTTATTTGATTATGGCATGCAATTCCAAAAAGGTAGTAAAGAAACCTTCTACTTAAGCCTCCATTGATATCAAGGCATACACTGATTTGCATACTGTAAAGTTCCATGGAGTATGACATAAAAAATACACAAAATTAGGGAATGGAGTTTCACCTAAGGGCTGAGGCAAATACACTGTTAGCGATACAAACAAATTCTGACATGATTATTGTATTTGCCATATTGCAAATGAACGCATTATTTCTGCCAATATTACTATTAGATCAAAAACAACCAAAGAAGGTACACATAAACATGCTTTCATTATTTAGTATTTAAGATATACAACAACTAAAAGCGAATACAAATTGTATTATAAGATTGGAACAACTGTTTTTGCAGATCCATTTTCAGCAAAAGAAAGTTTACACAGCATCAATATTACTCCGTGATATGTGCATTATGGCCAAAGAGTATGCAACTGTGCATGTAAAATGCAACTGCCAGAGAGAGACAGAGTACCAATAATTTCTCTATAACATCTTTTCCAATCAAGTCATATTTGACACATTATTATCACCATCTATGACTCTGTTTAATGTATATAGATCACCAGTTCACTCAGTAATCAAAATGGGTGACTCCTATCCAGTTCAGGAAACAATTACTGGCCCCTCCAACAACTGAACACATAAGCAAGCCCATTGCATTATCAGAATGTGATCTCTCTGAACAACAGAGATCTGTTATAGCAATCTCTACTGTTCTGATTGCCTTCCCTCCACGGCTCCCACTACTTCTAGAAGGGCTTTTCATAACCTGTGTGTCTCTCTTCCAATGTGTCTCTTGCATTAATACCTGTAGAATGTTACAGAATATGTAAACACCGGACCCAATGATGATAATAACAATTTTTATTAGTAATGTAAGTTTGTCTTTTATCAACATCAAAAATAGCAGGGAAAAAAAAAACCTAAGAAAATGTGTAATTAAGGCAGGGGCTCTGAAGGGAGTTTTAATCAGTGTCATCAATCAGCTCTAACTTAGGGTACAAAAGAGTTTATCACGTGCCCTTCTTTCTTTAAGATCAATACGATTAGTGCTAATCTTCCAAGGGAACCAAATGCTTCCAGGCTGCATTTTAAACAGAATTTACTCTAACACAGAATCACCAGAAAGGGGCAACCCTAAAATAAAGCAGATCACCATCTCCCTGCATAAGTTAGGCTAAACACTAATAGATTTAACTGTAGACAGATATGTGTGAACTTTAGCACCTACCTCAACATTGTGTTAACATTATATATAGTATTTTTTTTTATTTATATTAATTGGTTATACGGAAGCTGTACTTCTGTGCTAAACATGTCTGTGTTCTTACATACAAAATACTGTTCACATTATGGCAGACTCATGTGATGTGTATATTCCAATGCCTGCATGTGGCATCAGGATGGAGAATTAGCTGAGTTTCTTTTCCTACCTTTATGATCATTAAACTCATATCATCAGCAACACTGATCAATATATGCTGTAGGCAACTTCATGTTTCTTTAAAAGTTGCTAAAATACTTGCAAGTATTTAACAGAATGAGGTCTGTGCTCTTGTGACATAAATTGCTTATTTGTCTGCCACAAAAACACCCAATGCAATTGTATTCCCTTCCAAAACACCGATCTCAGTGCAAGCATGCAGAGCCTGGTGTAAACATAAGTGTGCCCTTTAAATCAGTTGCGATCAACCTCAGCCACAATGTTTCTCTAATACGAATAATAACAAAAACAGTAATAATAATAATAAAAATAATAATAATAATTCATTGTCATAACAGTTATATCTCACCTTGGTATCGCAGAAAGTCCTGGGAAATGTAAATAATTCAGAATTATATCCAGGGACAGCGATCTGCTCATCAAATCCACAGCGATTTAACAGAAATGCATAAGATCCGTAAGTGCAAGTGATAAAAGCATATCCAAACCCATGTGTTGTCTTTGCTGCAAGTTCTGCTGCCTAAAACAAGAAGAATGAGTCCAGCAGCGTGTCGAATAGATCCCGGATTGTGTTCCTTCTCCTTGAGCAGAGGGCAGGAGATGCAGCTGGCTTGGGTCCAGAGTTCAGCACCAGCAGCTAAGTGGACAGCGCCCGCTCTCAACTCCTATGCATGTTTTATCTTCAGTCCCCGAGCCAGGCTAAACCCACGCCTACTCTCCCAGTTATTCCATCCCAGAGACCTCCCAGCCTATGCTGGAGACGTCACCTAAGCTGTCAGTCCATCTGTTTATTTCACCCTCTTACATGTTGCTGTAAAGCCCTCGGAGTGTAAGCCATTCACTCTACAAAAAAAAAAGTGAGGGCTAAATTAAATGAGGGAGGAGGGGGAATCACAATGATCTCCATAACGACTAAACCAAGTGGGATGGAAACCCAGCTGACTCCATCTCCTGGGATTCCTCTTCTTCTGTACTGTCACACTTAACCCTTTCAGGAGACCAAGGCTCTGGCTTACACTGCTTTGCCTCCTGCGTTGCAGAAAAAGCAATTTCTACTGCTGCTGAGAGATGGTATTGAGAAGCCTTTAAGTCTGTAACTACACACCAGGGATATGTAACACAATTATTTGGAACCAATGTATTTTTTTCCTTCTTATAGCTGGTTTGTTTCTCTGCAACTGGTATTAATTTACCTTTGATAATTCTATTTCCAAACACTTATACTGGAGATGTGTCATTTCCATTGTGACCAAAGGCAAGTGAGTTTTTTTCCCCCTGTTGTCTTCACAAATATATAATTCTATCACAATAGCCTTTGGCTTAGCAAATTTTAATATTATTAACCTTTTTTTTTAATTTTGGATGCAACCATTGTAGCAACTTCCTAAAAGTGTTAATTAACATGTCATCAAGATGGGAATATTATTACTGTAATATATAGTATGGTTTATTGTGTGCCATAATATATATATATATATATATATATATATATATATATATATATATGTATATATATATATGTATATATATATATGTATATATATATATATATGTATATATATATATATATATCACTAATACAGCCAGAAAGCCAATGGTTAAGGTTATTGGAAACTTTAATTCCCCATTGGTAATAGTATAATATGTATTGTGTAGCCTTGACATTTAGCAGGAAGTCCTCAGTATTGTTAATACATTTAAAATGTCAGCAAATGGAGATAATCCTAAAATCTGAGTGTCCACAAAACCTCAGTCTGTAACAATGGGAATATGAATTGTATCCCTTTCATGTTATTCCATAAAAAAGGAATGGAGACGGCACAACTTCTAATTCAGATGTCAACAAGTGCATGCTTATTGTACATTAATTATTAAAAGGGACACTTTGCAAGGGAAAAATATCCACGTTACATTTACCAAGTTACTATGAGACATGTAGATCATTTTTTTAAATCTTAATTTAAAACTGAACTGAATTTAAAGCATATGTAATCCCACTCAAACTATGACTGAGGTTTATATATAATTTTTTATGTATACTTGTGTAGGTTACCTGAAGGTCATCTTGTCCTCTATACATGCCTTAGATGCCACCACCATCAGAGCAGTCTGTAAGGCTTCTTGGATGAACAATAGACTTTTGAGCTCACCATATCTTTAGGGGTATGTGGTCATCAGCGCAGTATTTTATTGAACACCTTGTGGGAGCGACATAGGTATTATGGGAGGGTGATAATGAGTACAAATGGGAAAGTAGGCAGACATTAGTCAAATCTAGTCTTGCTTGAGCAGGGATGTGAGTTCCATCACATTAGCATTCCCTCAACCCTAAAGACATGATTTTTCTAGGTAAATGCCTTGCCTGCCATGTCAAAAATCTGGCTCTGATCATATTTTTATTGCTCCATTAGCCAACAGGTGTGCTGATGCTGCAACCTTTTTAAACATCTTTTTGTATTAAGCTGTTTCTAAGTATTTTTTACATGGCTAATGCTATCATCATGTATCTACATTGTAAATAAAACAGTAGCTAAACAATTTACCAATCCTAGGTAAAAGAACAATGTGAAAAAGTACGTTTCAGGATACAGCTGTCCCATACACAGTGCCACAGTTCTACAGGAAAGACAAGTTGTTATTGACTGCAAACAAACAGAATATGTAGGACTTTCAAAAGAAAACATATTACAGATCACAAAAAGCTGATTGAATGGCAGAAGGACAATTGCCCGCCGGTCAGTCCAAAATTCACTCACAGAGGTATGACGTAGTTGCATCACATAATAGCGAGGTATAGCAGAATGCAAACATTAAGGGTGTGATAATAGAGTAAGTGAATGAGTGTGTGAGTTATAATGTATGTATATGAGAAAGGGTGTGTTATTGTGTATTTGGAAGTGTGCGTTAGCATGATTGTGCGCGTGTGAGTGTGAGTATGTATGTGTTTTTGGGAAGGGCGAGAGGGGCATTTGCCATTGTCTACCTAATGGCCAAAAATGCCAGCCCTCCCCTGGGTGGAAACTTGCATAATGTTGATAAGCAAGATGTACATTGTCCTGACATGTCAAATGTATATTTGCAATTTACAAATATTTCCGTACTTTCAGTGTATATTCAATAAAGGCCAGATACTGTGGCAACACAACAGCCTTAACAAACCAAAACGTATTTTTCCCATATTTGTTTATAGAGAACTTTGGTGCCATCTATTGATCAGCGACAATAATCCACTTTATCATTTCAGATGGGAAATGACACATTTTCGTCTAAGCATAGTCTAATCATTTAATTAACAACTTCTGCTTAAAATTAATGACCCTAAAAATAAATGTGTGGCACTTTGATGCACGGATAACTAATAATATCAAGGGAAATGGCTCTTATTAAATATATTTTTAAATATTTACCTAGGATCAGATTAGTGTCCTATTAGCATTTTTGAAGTTGAATGTAATAATTTACTTTATGAAGAATGGCATTTCTGTTAATGTTTCTTTCTCTTTTTTTTGGACTTGAAAGAGTATGTATGAAGTTTAGTGAGAATATCTCAGCTGCTATGATAAATTCATAAAAACAATAGGGGACTTTGATCTCAATGCGATATCTATTTAGCACAATAAGTGTTAATGCGGCAAAAATAGAGATATTACAGTACTAAATTCACAGATATTTTTTGGTGGTGATTTCTCCAAAATAAACATTTACAAACGGTAGCAATACCAGTGAGCAACAAGGAGGTTTATCCATAAAGGTCTGATTGTAGGTAGCCCAAAGCTAGCTAACCTAGTGGGTGTCTACTGCAAGATGTTTGTGTATGTTGGACACTGACATCTGAAGGAGGGGCCGCATGGGGCCTTACAGCAACACCATTTAAGCGAAGAATGTCATCTTAGATCGCTTTCTAACCTTGTCGTGATGAGCCAGGCACGTCATTGGTCATTAAAGGGTTAAGATGATTTAATATCCTCCTTCCTTAGATTTTATTGTTTTGCCGTCTCTGGAGAATCAAATGTTATGGTGTTGCCTTTGTGGTAAACCCTCAACTTCGCTGGGTATAATAGTGCAAACTTGATCTGTGTATAGAAAGGTTCTGTGTAGATTGTGAAGAACCGGCAATGCTTTGCTGTTACCTAAGGGGGAAAGTCTTGGAATGTCAGTAACTTATGTTCCTGGTAACATAATGCTGAGGATTCATGATATGCTTAAGGAGCTTTATTTTTTCCTCGTAGTTCAATACACGATAAATGACTGGTCCGAGTATAGTTTGTGGTATTTTTGAGTCTGGGCAAATCCTGTGGACAGGTTTGACGATTATCGAGTTAGCTGGAACATTAAGGATTAGTGTCTGAGGCAACCGTTCAGATACCAGGTGTTGTAAGACCAGGTCTTTTATCGATTCAAGGAACCAATCAACTCTATGGTGTTCCTTCTGCTAGATGCGCTATGCAATCCAAGAGCATAGCAATAGTCTCTTTGTGTGATTGAGTTGTTGTTTTTAAGGATGTATAATCATCTCCTAGATTCTGGATTTCAGTGCTGAGATTGGGTGATTTTGATTAGCTAGCTCTTCTAGTTTGTTGTCAGTACATGATGCTAGTTTCGCAAGCTTGGCATCCAGCAGAGGAGAAACGATATTGATTATTTCTTGTGCTTTTTGCACAGCAGGGGTCATTTCCGGTTTT
Organism: Spea bombifrons; assembly: GCF_027358695.1. Taxonomy (NCBI): domain Eukaryota; kingdom Metazoa; phylum Chordata; class Amphibia; order Anura; family Pelobatidae; genus Spea; species Spea bombifrons. Next base: position 32,283,775 of record NC_071087.1, on the reverse strand, counting down.
CTCCAGACCTAGGGGTCACAGGCACATCCTGAAGAAGCTTTATCCCTTGCCGGGTGGAGCTTTTTTTAATTCTATGTACCTCTCGATAGGAACCAAGTGTGGGACATAAAAGAGGAGAAATGAAAATGCAAACTGTAGAACATGTGAAGCATAGTAAGATATAAGCAGAGTGGTAGAGATACTTGTTATAAAGTGAAAACTAATAGACTAATATTGCAATTAAACCATATAACTTGACTGTAAAGTAGTCAGCAGACTTGTGCAAATGCACTAAAGATGATCCACACCAATTATTTTTTTTATTTATTTTCAGATAATGAATTCAGTTTCCTGTCCTTTTGTTTTGACCAAAAATCTTGTTTTTTTAACTGTTGTCACACACCCTCATTCACTCTCACATGCTCTTGACTGCTTAGGCCCTTAACCACCTTAGCCACCAGAACCTAAAACCTGGCTCTCCCCTTATCCCCCAAAAATGTATTTAAACCATCATGAACCAGCTCATCATAACTGTAAAAATCCTGCCAGCTGTCAAGGTTTACCGAGAGGCAGATACCCCAACACATTACCAAGAGCTCTCATTCTGGGCCTCCACAGAACTCGTCTCCCCAAGCCTTCTCCAGACACCAGATATTCTACCAAAAAAATGTGGCTGGCCACGACTTCCCATTGTGACAAAAAAAAACAAAAACAGAAAAACCAACACCAACAAAGGAAGGCAAATCACATGAACAAAATACATAGGGTGGGAAGCTTGTCGAGAGTGTCAGCAATGACTGGAGCCCTGTCACAAAGCTTTCCCTCCTTGCAACAATGTTGCTCCAACTTTCTATAACAGGACACCATTAATTATTGACCCCATTGACTCACAAGGGCCAGCAGTCATGTTCCCCCTTCCTGACTGTCCAGGGGCCCCTTTCACACTTGCCTTCACACTCTCATTCACACTCAATTCACAGTTTCTCATTCACGTTCTCTTACACTGTAATTCTATCTCTCTCTCTGCCTGGAGGCTCCACCTCTTTTGAGAAAGTTTACTGTAAAGTTTTTTAAAAAATAAATTTCGTACAAATCTGAATGCACAAGTCAATAAAATACATAACATATTTTATTCAACATATACGCAAACTTTTTAAATTGGGTTTTCAGTATTTTATCTCAAATACATTATTTTGTTTCTCTTTCTGTCACAAATATACAGATGTGTGCTTTTCTAAAGATATTTTTATCCGCATTTTAATGAAACAAGGATGACATTTTAGAGATCTGTCTGTCCCATAATAGGCTACTTGGAAATTGTATAAAGAGGCAAATGTTCTTTAGAGTTTCTCTGAAGAATTTATGGCAATTTGTATTTTTAATTCAATTTTATTGTGATTGTACTGAGGGAACCTGCTATTTGATTCAATCAGTAAAATCAGTTTCACTTAGTAGAAGTTGTTCTCTAGTGATTTTGATTAAGTTGATTATTAGTGGTTGCAGTCTAAAACCCTTGATCACTATCTGGGGATTAGTAAGGGAGTTACTTTGACGAGGATGCATTTTCAACAGCCGTTAAGACTGAATAAGGTTTAAATGGGTCATTGAATTGAGACAAGTTCAGTGAGACATTATTGCTAGAGTTTAACACTGTATCTAATTAACACATAATCTGTAATTTCTGCTGCCCTCAAAGACTGGGAGTTTAAAATTCCCATTTTTGGTAAATAGTCATGAACTATGATCCCTGGAATCCACCAAGAGTTCAGGTCTTTGACAAATACACCTTTAGTACTTAAAGTTGCTATTCCACCTGTTCATCAATGTGCATATAATACAAAAGCAAGCACCTATAGTTTTACTATAAACTGCAAAATACTTTTTAAATACTCTATTTAGATTTTTTTATGTGAATGAGTATGTGTAAATGCATATGTATTTATGTTTGAATATATAAATAAATGTGAGATAGCATGGACGTGGATGTGTGAGAGCGGGGCAAATATGGCACAGGCAGGCTGCTGGGGGAAAAGATGGCACGTCCTAAGCATCCAATCTGTGTGCTGGACAGGTCCTGTCAATGCAATCTGAATGCTGCGGCAAGTCCTATGTGTGCAATCTAGGTTCCAGGGCAAATTCTATGTGTGCAATCTGGGTGTCCGGGCAGGCCTTTTGTAAGGGGCCAGGAACCAGACAGACACAAAAGGTAAAATATAATAACACCTTTAATAAGGCAAATGCAAAGTACAGAATCATAGTCCAAAAGACAAGCTGGGTTCGGTAGCCAGGAAGGATAGTCAGACAAGCCAGGTTCAGGAATATGAAGATCAGCAAAGTCAGTATGCGATAGCCAGGGATCAGGAGCCAGGGATCAATACAGATAAAGCCAGGTCATATACAGGATACAAAATAATGTACTTGGAACAGACACACGGGCAAAGAGGAGGTGGAACTGGCTGCTTAAATAGCCTGAAAGGAATTTCCTGATAGCAGCTAGATGGGTAACTATGGCACTTAGGAGGCAGTTAGTAAGACATCAGCTGAGTCACTCTTGGCACAGGGAATGCAAGATGTTAGCAATCAGCTGATTCAGCCTGGCACAGGAAGGAAAGGATTCCCATTTAAAATCAGCATAGAACCGTGACACTTTTGGGGTGTGTGAGACTTGTGATCTATGTCTGCAATTTAGGGGTTAAATTCATTATTTATTTGATCTATACATTCAATACTGAGTTTACATGTGATTTTCAGTTGCTCTATACCTGCAATGCTATGTTTCCATGTGCTATGTGTTAATACCTGCAAATACAGGCTTTGTATGTCTTATTTAGTTGATCTATACCTGCAGTGCTGTGTGTTGTTTATTTGATCTATACTTGAACTACATGAAGCAGGAAAAGAGAGGTGTGGCACAGTGAAGAAGGAAGGATGGAAAACTAAAAGCATAGCTGGACTGCCAAATAGTGACATTCAGTGTGGGAGTTGTAAGTGGCCTAGCTGGCAACCTGTTAGCCATGGCCAAAATGTCCTTTGTATATGAGAGAGGGAGGCTCCAGTGTTTAACTCAAATACATTATTTTGTTACTCTTGCTTTCACACATTTACAGTCATGTGCTTTTATATATATTTTCATCTGCATTTTAATGAAACAAGTCTGACATTTTAGAGACCTGTCTGTCTCATAATAGGCCACTAGGGAGTTGTATTAAGCGACAAATGTTTTTTATAGTTTCTCTGAAGAATTTATGGCAATTTGTATTTTCAATTTTCTTTTATTGATATTTCACTGATGAAATCTGTAACTTTATTATTTTGTTTATGGGTGGAATATAGTATGTTCACAGAGTAGATTTTTTGGGTTGTTTTCGGTGTATTGATTTGATTTAAAGCTGGACAGGTTGACATGCTTCATATGATCCTAAATGTTTCTAATAATCAAGTTAAATGTTTTTCTTAATTAGAAAATCAAAGCTTTCTGCTCTATTTTCTTTTGTTTCATTGGGGCTCCTCCTCATTTTGGATTTGCTAACAAAATTAGCAAATTTCATTAAAATTTAAATCCTATGAATCCAAATGCACAAGTGTACTGTATACCAGGAACAGTCATAGTTTACATGTTAATTAAAGAGTGTCTTTCTATGGATTTTGCAAAGTTAAAAACATTATTTAAAACTGCCTATAGTTGTGCCTTTTGTTTGCTAATCAGTGTAATTGTTTTGGAGATATTTAGATTAACCTTTGGAGTGCCAACACTGTATGGGAATCCCATGCATACATTGAGTTCAGGTGATCTGCTGTGAGACTAGAAGAAAACTACAACATAAAAAACATTTTATTCCCTCAATATGCAGCTCATCTGTGAAGCCCAACAGCACACCAGGCGCGTCCAAACAGGATTTCCAGGATATCCTGACCATAAAACATAGTATATCAGATTCCAGAACAATGGAATGCCTGAAGGACAGCCTGATGACTGACTTGCTACAACTTTACATATATATGTATTGTATATGTAACAACACCTTACCCGTTTAGAATGCTAACGCTATCCATCCATCAGCATCCCACAGGATCATACATACATACATATAGGATATAGTAATTTGATGTACTCATCATATACCAATCCTTTTTTTGGTAAATGCGATACTAACTTTAGCAGATGGACTGTTTAATTAAACATGTAATAGTTATGTATAATGTTTCCACAGTGCTTATAGACAAGTTGTTACAAAGTGGTTTACTTTCAAGGGTGAGGCCCTTCCAAAGGAGCTTAATTACATTTAGAAGATGCATGGAAAAGACTGCCCATAAATAAGGGGATTACTCTAGCCTTGGTGTAAAGCTAATCTAAATTTTATTAAAGACTGGAGGCAAATATTACTTCTTTACTACAAAACCCCCAGCAACAAAGAAACCAACCAATCAGGAACAGAATAGAGTCTATAAATAACTCCTCGGAACCTCCAACTTCCTCTTCTTTGGTGTGACGAAACAGGTATCACAATAAAACATCCTCAGGAAAGAGACCAGGGATCCCCATAACAAACTGGAAAACGTCCCCGACAGAATCAAGCTGTATACGTAAAAACGTCAGATAAACGGTAAAGACCAAAGCAGTAATAAAATAACACCCAAGCAAAACATAAAAAACTCTGAGGGGTACAACAGAGCAAGAAAACAACAAACCCAGGGAGGGAGAGAAAACAGAAAATATTTGCCTCCTGTCTCTGATAAAATTTAGATTAGCTGTACACCAAGGCTAAAGTAATCCCCCATTTCATGGCAAGACAGGAGGCTTCATATTTGCAATTGTAAAGCGCCCCTAAAAACGTGAAAGAAGCATGCACGCAAAGGGTGATAATAAAAGGTACGCAAAGTAGACTTCATAAACCAATCCGCTGCGGAAAGGATATCCAACAAGGAACCTCCCAAATTGAACACTGCGGAAGCAGCTGCACCCCTTACAGAATGCGCACCGAAGGAGCCGTCCACTCCGGGCATTCGCAGAATCCACTTAATCAATCAACTAAACAATAGACCTCAACCAGTGCTCGTGCAGAGACTCCATGACCGGTTTCAGGAGGTGTATGAACCACCATGGTGCCGAACTGAGACCAAAGGGGCGGCAAGTGAACTGTCATAGTTTGTCCTGCCACCAGAATTGGAGAAAAAGCATGTCTTCCATGTGAATCAGGACTGTAAGGTACGCGTCCTTCAAATCTTGCTGAGTAAACCAGTCCCCCCTCCCTCAGCAGGTCTCGCAGGTCTTAACCTCGGGACCCAACTCCTTAGGCACCAGCTCCATCAGCTTGTTAACCAGATTAAACAAAACTGCCTTCCTCCTTTTGCCGCATTAGCTTTGCCCAAGAGACAAACTGCACGTTGTGCCTATTCCCTAATCAGATAGGGATCCAACTGGGAGCCGTCAGACATGGCTTTGTCAGCCATGGAAAAAATCGGAGTCAAGGGGCCCACCACGTCCAGCATCTTGCGCTAAGCGAAGACCTTGTTCAAGGCCCTTGTGTGGGTCCTTGCCACTCCTGGTCATAAAGGTGACAAAGCTGTTGTCTGGGAGTGTAGGCCTATTTCATTCCGCACGCAGCTTTTGGCGAGCCTCATTTTCCAGCGGATGCCATAACCAGAAATGAAGGAACCATTCGGAAGACCTTGGGTGCCGCAAGGTGCAAGCGTCAAACATAGGAAACATAGGAAGACCGACAGAGTCCAGGATCTCCGTTCCCATGGCACCCTGGGAGGTGGAAGGCTGGCCATCCATGACCATTTCACGGACATAGGAGGGGCGGGCCACAGGAGAAGACGGTGTGGAGATCTTGGTAAGGCACTCATGTATGACTTCATAATCCTTGGCAGCCTCCACCATATAGAAACATATATAGGTTTCAGGGAACAGACACGGGGCTTACCCGCTGGCACCAAAGGGGGTCACTCAGAGGGCCAGGAACACAGGCAGAGGCCCGTCCCTTACGCATTATGGGGGTCACCCCTATGGGAAAGCAGTGACAAGGCACTGCACACAGGTGGAGCGACAGCTCCCTTTTTTTATATATGTGTCAGCCAGTGACAAATTCCATAGCATTCAGTAAAACAGAGGCAGACTACAAAGGGTTAACAGCCAATAAAACTTAAGGGAAAACAGTATATATGTGCTTGTGTGCTTACAAATGTGTTTCACACTGTTTATTTCAATATTTAAATTTTTTTTGTCAACTTTATTAGTCAGAGGAAAAAAACGTCTAACGTTTATGTGGCAGCCGCAGCACACAGAAGGAGGGGGTCACCCTTGTGAGTGGAGGGGTTCACCCTCGTCCCAGATGGAATGACCGTGAAGGGCCGAAACGCGGGATCCCTGTAAAGGGAGCGGGCGCGGTAAACAGTTCCGCGGGGAAACACTGCACAACAGATACGCCCCCACTCCCGGAGAAGATAGAAGGCGAGCGGACCTTGCACTGTCATTGCGTGAGTTACGGCCGCCACACAGGTGCCCGAGAGACCCGAGCGGTTGCGGGAAGAAAAGGCCGCGCCGAGGCGGAACACGCGTCAGGACGGACGTGCAGTATGAAAGGTAAGACCCACAGATATGAAAAAACGGTAGGGAGAAAAGGAACCTACACAGTGGACGAGAGAGGGAATAAAGGCTGAAACCAAGGGGTAGAGGGAGCAAAAAAGGGACAGAGTGTCACAAGAAAACAATAGGGAGGCACAATAAGCAAGATTCAATAATGATAAAAACCAAATACAGTGCAAATAATACAAAAACTAGCAGAACATGTGTAGCACACTAGTATGGAGGGTGCTCACCTGGAGGAGTAGAGGAAGTTGGAGGTTCCGAGGAGTTATTTATGGACTCTATTCTGTTCCTGATTGTTTTTTTTGTTCTGTTTTGTAACTGTTTGTTTCTTTGCTGCTGAAGCCTCCTGTCTTGCCATAAAATTATATTTAACTCCCTTATCCCACCAGTAGTGGAATGAGAATGTGAGGGGAGGGGGGACACAACTTGGGGACCAAGTATTGGAATATTTTAACCCCCCTCCAACCTTCTGAGCAAGGGTTGGAAGGGTATGGAGTATCATTCACCAAAGGTTTATTTTAGCTACCCAGACTTCATATGAGGTGAGGAGAGAGGGGAAGCAATAATCTCTGCCTCTTGTTAATATTTTTTTTATTCATTTTTAATGATATTTTGGGAGGGGGGATTCACAGGTAACCTTGTAACCCCAGTTACATTTGTAACCCGTAGGCAGCTTGTAGGTTAATGTATCTGGGAGTTACTTGCTTTTCTAAACGTGCATCAACTTTCAACTAAACTTGATTCAGAATTCGTTTTTGGGAGTTCTAAAATGAGTTGGCTTTAGTGAATTTGTGATCTTTTATGCATCATACACCTGTTTGCTGCTGCAAACCTTAACTTTTTGCTAACTGGTAAGTGCTTGCAGTTCAATGAATAGGCCTTTGCATCTTTCTTTTACTATATGATAGAAATTTGCATTGTATTATATTAAAGCAGCATGTACATATAAAATGTATTTCCAAAACAGTAATATAGATCTATTACCAGTCATATGACATTGACACAATGTAATTTTAGCAGATAAATACATAAATGGACAATGGAATATCAACTAATAATAATAATAATAATAATTGAATATATTTAATATATTTACAACATGTACAGTTTTCCTTTTTGTTACCCAATTGAGTGGAAAATTGTAGTTATTTCACTATTGATATTTCAGTAAAACAATCATTCAGTTATACTGTGCGGTTACATTTACAAATCAACAGAATGTATTCCATTTTGGTTGCCCTGGAATGCATATTGAATCACAATTTGAAAAAGTAATAACTTGAATTACCTTAGGCCCCTACTTTGAATTCTCTTCTTACAAAATATTTGCGAGGACAATTCAATTATGTAGTGATATTCTTTCCAGACCTTTTACATTTTAGATATTTAAACCGACTCCTTCTGTTTTACATTCCAAAGACGTTGGTGAAATGCAGTCTGACTAGACTTTTGTGTTTTATATTGTAAATGTGTTTGTGACAAGAATGTTGCATTTTTTAAACATCATGTCTTAAATTTGGAAACGTGTCCGATGTTATTTGCATAGCTTATGAATGCCTCCTGTAGTTCGGAATATCATAATCATGGGTGCATACATGGGTGAAAATGCCAGTATTTACAAATGTATTGCAGTTGAATCTTTAATAGCATATACTAAAAGAAGGCTTTTCTGAATTTGTGTCCATCAAGGGAGTTTAAGCCAATTTTAAATGCACAGAAAGTTCATTAGCATCAATGTTCCCTGTGATAAAATGATAAGATAGTTACATGTTAATTAACTCAGCGAAATCCATGACATTTTTTTCTCTAAAGTATTGTCAAACAGCTTGTTGACAAATTCTCAGCTTGCTTCATTAGGCTTGCATCATAAAAATCAATCAGCCTTTTTTTTTTTTTTGCAAAATGTTGCATTAATAAATCTATGATAATCCATGCATAGTTAGAGATCTAAGAGGCATTCTATTTAAAGCACAGATGCAGTAAATATATGGATTTAAAAATAATCCCATCTTAACCAATCAGAAAACATTTCATATTTAACTAAAAAGTTAATTCTCATCAAATTGTATGTTTTTTTAAAAAACTAATTTCATAATAATGCTAATTGAATTTTATTAACCTGATACTTTATTTCAGACAATATCTGTATACCAAGCAAAACACTGTTTTTTTTAAATATTTTGCAGTTACCTCAATCATAAAAGATCTAGAAAGATTCAAAACACTAGAAACACTTTCAATCTTTATAATAAGTAACATTATATTTAATATGACAGTATTCAAATATAGCATTTTTCCCTTAACGGAAGCAATCTACTGTCCCAGTAACTAAAATGCACCCTGGTTTTGGTGTAGTCTTATAAATCCAATCCAGTCCAGCACATACTTGGTTGTTGGCGTTGTTCAATTGGAATAGCTGAAATGACACTAAAAGGTTATTTGCCAGAAATACACTTTATTAATACAATAAACACATTTCCTTCCCTTGCCTGTGTTTGGCTACAATATTTCATAAAAAGTGCCGGTTGTGTCGTCACATAAGGAGATGGCAATTCATTCATTATCATCACAATTAACGCATAAAATTCATCCTACCATACTACATTACTTGGACGTGTCTCTTTTTGGGGACCCCATTGAAGTAAAAGTTATATCAGATGTTTATAGAAAGCCGAATTCTAAAAACACCCTTCTTCGTGCTCAATCATGTCATCCAAAGCATGTGTTTAAGAGAATCCCCAAAGGGCAGTTCATGCTATTAAAGAGGGTTTTTGGCACAGATAATCTATATCAAATGTAAGCCTAGGAATTAATACAGAGTTGGACTGGAAAAGAAAAGCAGCCCTGGAAATATTTATACACTAGCCCCATATAATTTATTGTGTGGATGAGGGGCATGAGTAACTAGAAACCACAGGGCCCTATGCGAAAACTGTTCCGGGGAACCTCAGCTTCACAAGCAACATGTCCCACAAAGCCACTTTTGCACCCAAACTGCTTCTCTGTGCCATCTGTTCCTCCAAACAGCATGTCTGTGCCATCTTTGCTCACAGGCAGCTTGTCAGAACCCCCAAACACCATACCTTTGACACCTCTGCCCTCTAAACAGCCTGCCTGTGACATCTTCACCATTAAACAGTCTGCATGTGCCATTTCTGCCCTCAAACAGCCTTCTTGTGCCACCTCGGCCCCATAAACCGCCTGCCTATGCCGCGTCTGCCTTAAACAGCCAGTGTCATCTCTGCCTCCTAAATACTTATACATTCACTCATTTACTCACTACTTCACTCATGTGGAAGCAACAATTAATTTACCTTGGATGCTGCCCTAGGTCTGATCCTAGGGAAGCACCCACAGCCAACCTCTGGTAAATGGCCTCACTATGGAATACTTGTATATGACATATCCCAGAGCTCCATGACTTAAAGAAAGCAGTACTTCTTAAATCCGCGTATGGAGACTTTGCTGTCCTGGCACAACCTCCATTGTGTTAAAAGACAAATTTGGGCAATTAAAGATTTCACTTTTAACCTTTCCATTAAGACTGATATCCCCCTGGACTTGTCACTCTAAGCCTAGTCGGTCTAGGCAAGAATACATTAATAAGCCGATATGTCAACTTCAAATCTTCAAAAGCTCTCTTTACAGAATCAATTATTTTTAGGGCTTGGTAAATTGTGTAACATATAGATGTAATGCTTTCTTTTTCATTTAGTGTGCCTTTGTTTCTGAAACATGTAGCTGACCTCGGACTGCCTTGCTCTTCTGCACTACATTCCAGAACCATGTTCCAAATCTCAGCCCATCTTGACTACTCTCCTAACCTTGATGTTCTCCCTGGAGTCATGCTCCGGTTGTTACCTCCTGTCTGTGTTCCTGTGTCATGTTTTGCCCAACAGGTGCTCACCATAACTTCCACAGGGAGAACCAGCTCTGCATTGTAGATCCATACCAATACCTATACCTGGCGTAACGAGTGCATTTACTTTTGGAGAATAGATTTATTGTATATATCATTACACTATTGTCATTTATTACCTTAATTGTTTTGCTTTCTTGTAGTTTCTTGGAGCATACATGGAAAGCTTGTGTTCCTTTGAGTGTAGCTGCAGTTTACATTTGTTTGTATTTTATACCACAATATTGTATGGACATTTTACTGGTCATGGAAGTAGCCAACTGTTTTGTGAATTACAGTTGCTTCAACATTAATAAACAATTAATTTACTTTACTTTAGTGTTCGTTTCAACATTTCAAATTATTATTAGCTGTAAAAATGAAAGAATGGTTCACTTGGCATACTTGACGTTCATAATTTGTATATGCTGCATCAGCACTTAATCTCCATTACTAATGCATAGTATACCAGAGGAAGATGGCATATTTGTTTCACCCAATTTAACATTTTACTATCAGTTGAAATACCCATCCTTATGCTGAAATGACATAGTAATTAGACCAGCTATATACTTAAAGAAATGATTTTTGTTCATATTTTAGTTTCACTTGTGTGTGCACTAATCCATGATTATAAGAACTGTTTCAGATATTATTATAAACGTTATTAAATAAGAATGTTGCATAGTTGTGATTATATGAGCCATTATAAGTTGGGCTAAAGCTAAAGGTTTTAAATTCTGCTTTATACCGTCATTTTACAACAACTAGTGCAGTAAAATACCCTGTAACAATGTATCTGTACCGTAAGCTTGCAAGCATAGAAACAAGCAAAGGAAGATTGCTGTCAATCAAAAATATTGTGAAAGAACCATACACTACCTTTGCTATTGTTATAAAGCTCTCACTTGGAAGTTGTCATTAAACATTAGAGCTTAAAGTTGAATGTCCCTTACATCCCATTAAAAAGAATGCATATTAAAGCACCTTGTAAGTACTTAAATATTACATTTTCAGAATAAAATAATAATAATAACAAAATGCTCTGTGGTCTGAAAGACAGCACTTCAATTAAAATTAAAAGGAACTCTTGCCATGCATACACACAGTGGTCTGAATAGACACCCACCTGCACCATTCACCAAAATAGTCACAAAATAGTTAAGGAAGAGAGGCAAATGGGGGAATTCTTCAGTAAAATGCATATGATGGTTGGAGAATTTTTAACCTCAAAAAGTTGCCATGCAGTTTTATATCACAAAATCCTCTTGCCTCAGGATACCAACAGTGAGGATCTGTATACATGTTATGGGTGCTGCTGGCACCTGTACTGTCACAGAGGGAGACAGGCGGCAAGGCGTGATCACCAGTACAGTAGGTAATACCAAAACTTCACATGAAAAACCTTACAGGGATATCAGGAAGGACAAGTGAACTCCTTATGTAGAGCTTGGAAAAAAAGAAGAGAAAGAGGAGATCTGATAAAACAATGTAAATACTTAAAGAGGGGAGGAGTTAATTTCAAAGAAGTAGAAATGTTAGCTCAAGAGGTCATAGTCTAAAACTAGAGGGTCAAAGGTTTAAATGTAATATAAATACATTTTACTTTAGAAGAGGCTTGGCGATTGATGGAAAAGTCTCCCATCAGAAGTGTTAGCGACTAATACAGTAAGGGAATTTAAATATGCATGGGATAGGCATGAAGCTATCCTGAATCTAGGGCAAAATTAAGAACTGATTAAGTTCTGAGTCTTATATCATTTAAAATGGGCAGACTAGATGGGCTGAATGGATAGAATTATACTTTTGTCAAATTCCGTTTCTATTTTTCTATGATTACTTTTCATATAGGTACAGTTTACCTAATTGTTTCCTCCAGTGTGAAAAAAAGTGATTCTGTTGGGTCCTTTAGCACATGTAATATTGTTAAATATGTACAGAAAATAGTCCACTAATTACTAGTAAAATAGTAAATTAACACAAGCAAGGTTCTCTGAATATGTAACATAAAGGGGGAATCATATTTGCAAGTAATATCAGAGGTTTACCAGAGGTTGACTGTGGGTGCTTCCCTAGTATGAATGCAGTGGCGGAACTACCGGGGTCGCAGGGGTCGCGACCGGGCCCTGGAGTTCTGCCAGCCAGGGGCGCCCAAGGGGTGCCGAGTGGTCGTTTTCAACAACCACTCGGCGCCCTTCTGTCTCCTCTGCTCCCTGCCTCAGCGCTGCCCCGACAGCAGTGGTGGGAGCGTGAGGCGTCTGTCTCGGGTGCCGGCGCTTCACGCTGAGCGCCGGCATATGAGCCTGAGAAGGGGGTAGATGGTGTGAGAAGGGGGTAGATTGGGTTAGGGTGGGGGCCCTTAACAGATTCTCGCACTGGGGCCCTGTGGCTTCTAGTTACGCCCCTATATGAATGGATTGTGTTTAATACCCATTGACATTTTATTTTCTTTTTTTAATTGCACTACTTGCTACAATGTACCGATATTAAGCAAATAATGGTTTCAACAAGGAAGACTGATGGAATTCTCTCATAAAACTCATGTCATCTTTACAATTGTTGAAAACCCTCTTGTTTATTATATTGTAATAAGTTTCAGGCAAACAAGTCAAAAAAACAGACAAACAGGGAAAATGGTTTAACCCTTTTGTGACAATTACTTTATTTTTTGTACCCTTCATTTTAACATTTCTGCGATGCTTGTGTTTAGCTGTAATTTTCTTTTACTGTACCAACACAATTTATATATTGTTTTTTCAGGACAAGAAGAGCTATCTTTAGATGCCATTATTTGGATTTCATCACACAATTTACTATAAATGAAGTATGAAACATGGTGAGACCTTTTCTGTTGTTTTTGAACACAACACATGGGGGTGTTATTTGACAGTAACATATCCCAGGAGTTGTACATTCATACCTAAAGTAGAATGTTTGTGGGGGGAAAAACACACAAAAATATACTATGGCAAAGGCTGGTGGTAAAACCAGTGCATGTAAAGAGTTAAAATACTAATATTTGAAATACCCTGGGTTATTCAAAAATATATGATTTAATGGAGTAAATTAATCCACCAGCTTCAAAGATGTCCCAAAATAAAACATTGGGGCAGGATGACTATATGTCAAAATTCCAATTTGAAAAATACACACTTCCCAAATGTGGCCTTCTAGCCTCCAAACATCTGTAAAAGAACCCTGCATGGGGGGTATCACTGTACTCAGTAGATGTTGCTGAACACATATGGCTGTGGCATATACCAGAAGCTGTAAATTCATACCTAATCTAGAATATGTGTGGAAAAAAACCACACTGAAAATTACTGCTGCGAACATTGATAAAGGCTGGTGGTAAAAATAGTTAATGGAAATAGTTAAAATATCAGCATTTGAAATATTCCGGGGTGTCTAGTTTTCAAAAATATATGGTTTGATGGTGATAAATTGAATTGGCCGTCTTCAAAGACATCCTTTTATGGACAGAGTGCAAAAGGTCACATAGAGCAAAATAATAAATAGGCTATAATTAATAACTGCAATGTCAGACATATCTATACTGAAAAAATCCTATCTGAAATCACTCTAAAACTACATTTTTAAGAAAACTTTAAAAATCTTAACCAAAACACAACGTATAATAGATAGGTGCAAAGATGTGGAAAGGAAAAAAAAGGTTTCTGTGGACTTCAAGTTACTTCTGCTGGAAAGCTATTCCACATATACACCACCATTTTAGTAAAGTAAATCTTCCTTACATTAAGTGAGATTATTACATTAAATAAAAGTACAAATTTCAGATGTTCTGTGGGTCTCAAGCTACTGCTGCCCTCATTAAAGGAAGTCTTCCTTACATTAAGTAAAACTTTATTACATAAAAGTAAAAACATCAGGAGGAGCATAATTAACATGCAAATGACAATAATCCATGTCAGAGCCTGTAATGAAATCTGTGCATTATTTTACCTCTACAGACAAGCAAGGATTATATTCTAATTTAGATCAGGACACTATCTCACATACTGACCCCCTCCTCCCCACTCCTTGTCAGCATGGTCTCTGTATCTGCTTAGAGATGAGAGGCTAGAGAAGGTAAATGAGCAAGTGGATGGCAGATATGAGGGGGGGGGTTCAGAGGGCACAAACAAGACTAGCAGAGAGAGTTTTTGCAATAAGTGTTGTTCCTGAAACAAAAATCTCAATTGGAACCAATTGGACTAAATTAATTCTTGAAAAATAAAATCAGCCAAAAAATGAAATGGAAAATCCGTCCGAAATGATTTTGGCCCTCGTGCACAAGTCTATTGTCCTATAAATAATAATATTGTTTTGAAGACAATCGGATTGGTGAATCACTTCCGATGTGCTACCAATCACCATCCTGCTCCAATCAATGCGTAAATGCTGCTTTCTTAATTCTCTCTCTTCATAATCATATGCTATTTTATTTACACCAACTATCTATGGTGTAAAATTCTTTATTTTAATGCTACATTGTAATGTATCCCACCAAAAACTAAAATAATGTCCCTAACGGCCCCTCATACAATTATGTGTTTCCCTTCCTTACATCCCTCAGACACCTAACCCAGGAGCGTTATCAAGTTTATTTGTTACAATTCTCAGGAACATTATCAAACTGCAATATGTACTTCCAATGCCAGAACTCCCTGTGGAAGTTTATTAAATATATATGCAAGGATTAATTGAGATTAGAGGAAGTCTTAGAGTAAAGTCTCAGCAATGAAAGCAATTTATTTTAGCAGAGTTGCAAGTTAACAAATATTGTGATTAAAATCCGAATTTTAGTGCTGCAAGAAATAATGTCATCCTGTAGAGTAATTGCTTTGCAGAGATATAATAAACAATAATATAGCTGTGGATTTTAAAGTTAACTAATTTATGGTTGTGACAAAATGCTATCACATATTCCTGCTTAACATTTTGATTGAGTTATCGAAGAACCTTTATCATACTGCTCTATAGATCATCTTTATCAGAAAGTATTTTTTCAATTCCTTTCAGCTAAATTTTATATAGCACTAGAAATCACCTATCACTTTCTTATCTTAATTTAATGTTCCATTTTTAAATTAGTCAGATTAATATTTGGAACTCTAGTATCCAACAAAGGCATAGCCAGGGCACCTCATATATATTTATTATTATCACCCATGATCCTTAAGGAATTTTAAAGACTCTTACTTGAGTTGTATTAGCAGACCAAGCCATATGCCTCTGGTGCTAGAGATTGCTAAAAACTTCTTTGAATTTTCTCTAAACATAAGTGTCATGCCACAGGCATGATGTCAGGCCCCTGACTTACTAAAACACCAGACCAGGAGCCCTCCTCAAGCTGCATCCACATCCAGATGCCTGATCCCCTGTTCCGGGACCGAGCAGTTAATAGGCCGCATGCCTGGCCTCTAGTGAAGCGCACCTCATGGAAAGCGAGAGCGACCGCGTTTTTGATGGCGGGAGAATGTCCTGCTACATGATGGCATGGCTTCCTTGGAGGCAGGGCAGAAGGAGGGAAATAGTAGAGATGGACAGATCCACTCTCTCTCTCTCTCTCTCTCTCTCTCTCTCTCTCTCTCTCTCTCACACACTCTCTATTCACAAAATATTCTTTTTTAAAATGAGCAAAATATACCTTTACATATCATATAACTAATACACAGACCAGACGTGTTTTATCCAGGATACTTCATGACATTTATTTGCAAAGTTTTGTTAACGTCAAAGTGTTGTGCATTTAATCTGATATATGTGTGCAGAAAGCATCCTTTTCATGTAATTCCAATCCTCAATCTCCTTTCAAGCAACATCTTCCCTCTTTTGGAAGTCAGGCTATTGTATCTATCTTTACAAAATGGCTTCTTTTGGTAAATAGATGATACAATAGTTTGATACAATTCAGTGCACTTGGTTGTATTTTGAAATCTGAATCTCTATGCAAATTACATATGTTCAGGTAAATGTCATGAATGACTGAACACAATCTCAAGAGAAGATATTAACATATTTTGCACTTACCTAGTGTTGGGCAAGGTGAGACTAAAGACAGTGTTATTAGATTATATAAAAGGATCTGTCAGACAATGTAAGATCAGCAACTGAGTGATCACTAAATAGTTAGCTGTCAAGGTTTGAATTCTTCCATGTTCAGTGCTTCTTGCTTCTTGATCAAGCGTCAGGTAATAACGAGCGGCTACATGTACAAGTGTTAGGGACTGCATTTTGGACTTGCCATTTAGGATTTAGCAAATACAGATGTCTAGTGACCTTAACAACTAGTGTATGACTAGTGTATGACGAATTTTAATTTTAACATAAATTGGCAATTTTGTTAATTCTTACTAATGTTTGAGAGCCCCAATAAGACAAACAAAAAGCAGAGAGCTCTGAAATGAAGACTAAATTCTGTTAGGGGTGAAACAACTAATCAACTAAATCAATGATAATGATCGATAATGAAAATAATTGTCGATTAGTTGGTCTGGGTACAGCGCACATTATTGTTTCAAAGTTAAAATTTAACTTACTTCAGAGCTGACTTCGGAGCTGAGTGGTAAACACATGCCAGACTGCAGGCTGCTGTAATGTATGTATTAACTCCCTCCCACTCTTTGGTCTGATCCGGTCCCAATCTCTCTAATCGCATCATTTATTCTCCATGTTCCTTCATTAACCACCTCCCACCATCCAGTCTGCAAATAAAATCCCTTACACACTTTGGTCTGATCAGTCCCCATTTCCCATCATTAACTTCCCCATTTCCCATCATTAAACCCCTCCCACCCTCCAGTTCTATTCTGCCCCAGTCTCTCTCTCATTAATTGTATCATTAACTCTTAAATAAACGCCCTCTCGCCATTCAGTCTGATGGGTCCCTGGTCTCTGTCTTTCATCCCATCATTAACTCCCCCAGTCTGCATATTGCATAAACTCCCTCCCTCCCACCCTTCAGTCTGATCCGGTCCCCAGTCTCTCTCTCATCCCATCTCGTCCTCTCCGATCTGCATATTAAAAAAAACTCCATGCCTTCCACCCTATGGCCTGATCCAGTCCCCAATCCCTCTCTTTCATCCCATTATTAACTCCCCTGGTGCCCTCATTGACTCCCTCCCAGAGAATTTCTACACCTCTCTTTCTCCACAAATCCGTCTACATTATTCTGGCCTTAGAGTCAGAGGACGCGAGTCCTGGATAATGGAGTGGATATAGGGGAGAAGCAGACCAAGAAAGAAGATGACAGAAGCAAAGAAAAATACAGAAGTAAGAATACAGAAGACAAAGAAGAGTCAAGACAAGAAGTGTAACCATGGAAAAAGAGACAGGGAGCCTGAAGCGGTAGGCACACATTGAGAGAGCATGAAAATAAACAAGAGAGCGTGAGAGAGTGAGTGAGGGTGAGCAACAGCAAAATTCATTTCCGAATAAAAAGCCCTCTTAGTTTTTCTGAACCAAAATTTGTCAGAAACATTGTTGGTCCATGTGCCCAAGTCTGAAAGTTAGTATTTACATAAAATATATAGTTTTTGAGCATGATGACTATTCTCCTAAACACTGATGCATTTAGTTACAATTTAACTCATAGTATTACATGTGCTAGGGCTTATCAAACTACAGAACTACTACGCACATTGTTTTTGATAAATGTTATTAACAATTGTAGTGTTAGCATTTTAATTAAAGGTCACACATTTTTGGCACTACGAAAATTATCAAAGAAAAATTGATAGTAGAATAGTATGTATTAAGACTCCTGAATTTAAAAAATAAGTTAAATTACCGTATTTGCTCGATTATAAGATGAGGTTTTTTTCAGAGCAAATGCTCTGAAAAATACCCTTGTCTTATAATCGAGGTCGTCTTCTAATTAGACCTCAAAAAAGGCTGCTTACCGGTGCTTTGGTCCCGAGCAGCGTCTCTTCTATTAGCAGCAGGAAGCTAGCAGAGTGTCACATAATTCGGCCTCCCCCTCCTTCCTCTGGGGGCAGGGCCAGAGAAGTTGCTCGCACAGCTGGGCCCCTGCAGAAGTCTGCGAGTGGGAGATCTGCAGTTGTGTGATTAATGGAATGAATGAGTATTTAAATGTTTGTGAATGAGTGTGTGTGTGATAGCATGGATGTGTAAGGGGTGGGTGTGGTAGCATGGCATAGAGAGGCTGTACTCAAACTCCTATCATCCCCAGGTTCCAGCATGTACTGGCTGCCTTGGCTTGATAGGAGTTTGATTGCTGTTAGCATTGTCCCTTAAGGACAATGGGCGGTCCCTAAACCCATTGAAAACAATGCATTTTGAGCCCGTACATGTTGTCATTAAGGGGTTAAATATGAAAAAATTGTTTACATGAATTAATATTTACTAGTAAAACTTTTTTTCCTATAGGGTCGTCTTAGATTCAGGCTTTTTGTTTTTTTCCTAAATTAATATTTAGATTTTGGGGGGTCGTCTTATAATCAGGGTCGTCTTATAATCGAGCAAATACGGTAGTTATTTGTTAATATCACTCATGCATTCCTAAGAAAGAAAGTCAACTAGTGCTTTATGTGTAATTTTAGCACCAGGATCAGTTGCAGTCTAAGCAGTTACTCTCTCTCTCTCTCAAATTTTACCAAATACACTGAAACCATTAGGAATGTCGTCGTATATACTCTGAATTTCCAGTTACCTAGAAACAGACATCATTTCTTCAATCAGCAATATGTGCTATCAGGCTTCAATCAAAAATCCTAATCCATCATGTACTTTACTTTCTCTAAATATATCGTTTGATGCCAAGCTAGTAGCAACTTGAACAAAAAATGTTTTCTACTAAAATTGAAAAAAATCTTTTCTAGTTCTGCTCCACTAGAGTTGTTGGATTTATGTACATTATAGCTCTGGTGAGCTCATTTATAGTGTATGTTTTCTATGTTGACAGATTCACGTTTCTGCACCTCTCTTTCTCTGCAAATCTGTCTGCATTGTTCTGGTCTCTTGGAGTACTTCTGCAAAAGGGCGTTTCTCTAATCGAGGAGAGGGTGTGCCAGGAGGCTCCGCCCTTTTGTAGAAATGCTCCGGGAGGCCTGGTTAACAGAGAAGTGAACAAAGAAGGAATACAGAGTGAGAAGTGAAAAAATACAGAAGCACGAGAAGAGGCAAGAGAAGAAACGGAGCTGTGGAAAAGGAGACAGGGACAAGAAAACGTTCGATTGAAAAGGTAGGGTAACAATGAGAGAGAGGGAATTCCAGGGAGACTTAGGAGACTTGTGTGGCACTCCCCCGATGAGATTACAACCCCTGCCTATCCGCACCCCTGAAATACTCCACTGACTGAGATGCACACCAAAAGATCCCAGCAAGGCTCCCTACACTGCAAGCATTTGGCGTCCGTGGGTTGAATAGATGGCAAGGATTGAAATGCCGGAATCATGATGCCTAACCACGTCCCTAGTGATTCAATATGACATCATATGCGAGGCCAAAAACAACCATATATTGGGGGGGGGGTGCGGAAGATTCAAAAACGTTACCAGGGAGCCACAAAAGTAGTGTTAAAGAACAGGATAGCACCCAGCGACGGGGACAAATGGACTACCTGACGTATACCCTGACAACTGAGTACATACTGTAGAAGTACAGGGGGTCTTGGCTTCTACCAGTAACCAATGTTGTTTGTCAATAATCAAGTTTACATAGCTCTTGTGTCTGGAAAGTTGAAGTCTGGAGAATTGTAAGGGCATGTAAGTAAAATGTCTTTTAGAAATGCATCTATAGTAAATCATGTGGAAGGAAAGTCTTACTATTTACTTCATATGCCATAGCTTTCATTCAGTTGCAAACTATGTCTGTGATTTCCCAAATGATGCTCCAAGAGCTGCATTATATTTCACATCATCTAATTGGTGTTTTACCTTTGATGTGCGTCTCTGTAGGAATTCTCTTTCCTCATGTTTTTTTTTTGCATGTATATCAAACTCTGTTACAGAATAAAGAAATGTGTTGGTTAATGACAAAGATATTACAAGGTCAAGGGAACACCGAGATCATTTCATTCTATGTGACCTCTATACTCCGTTGACAGTAAATACATCATAATGCCAAAAATATAACACAACATAAAGATTGAATATTTTAAGATCATATGTCTTTCTTCATGTTATCTTGGTTTGGGCATCTAGGGCTTGATTTCAGCATGCTCTTACCTTTCCCTTGGCAAATTAACCTTCCGCTTTTAAATCCGTTTACTTTACCATATAAAAAATGATATTTGTGTTTATTTATCCCCCACTGTTAAGTAATTTGATGACAGAATTTTTCATTTTACAAGATAAAATAAAAGTTTCTAAATAATGCTCGTAGTTGATTTTGATAGCTCAATACTGCCATCTACTGTACAAATATCAAATTTGTAGATAGAAAAAAGCTTGTAACATAAACAAAAATACATTGGCCTCAAAATGAATATTGCACAGTATATAACAGTAAAACAAGAATGCAATTTATCTTATAGCAGCTAGATTCCATTGTTTAAATGGGTTAATTATTAGTGTTACACAATCTCAACATTTCTCTTTCACATTCTAGCCTTATTAAAAAAAATCTTACTAGTATATAAAGCCCCAAAATCCCTTATTGGGTACAGATAACTCCAGCCCTCCAGCCCTCAAGTTCACATTAATCCCTTAAACATCAGACTGTTTATTTATTTTTGTGTACCTTTCGTAACCAAGGCTATTTTAACATTTTTGCGGTGCTTGTGTTTAGCTGTGATATTTTTTCTCTCTTGTTTAGTGTATATAGTTATATATTGTTTTTTTTTGGGGGGGGTAGAACAAGAAGAGCTTTCTTCAGATACCAGTTTTCTGATCATATCATCTAAGTTCCTATAAAAAAAAATAATAAAAGATGGTGAAACATTTTAAAAAAGCACTTTTTCTCACTTTTATTTGTGTAAAATCTTTTATTTCTCTACAGAACTAAGGAAAAAGCCTGCTAAATTTATTCTACTATTTGTCCTGAGTTTAAAAATACTCAATGTCTTTTTTTTGTACAAGTACCGTTTTGCTATTTCAAAACCATTTTTTTCAAATCTGGTAATCCTGTCCTCATGTCTTATAGGGGACTTCTTTGAAGCCAACCAATTCAATTTGCCCCATCAAACCATATATTTTTGGAAAGGTATTTCAAGTGCTGATGTTTTAATCATTTCCATGCGCTAAGTCTACCATAAGCTTTTGTCAACTTTTTGGTAGTAATTTATTTTTTTCACAAATTGTACTCGGGTATAAATGTATAGATCTTGGTATATGTCACTTCAAAACAACACCCCAATATGTGTTCAGCAACATCTCCCAAGTATAGTAATACCAACCCAGGTTGTCAGGTTGTTTGGTAAGTAAAATGCCACATTTGGGAAGTGCACATTTTTTATCTTGGAATTTTATCATCCTTCTGCCCCATGTCCTATATGGGACATATTTGAAGCCGGCTAATTCAATGTACCCCATCAAACCATATTTTTAGACACCCTAGGATATTTCATATGGTGTCATTTTAACTCTTTCCATGCACTAATTCTACTGCTAGTCTTTGTGATTTTTTGTGTGTATTTTAACTCTTTCTGTGCCATTTTTGGGAAGATACAGTGCTAATTATACAGTGCTGGAACTGGATGGTTCACCTGATGGTGACATCACTCCTTTTTTTTTGTTAAATGTTACCAATTTTTTTAACTATTTTTCTTTTTTTCTTTTATATTTTACTAATCACATTGTGATTAGAAAGCTGGGCTCCATTGATCTGCATGGTTGAATGCAGTACTTGTATTCAACCTGCAGAGTTCTATCTTGGAAACTTGTTTATTTTTTAATGGGTTCCACCATCTTGTGAGAGGCAAAATCTCTTGCAGTAGCACTTGTGACCGCTCTCCAGGAACTTACGAGAAAGCTTAGGAGGCAATCTTTTAAATCAGGCTTCCAAAGCTGTATCTAGTTACAAAACCCATAAATTCAGCAGAGAAGGTTGAACAGCACCTTCAATTAAGAATGCATTCACCTTCCGACAAGTGATAGAGAGAAGACCATTATTAGAAACATGAATAAATCATGACAATATTTAATATACTTACAATCACTATATTAATATTTATAGTCATAGAAATATTTGTATTGTCTATTATATTTACTATTACAATAAATTGTGATGGGTTATTAAGTGGGTATCATTTTGGTATCATTTTGGCATCGCATGCATTGGAGCATGTGCACAGAGTTCATTTATGTCACTGGTGTAGCTGATGTAAATGTGCCTGGGCCTCATGGCTCTTCTTGGCGCTTTGCTCCAATGGTATGTTCATTACAAACCACATTTTATGAAAGCCCCTTTAAAATATTGATGGCACTCGCAATCTAAGCAGATGTGGTTTGAAAGACAAGAAAGATGTGTAGCTGTATATTGTTATAGTGATTAATTGCAAGAATATACAATTGCATCTTCAGTCTGTAATTAGATGAAGCACTTTGCCAGTTTAATTATATCCCATCCTTTCAGTAGTAATTAATTTGCAATTGTATGAAGAAGTGAAATGAATGACAACATGTCAATTTCTAACTCATTCAAAATACTATTAGATGTAAAGTAGGTGATTAGGCGTTAATTGTCAGTAAAATACATCTCTATGGAGGTTTTAGTTTGAGTAGTTCATTTTTCTCTTTTTGATGAAGGTATATTTTTTCCGTGAATCTTATAAGTAAAGGTACCTATTACTGCTCTTATATGAAATGACTTTAAATGTAAATTGAATTTATATTGAATTTGCTTTAAACCCTTAAGGAATTAGAGTATGTTTTATACTTAAGGACTAAATAGTCCTCCCTTTTTCTTTAGTCGAATCACACAAATTATATATCTTTTTCAGGTCAAGTAGGGCTTTTTTAGAGACCTTCTGTATATAGATAAACTATCATTTAGTTTGAAAAAAATATTTAAGAAACAGAAAAATCTTTATGGTTTTACCTACAACATGTACATTGTTAATGTATCTCTCTCTCTCTCTTTCTCTCTCTCTCTCTCTCTCTCTCTCTCTCATCTATATTATTACTGAAATTTCTGTGTAAACACTTCCCTGTATAAATGGAAGCATCAGGAAAGATTTGCATTACAGTTCTGAACCTAAAAAAGATAAATCTACACAACAAATCAACAAATCAAATTCATTGAACCTTATTAGCTATCTGGCTCATGCGAGTGCATAATCTTATTTATGTTTAAATGTGTGCCTTGACGTGGCTGGTGAGCTTAATTATGCTTTGGCCAATTCATATAACCAAAACCTCTCATTTATATTATGTTTATATATTTGTTGCCAACTTTATTAGGGTAAGAAGCGCAGACAGTTTTTGTTTTTTGTATACATTGTACAGCCAATACACTGTTTCTTGCAGCATGCTTACACCTGTTTGGTAGGCCTCGTATTACACATTTGTATTATTTGAGCCTGTGACTAGCTTAGCGCACCGACATTCTTTCTTATAATAAGTTATAACTACACTATTGGCTTTTTCATTTTTTTTCCAGATATTCATCAATATTGACAATAATACTCAATCTTATCACACTGGTGAATACTTATGTGGACTTAGAACAAGAGTCCTCAGTGAACTGTTATAAATAGACAGTTTATGATATTTTCTTATTTTAGGAGTGTTGTATAAGATATTATTTTATGTAGTTATTTGAGACAGTGTTTATATTATATCACCCAGTTGCATTCTTACGATATTGGTAAGAATTGTAATTTTTCTATGGGACTTCTACTTTAAATACTTAACACTGAGTTCCTTTAAAACAAGACCTTGCAAAATCCAGAGAAGGAAAAATCAAACTGGATAAAGGTAATGTTCTAATACATGAACTAAACAAGTTGGAGCTTGTTCCACCGAGGACTAGCTGTATGAATGATGTCAAACAAGTGTGATTTCCAGAAAATTAAAAAGAACGTAGTTGCCACATTTATTTGCTATATCAATAGGTGTGCAGAATGTAACCTTCTAGACTAGCCTTAAAAGTACAAGCAAAATAAATATATTACAATGCACAGGAACCAATACAATGTTCTTGTTGACTTGTATTTTCCATTAGATGTTATGGCATTAAGACACCTTTCAAACCTTTGCACCATCTCTGTTTATAAAAAAGAAAGCTGCACGACATCTGATGGATGAATCCAGTCATTGGACCCATCAGGTCTCCCTACTGTTTCCACCTACAGTAAGACTCCCTAGTACGATTTCCTGCCAGCAGACGTGGTAGAGGCTAATACAGTAAGGTAATGTAAACATGCATGGGATAGACATAACGCTATCCTGAATCCAAGTCAACACCAAGGATAAGGGTCGATAATTGAGCAGACAAGAACCATCAGTCATCAAATTCTATGTTTCTAAACCTTACTTGGTACGTGATTTTTGATGGCAGACAAGAACCATCTGGTTGATCTAATCAGTCATCAAATTCTATGTTTCTAAACCTTACTTGGTACATGATTTTGTGATCTATTCATATTGTCTTGTGTTAGCTTATGGGATATACTTTTGTATTGCCCTCAGCTCCGTGAGATATGGTTAATTCTTTTTCACAGCAAGGCCATATAATTTAAAGTGTTTACCTATACATGATGCAGTTGTTATGGCATTAACCATTATCTACTGTCTATATCGTCTCAATACCAGTTTCTAATGTACAAAGTATTGCAATGTATGAACTCTTGATAATTCAGGTTAAGTGACATTTTTTGAAAAATATTTATTTTAAAAGATAGCTGGAACAGAGGCTGAAGACTGATACAAGAAAAACCACTGATGATTTTAATGATTACACACTACCTCTAATTTTTTTTTACATTTTTCCCACTGCATAGTAATGAAACATTTTCTTGGCTCGGTTTACATGAAAATGTACCTGCGCACAAATGCTATAGAATACTTCCTCACACTTTTTGCCTTCCTTCCAAATCCAATTAGCAATTCTGTGGGGTGTATTTCCTAAAACCAGAGTGGGCTGGTAAGTGAGCAGACACCATGCAGGACTAACCCAAGTGAGTTCCTCTTGTAAGAAAAGCTTAGTTTAGAGATTGGATTGAAGTGCAATACGAAGAATAACCACATGGTGGCACTGTGAGATAATTAAATAAAAGTAAACTGCTGGATCTTTATTAATAAAGAATAATATCTCTAGAATTATTTAACCATTTATAAGTATGTTTAATTAAAATGGTTAATGACAACCTTTTTAATAAAACTTGATATTAAACTTGTGCCTTCTGATTTGTGCATTTGCACGAATATCCAAAAACAAGGTGGGACCCCCAACAAAACAAATGAAAATGAAAGAACAAAACGTCTGAACATTTGTTTTACATTTATTCATCCATTTGTCAATTTTGGGGCTGTTTTTAAAAATCATGGTATAAAGTGAAGGGAGAGTTTTATTGGTTGCTGCTGTGATCGATGAGCATTATGGGTTATGAATTATTATCAATGTGTATTAATGAGGTAGGTAGCCCCTAAATGTGGGCACAGTTATTCCCATACCATCTGGCTGGATGTGTGCCAGCGTCTGCCCATTTCCTATTGCTCCTGAACCTTCTTTACTCTGAGGGGTCAATTCATGAAAATGGTCCAATTTCTTTAAAAAAAAATTCAGTCTGATACCATTTGTCTGGATGTGTCTTTCTGTCAGTGCCTGTCTATACAGCTGCTGTTATGTTTTTATGTTAATACAACATGCCGTCTGCTATATGCACCCGGTGGCCGCAGATTGCAGCACAAGACCTGCTGCTTTTAACTGCGTTCAAATATATTTTCAGGTGAATCACACAGAACATACAAGTTACAAGGGGCCATCGTCTAAGGTTGCAAGAACAATGATTGAATCTTAAACGAGAACTCCACTTTTTTCCTGGAGTACATAGAGCTGTTAGTTTATTTAGTTAGTGTTGGCTGAAATGAAGTGCAGGAAAATGTACCAATTTTCTATGGTTGTTCCTGGTTCCCTTCATGTCAACAGGCTGCTGTGTCTTCTCCCTTCTTCCTTCCTTCTGTGTCTCTTTTACTATACAGACTTCTGTGCAAACAAGGCAGCCATTTTGACATTAAGTGCTCCTTGCATGAAGACATACATTGGCGAAAATACACACACGTTTATGTAAATGGAATCAGGTGCCATTTGCTACTTTGTGTCTGATATGTCTGTAGTCTTTCCATCTCTAGAGTCTACCAATTAATGCAGAGCATAATGTTATGTAAGATTTCAGCTATAAATTGCCAAATAATTGTAATAACCACCTAGTACTGAAGCTGGTTATTGAGTCAACAACAATTTAATATAGAATCCTACTCAAAAAGTTATATCCCTTCCCATGAACCCTATTAAAATATAATGGAAGTAAACCACATCTTAAATTAAAGTGTATGCTGCTTTTACCCTGAAGGAATTAACCAACACTAATTATATCACTTTCAAAGAGAATTTCTAGACATCTCATTCTTTTGATATAGGTAATTAATTTTCATGTTCTATACTTTTATTTTTGAAAACTGAAGCCCATGGCACTTGATGTTTTGCAACATTGCTCGTTGGTTCTCAGTAATTATTTTGTTATTCTTTCCATGTCATGCTCTATTTTTTCGAACATCATTATCTATTGGTTATAATATGATTATAATAATTATGTAGTCGTATGCATGCTCTTGTAACATCATGTACGCCTTATATACAAAACTAAGGAGAAGTATATGTTTTGTGACACCTTAAAGCCCCACTATATATATACACATACATATACACATACATACACTCACATATACATACATGTATACACACATTTTCCTTCTGTTATCTGTGCAGCTCACACAGTTCTTCCTTTACCTTATCTCAAACAGGGCTCTGTCTTCACTATAGTTCACACTTTCTGTACAAGCTGATGTAGTCCTGCTGCCTAACTACCCCAGACAGAGCCATCTTTAATATTAAGTGGATCCTGGGCGAGCATTTGGTTGCCTCCCCAATGCTCCTTCCACCCCAACACCCAAAAAAACTCCAAAAAACAAAGGTACATTGACTCTGCAGAGACTATCATAGTCAGTGCTGCCCTCCCTAACGCTTACCCTAGCGTGACTATGCTTTAGATGTTCTCATGTCACACATGCAGGGCAGAGGAGGAGCATAATATTATGTCACTTGCATAGCAAATGAATGGTGTAGGTCCGTCGAGTGACCCAAAATGGATGTGCAAGTCATGATCAAGACCGGCCTTAGGAGTATAGGCGGTCTGTGTGGGACACCCCCGTGGTGCCCCCTCTCCTGTCTCTCTCCTCCTTCACTGTGCTACAGCTCTCTTTTCCTCCCTCAGGTAGTTCATGTAGAACTGAATAAGATGTAAAACCTTGTATTTGCAGGTATAGAGCAACTGGAAATCACATGTAGACTCAGCACTGAAGGTATAGATCAAATAAATAATGCATGGAAATTGCAGATATAGATCAAGGTCACACACTCCAAATGCTAGCTCTGTCACACAGATTGCACACAGGACTTGGGCCAGCACCCAGATTGGATGCATAAGACTTGCCAATATTTCCCCAAACAGCCTCCATGTGCCATACTTGCCCCCAAACAGCCTTCTTGTGCTATATTTGCACCAAACAGCCTACCTGTGCCAACTTTGCCCCCAAACAAACTTTTTTGTGCCATATTTTACTTTTAATACAAAACCAAAGACACTTGATGATGTCTACAAGTAAATATCTACTTGTTTCATAATTGACAACAAATATTACAAGTCATGTTCCTTTTGCTAAGAACATACAGTATATCTAATTCTATATCCCTAATTATACCTAATTTAATAAATAATACCTTGCAAAATGATTTATTTTCTCAACTTGCATGTTTTATGCTCTGTTGTGTTGCCTTGAGAGTTGAGACCACGTCACCATTTAATATGTTTGTCAGGCCCATGGGAGAGAGTCCAGGTGCAGGTCTGTAATCTGTTGAAGGGTTCTGTGCAGGGTGACTACTGTTCATCAGGTGCTAATTAATTACTTCCTCTGGTATTGACCAAAAATACTTTAATTTTGAAGATAAGTAATGGGCCAATAACAAATTACTTTTTTGGCTCGTTTTTGGCCAATTCATTTTCGGACAACAAATTTTGTTCCCTGCTTGTTCGGTTCGAGCTAATACTTGGACATTTTTGAATCGGGAACGAAATTTGTTGCCGTGTGCCCACTTTTACTCTCACTCATTCTCTCACTATCTCATTCTCGTTCACTCTCTCTCTCACACTCTCTAAATGTTTCCGTACCTTCACTGCAGACCACATCCGCTTCTACCAACCACATCCGCAGCTATTTTTTACCTTCTCTCTTCTGTCTTCAATCTGCTATTTTACTCTACATCTCCTCTCCAATTGGTTGATGACAGAGGAGACCCCTGCAGGTGACCAAGAGAGTCGCTCGCAAGGACCTTTAACTCCTCTTGCGAACCTACGGCTTTCCGCTCTCGTTATCCCCTGCGATTCTGCGTAGATAAGGTAGGCTAGATGGGGAAGGGACCAGGGAGATTAGTAGATTAACGAAGACAAACACGAAGATTCCTCGTGTTATGTGTCTTCGTCTTCATGTACGTTTTGCCGCCACCATGTTTATTTCTTTGGTTTTCATGTTCGCCTGAATATGAATGCATGAGTCTAGTTATATTCATTTGCAATGAAGAGATTTAACTATGTAAAATTATTAATGCATATGGTGTACTTTTCAAGAAAAAACTTTGTTACACTTGGTTTTTTTTTAACTATTGGTATAATTGCAGTTTATTTTTAAATAAAATCTGCAAAAGATATCATAGAATATGTAAATGTAAGGTATTGTGCCATATTCAAAGATATTCAAGCAATGAAATCTAGGATGCGCCTATATTTCAAACAAAACTAGTTACTAATCAGAACAGATATATTTATGAGTTTAAGCTTTAAATACAGGCATGCCATCCTCAGTTTTGATAATTTACCACTTAGTAAATTTACATAATTGACATTTGTAAACTTCTTGAAGACTCATGCTCTGTTTGTGTCAACATAAACTGCCAAAAGAGATGTGACCTTTTAATTAAAGTGTCACTGATTTTCATCTTAATGTATTTATTTTGTTCATGAAAGTCACTCTCCAAAACATTTTAAATAATGATTCATGAAATCAACATAGATGTATATGCATTTTATATATAAATGTCTGCCATACATCTTTATTAAATCTAAATTCACAAAAAAATACCTATGAGTTCTATAGTATCGATGATAATAATACTCAATATAGTTATTGTTATATTAAAATTGAGTGTTATGGGGTTTTGCAATGTAAATTAAGAACTTAACATAAACTTTATAAAGATGCATTAAGAAATAGGTTTCAGAAATCTAATTTATATAGTGATAAAATAAATGATTTTACCAAGAACAATAGTGCAGGTTTTGCTTTATTATTATTATTATTATTATTATTATTATTGTTTTTTTTGGCTCTCAAATAAACCATTGGTTAAAAGAAAATTGTTTTCTTCTCAAAAGGAAAGGGAATTAATATAATCATAATCTTAAAATGTAATAGTATATTAATACACATGCACCCAGTCAAAAAATGTGTTTTCATTCAATAACCACATTTGGTTATTAAGAGGGTCGGCAGGACAATTCTGTTGCATACTATCCAGATAAGACCTCTTTTTAAGTTTTGTGTGAGGACCACCTTTTTGTATAACCCCCATTTGTGTGAAGCGCTGGACTGGGGATGAATAGGCAGCCTAGACACTTGAAAGTCAGAGGCTACCAAATTATAAACATTATAAACAGATGGCAAAATACCTGATCTACTGCTGGAGTGGCAGTATCAGTAAAGATGTTGCCCTACTGGCCACTGACCCACATTATTCATTATGATTTATGAAACATCCCATCCAGCATACCATTGTTTCTTTCTTTCTAGTTCCATCTTTTACCGTATTTGCTCAATTATAAGACAAGGTTTTTTCAGAGCAAATGCTCTGAAAAATACCCCTCGTCTTATATTCAAGGTCGTCTTCTAATCAGACCTCAAATAGAGGTCTGACTACAAGACTAAAATTCAGATCCTCCGCAGCGCTGCAGGGAACCTGGATCCTCCTCTCTGGTAACCTCCGCTCAGGGCCGGCCCTACAATGGAGCAGAGTGGGGCAATTGCCCCAGGCGGCGCTTTTGAACTTCATTTTAAACTTTGCCCCAGGCGGCATTTTGTCTTGGGCCGGCCCTGCCTCCGCTGCTGCCACCACTTCATCTGGGGGCTTTTATGACAGAGTGCCGGTGTGACATGACCTTCCGGTGCTCCAACATAAAAGCCCCAGTGGAAGTGCGGTTGCCTGGTGCATCTGCTTCTTTCTCCCTGGCAGCCGGTGAACGTCTGTGAGATGCACGCAGACAACCTCTGCTGCTCCCGGCACTTCCACCAGGGCTTCTAGACGGAGCACCGGCGTGACATGACCTTGCTGGTGGAACTAGCTGACAGCAGAGGTTGTCTATGCACACAAGCAAGTCTGGGGAAGCATTGGTAAGTTGGGGGGAGGGGGCGCAGAGTGGCATATAGGGGGTTAAAAGGCATTTCTGTAGGCAGAGTGGCAAATAGGGGGTTAAAAGGCATATCCGGGAGGCAGAGTGGCATATCAGGGAGGCAGAGTGGCATTTATGGGTATAAGCATATCTGGGTGGCAGAGTCGCATATAGAGGGGTATAAGCCATTTCTTGAGCAGAGTGACATTTCAGAATGGCATACAAGGGGGTATAAGGCATATCTGGGGGGCAGGTTGGCAAATAAAAGGAAATAAAAACAAAAAAATCTTTTTTTTCAATCATAGTTTTTATTTAAAAAAAAATATTTACTAGTAAAACATTTTTCCTATAGAGTCTAGTTATATTCAGACTTTTTCTTATTTTCCCTAAATTATATTTTATAATTTTGGGGGGTCGTCTTATAATCAGGGTAGTCTTATAATTGAGCAAATACAGTAATGTATTTATTATTTGGATTAACTATCAGAATTTTTATGTATTTACTGTGTTACAAACAGTTTGTAATAACATTTTATTTCAAATAACAGACTATGAACTTTTGCAAAATATGAGAGAAATTCACAAAAAATTATCCAGCTCTTATTTTTGGTGTTTTGAGTGCCAACATAAAATATTTATTTGCGACATAGTGTCCTTACACTCTAACTCTGATACTTGCATTACAGTAGACTTCACATTACCTTTCAGAGTGGGATTTGGTTCCATTAGCGCAAATGCATTTTTCATGAGAAAGCTTTATTTTGAAACAGCTTATGAAAAAGGAAATAATACATGATTCCAACTGTTGCACTCACTGCTTTATTG
Organism: Spea bombifrons; assembly: GCF_027358695.1. Lineage (NCBI taxonomy): Eukaryota > Metazoa > Chordata > Amphibia > Anura > Pelobatidae > Spea > Spea bombifrons. The sequence goes on along the minus strand of NC_071087.1, from coordinate 32,251,858 downwards.
GTGTAAGATAATCCAGCATTCAAGGCTGAAGCTAAATATTTCCAATTTTCTCAAAAATGTTCCTGCATATTATTGTATTGTATATTGTGTAGGCAGTGGCAGACCTGGGCTGGGCAGGAAGGGGTGCTCTGACCTGGGTACCAATGTGCCTGCGTCCTTGGGTGGTGCCGTCACACTGACACGGCTCTCAAAGGGCAGACTGAACTGTATGCCACTGGAGCACCAGATAAGGTGATCATTTATTGTTTAACTGACCCAAAGTTAAAGGAACGCATGCTCGCTGCGAGGGAACACTGGAACAGAGGTCGGTAGGAACAGATCTTGCACTCATACTAGAAAATAAAAAAATAGAAAATGGAAAGGCAGAGATAGAGGGTAAGAATTTTTTTTCAACGTGTTTGTGCAGCGAAAAGTTTGTATGCCGAGTATACAGTTATAAGGGCAAGTGTATTCTAGGATATTTGTGTGTAAGGGCTAGTGTGTATGTGTTTATATTGACAGTCTACAGTGGAGGGTTGTCATATTCTGACAGAGGTGGATGGAAAGACCAACCAAATCTTAGAGTGACAAGGAGCTATATCCATAAAGCAACCACTGAAGGTAACGATAGTGGTGGAAGTGTAGCTGGTCATTCCACTGTAGTGAGAGAGAGACAGGTAAGCAGCATGGCTCGTGAGTCCTGGTAGTAATGAGTGGCGATTACTTCTAGGTGTAGCGGAACATTCAAGGCAATTATGTACAGTAGTATGTGGCCTGGTTTACCACAGTATAGGCAAAATATGTAAGGACCTCCTTCTAGCTTGTTCAGTAGCAGTTAGCGGCCCTGACAAGGCCTATTTGGGTTATTTTACGGGTGTCATAGGAGGTGTAATGGAGCTGCAAAAAGAATAATACTAGGAACGAAACTTACCATGGGTGGATGGATAGGTCAACATGTTTCTCCAGGGTGGGGAGTTCTCCCACATGGACTAGTTCATCTTTCAAGGTGTCTGGTAGACTCAATGGAACTGATCCAAGAGAGTTCCAGGAGGACTCAATGGCTTCCTAAAGGAAGGTGCTCATAGCTTGCTGAAAAGAGGCCCATGAGTTCATTTGCAATATGTAATGGGCCCATTGTCGGGGTTCCCCAGCTAGAAAAGCAATGATGGTGTAAAATTTTATGGAACCTGTAGAATGTGTTGAAGGCTTTAAGGGGGAAAAAATTGTGACATGAAATCAGGAGGTTCTGTTACTGAGACTGGTCACCTAAAAACGTACCCAGTAGCGGTATGCAGAATTCAGGTGAAATGTCACCTTCTGGATTTAAGGTAGCTTGTGATGCTTGAGTTGTAGATTCAGGAATAGAACGACTCATTTAGGCAATGCATCCACATATTAATTCATACTCATTCACACTTATTTCAATATTCTTACTACCCTCTTTCTCACTATCTATCCTCTCCCCCACTCCTACCCACTATCTACCCTCTCCCCTACCCACTATCTACCCTCACCTAGAATGTAAGTTCCTGCGGGAACAGGGCCCTCCATTCCTCTTGTATCTGTATGTCAATTGCTTGTCATTTTGTACTTGTCGTTATCCGTAAAATTGTTACCTTGTGCAGCACTGCGGAATCTGTCAGTGCTTTATAAATAAAGTATAACAATAATAATAATAATAATACCCACTATCTACCCTCTCCCCCTCCTCTACCCACTATCTACCCTACCCACCTCCCCTACCCCCTATCTACCCTCTTCCACCTCTGTAGTTCACTTACCTTGAAGTCCTGCGGTGGGAGTGAGAGGCCTCCGTCTCCCTGTTCCGTAGCCGTGTGTGCTGCTTCACTGCTGAGCGCCGGAATATGACTTCATATTCCGCGCTCAGCATGAAATGCCGGCATCGCGATGGAGGTAGAGGCCTTGTGGAGGAGACTGATGGGCGCCAAGAGTGTTTCTATTCATGCTACACCCCAATTATGGCTAGACTGGCCCGGCCCAACGGGCAAATGCCCAGTGTGCCCGATGGCCAGTCTGAGCCTGCTGGCAGGGTCCTCTTCTCCTGACGTGTCTGTATGTATTAAAGTATATGTGTGATGTGTGTTAACTGTCCCACTTAAATTGTACAACATTGCTTAATTTGTTGGCGCTTAATAAATAATAATACAAAAATAAAAATAAAAAGATAATATTAATAATAATAATTTGTTTTTGATTCACACATCCTGACATATTCTATGATAAGTGTAGAAGCCACAAGTCTAGGCATAAAATAAGGGTAGATAAGCATAGGGAAACTAGGAACTTACAAATTGCTTTGATAAATTAAGCTAGGAGTGGTAAAGCCCAAGTACTAATTGCACATCCACATGTATTTTTGTGGATCTGAACTTTGGTTCAAATCAATTTGGAAGGGAACAAATCAATTTCTGATCATTGCAAAATCTCCATAAAAAAGGTCTAGGGTTATGGTTGACAGGAAACAAAGAGAGATAAATCCCCATTTCATTCTTATAAATTATTACTACTACCTACTTTATAGCAAGAGATTGACCAGCTATTGTTACCCATATCTTTCAGGAAGAAGGTGTTATATCTGGCTCATTATCTGGCCCATGATATATATATATATATATATATGCCAGTTGTTACATATAAATTCATTGAGGACATCCGTGTACCACCCTCAAACTGATGGGTTAGTAGAAAGGTTCAATAGAACTCTAAAGCATATGTTGCACAAAGGTGTGGGTAGAAATGGGATAAGTTGGGACATTCTCCTAATGTATTTACTGTTTGCTATTTGTGGGTTCCCCATGCTTCTGTAGGGTTTTGCCCTTTTGAGCTTCTTTATGGTAGTATAGAAGGGGTTTATGAGATATAGCAAAGAAAGAGTGGGAAGAACAGATGGCAGCAGGAAGGAATGTGATTCACAATGTTCTGAATCAACTCAAAGAGACAATTAAACTTAAATTACTACCATAGTCAATCAATGTCTAGAAGCTTAAAGGAGCCAACAGATTATTTACAGCTATCAGGCAGCAGTAGGAGCCTTCAAATCTGGAGACCGATTGATGGTCCTTGTTACACAACTGAGAGCAAACATTTGCTTCATCGTCAAGCCCAGTAGAAGGTTATTGAGCAATTGGGGCCAGTGAACTATACAGTAGTTAGTCAGCCTGGCCCTGGGAAAAGTGAACAGATTTCCCATTTAAACCTGCTAAAGCCCTGAAACGATAGAGAAAGCTGTACAGTTGCAGTAGACAATTCCCTAGTTCCAGAGGTTAGACTATTTCCTGTTCCCAATCCCTAACAGTAGAAGGAAGCCAAAGAAGTGATATCAAGATATAAAGATGTCTTTTTTGAGTATGCCTGGCAGAACTAGTGAAATCTGCCACGATACATGCCCACATAACTGTCCCGATTTGGGTGGGACAGTTTTGATTCTGGGACTCGCTGTCCCACCTATACTGACCTCTGTCCCGCTTTACCAGGGTCATAGGAAGGGGGAGGTGATCGCCCCGGGTGCAGCTGTGAGGGGGCGCACAGCCTCCCAATCAGCAGCTGTAGCCTGCAGGACTGGTTGGGGAGATCACAAACCCGCTCTAACCGGCCAAACTTTAGGGAGCGCAAGGTCTGTCCCTTCAGACTTCAGGTTCTGTGCTTCCTAATCACTATGCACCGCAAATGATGGCATTGTACCCCTGTGCTCTGCATTAAAGGGCAGTGTGCATGGGCAGGTGTGTGTGAAGGCAGCGTGTAAGGGCAGTGTAAATAAAATAGCCTTTGCAAAAAAATTACTGGGGTGCACAATTTTACATTCTTGCCTCGGGGCAAAAGGAGCTAGCTATGGCTCTGTGCTTTGCTATCCACTTCTTACAGTGACAGGTAGCTGAAACCGAGAGCAACATGCTGCCAGCCAATCGACAGACCGTGTTTTGCTTTGAGCCAATCTGCATTTTGTACCTTGAGCCAATCAGCATCCGGTCTCTGAAACTCTCATTACACGAGAGTTGGGAAACTGGGAAACAGCAAATTAGTGTTGCTGTGGAGGAACAGACTACCACCCTCTGCCCTGATGAGGAGCGCGAGACAGCATGGAGAAAGCAGGTCCCTCCACAACACTGCCAGCCCAGGAGAGTGCCCCCACAGCCCTTCAGGGACCAGATGAGCCTCCACCCCAGGCCAGAAAGGTAGGCTCCTGGGAGGGAGGCTAACATTACCCTTTCTTTCTCAACAAAAAAAAATCTGCGCCTGTGGACTACTCATCCAATGATGAGAATCACATGAATTGTATTTCACAGATAACAACTTCAGCTTTACTGTTGACTGCACTTCCCACGATGCTCATCATGGAAACAGTATGTCTGGCTGAGCCTCATGGGAACTGTAGTGAACAGCAGATGATATGACAGGTGTTAGTTGTGAATTACAACTCCCATGATGCCTAGTCATGGTGGACATCTGGCAGGCTGAGCATCATTGGAATTGTAGTTCACAGCTAACATCTGCAGCTTTATCTATTGTTAACTGCACTTCCCATGATGCGTCATGGGAATTCAATTCAATGTGTTGGTTATTTTATTTTTTGTATGCATGACTGTGCTGACAAAAAAAAAAATGCAGCGTGTTTTAAGTGGCGATGCAAGCGTGACATTGTAAAGTGCAATTGCTTGTATTGGTGAGTTGCTCAAGAGCAATTAAAAGTGTCCCTTTTTCACATTTTGAAATGTTGGTAGGTATGATGATATCCTCACAGAAACCAGGAGTAATGGTAAAATTAAAGCCCTACAAGGGAAGGGAAGGGAAGCAATACAAGTGGAAATAGTGAAAATGTTAAGAGCTATGGGTTATTGAGGAGCGTCCAGCCCCACAGTATTAGTAGTTTTGCATGATTTTAGAAAACGTAATGAACACTCTCAGTTTCATGCTAATCATATTGATTTCTAAGAAGTTTAGACCTTACAAAGGGTTATTGGCAGATCCATCTGACAAAATCTGCTAACAAGAAGACAACATTCAGGATCTCTGAATTTCTGTAGAAGTATAAGATTTTACTTTTTGGACTTCATAAAGCCCCAACAACCTTTCAGAAACTTGGGAGACCTCACCCCAGGTATGCCTCAGCATACTTAGATTATGTGGTTTTCTATAACCAAGACTAGGGCCCATTTGGAAAAAGTAGCTGCAGTGTTAAATAGTTTCAGAAAAGCTAGTCTTATGGTTAATCCTGCCAAACGCTTCATTGGACAATATCTCAGGTACACAGTAGGGAGGGCATTGGCGAAAACACAGGTAAAAGTGCTCAAAATCTGTCGATGTCCTCTAAGGAAGAAGCAGGTCAAAGCCTTTTTAGGTATAGTTGGATATTATAGGTGCTACATTCCCCATTTTGCGACCCGAGCTGCCCCTCTCGCTGACTTGATTAAAGCAAAAACACCAGATGCTGTGAAATGCACTGAAGATGCAAAAGAAGCTTTAAGCAGGTATTCCCTTTTAGTAGCTCCGGATTTCAAGAAGCATTTTTTGCAAACTGATGTTTCTGATGTCGGCCTGAGGGCTGTAGTATCTCAGATCGAAGAGGAAGAGGAGCTGCTCTATCTAAGATGAAGCTTACTGCCAAGAGAGCTAAACTATTCAACAGTAGAGAAGGGGTGCTTGGCCATTAAATGGACAACAGAGACATTATAATATTATATGTATTATATGTTGGGTAACCCTTTTACCATTATCACTGACCATGTTCTGCCTCAGTGGATAAAGGACAATAGAGGCAAAATGCTAAGGTCATATGTTGGAACCATGCAAAATCTCCACGATGCACAGGGCTTGTTTACTACACACTAATGTGTCAAGCTTGGAGGGAGGATATGTGATAGAGTTAGAAATGCTTTCTTTGTCAGTAGCAGGTTGCTCTTTGTTCACAGCATGATACAGTTAATGGTTGGGCGACAGATGAAAGTAAGAACACGCATGATGATGTTTACAAGACAGCCTCAGAAGGCATTTGGGAGTCTGACATCAGGTGGAGAGCAGGCATTTAAGCCTAAAATCTTGAGAGTCTGAGACCCTGGAAAAGGATACTGTTTAAAATTACTGTTTAAAACACAGGTGTAATTTAAATCTGCTCTGATGCCAGTGGTCTAGCCAGCCAATTGGACAGGAATAGTATCCACTAACTTATCATATTGTGACACAGCATTGTTTGCATTGAGGAAACCATTAAGAAGTTACCTTTAACTTTTATCCTTAATTTTCTTGCCAAGAACCTGTCTAACCTGCTTCATTTATACATACATATGTATTTATATTTCAGCTTTGGATCTAGTTATATTATATACATATAATATAAATCATCTAAATTTAATACCCTCCTTAAAAAAAGTTTTTGAGGTAATAAACCCTTAGGTTAAAGGTATATATTGATCATATTAATTCCTTTCATGACTAGTCTGACTGTCCCTTCCATGCACAGCCCCAATCCTGTCATCAAGCTCCAATCCTTGGCTCCTGCATGGCTTTTGCCGACCACTGCCGCATCTTCATCTTCTCCCTTCTCTTCTCTACTCTACTTTCATTCTGCTATCTTCTTTTTTCGTCGCCATCTAAAGTGAAAGCAACTAAAATCTGATCAATTTTGAAGCCAAAGCTTTCATAGATGCTGTAGGCCAGGGCTACACAACCTCACAAACAGAGCCTAAGAGACTACAAAATGGCCTGGAGGTATATCCTTTCCTAAAAACAAGTAGCTTATTTATTTTTTAAATGAGGTGCCTGTGCTGAAATATCCACATTCTGCCTTTGGTGACAGAATTATGCAGCCCTGCTCTAGGTGACATAAATTGCATATAAAAAATGGAGAACAATTTTCTGTATGATGGTGTTGGTTAACATACTTTCTTTGTAAATTAATTGTGCTGTACCTGGATACTTATTACAATTGTGCCTTCCCAAGAAAACCTCTGATAGCACTGATCTATATAAGTCTATATAAAAAAAAGATCTATATAAAAAAAAACATGCATTCTACTTATCTTGCCTAGAATGGGCAAAAGAAAAATCTTCATAGCTCCAAGGACAGAGTGATGCACTTCAACACAATGCAGTCACCATTTACCTGGGTAGTGCAACCAAGAGCTTTATATTTCTTAGCCAAATGAATGTCCTCTTCTAGTTCATGTTAATGTTATCCCAATAAGTGCACTTTAATCATACGTTTTGTTGTGATGACAAATTACCTTACAGTGACCTTATGTCAACTTTGAATGTACATCTAATTAGAACACATTTTAAGAGCATCTTTCCTAGAGAAAGTTTAGCCTGGTACAATAACATCTTTATTATAAAGCAGTACATGAAACAAATAGCATATCAAACTATATATAGATAATGCTTTGTGTAGAGACAAAATATATTTTCCCACACCTGCATCACGAGGAATTGAGGATTTTAATAAATGCTCAAACATAATTTGCTTTTTCAGCTGCTCCTTGACATTGCTTGTCATTACAGGGTCAGGAGTCTCTTTCTTCAGCAATGACATATCTAAACGTATTCATTTATATGTTCACAATCTGAATGCATTTACTGTTTCTGAATCTCACCTGTTGATTAGACTGTTATTCTTAATCATATCTATGTTATTGCCTCCATGATTATTAATGATGGAAATTATTAGATAGTAAAGCCTTAATTGCCAATCATTAAAACAGCTGACAACCTACTGACCACCATGTCTTTAATTTGTGTGCAGAAATATTAAGCATAAATACTTCATATTTATGACTGCATCACAAACATGTTACCAATACCAACTAAAGACCTAGGAATGATCTTATGTTGTTTAGTTTTTTTTTTTTATAATATATGTGTTAAAACATTCCTGTTAATGCTGTTTCCACTTGTACGAAAGGAAGCAATAGAACACACCAAATGAAAATGATTTAATGGCAATTAATTAAAAACTTCAAAGGTACTTTAATGTGCATTTCTCGTTGGTAGTTGTATGGGACTTTTAAATTTAAAGATACCACTATACCAGCAGTCTCACATGTCATATGTAGTTGACAGTCTTCAGAGATTAGTGCTGGCTGTATTGTATCCATAGAACATATATTGAAGAATTAACTCAGCGGAGCGGAAAATACGTACATTAGATTATGGTTTCTACAAAGAACACTAACTAATTCAAGTCTGCAGTAAAGCAAGCCATGATCCCCCCCCCCAAAAAAAACAAATTCTTAGTACTATACAGTAAAACAAGTGGTCTCATAAACTGAAAGTATACAATATACAAAGAACAAAATTAATGCATTTCATTGTTTGTATATATATATATATATATATATATACCGTAAAAAAAAATTTTTAAAAAAATTATATATATATAAATATATATATAAATATATATATAAATATATATAAATATATATATATATATATATATATATAAATATATATATAAATATATATATAAATATATATATATATATAAATATATATATAAATATATAGATATATATATATATATATTTATATATTTATATATATATATATTTATATATTTATATATATATATATATACACACACACATAGTAAGATAGAAGTGCCCATTAACTTGTCTCTGTGTGTTGTGATTTATAAACTGAATAATAAGAATTTTGCAAATAATGAATTCAGTCTCTACCAGCTGTGGAATTATTACAATTTTATTAGAAAACTATTTTACATTTAATGAGCAGTTTATTGGCAGTCAATATGGATAAATGCCATGAATTTAGAAAGCTTCTCTGGATAATTCAGGAGAAAAACTTCAAATTATTTTTTGTGACTCCACTTTGCAGTCTCCTGAACCAGGAAAATATCCTCTACACTGATGAATAAGAAATGGTAATACAGTAAACTAATGTAACGTGCAAACATAAAATTTACTGTTGATAACTGCTATGTGAGGGAAGGTTCATAATGTTACGGCTATTAAATCTGATGGTAGTCTACGATCAGCTTTCTATATGAATCCAGCTGAACAACGTAATTTAGTATTTATTCTGCTGCACAATAAAATATTCCAATAGTATGAATAATTTAAGAATTATTTTGTTTTGACAGCAGTAACATTATTATATTTTTTGGTATCTCAAATCTCTTTAAAATGTTTTAGAACATTCTGCAGAACCTAAAATGTATAATATCAAGGGAAACCGTGGGGAACAATAATGAAATGCAAATACCAAACAACTAAGCATGTACTCTTCTAAGCAACTTTAATATTTCTGGATTCAACTGGACATAAGTCCATCAATATGAATAACAATCCTGCCATAAACTACAGTGAAGAAATGTGGACCAGGTTCTCTGACTTTATATATCGATCAGCCATAACATTATGACCACCTGCCTAATATTGTGCAGGTCCCCATTTGCCGCCAAAACTGCCCTGGCTACCTGGAGCCTACCCTTGTGGGATGCTGCCAGGATTGCCGACTGACGTCAATGGGGGCGTTCCTGCTGAAGTCAGTGAGCATTGCAATATTGTTAAACAAGTAAACTGAAATCACAAAGTATACCAGTCATAAATATAAAGATCCATATATTTCTTCACATTTAATGTAATGGTCCATAGTCACATTAGCATTTATTTGCCCCCCCCCCGTGATACTTACTACATTGCTTTTTGAGTTTAGAAACTATACAAAATAAAATATATTAATAGGACTTTATGAGATGCTTCCAAAATAGTCTCCCCACCCCTGATATGGAACAACCATATTCCTTAGTAATGTATTTACCTCAGATGCTGCCCAAGGCTTCATCCAGGGCAGTGCCCCCAGCCGCTCATTCCCCAACTGCTGTCTTCACGGAGTGCCAGGGTAGGACAGCATATCTTGATTTAAAGCCAGGTGACTCATTTTAGTGGAGTGCATGAAGGCTTCAAATGTATTCCATAGTGTAAATGGGTCATTTGGGGAGAGATTAAAGATTTTCCTTATAACCATTGAGCAACAATCTGCACTCCAGTTTTGGTCAAGGGGGACTGCAGCCATACATAAAAAAAACAATATACAATGTGTTCCTATGAAAATCACCAATTCTTTATACAGTTATGGATTTTTAACATTTCATTAGATGCGTAAGATACTTCATTCAACCTCAGTCCATAAGATCCTGAAGCTATTGTTTCTAAAACATACCAGAAATAGTAGTCAACAGCTAACTGCAATTGAAATGTAATTCTCAGGAGTATTAGATTCATGTTTTCCTTCCACAAGTTAGTCGGAGATTCACAAGTGTTGTAGTTTGACAGATTTACCTGCTGGCTGCTTCTGTAATTGGAAGTTTTGTTATTAAATGCAATATGCATATTCAAGTCTTCTGCCACTCTGTTTAATTTTAGATGGATTAAATGAGAAATAGCTCTGGACCCTATGAACTCAGTCATCATACTAAGGAACATACTGAGTCTGTCACAGATCATGTAAGACAACATCTGTGCCCTGAAGAAATTGTTTGGAATAATAATTCATGGGCAGATGATTTTTTTCATTATGTGGTGCTCTTCCAAATGACAGATCAGGATAAGGGAATTGGTTATTACATAAATGAAATTTGATCCTGTCCTCACAAAGAGTGTAATCATTGGCAATTCAAGCTAGTTCCAATAACAGTTGGCCAGGTTACGAAGTGAGGTGGGAAGCGGTGTTCTACCCACTATGCAACTGTAGCATGAAAGCATCCAGACACTGCGTAATGCAATGAATTAAGCAACCCAATATAATTCCACACGGTATGAATTGTGGACATTTTTTTGGTGCCAAGACTTCCTGAAGGATTATATATTATACAATAATACATTCCTTAGGATTCATACACTATTGTAATAGTATAGTCTTATTGTTGAGGAATATTGCATTTGTCATATCTTAAAAGGCACTCATGCTCTCTATTTTATGGTGATCTGTGTAGACAACAGGTTGATTCACTTTCCTTGTTCCAATAATAAATAATATACATATATATAATATATATATATATATATATATATATACACAATGTAATAACAATAGATATATGGAGAACAGCCCCAAGCTGATGGAAATGTATACATATTAAATAAATGGAAAAAATATGCAAAATATTAGTATAATAAATAACATGTCTAAAATGCAAATATACACTGTAAATGTCAAAACACATCACTACAGTTGTACAAACTGCCCATAAATACATATGTTTTTTTATATATAAACCAAGGGGTAAGGTGGATATCTGACTCTACTACAATACAGTGTGAAAAAATAAATAAACAAAAAAATGAATGTAAGATTATTTTAGAGAAATACATTTTGATGTTGCATACCTGAGGTTTAATGGAGGAGTATGTGGTAACACAAGTAATACCATGTGTGGTCCTGTTCTTTTCAGTAGTACCTGCTAATAAATCTGCGCTATTCTTAGCCCATGCATGTAATCTGAACCATTTGAGTTCATAACCCCTAGAAACAAGAGTACGATCAGAGATACTGCGTCCAATTGTCCATAGGGTCAATGCTGAATCATATTTTTCGGGTGAAAGGAAGTGGCATGCAAAAATGAGTCCCGCTCTGTAGGTTTCTTATAGGTCAAATGATAGCCTATTATCAGACACCTGATAAACAATATCCAAAAGGTGTATACTGTCTACTATACTATACATGGTGAAAGAAATAGTATAAATTACCGAGTTGAAATAATGTTTATAAATCTGTAATCCCTTGGTTTGTCTCTTTCTTTCCCAGTGTGTCCCACAGTCACAAATTGTTTCTTGCACTTTCCTTTAAAAAAAAAAAAAAAAAAGAATGAGGTTCTGTAGGCTATGGAGGCCCTCTGACTGACTGAACAACAGATACAAACAGGCAGACCCCCACATCTTCTGCTCCCAAACAGTACACAGTACTCAACAAACAAACACAGAGCATCAGGAAGAGCCAATAGCTGCCTCTTAATCAAATGGGCATAGCTACCCACTCCATGTATAACAGACAGAGGTAGGCTGGGACAATAGAAGAGGTAAGAGAATGTGGGTGGGAGATGGTGACTATGCAACTGGAAGGGGGTAGACAAAGAGAGGGTTGGAAAGTCAAAATAAAGGAGTGAGGAAGAGAGAGAGTGGGAAGAGGGTGAGGGAGAGATAAGGGGAGAGAGAGAGAAACAAGAAAGGGAGGGATAGACAAAGAGACAAGGTAGAGAGAGGCAGGGATAGTCGAAAGGAAGGGAGAGAATGGAAGATAGAAGAAAGGAAAGTGACATAGAAAAGGAAGAAGAGATATAGAGAAAGGGGAAAAATGGAGAGGCAGGAGAAAGATAGAGGATGGAGAAAGATAGAGGATGGAAAGAGAAGAGAGAGAAAGAGGGACAAGGGAGGGAGAAAGAGAGAAGGAAGGGGAAATTGATTTTTGACCATGTAAAAGAATTACAAACAGAGAGAGAAGGGAAAGAGAGAGAGAGAGAGAGAGAGAGAGAAAAGGTGAGGGAAGGGAGGAAAATGAGGGGAATAGATTTTTGGCCATGTTATTTAAATGACATATGCTCATACTTTTGGTTGCTATACAATATTTGTTAGATATTACTTAATTATTACATGCTTACATACACAAAGGAATCACAGAAAAAATTGCAAAACTGTGTCACATGTTCTTGTATGTGTTTCACTGATTAGATAGACAAGCAGTTAAACCATTTAAATAGTCCATTCTCATATAGAAATAAAGTAATCGTAACACATGGTAAAGCAACACTCTCTAGCTTGCATATTATGAGGCTTCTCGAGCATTGCTTGGGTTAAAACCCATTACATGACTATTTATAATTAAAATGTGACATTGCTTCTGCCGTTTAATAATAGCAATTGGAGCTCAGCTTCCTGAATAAAGTGATCCACATTTAGTTTTGATAATGTCTGCAAACACAAGTTATGATGTGTTTATCAGTGTTGCAAATAGCTTGTTACGCAGGTGTGACAAGTTTTTTCATGAGTTTCCAATCATTAATCTTGTGCATTGTCAGATTAAAAAGGACCAGTTGTACATTTCCCAGTGAGATACAGAACAAATTCCAGTAAAATTAACTCTACCTGTTTTGTAGCTGTTCTTTTAATGTAACTGTGAAAATAAAAATGTGTATATGTTCATTTCTCTTTCCTAAACACTGCTGGGAGGTTGAGTTAAAGGACAGGTTAGTAAGACGAGAAGGCTTTAAATTGACATCAGAGGAAAGACAGTTTTTTGAGTTAGTAGAATAGTGGCTGTGGGGCATTATAATGTTGCAGAAAGTATGTTTCTCCTTTTTAGTGAAAGTGGATGATTTCTACTAACTCACCCTGCTGCAGATCATGATCAACAGATTCAGGAAGATTGACATTGTTTAGTATCTACACAGAAGAAGAGATATGTAGCTGAGAAATGCTGCAGACATTGTGAAGAAACTGTGCATAGGCAATATGGGAGTCCTTATAGTGAAGAAAGGCCCAAATAACTGTAGCAACCTCTTTGTCCCTAGCAGAGATCGGAGGAATTAAGTAAAATTAAGGGTAAAACTTAAATTAAGAAAAAAACACGCTAGAAGCTCCATGTGAAAAACAATGATCAGCATGGACCCAACGAGAGGCAAGTCCCAGGAGCACCCAGCAAAACAGGAATTCATTGAAGCAAAAAAGTAAAGGACTGTGGGCTCACCTTATATTAGTAAAAATTCTCCCCTGTTTATGCAAATAGCGAAAAGTTACCATGCTGTACATGTTTGTACTGCCAATTGAGCAATTTTAACATGCCTTATCGGTATTGCCATCGGGCGAAACCTTGTGTCATGAACTGGGTCTATACAGACGACTGTAAGGACCCACAGCTCCCAATGATGGAATTTCAGGAGTCACCGTGCAAGAGCGGAGATACTGGACCAGATGCAGGGTAACCACACTTCCCCGAGTGTTGGGCCATCCAGGGTTGTGTGGCCACATACCAAGACGCTGAGATAGCAGCGGGAGGTATGCAGTACAGATAACAGGATACAGAGATATCTGGAGCTAAGGACAGAAAAGGCCCTCTGCCGGGGCTCAGGACAGGACACCCCTCTGCCGGGGCTCAATACAGGACACCCCTCTGCCGGGGCTCAAGACAGGACAACAGAGTACAGGGCTGACAAGACTGACCAGGTTACACATGACAAGACTATACAAAAACAACAGGACTAAACAGAATAGACTAGACGAGGGCATGAATAGAACCCCTTTCTAAGATAACAAGATTGGAGATTCTGTCACATATTACGGCCATAGCATGCTTAGCCCATCACTACACCAAAGTACTCCAATATATCGGTGGGTCCTAACACTAAACCCTGCCTACTGAATTACTAGCAAAAAACAAACCAAACATTCAATCTAAGCACATATCGGAGAAAGACATACCTGCAGACTGAGACAAACAGAATGGGTGGGGTACACCTTATAAAGAGAACAGAAGCTGAAGCTTAGGGCAGGTCTGGAATCTAAGAATCAGATGTTTAGGACAGAGCATAAGGAAATCCCAGGAATGGATTGTAGCGAGACAGTGGAACTGTAGCGAAACAGGGGAAACCAGAGATATGCAGCTCCGCAGCCTGGATGGGGTGTGACACTTTGTCCCTCACTTTTTTCTTCAGTAAAACGTACATTGAAATAGACAGGCGTGTCTCCGTGTCTACATTCTGTCTGATTGCAAATAAGGATTAGGCTTACTGAGCTAAGGGAACCGGGTGAAATAATTCAGGGCTGTAAAAACATTCACACATTGAGACATGTAGTTATTTACCGCAGCAGTAGGAATACCCGGCACCTAACTAATTTTTGGATGATTTTGGACCACCTCCGGTCCTTTCTCAAGACCAGGTTGAAAAAGGACTGGAGGTGGTCCGAAACATTGGCCGTGCTGATTTAAATAAATTGGTGTTAAACGCAACAGGTTTTGGCTTGGTCCAGGGCACTAAATAATCAACATATCAAAGCATTAACCCCTTCGCGACCTTTGCCGGTTCAGAACCGTCAAAAAATTAAATAAGCTTAGAAAGTGATCAAGGATCACTTTCTTCGCTTAAACGGCCTTGCTGCAAAACGTCGATGTCGAGGCATTCAGCAAGGCCGAGATCGGCATCAGGGGCCATGTCTGGCCCCTCCCCGAGGCGTCAACAGCCGCCATACATTGTATGGCGGCGGACGCCCGTTTTAAAAGCGTTTAGGAGGCGATCAACGATCGCCTCCTAAACTTAAATGGTGTCGCTGGAATGCCTCGATCAGGAGGCATCCAGCGACACCAAACACTTACCTCTAGGTGGGCTGTGACCGCTCCGGAGAGCGGTCACAGCCGCCGCTGCCGGTGATCTTCGCCATCAAGCAAGATGGCGGCGGCCCGGGAAATAAAACAATAGAGACGAAAAAGTTCGCTAGAGGGTCTCCAGACCCTCTAGAGAACTGGCTCCACTTGCTGGTTGAATACAAGTACTGCATTCAACCATGCAAGTCAATGGAGCCCAGCTTTCTAATCACTATGTGATTAGTAAAATATAAAAAAATAAATAAAAAATGGAAAAAAAAAATAAAAAAAAATGTGCTAACATTTAAAAATAATTATGCAGTGATGTCACTAGATGAACCATCCAGTACCAGCAAAATGTGTAAAAAAAATATAAAAAAAGTATTAAAAAAATAAAATAAAATTAAAAAATAAAGTTTATTATTTTGAGCAAGTGCTAAAATTTCTCAAAAATCTCAACAAAGAGTTAAAATAAAAGCACTTCAAATACCCAAGGGGTGTCTAATATATAAAAAAAATGGCTGATGGGGTAAGTTGGAGTGGCCGAGCTCAAAGATAGGGCATAGGTACAGACTGACCAAAATGGAGAAAAAAGCACACTTCCCAAATGTGGCATTTTAAATCTGAAACAACCCGACAAACCCATGCATGTCGGGTATCACTGCACTCAGGAGATGTTCCTGAACACACATTGGGGGGGTGTTTGACAGTGGCATATACCAGAACCTGTATATCTATAACTAAAGTACAATTTGTGTGAAAAAAAAATAAAAAAAATTACTATTACAAAGTTTAGTTCTATAATTGGTGCATGGAAAGGGTTAAAATAACAGCATTTGGAATACCCTGGGGTGTCTAGTTTTCAAAAATATATGGTTTGAATGGGTTAAATTGAGTTAACCGGCTTCAAAGATATTCCAAAGAGGAGAGGGAGGCACAATGACCAAATGACCATCTGAATTACGCATGCCCCAAAAGTAGCCTTTTACCAGCCAAACAATCTGACAAACCCATGCATGTGGGGTATCGCTGTACTCAGGAGATGTTGCTGAACACATATTGGGGGGTTGTTTGACAGTGACATATACCAGAACCTGTATATCTATAACTAAAATACAATTTGTGTGGAAAAAAAAAATAAAAAAAATTACTATTACAAAGTTTGACAAAGTGTAGTTGTATAATTGGTGCATGGAAAGGGTTAAAATAACAGCATTTGGAATACCCTGGGGTGTCTAGTTTTCAAAAATATATGGTTTGAGGGGGTTAAATTGAGTTAACCAGCTTCAAAGATGTTCCAAAGAGGAGATGGAGGCAGACTGAGCAGATTTGTTAAAAAAGATTTGGAAATCATAAAACGCTGCTTGTACTTATTGCCCTATAACTTACAAAAAACAGCAAAAAAACATAAAAACATTGGGTATCTCTAAACTCAGGACAAGTAGTAGAATCTATTTAGCTAGTTTTTTTACTTGCTTTTTTAGGTGAGTAAAAGATTTTTCAAATAAAAGTCATAAAATGTGTTTTTTTTTCAATTTTTCACCATGTTTTTTTTATTTTTTTATAGTAAATAAGATGATACGATCAAAATAATGGTATCTGAAGAAAGCCCATCTTGTCCTGAAAAAAACAATATATAACTTATGTGGGTACACTAAATGGGTGAGGAGAAAATTACAGCTGAACACAAGCACCACAAAAGTGTCAAAACAGCCTCGGTCCCACAGGGTACAAAACGAAAAATGAGCCCGGTCCTTAAGGGGTTAATTAGAGATTATCAGGGATCAACCCCAGTAAATTCTCATACCCCAGGCCTGCATAATGCATTTTAATTCTTAATTCAACTCACAAATGTGTCAGTCTTGTAGATTTCTGTTTCTACCGAGTCACTCTCTGTGTTGTCCACTTCCTTTGATAAATAAGTACTAGGCCAATAGTGATCCTTGTAATTAATTACACAATCCATTTGTGTCTATGTTATTCATCCTGTCATCTAAAAGTTCTACTGCCTATTATCTCAATAGCATCTCAATCGCACTGGGTTTTGTCAACTATACCTTTTTTTTTTTCATTATTTATGCATATTTGTAAGATGGATAGAATTATATTGCTATGAACAGTAGGAAGCAATTAGACAGACTTGAATTTATCTTAATTGTTGTGTGTTTTTCTCCAGAATCCACTTTTTGTTGTGCTCTAGAAGCATAATTCAGTTATGATGTGTGGTTTGAATGGAATCCAGCATAGCTAAGTTTGTTATAGAGTAGGAGTCTGTTGATATGATTAGTCATATTGTGGCTTATCAGTTTAGACTATCATTTTATAAATGTTGTTCACTTGAAGTGAAGCCCACAAATTTAGCCACATAGTTTTGAAATCTTAACATATGGGGGAGAAAAGTTGCGCAGGAATAGTAATTGGATATTTTTGGACATTAAACAGACTTGATGACAGAATACATACTAATTTCATTTCAAAGTATTTTTATGTGTGTGAGTTTGTTTTCGTTTTAAAAATAGATTACGTAGAGCAGATGTCCTCAAAACTGCAAATGATTGCCAAACTGTCAATGGCATTTAAGATATTTTACAGATATAGAATTTTATATCTTTGTTGGGTTGTAAGGACATCTTCACTTATTTAATATGTATTCTTTTGCCAGCTGCACATAGTAATCTCCCAGAGAAAATTATTTGACAATGTACTATATGCACTTTATATTAATATAGTCATACAGCATTCTATACTATTTGTGCTTAAGTCTTACTACATAAAATGCATGTTGATACTTTATCTATGGCACTTCTATATGGTCTAAAACTATACTGATGCTGTTATACATTGACCACAAATATCGTATTAGTTATACAATTTCATAACATATATACAATTTTCATAAAATAGGGACATCAACATAGGATATAGTCAAGTTGGGACCTAACTAATCAAAGGGCTACCAATGTAAAATATTCACCCTGAATATTAGGAACATAGCATGCCATTAATAACTGTGTAGCTGTCCCTACACAAACATGATGATCTGTTCATATTAGTATCTGTTTTGTTTTAGTATCCTTACTTTATGCTCGGAAGTGAGATTTCTCATACTATTTCCTGCCCTGAACGATACAATAAGTCTACCCGTAGAAACTTCCCACTCCCGCTACAATAGGTCTACCCGTAGAAACTTCAGATCCTTATGAATCTTGGGTTAAAATAGAAATAAGGGGTATTTGGGAATAACAGCTGAACTGGCAGTTATTTTGTTATTCTTTAATATAAGCCCCTGCTGACAATTTTTATATATATATATATATATATACAAACCAAAGGGAGCGACTGCATGTCACGGACTGGGTCCAAGCTGATGGCTGGAAGGACCCAGCGCGCCCGATGGTTGTGTGCAGGAGTCTCGATGCAGTAGCGGAGTCTGGGGCAGGGCCTGGTGCAGGGTGACCACACTCATCCAGGAGTTGAGCACCTAGGGTAGTGCAGCCAAACACCAGGGCCCTGATATGGCAGCAGATGAAGTCCAGAACAAACAAATCCTGCAGGCACCCTGGAGCAGGCATGAAACATATCACATGGATCACGAGCAGGATGCTGCAGGCTGGGAGAATGAAGGCTAAGCAAAGGGTTAATGTAGCAGACACAAAACAAGCAAGAGAAAGGGAGACCAGGCAAGAAACATGATACAAGATATACACGAGAAGTGGCTAGAAGCATGACATGAATTGAAAGATATAAACAGGCACAAGACAAGGAATAAACATAACCTGACAAGACATACATGGTACAGGGCACAACAAAGGACAGGGAAGAAGGCAAGGAACACAGGGGAAGGAGTGAGGAGCCGGAACCCTCGGACGCTTCTCCTATAAGCAAGGATAGGGCATATTAACAGGGACATGGGGAGAGGAGAGAGGAACCGGAATCCTCAGATGATTCAAGGAAGAAGGGCAAAGGTACATAAGAGACAGACAAACATGAATACAGAAAATAAGCCTAGGACTACAAGATAACTATTGGAGATTTCGTCACATGATATGGCCATAGTATGCTTAGCCCACCACTACGCCAAAGTACTCCAATGACGGTGGGTCCTAACGCTAATCCCTGCAGACAAAGATACAAAACAAACCACACATGGAAACTAAACACATAGCACTGAGACATACCTTAGACTGCAGACTGCAGACTGAGACAAACAGAACACACAGGTGGGGCACACCTAATAAAGGAAGCAGAGCTGAAGCAAAGAGCCGGAGCAGAAGCAAGGAATGGAAAATAGAACAAAGCAAAAGGAAATCCAGGAATGGATCAAAGCAAAGCAGAGAAACTACAGCAGGACAGATATGCAGCTCCGCAGCCTGGGCAGACCGTGACAGTATCCCCCTCCGAAAAGAGCGGCCTCCGGACGCGAACAGAAACAGCAATAGAAGGAAGGCCCGCTCCCTGACGGGAGAACGGAGGAAACAAGTCAACCCAGGAACCAGCATACAGAGTCCGAAAAACGTAGGAGTCCTTCGATGACCAGCACTGCCGCTAGTAGACAAATCTCCTCCAAAAACAGGCATCAGAATGACTGTACAGGATTGAGGAAGTAGTCTCTAGCTGACATTTAGGGCCAGACGAAGGCAAGGTACATAAGACACTTGACAAGGCAGACACGGCAGGTAACCCACTTGCTGGGCAGACACGACTGGTACAGGTTCAAGCACAGGCACGGTTCAGGCACGGGTTCAGGTTCAGACAACAGGTTGCCCACTTGCAGGGCACACGGCAGGTTGCCCACTTGGAGAATACTCGACCAAGGTAGCCCGGATGCAGGCACTCATACTGGGAGTCCATAGTGGGTCGCTGGCCGCAACTCAGGAAACCCTCTTTCAGGGTACACGGCGGGTTGCCCACTTGGAGAATACTCGACCAGGGTAGCCCGGATGCAGGCACTCATACTGGGAGTCCATAGTGGGTCGTTGGCCGCAACTCCGGAAACCCTCTTTCAGGGTACACGGCAGGTTGCCCACTTGGAGAATACTCGACCAAGGTAGCCCGGATGCAGGCACTCATACTGGGAGTCCATAGTGGGTCGCTGGCCGCAACTCCGGAACATGACAGGAAGCCCACCGGAAGGGGCAAGCTTGGCAGGAAGCCCACCGGAAGGGGCAAGCTTGGCAGGAAACCCTCTGGAAAGGGCACGCTCGGTAGGAAGCCCTACGGAAAGGGCTCACACATCAGGAAACCCTACGGAAAGGGCACGCTCGGTAGGAAGCCCTATGGAAAGGGCTCACACATCAGGAAACCCTACGGAAAGGGCACGCTCGGTAGGAAGCCCTACGGAAAGGGCTAACGGGTACGGAGGCCCACTGGAAGGGCTGACGGGTACGGAGGCCCACTGGAAGGGCTGACGCTGCAAACTCCACTCCGCGAACTCCTGGCCGTTTACCTGCGGCCATGTGTCATGGACTGGGTGCAAGCTGATGGCTGGAAGGACCCAGCGCGCCCGATGGTTGTGTGCAGGAGTCTCGATGCAGTAGCGGAGTCTGGGGCAGGGCCTGGTGCAGGGTGACCACACTCATCCAGGAGTTGAGCACCTAGGGTAGTGCAGCCAAACACCAGGGCCCTGATATGGCAGCAGATGAAGTCCAGAACAAACAAATCCTGCAGGCACCCTGGAGCAGGCATGAAACATATCACATGGATCACGAGCAGGATGCTGCAGGCTGGGAGAATGAAGGCTAAGCAAAGGGTTAATGTAGCAGACACAAAACAAGCAAGAGAAAGGGAGACCAGGCAAGAAACATGATACAAGATATACACGAGAAGTGGCTAGAAGCATGACATGAATTGAAAGATATAAACAGGCACAAGACAAGGAATAAACATAACCTGACAAGACATACATGGTACAGGGCACAACAAAGGACAGGGAAGAAGGCAAGGAACACAGGGGAAGGAGTGAGGAGCCGGAACCCTCGGACGCTTCTCCTATAAGCAAGGATAGGGCATATTAACAGGGACATGGGGAGAGGAGAGAGGAACCGGAATCCTCAGATGATTCAAGGAAGAAGGGCAAAGGTACATAAGAGACAGACAAACATGAATACAGAAAATAAGCCTAGGACTACAAGATAACTATTGGAGATTTCGTCACATGATATGGCCATAGTATGCTTAGCCCACCACTACGCCAAAGTACTCCAATGACGGTGGGTCCTAACGCTAATCCCTGCAGACAAAGATACAAAACAAACCACACATGGAAACTAAACACATAGCACTGAGACATACCTTAGACTGCAGACTGCAGACTGAGACAAACAGAACACACAGGTGGGGCACACCTAATAAAGGAAGCAGAGCTGAAGCAAAGAGCCGGAGCAGAAGCAAGGAATGGAAAATAGAACAAAGCAAAAGGAAATCCAGGAATGGATCAAAGCAAAGCAGAGAAACTACAGCAGGACAGATATGCAGCTCCGCAGCCTGGGCAGACCGTGACACTGCACACTCAAAAATACTGTTAGTATACACAGGCTTTTATTTGCCCGGGTGCTCCAAAAATAGCCAGATATATGTAACCAAAGAAAAATGGGCACTCACGGGTCTTTGTAGTAAAGTGCGTTTAACACCAATTTATTTAAATCAGCACGGCCAATGTTTCGGACCACCTCCAGTCCTTTTTCAACCTGGTCTTGAGAAAGGACCGGAGGTGGTCCGAAACGTTGGCCGTGCTGATTTAAATAAATTTGTGTTAAATGCACTTTACTACAAAGACCCGTGAGTGCCCATTTTTCTTTGGTTACATATATATATATATATATATATCCTGTATTTGCAGGTATAGAATAATAATGTATGGAAACATAGCATTGCAGGTATAGATCAACAGAACACAAACCCAGCATTGCAGGTAAAGATCAAATAAACAACACATGGAAACAGCACTGCAGTTATTGATCAACTGAATAAGTTGTATTTGCAAGTATACATAAATAATGTATGGAAACATAACATACAGATATAGATCAGCAGAATAACACACAAACCCAGCTTTGGAGGTACTGTATAGCTCAATTGGAATTTACTTAATAACTCAGCATTGAAAGTATAGATAAAACCCTCTAAATTACAGGCATAGATCACAGGAGTCACACCGCCTAAAGGCCAGCCCTGGCGTCCACACTGCCCACTGACCAGCAACCTGACCAGCACCCAAATTACACACACACATAGGACTTGCCATCTCTGTTCACACACAGCTCAGCCTGAGCAAACCTTGTCCCCAGACAGCCCACCCTGTGCCACCTTTGTCCCATAAACACGCTGTGTTAGAGTAACAAACAGGAACCCCCTATGCAGGTGAGGAATCCCCAAGTAGCGGCACAGAGAGTAGAGAACTGCAGTAGTAGTAAGGCAGGAAGTAGTTAACAGTCCGGATCAGGAACTCCAGAAGAGCAGCGTAAACGGTTAATATTTTCACGGTCAGGGTTACAGAGGAGCAGCATAAATGGAAAACATTCCACGGTCAAGGTCACAGAGAAGCAGCATAAACGGTTAACTATCCACGGTCAGGGTTAGAGAGATGCAGCCTAAAGGGTTAAACAATCTGGGTCAAAATTGGAAGAAACAGCAAGGGAACGCTAGGTACTGAGGCTTACAAGACACCAAGCAAGGAACAACAGGAACATTCCACTTTTAAACGTTCCCAGGGTTTTTGGTCTGTGTGCACGAGCCTGCAGCAACAGCCGGCACGGAGCCAACAACGGTAAGTATCTGAGGGAGGGCTCTTTGCGGGGGAGGTGCAAGGTATTTGGGTGAGGCACTGCGCATTATTGCGGCCCCCTTTCTCACCATCAACCCTCTACTTCACTGAGGAGCGCGGGTATATGACATCATATTCCGGCACTCAGCTTGAAATGCCGGCACCGTGACCGAGCATGAGGCCGAGAGTGAGGGGTGCTGAAAACCTATTCCTGATTGACCGGTTGGCGCCCCTCTCTCTCCTCTGCGTCAGTCAGTGCTCCCTTGTGGCTCCCCCCCTGCCAACGCCACTGATCACTACCTAATTTTAAATATGTTTGTGTATCACTCAGGATTTTATAGGCCTCTTCAAAGTAGTAGTCGTTATCTACTATTACTATCCCCTCCCCCCTTATCGGCCAGTTTTATAATTATATTATTATCATTGAGTAGTTCTTTCAAGGCTTTTCTTTCGGCTAACTGTAAACTCTATTTAAACTTCTTGCAAGGTTTTCTCCTCCAATTTTTTCAAAGTACACTCTCTAAAATTCTTCTAACATGCAGTTCTTTTGAACTGGAAGAATAAAAGAAGATTTGGCCTTTAATTCTGTATGAATTGTATTTTGATTATTTAATAAAAATGACTCTTCCACATTATCTTCGATTAGTTCCACAAAAGTAGAAGAAACTAAGTCCGGTGGTCCCTATTTTGTTTTATTTCAAAAAATAACTTTTTTTATACTCAGCCTACGTAGAAATTTATGGGTATCGATAAAGAGTAAATGTATCAACAATAGGTGAAGGAGCAAGAGTCGACCTCCTTTGAAGTGCCCTAATTTCCAAATGGTCAAGTTCCCTATTACTCATATTAAAGATACCTTCACCTAATTTACCTTTAGACTCCATCCTATTTTTCTGGCCTGTCTTTTCTTTCTTTTGCAATGCTTAGGTAGGTGGTACATGCCAAAGTAACATCCACATGAATGGCAGGACCTAAGCATTGCCCTAAGCATCACACTGCCTCCGCTGGCTTGCCTTCTTTCCATAGTGCATTCTGGTACTATGTGCTCTCCAGGTAACTGACGCACATGCACCTGTCCATCTGCATGATGTAAAAGAAAACATGATTCATCAGATCACCCCACCTTCTTCCATTGCTCCCTGGGTCAGTTCTTATGCTCACATGGCCATTGTAGGCATATCCACAGTGGGTAGAGGTCAGCATGGACAATCTGATTGGTCTGCAGCTATACATATGTAACTACTTGTAATGCACTGTGTGTTCTGACACCTTTCTATCAGAACCGGCATTAACTTTTTTCAGCAATTTGAGCTACAGTAGCTTGTCTGTTGGATTTGACTACACCAGCCAGCCTAAGCACCCCATGTGCATCACTGAGACTTGGCCGCTCATGACTCTGTCGCTGGTGCACCGCTTCTCCTTCATTGGAACACTTTTGATAGGTACTGACCACTGCAGACAGGGAACACCCTACAACAGCTGCGGTTTTGGAGATGCTCTGACCCAGTTGTCTAGCCATCACAATTTGGCCCTTGTCAAAGTCGTTCAGATCCTTATGTTTGCTCATTTTTCCTGCTTCTAACACATAAACTTTGAGCATGAAATGTTTACTTGCTATGTAATATATCCCACCCTTCATCTGACAGTGGCCATAATGTTATGGCTTTTCAGTGTATAAGTGTGTGTGACATGAATCTGTATGTGAAAGAGTATTAATATGTAAGTGTTTGTGTGTTAGTATAGATATGTATGTGTTAGTGTTGGGAGATAGAGTGTGTTTTAGCATGCATCTTTAAGTGTTTGTGATAGCAAATAGATGGATGTGTAAGTGTCGTGTTTTCCTCTGAGCATGAATGTGTATATAGAGAGGGTGTGTCTCTTATAATAAGTGAGTATATGTGTGTTAGTGAGTATGAACAAGTGTATGTGTGTTAGAATGTGTAAATTTGTGTAATTGTGTTTATGTATGCCTGCCAGAGTGTATGTTGCAAAGGGCAAAGGAAGTATAGAGAAAGTGGTTGGGGGCAATGATGGTGCAGCCAAGCTGTTTACGGGCAAAGATGGCGCACACCAGCTGTTAGGGGACAACGGTGGCACTTGCAAGCTGTTTGGGGGCAAAGGTTGCAATGTGAGACATGTTGCTTGCTGCTCTTCGCAACAATACCCTTCATTACTTAGGGAAGGAAGGGCATTGTGATTACTTAGGGAATCAATTATTTTTTTCTAGGATGGTCTTGTGGCTGAATGTTTCTGTCCTCCAGTGCCTCGACTGTTCTGCCCTGCCCTGTGCCCCCCGAATGTCGTTTACAAATCAAAAAAGGCCTCCGAATTGTATCTGATCCAAACAACAGGGAAACAAAGTTTGTTGCCCTAAAACAAAGGTGGCAAAGACTAAACTAATATTTGTCTGAAAAGATTTGGCTTGCCATACCTTTGTTATTGTTCCACTCAATCAATATATATATAGGTCAACACCTACCAATAAGACTATATCTCAGCAGCTGCTTTGTAGGTAAACGCATATGAAAACAACTGATAACCGTCTATAAGATGCTATCTACATGTTATCAAATAACACTGTTTTATGACCTGCTTTATTTTTAAAGATTTTTCATGAAGCTGGTGTGACTTCTGCCCTTATAGGTAAGCCCAAGAAGCAATATTATTAGAAATAGTTACCTAATTACTGTATTTATCGGCGTATAACACGCACTTTTATAACTAAAATAAGAAGAGGAAACCCTACCTGCGTGTTATACGCCAATAAATCCTACAGCTGCATGATTTGCAGCCGCGTCTCCCTCACTTCCGGTCCGGACAGGGGTGCGTGTTATACCCCGGTGCATGGTATGCGCCGATAAATACGGTATATAAATATAAGCAATTGTTATGCTGAGAGAACGAGGGCTAAACATATTCAATAAAGTAACCTAAATATGGTTCCTAGCCCACAAATTATCCTCATATAATCAGTCCTCTCTTATCTACTGTGCTTGTTTATTTGTCTTTGAAGGTCTAAAAGACCTGTTTTAAGAGGGTAAAATACATTATCATACCATGTTAGAGTTGGGGGTTGTTGGAGCACAATCTGTGAAATCACTGAATAAAATGGTAAATTCTTATCATATTTACCAATTATTGTATGAGTAATAAATGTTAATGAAATGATACATGATGCATAATGTGAAATTCTCACCAGACTGACAAAATTGAACACTTCTGTTCAGAGAATATAATCATATGTAAACAAGGGAGGCCACTAGATAAATATTGGTTTACTAATTACTTGCTTAAAAATCTATTGTACTGGTGCCTTCCTCAGTGAAATCACCTTGGTAAATGTGAGTGAAAAGTCATATTATATCCTAATTCATTTGGGTGGAAAGCAACATTAAAGTAATTTAGTTGGGTGTTGCATAAAATATATGTGCAGTGAATAAACAAAACCATACACCCTGTACAGCCCTGCCCTGGTGGATAAACTGATATAAGACAAAATATATTGCAGGCAGAATGTGAAAAGGAATCCAGAATCCAGTATTACTAAAAAAAAATAGTAATACCAACTAATGTGTTTGATCTACGGTATACAGTGTGTTCTAAATTATTTTCATTTTTTCAAAGCAAATTAAAATAATGCAATCAACAACATTCTACAATAAAAAGTCTAAATTGATAAAACAGTATAAAAAATCCAATTTATTACATAATGTAGCTGTTTAATCACATGGGGAATGAAGGTGATTTTCAATGAACTAAAGATTTATTAACTAGCACTTATTTATTGTGGGAGAGTCTAACCATCATAACTTCTATAACCGTCAGGTGCTCATATCATCCCTGCTATAACTGGTCTTTTCCCATTTGTGTTTAATTCCAAGCATGGCAGGGAAGATTGATTGTAAAAAAAGATGTGTGTTTATTCAAATTAATTCACAAAATCTTCCAGTAGCCAAAATGATTCAGTTTAAATTAAATTTAAACTTGGGACCTATTTGACAGAGGCAAACTTCAGGACTGAAAAATGTCACCTCAGACTATTTTGCCCGTATGGAACTCACTCACTTTGTGGTAAATCAAGTCACCTTTGTCGCCTCAACCTATTGAATTATTTGCCCGAATCATCCATACGTAAGGGGATCCACTAGTGTATTTTTGGATGTCAGTTATTAGACCTGAAAAATTAGAAAGCAAAGGTAGGAAGAGTACCTTAATACTTCTATACCTGCAGAAATGTGTTGAAAAGCTACCCTGTCATTCCAACACGCAACATAGAAATATTAAAGAGCGTTCTATATTGATGGTATCTAGAGCTTTCCGTCACTTCTTCTTGATTGTTGGAGACAATGTGGTTCTAGAGGAAATACGTTACATGACAATGTCACACAATAAACAATAGTCAGTGACCTAATTTGATAGCATCTGCATGTGATAGTGTCTCCTAGCACTGAAATGCTACTAGGCTGATTCCAAAAAGTCAAGTATGTGTCTGTGTATTCCTAGCAACCACCCTCTTATAGCCAGAAAGTGCAAAACCCAACAACAACTTGCAATCTCAAAAATACTTAATTTAGTGGATCATATCCAACAGATGGAGTGAATGAATCACACAATATCTAACTCTCTCAACACATATACCAGCCAGCCATACCAGCTCATCGTTTATAGCTATTTTCACAATTCCTTGATTTCTATTTATTATTTCTATCTCTTACTCCTCTCCACCCTTCTACTACTACCCTTCTAAGGCTTGTTGACAATTATGAGCCAATTATGGGCCATACTGTTTTGATCTCTGGTTTATATATGGCCGTGATCAACTATCCCTAGTTTAATTTTGTTAATTGAACATATTACAGTAGATATCACCGATTGTTACTTGGTAAATCCTGATTTTTAGATAACATTTGTTCCTCTTACTTAACTTGAGTTGAAGCTAAAACCTGATTTTTAATTTAAGTTTATGGTTTCTTGTGTCTGTTTTTTCACGAGAAGAGCAGTACCAATTCTGTAGTAAACTGTAATGAAAGTTTAATCCCACAAGAATTGATGATCATTTGGGCTAGGTATGTATAAAGTGAGTTCCTTTCAAAACACTTGTATTATATGCACATCATCTTACTCTTTGGTAAGAGGGAATTAACTTTTATGATAAGCAGCCTTCAAATGTGTTTGAAAGGCCTTTCAAACTGAAAACAGGATTGTTAAAGTAATCCAAGTTCCGAATGAATATACTGTGCAAGTGACAGGTTAGTAATTTATACCTTGAATTTTAATATGCAGTTTGAAAAGCAAAGTAAAAGAAATTCAGTAAGATGGAAAACCATACTTTGAAAAGAGTGTTTCTTAACATTCCAAACAAAACATAAAAGGTACATCTTTTGTTTAATTAATAAGGCTTCATTAAATGATGGTATTATTTTCATCAAAATTATAACGGCCCTTACTAATGCTGCTTGTTTTTCCCTTCATTTATCACTCAATGAGAATTACATTTACATGCTATTTTCTATTAGTACCATGTGATACATAGCGAGAGAAAGAAAGAAAAATAAATACAATTTGGTTTGATGCCAAAATGAACAATGAGTGATCTCTAACACTTGGGTGGTCAAAGAGTGATTACAGCTGTATCCAAGTAAGGAGGCTGGTATAATATGTTGTACCCCATAGGCATCGTACACTCCAAGACATCAGTTAAGTGCCTTGTTTGTTAAGATGCTGATGTTGGTGGGGGATCAGCCACAAAGCATTTAAACATACTATAGAATGCTATCTTATGTTGCTGTATTCATGTATATTGCTTTGCTATAAAAGGTCTCAAGGAAAACAGGATTTTCCATAAGTCACTTCACAGACAGAAGGGAAGCAACTTGAATGTTGTCTTAACTTAAAAGGTTCAACATAGGGGACCTCCTAAAATATCCCTAGATAAGTTCTGCATCATTTCGAGAGAAGTCCCTGTCTCTTTAAAATAAAAAGTTTATTTAAATACTACAGTTGCCTAGCAGCAATGCCCTGTCCTTCCTCCAAAGCCCTCTCCTGTGTAGCACCAGCAGCCAGTCTCACCTGCCATTGCATGGCAATTATTTGAGGGAGCCAACATGACCAGAGTCTCAGGAATTTATATCTTGGAAATTGTGAACACCCAAGCCCACTCCCACCGGTCATCATGAAATGTTCCTGGGTAAGTCAGAACACACGATGAACACTATTGCTATCCCTGTCAATGATTGAAAGCATCATCAATGGTTCCCCGTCATTACATAAGTAGGTCTATTACAGAATATACAAATGTTTTTTAAAAACTGCTCAAGTTATCCAGATATCTCACTTTCTATAATACTGTATGTATGTACCGCTGTCGTATTATTGAAATTGTCTCCATCTTCTCCTTAATGGTTATAAAGGAACATTTTCAATCAGTTGTGCCATTATCAGAATTGGTGCACTAAGCTTCAATTAGTATTTTAATGGAATTAGAAACCACGGCATTGTAAAGATATTTTTCATTTAATTGGAAATTTCATCTTAAACTTTAAATCCATGTTTCACTGAAATAACTTAGATGACATTGTAGTTGTTTTACAGAACGGCAGTGACTCATTTTTGTCACTGAAGAAATCGTTTTAAGGCTATGATGATTCTGTTAAATGCTTCTGTACCGTGTTGTAAATGCTTTGGATTTTGTTTATTTCATTTGCGGTAGGTAAGAGAGGTTTTCTGTTTAAATATTGTCTGCTAAAACAATTTACAGTGTTTAAGATTTCCAAGGTCAGGTTTTATGGCTGGAAAAGATATTCAAATGATGTCATCAAACAGCAGTTACCAGGAGTAAAAATGTGGCCAAACCCTGACACTTGGGGGGTTAGACATCAAACATTAATCTTTTTTTTTTCCAAACAAAACTGTAAATGAAACAGAAAAATATATTTCTATAAAATAAAAAAGTTATTTTGATAAATAAGCGTGCAATGGTATTGATACTCCAGCTTCCAAGCATGTGGTTCCATTTTGATGAATTTTGCAATTGTTTTTTCTTTTGCGCTTGGGGGTTCACATGCGCATGTGCTCCTATTGAGGAGTCTCCGCTGCTTCTGTGTAGAACTTTCCTTAAAAGGGGGCAGCCAGGATATGACATCATATCTCGACGCCCAGTAGTAAGGACAGCCAAAAGATAAATACATCACTACTGTCATGTCACAATGTCTGATTCCTGTTCCAAAATGCTGACAAGGTGTTCTAACAACAGAACTGCTTCCAGCACACTGGAATTTTTAAAACTATTGTTACTGTGGTTACTGACTGCTATATTTTAATATGGTTAATAAATATTTGAATAACTATATCATCATTTTTACATTCATGTAAGTAGCATTAATATAACTTTATTCTGAGACCAATGTGTTTACACATATTAATGAAATATTAATAAAGAAAAGCAGATTTAGCTGACAGCTGCCTACCAGCTTTAATTCATTTCAGCATATCAGCTATATAATATATTTCATAACTAGAACTGATAAGGACTTGTTTTAAATAGCAAAAAAATGTTCTTAGAAAGTGGGCATTTAATTGACAGAAGTTTTAAAATGTTGAAGGACAATATCTCAGCTCCTAGATATTAGCATTCATAAGATGGTGATGGGTCTGTGTAAAAAATATATATAAATGTGATAGATAGATAGATAGATAGATAGATAGATAGATAGATAGATAGATAGATAGATGCATTTAGCAATTAAACTATTTAAAAAAAACACATATATTAAATAACATGCAAATTGCTACTAATAGCAAGAGCAACCCACAGATAAAAATTTGCAACTAGATGATTCATTAAATAATTTAAAATCAGTGTTACATTACTCATGCAGAGCAGATATAAGTTAGAATTGTAGTTTCCATGGTAATCGTTATATAAGCACGAAGACATTGAATATTAGTGACTGCATCATAATCTTAGCTTGTATGAAATATCACTATAATAAAAATGTTTTGATAATGACCATATGCTGCCATGCCACCAAATGTGAGGATAGCAAGTTATGATACAAACAGGTACTTTTGTGTGTTAAATGTTTTCTCCTATGCTGAGAACTGTATTTATGCAAATCTGTTTATATAACGGTAATAGATCACGAGGTTTCTCTCCTTTTTCTCACATGATTGTATCTCATTTCATTTAGAAGAAAAGAAGGCATTTTGATTATTAGGATTACTTTACCACCTGATATCCTTATTCTACTTAATTACTTAATCTGTGGTCTTATTAGATAATTGCATACAGGAAACCAAATTATCCTTTAAAGAACAATCATAATAATATCATTTAAAACAATGGAAATATGAAGACGTGTTTGATGGTTCCTATTTAATGGATTTGTCTTTTTTAAGTAAACGTAAACTATCTTTAAAACAAATGTAATGATTCACTTTCGTACAAACTGTATTTTTAACGAAAAATTGCCTGTTTCATGCATTCATACAGCTCAGCAATAACAAGGACAATCTCCGATGAAATCGAGGAAAACGAACTGCAAAAGTTCTAAACAAAAAAAAAAAAAAATAAATATATATATATATATATATATATATATATATATATATATATATATATATATATATATATATATATATATTAGTACAAGACAGTCTTTAGACAAAACTCGGGTAAGAGGTGCAGTAGCCAGATCACCACTCATGGACAGCTGTTTCATCACTAACCCCTTAACGTCCATTGACGGGTCAGGCACGCCACAGAAAAACGGTCACTTTACAACCTATGACGTGCCTGACACATCATGTCATTATACAAGCTTAGAAAGTGATCAACAGTGTTGTTGTAATGCTTTGATGTAAAAAAAAATCTTTAAAAAAAAGGTAGCATTTAAAAATTATTTTGCAGCAGAGGAACCATCCTGTTCCAGCAAAATGTAAAATAAAAGTCCATAAAGAATAAAATAAATAAAATAAAAAGTTTATTATTATGCGCAAGTGCTAAAATTAGCGCTGTATCTTCCCAGAAATCTTGACATGGAAAGAGTTAAAGTAAAAGCATTTCAAATACCCAAGGGGTGTCTAATTTTAAAAAATGAATGGTTTGATGGAGTAAACTGGAGTGGCCGGGCACCAGACAAACCCATGCATGTGTGGCATCCCTGTACCCGGGAGATGTTGCTGAAAACACATTGGGGTGTTGCTTGATAGTGATGTATTCCTGGAGCTATAAATTTATACCCAAAGTGCAATTTGTGGTTGGTGGTCGAATCTCATGCATATATCTATATTTTTTTTACTGATTAATTTCTTGAAGCTTTTTAAACATCCTAAGTGTGCTGTCCTCTGTACTGTTCTCATAATTATTTAACTGTCCACCATATTATCAGTTCTTCCATCACCATGTTGTTTCTATGTATGGTTGTTTCGCTGCCATCTGCTGGCCAGAATTTGTATGCTGCATGCCTCTGCTCTTGTTAATAAAGTTTTCCTTTTCTGGGCGTGTTTTGAGGAGCCTGGGTCCATGTCACTTCCTGCAACCCTTGTGTGAGGGATCTGCTTGCTGTGTGACTGGACATTCATCACTCGGGCTCGTAAGGCATCAGTTTTTTGACCAGCAGTTAGCCTCAGGAAAGATATCAACAGACAACACCAAGGTCATTTCAGTATTATATCATTGTTTGTATTTTGGGTCAAATAAACCCACATTGATTCAAATCACCATGTCTACGTGTATCCGACTAACCTGAGCTTTTGCCGGTCCTGTCTGCTCCACTGCTTGGACACGAAGGTAGGAAAGTCACACAGCCACTACCAGTTACACCTTCATTCGCCTTCATGTGGAGACAGAACACTAAGCCCTTTGCAAACCACCATCTGAAGAGAGGTCCTTGCAAGCATTGAAAAGGTATCCAATCTTATTTTGACATTGCCAGGCCTGCAAGCAAGTTTACTATTTCATATTTTGTATTATTATGCATGATTTTCCTGTATATGTACCAACTATGTATTTTGGGGACATTGTTTCCTTTTTTGCTAAATGTTTACCTTGGGAAAGTACATTCCTCTGTCTTGATTCTCTCCCCCACCCTACAGACATAACCCCTACCACTTTTTGTAACCTAGAAAGCATCTGAAACCAAGCACTAACCCACCCAACCCCTCTGTTCATTTTATTTATACATATATATTGCATCTCAAAACCACTTTGCCCTAATTACTGCTACAAGAGAGCTACCACTCCCGCCTTTAGCTTCTAAGCTCACAAGTGGGGCCTTCATAAGCCCAACATTCCTGCCAGGAACTTTGTAAAAAGTATCATACAGCTAGGTGGCAAGCTAACAGGCAGGGTTCTCAGCTTCTGATGTGTCTGTATGTATTATATGTATGTGTTAACTGTCTTAATTAAATTATACAGCGCTGCATAATTTGTTGGCACTAAATAAATAAGAAGTAATAACAATTCACCCATTTCTAGAAGTAGATAAACTAAGCTTACTCGTTAGCTAATGCTCAACAAACAATCCGTTTTATTAAATTAAAATAAAATTAACAAAGGTTAAAATTCCTCACTGAGAACTCTCAACTCACCCACACAACTTACTAAAAAAATCCCTTAAGGGTAAAAAATTAACCCTTAAGGGGAAAACATAAATAGTATAGATACTCCTGATATGATCACTGTTACCATAAAAATATAAAAAAAATAAAAAGCTTTTTTTGA
This sequence comes from Spea bombifrons, assembly GCF_027358695.1. Classification (NCBI taxonomy): domain Eukaryota; kingdom Metazoa; phylum Chordata; class Amphibia; order Anura; family Pelobatidae; genus Spea; species Spea bombifrons. The sequence continues at coordinate 32,218,073 of NC_071087.1, read as the reverse complement.
CACTGTATGTTTCTCTAGTACCGCTCAGAGAACAGAGACAAAATCATTGCAGCCTAGTATTGAATTTTTCTGTTAAAGGTGTCCATTACTGTGTGAAGTACCCCTACATATGCTGAAGCTGGTCTGCCCAGTGTCTGTGTAGACAACTTCAACCGTTCCTGCCATAGATTGCGAGGGAAGAGCAGTGCTGGAGGGGACGAAGTATGTGTCCTCAATGGCAAGTAACTGCAGGATGTTGTCCTATTATCTAACCAATCAATAAAGAATGTATTCCTAATAAGAGATCACCTGGCGATAATAAAAGATTAAAAAGTACTTCAACAATAGGCAGCTGCAACCCAAGAAAAGACCCTCTCCGACTGTCCAACACAATATAGATCCACTATGGGGGGAAATGTATAAAACACAATAGTGTATATCATTATATCTGATAGTAATTGTAGAATATAAATCTAATACAGGGTGAGACAGAAAACTATTTAACATTAGGCTAAAAAAATCCGCAGCACAATGTCACGTCCAAGTGTTCTGCTACCAGCGCGCAGGCTGCTGCTAGCCGGCGCAAGGGTCCTAGATGATACGTACTCACCTGACTGACCAGGCGATCCTTTCTGCAGAGGTATACTGGAGGTACACTGTTGGCATGTAGCAGGATGGGTGGCACCCTGGGTGATGAGTTTAAAAATCCAGAACTGCTCTGCACAGGTAACCCTAGTGTGATATTGCTGATTGCGTGTACTGTATTGCATTTGTGTATTGGGGTTATTTGCCCTCGGCTTGTCTGACTACTCTCCTGCCTATTGATTCTTTTCTTGATTTGCCCTACTTATGTACCATACCTTGCTTGTCTGACTACCTGCTCTGGGAACCGACCCCTAGCTTATATGACTACCCATTTACTGAACCGAACCCAGCTGTGTCTCCATTAATCCCTGGCACCCTGTGTTACTTGCCTGCAAACTCCACTTGTAGTTTACCGATACAGATGTACGGCCATTCTACTGACCTTCTATATCTACACTCATAGCATACGCACAGTTGGGATCATCCAAGCCCTTGTCCACTTATCTTCACTTAACTAGGTGAAAAGATAATAATTTCGGAACTGTGGTCTGGGATTAAATTGCTTAACAATGTACTAAGTCAATATAGGGAAAATAATTGTATCATGTTATATTAATAGTAGACATCAATCGACAGGACAAATAAGAGATGCAGGTTTCTAATTGAGTTAGCTGAGATCTCAGTATTGTGGAGAGCCCAATATGGAGTTCTGCTGTAACAACTGTTGAGGCATTTGTAGATACAATTTATTCCTGTTCCATGAAGTTTGCAAAAGGAGAACTAGGTGTAGATTAAACACACTGCACGCTATAAAAAAGAACGATTTAAGCATGCTAGGTGAGGTAGTTTCATGAGATTAGGCAACCGAAAAAAAAGCAAAAAAATATTTAAAATAAAAATAAGATCATTGTCTCTAAAAGCGCCAACAATTTACAGACGAAAAGAGAAAAAGGGACCAATAAACTAAAGTGAATCCCAATGCACATGTTGCCACCAGGCACAAATGAGGCTCCTTCTGTTTCGTTAAAAAGAATAAATTCATTTTGTTAAGGATCAAATTATATGTAACCAATTACTATACTAGTTTATTCGATTTTTGTACGTATTTCAGTTTCAAATAAATCTGCCAATTTTGGCAATTCGGACAAATGTCTAAAAAAACAAGGAGGGAACCCAACACGACAAACAAAAAATGAAACAGATAGCACCAAATTTTCCTTTGCAATTTGTTGTTTTTTTTTACTCACACACTTACTCTCATTCACTCTCTTACACTCTCATTCACACTTTCTCACACTCTCTCTGTATCCCTATCTTCTTTCCCACAGCTCTGCTTATTCTCTTGCCTCTTTTTGTTCTTAGTCTTCTTTTTTTCATCTGCTTCTCAGTGAACAGAGACATTGGGAAAAGAGTGCAAGAAAGACTGAATAATAATAAATAGAGTGAGGCTGAGCCACAACAAATCTTATTTCCAAATCAATTTTGTCTGAACCGAAAGAGCAAGAAACAAAAGTTTCCTAATTACTGTCATCTACCCAAGTTTTAAGCATATAGCATGTATAACATGATAACAGAATACAAAACATGTGAGGGAAGGAAATTAAATTGTGTTTACTCTTTGATTAGAATAATCAATTAAGCGAATCCAAAATCAATGTATCTATGTGTCTCCTTCCTCTCACTAAAGCAAGAATCCCTGACCTACAACAAGAAGAATGCAATCATCTTTAAGATCATTTGATTACAAGTTCATGGTGCGGCCATGACTCTTTGGTTCAATAATACATTTAAAAGTAATTGAACACAGGCACATTAAAACTAGGTATATTGAGACAAAATTTTATTTAGACTCACATGGATCTTGAAAATGAAATTGACAAAACAATAATGTTGCTTGTTGAAGACATTTATGAGCTATAGCAATTTCTAAAGGTATTGATACTGGATGGAGAAAAAAGTTTAATTGCTCAAACCTGAGTTTCCATTAAATGAGCTTCACAATAAAAGGACAATTTTTAAGGGCAGAACAGGCAGGTACCTGGAATTTTAAACTAAAGGATGCGCCTTGTCAAATGTTTGTGTGTTGTTGTGTTGTGGCTGTTATTACAGCTCACCTCTTTATGAGCAAAAGTAATTTAACGTTTTAGTTTTTTAATGTGGAAAGGATGGAAAAAAAAAAGAACCAATGTACACTGATAAAATACATCAATAAAAAAACACTTGAACATAATTCCATTTTTTACACCCCAAATAAAGAGTAGCAAAATAAAATTCTCGAGATTTCAATATGCATTTTGGAGAGTCACGTGACTACTACTAGGCTGAAACACATTGGGGTTTCAAATGCATAGGTAAGTCATGACTGAATGATTTGTCTCACCTCTACAAACTTTCTACACATTAGAAAGTGAATAAATCCAAATGTGCATTAAGTCTTTATTCCCATAAAAGGGCAATGTATAACTCCAGTAATTAGTAGACTTGTGCATTCGTATTCGGGCGAACATGAAAACAAACACGAAGAGTGTGTTTTTGTTATTCAGCCCGAATACTGAACATACGAACGTGGCGGCAGCAAAACATAGACAAAGACGAAGACACACAACATGAAGAATCTATGTATTCGTTTACTAATCTTCATGGTCCCTTCCCCATCTAGCCTACCTTATCTACGCAATTGGTAGATGCCAGAGGAGGCCCCTACAGGTGACCAATAGACTCGGCCCGCACAGCCCTTTAACTCCTGATGGCAAACCTACGGATTTCCGCTCCTGTTAACCCCTGTGATGCTGCGTAGATAACAGGACTGGAAATCCGTAGGTTCGCCGTCAGGAGTTAAAGACCTTTAACTCTTGGGGTGGGGAGACAACCCAAGTTCCCCGTCAGGAGTGCACGCCCTGCAGGCGACCAATACACTCACTTGCACAGCCCTTTAACTCCTGATGGTGCAACTTGGCCTGGGGAAACCATGGTTTCCCCACTCGAAGAGTTAAAGGTCCGTACAAGCGACTCTATTGGTCGTTCATACCGACCTTTAACTCTTGGAGAGGGGAGACCAGTGGTCTCTCCCGGCCAAGTTGCGGCACCAGGATTTTAAGTCTGTATGAGCGACTCTATTGGTCGCCAGCAGATGGCTCATCTGCCATCAACCAATGACGTACAGGTGCACCTGATTGGTTGATGGCAGAGGAGGCTCCTGCCGGCGAACAATAGAGTTGCTCGTACGGACATTTAAAATCCTGGCGCCAAAGCTGCTGCGTAGTGTGTACCACGTTAAACCCGTTTTAACCCCTTCTACAAAAAAAGGAAAAAAACTAAATAAAAAACGAACACGAAGAACATACACGAATATTCGCCCGAACCAAACACAGGAACGGGCGAATATTCGTGAAATACGAAGAAATTTTTCCCCACGAAGACGAACGCGAAGAAGATCACGAAGAGTTGGCTGGCTCCCAAGTCTTGTAATTAGTGTTACAACCCTACAGGTTGTAATTTTGGAATTTTTTTTTAAATTAGGAGTTTGTCCAAAACTGTTCTCATTTAATTTGACGAATATGGCCATGGATATTATGGATGGGAGCTCCTGTTACTGTGAATTATGAATCCTTTTCACATTCTACAGTTGCTGTCAGGCTAGAAGTAGTCTATTTAACATACATGTAACAGTCACAGACTTATGTATAACCATTAAAGTGCTGTTATTTTTTTTTTTTCTTTTAATCCGAGGAGTTGAATTATATTTAACATCAGCTTTAACTGCACAGGAGAAGGTGCAGATATCTTTTTTTTTATCTTGCAACATTACAGAATTATTAATATATTATAATGAAATAGGTATTATACAGAGTAGAGGTGTAATTAATCCTGACATGCCAACTCACTAAGAAATTCCCAGGGTCTGCTCATAATCTTAGATCACACAGGGCTGGATCCAAAGCTTCATCCCAGAGGGGCATTCAGACACACACCGGTGCGGCTGTGACATCCTCCCTGATCATAAAATAAGAGAAGAGAATGTCACTGCAAGTGTACAATAACGGCGCTTGCAGTGAAGTCCTCTCCCCCGATTGGAGGATCGGGGAGGACGTCCCTGCAGCATCACCATTTTGGCAGAAGTTGCCACCGGGTTATGTCAATGGAGATGCAGACGAAAAACATAGATAACAGATTAAGGATGGAAGGATTGATAAAATAGAGAAGAGAGAGGAGAAAAGCGAAGATAGAAGAAAAGGGAAAATGTGGAGGAACATTCCAAAGAGGAAGTGGTCGGCAGAGAAGGTAGAGAAACATTTAGATAGTGTGGGGGAGAGAGAGAGTGAACGAGAGTGTGAGAGAATGAGTGAGAGTGAGAGTGAATGTGGGAACTGGGCAATAAATTTTGTTCCCAAACCATAAATGCCCCTAATGTTCGTCTGAAATTAATTGGCAGGGAACAAAATGTGTTGCCTAAAATGAATAGGCCAAAGACAAACCGAAAAAATGAATCTGAATCTTTTTTGCCCATTTGCACATATCTACAAAGATGGCACTGTTGAGCTCTTTGGGGACAAAGATTGCAAAGACGGGCTATTTGGAGATAAATTAAACTCTGTTACGCTTTTTTGGGGTCAAATGTGGTTGAGACAAGCTATTTGGGGCAAAGATCTTTGCCATCTTTGTCCCCAGACAGCTTTTTTTCTGCCATCTTTGCCACAAATTGCTTGTCACATGTACAGTTCATCCCAAATGTGTTTGATAGGATTTAGGTCAAAATGTATTGGTATGCTAAAGAGGACATACCAAGACATTTTGTACAATGCTATGCTCCCAACTTTGTGGGAACAGTTTGTGCCTTTTCTATTTCAGCATGACTGTGCCCCAGTGAATAAAGCAAGGTCCATAAATACATGGTTGGATGAGTTTAGTGTTGAAAAGCTTGACTGGCCCACACAGAGCCCTGACCTCAACCCCATTAAACACCTTTGGGATGAATGGGAATGATGATTGTGGGCCAGGCCTTCTCATCCAAGATCAGTGCCTAACTGCACAAATGTTCTACTCCAAAATCTTGTGGAAAGCCTTCCAAGAAAAATGGAAGCTGTTATAGCTACAAAAGGAGGACCAACTACATATTAATGTCTAAGAATTTAGAATGCAATGTCATACAAATCCCTGTTGATGTAATGTTCAGGTGTCCTGATATGTTTGACCATATAATGTTTTCACAATATCCAAAGAGAAAAGGGTGTAGTCAAAGTGCATTGAATCTGGAGGGATAAAAATACATAGTATAGGAAGATATTATCTAAATGGACAGATGTTAACAGGAGGAGGAGTGGAACATTGTCATAGTAAGAAACCCTGGAGTCATAGGCGTAAGGGGAACATGACCCTGCCAGCACTACAGCACTACATGGTATTAGGGCAGGAAAGGGTTAACTCAGCAAGGGTTAGCACGAGGTGAGAATGCACAGGGAACGAGGGGGAAGTCACAAGGAACGTGACTGTAGGAGGAAGGGGACAGGGCTATAAAGCCCCTCTAAGCACACGTGCAAGGGGCAATTACTGAACACCACAGGAGCAGTTTCTCGCCCGCCCTCCCCCTTTTTTGTCTTTTGGCTTTGTGTTTCTGTGTTGGCTTTGTGTGTTTTTTCTTTCCCCCTTTCCCTCTTTCTTTTTGCAGGATCCGTTTTCTTTGCTGTGGCGGAGGAGTTCCCTGGAGAAGTTTGAATGATAATGGGAGTGGCAAGTTGATGGTTTTGGTTAGAGTTAATGCCCTCCCTGTACAGGATTAACCAAAGCGTTAAGGTGGAGCTCCCCTATCCGACCCGCGGTCGCTTGGGCGATTGTGGTATCCGGCGGAAGGGGTAGTGTGAAGCCATTGTTTTGTGTTTAGGTTGGGAACCCTCAGCTGTTTGTACACAGGTGTACAGAAGACTGTATAGTATTTATACAGAAGTTATTATTAAAGTGTTTTTTCAATAATTTATAAGATGTTAAATAAAGTTATGTCGAGACATTTGTTAACTAAATGTCTCGGCCTTTTCTAAATCCAATCCTGCTGGTGTCTGTCTCTTATTTTGGGTTTGGGAAATGGGGAACCTCCTGGGTATGGGCAGTGCAAGGGTCAAGAGTATTGAGATATCTACACATAAAACTAAGTAGAAAAACATAGTAGACCTGAGGGAAATTAATTATGTCCTTGTTCCATTTCTAATGTTAGTTGAACATCTGCTTTTGAATTTTTTGTATTTTTCTAAATGTTTATTTTTCCTATATGAACAAAAATAAAAAGAGTGCAATCCAGTTCAAATAAATAATAATAATAATAATAATATTTTATTGAGAATAATAAGCAAGACAAGTTGAGAAAAAGTGCAGGCAAAAATACAATAATGCAGATGGAGAAATTCATGTAAAACTGCTTTAAGGAAAAAAGTGAGAAGGAAGAGCACAAAGGAAACTAGAATCTTAGAGAGAAATAGATATAAAAATAGATATTAGTTATATGCTAATAACATATAAACATTAGCTCAATGTGTGTGCATGTATATATCAGAAAAAAATCATATTATATATAACATACTGTATACTGTATATAATATTAATGTTTTGTACAATATATGCATGCACACCTATTGAGCTAATCATGTAATATATGATCATATGGCATGAAAAAAATCCTCAATTTAGTTAATCTGAGATGTATGTGATAAAATGAGATAAGATTTTTCCTGTACAACCTCTATATATAATGTTCTCCATTTTCTGTTTCGTACATAAAACTGCTATAATGCCATTGTTTCCAGTTTTGCTAAATCCATTTATGTAATTTCCTGAACTGAATCCCCAAATCCAAGTATTGCCCACAATTTTACTTTATTCATATTCACAATTTTTACATATTGTTAAATTAAAAAAATGAGACATTGCTAAGTTTCTATTTTGGAAAATAAAAACAATAATAATCTGTTTGCCTGGAAAAAAAATCCATATCTTTGTATTTATCTCCCAAATCACTGAAATCCTGATAACACTGAAAGACGAATGCCCCAAAGCAAAACCATTGCTGAAGGAGGTGGTGAATACATTATTTTTTGAAGATAAAAGCAACTCCCTCTGACCTTCTAGAGTTATTCAAAGTCAATAATGCCATGAAAACAATTGTGTTATTTATACTGGGAATACCATTAATGCTTTTCCATTCTTGGTGGCTGCTGGCAGAGGTCTTTCAGTTCTAAAACAAGGACCTCTAAAATGTTTTACTCTGGACAAAAAAGATCATTTAGCTCTTAAATAAGAGATGTTTTACCAGTTAACATGGGTAAACAGGGATTTTTTGTGAATAGATGTCTTTATGAGGAAGAGATGTGAAGAGATGAATTATTCGAAGGGTTATTTGAAATTTGCACTTAGTTAAAAATGTATGTTTGGAACATGTACTAGTTTATTTTTAATTCACATTGCATAAAAGCAATAGAACCATTACATTGTGTACAAGGCAGACTATTAATACCCATATGTAGCAAGGGAGACACTAATTGCATCCCAATTGAATTGGCTGGCAGTGAAACTGCTGCTTCTGTTTGATTTTTCATTTTAAGGAACCCCAATTCAAATCAATAAAATGCTGTAACATGTAAGACATATAAATCACATTTAAGTAGTAGTCCATGATTGCTTCTTCATAGATGGTTTAACTTTGCTAGGTAGAGGTCTTCAGCGCCAATATTTTGTAATGATTTTTGAAAAATTAATGTAAGTGCTCCAACAGCAGGACAGGGAATAGCCGGTTTCTTAGTAGGTAGGCTTCTTCTTCAATAATTAAAATCAACATGTTTAGAATAAAAGAAGAAAAAAGCAGTGAGCCACTGAGAAACTGGCAGGCTCCGTTTACAGTACTTTTGTATGTAAATGATTACTAACTTTACAATTCTCTGCTGTCTGCTTACCTTTGCCCAGAAACAAATACCGAAAGGGGAACTGTGATTATCAGAGCTTGTACCGTATCTAAATTTATTGATTAAAACTTCCTATAGCTTGTACGTTTTGATTTTCAATCAGTGTAATTGTTCTGGAAATATGTGGTTTAAAAGTTCACCTCATTGAAGCTGAGATCTATTTCATTATGGAAGAACTAATAGTATCTAATCAATTTCCTGTTCTAAAGTTTTCACCTTCTCCCCAACCCATAGACAGAGTGTCTGAACCAATCAGTAGCAATCAGCAACTTAACAATAATAGCTAGCTAGGTCGGAGATAATCCACAACTGCAAAAACCAAAGAGAAAAAATGCACCTTTAAAACATAACCTTTAATGAATAAAATACAAAGTCCCTCCACTTAAAAGTAGAAAGGTGGTGCACTTGGCTAGATGCACAAGTGACGATTGAGGAAAGATGCCATAAGTCATGTAATATTAACAAAATTAAAAAGTTCAAGGGCATTCCGTGCTCTGCTCCCCATGTTCTACTTGTGCCAATCGTTTTATATTTAGTTTGATAAATTACGTTATTATTTCCGTTATGGCAGCAAATTTTGCCTGCCACTTATAAAGATGTTCACAATCTAGTGCTGATGTGCGGGTTGATGTTCGTTATTAGGTTTTAGTGTACTATAGGTATACCTTATATGTATACCTATTCATTGTGACGCTATCCTAGACATCAATGTTACATCTTAATAATAATAATAATGTACAAAAGTAACAAACAATGGTACAGAAGGAGAACAGAGCACTGCTCTTGCAAACTTACATTGAGGTGATTGAGACAGACGTTTTGGGACTGCTTGGATAAGGTAGATTTGGTTATAGCAAAAGTCACATGGAGAAGTCAAGGGTGTGGAGATCTCAATCACGGGAGGAACAGATGAAGCACATGCAAGTCACGTCCCATCAAGTCAGCTTGCGCATTTATCTCTGCTACAAGGCCTATGAAAATAAGAAAGCATGGTATTACAATCCATACATTTCCCAAACTATTGAGCCACCACAAGCCATTTTGGCGCCACTACAAGCAACTACAAGCGCCTGTCACGCACGTACCGGCACGTAGGGTCGGCGCCGGCTTTCTCCCGGATCCCTGGTGCCGGCGTCACCTCGGTCGGCTGCTTCTTCGCTCCCCACATCCACGTGGGGAGCTGGGGAAGATGGCGACGGAGCGGCGTCGGGTGCCAAGAGAGGGGCGGTGCGTCTTCATGCCGCTCCGGCACCTCCTCCTTCTGCCGTCTGTGTGCAGGAGAGGGTGGGAGGTGATACTGTGGGGGCTATTGCTAGAGGGGCGGCGCTTCCAGCGCCATCTCCCTCTAGAGTTCATGTGGAAGGCGGTACTAGGGCTGGATCTACAGACGTGACATCATACGTCACACCCGTGATCCCTATAAAAGCCCCAAGCTCCCTCTCAACAGTGCTCAGATATTCTGAGACGCTCTGTATGTTACATAGCGTCCCAAGTGCTGTGCTCCTAGCCCTATTTGGTGCCTGAACCTGAACCTGTGCCTGAACCGGTATCGTTACCCACACCTGTGCCTGCACCTGTATTGCTACCGCACCTGTGCCTGTGCCTGAACCGGTCTCGTTACCCACACCTGTGTCTGCACTTGTATTGCTACCGCACCTGTGCCTGCGCCTATACCTGTGCCTGAACCTGTGCCTGAACCGGTATCGTTACCCACACCTGTACCTGCACCTGTATTGTTACCGTGCCTGTGCCTGCACCTGTACCGTTGCCTGTGCCTATACCTGCACCTGTATCGTTACCTGCGCCTGCGCCTATACCTGTGCCTGTACCGTCATCTGCACCTGTACCATCACCTGTACCTGTGCTTGGTCCAGACCCTGGACTGTACCTAGTAAAGTGAGTCTGAACTACACCTGTTTTTGCTTCCCTATTCCTTTGGTCGTCCTGCATATTGGGCTCCTTCTCTGAACGGAACACAGACACCTAGTGGTGTCTGACAGCGCCACACAAGCCATTTTGGTGCCACTGCAAGCAACGTTTCGACCAAACAGGGCGTTTGTCAAGCTGAGCTTGACAAAGGCCCTGTTTGGCTGAAACGTTGCTTTTGTTTGCTCTCGCTTAATAAAGTGTCCTAGAGACTGGAAGCTGTTTGGAGTGCTGGGATTCCTTTTCTTTGTTTGTCTTTTCTTGTGTCATTCTTGATGATTTCATCCAAGCTGAATGGCTGAAATGTTGCCCAAGAAAGAAAGCTGTTTCATCAAAGTCAATTTTGTTGGCTGTGCACAAGTCTAATGCCTAACATTGTAATAAGTGGGTATTGGTTTAAGTATTGTAATACATAATAAACAGTTTACATAGCACATTAAGCTGGATAAAGCTAAAGCTCTTTGCAATACTTGAAAATGGGATACAAGTTTTCAGTAGTCTAGTTTTGAATTATACAGTTCTTGGTTCTGGACCTAGCTTGTCACTTCAAGTTAACATTGTTTATCATGGCAATCATTCTAAATCTATTTAGTTGTGCACTCACAGATGTTCAGCTTTATAGGGACATTTTCCCTAGATAACTACTATATTCAAACTCTTGCTAATTCATAAGAAGGGTCTGTTTAGTACAAAAAAAATAAATAAAAAAAATCCTTTTGTACAGTGAGCTTAAAGGTCTCCTTGAAATATTTGATTTTTAAATTTAAGGCTGTATAGTAAAGTAATATACTACCAAAGGCAGCTAGGTTTTGTTTCACATTGTTTCATAAACTGCTTAATATCTGTAGATCTGGAAGCCACCATGTAGACAATCATGCTGATTTATGGAAATGCCTATTAAGTCTAACTTATGTTAATAATTTCCTTTCATAGACCTTAATAAGTCAGATGGTCCCTGTGGATGATTAAGACATTACATTATATGGACGCAGACAACCCCCGCTGCTAACTGCACCTCCTTCCGGCTGCAGCGGAAGTTGTCTACGCACCAGGGACTCAGAAGCACTGGTAAATTTGGAAGGGGGGGGGTTAAATGTGGGATATAAAGTATTTCTGTAGGCAGAGTGCTCTATGAAACGCCTTTTAACCCTCTATACGCCTTATACCTCCCTATATGCCACTGTGCCCCATAATATGCCTTTTAACCCCCTAAACGTCAGAGTGGCATATAGGGGTATAAGGCATTTCTGGAGGCACAGTGGCATATAGTGGGTTTACAGGCATATCATGGGGCACAGTGGTATTTAGAGGGTTAAAAGGCATACCATGGGGCACAGTGGCATATAGCGGGTAAAAGGCATTTCTGGGGCAGAGTGGCAAGCCTGGGGGCAGATTGGAAAATAAAAGAAAATATTTTTCTCAATCATAGCTTTTATTTTAAAAAAAAATAGTTTACATGAATTAAGATTTACTGGTAAAACTTTTTTCCTATAGGGTCATCTTATATTCAGGCTTTTTCTTTTTTTCCTAAATTAATATGCAGATTTTGGGGGGTTGTCTTATAATCGAGCAAATACTGTATTTTGCTTCGGATGGGAGGCTGTCCCGTTGATTGAGTGCATTTCAGTGTTTATGATTTATGTTTTAATTCCATGTTATTCTTTTCCCTAAGCAAAGCACAATTATTTCCATACTACATTGTCAATATGTTTTCATGAGAGGTATACTATGGCAATCAATGGGAAAAAAACAAAAATTTCTATTTTCTTTATAATTGTTGTGGATGGTGAATACGCATGTTCTCTTCATCTCTCATATTTTTTACGTAAACATAATCTTGTATGTAACTAGTAAAATGTTAATCTCCACCAGCACTTTCTTCTGTGCGATTGGTCCAAGTTATTTAATTTTGTAATTGGTAAATACTTCACCCATACTTGACCCTCTTTCTTTACATCCTGCATACAGTACAACTGAATAGCTGGAGGAAGAGTGTTGTGTGGGGAGGGGTTTTCCTCCGCCTTAAGTAGGCAGGGGAGTAGGGGATGGGTGTGTCCAAGCACCACTCTCCTGCCCAGAGAGAGAAGAAACTGACCCAGGGAAACAGGGATTTGACCTGGAGATTCGGGGTCAAACCCAAAAACTTCCTAAGTACGTTAATCACATGCAAAGCCTTAGAATACAGTATAAGCAAGCTGCATTAACATTAAAATGATGTGGATTACAACGAAGGGTTTGTTTTTGTTTGATATACCGTGATACATGTAGAAACTTTTTCAGTTGAATACCTAACTTCCCAATTATCCCATCTCAGATTATTATTTTTTTTTTTTACTTAGTTTTTGATATCCCCATTGCTCTTTTATATATAAAAAGGTAAAACGATGGCATCACACAGTTGCTGCAGATTTGTCGGCTGCACATCCACAATGCAAATCTCCCAAAGGTGCTCTATTGGATTGAGATCTGGTGACTGTGGAGGCCATTGGAGTACATTGAAGGATGGATCCATGCTTTCGTGTTGTTTACGCCTAAATCTGACCCTGCCATCTGAATGTTGCAGCTGGAACCGAGACTCATCAGACCAGGCAACGTTCTTCCAGTCTTCCATTGTCCAATTTTGGTGAGCCTGCGCGAATTGTAGCCTCAGTTTCCTGTTCTTAGCTGACAGGAGTGCCACCGGGTGTGGTCTTCTGCTGCTGTAGCCCATCTGCTTCAAGGCTCGACATTTTGTGCATTCTGCATATCTTGGTTGTAACGAGTGGTTATTTGAGTTACTGTTGCCTTTCTATGATTTTGAACCAGTCTGCCCATCCTCTGACCTCTGACATCAACAAGGCATTTTCATCCACACAACTGACTGGATATTTTGTTTCTGACAATTCTCTGTAAACCCTAGAGGTTGTGCATGAAAATCCCAGTAGATCAGCAGTTTCTGAAATACTCAAACCATCCCGTCTGGCACCAACAACCATGCCACGTTCAAAGTCACTTAAATCCCCTTTCTTCCCCATTCTGATACTCGGTTTTGTCTTGACCATGTCTACATGCCTAAATGCATTGAGTTGCTGTCATGTGACTGGCTGATCAGCTATTTGCGTTAACAAGTAATTGAACAGGTATACCTAATAAAGTGGCCGGCGAGTGTACATATTTGAAAATTAACAAAATCCTTTGTTCATTAGACTTGTACACATGGACCTAAAACAATTCAAATTTGAAGTTTTATTTTCTGACAAGATATTACATTTCTTGCCCTTTCGGTTCAGATGAAATTCAGAGGGTGTTTTTTCGATTAGGAAACTAAATTCTTGGTCACTCAGTCTCTCAATGTCTCCCTAACACTTCCATGTCCTGTTTTTTTATGCAGCTCTGCTTTCTTGTTCTTGGTCTGCTTCTCCCCGGTGCGTTATCCAGGCATCCCTAAGCAGTTCTGCAACAGGGTGGTAAAGCTCTGTGCTCACCCCCTTCCTCGATTAGAGGAAAGGGAAGAGGCTGGCTGCCCTTGTGGGGTGCACCACAGCTCCGCTCTTTTGCGGAAGAGGCCGGAACAATGCAGTTTCCAAGAAAGAGGCACAATCAAGCTTCTCTTTCTCTGCGGATCTACATTATTACGGCCTGGTGTAGTTAACTTACAAGTACTACACCAAGCCAAAATGCTCATGTATACGTGTATTTTTTTTTAAGTGGAGATATGTTATTACTCATAACTTTTGTTCAACGTCTATGACTCTTTTTGTTTTCCGTTCTGTTACAAGTTGATGCCTCAAAAAAATAAATAAATAAATAAAATCACCTTATGGCCCAAATGGCCAGACAAACTTAATATGTAAATATTGTAAACTTTATTACATACAAAAATAGGTACTTTCAAACATATCTCTGCACAGCAGAGCATGACTATTTTTGAACTTCTCCATGGTGTTTCACTTCAGTTGTTTTACTATTTGGTCATCAAGTAATTTCTGCTGTAATAAACAATGGGATAGACTTGTAAATTTATGTTTTTACTTTTAATGGAAAATTTCTAATGTTTTAGGATAGATCATCATTTTGGACACCAAAATATTCACGAAAGGGCTATTATATCTGCTTTAGGCAGACTTCTATAACTTTCTGAGGGGAAAAAATGCTTCTTCTCAGCTTCATACTGCCTTAACTTAATTTTTATCTCAAACACCGAAACTTGGTGCCACATGTAAATTTCAATATTTACATTATCATATTCCTCAAATGAATGAGGGGAGAAAAATTAAATAAAGATAATATTCTACACATAGAAAAATAGACATTTAACTACAAAACCTACTTTCTGTTCCTTGGGAAAAAACATAAGTTATATAATTTTTGGAATGTTTGTTAGCTATATATATATATATATATATATATATATATATATATATATATATATATATATATATATATATATATATATATATATATAGCTAACTACTTAAAAATTAAGATACATTGGCATAATATGAAATGTATTTTCTATGACATTTCTTTACCATAATAAATCAAGAAAGCTTTAAAGAAATGCATTGTACAATCCTTTAGTTACAGATAGACCTTCTTTTAAAAATGAGAACCAAATGGAGGATGATTAGGGTTTCCAGAAGGTGGTGGTGGCGGTGGTGGATAGAATGGTACATTCTGCATGTAGTGTGCATTTGGATCAGGCCAAGCCATGTTAGAGGGAGGTGGTGGAGGAGGAGGAGCAGAAAAGGGGTGTGTATTGCCATAGTGAGGTCCATATGCATTTGACATAGGAGAACCATAACCATTATTAGGGGTTGGCATGGGATAATCTTGAGAGCCTTGATTGTGGAAGCCATAGGACTGTTGCATTGACTGCTGTACAGAGAAATCGGTTTGAAAAAAGGGTCCATGATGCTGTCCATAGAAATTTTCTTGTGCAGTAACACTGCTTGGAAAGCGTGGCCCAGAGTTAGGTCTTGAGAAATTCTGTTGTCTGCGATAGCGGTTTTGTTCATGTGAGGAGATTGCTTTAAGGAGAAGAGGAGTAAAAAAATTTTAAAAAAAAGTTACAAACTCTCTAAAAATTCATGAGTTGAAAACATTTTAACATAGTTGGTCAGAATCAAAGTTCAGTTGATCTATGGTTTAATAGCATCCATCAATATTTATATTAAATAAAACACAATATTCAATATAATCAACAGGAAAAGAAAATGTTGCCAACTTTAATCTTTGTAACCTTTCTGAAAAGAAAATACTAATTTTGTTGAAAATGTGAAATGGTTAAATTGATTGATCTACACTATATGGAAAAAGTATTGGGACATCTGACCATTACACCAACAGGGACTTTTGTGTCACTGGATTCTAAATACATAGACACATCTTCCCTCTTTGCAGCTATAACGGCTTCCACTCTTCCGGGTAGGCTTTCCACAAGATTTTGGAGAGTTTCTGTGGGAATTTTTGCCCATTCATCAAGTAGAGCATTTGTGAGGTGGGGCTCTGATGTTGGATGAGAAGGCGTGACTTGCAATCTCCATTCCAGTTCATCCCAAAGGAGTTCAATTGGGTTGAGGTCAGAGCTCTATGCACACCACAGTCACAAAAGTCCCTGTTGGGTAATGGTCAGATGTCCCAATAGTTTTGTCCATACAATATATGTTATGGACAGAAGTGATGTGTTTCAGGCACTTTTCTCCGGGCATGTACTTTTTACCATTATATCATGCAATGTGAAAAGATTTGTCTTAAACTAATCATAAATAGCTTAACTTGTTCAGAAAATATGCTTTAGTGGCATAACATCATAAACACAAGATGAGGTTCTAATAAACAGACTTTTACAGCAGATAGTATACCTGAAAGATTAAATTGGATGAATGTGTTATATTAATACCAGGTAAGGTGCGTATTGGTTGGTATTTCAAAATGAAGTTAACATTGTACAGTGCTGCACTAAGCACAAACAGTTAACATTTAATGCAGATCTGTTATGAAACATGCTCTGCAGTATTGGTAAGGTTTATTGTCCCCCCCCCCCAGTATGTATCGGCTTGTTGTAAATAACAAGGTGGGCATATTCAATCTAGGGTGTAATCAAATGTATCTTTACAAACAGATTAGAAAATGCATCATCTGCATATGTCATGTTTCCATAGTGATGTGCTTTCAAAGCATATTTCCTATTATACATGCAGTTTTCTGCATGACAGAAGGTTTATCTTTTGCCCCCCCAAATGTGCTTTCCACACGCACCACCCATATAGAAAATTTCTACTCGGGAACAAATCCTGTTGGTAAAAATGAATAAAAGGGTGCAGATAACCGACGATGCTGGCATCGGGAAACAGTCTATAGGCAAATAGCAACAATTGCTGTTGTATGTTTGCAAGCTTGCTCTTATATTTTACCACATGCCAGCATACAGGGATTTTTTTTTCTTAACTTCTGGTGAACCAAGGACACTCTAAAAAGACAAGCTGTTGATCATTCACTGGTTGATCAGAAATACTCTCCTCTGGTCCATTGGATGTCTCATACACACATTTTGTTTTATGCAGTAGGACCTTAAAAATAGCAACTCTGAGATTATGGGCTGTAACAACTCAAACCGATAGAAATCAAGTTCAATTTCAATCAACCTTACTTACATGATTGGTCCTGTTCCAACTTATGTTTCTTTTTCCCAGGATTTTGGAGCTTTTTCTTCTGCTTTGATTCTCTTTCCTTTTCATCATCACTGTAATCCAATGCCTAAATAATACATTTTTATCTTTATACCAGTCAAAGTATAGAAAACATGAGGGTGCTGAAACAATCGTCAGTTCATTATATAATCTTGATATGATAAAAAGAATGCTTAGTTATCAGTACTATTAAGATGAAAGTCTGGCTGTGGTGGTAACCGGTTATCTTTGTACATCCTGCTAATTCATGGATTTGGGGATTATTACTGTATTACAGCACTGATGTAGATAATACTAGAACTGCAGTCAGTCCATGAGGAAACAGTAGCAGTGAAATATAATAGAAAGAAAAAGTATTCACTTCCTCCAAAAAGCCTCAAAGGATGCAAAGTAATTTGTGAGTACTTTACGAAAAGTAATAAAATAAAAGCTCTTAACTGCAGCTACAGACAGTAATAAAAGCGTACCTCTTTTGGTGGCTCTTGATCATGGGTCCAGGAAGCATCAGACCCCTTTTCACTGCAAAGATAAAAGAAAAAAAAACATTTTTAGAGAAGCCTGGAATGGCAGAAGTGCATGTGCATCAGATGCCACTGTGGGGAACAGGTGGGAGCCGAAGTATATATTTTATTATCGTCACGTTGTGTCATTCCACCTACATGCCATTCTACTGTCATTTAACCTTTCCAACATATCCCTAAATGCATTGCTTCAAAGGCAAATGTCACTTTTTCCAGGAAGACAAATTCCTTCTAGATTCCATGGTTAATCACAAAAATCCCTAGATTAATCATTCTGAATTACAATTTAAAACAAATTAATACAATACACGTTGTTGCTTCCCTCCTTTGACATTTGTCTTTATTGTTGTAAAAATGAACACGGGAACAATGTGTGCGCGGTGTCCCAGTACAGCTGTGTTCAGCTCAGCTTTTGATTTCTCTAATTGTTGCGTAATGAAAACGTTGTACACTTAATTTAAACATCTATGCTAGTGGAATTAAAACGATCATGATGTGTTCTTAATTCATGTGAATTTAGTTAAGATACCGTGTCGACATAGTTCTGCCACTTCTGCAATAAATGCAGGCATATGGTGAGCAGTACCAAGGTATGCCAATGAGTAGCTAATCAGTTCCAATCAACTGATAGCTTAGGGCAGTTTATTTCTCTGAACGATAAATACATTGTATTTTCCTCCAGCTAAGGACGTTCAACTAGCAACTCTATTTGTGATTTAGGTTACAGATCTGTGCTTGATAGATTACACTGAAAAGAGTACAACGTCTTCCGCATGAATATTTTGCAAAAAAAAAAATCACACATGAAACAAAAATACACATCTCACCCAGGGATTGTGTATCAAAGCTCAGTGGCTTTAGATATCTTAAGCCTATAACAATGCTGAATTACAGTAGACTGAACCTTTGAGATAAAGATAAGGTTGCAGCTTGAGAAATAATTGAATGCACTGCTGATTCTTAGGGGTTCCTGAGGAAGCACAGGTTACTATAAAAACCATATACATTCAGGTTTACACCTACTGCCAAAACAGCTCTAAGTGTTTGGGACCATTTTCTGCCCTTACAATGTTTAAATGTCACAGATGAAACAAGTAGGCCTTTAAGCAATGTTATTTGAGCACTACATAAAATATTGAAATCAATTATCCGTCAATGACTTTTCAAGCTGCCAAGCTGTACTAACAAGTACATAAAATCAATATTATTTATGTTTAATAGAGCAACTGGCTACTGGAAGAACAAAGTTCAAACAAGAAGGTTATAGCATATATACCATGCAATATTTTTTGTAATCACGTAATACTTTATGTCCTTCCAATAATATTGTAGGCTACAGCTGAAAAGTAAATATATATATATATATATAATTTAAAATGCCGTAAAGTAAGAATGCTTTCAAAAATAGTTTATTTTTATCATTTAACAAAAAGCAAAGCTAGCAGAAGAAAAAGCTAAATCATATCAAAAGTTAGTGTGACCACCCTTTGCCTTCAAAACAGTATCAATTCTTCTTGGTAAATTTCCACAGTTTTAAGAACATTCTTACTTTACAGTAGACAAATAAATGCATCCGGATTCCTACTAATTGCAAATTTACAGAATTTTGGCTAATTGGACGAGTCGTATAAAGCAACAAAAACCCCCAATGAAGAGGATGAAAAAGAAGCAAAAAGCTCAGAAATTTCATCTGAAATTCACAGACCCTTTCACTCACATTCTCCTTCACCCTCTCTCACACTCTCTAAATGTTTCCCTGTCTGCACCTCCACGGACATAATCTGGCACAAACGTCTGCCAAAATGGAGGCGCATCCGGTGACAACCATTTCCCCGATCCTCAAAATGGGTGAGCGGACGTCCACGAAGTGCTGCCATTTTGTCCTAAAGCGAACTTGCGCATAAGGCGATGCTTGGATGCATATTATACAAAACATGGGATTATATTAAGTCTTCTAGGACCTTAGCACGTGCCTCATTTGAGTCCACATAATGCAATGACAGTCCAACATTACAAAGGTTCAAAATGAAAGCTATTGACAAAACGAGTTACCACTTGTCTTGATTTGAACATTTCCAACAAAACAAAAAGTAGCATCAACCCCACAATACAGCCTTTTCAGTTGTTAATGCTATATCTTGTCAAATTGTGAGATGTCTTCTGCTATAAAAAAGAAAAATCACAAGTTGTTTCCAGCCTCAATAAATAATAGTACCCAAATGTCCTTAACCTTTTTCTGAACATAAACTGCAAAAAAAAGTTTTTCCACGATGAGCATTAAACATAAAATGTACCAGTTTGAAGCGTATTTTCTAATGTATTACAAGATAACAGGGATGAAGATAAACACTTCACTTTAGAACAGTCATGAAACAAAGAAAAAACGGCAGATAACCACCCACTTGCAGAAATACATAATGTTTTCAGACACCCGTTGAACAGAATGATGTGCTTTATGACTTTCCTCATATAACTGAAATAATCTATGACAGCACAACATAGTGTTCCCATTTTTTGTCTGCCTTTGATGTCAAACAAGATGGAACCCAAGCCAGCTGGAGTATTAATGTTTGCATTTCACAAATTCCAGCTTCTCAAAATCCCAAGTCGATAATCCAAGGATGTATCTGAAGCCTGGTTCAAGCAAACACTAAGCCCACTAGTGCAAACTACTAATTGCGTCTTTTTTAGTCTAACTACATGAATATTCTATGCCGTTATATTAACCCCAACGACCAAAGACAGAAAATAAAAATGAACATATGTTAATGCTGCACTGTTTGAAACACTCACTTTTTTAATACATCCGGAATGATATACTGTGTAAAGTCTTCAACAGTCGGTGCAAAATACATTGTGTCTTTTATTTTGAAACCCTTGTCTTTAATTTGATCTTTTGTATTATATCGTATGACATAAAATGGATGTGGAACAGGTCCAAATATTTCAAATATCTGTGGAGTAAAGATAAAGGAGGAAAATGTGACAACACATAACAGCAGCTGTGCAAAAGCTAAATGGAAAAAGCCCATATAATACAGCACAAGGCAATAATTAATAAAATAAAATTTATTGGGTGCAAAGATAAACGATATCGTTTATTAAACAAAGCTCTGAAGCCAGCCATCTGGCACTGTTATGGGTGATAAAAAGAACATGCATGAAAAATAACTCATATGACCTGGGTTCCTTACTTAAGTGTACCTTTTGTTTTGGGTTCAATCACACAGGAAGGACATTTTTACAACTTTGGTGCAAGCTGACCTTTTCTGTATTCTTTAAAGAACCAACAATTAAGAGAAATGTTTAAAACACTGAAACAATTACTAGGAATAACCTATTTACATGGTTCACGTAAGCGATTAAACATTATAAAAAAGCACTTTGCAGGATTCCCAGTGCAGTCACAGTAACTACAACCCAGGAAATAAATGGCTTTTGCTCTTGGAAAACACTTTTTTTTATATATAAGATCCATCCAGCCTTTGTTGCAGTTTAATCAAAAATATTTAGGCTTTTGTGCTAGGTTCTCCCACCATAGTTTTAATTATTTTTTGAGAATTACTATTATTGAATCATTGTTAAAAAATTTTGTCATTGTATTTTATACTCAAATGCTTAGGTGTTAGCTTTATTATAGCCCAACCTATTGGACAAACACAAACAGCCCTACCATTATACCTTACTATGTTGGAGTCTTAAACACCCAGAAGGACCAAACATTGACGGCTTCTCAACGTACATAAAGGCATATCAAGGAAACGCAGTGGGGTGCCATGGTATTCTGGCAGGAGTGAAACCTGGGGTTGGCAGGGGATCAGGTGGTGTGGAGGTTAGTCTTCCTCTTGGCCAGATGCATGGCATTTAGCTGGGTGGTGGGGAAAGGGGACAATGCATATGGGAGGATGCTGAAGAACCCCCTCATGCATTTGCAAAACCAACAACCCAAAAAATGAAAGGGACCACACAGCTATCATATGAAAAAAGTGTATATGATTGCTAGAGTGTCTATAGCGAAATAACTTAATTAACATAAGCAGGACTTCATTAGCATTGCTATAGCAGTGACTTTAAGGTCTGTAGATAAAGAAAGTTTATTGAGACATGATAAATATTCTTTTTTTCCTAAAAAGATTCCTTACTGGCCTAGTACATGAAATGAACTTTGAGACAAAAACACTTGCACAAGCCACAACCAATGTAATGACAGGCAGAGCAGCAACAGAGGTCTCAAAGTAAGAAAAACATTCCCAACAGAATTCCCCGAGGGATACCAGCCATGTTTATGCCTGCTGTGACCATTAATAATTTACACTGTGGTGTGTGTGGGGGGGATTAGCAAGGGTGAAATAAATCACTAAGTCTAAATCCAAGTAAAACAATTTTCTGTAATTACAGAAAAGATAATATTGTTTTACTGCCTTGTCTGCAATATATAAACAGTTAAGCACGTTTCAATGTGAAATTATGGTGTTCTACTGTTGGACAAAAAAGAAGATTTTCACAGAGTAGTCGTAAAAACAGTAAGTACCTAAAAGGTTACAGCCCTTACTTTGTCATAAATGGTCTTGAGCAGTTTGAGAAAAGATTATTTCCATACAAGGACATTGCTTTGTTTTATTTCTATGACTGACAAATGCAACATATATGGCACAAGATATGTGACGTAAATCTGCAATTAAGGGGTGATTCATAAACCCAGGAATAACAGTTTAAAAATTCTCTGCTACCCTTGGCAATTAAATACTTTTTTTTCCCACTAAGAACTATCTTAATGGGCAATCCCACCGTGCCAAACATTAAACTTTACAATAAAATCTTTTCTTAATGTAACTATTTGCCAATGTTTACCAGTGACAGAAGCTGTTTAACCTACTCATGCGGTGAAATTGATAAAAAACAGGTACCAATTAGACACACATTAAAAGAAGGCCTTTGGTATGTGAACAGATCAGTCGTATGAAACACCTGCAGCTTCTATACTACAAGAGAAAAATGTAAAACTCAGTAACTTACAATAAAAAAAACAAATTAAGAATGTACTAGGGCTGCAACTAACGATTATTTTAATAATCGATTAGTTGGCCGATTATTTTTTCGATTAATCGATTAATCGGATAAAAAAAATGAATGTAAATTTTTCATTTATTTAAAATAATTTACTAAACAAATGATGTTAAATACAAACAGCAGAATAAAAAAACTTTGATAATACATTTCTTGTCTTTATTTCCCAACCAGCCCCCCAATATATGCACATTTGAGCCCAGGCTTGCTACGCTGCCTCCCAGACATGCCATGCTGCCCCCCCACATATGCCACGCTGCCTACCACAGCACTCCACGCTGCCTCCCACATATACCACACCACGCTGCCTCCCACAAATACCACACCACGCTGCCTCCCACATATGCCACTCCACGCTGCCTCCCACATATACCACACCACGCTACCTCCCACATCTGCCACTCCACGCTGCCTCCCACATATGCCACTCCACGCTGCCTCCCACATCTGCCACGCCACCTCCCACATCTGCCACGCCACCTCCCACATCTGCCACGCCACTCTACCCCCACATGCCACTGTGCCTGATACGCCTTATACCCCCTGAAACACCACTCCATCCTCCCCAGACATGCCACCCTGCCCTCCCCACATATGCCACGCCATGCTGCCTCCCACATCTGCCACTCCACAATGCCTCCCACATATGCCACGCTGCCTCCCACATCTGCCACTCCACGCTGCCTCCCACATCTGCCACTGTGCCTGATACGCCTTATATCCCCACTCCATCCTCCCCAGACATGCCACCCTGCCTCCCAGACATGCCACTTCTCTACCCCCAGATATGCCACTCTACCCCCAGATATGCCTTATACACCCTGATACAACACTCCGTCCTCCCCAGACATGCCACACTGCCCTCCCCACATATGCCTTATATACTGTATATGCCTTATACCCCCAGATATGTCACTTCACTGCCCCCAGGATTTAGATTCCCCTAAATTAACCCTAAACTCCCCATTAACCATAACTGCCCCTAAATTAACCCTTAACACCCCCTTAACCACAGCATCCCCTAAATTAACCCTAAAGACCCCATCAACCACAGCATCCCCTAAATTAACCCTAAACACACCATTAACCACAACTGCCTCAAATTAACCCCAAACACCCCATTAACCACAGCTGCTCCTAAATTAACCCTAAACACCCTATTAACATAACTGCCCCTAAATTAACCCTAAACACCCAATTAACCATAACTGCCCCTAAATTAACCCTAAACACCCCACTAACCATAACTGCCCCTAAATTAACCCCCACCTCCCCTAACTTTCAGTAGCCCAAATATATATATATATATATATATATATATATATATATATATATATATATATATATATATATACATATACATATACATACATATACTTACAGTTAGATGAGTGTCACAGCCATGTGGTTCTGGCCTGGAGAAGGAAGGGGCGGGGCCAGTTGTCACAGTGATTACAGGGAGGGGGAGTAAGTAGGAGCTGCTGCTGTGAGACGGTGAGTCAGACTAAACGGATTATATAATGAGGGGGATTTTCAGAGCGTTTGCTCTGAAAAAACCCTCATTTTATAATCGATAATAATCGATTCAACTAATCGATAATGAAATTCGTTGCCAACGAATTTCATTATCGATTATTATCGATTTTATCGATTAGTTGTTGCAGCCCTAGAATGTACTAATAGAAAAGTTAATTTGACCTAGAGCAGGCATGTCCAAACTTTTTTCGAAGAGTGCCAGATTTCATGAAGTGAACATGTGCGAGGGCCGACCATTTTGCCTGACATTCTTTGAACCATTAAAATTAAATGCAAATTAACTATTTTATGCAAAGTTTATTGAAAACGGCATACTTTTAATTTTGTGACTTGGATGACAAATCTAAACAGGTGTTAAATCACTCTGCCTTTAATATAAAAAAAAACAGATCTATGTTTGGGCAACTTATCTTTGGGGCCTTATCAGTCCGGAACGCGGGTCGTAATTGGCCCTCGGGCCAGACTTTGGACATGCCTGCCCTAGAGACTAGGTGATACGTCTCCAAAACCTCACTTTTATGAGTGCTAGTTAACATTAAGGTAATCAAATTTAACATCTAGAAGTACAAAGTGTATGTGGACGGGGACAACCGCAGCATCATTTAAGTATGTACCTTTCCAACAGAACGTCGGTCTTCCTTAAAAATGACACTGTCTTCATTAAGTGGTGGAACATCTTTCATAGATTCAATTATCACTAAAGGAAAAAAAAAATACATGTTTTATATTGCAACTGCATAAATGGCAAAAACTGTTTCATGTAACCAGTGTAGTAATATTGTATAAGAAACGTGGGTTGTGGATTCAAAAACTGTCAATTTTTATAATAGCCTATATGCTAAAGCCACTAAACCTTTGTTGATATGCAAGCCTCGTATCTGGAATGTCATCACTGTCATATGATTTAGACACAGAATGTCAAGGCTAAAACATTATGAAAAGGAAAAAAATAAACTGGAATATTCCTGGCCATAGTATGTGTGTAAAAACTGAAAAATAATGTTCTTGTGTGACAACAATATAGTAAATTAAGCCTTTCAAATTGCACAATATACCTTAATACATACCAAGTACATATTTATTTCTATCACTAAGAGAAGTCCATAAACCATTAATACTAACGTAAATTAAAATTGTGACAAATTGAAGAGGTTTTCTAGGTACCCTTAAATTAAAGCCACTTAAATGCACGAATGGAATTTAACAAAATCAGAGTAACAATCAAATATATAGTCTGAACAGTTATTTTTTAAAAAAATCAGAGTATCTTATTTACAAATAAAATGAGGCACAGTTGGGGAACAATTACAACTATAGTTCATTAATTTTTTTGTGCTAATAATCAAGTTAACTTTCACTTTGTGTGTGTGTGTGTGTGTATATATATATATATATATATATATATACATGTGTGTGTGTATATATATATATATATATATATATATATATATATATATATATATATACATACACATACATATACACTCACACATACTCACACACAGTGACTACTTTATTATTAGGTACACCATGCATTTAGCCATGTAGACAGTCAAAACAACTTGCTGAGGCTCAAACAGAGCATCAGAATGGGGAAGAGAGGGGATTTAAGTGACTTTGAACGTGGCATGGTTGTTGGTGCCAGACGGGCTGGTCCGAGTATTTCAGAAACTGCTGACCTACTGGGATTTTCATACACAACCATCTCTAGGGTTTACATAAAAAGAAAATATCCAGTGAGCAGCAGTTGTGTGGACAAAAATGCCTTACTGATGTCAGAGGAGAATGGGCAGTCTGGTTTGAGATGACAGAAAGGCAACAGTAACCACTCATACAACCAAGGTATGCAGAATACCATCTCTGAACACGCAACACGTCAAACCTTGAAGCAGATGGGCTACAGCAGCAGACAATCACACCAAGTGCCACTCCTGTCAGCTAAGAACAAGTAACCGAGGCTACAATTCGCACAGGCTCGCCAAAATTGGACAATGGAAGACTGGAAGAACGTTGCCTGGTCTGATAAGTCTCGATTCCATCTGCGACATTCAGATGGCAGGGTCAGACTTTGACATAAACAACATGGCAGCATGGATCCGTCCTGCCTTGTGTCAACGGATCAGGCTGCTGGTGGTGTAAAGGTGTGAGGGACATTTTCTTGGCACACTTTGGGCCCTTAAGTACCAATTAAATGTTTCCAGCACCTTGTACAAAGTAAGCCACGAAGAATGAAGGCAATTCTGAAGAAAAAGGGGGTCCAACCCATTCAAGCAAGGTATACCAAATAAAGTGGTCAGCGAGTGTATATATATACACAAATACACACTAAGAATGAAAGTTAACTTGGTTATTATATATAATATAAATGAGTGTGTATGCGTCTTAGACTCCTAATGGATTTTAGCGGCTGCAATTCCTCCACACATCTATCCAGCACCTGCTCAAAACACATGGTTATCACACTATACTGTGACTTAAAATAAATATGAAGTAGAACTAGGGCTCATTTAAACTAAATTAGGAAGACTGGGTAGGTATGCAGGGGTTTCAACACAAGTCATGATCCCTGAGGGAAAGGGGACACAAGAGCCTGTGACAATATCAGAAAACATCTACAGCTCACAGCATACGCACAATATAAAAGTGCGCAGATTGTAGGAGTTTAAACAAAAAAAGAAATATGGGAGGGGTGTATTGCCAGGTTTTCATAGGAACCTAGATAACAGGCAAATAGGCCTATATTGAAATTAAAGTACTTCTTACAATATTTGAATTTAATGGAACTGTTGAATACCGGCTTGTGATGATGCACCTGGAAGTGTGTTGGCTCTTAACTATACTAAACTAACTGGATTGACTATACAGTTACATGGAAATTAGTTGTTTATATAAAGTTGTTGCTTGGATACTGTATTTGTTTCTGTTCTTTCTCTCAAGAACTTACTTAAACATGCAAGCGTCTCCTGTTGAAACACCTCTGTACTCTTAAGTCTTTGGCCTCTGGTGAGCAATGTGACATTGTACTATTTTATTTGTACTACACATGTTTTATCCAGTGACACACACAGTACTTTTGGGGATACAGGACCAAACTACTAAAGACAGAAGAGAGTACGTGCGGGTAAGCCAGTCCATGGCACGATCAAGCTCAATCAAATCCCCTAGCTCACATACAAGCCGAGTCAGACTCAAAAGCTGCATAAAGAAAATTCAAAAATGAACCAACACTAAAAAGCTTGGTTTCACTCACTCAGTTCTACAGGTGCATATTACTAAATATTACTAGGGTTCTACAGGTGTGTTTCTTCTATGTTGTGGTAGGTGGTTACCGTGCAATAGTTTAACTACGATGCTTGGACGTCTACCATTTCAGTGATAAAACATGTCCTTCATAAAAGTACAACTGTTTCCCATTCTGCGGAATCCCTTTGCCCTTATCAAAATCTAAAGAAAAAAAATGGAACTGCTATAGAGCAATGATTGTGTGAACATACATCTGTAAAATTGACACAGTGATAAACTAAGATTATTTTGTTTTTTGGGCTAGTGTGTACAAGCCCATGATGAAAATAGCATAGAACATAAGTATTTTAGATTTTACCTACAATTACAAAACATTCTAAAAGGTCAACTAATCAGTGCAGAGTCATTTTAAATATCAGTCACAGTTTTTAATTCCAGCTATCCATCTATGTCTTTCAATGCCCGCTTGAATTAAATTGATACATATTAAAACAGCTCCAAACCGAAATTCTAAGAAAATAAACAGCATACCTAGCTGTTCAACAATGCTGGAGACTGTTCCAAACGGCTTTAGTTCAACATCTTCAGGCAAACTAATTGTGGCTTCTTCAATTTCAGGCAGCTCCTGGAAAATATGAATATCATCAAAATATTGTACCACGTACAAGATATACCCATCTAAAAATCTTTAATATGCATGAACATGATCATGGATAAACAAGGACACATAGAGCAGAATTAAAAAGATAGATAAGTATTGCTTTTCCTTGATGTTTGTTCTAACTTTTGCTGTACAGCAAATAATGATTTTTATATTGTATTTTTACAATAGCCATATGCTATTTTAAATTCCCTTACTGTACAGACAGCTGAGAAGCTTTCCCACTCAGCTGCCTGCCTCTCAGCGACGTAGAACTTCCTTACATTAACATCTAAGCCTCGGACTCTCTAGTTTTACAGTACGGCCCTTTGTCCTAACATCTCTCATTTGTCTTGTTTTCGTATATTGATAAGTCATAAACTAGAAACATCAGCAAGTCGAAACTATTAAGCATACTCTCTCTAAATTCTGCCTATGCACACTGTCCAGACCGTTCTAAAAATAACATATGACCCTGAGGCTGAACTGTATGTCACTTGGTATTTATGTGGAAAAGTCACAACTTTACAGACAAGAACATGCCAACAGAATAAAAAATGGTAATCATGGGAAACGCATTAATTCACTGGCGATAGCGGGAGTAAGTAAATCAGCATTTATGGAAATGGTTAGGTCAACATCCTAGACAAATGAGTTAGAACTACGCATAGCTCTGCCACACCACGATGAAAAAGAAAAAATATTTAGTGGGTGAAGGATGGTTAGAAAAATATATTTTCACCATGCATAAAACGAATTAAATGCATTCATTCAAGTGGGATTTCTACTCCGTTGAACTTGCATTAGTATAACTAAATGTAGTGCTAGAATCATTTAATGTGCTTTTGAATGCCCAAGCACTTGCTTTAAATAATTAATCAGTAAAATTGTATAATTCATAATGACTTGGATACACTGGAAAGGGCAGGAGATGGAAATTAACAAGGCTGGAAAATTATGGACTTGACATAAGCGCGATCCAAGTGGCAGGTCAACATCTTGTGATCACAGCCACCACCAATTTACTGAAACACCTGCTGCTGCGGCTCACTATAAGTTCAGAGTAATAAGATACAACTGTCCACAATTACCTGACAGGGAATGTACCTAAAGCCATGCCCTCTTTTGTATCATGATCCCATCGTTACATGTTAGCTGTATCTTAGAAACCAGAGACTATTAGTCTTGTTTATCCGTGGGGTATTTAAACCATAATGGTTGTTTCTTAATATCAATGGCATAACTGGGTCCCATAGTTAACGGTATTAGAACTTAAAAGGTCCTACTGGAGCACAGAGACCAAGAAGCACCAGATAAGGTGATCCTGAGATGATACAGCTGATTTTTTTGTTTATCCATGAAAAACAGAGTCAAACAGACAAGCAAGCACCCTTACAATGCTAAATGTAACAGAAATTTAAAAGAAAAAAAAAAAAATTAAAGAAATGGCCCAGCAGTGCACAATATTAACTAAAGCCCAGGTCCCTATTATAAGCCAATTTTATATGTGCCCTTTTAGGTTTCCTGGATCGCCCGGGTGTTTTAATGGTTGCTATGACAATTACTGAAGGATCTGTTTATCTTCCCCCACCAACATCACGCATGGATGCATAGTTTCAGGTCATAATACTCTGTAATTAAACTGAAAAATAAAACACTTGATATAATTACATAAGAATAATCACTCTCTTTTAAAAAGGGTTTCCTGTTTTAGAAACTAGTGCCTTTTTATTTAAGATGTTTTTAAATGTTCTGTTAGTGCACAATTAGATAATTTACTGTACTAAACATTTTAATTGGATAATTAAAATCATAATAATTTAATGATGCGCTTGTTAGTTTATATGACAATGTACAGATTATATGGTAAACACCGCTTTCTATTTTTGTCTGTCACTTGCTTTAATCTTTGAAATGCCAAATGCATAGGTAAAGAACCGGGTACTTTTAGGATAAGTCCGTAAAAGGGATTTCTTTTTCCCATCTCCCTGAAGAGTCCAAATGACTATCCAAAGCGTACTTACTCACTTTGGAGAGGTATCAACGATCTAATATGAAATATAAAGTTCTGTGCTTTATCATTCTTGTAATACGTGTCAATGCCCAATAAGATAACATACAAATAATGCAAAATGCGTTGTTTTTAGTTACTGGAAGTTCTGAAAAGCTAAAAAAAATTGTTTAAGAACACGAGTTTACTGTCCTAAGAAGCTATTGGTTTTATAAGCTGATTTGGAAACTAAACTCTCTGTATTGGACAGGAATTTTTTTTATTCAGAATCCAAGACATTTAGTATTTGTGTCATTGTTGGGCAGTTATCAGTGCTAGACACAGTTCAATTTAGATGGCTTATTTGCATATTTTCACAGTTTATAACATATAGGCAAATTCAACAAAAGCTATAATAGAAAACCAAGAGATAAGAAAAAACACCAACAGATTTGTAAGATAAGAAATTAACAAAACCTGCTATTCTGTAACAAAGACTAACACAGTTTACAGGTTAACAGCAAAAATAGCCCATGTGCTCCACTGGAAACCTGAGATTTATGTTACAAATAGTGTCGGAGAGAGGTGTTTTGAATTACCGCAGTAAAGTGATTTTCTGCAAAACAGTTTGTGCGCAAAAAAAAAAAACATTAATGCAAGCATTTGAGAAAGGTATACCTTCCTATGTAACTAACGAATCATTTTAGTTTTAAACAATCTCCTTCAAAAACTACTACTAAAGTTGAGTGATGCCAACTTGCATCTGAGTGAATGAAACAAGAATTATAGCATGGGACTAACTGTAATTCTTGTTTTTACACAAATGATTGGCGGAATCCATGCTGTCAAAATCATCTCCTTGCTGCTGCAACAAAGTCAGGATACACCTGTACACCCTAAAGGACTTTTAAAAAGACTCTTTAGGATGTACATGTACGTCCATAAGGGACTGAAGGGGTTATTCATAAGCTTACATACTGTTTGCACACAATTTTCCCATATATCTGGGTTCAATAATAAATCCACTGGTGCACACATGGGTTATCAGCACAAAATACTGCAAGAACAGGCTGTGGTGCCAGCGCAAAGGCGGAGAAGGATAGCGCACGGATAAAAAAAAATATATGTTACAAAAAATAGATGCAACCACACTCACATTAAGAAGAATTTCATCTTTTGTCTTCAAGGGAACTTCGCTGTTTTCATCTGGGTCATCAACCTCTTGTACGTGAATTAACAGAGGCAAGGAGGAGGAGGATGATGAATCAGACTCGCTGCAAAGAGAAGCACATGCGCATTAACTTTAAGACAATAATTCGTAATGAGCTGACAATTACAAATCCATCTTAAACAGAAAAATGAAGTATCAAAAAAAAATCAGAGGGAAAAAGCAATCACAAAAAGACAAAAAATTAAACTAGCATTCAAGCTGGCTCTGAACCTAATTTAAAACCAGGTAAGTCTTAAATGCTCTTAGTTAAAAAAAAAATCCCATAAAGCAACACAATTGAGATTAATGATGACTGTACTCTGACAGAAGAACAGCATCCTATTATTCAAGGTTTAGGTGATGATTAGTTATTGTAAGAAGCTGGACTCAAGTGGGGAAACTGCTCTTCAGATGGGTTCACTGCGCAAAACACTTTAACAAGAAAGACGGTTAGGAACAGAATGCATTTTATGAGCACAGCTCATTTATTTTGTCTATTGAATGAAAACAATCACCCATTTAAATTAAAACAGTAAAAAAAAAACCATGTCTGGATTGTATTTGATATCTTTCTTGCTCCCAGAGAATACAAAGGGTGCACACAAGCAGCTATCATTCTGCGTGTCTTTGCTTCACCATACAGCATCAATTCAACCTGAGATGCAGAAAACAATTGCTGGAAAATGAACGACCCGTGATTCTGGGTGAAACAACACTACTTTAGGGGTCAGAACGCTTTACTGGTCATATTAATTAAAACAGGGGAAGCCGTATATTTTCCAGGCGACGTTAAAAGCACAT
This sequence comes from Spea bombifrons, assembly GCF_027358695.1. NCBI lineage: Eukaryota > Metazoa > Chordata > Amphibia > Anura > Pelobatidae > Spea > Spea bombifrons. Next base: position 32,185,961 of record NC_071087.1, on the reverse strand, counting down.
TAGATGCAAAAGTTTTAGGCAGCTGTCAGAAAATGTTGTAGAGTAAAAATGCTTTCAAAAACATAGATTATTTTTATCATTTAACGAAATGCCAAGCAACTGAACAGAAAAATCTAAATTAAATCGATATTTGATGTGAGCACTCTGCTTTCAAAATAGCATCAAATCTTCTAGGTACAGCCTCTGTGTGTGTGTGGGGGGGTACCATTACTTCTAGAACTCCTTGTTCTTGTTTAAGTGGAAGATAGTTCTTAATCCTTTTGTGGACGGACTGTTTTGTACGCTTTGTGAGAATGGCTGTTTGTGCGTAGCTGTAATTTTCTTCTCTCATTTACTGTACCGACAAACTATATACGGCTTTTAATTTTTTTTTTGCCACAACAGCTTTCTTTAGATACATGATATGATCAAAACAACGGTATGATAAAAAAATACAATATGGTGAAAATTTAGAACAAACCCTTTTTCTCACTTTTATTTGAAAAATCGTTTACTCGTCTGCAAAAGCTAATGAAAAAACTGCTAACTAGATTCTAATATTTGTCCTGCGTTTAGAATGTAAATTGTATTACATTTTTTATTTCTTGATATAAATGTTTTAGATTTTGTATCTAATGCTTTAGATTTTGCTCCATTGCGCCCCACATTGCTGATTGTGGAACCTGAGGTCTCAGGGGGTCTGGACAGACTCTCTTAATTGTTTTACTCTCATTGGTTCCAAGTTGCCGCTATCTTGGTAAAGGCGCGCAGCTTTCCAATTTAGTGCTTAAAGTAATATGAAATGCTTATTTGATCGTAACCATAGCCAAAAATAGAGCCTTTATGATCTACTACCACTACTACTATATAGACTGTAAGCTCTATGGCAGGCATGTCCAAAGTCCAGCCCGAGGGCCAATTGCGGCCCGCGTTCCGGATTGATAACGCCCCACAGATAAGTTGCCCAAATATAGATATGTTTGTTTGATGTTAAAGGCAGAGTGATTTAACACCTGTTTAGATTTGTCATCCAAGTCACAAAATGAAAAGTATGCCATTTTCAATAAACTTTGCATAAAATAGTTAATTTGCACTTCATTTTAATGGTTCAAAGAATGTCAGGCAAAATGGTCGGCCCTCGCACATGTTCACTTCATCAAATCTGGCACTCTTCGAAAAAAGTTTGGACATGCCTGCTCTATGGGGTAGTGACCTACTTTTCTAATGTATTCATTTTGTACGATGAGCAAAATGCCTGTAGTCTACTGTACTTACGACATGACTATTTATTGTATCTCCCCCCTATACTATACTGTAATCATTGCTGGTGATTTATACATCAAGTTTGGGGCCTTCACCGATTTATTAAAAATGCAACCAACCTGTCAGACGATGAGTCTTCCGAAGAGCTTTCCTCTTTTTCATCATCTACAACACTAACATTGGGAAAAGTTGTTTCTGAGGACAGACCCAGTTCACCATCATTTTCATTACAGACGCTGACATTAAGGCTCCCCAATTGCACCTCTACTTCCATTTGCCCTTTTGCCTGTAAGTCACTTGATTGAACTGTTGCCATAGCTACAATGTTCTCACTTTCAGAATATTGAAGAGCAGGAGACAATATGTTGACACTTTCTTTGCAGATTCTAGAACTGTCATTGCATTGTATTTCTTCACCAATTACAGCATTGGTATCAACACACAATTGTTCTTCTGATTTGAGTTCATTGCCATTTTGTAAATCAACGACACCCTGAGAAAGTGTTACATGAGACACTGAATTTAACTGTATCTGAGAGTTTTCATTTTCACACGTGGAGGTACTGGTCTCTTCAAGCTCATTGTCATCCTCTTGCGCAAACTCGGTTTCCATACTTGAATCCTAAAAATAAAAAAAAATGAAAAGTAAAATTAAAAACGAGTTTACAAAAAACAAGGCTCACAAAATGTTTTAAATACAATGTGAATGTTATGAAAATTATAGCAAATTTGAAATCATATACCACTAGTAACACAGAAAAGACTCAAGCAGGCAACGAATTAAATGTACATTATAAGAGTAGTCTTGTCTAGAATCCTCCGTAGCTCAGCACTTTAGGGTTTTCTGCAGACATGCGCATCTAAGAAGGCAAAAGTCCACCCGATGATGCAATATAACATAGTATATTGAATTAGTAGAAATATCGTGCCTGACATACAGTGCTGTGAAAAACTATTTGCCCCTTCCAAGTTTCTTCTATGTTTGTTAACTTGTCACAATTAAATGTTTTAGATTATCCTTTCTTATAAGACAAAGACAACACGAGTAAACACAAAATGCAGCTTTTAAAAGATTTATTGATGGTAAAGGAATTACCTTCAATCAATTAAGTTTGGTTAATTGGTTGCTTTAGAGGGGCAATTAGTTTATCACATGGGGCTAGGTAGGCTTGGCTAGGTTTTTTCCTTCTATACATTTAAAAACTGCATTTTGTGTTTACTCAGGTTATCTTTGTCTAGTATTGAAGTTAGTTTAATGATCTGAAACATGTAAGTGTGACAAATATGCAAAATCTGGGAGTCACTGTTGGACAACTTCAGTTTTTACATGTTTTTTATCAGTTTAGTCAACCTCTTTCTTAGGGAAAATCAATTTTACCAAGTTGTTTTGTAATATATACTCATATGGGAGCATGTATCATTTTTTTTCTGTGGACATCATGTTTGTACCTGGCAAATTAGCTGGATAAGAAAGTACTTACATGAAACAGAAATCAATGATTAAAAGGTTATAAATATATAACATAAAAGGTTACTAATTATGAGAGTTTTTATAACAAATAACAGATATTCCTTACCATAGGAAATAAAGGCTATATAAATAATGGTGCGAGTTCCACTAATAATGGATCATGGCCACCCTTAGAAAGTTTCTAAATAAGCAAGATGACCTAAATGATGCTGGTTAAGTCACTGATGGAATGTTTATCTCACTGAAACCACAGGCCGCATTCAGGTATAAAGTCTGTTGCCATATCCGCAAAAAAACACTTTGCATGTTCTTCATAAGACTATCACTCAAGCTAATCTAAGGCTTCGTATTATTTGGCAACATCTTGATAAATATTGGTAACTAAGTTTAACAAAACATTGTCTAAAGCACTACAGCTCATGCATTACAATAATCAGAGCAGAGCATCGGTAAGAGTACAGCACCCCGGTTCGTTATTTTCCTATGACATAAAAAGGGAAGCCAGGGAAACGCAGTTTAATTTAACATCGACTGCCTTCTTTTTCGTCACTGTCCATTTTGGATATATACAGCACAAGGGTCGCTATGCCCGAGCACGGCCTGCTTGACACGACACACAGCACTATATAAGCCATGCACCATAAAACAGAGAGTGCCTTGAATATTAACATTAATGTTATTGGTGGTGGTTAAAGACACTAAACATTGCACCCACCGTTTTGACGTTTTCGGGTAACAGCTCCAAGTTGCGCTATTCACCCAGCACAGCTCTGTACAACACACCGCACACACGTGGGTCACTAGGACGGAACAAGCAGCGTGCGCGCTCTGAATAACAGTCCGACCTGACACTGCACACACTGAATACACAGTTCCGGAGAGAGAATGCAGCAGCAGTGCAGTCTGCAGCGAAAACTAACCATACAAACTGAAACAATTAGATAACTTCTTAGAATTGGGATATCATAATATTATGCATTTTTGAAAATGTATATATTTTTTGTTTTATTTTACTTAATTTACTATAAAACAACAATAGTTCGTTCACGTGTATTTTTCAAGCCCAGTGGTTGTCACAACCTAAGGACCCGTGTTTGTTTTGTAATTTTTACTATTTGTTTGTTAAACCATGATTCCCCTTTGCTCTATTTGATGAACCCACGCAAATTATAGATCATTTTGTTTAAGACAGGTAAGGCCTGCTTTTAAAACCAAATAAATAAATAAAACATAATTATTAGTGATAATTTAATAAAGTATACTAAAATAGAAAAAAAAAAATTTTTTGCAATATTGCTTAACATTTCTCCTATACTGTAGGTGCCACAGGTGAGGAATGAAACAATTTATGTTCAGGAACATCCCCTGAATACAGGCATGCACCACATACATTTTTTTGGGTTAAAAGGGCCATTCCTGTCCTTCACCATATGTTGGATATTTTTTACTACTACTGGCTTAACCCCTTAATGACAAAGCCTGTACATGTACGGGCTCAAAATGCATTGTTTTCAGTGGGTTTAGGGACAGCCCATTAGATTTAGGGGTCTTTTTTTTTCTTATAGTGATAGGACTAAGAACCATTTTTTATTCAAAAATATTTATTTTTTATTATTAAAAAAGGGGAGAGGGGACCTAGATCCTAACCGTGCTGTTTGCCCGCAGCAGGGCTAACTGAAAAAGAAAAAAATACACCTGCCTGGGACCCGGAACTGCATCTCCCAGGTGTTGTGCAATACAAATGGGATACACCCCATGTTATTAAAAGAGCTTGGTGGTGTACTAGCAAAATCTTTAACAAATCATTGTTAATGAGAGTAGTCCCAGAGGATTGGAAATTAGCAACTACAGGCCAGTAAGTCTTAATTAATGGAAACTATGTTAAAAACAACATGGGTTTACCTCAAGAAGATCATGCCAAACTAATCTTATTGATTTTTTTGATTGAGTGACTAAAGTAATTGAGCAAGGTGGTGCAGTTGACACTGTGACGGGACCGACCTGTACCCCGACTGGGTACTCCCGCCAAACGTTGCTTCCTCCTGACGGGACACCAACAAGTAACCCCTTCAGCACCAGGCAGAACCAGCGTTGTAGATAGAAGGGGGGACGTCGCTGCACCGTAGCTGCATTGGCACTGTAGCTATCCGAAGCTTAGCTACACAGCGAAGCTACAGCCCACCCCAAACATCAGTCAACACTCATGTTGAGGTGAAAACAGGACTCATTTATTAAAACCAAAGACAGAGCTATATATACACAAGTATGAAAAGGGGCAAGACAAATATCACATGATCTAATTACCATGGCAGGAAGGAAGTAATTAGATCAAATCCTGCAACACAATATCCGGGGGAAGGATAGAATGACATGAGACATAAATAATTACATTAATTGGGGACGTAGACATGGAATGACGATAGACATATAATTGGCTTAAGACAGACAATGGCCAGGACACAGGGATAACAGGAGCTCACAGGATTAACAGCTACCTGTTATGTAATTGATAATTAGGTATGCAGCAGGGACACCAAGTCATACCTACAGGGGGTCTTAAGACAAGGGCTAACTCACACAATAACAGGGGAAACACTTCACACCTATACAATTAACAATGCTAAGACAATCAGCCTTCTTCCTACCACAGGATGTCCAGCTGATGTTACAGTTCTGATACTCTGAGTGCTAAAACATGGGGTACATCAGCAGACTGAACCCCTGTATCCACACACAGAAGTCTCTACAAGGCCTGGACCCATAGTCGATAGGGAGGAGGCTGGCTCTCAGGCCTCTCCAGGGACCCCAGTGATGGAGGGTTCTGTCACAGACACTGCATTTCTAGACTTCAGTAAGGCTTTTGACACTGTCCCACATAGAAGACATAAATAAACTGCAATCTTTGAGTTTAGATCCCAATATTGTTGAATGGATTAGGCAGTTCTGAATGACAGACAACAGAGGGTTGTACTCAATGGAGTATATTCGAAGCAAGGTCTTATTACCAATGGGGTACATCGGGGATCTGTACTTGGATCCATTCTCTTTAATAAATTTCTCTTTAATAAATGTATTAGTGATATTGCAGAAGGTCTTTGTGGTGAGGTATATCTGACGACAAAAATTTGCAACAGGGTTGATGTTCCTGGAGGAAGAAGCCAAATGGCAAATGATTTAGGTAAACTGGAAAAATGGTCAGAGCTGTGGCAACTGACATTTAATGTGGATAAATGCAAAGTAATGCACCTGGGGCATAAAAACCCAAGGGCAGAGTATAGCATATTTGGTTGTATAGGGAGAGGTATTAGCAGTAGAAAGAGGGAAGTGCTCATGCCATTGTACAAAGAACTGGTGAAACCTCACTTGGAGTATTGTGTACAGTACTGGAGACCATATCTCCAAAAGAATATAGATATGCTGGAGAAAGTTCAAGAAATATTACTTTCCAGCAGAAATTATAGCTGTTAATACCGTGAGGCATTTAAGCAAACATGGGATAAGCATAAGGCTAAGCTATATATAAGATAGGGCCATGGACTAAGGAAAGTATTCAGAGGTTTGGCAGACTGGATTGGCCCGAATGGTTCTTATCTGCCGTCATTTTCTATGTTTCTATCTTTGTCACCAAACAGCTTGTCATTACCTCAAATCAGTTTGTCTGTGCCATCTTTGTCCCCAAAGAGCTTGTCTGTGCCATTGTTGTCTCCAAACAGCTTGTCAGTGCCATCTCTGCCCCCAAACAGCTTGTCAGTGCCCACAAAAAGCTTGCTTGTGCCATTTTTGCCACCAACCAGCTTGTCCCACGGTAAAATTGAGCCAGAGAGGTAAGATGCCGGCCCTTGGTTTGCAAGGAGAGCAGCTTTTAAGGAGCAGACAAGTGGTCACCTAGAGTGGCAGGCCCAGTCGCAGTTGCATTGTGATTGCTACACCACTGTGTGCATGGGCATCCATTTGAGATGGTAGTGTAAGGGTATATATGTGTATTTATCCATACTATTGCACGATGAACCCAGAGGTAGCATTTGGTATTGTTCTTTTTTTTCTTTTCTTTTTTTTGATTGCAAAAATATACGTTTATTTACTAAAGCTGAAAAACCAAAATGTAAAAAAAAACGGAAACAATTTGTTATTAAATATTTAGTTTCTTGATATTTTTTTTAAAAAATATTATACTATTTTCAGTAATTGTCGAATAATTCGAGTTTATTGTTCTTATGCTTTAGTATGTTCTTAGCTTTAATCCACTTAAAGTAATTTGCTCCTGTACACACAGTGGGACTCTCTTCATACAGGCAGAAAGCATATTTTTAAATGTAAGCTGATGTGAGTGTTCATTGTACATTAATAGTTAGACACAATTTCAAACTCTCCTTTGGTTTTATGCGATTCAAGACTCACCAAGGACATAGTAGGTGTCTGTTTAAAATCATTTCTTTAAATTGCTTTGATTATTTATACACCAAAGGTTTATTTAGATATTCCGTTTTTAATAGTATTTCAAAGATGTAGCTTTCTCTCTTCCAGAGGTGTATCATTTATTTAATTGTACTGCAGAGCAAAGAGACAGCTCATAAATGCTCCAGTGATTTGGAAAATTTATGCTAGACCACACAGGCAATTGATGTTGTAAACAAGCACTATTACAGCGGACATTTCATGGAATATGTATTCTCTCTGAGCAAATTACTAAATATTTCTCCTTGAAATGTAGAAATTTAAATGAAACTTTTTTGATGTATGACATTGTGTTATGTTAAAGAACCTGCTAGTTACAGAATGCGGTCATATACCAAATGCAATATGTGTAACATTCACTGAAGCATATACCTACTGCTTAAGCCTACCTGATGGCTAAAGGAAGTAAGAGTATTAAGAATACATTGCAATTCTATAACCTATAGAAGAACACATACCAAAGGCATCTATCACTAAGAGGAAAATTGACAGGAGAGTTTGCAAGAGAATTGTGGTTCCAACTACTTGACTTCACCATACATTATGATGGGATAACACCAGTTAGCTTCTGCTATAGGAGGAGATAGACTGCCCTTTTTGGAAACTTGCAGCATTGGCCCTTTGTAATAAATAATGAAACAAGGGAGCTGAAACTACAACTCTCATGCCAACCCTCACCTCAGTGGATAAACTTTGAAATCTAATATATAACATTTTTTTCTCTATACTCATGGTATACAAATGGTCGAAAGACATAGTGCCAGTTCTAAGCATGTAGTCATTGAGTAGGAAAGTGGGAAAATGTAAGCACACTCTACAAATACACAAATGTTTCCTTGTGGCATGAAACTTCCTTAGTTCTCTATGGCATAAAGAAGAGACTTAGTCTTGGATAGCTTCAATTCTATTATACTTCATTTAGCCAATAAAGATATCATCTTTAACAAATTTGTAATTTTCTGCTTGCAATCATTGGCAACTTTCTTTTTTGACCTATTACAGTGTATCTATGTTCTGCCTAAAAAAGACATGTTCATCGTTTATGATGTAAATTAAAATTGCATACTGAGAAGGAAGCATACAATGAAAAATGCAGTGTGTCATAAGAAACAGAATAATGAGTTCTAACTGGTGCAAATATTTCATGTTGCTGAAATGTAACAAACAATAATAGAATCATGAAACTTGAATAATAAAAATTATATTTTTTTTTATGGGAAAAGGTTAGAAACAAATGTAACATGGCAGTGGAAGAGTTCCCACGCTTTAAGCTAAAACACACATGTTTTGGGAATTTTATACCCGACCAAAATAAACAAGCAAAGAGACAATTTAGAAAGATATATTCTGCTCTGAGGAAATAAAATACTAATATTGGATTTTTATATGCAAGACTTGCTGATAATGGTAAATATATGAACAGAATATTGTGAATTAAACCCTTAAGATACCAAACAGTCTGCCTTTCGCAAAAAAATAAAAAAAATTCTTTGTTCCACAATATATGCCTTAACAACTATATTAATATATTATTGTTTTTTTGTGGTATGTATAAATACCATGCAAATTCCAAATTAACCTCTTATAGGGCTCTGATGAGCAAAGCCAAAAAAATAATATAAGATAAGATAAGAATCCAAAATTAAACTAATAAACAATTCCTGATAGTTTACACCTCTAGCTCTGCTACCTCTAAAACAAAGGAGTAGACATATTGATACAAAAATCAATCCCTTTCTTGGTATCTGATACATGGAGAGATACAGAGGGATCTCATGGTTTTAGACCCAAGAACTGATTGTGCCACAGGTAGATCCCATATACTGCACTCGCAAATTAATAAGGTTAAACGTTCCTTACATTTGACCCAACTGGTCCATACCCCCAGCACCCTACCTCCAAAGATTACTCTTCCTGCATGACAGGTATACAAGAATTGATGCTTTTTTTCTCTTACACCATCAGTTAACTCTTCTGTATTTGACCAACATAGCCATTTCCTCTTGGAGTGACCATGCCCCACTTCATATGTCTCTCAAGCTACGGTTAGCTACCAAAGCTATTTAATTGTATGCATATCTCAAAGCTTATGACCTCTGATCTAGTGAACTACTTTACTGAGAACAATCCCTCATGCATCCAAGGCTACATTATGGCTTCCTGCACACTGATCGTGTGTAACGACGATGGACGCGAGCATCAGTGCTCTATCAATCAAGCAATTTCTAATCACTCTTACTGCACTGAGATAGTTCCACTATAGGTTAAAAAAAAATATAGGGTAATATGTAAAGCATGGATGTGGCCCTCTGGAACATAAACAAAATGTATGTAGGGTATGACTGTAATCAGGAGATGTTGCTGAACATAAATTGGGTCATTATTCAGTTGTGGCACTTAAAGTATAGAAGAAATTTTGTTTTACAGAAGAAGGTCCTACTTCTAAACAAAATGATGTATATGCTGGTTCATCGAATATGGGAAAGGGGAATCATACTTTAACAAAGACTTTTATTTTTACCATATATCAGTTATGAGAAAGCACATTTGATTGGAGGATTCCGGAGAGGGTATGCCTGGAAGCTTCTCCCTTTTGCAGAAGTTCATTGGGAGGCCAAAATAATGAGGACAGATTAATTAAGAAACATCATGAGACGAGTGAACGAGGGTGTGTGTGACAAACATTTTTTTTCTGAATGTAAAATGCACCCCAATTTTCTTATTGTAAAAAACAAATAATGGAACGAAAAATGTGTCCAAATAGCTTTTGGTCTATTTGCACATGTCTAATAAAAACTATTCCAGGTACGCTGCTAGCTCTGTATATGCTATGTATGCATATATGTATCAAATTACAAATGAAACTTTGAACAAATAGATTAGAATTATGTTTTTTCAATGCACTTTGAATGCTTAATTTGGTACTATTACCATGTATTATGACTATTTCTGTAATTTAATGGCAACACAGAGGTGTTTCTTGGTTCCCCAAATATCTGAAGCTATAGCCCATAAAAACAAACAAACAAAAAAAAGAGTCTTCAGCTTCTTTCTCCTCATCTCTGCTTCAACTTCTCTCCCTGTTCCTGATTTCTGCTTCATCTTGCTTCCACCATATAGTTTCAGTCCCGACCCCCCTTCTGCCATGTGCATGTTTACCTTTCCTTAAAAGCCTGTGTCCCTATTGCTCCTTCTCACTTCTCATTTTTCTTTTAATCAATGCATTTGCTTTCAATTCTCCTAACACAATGTATATAGAGACAGGGGAGGGCTGGCAGCCTAAGGCCTGGGGGGCAAGTCTAGTCAACTGGCCCATTGCACCATCAAAGCGGCTGCGAGCGACATTGAAAGCGGCCGTCGTGCGGCAGTCACTCCACCAGCGCCTAATGAAATTAAAGTGGCCGGCGTGCAAACACCGCATGCCTCAGCTCTTCATCACACCCCTTTTAAGACGTGGGAAGAGGAGCTGAGGAATGGCCGTTGGGTCTGACAGCTGCATGATGCAGGGGCGTACCTAGAGTATTTGGCACCTGTGGCAGATCCTGTATGTGCCCCCCCACACACACACACACACACTTTAAAACTGCATAATTTCTATGGTTAGGCAAACATTGACAGGGGTACCGCATAATTGTTATCATTATATACTTAGGGATTATGCGGTACCACCGTCAATGCGTGCCTATACATTGAGCCAGACACTGACAACCCCTATCACTATATACTAAGCCAAACATTGATGTGGTGTAGGCTTACCACTTTAGTGACTGGCATAGTATATAGTAGGGATGCACCGAAATGAAAATTCTGGACTGAAACTAAAAATTCAGCATTCACTTGGCCAAAATTGAAAAAAAAAACAAAAAAAAACCTTTAAAATACTTTATTAAAAGTAACACCAAAATTAGACAAAAAAATCAACAATAATATTAACATATATATATATATATATATATATATATATATATACACATATATATAACAACAATCACAATCCTATCATGCCCAGGTTCTAGCATGTGCTGGCTGACTTAGCATGATAGGAGTGTGATTGCTGTTTGCAATTATATATATAAATATATATATATATATATATTAATACTGTCATTGAATTATTCTGTCCAATAAAAGTGTTAACACACCGAAGTTGGACCAAAAAATAATTTATAACAGCAATCACACTCCTATCATGCCTAGGCAGCCACTACATGCTGGAATCTGGGCATGAAAGGAATGTGATTACGGACTCCCTATGCCAAGCTATCCCCCAACACTTACACATCCATGCTATCTGAAACCCTCATTCACAAACATTCAGCATAACACCCATCACTCTCACACACTTACATTCAGCATAACACCCATCACTCTCACACACTTACATTCAGCATAACACACATCACTCTCATACACTTACATTCAGCATAACACCCATTACTCTCACACACTTACATTCAGCATAACACCCATCACTCTCACACACTTACATTCAGCATAACACCCATCACTCTCACACACTTACATTCAGCATAACACCCATCACTCTCACACACTTACATTCAGCGTAACACCCATCACTCTCACACACGTACATTTAGCATAACACCCATCACTCTTACACACTTACATTCAGCATAACACCCATCACTCTCACACACTTACATTTAGCATAACACCCATCACTCTCACACACTTACATTCAGCATAACACCCATCACTCTCACACACTTACATTCAGCATAACACCCATCACTCTCACACACTTACTAATCCACTCTCTCCTACCTTTTCTTCTTTCACTCTCACTTTTCCTCTTCCTCCTCTTCTTCTTCTACTTCTACTTCTTCTTCTTCTTCTTCCTGTCCTGTGCACTGAGCGCGGAAGACGGTGGGCGTGGCTTCAGTGTTGTGCGCCGGGATCAAGTCCCGGCGCACAGCCACAGTTGCCGCGCGCACCGTTTCTGGAGGCGTGCCGGCATGGTGGCAGCCCTCAGATGAGCGGCAGCCGGGGCGGACCGCCCCCCTCCCTCCCCCGCCAGGTACGCGTGACGGCCGCATTCAATCTTGCTCGCGGCCGCTTAGTTTTTAACTTTGCGGCCCCAGCCGCATTGAATGCCTGTCTGCCGGTCGTCCGTCCGGCCCACCGGCCCGGATTTAGGGCGGCCTGGGGGGCAATTGCCCCCCTGCCCCCCGGCCCAGCCCGCCCCTGTATAGAGACATGAATGTTGCCCATCGTGCTGCAGCTCAGTTTCAGGGTCTTGGCAATCTTCTTATGTAGAGCAACAATTCTTCTTTCAGATCCTCAGAGAGTTCTTTGCCATGAGGTGCCATGTTGAACTTCCAGTGGCCAGTATGAAAGTGTGTGAGAGCTATAACACCAAATTTAACACACCTGCTCCATATTCACACCTGAGACCTTGTAACACTAATGAGTCACATGACACCGGGGAGGGGAAATGGCTAATTTTGTTGTCAAGGTTTAGATATTAATGGGTGTGTTGAGTTATTTTGAGGGGACAGCAAATGTACACTGTAAACTCACTACTTTACATTGTAGCAGAGTGTCATTTCTTCAGTGTTGTCACATGAAAAGATATAATAAAATATTTGTGATACTGTATATATATATATATATATATATATATATATATATTATACATAGGAGTGGAGCTAAAGTGTTATCTTTTACTCTATGGGAATATTCTTACCTGGCCTCCCAGGCTCAAGAGAACACTGAGTACCTCTCCCCAGCACTCACATTCAGCAGAGGAAAGGAGCTCTTAGTTGACCCCACTGTTAGAGGGCAGAACCACCCATACCCGCTACAGCCAACCAGATCTTCTCTTTTGCTCTGTGGTGAGAAGATTTTTGAAAATTGATTTCTGAATGTAAACAAGTTGTCGGGGACAAAATCTAATCTCTGTGCATTGACCTGGGTAATTTGGAACAGCATGAGGCCAAGCAGGAGCAAGAAGGCGTGCAGTACTCACAGAAAATCTTACAGGTGATGGGAAAATGTTCTTGGGGTTTACGGAACTTGTATGTGGCACTCGTTTTAAATGTGCCACATACACACCTCCCCTTTGCTTTCTGTACCCTTACCCCTGCTGTGATATGCCAAAAAAAATAGCAAAAAATGGATTTAACACATAATGCCTATGCTGTTTATCATGTCATGTAAATAAAAATGTCCTACCGTCAATACTTTAGGGGGAGAGGGACTGTAAATCAGTGACCTTTATCTCCCCACACTCACCTCTCTCGACAAAACACAGACCTGTAAAGTCTAAATGAAATAGTAGTGGAGTAAATGATTGCTTGCTACAGATCTGCTCCTTAGCTTTCAGCAGGTGGCAGGTAATGATGTCACCCTTCTTCAGAGCTGCTTTTCTGTCCCACGTGGATCCTTCCCCTACTCCTTGCACTCAAACAGATTGATGCTGTATAAATGCCCTGCACTGATTGGCTGTCACATCACTCTGCAACCTCATCAGTGGGCTTTTCAGACACACTATCTGTGCGCACAAGGAGCAAATCTGTCACGGAGCTGCCGATACAGACACCCAGGGCTTTGCCTCAGCACATTACGTGCTTCAACCCCCTTAGCCCCCCCTAGAGGCACCGCTGCTGAAGCAGTTGCCATGGTAATATAGAAAAATGGAAAAGTGCTGAAAATCATACTGATGTAATACTGCTATGATGAAAGTAAATAATATTATATATTATACCCAAGGCCAGCCCTAACACTATAGCAGTATACCCACTTCACAGAAATATATCCCCTTAATGACAACTGACATGCCTGGCACGCCATGGGGTTAAACAAGCGTAGAAAGCGATCCATGATTGCTTTCTTGGCTCAGCTCAGCTGGTGTTATGTCTAAGGCAATAATATTGGGGATTCGATCACACTATATGGCCAGTTTGTATGTATGTATATTAGAATAATAGTGTATTTATAAGTGTGTGCGACCTTATCTAAGATTTGAGTTAAACAGAAATATTTCAGCAAAACCCATGGTAAATTCATCTGTATCTGTAATGACCTTCTAATGACCTGGCATATTGCACACCCAGTTAAAACAAGTAATTAGGTATACAATGTTCTACCAACAGTGGTTGATGTAAGTCGGTAGCAAGCTGTTACCCAGTTGCCATAGAGACAAACTGAGCCAATATATATATTTTATTCAAAAACAGCTTTTGTAAATATATCATTCCTAGTGTTCAGTCTGAGAGATACTCATTTAATACTTGTGTATCATAAAACGTCCATTATCTTGTCCTTATAATGCCTGATTGGATAAATTAAATTTTTTGTGAGAATTTCAAAATGTTCAAGATTTTAAACTCATCATAATTCCCATTTGGAGAAACAGATCTGTTGATAAACCTATACAAATACAATATATTTTCAGAAGCTTGCAGTGGCTTATTTCTGTTTCATAGGAAACAGCAAAATGGCCCCTGTAGGAATTTTTCACCAACAGCCTCTGTCTCTTGGCCGTTAAGATGACAGATTTATGTGGCCATTAGATTAAGAGTATCCACTGAGAACACTGAGACCTAAAAGCCAGGCATAGGCTGGTAGAAAGAGCATAAGATGTATCTATGGCAGGCATGACGATGGCTCAGATAAATCAAAATCAGGTCTCAAATCACAGACAAAACAAACAGCATGTAGGTTAATTGTTAGGCCAGGTCGAAATCTGTTCAGAATCATGAAGCAAACTAAAGTCCAAATCTGTCAGAAGTCAGATGGGTAACAAAAAGTAATGCCAGACAGATTTTCTCTTCAAGTGAGAAGAATCCCACATGGGTAATAGGCTTATAGAAATAAAATTATTAGAACCAGGATGACCCAAAGGGAAACTTAATACAGAATTCCAAGAGATGTGCGACGCAGTAGGTGGAACAGTAATATATATATATATATATATATATAGGGAACAGACCTTCCAGGCTAAGATACTTTGGTAGAAATTAGATATATGTTATTTTTTTGCCAGGGAAAAAAATCATTCTTATACATTAGCTGTCTTGTTTGAAATATTTGCTAATCATGACATGCCTCTGAGCTTTATGACTTTTAAGTATTTCCAATTTTGCTAATATGTTGAGTTTAAAAATTATGATCACGTGTTGAAATAATTGAATTTCAAGGAACAAAAAAAAAAAACGAGCCGGAGGGTCAAAAATACAACCCAAGTGATGGCACATGTTTTCTACTACTAATTCCAGTGTAAAAGAAAAATAGATTGCTAAGGTACTGAATAGGTGTTATTCACTTATTTTCTCCTGTCAATCATTTTTGTTTGTACATCATACATACCTTTACTCGATATCTTACATAAGTACTACATCTTCTGGGGGATCCTGACCATATGGCTGTTTCAATAAAGTATATATATATATATATATATATATATATATATATACAGTCACATGAAAAACAAAGTACACCGTCTTTGAATTCTATTAGGACATAATAACAAGCATCTGTTCCTTAGCAGGTCTAGGAATTAGGTAAATACAACCTTGGATGAAAAACAACACATGACATATAGCATGGTTTTATATATTTAACTTTGTTTCAAATGAAGAAATATGTATGTAGAAACTATAATAAAGATTATTGTCTCTCACCACCAAAATATTGTTTCCGTAGTCTTTATATGGAAGGAGGTTTATATGACTCTCTGCCACACACATGTTACTTTATGAGCGGCAGTACAACATACCTCATTCCATCAGTATACTAGGGGAAGGAGATTATTTGTTGAATAATGTACAGAAGATTATACATTTAAGATAAAAAATATTATGTGAAGTATCTAGGTAGTGCAATATGGCCTACATAGCTGAATAATAAGGGTAATAATTACTAATAGAATAATCAGGATAATTGCTAGAAGAGAGGATAGAATGTTACCAGGTTTCCCTGGCCATCCCCTGGCCGTTGCTTTAAGGACAAATAGCCATAAACCAAATTCAAGCCCATATAACACAACTCCCAGGTGAAATGTGTGAGGATCTAGATACTTGGATAGTGTACTTGGCAAGTTATATTTTAAATTGCCAGCATTAGTTTCACATTCTTTCCTTTTTTTAGATTGTTTTTAGAGAGTTTTTTTTTAAATGAACATTTTCTCAATTCGGTTCTAAGCTTCACAATATGAGATATTGATATTTGTCTCAGGAGTATTTAATCTTCCTGTAGATCCTCATGTTAGTACTTTTATGCAACTGAAATAATAATGTGTTTTGCCTTATTTGGTTGCTTCTGTTAGGAAAAATGTTCCCGAGGGCCCACTTACTACCCATAATTAGAAATTCTGACACAGATGAAAAATCATTTAGCTGGCTGCTCAATGAGTTCACAGGGAAGTACTTTCAACTGAATACAAAACAGGAAAAGAAATAGATTGAAAATATAATGTACAAGAGCTGGGATTCAGACTACAGAAAGCTAAGTACTTCTCCCTGGCTGTGAACAAAAAACAAAATCGATTTTGCTTTCACTGATTTAGTTTTATTTGATCTTTTATGCTGGATCAAGTAATTCCGCAATATAATATTATACATACGTGTGTCCTTATATTTTCAAGTTGTCGTGTTTAAATATTTTAGTAGTATTTTTTTCTATACATAAAATGAAAAAAGTTAAATGAGCTAACAATCATGCTGGAGCGTAAAAAAAAATATTTGTACTACATTGTCACATGACTGCTTTATTGGTTTTCAAAAATCAATGGACCTTCACACAGCATTAAAATATATATTTTATATTTATTGCACACATAGTCCACATGTGCAGATGTTTTCCTTCTATAAGATGCATTAACAATGCCAGAGGAATTTGCAATACTTTGCTTATCATGGGCACAACCACTTTGGATCTGGCAGCTAAATATATACATACATTTATGTATTTGGTTTCTGAATGTTCTAGAGAAATGCCTTTTTTCAAATACATGGAATTTTTGATTTATTAGTAAAAATGGTCTTTTGTCGGTGACAAAGCACTAGTACTGAGGCGGTGCAGATGGGAGAGGGCTTTGCTGGTGGCCCCATTTATCTCTATTGCATTTACTCTCTCATTCTATCCCTCCATGCATTTATTGCTCACAGGGGTACTGATCAATGGAGTGAGGCAACGGGCCGTGGTCCTACTGATATGTGCAGCCTGGGTGGAGCACTTGCCCCCAGCCAAGTCCACCCCTGAAAAAAAGACATATTGCTGTTTGGCCACTTGACATTTTGTGTTGTATTATCTGTCTGTCTAACATTTAAGATACTCTGAGTAACTTTCAGAGATATGTATATATAGTAATTGCCACGCACAGCGTAGATGGAGACATCGATATCAGGCAGGATAATGGTAAGGGTTCAAGATCAAGCAAACCAGAGAGCAGGAACGTCGTAGAGCAAGCTAAGGTCAGGATACCACAAATTAACAAGCCAGATCAGAACCAGGAAATCAACCAGAAATGCGTACTGAGGAGTAGGCACTATAGAATATAGGCAGGACCATCAGAAGGCAAAGTCTGAGGGTTTCTGGGAGTCCTAAATAGGCAGGAAGGTTTCCGCCGGTGCCACTAGAGGGTGTGAAGAGGACCGGGCCTGCCTCCATCTTGCAGTCGCTGTGGCTGTTGTGTGGAGGTCTCCCCCTTCTTTGCTGAGGCTTCTGTGGTACGGAGGCGGGAGGTCTCCCCCTTCTTCGCAGCGGCTGAGGCTGCTGTGATATGGAGGTGGGGGGGTCTCCCCCTGCTTCGCAGCGGCTGAGGCTGCTGTGGATCAGAGATGGGGGAGTCTCCCCCTTCTTTGCAGCGGCTGCTGCTGTGAGTTGGAGCCAGGAGGTCTCCCCCTTCTCCTCAGGTAGGTAACAGTAATATTTAATATATTTTTAAATATTCTACTTTAAAGCAAAGCAGTATATCAACAAAAGTCTGCTCACAAATAGGAATGAGATGTACAATATATTACGCATAGAATAAAAACTACGTTTTATAAGCTATTCAGAAACAGAATAAGTGATTCTGAAAGGATTCAGAAATATTATAAATGATGTTTCATTTAGCAGTTTGTATTCTAGCTTTATTTTTCAGTTGAATGGTTTAGTCAGTTTACCTTTAGATTTGTTTTTTTTTAGTTTTTCATTGCTTGCTGAAATTGCAATAACAATAAGCGAATACAAGTAGAAAATAAAATATTGTGGCTTAAAAACATATAAACACATAAGTCAGTGCAAAGGGTACATGAAATACCAACTAGCCACTTGGAATGGTAAAAAAAGGTTTCTTACAATAAGGAAAGATCATTTGTTATTATAATTATTAGACAACTATAAGGCCTGATAAGCATACCTGGGAATTCTCCATGTTCCACCTGGAGACACAGGGAGAAGCGCCACTACTCTGGTTCTCTGGGTCGACTCGCAAATTCTCCGGGTCATGGGGTCCTGAGACACCACACTTCCCGCCCATTTTTCCCTTAAATAGGGTCGCGTCCCACAACGTTTGCAGGAACGCCCACTGATACCAGCATACAAGTCCTGTCCTCATCTCGAAATGGGGACCGCTGGGAGCCGGACCCTAAAATTACCCAGGTATGCTGATAAGGATAGGATAAGGTATGCTAATATGCAGAGAACACATGGCAAACAATCTCGTAAATGGGAAAAAAACAAATTTTTGTTATATATTTAATAGTTTAGTATAAAAGAACTTTAGTAGTAGTTGTAGTGTGAGCAGCCATTTTAACTTTCTTTTTCAAGCAGCGGAATACTATTGATTCAGACAGTCTATGTAAAGATCAGTTAGATGAATGGACAAACTGTATAAAAGTGTATAAGAGAGGAAGCAGTTGGACTTAGGTGACTTATAAATGGGAGAGTGCTGTTAGCTTTTGCATTAAATTAACTTCTAACATGAAGAGATAAGGTCATGTCAGGGATTACGTGTACCTTAGAAAAGATTAGACGTGTGCAGAAGATAGCAGACTGAAGATAGAAAAGAGAAGAGAGGAGAGAAGATAAAAGATAGAAGATGAAGAAGATGCAGAAGTGGAAGTGGTTGGCAGAAGAGGAAGTGCTCAGAGAGAGTGAACGAGAATGAGAGTGTGATAGAGTAAGTGAGAGTGTTAGTGAATGTGAGCGAATTGGGGCCCACATATTTAGGACTAATATTCTGAACTTTTTCTTCTTCCGATTTGTAGGCAGCCTGGCCTTTTTTTTGTGGCTTCACACAAATCGCCAAATTTACCAAAATTCTGTAAATTTGCAATTCGGATGAATCTGAATGCACAAGCCTAGAAAAGATGTCAGTGAGCTTTCAGCTACAAATGCAATGAAAAGCATAGTTTAAAATGGAAAATAATGACTCTGTTTTTATATTTTAATACACGCTATTTTACTATTGGGAATATTAATAACGCTACTGGATAATTAGAATCTGAGAACACGTAGATTGCACATGTAGCCTGTTGTATGATTATTCATCTCATGGAAGGCATTTCCATGGCATGATAGTGTCTGAATAATTCAAACATTTATGAATATTATTAAATGTCATTCTACAAGAATAATAGAAGTCCTTGGGCACATGATTCATAAGCATGACTCATTTCCTATATATATGCACAATAGTTGTTTAATAGAAAATATAACAAACTGCATGTTACCCTTAAAATGTTTGTTAAAGTGCAATCATTATGATAAGATCTGTTCACTAAAGACTGGTAGTGAACACAAAGTTTAATGTATAATTAAAATTGATTTAATAAAACTTTTGTAATGCTGTTGTCTATAATTTTAAAGGCAATTATATTATTGTTAATGAATATTAATATGATGTAATTATATATGATTGAATCAGTTCAAAGTCTAGTGCCCCATACAGCCCCATCAATGAAGGATGCATATTAAAGTACCTTTAAGCACTTTAAAATGCATTTTTTGCCTTTAACAATTAAAATAAAAATAATTCCATGGTCCCTCTCTATCAGGACTTTGCATCAATGATCGTTTCATGGTCTATCATACCAGAGTCGATTGTTAGATTTATTTATGTACCGTATTGGCTCGGATATAGGCCGCCCCCGTATATAGGCCGCACCCTAAAAGTTTGGTGCTTTTTTAAAGAAAAAGTTTTTTTTCTTTAAAAAAGCACCAAAAAAAACATGCTGCCACTCTGTCCCCCCCCGAGATATGCTGCCACTGTCCTCCCTCCCCGAGATATGCTGCCACTGTCCTCCCTCCCCGAGATACGCTGCCGCTGTCCTCCCTCCCCACGATACGCTGCCGCTGTCCTCCCTCCCCGCGATACGCTGCCGCTGTCCTCCCTCCCCGCGATACGCTGCCGCTGTCCTCCCTCCCCGCGATACGCTGCCGCTGTCCTCCCTCCCCGCGATACGCTGCCGCTGTCCTCCCTCCCCGCAATACGCTGCCGCTGTCCTCCCTCCCCGAGATACGCTGCCGCTGTCCTCCTCTGCCCCCCCCTCCTCGACTTACCGGAGCAGACTCCCGGTGTCTTGCGGGGCCGGCGAGGGACATCTACGCAATACGCGTATGCAACTTCCGGTACCGGTACCGGAAGTTGCATGCGCGTATTGCGTAAATGTCTCCCGCCGGCCCCGCAAGACACCCGGGAGTCTGCTCCGGTAAGTCGGGGGTGGGCAGAGGTAAAACGCTTAGATAACCTCCCGTGCCGGCACCCAATCCCCCCCCCGTGGGAAGTGCTGGCAGGGGAGGCTGTCTGAGCGTATCGGGGAGAAGGATGCAGGTCCCCTGCACCGCTGCGGGGGATCTGTATCTTAACCCCGCTGCCTGCCTGGCGCCCGGGACTGCATGTCCCGGGCGTCGGGCGCTAGAGCCCGAATATAGGCCGCACCCCCACTTTAAAAACTTAAAGTGGGGGGAAAAAGTGCGGCCTATATTCGAGCCAATACGGTATATACTTGTCTTCTTTTATGTTCAGTTAGGGTGAGCCACAAGGGGAAAATGGAGGTATTTTGAAGTTGCACAAATTTCTGTGTTTTTTCCCCGCAGATATAATTTGTACAGCTAACTTTGGCAGTCATAGGGGGCCAAACGTCTGCATAAAAAGTGTCCAAATGCTCCTGATGAAACACTTTGATTTTTCTGCTTTACAGAAATATATTTTGTTCCTTTTGTCAAACCCAGCATGCTAAATGTAAAATTGCAACAGTTTTGAAACCATGATGTACACCTTATAATAGATGCATTTTAACTGGATGGGAAGTTCTGTATAACTGAGGTATATTCAAAATCAGGACACCTTTTAGTTTAACTAATTTTGTGAGGCTTTTGTGAAAAATTGCTCTGTATTAATCAAAAAGGGATTAACGTTCTCTCAGAGTACTTAAATATGCATTCTACTTTAGTGGGCTTGTCTGAGACACTAAATTGCCCCTTTACCATTGCAACCACCAGGAGTACTTTGTTAATAGGCAAAATTATAACAACACAATATGGACGTTCAGAATGGGTTCCATCTGAGGGCCTGAAAACTTGTGAAACTACATTCTACATTGGCCAAATAAAAAGTAGCAACATTTTCTAAAGACTACATCTTCTGTTTAAATAATATAGCTATACATTTCCCCATTTCAGCAGTCGTTAATATTGTTTACATTTTTTGAGAAGTGCTCCTCAACCCTCTCCTCAAGGCACACTTAACAGTCCAAGATTTAGGTATAATGCAGGTCTAAGGTGTTGCATAATGAAAAAACAAAAACACCTTAAACACCATAGACACACCAGTAATACCTAAATACTGGACTGTTAGGTGTGCCTTGAGGAGAGGATTAAGGAGCACTGGTTAAGAGGACAATCTTACATAAAAATAGTTATTTTTTAGACCTATCAATGTAAATTTTCATATTTCTGATAAGTTTACATTATAAATTATAGTTTCTCCACAATACAATCGAATGCTGCATTTCTTCTGCTACTCTTTTCAGTTCACCTAATTAGAAACATGGCACATGCTTTCTTTCTACTTAATGGATCTGGATAATTATGTCAGTTAAATTAGCTTAGCCAAAACAATATGAAAAATGTCTGCTTCTAGAATTTCCCAGATTACTTGTGTATTACAGAAAACATGGTAATTGTATTATCTTATTATAGAAATTATGTGATGACTCATATCCTTACCCCTAACCTTTTTTTTCATGAACAGTTTAGGATGAACTGACCAGATCTTTAAAGCATAATCGGGGGACATTTTTCAGGCAATTAGATCCTATTTAGTTGACTCTTCTGTCCGGGATCCCTGGGCAGAATGTGAGTGCACTTTGTTATTTTTCTAATATTTAATATTGGTAAAAACATTGCTTGAAGGGTAATATTCAATAATTGGGTTATATAATGATAATGATGTTGAATGTAGTGGATATTTAGAGACTTCAAAGCAAAATACCAGCTTTTTATAAGAAAAAAATACAATTCTTTAGGCTTTATAGGGTTTCAAGGACAGCCGCAAATAAAATAGGCACAGAAGGATCAATTTGGGGACTGTGCGACGGAGGAGGGGGTTATCTGGTCACCTTAGTTGTTAAGACAAGGTCTCTTACCATTGATGATGGAGTCCAAGAGCAGGAAAAAGGCCACACACACCTTCAAACAAAATCTCAAATAGTTGAAGGTAGTGACCAAAACAAGGACAATAAGTTGGTACACAAGGGTAAATAAGGATGTCCAGAAACTCATTAGAGAAGGACAAAATAATAGTGGCTGCTTCAGTTCTTGGTTGAGGCAACATGCAGAATTCCAAGGATCATGGGGACTGGTATGGAAGGTAGTTATGAAGAGAGATTAAAAAAGTTAAAACTATATACACTGCCAAAACAGAGGGGTTATGATAACATTATATAAATATATCCAGGGCCAATATAAAGAGCTCTTCAGTGACCTGTTCATTAACAGAAATATACAAAGAACAAGAGGTCACCCTCTGAGCCTGGAAGAGCGCAGACGACAAAGGAAGGGATTCTTTACAGTGAGGACAATAAAGGTATGGAATTCACTTCCAAGGGAGGTGGTGTTATCCAATACATTAGATACCTTCAAAAGGTCTCGATATTTTCTTAGAAAGGCATGACATAGAGGGATATAAATAGAATAACATTAATATTTTAGAGCTTCTTGATCCAAGGAGAAATCCGATTTCGACTTGGAGTCAAGAAGGAATTTTTTTTCTCCTGATGGCAGAATTCAAAGTAGCTTAATTAGGGTTTTTTGCCTTCTTTTGGATCAAGAATAGGAAGGTTAGGTAGAAGGGTTGAACTTGATGGACTTAAGTCTTTTTTCAACCTTATGAACTATGTAACTATGTAATCTAAGGCAACAGGTTACACTGACCGACATCTTCCAAATAATGAAACTATGAGAGTGTGGAATGGCTATGTATAGGATATCAGGGCACTGACCTTTACCTTGGAGAAGGACATCCTGGATCATATATTGTTGTGTTTCTACATCAACCCCAGCTTATTTGATGTGGACACTGGTCATATTGGACCAGTGTATTTTAAAAGTATGTTCTGCCAATATTCTAACAATATATTAAAAACAACATTTGTGCCTGTAATAAACACCATTTATAATGGTGAGTAATTATTTAATTTGCTAATGGCATATTGACATATTAACGCTGCAAATATTATTTGTAGTGTAGATCATATTAATTATTCTTAGTAAAATTGCTTCCCCCCAGAAAGCACACTGGTAAAGTTTAGTTAAAAATGCAATAATCATCCCTAGATTTTTAAACACCTTTATGAAACTGTAATAGATTTTTATTGGATAATTATTATAAGACAAAAGGTTTTCCAAAATTTCTCATTCCCGGCCACCTTACATGCATGTTGATCTAACTAATACAAAAGGGTCTATTAACAGATACATACATACCTACATATGCACATCTACACACGTGTACATCCATACACCATATACATGTGTACATATATATATATATATATATATATATATATATAGCCACACAACTGCTTATAGTGTAACAATTACCTTGTATATGTATTATATGGGCAAATTATCAATATTCATTTTCAGTGACTTAAAAGAACCCACACTCCTAATTTTTATCACTAGAATTATTATTTAACAATTACACAAAAATCAATTAGATAAAAAAGAAAAAACTAAAATATTTTGCAGGATTTTGTTGAGTACACACTAGTAATCTAATTTTACTATAGTGTGTTATGAATTATGCCTGTGCATCTGTTTTATCATTTTGGCATTTATCGTTTAATTGGTTTCTTCTGTTTGGAAAATAGAATATTTGATTAATTAATTAAAATCATTCAATTCCAGCGGAATAACCTATTCAATGTCTGTGTGCTTGGTCAGTTACTGCTATGAGGGGTGCAATTCTATTCATCAAAATCAATGTGAACTGTTCAGCTCAGTTTGGTGGAAAAGCTGAAATTTGAAAACTACATACCTCCAAATATGCATCCCCTTTTTAGCTTTGCTTTGATTTTTTAAAAATCTTAAATACATTACTCGTTCTGCGCTAATACTTGTTAATACATATGAGAACTGAGAGGCCCCTTTACATCTACAAGGTATTCCCTTGTTATTGTCCCATTACCCACCTCCAAGCTATTTTCTGTGAACATTTTATTTTATCTCCTGGTGTGTGATAAGCAAATAAACTTGAAGAGATCTGCCTTTGTAATCTTTTTCTCTGAAAGCTTAAAAAATATATTAATGTTAAAACAAAAGGGATAATTTACTTGCCAGATATTGAACGTTACTTTTGTCACGAGTTGCATAATTCCAAAATTTGATATAAATGATTTACATTTAATTAACACCTTGTAAGTAATTTCTTTTTACAACTTTTAATTCTGGGGGAAAAAAACATTGATTTTTCTGACACCTAAAAAAAAGTATTCTTTATTTGAATTTCACATTAATATGTGCACCAAATATTCAAGTCTCTTTAGAAATCTTTTCTAAATCTTAATGAGCTTCTTGTTTGTATTTAGCTTGGGGCAGCACATTCACAAAGCATAGAACAACACATGTAACTCGCACTTTTTTCTATCGCCTTAACTCTGTTGTTGTCATAGCTTTTTAGCTTAAGTAAATGAATATATTGAAACTTCCTCTTGCTTTTTGTTTGTCAATCAATATCCCCCGGAATTTTACAGGATTGATCTTGAGTCTCCCGGTGATGCTCTGCTTCCTCAGCTATTTGGGTCATTTTCTTCTTTCTCCATGCAAGGGAGAGACATTTGGCCATGTCTGCTCTGTGCTCACTTCTCTCCCATTCCCCACCCACTAAAATGTTACCTTAGTCCTACATGTGGATAGCCCACCTCTATGCACAACTACTGTAGCTTCCACTCTTCACAAAACTATTCCCAGAGGAGAAGAGAGAGCTCCAGGTAGCTGAAAGTTCAGCCCATGGAAGCTGAGATAGACAACATCCTATGGCAGGTATCATCATATGCCAGCGATGGAATTTTTCTTTACAAAGACTGTCTGAATAAAACAACACTCAGCAACTTAACTACAGGACAGTGCTAATGTTAACTATTTATGGAAAATAAAACAAGATATGCAAGGACAGAATTGTCTTGTTGTCTTGGGTGTAATACTTTAAGGATGCTTTACTTAAACATCTGTTAAACAAAACCTTGGCAGATATCTTTCTTCTAGAGTTTTAATTACATTACTTGGTCCTATGGTAGTACGGCAGCAGTGTGGCAGAAAGCGAAGAGAGAGAGAGAGGGGAGGCTGAAAGAAGATCTGTCAAGCAGCACTGATGATGTGAAAGAGTATATGTATATGTAATAGACTTGTGCATTCGTATTCGGGCGAACATGAAAACAAACACGAAGGGTGCATTTTCGTTGTTCAGCCCAAATACCGAAGAAACAAACATGGCGGCTGCAAAACTTATATGAAGACGAAGAAACACAACACAAAGAATCGTTTACTAATCTCCCTGGTCCCTTCCCAATCTAGCCTACCTTATCAATGCAACATTGCAGGGGTTAATGGGACCGGAAATCCGTAGGTTCACCGTCAGGAGTTAAAGGGCCGTGTAAGCGACTCTTGTTCGCCTGCAGGGGGCTCCTCTGGCATCCTGTGCAATGGTTGAGAAAAATGCATTTTTGGTTTTTATTTTCTTTTATTTGCCAACCTGCACCCAGTTATGCACATCTGCCCCCCGAAATGCCTTATTCCCCCTTAATTTGCCACTCTGCCTCCCAGATATGCCTTTTAACCCCACTATATGCCACTCTGCCTCCCAGATATGCCTTTTAACCCCACTATATGTCACTCTGTCCTCCAGATATGCCTCCCCAAATCCACTACTGCCACGTTAGCCTAGCCTTGCTCAGCACTCTGTCAAGGCCCACTATAGCCCATTCTGGCTTCATGAAGCACTCAGCTACCCTGGTGGTATGGGTAATTGTACTTCATACTCGGCTGAAACTAGCAGTCTCAATTAAAATCAATACTTACTAAACCCTCAATGAATTATGTTGCCATTTATAAATATAAAATGAATAAATATAAAAAAAAAAAAATTACATTATCATTAAAGTGCAATGGATAGAGGAATTAGAATCTTCTTCCACATAAGTATGGCATAATATAATATTATAAAATGTATTTAAATCCAATAAAAAACAAAAACAATTGTATTTAAAAAATATGGGCATATATATGGAAGAAGGATCTACTATTCTTGTAATTAAAAGGACTGCTGTTCATTGAGCATATCGAGCCTAAAAATGAATCAATATACCAAGAAATTGATCAGGCTTATAATAAAGTAAGTTGAACATGTTAATAAATCACATTGTTTTCATACTGTCTACAGAAAATTAAAAAGGTCGAAATCAACATCAATACCCTTTAGGGACAATTTTCTGTAGGCCCATCTCATTTCTACTTGACCCATTCTTTTAATAAAGTCTTCACCTCTCCATGATTGTTTCACTATTCCTATCCCTGCAAACCATAATAATGACGGATCACTGCCGTGATGGTCACTGAAGTGTGCTGAAAAACTATGCTTCATGTATTTGTTAGAAATGTTTCTTATATGTTCCCCTATGTGTATATGAAAAGGTCTATATGTGCGGCCTATGTACTGAAGACCTTAGGGTTAGGATTAGAGGTATATAATATTTTTATTGTGAAAAATGATTAATTGATCATTTATTTGTTCTGTCACTGATGGGTAAAAGTTAGTATTTTTTCTTGGCAGAGATGGCAGTTCTTACAATAATGAAACCAATTGTTTGATTTATAAGTGTTGTTTTTTAGCGTGTTCTCTAATCTTGTGCGAATACTTTTGGCACCCGTATATGTTACCCATGGTAGGATTTCTTTTAAAACTATATCTTTAATTAGCACATGCCAGTGTTTATTCTATATTTTCTTGACTTGCCACTGTGCTCTATGAAAAGAATATTGGAGGACCTCAGTGTGAATTTTAATATTCTTGTCTTTGGTTTTAAGTATATCTTCCCTATTATATGTCCACACTTCATTGAGAAATGTATTTACAGATTGTTGGTCATATACCGTATCTAAAAATAAATCTTTAACTTTACTGGCGTTATGATCCTATTGCTGTAGAAAACGACTGTTTCTTCTCATTCCGAGAAAATAGCTTTTGGGGACATTTTCCCAACCAAGAAGTGAAATTAGTAGTGTTATATTCATTGTAACTGTTTTCATTTACATCCTTGAAATAAGTTGTAGTATATACCTTAGCATTTTCTGTGTTTAGGTCTAAAAATCTACTTCACTGTTACTGTTGTTAGATGTCAGTTGGACACCCCAATTATTATGATTTAAATATGGCAGGAAAGCCTCCAACTGAAAAAACAAATTGTCAATCTACCTATTATAGGAGACCAGGTTTGCCTGCCAGCTATTCTCTCCATGTACAAAGTGCTCCTCCCAATATGCCATAAATAGGTTTGCATAGCTGGGAGGCAAACCTGGTCCTCGTTGTCGTACCTTTTCTGTAAAATAAAAAAATTTTGATACTAAAAGTGTTTGCTTGTTAGTAAAAATATTATGCCTTTCAAAATATATTCCAGTTGGAGGGCCTTTAACCCCTTAAGGACAATGGGCGGTCCCTAAACTCATTGAAAACAATGGGGTTAATGTGGTATCTTTCTCTAAAATAGATCTCACATCCTAACTTGTGTTCAATTATTGTGTACAAGGAACTCACGTCACTTGTCACCAGAATGTCGCTGTCTTTTCATGTTATATTGCTAATAATTTGCAGCATATCTGTTGTACCATGAAGTAGCCACAAAAGGAACAAGGATTGAGGCAATAAGCATGAAAATTATAGTTGGCATTTATTAACTCAATTTCAATGTGTTTTTTTTTCTCCAAATCACAAGTAGAGGTTAATTAATCCCTTAAGTAACTGAGGGCGGTTATTTAAAAGGATCTGATTGACCTATGATGAGTGGCAACAGAACAAATATAAATGGGCTGATCCTCAAAGACTGGTCGTGATAAACAGAATATGCGCACCAACAAAGCAGATTCCTCACACATTGCGAAGGTGTGTTGATTGCTAATGCATATTTCAGGGTCATTCATAAGCCAACAGAAAGCACAACCAAGCTTGTGTGGTGGGTTGTTCTCTGTCAAAATATATGTGTTAACAGCTGACAACACTATAACTAGTTTCCAATCCAAGGTATACACTCGGTTACACTGTCCTTAATATTTATTTGATATACTCCAAAAATCATCATTATCATTGTAGAGTATCATATTATAAATAAACCCTACGTATTGGAGCACAGAAAGGTATAAATGCATTAGTCGCCATGTAAGGCCAAGAACCATTAATCGATGAAGAAGAGAAATAAATCAGAGGTCAAAGCATGGGGCACTGAAACCAGCGAACGCAAGAAAACCATAAAATACGTGAGGGCATCAAATAAATAACAAAAAACACAGCCAGACGTATAATCCTACAAAACTCTCGTCCTTGCAAAATGTGTTTAAAAAATAAGGACAGAGCAGAGGTCAACAGCAACAAACCAAATCATCAATCACAAAAGAGACCAGAAAGTACATTTAGAACCCTGCCACAAATAACAATGTATACAACCAAATCAATTTAAATAGATCCATAATGTCACCATTATGTTGCAATATTCTAATTCCAAAACTGCTCATGCCATAAAAAGTTTATGATGCTCCAATACAATTATTAAAGAAAAATCATCACCGTGAATGTATGGATGGAAATCTGAGCAAAATATCTACTCCTCCAAGACTCAGCCTATGCTAAGAGTTAATGCTCTTCCTGAACATATGTAGAGGAAGGATAGTTGCCTTTTTCTCAACATAGGAAAGATATATGTGTGGGATTTATCCGTTGCTATGGCAATTTTCAATGTTGTGGTTGACTTCCTTAGAATTGCATTGTGCACCTTCCCTAAGGCAGTTTTAAGGCAGTTTTCATTCCACCTTAAGAAAAACAGTGCCATTAATCCCTTCTGTTCAATTGTGTTTTTTTGTATAGTCTCTTAACCATTATGTATTAGCCGTACCCTCTCGTACCCATTATAACAATACAAAACTATGATGCATTCATAAAGTAGATATACTCTGCATATTATTGGATTGTGTGCTATTGGATATCAGTGACACTGTTATGTTATTGTATTATGAAAAGCAACCCCGTTTTCATAAATTATTATTTTCTGAAATATCGCCAGATGTATAGTTAATTAATATTATATAGTAATGCTAGCGTTCTAAACATTCCAGATTTGGTATGACAAAGTGAGTCTTTCCTAATTTTTCTAAGAAAAAACTAATCAGGAATGAAAGCAGTAGCGTTTTAAAAGTCTTGTTGGTTTACAAGAGCATTTGTGAATATTTCTCAGGCATTAAAAGCTCTGACTCACTTAATGGATCTATAACTCTAAGCATTCAAGCATACACATTGTGGAAAAACAATACAAATGGAAAAAGACAACCTAAAGATATATGCACCAATACTACAATCAATGAACCACAAACAGTGGTCAACTACAGACTTCAGTCATGATTATTTTTTTCAACAATAACAAAATTAAAAGAGACCCCCTTACATTTTTTTTGTTATTCTATTGATATGTTAGTTCAGGGGACCATTTACAGCGTGAGTTTAAATTTAGAATATTTTGGAGAATATTTCTTATTAGGCATAGTTTAAACTCCCACCATTTGTTAATAACTTGTATTAGATTATATTTTTGTGTTTTCAAAAATATTGTTTTTTAAAAAAAAAAAAACAGTATCCATGCCAATTTTGAATGCTGTGGTTGACTTCCTTTGAATTGGATTGTGCATCTGCCACAGGGCAGGTTTCATTTCACATTAAGAACAACAACAGTGCCCTCAACCCCTTCGGTTCAATTGGGTTTTTGTGTTATCTATTAGCCATACCCTCCTGTACCCATCAAATATTAAACTGTGATGCATTCGTAATGTAGATATCCACTCTGCTGGGTTGTATGATAGTGAATATCAGTGACACTATTATGTTGGTGTAAACGCAAACACAATTCCATTAGTGTCTGAAATATAACACGGTGTGCATATTACCCATTTGTACATGTTCTAGCTCTGTTACCTTGGCTCAAACTACTACGTAAACATACTGCCTGTGCTAAACAATAGAATGGCTCAGTCTTAATCTTCCTAAAGGCTAATATGTCTAAATAGGACTAAGCTTTTTATCATTGCCATAAAGAATCAGCTTAGTGTGGTGCAAAAGAAAGTCAATTAAACCGCTGGCTAGTGACTGGCAATAATGGCAGCTTCCAGGCCTGCCGATAAAGAAAGATTATTGGAACAAAACAAGATAAAAGCAGTTTTTTTGTCAATGCTAATTTAGGGGACTGTACACACCATTGCATTTTATGCTCAACTTGAAACATTTTCCTCTTTAAGCAAACCAGATTCTCAAAATTTCAAATGATTCTGTTTTATGCTTACAATCCCCCACAGTTCCCGAAAGTTTATCAAGATTGCCACCTCAGTATCTCTGTATATCAAGGGTGTTAAGAAAAAGTGTGTTATATAGCAATTACCTTTTTTCATGTTAACATGAACGTGAGTAAATATAGATGGCTAGAGGAGCATCATTTTTACTGGGAATAAACATGGAATGATAGTAAAAATTGATTATTGATTATTGTATCACTGTGTATATTTTAATTTGAAATTAACAAGTTAACAAAGTTTTGTTGCAACAAAAACATGTTATGCATTATATACACAGTTCTAAATTATTCATATTAAAATAGTAAATTTAGGCCAACAAGGCTCTTTTGTTCCAGTGACCATTATATCTGGCATGGCTTCATTACCTGGCAATCAAGATTGGGATTACCTAGCAAAAAAGTGCAGATTTTTTCTCAAATACGAGGAGAGCCTAATGAGTGTGAGTTACTTTAGGCCGTAATTGCTCTAGAGCTTCATTAGATAAAGCTTGCATGCCTGTTAAAATATTAACTACAACTTCAACATAACTAAAGGACATGTTGACAAACTAATCCTTAATTAACAATTTATATGTTTCTTCTATTCATGACCATCTAGGGACTTTGGGCTGCTATAAATATTGAACCATAATAATGTGCACTCTGATTTAATTAAAGACTGTGGAAGATGGAAGGACGTACATATGCTTTGAAGTATTCTAGGATATTGTTCTCAGCATAGCACTAATATAGTGTCAACTTAATTACTGGTTTTAGAAGTTACTAAATTTAAAAATATGTGAAATTTTTTTTATAAAATGTTTGGATACTGTATGTTGGTCGTATCCACGTTTGATATTGTATCTATGTTCGTATAAACGTTTTTTAAAAGCCCTACATGTCCGTCCCACATATTGAAGGCCACACGGACACTCTAGAAGGTAAATAACAAAAGTAGAGTTACAGGAGAGGTATCTCTGAATATAAAACTTACAATTAATTATGAGTCTATAGTTTTTGTTTTGGTGAAACATAGCACTGTTTACATCTACCACATCTATACCAACCCTTCAAAGAAGAAAGGAAATGAGTATGTTTGATTGATTGAGGCCTACTCGCAAGGCTTTTTTTGGAAATATCAGAAGGAGCAAGGATTTAAGTTTCCACCTTTCCATCTTTCTACCTGAAAAAAATCGTATAATATGCAAGAAAGGTGAATGCATTAGTAAGGAGGATTTTTCTTATAAAAACAGACTTATACTGTAGCTATAGTTTCCCTTTAAAATCACAAAATGAAAAAAGTGACTCCACTTCATTCAGAATTCCATGGACAATTACGTGAACATTTTTCCCCAAATAGAAGATAATTTCTGACTTTTAAAGCTATTCTGAAAGCAAGTTGTATACCAGATTCATGTCGAAAACCTTATTGAAATATGCATTACAGATTTAAATAAACATTGTGCATGACATTAACATGCATCATATAATGCTACCTTTAGGCATTTATGCCATTATTTCTAAACCATTAATACATTTTTGATGTGCTGCATTGAGTTGTGGGATCTAAGAAACGATCCTCAGGATCCTCATCATTTGAATCAGTAAACTGACAAATTGACTAATCAAGCTATGTTCATGTTTTGTAAAATAAATCTCAGAATGAAATTAATCACCTGAAAAAAGGAATAATCATTTAAGATGGCAAGTTAGCTTCTATGCATTTTAATTAACATACAATATTCTATGAATGTTTATTCATAGTTGTTTCATTGAAGGTAATGTTACTAATACTGTATTGGCTCGAGCATAGGCCACACCCGATTATAAGCCGCACCCTTAAAGTTCAGGAGTTATTGCGCACTAGCGGAGTTGGACAGGGCCTGGAGCAGGGCGACGGCACTCTCCCGCGTGGGCATCTAGGGTTGTGCAGCCACATACCAGGCCCCTGACATAGCAGCTGCTGTTGTCCAGAACAAAGCAAAACTTGATGATATCCTGCAGGCACCCTGGAGCAGGCATGAAACATAGAACTGGAATCATGTGCAGGCTGGGAGTAGGGGAGCTAAGCAGAGTAACAGCAGAACACAACAGTTTATCATATGGAGAGGTAGCATAACTTTCTCAGGGTCTACATAAATATTTGGGGTGCAACATTGTACTAGCAAGGTGTAGCTACTAAAGTGGCTAGTTAGTGTATATATTATATGGACAAAAGTATTGGGGAACACCTTTTACTTATTAAATTTAAGTGTTTCAATCAGACCCGTTGCCTCAGGTGTATAAAATCAAACACCTAACCATGCAGTTTGCATTTACAGACATTTGTGAAAAAAAATACGTGGTACTGTGATAGTCTGCCACCTCTGCAATAAGTTAGTTTGGGAAATTTCATCACTGCGGAAGACCATGTAACGTCACAGAGCAGGGTCACCGAGTGCTGCGGTGCATGATGTGTAAAATTCACCAACCCTCTACAGATTCCATAGATGAGGTGTTCAAAACTTCCACTGGCATATATATATATGCACAAAACCATGCGTCGGGAGCTTCAGGGAATGGGTTTCCATAACTAAGCAGCTGCATGCAAGAGTCGGACCGAGCCCGCACAGTATACAAACTTTTTAGCACAACTGTATATATGTATATATGTACAAATGAAGATACAGGATATGGTTCATAGTGTGCTCCTGTTAGCCCCTAAAACCAGACAGTGGAAAGCACTAAATAAGTATAGTAAAATATTAGATACTACAATAGTTCTCTGTACAAACCATGTATTATATAAAAAAACAAAAGTCTTACCTTTTTGGTATAAAAGAAACGGTAAGATAAAATGTTTTGCCCAGTGAGGTGCCATGTGAAATGAACCATAATTCACTGTTCAAACTCTCAGTTAGAATTAGTGTTATTGCCTGCTGAGCTACCCAGTGACTTCTGTCTCACTTCAATTATTACAGACTGGAAGCTGAAAATCCCTCCTGCTACTGACTGAAACCAGGTATATATTTTTTATTATTACACAATGAAATTAAACATGTCCAGCGTTTTGATGATTATAAGAATATTCAATATTTCCTCAAAATAAGGTTATCTCATAGTTAAAGTTACATATATGTATATATATATATATATATATATATAATAAATTAATTTTCTTAGCTAAGACTCGGTAAGGTAAGGGAATTGATATAATCAAAGATTATCAGATATTTTAGGTTCAATAAAATTAAATAATCAGCTGGTATTTATCATTTCTGTACTAGAAATCGAAGGAATCAGTGTCAGATTAATTTATCCAATATAAAGCTATATAACTTGAGATTCAATGTCTGTTTCAATAACCCAGTAGCAGGATAATCAGCTGCATTTTGGCTGTTAATGTAACTACTGTCAAACATTGAAAAATATTAAATAACGTATGAGAAAAACAGTGAAAGAGACAACTGATATGTAATGTTTGTCTTAAAATATTAAGCACAAGGGCCACCAAGCAACTTAATGAAAACGCCAGATCGACTTTCTAATTTTAATGATACACAGTTACATAGTTCGTGTGCCAGAAAAAAGAATAATTACATTTAACATGTTCCAAGTTCCATATTTAATTAGTCTGAAAGAGAAGGACCCTTATCCATTGCAATTCCATTGCTAATTTTGTCTCAAAAGAAAAACATTTTTTCTGGATTGTAAAGGTTAAAACCTAAATTATTATTTCTGAGCCAGCTGCTTCCATTTCCAGTATTCCTATGTAAGTTCCCCTTTGTCAACATAAATACTGAACTCTCATCAAGAAGAATTAGTGAACAAATGTTATGGCTGAATTATAATTATATGATAACAGGGCAGCTAAGGATGAAGGAACCTTGTATGTGGTATTAGTAACAGCAGGGACCATATATATATATACATATATAAATATATATATATATATATTAGCAGAGATCAGAAATCAGAAAATTTAGCTTGATGAATATAAATACAGGCCACTTTATTAATATCCAAGAGGTCAAATTTGCCCTCTTGCGGATGTTCAACAGGAGCTGTGCTGCAGGGAGACAGGGACATGGAAGCGGACGGTGGAAAAGGTAGGGAGACATTTAGAGAGAGTGTGAGAGGACATGAATGAGGGTGTGAGAGGACATGAATGAGAATGTGAGAGGATGTGAAAAGCATGTGAGAGGATATGAGTGAATGTGTGAGAGAGAGTGAGAGACCATGAGAGTGAAAGAACCAACAAAATTCAAATAAAAACCGCTTTTGTAGATACGAGTTGATGAAATTGGCAAATTTTCTTCAAAGTTTAATTTGCATGTCTGAATGGACAAGTCTAAGAGACAACTTCCATTTCTTGTTGTGATATTTTGTATATTTAATTAGACTACAAAAAACATTTTGTGAACATTTAAAAATTACTTATGGTTTGTTTGTATCAACGTGGAAAAAAAACCCAGTTAAACGAAAGGCTCTCTTTCTGTACAAGTGCTACAGGGCCCCAAACTTTAATCTAGCCTTGATTATACTTTTTTATACAAAATGTCTATTTCAAAAGTATTGGAGTATTAGGAAGTTGTTAAAAAAATAATGCTTAAAAATATTTCAAATATAAAAAAATATTTTCTGGAAATATTTCTGATTGAACAACTTGACTAAATAGCTGGATGTTTTCCTGAAAACCACTTATTTAACAAAAAAATTGCGCAGGCAGTAAATGGGCTTACTCATCTCTGTAAAAAGTAAAAAATGTAATATTACAGTGCCTTCTGTGCGCTATACCACAGCTGTATACATGACATGCTTTCAAATTTGCTGCCAGAGGTACTCCTGTTATAAGACTTAACTGTCTTACACGACAGCCTTCTGAATTAATGACTGTTAGCACAATCCTTGCCTATCGTTTAAGGTTGACCTGTTACCGTGATATTTTAGTCTTGGAAGGTAAAATTATGTTTGGAGATTAATTTAATTTTATGGGAGGACAATGCATACTTCAGCTAGGATTCCTAATACTATCAAATCAAATACATAGTAGGGAAATAAAGATATTTTTTAGACATGTTATGGATTCATTATACAAGATTTGAAATTGCATAATAGGAGCCTCCGTGTCCTTAATAAAATTCCAGGATTTTACTATTAACATGACGTGAAGTCATGATTTTATTAATGACACGGAGGCTAGTATTATTCCCCCCCTTCTTTCCCTCCCTGGGCGGTAGAAATGACTGTGGTCTGGTCTCAGGTAAGATTTTACTATGTTTGTTCGGCTCCTACATTTTATCCGCCTATGTTTAGTTGCCTTGTCGATTTTCCTATTTTGTGTTCCCGATTTGGCACCTTTTTTGATCACTACTATCACCTGTTGTCTTATTTCTCTCTAGCTTGATCTGCTATGGATGATTCGATGGAGTTC
The DNA here is from genome assembly GCF_027358695.1 of Spea bombifrons. Taxonomy (NCBI): domain Eukaryota; kingdom Metazoa; phylum Chordata; class Amphibia; order Anura; family Pelobatidae; genus Spea; species Spea bombifrons. The sequence continues at coordinate 32,149,348 of NC_071087.1, read as the reverse complement.
TACATGATGCCTTGGTTCGGTTTCCTGTTTTGTTTCTTTTGGTTCGGTTCCATTGAATCCGCAAAGAAAGAGGAAGTTCGTCCGGATTGCACTCCCCCTGAGGATGATGAGGACTGCTGATTGGTTAGCCTATCGCTGGGCAGTGTTATAGATGTTACTATTTCATTTGTTTTAACTCTTTCAGTCAATTGTTCCCCTCAATCTTTGCTGCTGAGGGCGTAATAAGGAAAGCGAATGCATAATAGGAGCCTCCGTGTCCTTAATAAAATTGGCAGTTATCTCAAACAACTAGTTATTAACATCTTTAGTCTCCCAAGGCTATACTGGTATGTCCAGAAAAGTTGAAAATACAGTTGTTCTGCGCACTGCATCTTGCCCTTTCTCATTCGAATGCGAGGCAGTCCCCAAGAACCAATGATCCGGCAGTACAGTCATGTGATTGCTCTGATCAGCCACAGCGATTGCATGGCCGTTACTACCTCTCTCCTTAATCTTTGTGATTGGGAGAAGACAGACAGAACATCATGTATGTTAGCTGCACATTTTAATGTATAAAATCCATCCCAGTTTCCATAACATTTAAGCTTTCCCTTGTCCCCCTTGATTGTGATATATATATAAATACTGTATATATTAGACATGTATATATTGCTTGTGAGGAAAAAAAAACGTGTTGCCCAGTGCCCAGATTCACTCTCACTCAATCTCTCATTCAGGTTTACTCTCACTCCCTAAATCTTTTCCTGCCTTCTCTGCCGACCATTTCTTCCTCCTGCCAACCACTTGTACTTCCACTTCATCTTCTCCTTTTACTTCTCCCTTCACTCTTCAATCTGCTATCTTCTATCTTCATCCACATCGTGGAGAACATAACGAGGTGGGAACTTGCGGTTAGGTCCTATCTACCTATTGTAGGATTAGGGAGAGGGCGTCACCCCGAGAACAACCATATTGCCTTCAGTTCAAGTGAGGGCAAAATGACAGAGGTTCTGGCAACATACTCTCCCCCAGTTGGAGGATCAAGGAAAGCAGCACCATTTTGGCTGAACTTCCTGCCGGGTTATGTTCACCGAGATGTGGACAAAGATAGAAGGTAGCAGATTAAAGATAGAAGAGAAGGTAGGGAAACATTAAGAGGCCATGAGAGAGAGTGAACAAAAATGAGAGTGCGAGGAAATGATTGGGAGTGTGAGTGCTTCGTTTTTGTCCTGGGGGTTGGCCTTGTTTTCAGGGCTTCGTCTGAATCGCCAAATTTACCAAAATTCTGTAAATTTGCAATTCATATGAATACAAAGCCACACATCTGATATATAGATAGATAGATATAATTATAATTATTATTTTTTTTTTATAGTGTTAGGTTAGTTCAGATTAATTTGGTGGGTGGTTAGAGGGAATTGATGATAGTGTAGAAGGTGTTTTAAGGAGGGGAAAAAAATATGTTCAGTCATGTGAAAAATAAATTATACCCAGACATGTCAGATGATGACGAAAATGAGGTGTACAGAACCTGTGCTTTTGAGTACCCACAAATATGGCAAATCCAGAAATTCCCCCTTTTATTGTGACTCCTGGCATCAGATGTGACATTGATACCAGTGAACCAATATTTTGTTCCCCCTTTTTGAATAAGGGGTACCAGCCATACCTGATATTGCACAAGACCAAGACCTGGTACAAAAGGCCTACCTAACCCAGGTTCCCATGTACAACATGTATGTGCGGTATCCCTGCCAGTCCAGCTACAGTTCCGAGGTGCCTGTCCCCTTTCCGAGTCCGAGGTGCCTGTCCCCTATCCAATATCCAAGTTCAAGGTGCCTGTCCCCTATCTGAGTCCAAGGTGCCTGTCCCCTATCCAAGTCCAAGGTGCATGTCCCCTATCCGAGTCCGAGGAGCCTGCCCCCTATCCGAGTCTGAGGTTCCTGACAGGTTTGCACCTTGTATTAAACCCTCTGCCTTTACTTTGATGTCTTCTCTTGATTGTAGACAATGATACACCTACCTCCTGGAGCATGTTCTTGGGACGGCTAAATGCTGTGAAGAGGTTTTTCTTCACCAAGGAAATAATTCTGTGATCATCCACCACAGTTGTTTCCTGTGGTTGCCCAAGCCTTTTGGTATAGATAAGTTCGCCATTGCACTCCTTCTTTTTGAGAATGTACCAAATTGTTGATTTAGCCACTCCTAATATTTCTGCTATCTCTTTGATGTATTTGTTTTGGTTTACAGCTTTAATGATAGCTCTACTTCCATTGATAACTCTTTGGACCTGATATTGAGCGTTCATAGCAACAGCTTCTAAATGCAGATTCTATATTTGGAATTTACTCCAGAACTTTTAACTGCTTAATAAAAAAAAAAAAAATAATAACGAAGGAACAGTCCACAACTGGCCATGAAATGGCTTTTCAGTCAATTGTGTAATTACTTTTGACCCTCTGAAAATAGCAGGACTGTCAATGAATATTGCTGTAATTCTTAAACCATTCACCCTTTTTTGGTGTAAATACCCTGAAATGAAAGTCGGAATAGTTTTGATCCTTAGTGTAAAGTACAAAAACTTTTCACCAGATTAAACTGTGAGTTTTCCACTGCAGACCATCTTCCATACACATACTTTATGTACTATTGGACTCAGGCAGCCTTTAACCTTTTCCTGCTCATCTTTGTCATTGCTGAATGCATTATCCAGGCATTATAGCCATAGTATAATTATTTATAGATATTATTTAATTATAACTAGGAGGGCATGTTCTGGTTCAAGGTTATACTGGCTCTTTTTTCTGTTTACATCTTTCAATCACTACCTTCACAATTGTGGCAAATGGTTAACCTTGACTATTTCTAATAAAACCATTATGTTTGATACAGTTGCTACATGTTTTAGCACATTTTTTTCATGATTGCACATTGTACCATTTCAAATGCTGAGTCTCTAGCCATCAATAAAGTAGCAAGTGTATTTAAAAAAAAAAATAAAGTGAAAATGTATTAGCAAAGTTGGCTGAAAGGTGCCTAACATTGCCATTTACGTTGTGCACCTGCAGCTTCATCATCACATGTCATACATTTTGATGGTTTATTAAAACAATTTACTTGCTAATTAATGCAAGAAATTAAAAATGTGATTGATGTCTTAAAATTTGATACATTGAAGAGATTTGTTTTCTGATTGCTAATGCTCCTTAAAATCCTAATTTACATGATGATTTTTTGCTTGATTATAAAATAGCATATTTTGTTAAGTTTTACATCTGCATCAATAACTTTAACAGCACCTTTTCACATATAAGTGAAATGGCATTAGGAATAAATGTTTTGGGAGAAAACAACTTTAAATGGCACTAAATGTGGGAGTAGTAGTAATTTATGTTGCAGAGCACTTTAACACCATAACCTTAGCAAAATAACTTTGGTGAATTAATGCATATCTGTTTCCATATGCAATCATGCAGTGAAGTTTGAGCTTCGGTTTTAAGGTTATCAGTGATTTCTATATTATCAACTAATTATCAACTAATTTCATTGATTTCTAAAGTTATCAACTGGCCAAGTTTTCCAGGACACACATATTTTTTTACATATGTCAGACCAGCACAGGTAAAGTTTGTCCTTTGGTAAGTCGCAGGGGAGGGCTGGCAGGCTACGGCCTGGGGGGCAAGTCTAGTCATTTCCACACCGACACCCAAACCCACACACCAGTACAGGCTCTGCCACACCGACACACCAAACACACACACCAGGACAGGCTCTTCCACACCAACACTAAAACACACACCAGGACAGGCTCTGCCAAACCAACAGCCACACACACCAGGACAGCCTCTGACACTGGCACCCAAACACCCAAGCACACACACCAGGATAGGTTCTGCCTGAGTTCACCAAAAGTACATAAAGTATGTGTATGGAAGATGGTCTGCAGTGGAAAACACATATAAAACACACACAAGGAGAGGCTCTGCCACACCAACACCCAAGCACACACACCAGGACAGGCTCTGACACACTGACATACAGACAAACGCACACCAGGACAGGCCCTGTCACACTGACACCCATACACATACACCAGGACAGGCTCTGACACCCACCAGACATGCTAAGCTACAACAATAATAAAAAAAGTATTTTCCACACTGCTTTGCCGTTGAACCCCCTTTTAGTGTTTTTGCCCCCTTTTGTGTAATGGCCCCATTTGCCACCCTTGTGTATTGATGCCGGCAGCATAGATAAAATGCTGCCCTGCAGTATGGTGGATGTATATCTGACTAATTTGTTCTTTCCATGAGTCTATACATCACCCATACTGCAGGGCAACATTTTATCTGGGCTGGTCAGCAGAATGTAAAAGCGAACATGAAAAAGAACACGAAAAGTGCATTTTTATGTTCGTCCCGAAGAAACGAAGAAGCGAACATATCGGCGGTAAAACGTACACGAAGACACACAACGCGAAGAATCTTCATGTTCGTCTTCGTCTACTAATCTCCCTGGTCCCTTTCCCATCTAGCCCACCTTATCTCCGCAGCATCACAGGGGTTGACGGAAAGGGAAATACCCCTCTGAAATACCTCAGAGGTCTGACTATAAGACTAAGATCCAGATCCCCCGCAGCGCTGCAGGGGACCTGGATCCTCCTCTCTGGTAACCTCTGCTGCTGCCGGCACTTTCTCTGGGTGCTTCTATGATGGAGCGCCGGTGTGACCTTCTGGTGATCCATCATAGAAGCCTCAGCGGACGTGCCGGCAGCAGCGGAGGTTATCTGCATCATAGAAGCCCGAACGGAACTAACGGGCAGCAGAGGTTGTCTACGTGCATTGCGAAGACGTCCACTGGCTGCCCCCACTAGATACCAAAGAGTCTGAAGTATGAGGAACAAGTCTGGGGAAGCACTGGTTATTCTGGGGGGGGGGCAGAGTGGCATATAGGGGGATATAAGACATTTCTGTAGTCAAAGTGGCATATTTGGGATTAAAAATCATTTCTGGGGGGCAGAGTGGCATAACGGGGATTAAAAAGGCATATCATGGAGGCAGAGTGGCATATAGGCAGGTATGATGCATATCTGGGGGGCAGAGTGGTATATAGGGGTGTATAAGGCATATCTGGGGACAGAGTAGCAAGCCATGGGGCAGATGTGCATAACTGGGGGGCAGGTTGGCAAATAATAAAAATATAAAAACAAAAAAATAATTTTTCTCAATCATAGTTTTTATCAAATATGAAAAATAGTTTACATGTGAATTAATATTTACTAGTAAAACTTTTTTTCCTTCAGGGTAGTCTTATATTTAGGCTTTTTGTTTTTTTTTCCTATAATTGACCAAATATGGTATATAACAAAAGATTTTTGTTTTATAGATAAGAGATATGTACTGTAATACAGTGCTTTTACTTCATAAACCAGAAGAAGGCTATTTAACATTCACAGGGTATCCAAGAGTTCAGGGACAGGTTTAGTGGAATGTGTCTGACTAAAGTTACTTAATGGAAGAAATATAAGTTACAAATTCAGCTGTGACATATAAAGGTCTGGATTACATATAAATGTGTCTAAAGTGGTAGAAATATCTTATAGACGGTCAGAAGTGCTGCATCCACGACTGAATATGTGGAATGCCAAGGCCTTTACTGACTTCACATTAATTTTGTATACAATTTAAGATATTTCTGCTACAATACTTTTAATACGTTATCAATGCATATACATAAATATCCCTACATGTATTGGTAAAACACAGTGCCTGCATTTCCATAATGGTGTTTTAACAGTAAATTATATAGGGAATTTGAAGATGTAATTGTTTATTGCAACTCATTTTATAGCTGATTTATGCATACATTAGAAATTGTACCTATATGCTTCTTTTGTCAATTGGAGTGTCTGAAAACGAGGAAGCACCCCCCCCAACTAAACAATTACAAATGAAGAAGAGAGCTCAGAATTTTTGTTTGCATTTTGTTGTTTTTTTACTCTCCCACACACTTACTCATGCCCTTTCACACACTCTCTCTCGCACTATATCATACTTTCATTCACACTCTCCCACAATGACTTCTTACCTTCTCCACTTACCACGTACGTGTCCATATCTCCATTTCCGCAGCTCCGCTTCTTGTCTTGCCTATTCTTGTTCTTGTATGCTTCTCTGCAACTTAGCAATAGGGCAGAGGTAAGCTATTAGGGAGAAAAAATCAGGCATATACTGAGATAAAGGCATTAAGTTTCTCATGTTATAAGAATAGTACAGGTTTTTAATATTTCATTAAATGAATGATGTGCCCCTATAACTGAAATGCTGCAGGGGGACGGTTACTGGGCTTTCTTGAATCTCAACCACATAGCCCCGAATGGAGACTCTGGGGCTAAAGTATGCTTTAGTCCCAGAGTTTCCATTTGGGGCTATGGGCCGGTTGGGGAAATCATAGATCTCCCTCTAACCTGCCCCAAATACAGGGAGCAGCAAGTCTGCTCCCATCTACTAATACCAAGCACCAGGATATGCTGAAGCTCAGCAACAGCGGTTTAACTTCTGGGTTCAGATGACATCATGTGACCTCGCGTTATGTGACTCCGCTCTGTCCCTGCCTCTTGGGACACCAAAAATTGCTCACAAAAAAACAGTCTGACCTGTCTGAGAAAGGCTGTTCTAGGGAAGCAGGAACATAGCGGGATCACATAGCGCAAGATAATGTGACCCCACTGCTTGCAAGTAGAGAAGAAAAGCTAAGAAGCTAAGCCAAGGAGGCATGAGCAAAGGGAGGAAGGTGGGAAAATGGTAAAATGTGCTTGTAAGCATGAATGTATGTATGGTTAAGTGTGTGTGAGAATGGATGTGCATGTGTAAGCAATGTTCTGTTTGTATGAGCATGAATGTGTATGTGTGTGTGCACAGATGATGTGCGAGGGTGTGTGAGCATGCATTTGTATATGTAAGTCATACTTAACAACTGTCACAAATTTTCTAAGACAGACTACTTTTTTGTGTTCTCTCCTGGCATAAAAATACTGCCTATGCACATTAAAATGTTCACAGGCAGCATTGGATTCAAACCACATATGTTTGAGATACACACACATAACCTAGATGCTGTTAGATGAGCTCCAGATGCCCAGTCGCTGCAGGGTGTCACAGCACGGTGTGACACATCCTCCTGTGTCGCAGGACCCATGAGGGGCATGTTGGTAAGTAGGGTGTAAGTGTGTGTTAGCACAGATGTGCATGTGGATGTGCACAAATACGAAGATTTTTTCCCCCATAAAGAAGAACATGTCTCACCACTCCAAGAGTTAAAGGTCTATATGAACGACCCTTGGAGTGGGGAGACATGGCCCCTCAGGCCAAGTTCCAGCGTCAGGAGTTAAAGGGCCGTGCGAGCGACTCTATTGGTCGCCTGCAATTGGTTGACGACAGAGGAAGCCCCTGTAGGCGACCGATAGAGTCGCTCACACGGCCCTTTAACTCCTTATGGGGAACTTGGCCTGTCTCCCCACTCCAAGAGTTAAAGGCCTTTAACTCCTGACGGCAAACCTACAGATTTCTGCTCCCATCATCTAAGCAGCATTGCATGGGTTTGATGCCAGAGGAGGCCCCTGCAGGCAACCAATAGAATCACTTGCACGGCCCTTTAGCTCCTGACTGCGAACCTACGGATTTCTGCTCCCGTTAACCCTTGTGATGCTGCGTAGAAAAGGTAGGCTAGATGGGGAAGGGACCAGGGAGCTTAGTAAACGAAGACGAAGATGAACACCAAGATTCTTCATGTTGTGTGTCTTTGTATACGTTTTGCCGCCGCCATGTTCGGTATTCGGGCTGAACAACAAAAATGCACCCTTCGTGTTTGTTTTCATGTTCGCCCGAAAATGAATGCACAAGTCCAATTATTAGACATCCGAGCACCAGGTACAAGGTCTAGCTGGTGCTTGGTACAAAATGTACCATCAATTCGTATCATTCTGCTATTTCTGCAGGATATGATTTAGTGGATTCCTTTCCACTTGGAAAATATCCCTTAATATGCCAGGTTTTGAAAGGAATTAAAATTAAGATACCTCCAATACCTAGATAACTAATAACGTGGGATGTGGTTAAGGTTGTTCATTTTCTTTCGTCATGGCTGATTAATTAATCGTTATCTCTAAAACATGTATGTTTGTGCTTCGACATACTTGGTTAATTCATATGCCTGCTTTAAACTTGCATAATATGCGACATCCTGTGATTTTGCTAACCTGATTATAAGAATGCTTTTTCTAACCCTCCCTTCTTTTTTTCTACATATTTTGTCATAGGTTAAGAATTTCTTGATTCCCTTTGAGGCAAGAGGTTGATTCCCTCCTCCAGTGTTTGCAAGTTTTACACGATTTAGGTCCTCATTGGACCAGACAAAGAAAGAATATTTAGGGACTTTTGAGGGATTTTGTACTCTGTTGTAAAATTGTTCGAGATTGTATAATTGTCAACATATTTTAACTATTCAGTTGCGTTTTTTTGGCTGCTATTAGGAGTAGTAGAGGAATGTTATAGCATAATGTTTGCCTCCTGTCTTTAATAAAATCATTATTTTGCATCACTAGGTTAGCAAAATCACCGAATTGTATAGGTTTGTTAGGTATATAGAATTGTAAAATGTAGGATTTAAGAAAATGGACTGACCTATGGGCTTTTCAAAAATGCACTTACAATAAATTCTTACTGATATTTTTAAAAATTATGTAAATATTTCATATTTCCAAATTGGGACACCTGTGTTGGGGTGGATTGGCAAAAGATGGAGAGGCCACCTCACCCTACCACTGCGAGGAGGCCACATTCGAGCTACAATAGATTTTTCACCGCCCTTGGCCATCCAGGGTAGATTGCATGATCTCCCCAACTAGCCCATGCTCAGCAGACAGTGGAAGAGCTACCCAGGGCAATGGGACAGTGACTGAAAATAGTGTCTGTTCAGACACTTTCCTTGCTTTGCATTATTTTTTTGTAAATTATATTCACCTCCCCCATTTCTCTTAGCAGTAATGGGAAGTTATGACACAATCATGTTTTATGCATTCCCCCCTTTTCCTTCCATAGTTCTGTCTGCTCTAGTTGTATGTATCAACGTTTTTGGGGAACACAAACTACTGCGCTATTTTAGCATGCACATGTTCAAAAAATACAGATTTCTTCAGCAGACACAATGGGATTTGTAAAAATATAGTGTATATATTCATATATGCATTCCATCAGGGTTATACGATTGCAGTTGTTACTGTTCACTAGAATTAGAAGCAATGATATGGCGACAGTACAGACTGCAGGCTGAGGTCAAACAAGGCGATCAGATAACCAACAGAATGAAAAAGTAGGCATGGGAATCAGTGAAGGTCTGAATTGAGTAAGTGGGAATAAGTAATGCAGCAAGCCAAGGATAAAATTAGGAACAAGTCCAAAAGTAGGGTCAGCAACTGGTCACAAACTACATGGAGAACAACACAGAACATACACAAAATAGTCAAAATTGGTGAAGTAAAATGAAGAAAGTAACTTTTTAAAAAAATTCTAAAAAATAAAAAACGGAAAAGTAGTGAGTGTTTATGAATTCACCCCTTTGCTATGAAGCCCTTAGGATCTGGTGCAACCAATTACCTTCAGAAGTCACATTAAATAAAGCCCACTTGTGTGCAATCTAAGTGTCACATGATCTGTCACATGATATCAGTATATATACACCTGTTCTGAAAGGCCCTAGAATCTGCAACATCACTGAGCAAGAGGTATCACCAAGCAAGCGGCACCATGAAGACCTCTCTAAACAGATCAAAGACAAAGTACAGATCTTGGTTGGGTTATAAAAAATATCCAAAACTTACCAGGAAGCTCTAATAAATCCATTATTAAGAAATGGAAAGAATATGTCAAAACAACAACCCTGCCAGAGAGGTCCGTCCATAAAAATTCACAGGCAAGGAGGACGTTAATTAGAGAGGCAACAAAAAAGAGACTAAAGATAACTCTGTAGGAGCTGCACAGCAGAGATTGGAGTATCCGCACAGAGGACCACTTTAAGCAATACACTTCACAGAGCTGGGTTTTATGGAAGAGTGGCCAGAAAAAAAGCCATTGATTAAGGAAAAAAGTAAGCAAAGCACATGGGAGACTACCCAAACAAATGGAGGAAGGTACTCTGGTCAATTAAATTGAGCTTTTTTCCATCAAGGATGTCTCGGCGCAAACCCAACCCATTTATCACCCACATGAACACCATCCCCAAGTTTTTCATCAGCAGGGCCTGGGAAACTGGGCAGAATTGAAGGAATGATGGATGGTGCTTACTACAGGGACATGCGTGAGGGAAACCTATTTCAGTTTTCCAGGGATTTGAGACTGGGATGGAGATTCATCTTCCAGCAGGACAATGACCCTAAGCATACTCGAGTGATTTAAGGGGAAACATTTAAATGTCTTGGAATAGCCTAGTCAAAGCTCAGACCTCAATCAGATTGAGAATCTGTGTGTACAGATTGCTGTACAGCAGCGGAACCCATCCAACTTGAAAGAGCTGGAGCAGTTTTGCCTTAAAGAATGGGCAAAAATCCTAGTGACTAGCTTTGCCAAGCTTATATAGAGGTACCTGAAGAGACTTGCAGCTGTAATTGCTGCAAAAGGTGGCTCTATAAGGTATTGATTTTTGGTGGCGTGAATAATTATGCAAGTTTTCTGTTATTTTTTGTCTTATTTCTTGTTTGTTTCACAATAAATACTTTGCATCTTCAAAGTGGCAGACATGTTGTGTAAATCTAATGATACAAATCCATTTCAATTCCAGGTTGTAATGCAACAAATAGCCAAGGGGGGTGAATACTTTTGCAAGGCACTATAACTGTAATAACTTATCAATTGATAAGGCCATTTACGTAATTACCCCTGTGACCACTTTTCCTGTCTCCTCACACCAGTTGAATTTTTTTAGAAAGGGCCCTTCCAACCTGGACCGCACCCGTCGAGGTCTGAAGGAGCCTTTCTAAGCTATTTTGAACTGGTAGAGGGATACATGAACTAATCAAGGGTAGGTTATGTCAAGTGACCCCAGCAGTGAAAGCGGGGCTGCTCTCACAAAGTAAAGATAGAAAGCTGCTGGAGCGGTGAGAGGTAAGCGGGGAGGCGTGGGCAGGGGCATGTAATGGATGTGTATGTTTGTTTATATACACCGATCAGCAATAACATTATGAAAACCGACGGATGAAGCGAATAACACGTATAATCTTGTTATCATGGCACCTGTCAGTGGGTGGGATATATTAGGCAGCAAATGAACATTTCATCCTCAAAGTTGATGTGTTAGGAGCAAAAAAAAATGGGCAAGCATAAGGATCTGAGCGACTTTGACAAGGGCCAAATTATGATGGCTAGACAGAGCAGCTTTAAAACCTGAGCTCTTATGGGCTATTCCCGCTCTGCAGTGATCAGTATCATCAAAAGTGGTCCAAGAGTCATGGGCGGCCAAGGTTCATAAATACACATGGTGGGCGAAGGCTGGCCTGTGTGGTCAAATCCAACAGACGAGCTACTGTAGCTCAAATTGCTGAAAAAGTCAATGCTGGTTCTGATAGAATGGTGTCAGAACACACAGTGCATCGCAGTTTGTTATGTTTGGGGCTCCGTGGCTGCAGACCAGTCAGGGTGCCCATACTGACCCCTGTCCACTACTGAAAGCGGCTACGATGGACCATGGAAAATGGATGTGTAATTGTGTGTGTGTGAGCATGTATGTGTAGATGTGTAGGTGTTTGAATCTGTGTTAAAATGAATGTGTAAAAATCTAAAATTACTAAATTGCAATAGTTTCGTTAAATGTATTAAAAGTTAATTGTTGTCTTCATAGGAAAATAATGTATTAAGATAATCACAATAAAGCAAAAAAGTAAAATGTATTTTTAAAATATGTTTTCCAGCAAGATTTTAGGTTATACATTGCACAGGTTCCTAAATCTTGGCTATAGTCTGAAATAGATTAAACATATTTTAACAAAGTCCATGATTCAAGAATGTTGCTTAGCAACCAAGAAAATCTTGTATTGTCAGTATTTGAAGCCAGAATTTCTAGGAGAACAGTTAATCTATCCAAATTAAAGGTTGGCAATCCTGCATAAAATTGTAGTTGTTCATATTGTATGCTACTAAAAAAAACCGTAAAACATGTAAAGTGAAAATTATGCCAATAATGGGTTTGGAATTTAAGAACAAGAAAATACTAAAGGAATGTTCAATTAATTGTAGTTTGATGGTCAAGCAAGAACTGCTGAAAGAGATTGTATAATTATTACACCAACGATTGGAAGATGATGAGAACCAAGATGAAATCTAATTCTTTGAGAAACCATTTAAATGATCTATTGCCAAGGGTCAAACATCACATTATATAGCATTACATGTTATTTACAGAGATTGTGCAGAGTATGTAGCAATATCACAATATAGAAAGTGAAATTTAACAATAATATTAAAAAAACTAAATATCTTTGTTTGCTGTAGCATTATCAATACCATTCACCCTTTACCTTTAGGGCCTAACCTAAACCCTGAAAAACAGCCCCAAAACGTAATGCCTCCTGCACCAAACTTTTTAGTAGGTATTGTGCATTTCAGTAGGTACCATTCTGCTGGCAGCCTCTCTTCTGGAGTCCAGTGGCAGTATGCTTTTCACCACTCCAGCCGATATTTAGCATTACACATATTGATCTTCGGTTTATGTGCATTTTATGAAGCAAACGTGTGGCAAAGGTTGCATACTATGACGTTGCATCCTAGTGCGAAGTTTAAAGTCACTGAGCTCTTTAATATCCCATTCTACTGCCATTGTTTGTCTATGGAGATGTCTGCCTATGTGCTTGATTTTATACACGTGTTAGCATTTGGTGTGGCTGAAATACCTAAACTCAATAATAAGAAGGGATGTCCACATGTTTGGTCATATAGTACATTAGTACAGAAAGAGATTAATATTAAAAAAAAATCCTCATTGATTTAACTACATTCTTCTACTAAGATCTTAACACTAATACAGCTAAAATCACACACTATGTTGGTTACTTGAAAGGAGCAAAAAGATAAAGAGGGCACTGGCACTGTGTCTTTATTCAGATTTGTATTTATTTGGGATTTGTGTTGATGCCGTATTTTTTTCCCAATACTGGTAGGCTGAGCTGCCTACTTCCAAGTAGTCTCACAGAGAACTCATTGTCTTGCCAAATAAAATCATTTTAATTAAATCCACCAAACAGCAAATATGACATATTTTTAAGGTAGTCTGGAATATAAATGTATTGTTTTGCCCAGAACATTAAAGATTTTTACTCGAAACGAACTTTAGAGTAAAAACAATGACTTGCGATTCAATAACTTGTGTAAATTCAAATCCTCACGCATAGAAACCAGACAAGCAAAAAATAATGCAAAGAAAGCTGAGTAACATCAATACTTAAACAATTCTATTTCTATGCGGTCCATAGACAAATGCATGTGAAACGGACACATTTTAGAGTTTTAAGAATAACCCTTGCAATGCTAATGAAAAATAGTTTATAAACGACCCTAGCAATGCTTGCACAGAAAAAAATAACAGTAGTTTAAAGTTGGTACCTAATATTTTTTTTAAAATAAATGAAATCTAGGCTAATCTAGTTCCATGTAAACTGCCTAAACGGAAACCAAACTATTTCTGGTTATCCAGTATACATTTCCTGTGCGAGAACCACTACTTGCATTGTTTCCGATGTTAAATTGCTTTTTTAATTTTTTTTTGTTTACCTTAATGTCCCCATTTTCTACAGTATTATTAATAAATTACATTAAATGATATATAATTTAAATAGATTTAATTGGAAAACATGCTTAATTGCAAAACAATCTTAAAATAAATATCCAGATAATGTGTAGGGCTTCAAATGTATATGTAAAGGTTACATTTGTCTTGTATCAGTCCCAGTTTTTACTGCTAGTTTATGTTCTTAAACCTAATTGTTCAATTGCTTTGATCTAGTTGGACAAACAGTGATTTAAATTTAAAATAGCATTTGTTGTGAGCATATTCAAGTTAGCGATTGTTACTTGACTATATGTCCAGGGAGCCCTGTTTTAGCAATCTTTTTTTAATTTTTCTGGATTTTGGGTAGTTATTTGGGTCAAGCCGAATACATCCTTTCTTCACAGAAACCCTTCCATGTTTCATTGTGACCAATGAGGTGACCAATGTGACCATTGTGATGTGGTGTCATCAAGGAAGGTGGGTGCACAGCTGGTGCAGACCACATTTGGTGACACCCAAAGCTGGCATCCTCTGGGCAGTCTCGAGCCACGGCTGATGATGTAGTGAATCCGGAAGTACCACTGCGAGTGGGAGAGAGATGCTGAGTGCTCAGCTGTGTAGAAGGATGATATGCTACAACTTGGTGCACCGTTACTGGTGAGAACAGAGTATAGGTGCGTTATGTAATGGATGCACACGGTGCTCTGGCGGGGAAGATCTTACAGATTGAGCAGTACTGGATAATTACATTATACTTACATCTATGGGGTTTGCTGTTACAATTAATAAAAAATAACAAAGACAACTTAAAATGGAAAATACTGAATATTAAATGTTTTATTAGAAACACGATGCATTTTTATGTTCAGTGACATCACTGGAGGGGGAGTGGCGGTACAGATTCATGGAGGAGACATCATGAATTACCAACCCTAGTGATTGCCCTGGTGCCTTCTCACTAGTGTATTTTCTTAATAACAAAATAGTAATTTTTTGAACTTAAGCATCATTAAACAAATAGGTTTGTGCTGCCTCAAACTGTAGCCTGGTATATTTATAAAAGTATAATAGAAGCATTAAACTAAAGCGACGTTATGCAGAAGGATATCATGTAGAAGGCTCTAGTGCTGCTAGATACAGCTGACATTATATTTGAACCTAGGGACCTTGGGTTTTGACCGCATATGGAGAATATAAAGATCCCAGTTTTAGCTTATTAACAGATTTCTAAGCATTTAGGCTGATAAGCATATAGGCTCTTTTTGTATTACAAAATGTTACTAAATTAATGAATAGATTTATGAGCATGTAGCCTTATAGGGATATGGAATCTTTTTGAATTACTAAATGTTCTAAAAGTAGGAACCTTATAGCCAGAAGACACTGTGCCACAGATCAGCTTATGGTGTCTGGCGTTAAACCCTGCAGCCTGGTCAAGTGCCTGATTAATGATTCAACTGAGACAGGATGGAAGAGCACCTCTGTCACTCCTCACAGCCTTCTTTTAAAACAGGTGGCTTTTGGGATTTATTAACCCATACTATGTTGTAAGTATAATTTATTATCAAAATTGTAAGAAGAAGCCTGCATATTTAACTGCAAGGCTTTGCTTTTTAATAAGAGTCTTGCATGTACAGTTAAATAAACAAGGCTTTCACTATAAGTAAACAAGATGTCTGCAGATTGACAGCCTCATGATCCTTCAAAAATGACTGTGGATGCGACAACCTGTAGTGCCACCAAATACCAGGTAGATGGCTGGCATTTTGGACTTACATTGCCAACCACATGCCATATACATGGTTGGCACCGAAAAGGATAAAACCATACCCATCTCTTGACTCCATGATCCTGATCTTCATCTATTTCAAGTTTATTTTTATGTTGTGTTGCCTGTGCTGGTTCATGTTCTACTTTTGAGGTGGTTCTATCATTACAGCAGGAAATCCAGCACCCTGCCATACTTAATAATATTATTGGAATATATAACTGAAATACAAAAAATATGCATTATAAAAATATAAAAAAGATAATATTTTAGCATGAAAATACTTCAGAATCAACTTTGAAAGGTCAGGGGCTTTATATACAGGACACTAAAACCGTCCACTGTGATCATTATCCTTTGTTTTAAAATGGGCCTCTATGAACATTGCATACCTGGACATTTAAATGCTAGTTCCCTTTATACCTAAAAATACCATACCATGTGTTCATCTTCCAGACTGCATAGCTGATAATCCCTTCTTGTATTCTACAATGCAATTATTGAAAACAACAGGCGTAATCTGATGCTTCAATGGTCACAGTTTGTCTGCCTTGGTTTAAAGCATGGAGATGGGTTTACACTCCAGGTGTGCATTCTACAACACCAAGGAATGATAACACACCAACTATTTGCTGACAAATATTTAACAGTGCAGACACAGAGTTTTCTGACCTTGACAATATCCCATTTCTCACCATATTATACACCACTTAATATCAACTGAACATTGGCTACAGGAAGACAGCCATGTTTTGCACGTTATTAGGAAGTAATTCATTAAACGATCAATGGTTTGTACCAATCGCCTGCACGGCCTTGTGGGGTCTTGTGACAACACTCGTTGCCCAAAATTATTGCAATGTGATGTGGTCCACAATGAGGTACATGCTTTCTCCAATACCCAAAATATTTGCCAAGAAAAGGTATTTTGTCGTTAAAAACTACCAAAAACCACATTATCTACCAAGTCGAAGCATATTATCACAGCTGTATCAAGGCAAAACAATCTGACAGGAATGCATGCGGCCTATGCTTCAAACCTTCACAGAGTTCCAAAGTAAACTTTCCTATCTCATTTGGGACTGTCTAGATGATTCCCCTGCAAAGGAAACATGTTCAAGTGGCTACTGGTAAACAATTTTCTATAATTCTCTGCCCTAATTGTATAACTATCTTGACATTTTTCATCAAAATCTTATGGTGAAGAAATATTTTATTTCATAGGTAGATTGCTGGTTACATTTTCTACTATAAATCAATACTTTTTTTTTAATGACAACGCATTTAACTAGAAGAAACAAATATGTAAATTCCAGAAATATGATGTAACTTTTATTAACTACTAATATTACAGGCAATATTCTCCAAATACACTGTAAATTGTAGATACGTATGTGATATTAAAATTGACAAAGTATACAGAGTTTCAAATGTATTCATTAATTGTGTTATATGATAGCAACACTTTTACAGTCACCACAGGCTTTTCACAATACATTTATTTTGTATATATATATATATATATATATATAGATATATATATATATATATATATATATATATCTATATATATATATATATATATATATATATAGTCAGTTGACAAGCAAAATATTTAAACAGAAAATAAATGATCATTGTCATAATAATTCTATTTTCTACTGCCTATAATCAACTTTGCATCATTTGTCTGGTATTTGGAAATAATGAAAAAAATAGTATATCATTGTGGATGGGTGTAGAAATAGAAATAGGAAGCAGAAGTAAAACAAAAATTATATAGGTTTATTGCATTTTAATTATCATAATGCAAACATATATCTGATAAATACATTTTATCAAAATGATTGGCGCTGATTCTATTTTGTTTTGTCTTGTGGCATTTAAAGCATATATTTTCATTTTTATACAATTTATGCACAGTTAAAATAGTTTGCTGTGCAGCGTAGTGTTATTCATGATTCCTTACCCATAATTTTTTGTTATAGAAACCAAAGCAGTGTTTATTTATTCACTTAACATGTGCCGTGAAAACATAATGGGACATTGTGGAATATTAAAAAAAGGAATATGGAAATAATTTACATGAAACCTTCAGTTCACAAGTATGTTATAGAAGTTATAGAAATAAAAACGTCAATATTCATTGAATAGCGATGACAGCTTTAAATGTATACAATGAGTTTGATACCTAAAATCTGATCATGTTCTTTTATGTTGTACATATATCAATGTATGTAATATATTTCCTATGAATAAGTGAATAATTGCTGTAGCTGAAAAGTTCCAATATGTTTACTTGGGACAGGTGTCATAGTTTAAGAACTTTTACCATGTTTTAAAGGAACATTCCATCCATCATATAGACTTTAATGCATCTGATAGCTGTAGTATCCCTTTAAATGTTCATTGTGCCCACCTTGCAAATGCGTGGGGGCTTAATCAAATTCTATGAATGCAATCATTTAAATATATAGGCCTGTAGATATGTATGTTTAGTTTCTTGTATCATGTAGTCTTATATTAAAATGTATGACTTTAATCTAGCATCAAGTTTTGCTTATTTGTAAGTGAATGGGCAGAGTGTGTCTTTATAAAGGCCAGCCGTGTGCCTTAAATCTAATAATCATGCAATACATGTGTTCATCGTATAGCTGACAGCGGTGAATAAATACTGTCAATATGTCTTAGTAACTAGTAAACTATGAAAAATGAACTATATTTATTTGCACATTTTAAAACAGCCTGTATTGTTGTAGCTTGATTAAACAGCTTTTTCCTCCAATAATAAAATTATTTCTTTTGTAGCAAAGAACGTGTTATATCTCAATTAAATATATAATGTATAGGATTCTACCTGTGAAAAATGGCATCTAAACATGTGTAAGAGAAAGATATTAATAGATAGAAAATATTACGCTTTCATGATCCATAGGGAGACTCATAGGTCCTGTCTACAGGGCCGGATTGGGGATGACTAAGTGGCCCTGTCCACTAAATGACATACAAGCAGCCTTGGGCTGGATATGTTCAGCTGTTCCAATACATTACGCTTGTATACCCTTGCAGTGTGCAGCCATGTGTATGCGACCAGCGGCAGTACTGCAGTACCTGATTTGCTGCTGGAGCATTACTGGCCGCCAGCTTGGAAATTCCATGGCGTGCCAGAGGTCTAGTCTGGGCCTGTGCTTGTATTTGATTACACGACAAGCATAACTAGTATTTCTTTGTGTTAATACAGGCTATTGTCACACAACAGTTTAAAATAATTAATTCAAACACCTCTACTACGGGATGCATATTTACTCAAAATAAATTATTATGAAACCAACTGCATTTGTACATTCATTCTCATCTAATTAGAAAATAAAAAAGTAAAATTTACTCTAAAATGATTTAATTATTTTTCCAAGTGTGCAGATAAGTATTGTGTCATGATAAGACGAAAGAACATTTAGTAACAACATAGCACTTTTTTTTTTAACTCACAACAGCTGTAGCGTACATTATTGCTTTACAGTGATTTATTAGTTCTTCATGCTAAAAAGGATAGAAAATTAGCAGAACACCATATAAGATTATAAGTATGAAGACTGTAAAATAGTATTTAACAACTTCTAACAAAATATTCAAGGAAATAAAATGTATAGTTGTTTCTATACATTTATGTGTATAAAGTTAACAAGCCTGTCTTAACAGGTGAGACAATCCAACTTTATCTTTTTCGTCTGTTTTAGATCATGTACAAGAATATAAAACTTTATATTAATATATAATATGCAATATAACCTAATTAAATATATTAACACAGATCTATCATTAGCGAAATAGAACTATTGTTATAATACATAATTCTAATGTATGCTATATTGTCATGAAGGTACAACATTTACAGCAAGCTGGTGGAAATGTGTGAAATATTAGTATTTTTGTATGTATGCTTTGTGATAAACAATAGAACAACTCAGTCTTACTCATCCAGAGGGACCCACTGTCTCAATAAAATCTATTGAGAAAAGGGCTTCATTAGATAAGGGAGACTTCATTAATACTGTCATAAAGAATCAGCCACCGGCAACAGGAGGCTCATTAAGGGACTTTCCAGGGAGAAACAACTGCCCCCTCGTGTGAACTCCCATGTCAATAAAACCTGCCTTTCTTCAGTAGCCAAAAATATTAATGTATACTTTTTATTTAATTCCAAAAGGAAATGTGTATTTTCCATAAGAAGGTGGCTTTCTAGGGCATTTGGTATATAGGGTGCACCACCAACACATTCTCTCCTACCTTGGCAAACAAGTACATGCAGGAGGAGATGCTTTAGACCCTAGGGTCATCCCTGCCTTTAATTATTACTTTGTTTTCATATTGTATACATTTTTTCATTTTTCGGTTATTGGGTATAAATTCCATGCCTGCAATTAGCAATATAACTACAAGCATATCTATGAATAAACCTGAAAAGTGTGTAACTGTGTGTGCATGGATGCAATGGATGTTACAGCATGGGTTACAGCTACGTTTTTTAAATGGTGGTATTTTCCATGAATATTGTTTATGTGGAATGAATATTGTTGAATTGTAAGGAAAGAATTGGTATCTAATTTTCTTATATATTTTTTTTTTCTGAATTGCAAAAATTCTTTAGTTTACATTTTGAATATATATTTGTATATGTTGTTTTAGTACATATACACATTAGAAATACCGTCATGGTGAAAAGCTTTTGCCTGTGGTCTGATTTAATGCATGCTTTATCTGATGTGCCAAGCATTAAGGTCAGCATCTATGATTTGGGGTTTATTCACTTAAAGGGGGGTAGTTGGGACTTCAGCAAAAGGGGAATGCCCTGCATAATGTATTATTGAATGGATGAGAAGACCTTGAACAAATCTTACTCTGTTTTATTTTAAGAGTATTGTCCCATTTCTAGGTAAAAGTGGAAGAAGTGTGAAAATAACTCACTGAAAAACATGCTGATTAGCTTGGTATGTGACTATTTATTCATCATTTTTTGTAGACATCCATTCCATCTGCTAATCAATATATTAAGTAGAGCCTAATGTCTTCTAATGCCTAAATAATCTTAATGTTCTTAATAATACCTTTATCAATGTTTATTTTGCAAGTTGTATGCATGAACAGTTTAGCACAACACTAGAAAGGTGAACCTTGTTGGATTATGTTCAGTATTTGCCTATTAGCTGTATGGAAATAAATTATGCTTTCTATGTATTTATGTTCAACCTGGTTATTTAATTGTCCAGAACTTTTATACACAAATGAAACATCTTCTAAGAAACAAGACTATAACAAAGGAAACTAGGCACTGCTAATATAATTTCAGAGTGTTTGTTTTTGTGTAACTTAACAGTCCACATGTTAGGGTCATTTAGGCAATTTTACAGTGTATTATTTAGATATACCTTATCTTATCACAATGTCTTGCCTATGAATCCTGTGCATCACGATGAAGGCCCACACCCAGATTTTACATGAAACACTTTGGAGAGTATGTAATATTATGTTACATTTGTGTGACCCATAGTTTTTTCCCATTCTTCTGATGATGAGCACATAGATTAATGGGGTCTACTTAATGTCTTAATGTATATTGTAATGCATGCATAAAAAAGTAGTAGTGCAGACACAGTGGCAATAAAATATAGCTATACATTAAAAAAAAAAAACATTATTAACCCCTTAATGACAATGCCTATACATGTACGGGCTCAAAATGCATTGTTTTCAATGGGTTTTAGGAACGCCCATTGTCCTTAAGGGGTTAAGATAAAGTGTAGGTAAGGGGATAGCTGAGTATGGATCTAATAAAACCCAACCTGATGATGGTACACAGGTTTTACTGGCTCGAAAAATAATTTCTATTGCAGTTGACCTTGTCACTCATCAACTGCTTTAGTACCGGCTCTTCAAAATCAGTGGGTAAAGTGAAACTCATATGTGTGCTGCCCTTATACCTCTTGTTTGCTAAGACACGTTATCATTATTTAGGGCTGAACACTGTTTTATTATGCATCAGTTTTGGCTGATGCTAGAATATATTATAATCTGAAAATCCAAATGAAATCATTAATGTAAAACACAGGATGCATACTCAATATAAAGTGCAGTAAACTATTTGGAAATAAAGAATACCAACACCACAGGAGCCATTATTTGGCATTTACTTATGTGACTTTTTGCTATGTTCATATTATAGCATGGGTTCTTTAATTCTTTATCACCTTGGGTTCTGATGTTGATTTTGGCTGGCTGGTGATCCAAATCACTATAAGATATGCAGAACTAATTATAAAGGCTTTTGCTAACGAATGGTAACTAATGCCAGTGCAGAAATATTAGTGCCTGCAAAATGTGGTTCTCAGTGATGTAAAGGATACATTTCTAGCATTTTCAAAATGACATGCATATGACCCAAGCACATGTTGGAAATCAGGGTATGATAATTACTTGGGGGATATATTGCACTTGTGTGGAGTAAAACATGTTAAAAATGTCAAAGGCCTGCTGCTGTATCATCATTTGTTGTATCATTAATTGCAGGTAACCTTGTTTTAATACTGTAACAATTTCTTAGGTCAATATAGATTCAAATCACTATTTGCCACAATTTTACAAAAATACTCAATGATGTTTGTTACATATATGTAATGAATGAAATGGTTGCTTTAATTCATAGTTAATTCTATTTACATGTTTATATATTATTATATGTATTCAATGCAATCTATTTCATATACTTATAGTATTTACACATCCATAGGCTTTCATTTCTAGTTATTAAGGCACTGCACCTTAAATATATATACAGTATATTCATTTTCTCTATACTATCTAATATAAAAGCGGTGGTATTGTAAATTAATAGTCAGTATCTTTAACCCCCACCAAATAAAAAACGTTTCACGGCAATATCATTAAGCTTATTCTTGTAATACAAAATGTTATGATGTATGCTGTACATAAAACTCTATTAAAATCTAAAAAAAAACTATGTAAAAAAAGTTATACAGTGGCTATATTTAGGCATAAAGATTTGTGTTAGGTACAAAACAGTGTAACATTCACAGTTTTAAGTGATAATAATTCTACTTGTTCTCCGGACCACAGAACACATAGATGCACAATGATTTACGTTTTTTTCCCCAAAATGGTAGTTTATAAAATGATGGCAGCGAGTGAAATGTGTCGGAATGGTGAGCATGACCATTGCTCAAGTTCCCAGAGTCCAAATAACATGCTAATGTTCTGAATTCTGAACACAGGCATTCAAATGCGATGCTTGATGCTACAAAACATATGTGCTTATGTAGGATAAAAAAACGCCAACACACTTACTGCCACTAAACAGACATCATTCATTTTTATGCTATTGGGCTTGCTTGCTTTAAAGATGTTTTCGAAACATCAGTGTGCATGGTAGACATAGCTATAGTTTCATAATCATCTTCTCTAGACCGGAAATCACAAAAATTAAAGAAAAATTGCAAATCCCTTTGAAAGTTTTTGTTGAGGAAACCATAGAAAATTGGATTCACGCACGTGGAGATCATTGCGGTCAGGTGGCAAATCAAAAACAATAAATTGTGGTTGCATATTTCGATGACTTCATGGTTCCAATCAAACACCATATTAAAAATGAAAAAAGGTAGCCAACAGAAAGCGAATACCACCACAATAGATAATAACATCACGTTGATTCGTTTTGTTTCACTGGATCTGTACTTATTGTCTCTCATCTTGTCCATCATATTGTTGCGCCTTCTTAGTCTTAAGAATATCTAAAAGGAAATAAAGAGTAAATCGTTAAATATTGATCATATATTTATGTCTTTTGTAATATGCTTCTAAAAATAAAAATGATAAAATGTTACCTTTGTGTAGCATACAAATATAAAGCATAAAGGTCCAAGGTACTGTATTACAAAAAGCAGAGTATTGTAAAATAGTCTAAATTTTTCATTTGGGAACTCTTGTATGCAAACATATTTTCCGATGAATAAATCAATACTTATGTTCCGGAATGGTTCATCAGTTAAATTACTGTACATCATAAAGGGCAAAGAACCAGCCATCGAAGCAATCCATATTGCTGTGATTCCAATGCAGGCATGTCTATTACTTGGTCTCCATCCTCGAGGGTTGATAATAAGTTGATGACGTTCAACGGCAATGAGAACCAGTGAAAAAATGGAAACTGTTACTGAGATGCACTGGACATACTCATTTAACTTGCACATAACTTCCCCAAAAATCCAGTGGTCCATGAGAGTATAAACCAAGGTGAAAGGGAGGCAAACAATTGTTGCCAACAGATCAGAAAAGGATAGATTTACAATAAGTATGTTGGTGACATTACGCATTTCTTTTTGCTTTAGAATGATTATAATGAGAGCCAGATTTCCAGAGAGTCCAAGTATTATAACAGCTCCATATGCCAGGACTAAGGTGAAAACAATGGCCAAGGGCAAACTACACTCCTCGCCTATTCCCTTTTTAAATGAATCGTTGAAAATGTTTAGAAAAAGGGATTGGTTTTCTAAGGAGAAATTCATTTTCGAGTCGTATTGGTACAAGTAATTGAAACAAGAAATGAGACAAACTCAACGCTTCAAAGTTGCAGTGATGATGCTGTTTTATCTTCTCTTTTGCTGAGTGTTGAACACAGAAACCGCAAAGGAGTCTTCATATTGATAAAAAACCGTGCCAACTCTGTTGAGAAAAGACACGTAAAATTGTTGATTTTGGTTACAGCTTTTCATTACATTTTAAAAGAATCTATATACTTACCTGCCTATACACAAGAATGGTTATACAGTATTTTTTTAAAACTTTCTATGGTACCTATCTTTGTGCAAAAACAAAGTGATCTTTCTGTTACTAAATAGGTTTATTTTACCCTTATATTGGGGTAGCCAAGACATACGACAACTCTCCCGCTGTTGTTAATGTTGTATAATATAATCCCTCATAACGCTGTCATACATAGACAGAACATTAGCATCTCGGTCTAGCACGTGGAAATATAAAATGTACTAGATGCATCATATGTTTACAGTAATCATATAAAAGATAACACAAAACCCTACAGAAGCTTTTTTGTTTTTATGGTACCGACCCATCAGTGCTTGCTTTTGTGTCACATGATAACTGTCCCTGCCATATAAATGAGACACATGTATACTTGATGAAAGAATCATTTGTAGGAAGGGTTTGGTTATGAAGTACTAGTAGAAATACAATTTCTAATGCCAAACATTTTACATTTAGCTAAGTTAAATTCACTTTCAAGAATGCTGGCTGAGCATCAAAGCAGTACTACAGACAGGGCCGGCCCTACAATGGAGCCGACTGGGGCAATTGCCCCAGGCGGCACTTTAGAAGGGGCGGCACTTTGCCGCCCCAAGCGTTTTTTTTGGTTGTTTGTTTTGAAGCGGATGAGAGAGAGAGAGGCGCTGAGTAGTTTTCGCTTACCCGCTCGGCGCCCCTCTCTCTCTCCTCTGCGGCGAGTCTCCCTGTTCAGTCCTGGTGCCGGCTTGTAATGATGAGTGCCGGAAGTGGCACCAATTTCCGGCGCTCAGCATTACAAACCGGCACCGTGGCAGAGCAGGGAGACTTTAAAGGTAAGTACCGGGGGGGGGGGAATAATGGCGTCAGCGAAGTTTAAAATGCCGCCCGTCGGGGGGGGGCGTCATTTTAAACTTCGCCCCAGGCGGCGTTAAGTCTTCGGCCGGCCCTGTCTACAGATGCATATTCACATTGTTTTTATATATTTTTGTATATGCAGATCAAATATTTACCATTGGAACTTCAGTTTATGTTTTATTTTATTTAAAGGCAGGTAGCATTTACATTTTGATATTTATCTGCAGTGGGACAGTATAACGTGTACATTAAATTATCAATGTAATTCTAATACATTTCTAAAACATCTTTGTGCTTTATGGTTTTTATTCATGTAAGAAGGCTTTAAGATCATGTGAGATTGAACATTTCCTTCCCAACCCATGAGCTATGCATTAGGAAGTGCCACTTCCAGTAAGTAATTATTAAGTTGGCCATAATGCATAATTAATACACTTGTGCATTCGGATTTATACAAGTTTACCAAAGTAAAGAGTTTTAACAAATCTTGCCAATTTGTACGAATATCCAAAAATGAGGAGGAGGCCCCAACAAAATCAAAGAAAAAAAAGCTGAAAGCTCTAATTTGAATTTAATTTTCTGCACTCGCTCTCTGTCACCATCTGTCACGCTCTAACTTTCTCACACTTATTTTTCTTCCTGGTCTACACTTCTTCATTCATCATTATCTGCTTCTCCTGTGTTACCCTGGCCTCCTGGAGCATTTCTGCATCAGGGCAGGGCCTCTGTGTGCACCATGGGACAGCCCTCGTTGAAGGAATGGGGAAGAGGTTGTCCCTGTGGTCCTCCACCCTCATGTAGAAGTGCTCCAGGAAGCCAAGGTAGCTCAGCAGATCACCAGAAGCAGATCACTGGAGAAGAAAGAGCGAAGAACTAGCAGAGAACAAGAGGTGGAGCTCTGGAGATACTGAGGAGGAGAGGTTGAGAGAAATATTGTGAGAAAGAGTAAGAAGGAGTGTAATAGAGATTGACTGAGTCAAAACAAATTTAATTTCCAAATAAAACAGGCGCTCCGAATTTTGTCCAAAAATTAATGGACCAAAAATGAAACAAGAAATTTATCGGAACTGTTTTTGGTCAAGGTGTATAAGTCTAATAATTAAGGTGGCAAGATGTAATTCTCCATTTTGCTGCAACCTGTATACCCCCTCAGTGTTTCTCTCTGTGTATTAAAAAATATATTTATTTTCTCACCATTGATCTAGTATCACTTTGCATGATGTGTAAAATACATCTGGAAATTGGACAGCATAGTATCTGAATAAAATATCTCCTTATCGTTTCAGTCAGAAACCATTTCTTAAGCTACAACTTTGTTAAAACCTACGTGTCAAATTCAAAAGACCTTGAAGTAAAGTTGAGGAGAGGTGAAGGAATATTTTTTTACTGCTCCACTATGTTTATGAGAGCTACAAAGAGATTTATATTTGAGTGAGGATAGCAATGTAGCACATAAAAATGTTCTAGATAATATATCAACAGACTTAACTACTTGAGGTGGCAACGTTTCGTGTTACCCAGATACTTAAATCAGCTGAAGTTCCTTGATCATAATCTCTCGGTACGGAGAAACTGCGGAAATCGTGTCTTTTCCGGTAAACATGGTTTGTTTCATTTAACCTCACAAGGCTGAATAGCAATAATTTTCTTTACGTGTAGATATTAATAGAAATGGTTTGCTCTAATTGAATGAGATTTATAAAACAATGGGAATAGAGAATTTTGGAACTTTTGTCAAAAGTAATTGAAGTAATGTTAATAACCATCAAAGGAATCCTTTAGACCTCCTAATTGTAAAAATAATTCTTAAACTATTTGAAATATTTAAAAAACAATCCATGCAGAAACTAGAACATTAAAATAATATTAGAATTATCTGTAAGATTATAAATCTAATACATGATAAACAACATTTTATAATAAGAATTATGTGCAAAAAAACCTAGAAAATGAGTCAACATCTAAATAATTAACTACTGCTGTGAAGAACTGTTTATTTTTAACATTAGAACTATAAAAGTCTCGCAAATACACATTTTTTTTATCCCATTTTCTCTTTAAGGGCCACTCTTTCTAATTACCTAGTCACCCCAGAGCTGCAAATGAAAGAAAACTAGATGCCTAGAAAAAATAAATGTTTATTGAGATGGCAGTGCTCAAACTAGGATATCCAAAATCTGCGGCTTGCTTGCGGCCCTTGTGGAGTAGCTTTGGGCACCCCTAATTTATCTTGACACCTATTAAATATTTCTAACCCCCCCCCCAACATTGTGAGGCATTGACATAACACATTCATAGAAAGCACAGTGGCAGACACAGAAAATCTTACACATCAAAGAACTAAGGGGCTATTGGTCCCTAGGCTTTTTGTAGCCAGAAGCCTTATAATGATGTGAAGATTTCCGGCGCTCAGCATTACAAGCCGGCACCGAGACCGAACAGGGAGACTCGCCGCAGGACTGCTGAAAGGTAAGTACAAGGGGGGGGTAGATAATGGGGGGGCGGCAGGGACGGAGGGAGAGGAAGGGGAAGGGTAGATAAGGGGGGGGCGGCATTTTAAAATTTGCCCCAGGCGGCATTTTGCCTTGGGCCGGCCCTGAAGGTAGTTATGCTATTGCTGCAATAAGTATACACCACAAATGTGCGGGAAGTGTCTGGGATAAAGAGATGTGTGTTCCTTTGGCAGATATTTCTTTCACTGGCTAACTTGTGCCACTGAGAACGGTATAAGTGGTCTAGAAGTTTGTATCTCAGCAGCCTGGATTTAGCAGCTACTAGATGCTCCCTCACTTCCATGAACACTCTAATATGGCCTACATTTCAGGTTATTTTATTTTTGACAACTATTACAGGAGGATTTTGAATATAAATGTTCACATTTGTGCTTAATGAACAGGTATTAGACTTGTGCATTCAGATTTGTAGGAATTGCAAATCTAACACAATTTGCATATTTCAATTTGTACAAATCTCCAAAAACGAGGCAAAACCCTTTTATATTCTTATACAAAGGTAAATGAAGCAAAAAGCTTCATTCATTCTCTCTCTCATGCTCTCTGAATGTCTCCCTACCTTCTGTGTCTCGCAGCTCCGGCTTCTTCACTCTTCTGCTTCATCTTTCTTTGTCCACATCTCTGCAGACACAACATGATGGAAGGTCAGGGAGAGGGTGTGTCTGGAAGCTCCTCCATTTTGACTGACAATAACCTCCCGTGAACCTCCGCAAAATGGCTGCACTTCCAGTGACATCCTCTCCCTGATTTTACAGAAGTTCACCGGGAGATCATGTCTGCGGAGGTGCAAATGAAGAAAGAATAGAGAAGAACAAGAAGATTAAAACGATACTAGAGAAGAAACAGAGCTGTGAGCCATAGAACTGTATACTGACGACGGATGAGGTAGGAAGAAGGTAGGAGAGCATGAGAGAGAAAGTGAATGAAAGTGTAAGAGAAACAACAAATTTTGTTTCCAAATTAAAAATTCCACCCCAACCCCCGTTTTTCGTCTGAAACAATTCAGTGAAAAATGAACTGAGATATTTGTCCGAATAGTTTTTGGCCCCTTTCTACATGTCTAACAGATATAATACATCATTACAAAATCATATTTTTGCAATATGTTATTGAACATTGTATAACTGTCATGTGTAAGGTTTTGAGCCATATATATATGCTTGCAATGTAATTGTACTGATACCAATAAACTGCACCATTTTATATTAAAAGGTGCAGCACAAAATCACTTGATATACCCCCGCGTCTATAATATTGCAAAAAACAAAACATGTTCTTTTGTATATTTTGTATCCTTTTTCACAAATCTGCACTTGTCAGCTTTCCAAGTACATTTCAATTCAAGTTAAAAGAAGCATATTAACAATGTAGCAGAAAATAAATGAGTTCTACACACCTATACACAATTTGTGTATTCGAGATTCTGCAATGAATAGGAAGCCAGAGGTAACTAGCATTGTTTGATCTGACTAATGGCTCTGTGTCATACAAGTACATGAATGGACTCTTCAAGCTCTAAGCAAGAACTATTTTTCACGAAATACAATGGCTAAAATAATACTCCCCTTTCTGTGTTCTGCAACCATGTGATTCTAATTATATGAACACATATATGATGACTGATTTCAGTCTAATTACAGTTATTTATAAGACATTCAGAACTAGATTACCATATCCCAAAGAAATTACAATTTATTCTTACACATTTCCAACATAGTTTTTAATGTGTATGCTAAATATGTGAATCTATCAGTACAACATTTGATCAATATCAATATAACTTTTTCTTTGATTTCACATCAATTACCATTTTCACAGGTGTCTGTATTTGTTTATAGTGGGGTCAGACCAATACACTATGTAGTATGTTAAGTAGAATAATAATAACAAAAAACTCTCAGAGACATTGTATATATATCGTAGGAGAGGGTGGCCAACAGGATGGGGTTAAACTACAGTTAACATAAGTCTCAGGCAATTGTTATCCTTTACACTGCCTAAGACTCAATGAAAATTTGGTAAGCTAAGTTGGACAAGTTGTTTGTGAACCAAGGGGGTAGTGTGATTTTAAAATCCAGCATATGGCAATTGAGAGGTTATTGGTTATTTCTGGTGTACTCAACCCCTTCCCAAAACATCTTGCACTATTCAAGGACAGAATAAACACAGGGAGAAGTAGGTTTGTGCCCATACCAGGTACAGCCACCAGACTTACCGTGAGCACTGAATCTCTAAACATGGCAGTGATTAAACATACCTTAAAAGGATTGATTGGTCTGTATGTTCAACATACAAAACAGAACCTAAATTGGGTGTCTTAATGCTGATTCTGATTGATGGTAAACGACTGTTATACTAAAATACTCCAAATGGTAAAATTGTAGTTTCGTCAAT
Organism: Spea bombifrons; assembly: GCF_027358695.1. Taxonomy (NCBI): domain Eukaryota; kingdom Metazoa; phylum Chordata; class Amphibia; order Anura; family Pelobatidae; genus Spea; species Spea bombifrons. The sequence goes on along the minus strand of NC_071087.1, from coordinate 32,119,216 downwards.
AAGCAAATACATATGTTTGGGTTTTTATTTAAAACACAATACAGATATTGTATTTCACGGAATGATTTGAACCTGACATATATATTTAAATGTTCAAAGCATTTCTCATTTGTTATATATAACCTTACAAATGCTCATCCCAAAGAGAACAAGTCAACTGTGAATAAAATATTACTTATTGACAAGGCCTGTCCAGTGACTATATATTGGTGATCTGTCATGTAATGTTAATGAGTAGGAGCCAACTGTACTTGGAAAAAAAACCCCTAAAGCTGATAAACCATTTAGTCTTGTTTATTGACTGTGTCCAGGAAATTGATCTAGCGTAACCAATGAAGTTGAAACCCTCCTCACCATGGATTGGAGGCTATTTAATAACTGTATCACAGGTATCAATTCAATTCTTAATAATGTGATTTAATAACAAGAGAAAATGTTGGGTACATTATAAACAAGAAAACCCACACAACATACAAAGTTAATTCTATTCCAAAATAATTACAAGTTGGCACATTTACTCTACTCATATGTTTCTATGTTCATCCAGGGACCTGCTACATTAATCAATATGACAGGTAAACATTAAGTCTTATCAGTTTACTATTGGCATTGTAAGGCCTCCAACATATATCATATTAATAGATTGCAGCGCTAGACATTACCATGTCATAGGCTCCCATAACATCAAATTAGCCCAAGGCCCAATTAATTCCAAAGGCTGTCTAGTACAGTGGAAATTTGCCCTAAAAGGATCCATGTATAAAGTGGATATAGAGGCAAAAGAGATGATCATTGTTAACGGTGTATACCTATCCAGAATCTCTGGTGATAGGACTACGAGATTTATGTGGCATTTTAAACTTCGCCCCAGGCGGCATTATGTCTTGGGCCGGTCCTGTTCACCAGCCAGAAATCCACTGCAAGGAACTCTGGTTATGCATGTGGGTATAAGGCTAACAATGATCACCTTTATGCCTCTACATACACCTTATATATGGAACAAATGTCTGATGTACTAGACAGCCTTAAAACAAACCAAGGAACAAAGGTTGGTTACTGGCTTACTGCTTGAGGCAAGCAGTATGAGGAGCACACACAACACAAGCGGGTGGGTTTTCCTTCACCCTCACTATAACTAATGCTGTGTTTGCTTCTCAGACTGCCTAATTGATATATAAGATGTGACCACTTTATTAACATGTTAACATGGGTGGGCTGGCTCCTTTTGCTCCCCAGGGGCATGAAAAGCCCAATGGTCTGCCACTATTCAGGCCAGACCTATTTGGAGAATTAGGGCCTGCCTTTATGTTAACCCTTTGTTAATCTTTTTCTAGATAGGATTTTAGCCGTTACTGGAAACAAATAGGTTCATTTTCTCAGTACTATGGAGTAAAGAAGTTTCTTGCAAACTGCCAACCTAAGAAAATATTATCCAACCTAATTTGATAGCCAACTATTTGACCGTGTGTTCATTGAGACCTGAAAAACTATATTAGGCCAAAATATGAGGAACGAATAACAATATAACCCAGGTTTTATCTCTGAAACATTTTAAACCAGAAAAAAGTATGCTTGTGCATCCTATAATAGAAAAGTAAAGTTGTTAGTAATTTTTTTTTATTTTCTAAGTTGGTAAACAAAAATGCATTACATTTTTAAGTAGTGCCTTGAGTATGTGTACTAAAAGGTAGTGCTTTTTTAAATAAGCCAATTTAGTTGATGTTTAGGTGTGTCTATGTAATTATATAATTTGATATTGACATGTGGTATGTATTGTAAGCCGTGTAATCTATCTAAGAAACATGTATTATGTTTTATTATTACTTTTCTTTTTTTTTCTTTTTTGTGTCATACTATTGTTTATTATTTTTTAAAACAAAATTGACAATTATGCAAATTTACAGAAATAGTAAAACAGCCATGTTAAACTAGAATTGCATGAGGGATTCCAGGAAAAACTATGGTTCCTTCTGAATTTCCAGGAAAAAAATGTTCATGCTCATGTTCAGCCTCAGAGAAATGTTTTAGAGACATAACTTGCAATGAGTTCAGTTACTGCTGTGCGTATATAAAACCATATATTTAGAGAGTAATGGATGCTAATGTTTGCTTTTGCACTACAGCTAATAGAACAATTTTAGATTAAGTCTGACCCAGAATTAACCCCAAACAATTTAGTGTCCTGATGCCTGTATGATGTGCGTCATTGGATAAAACATATTGTAAAATTATACATCTCAATAAAACAAATATTCACTTTGGGGGTAAATAAATATATTTTAGATTCCTTTCTAAATAGACAACCATCTTCTTTAAAATTAGATCTTCTATGCTGTATCCCTTCTTATTCAGTGTTAAAATACTGAATGTTGAAAAGATGAATATGGAAGACTAATATTAATTCACCATATTAGTTAATATTAATTCATATTCATTCAAGATTTTATTCCGAGAATGAAGATATTAGGACTAAAGCTGACCCAACTCTATGATGTCATGATAAAGTATAACTATGGTTTCAAACTGTTTATTCTGGAGTCAAACCGATAAATAAAGTAGGTGTTTTTGACTTATTAAACAGACTCTTATTGATTAATGATGCAGTTTAAAAGACCAGTCAGTTATACCTTGATGCTGGAAGTATCTGCTTCTGAGATGAAGAAACCATTTAGATTTTTATTCTCTTCTAGCCATATTTAAAATTATGTTAATTAAAAGACACATATTCTAACAGGGATTTGAAGATCATCAACCTGTTAACATAACCTAATAATTTGGTTTTAGTAATTCTCCAACTGTGGTTTCTTGGTACATTTCACAGAGGACTTTTGTATATTTCTCTTGCAATCTACTACCTTTGAGTGGTGTTTTCTACACTATCTTTACTTCCTAAATTGATTGTGTTATCTTTTCTGCTTGTCCTTGGGTAAGCCAAATCAGCTCTAATAACCAACACTTGCATTGAGAGTTTATTTTCACTTTTAAAAGGGTATCACCCATACAGAATATCAGAGTAATTGAAAAACTAAACACCAAACATCACAGAAAAATTATAAGGTCCCAAGATGCAGTAAGATGCTAGGAATCTGAATATTAATTTAGGAAAAAAGAAAAAGCCTGAATATAAGATGACCCTATAGGAAAAAAGTTTTACCAGTAAATGTTAATTCATGTAAACTATGTAAACTATTTTTTGAAATAAAAGCTATGATTGAGAAAAATATTTTGTTTTTATTTCCTTTTATTTTCCAACCTGCCCCCCCCAGTTATGCACATCTGCCCCAGAAATGCCTCATACCCCTATATGCCACTGTGCCCCATGATATGCCTTTTAACCCTCTAAATGCCACTGTGCCCCATGATATGCCTTTTGACCCAATATGTGCCACTCTGCCTCCAGAAATGCCTTATACCCCTATATGCCACTCTGGCTTAAAAACAAGCCTTTCCCTTGAATGCACTGGAGAGCTATAAAATAAATTATGTTTACTATAAATATGACAAATACGGCTGATCTTAAACAGTCATGTATTAATACAAATTGCACTTTGTATTGTTTAGAGGTTAGGATCAATAATGTGCTTCTGGCTATCTTGTTTTTCCATATCAGTTCATATTGATGTGTGAGATTCAATGGAAACTTAAATACTAATATCACGTAAGGAAACCCCCTTTAATTAAGCATATAAAACAATTGTTTTCTTAACGGATATTATTGAACAATAAAAATAAATTAGATAAACTGAAATAATTAAAATTGAGTTTCTTAGCTTAACAATTTCAGTGTGACATTTCTGTATTATACGTTTTGTATTTATCTTATAGGTATTGTTTTACCTGTTATTTTTCAGTTACAAATCCTGCTTCTTGAAACGTTGACAAGTTATTTTCAACTACAAATACGACTTGTCATTTTGAGCTTTCCACAATCTGTTAGCAATTGTTATTACAATGTTAGATTAGCTTCCAGCTGAAAGCAAAAGCTGCTTCTCATATATAGTTCGTTTTTTTTTAACATACCTTTGTTTGTCATGTCATTTGAATGTACATATCTCACAGTACGTTGGTAAAAAATGTACAGACTATGATAAGATGAAGGAATAATCAAATAACAAAGTAATATTTCATTGCAAGAACTTACATTAGTAGCTGTCATGAGCTATGTACATTATAATTCTGTATATTTGCATTACTTGCAAGCATTGTGCTAGGCTGTTATTGTATTCAAAATCCAGTGTGCTTCCACAGTGCAATAATTACATGCCCACGTAATGAATGATCGCTTGTGTTTTTAAAGTTCTAACAATATACTTAGAACTCTAGAAAGGAAATCACAAAGCAGTTTCCTTGGAGAGCTTACAATTTATTAATTTGATAAGATAAGGCACAGGGAAGTACAGTAGCTTGACAAAGGTCAAATTCATTCTCTTTCCACAATGCAGGTATAGCCCAGATGAACACTTTTCATCAGATCCGTCACTTGCACACCTTACTCTCCAAGTGACCATGAAACCCTCGTTCCTCTTGCATTTACTATACGTATAAATCAAAAACAATCCGGAAATGTTTAGTATCAGGTGGATATGCATGATGTTATACAAGCAATAGGGTATTAAACCATTACAAGATTGTAAATATACTTGTACTGTGATTAGTGAAGCTAGTATTCCTTATGAACAAGAATACATATGTATATCAAATGTATGTATATATATATATATATATATATATATATATATATATATATATATATATATATGTGCAGTAGAAGCATTATTAAACACTCATCTACATCTACCAGAAAGGCCAGAAGGCTTGTTTTTCCCCAGAAATCCCATGGTGCGGCCATAACCACAAGGAGTTCTGGGTAGGTAAATGCAAATAAGGTCAATAATGATCACCTTTATATAAATATACTGTTAGTGTGCTTCATTAGTTTGGTAGTAATAGTTTACAGTGGTCTTATTAATTTGATCTCATTATTTAATACTAGTATTACATTATATTTATTTATTAGGCGCCAGCAGATACAATTTACAATAAGAGTTGTAACCAGACATCCATCCCTGGTCTCCATGCTTTCATCCAATTACTCCTCTGGCAATCACTAATGTCTGCCATATCTCCTTCTCTTACAGGTATGACTATCAAACCTTTCACCTGAACCCCTCATTTCTTGCTGTTACCCCTGTTTTCCACCCAATATGACTATCACACCTTTTACCTGAACCCCTCATTTCCTGCTGTTACCCCTGTTTTCCACCCAGTATGACTATCACACCTTTCACCTGAGCCCCTCATTTACTGCTGTTATCCCTGTTTTCCATCTGGTATAACTATCACACCTTTCACCTGAACCCCTCATTTTCTGCTGTTACCCCTGTTTTCCACCCGGTATGTCTTTATCCTGCATGTCTCCAATACTGCTGCTCTCAAAAGGTTAAATTTGGTGCCCTCTAGTCTAGCTTAATTGCATTTGTTAGCCAAGGTGTGAAACATCTGCCTCCTGTATGCAATCACCTTATCTGACCACTTGTGAGACAGCGCTATAAATTCCTAGGCCTCACTTGGAAACAAGCTTGCTTGGAAATGTAGGTGCTGTGGCCTCTTAAGTCCTCGTAAGTGGACAGTTAAGAGTTACACTGGAGTTAAACTGGAGGGAAACCAAATACCAAGTACCACTGCAGAAATCAGGATTTCACCCGTGCCGCACCCCTCCTGTGGAATTCCCTTCCCCGTTGCGTTCAGACTTTCTGCCTCATACGCAACTTTCAAAACCTCTCTGAAAACCCACCTGTTCAGGGAAGCGTACATCATTCTTCCCAGTACTCCCAACCATCATAATCAAGCCATCTGAACAATCAACAGCTTCAACATATCATTGGAACCAGATCAACTCATCCCCATCCAAGCAGACCTCTCCTATTGTCTCATTTCCCCCTCAACCACCGACTAGATTGTAAGCGCGCAAGAGCAGGGCCCTCTTCTCCTTTTGTTATTTTGTGTGACTTTTTATTATCCCACTGATTGTAGCAGGGCTACGGAATCTGCTGGCGCTATATAAATACATGCAAAAGGTGGCTCTTTGCCAGCTGAAGCTCAGTAGAAGTTGGGTGATGCAGCAGGACAATGATCCTAAACATTGAAGTACTACTAATGGCGTAAAAAAAATCCGCCTTGTGGAGTGGACCAGTCAGGGCCCAGATTCCGCGGCGTTGTTACAGTCAGTAGAACAATTTTGCATACAATAACAAACTGGTACAAAAGGAGAAGAGGACCCTGCTCTTATGAGCTTACTGGACCAATAGGAGAGGACTGCTTCGATGGGGATCTGCTGAAGTTGTTGATCATTCAGAAGGCTTGATTATGATAATAGCTGAGAGTCTTAGGAAGAAAGGTTGTACACGTCTCGAAAAAGTTGGGTTTTCAGAGAGCTTTTAAAAGTTGTGTACGAGGGACTGGAAAGGGGATTCCACAGAAGGGGTGCAGCACGGGTGAAATCTTCACTACAGGAGAGAGAAGACGTAATGACAGTAAAAGAGAGATGCAAAGAGGGCCATTTAGGTTTGTATTTGGATAGGAGGGTAGAGATCGGGAGGTGCAGAGTTATTAATGGTTCTGTAGGTCAGGGTCATAAGTTTAAATTCGATTCTGAAGGGGATGTAGGGAGCAGAGTGATTAGCATAGTAAAGCAGCAGTTGAGGAACGGTGAAAGCGACAGCTTAATCAAGCTGCAGTGTTGAGGATGGATTGGGGCACTGAAAGGCGAGAGAGGGGGAGACCAGTTAGTAGGGAGTTTCAATAGTCCAGACAGAATATCACAAAGGAGTGCATTCATATTCTTGTTGTTTCTTGTGTGAGGAATAGGCACATTGTGAAGATGTTTTTCAGTTGAAGAAGGCAGGATTTAGTGAGGGACTGGATGTAAGGGATGAAGGAGCGAGCAGAGTCAAGTGTGACGCCAAGGCAGAAAACCTGGTGTGTTGATTGGATAGTGGAGTTGTCAACAATTAAAGATATGTCAGGAATTGTGAATAGAGCGGATGGCAGGACACCTTGACATTATCCAGTGTAATACCTTGATAAACGTGGGCATTCATTGTTCCTTCGATGATGGCATTCTGCCCAGGCCCCGAGGCAGCAAATCAGCCCTGAATCACGATACTCCCTCCACCGTAGTTCAATAATGGGATGATGTTTTCATCATGATGTTTTCATGTTGGTATGCGGTGCCCTTTTTTACACCAGACATAGTGTTGCATGTCCTCTCCCCGAACCTTTCATCAGTTTCATCAGTCTAAAAACATTTTCCCAGTAGCGTTATGGAGTGTCAAGGTGTTCTTTGGCAAACTTCAGGCAGCAATGTTTTTTTAAAGAGCAGCAGCTTCCATGCCTGTTCAATGTTTTCTGTATGGTAGATTCATAAACAGAGATGTTAACCAGTTCCAATGATTTCTTCAAACATTTAGCTGTTACTCTAGGATTCTTTTTTATCTCATTGAGAATTCTGCCTTGTGCCCTTGAAGTCATCTTGGCTAGTTGCCCACTTTAGGGAAAGTAGCCACCGTAATAATTTGTCTTCATTTATAAACCATTTATAAAATGTATGTAATTACAGACTGGTGAATATGTAAACTTTTAAGATAACAATTCTTGATTGTAAGCCTTCTGAATACTGTTTTTTTATGAGATTCACTTTAGCAGATGTCAAATTTTTTATGTCAAAGCATCTCTCCACACTTCCAATTCTGTTTAATTTATTGGACGCCTGGTTTGCTAATTCCTGACTCCAATTAGCTTTTGTTGAAATGATTAGCATGGGAGTTCACATACTTTTTCCAACCCACATTGAGAATATTTGAATGATATATTCAATACGGACAAGAACAATACAGTAATGTGTGTGCTATTAGTTAAATAGAAATTAGATGAAGATAATATTATATTTTAAGACAAATTTATACATAAATGCTGGTAATTTCAAAGGGCTCGCTTACTTTTGTTATCATTGTTTTTTCCCAATCTCCTTCTTCACAGGTTCTTTTAATTTATCCCAGTCTCTGTTTCCAAAACTTTTTCACCCAGTTTCCATCTCAAACATTTGCTCGCCTCATGTGCCAGAATTTTGACCCTCAGTTCCTCAATAGCTTGTTTATCCTATCCTTACTTCTATTTGCACTTTTGTTTCAAATTCCCTTCTTGTGAGTCCTTACAAATCCTCTAAGTATGGTTTTCATATTCCTTCCATTTTCGTCAACCTCAGAATCTTACAATCTCTAATTACTTTTTTCTCATTCTATCTAAATCTCCCTTGCTCTTTTTTTTCTCCTAGATTGGTCATCTATAAAAGCAAGCTGATGTTGACCCTTATGGAATGCTTGGGTATTGGGAGGCTGTTGCTCCCCTTTCTGCCTTTTTTCATGGTTAACCATAACTGGAGAAAGATTTCAGATCTCATTAAATGCCCTTTACTCTTTGTAGTCACACTTGCTGACTAAAGTGAATGGTCTTCTGTAAACATAATTTCAGTAAAGCTATTATATGATGGAAATGTCATATAATTCACATTTAATAAATTGTATATATTTGCTAGCCAATTGCATGTGTATTGTAACATTATACAGCTATTATTCATATACAAGGCCATAGTGATACAGTGTAAAATAATAGAATACGTGACATGATTAACTAAAAAACCTCCAACACAAGATTAAATTATGTGTCATTTCAGTGTCTTATTTCAAGTATTTTATCGTGCACATACAGTGGGGCAAAAAAGTGTTTAGTCAGCCACCAATTGTGCAAGTTCTTCCACTTAAAAAGATGAAAGAGGCCTGTAATTTTCACCAACTATGAGAGACAGAATGGGGGGAAAGAATACAGGAAATCACATTGTAGGATTTCTAATTAATTCATTGGTACATTCCTCGGTAAAATAAGTATTTGGTCACCTACAAAAAAGCAAGATATCTGGCTCTCACAGACCTGTAGCATCTTCTTTAAGAGTCTCCTCTGTCCCCCACTAGTTACCTGTATTAATGGCACCTGTTTGAACTTGTTATCAGTATAAAAGACACCTGCCCACAACCTCAAACAGTCACACTCCAAACCCCACTATGGCCAAGACCAAAGACCTGTCGAAGGACACCAGAAACAAAATTGTAGACCTGCACCAGGCTGGGAAGACTAAATCTGCAATAGGCAAACAGTTTGGTGTGAAGAAATCAACTGTGGGAGCAATTATTCGAAAATGGAAGACATACAGGACCACTGATAATCTCCCTCGATCTGGGGCTCCACGCAAGATCTCACCCCGTGGTGTCAAAATGATCGCAAGAACGGTGAGCAAAAATCCAAGAACCACACGGGGGGACCTAGTGAATGACCTGCAGAGAGCTGGGACCAAAGTAACAAAGGATACCATCAGTAACACACTACGCCGCCAGGGACTCAAATCATGCAGTGCCAGATGTGTCCCCCTGCTTAAGCCAATACATGTCCGGGCCCGTCTGAAGTTTGCTAGAGAGCACTTGGATGATCCAGAAGAGGATTGGGCGAATGTCATATGGTCAGATGAAACCAAGGTAGAACATTTTGGTAGAAACTCAACTCGTCATGTTTGGAGGAGAAAGAATGCTGAGTTCCAAAGAACACCATACCTACGATGAAGCATGGGGTGGAAACATCATGCTTTGGGGCTGTTTTTCTGCAAAGGGACCAGGACGACTGATCCATGTAAAGGAAAGAATGAATGGGGCCATGTATCTTGAGATTTTGAGTGAAAACCTCCTTCCATCAGCAAGGGCATTGAAGATGAAACGTGGCTGGGTCTTTCAGCATGACAATGATCCCAAACACACCGCTCGGGCAAAGAAGGAGTGGCTTCGTAAGAAGCATTTCAAGGTCCTGGAGTGGCCTAGCCAGTCTCCAGATCTCAACCCCATAGAAAACCTTTGGAGGGAGTTGAAAGTCCGTGTTGCCCAGCGACAATCCCAAAACATCACTGCTCTAGAGGAGATCTGCATGGAGGAATGGTCCAAAATACCAGCAACAGTGTGTGAAAACCTTGTGAAGACTTACAGAAAAGGTTTGACCTCTGTCATTGCCAACAAAGGGTATATAACAAATCCACTTACATAATCACATTGGACACTCTCTACAGCAGAGGTGTCAAACACAAAGCCAGTGGGCCACATCTAGCCCTTTAAAGCCCATTCTTGGGTAGCCGTCCAGTAATATTCCATGTCTGCAGAAAGAGGTCTGGGTCTCATCATGAGAAATAGCATGACTAGCTGACTAGCTGGACTAGCTGGAGGTGATGGATTCTTCATATTGAACTCCCTGTGCTATGCGTAATATACCTGCACTGACTTCAGGGCAGCCTAGGGTCTGTAGGCTCTCTGCCTACTGTGAAGAGGAGGAGCATGCAGCTAGGAGACATAATTGAGGAAGGATGGGACATTCCTGAAGTGCCCATCTCTGATTGTTGAGTTTTGTAGTTATGTGTGTGTTTATGAGTGTATGTCTATGAAAACTGTTAGTTGTAAGAGCCTCTGAGCAGTATCAGTTGCATGAATAAGTCATTGTAAGTTTTGTGAATGCTGTAATATGCAATTGCATATCAGGGTGGACACAGAAGGAGAGAGGGTAAGTGTGTGTATATGTATGTATGGATAAGTGTAATTGATTAGTGTAAATTGTGTTATTGGATTGTGTTAGATTAAGTGTAGGTTAGTGTATGGTATTAGCATGAGTGTGTGTATGTGTATTTAGTGTCAGTTTATATGTGTAGGTTGATGTTAGCAAGAGTGAATGTGTCAGCATATGGTGTTAGATTGTGTGTAGGTTAGTGTATGGTATTAGCATGAGTGTGTGTATTTGTATTTAGAGTCAGTTTATATGCGTGGGTTAGCATGTGTGAATGTGTCAGTATATGGTGTTAGAGTGTCAGAGGTGAGCCTAGAATTAGTGGTGTGAGGGAAAGGAGTTAGAGAGATAGTGGGCATACATGTGTACATGTATGGTGTCAGAGCAAGCTTGCATGCTAATATGGTGGTATGTGCATGTATTTAGTTATAGAGGGTAGCTGAAGAAATAAGAAGCCACTAACCCTAGATTGATTCAAACCTGCCCTCTGCCTTATTGAGTTTGACACCCCTGCTCTGCTGTACAGTATCAGCTTTGCTGTACCTTTGAGGTACTTTACATTCTGACAATTATCAATTAAAATATATTATTATTATTATTATTATTATTATTATATATCTTGTTTATATTTCTGCCCAATAATTATATTGATTGGATGTGCATTGTAGTAGCATATTGGTATATCTTCACCAAGCAGTTTAGTTTTGCTTAACAATGCCCAACACTACACAATATTAAATGAATTGTACATATTTACATTATTTGTCATAGGAACCTGATGAAAGGGTTTGTACCATGTTAGCCATTGAGAAAACAGGATAAAAGTATAGCTACAATGATACCATTTATTGGCTGAGAGTTTAATTGCAAGCTTTCGAGACCAAGTTGTTAGGTCCCTTCCTCAGGCATTAATGAAGCTAAAACAGAATTATCTAAATACAAAAGCACAATTCACAGGTTAACAAAAGCTTAAAATAAACACAGAGATATTGGGGAATTTGCTCAGCAGTAGGAACCTGGTATGAGTCCATTAAGTGCCACTAGTCTATAATCGGACTCTTGCTACTAGAGTACCCATGGAGGTAATAAAGCTCTTGTCCTCTCTGTCATGGAAACAGAATAGATTAACAGCCATCACTAATGACAGGTAATAAAAAGACCCTTCAAAACTTGTTGTATATTAAGGTGGCTGTTAAGTAACATCAACTACAGGCAGTAGTGAAGTAACATATTGAGCATATTCACATCAGTGAAACTATTTGATCAGCTGGCTGATAGTCCACCCTTTTTTCGGCAAATAAATAATCTTTGATCTCAGGCATAGTGTAGCCAGAATTCCACCACAGAGATCTAAAGGTCAGATAAGTGTGTTCAATATCTGACACCTCCTTTCAGGAAGTTGCAGTTTCTTATTGAAGTGTGTGATTGATAACTTCATGATCACTGTTACAGAATTCAAACAGTTCTACAGATACACACTTTGTCCGTAGACCTTAATGAGTTCTGGAAGTACAAAAGCAGCTTTGTTTTGTTGACAAATGTTACCTGGCTAAAATGTTAAGTCATGCATGACCCCATAGTCCGCTATGTGTATCTAACCTGCTTTGTTTTAAGACAAAGTCTGCAGTTATTTTTCCAGAGTCCTACATTTTCTAGCGGTTTAAGATTGCCCAGTTGTTTAGACTCTGCCAAAACAGCTGGAACATGCAAACTTTTTTTCTTGTTTTCTTTCTATTTTCCCTTTTTATATTTACCAGAGCCACATTATAAACCGTCATGTATTACTTGTTTGCTGAATTATCATGTGCTTTTCTCTCCTAGGCTGCGTTTTTTGTTCGAGCCATATTGTTTCTCTCCATAGACAATGACCCCCCAATGATCTTCTGGGATGTAGCCCAACTCTGTTAGAAGTTATTGTGTGACGTTGTAAATCTAGTAGTGCCTAAAAGGGAGATATAATTTTGTCTACAGGCTACCTAAGATGAATACCTCCTGAAATTAATCAAGGTATTCTAATGGCTAGAAGATGTAACGTATAGTTGAGTTTTTATTTTAAAACCCTTCAATTATATATACCTTGCATCAATATTTCAGTCTCAGAATAATTATACATTGTACTTATTTGTTTCCTGTTGGTTAGGAAATAGATGGGAAATAATCCCAGATACATCCCATTACTAGGCTATACTTGTTCTGCTACTAGGTATTTTGCCAGGGAAGTAGGGTAAGAAACAAAAGTCTCTTTAATATGAGGCTATAGTTCAGAAGCAAAATTCCCCAAATATTGAGCTTTGCTTGTCAATCAAATCCCTTACATTTAGTCATAGATTTTTAAGTACCATGCCAAGTACGTTTTATGTTTGTGTATATAAAACCGTTTGGCTAGGACAAAATTAGTGGGGCATTTTTTGATTCGGAAGTTACAGTCAGGGGGCATTCCCAAAGGGGGGAATCCCTGACACCTTCTGAACTCACCTTTCACCTACAACAGCCCCATCTCAAGGTTAAGCTAGAGATCCACACTTGGTTTTGCACTGATGGACCACCTGCACTGGCAGCACTTCACTAATGGATACACACAACCAGAAGCATGGTATGAAACTCAATTTCTCCAAAAAACTGGACTAGTTTCATCGATTATTCCCTCAGAGTACGGAAGGGCCTGGCAGCAGTAAGGGCCTGGTAGTAGGTTGACAATGGCACATATCTAGCCCCAGCATACAGGAAACTGAATTCCCCCCAAAATTAGAAGAATACTTAGCCCTCTGAGTAAGGAAGGAATCCAGCCCAGGACCGATCCTCCCTCCATTTTACAAAACAAAAATTGGAATTGATGCACCAGAGTAAGTAAAGGCATTGAGGCACAGGGCGATCCACAGGGCAGGGCACAGGTCAGCCCAGGCCAAGCACTGGCAGACAGACACACCCAGCTACAAGAATGACCCCCGTATTAGAAAAAATAAGAATTGAGAAGAATTGAGGCACAGGGGCAGGGAACAGGGTGGGACAGACCAAGCGCTGGCAGACAGACCCATATTAGAAAAGAATAAGAATTGGTACCCCAGAGTAAGCGAGGTGGAAGATGAGCAGCAGTCGTAGTAGGATGCTGAGCCTGGGCAGATGATATGCACATGCAGTCCTTGGGAGGAATTGCCCCAATATTATATTATATATTATAATGCCTGGTTTTGTGCGCAAGTCCAGTAGCATTATTATTATTATCTTTTATTTATATAGCGCCAACAATTTACGCAGCACTTCTTACAATACATATATTCAAGGGGTATGACAAGACTAGAATTGACAGACCAAGACAAGCCGATACATTAGGTGGAGAGAGTTTACAATCTTAAGGGGATGCTACCAATATTTATCAATGAAGAATAATATATGATAACATATAAAGTTAATACAAAATATTTTGTGTTGTCCACAAATTAGAGGTTTGCCTTGTAGTGTAGTTGGGCAACTGTCAATAAATAAATAAACTCTACTCAGGCATAGAACAGTATTTAATAAATAACTAAAGCACACTGTGTGCAAGCATGTGTCAAATGCCTAATTTTGTATTTAACAAAAACTAGTGGTTTTGCACTAAAATAAATTGTATAAATTGTAAAAGTATGTATGTATATATATATACATACTACAGTAGTATACCACATCTTCTTCAATCCACCCTACACCAGTAAACTTTCTGCACCTAAATACAAGATTAGTCATATACAATTGTACAGACATAATACTTTTCTAAGAATATATATATATATATATATATATATATATATATATATATATATATATATATATATATATGTTAGGCAGGTTGCAGAAAGAATGATTAAGAATGATTTAAAAAATAGACATGCTAAGAGTTTATTTTTATCATTTAACAAGTGAACAGCAAAAAAAATCCAATATTTGGAATGACCACGCTTTGCTTTCAAAATACCATCAGTTCTTCTGGATACAATTGCACAAAGTCAGAGATAGGTGTATGATTAAACAATTAAACTAGACAGGTGCTAATGATCATCTATTTAGTATATAGGCTGAAACACAATAATTAAATGAAACACAAACAGCTGTGTAGGAGGAATAAAAATAGGTGAGGGACAGTCAAAAACAAAGATACATCATGCTTACTCCCCTTCACAAGCAGTGCCATCAGCTCAGCATTGGCAGATAATAGTGAGACACTGGTGCTCCCATATATTGTCCAGAGAAGTCTTATCAGAAGTGGTATTCGTGGAAAACATGTGGCCAAAAAAAGCCATATCTCTGATGTGGAAACAAGGTGAAGCGACTCAACTATTCATGAAAACACAGGAACTGGGCTGCAGAAAAGTGGCAGTGGCAAAAATATTTGGCTATAGCAGAAGGCAGTTCGTTCACTAAAAGGCTGAGTTTTCCAAGATGTTTGGAACAACATACTACTTGAGCTCCTTAAAAAACTGTGTGCAAGTGTACCTTGAATAATTGATGCTGTTTTGAAGGCAAAAGGCGGTCACACCAAATATTGATTTGATTTAGATGCTTCTGTTCTTTCACTATGACATGTCTATTTTTGAAGCATTCCTTTGCATTGTACTATATATTTATTTTATTATATATATATATATATATATAATATATTTTTTAATAAAAACATACTTTACCTTACAAAAAGGGGGAAATAATAGAATGTGTGTATATTTAGTAACATAATTGATAAGTAGTGTGTTCCAACCATATTCTGCTATTGTATTTATAGTTTCATAATATTTAATGTATATGACAGTTGTTGGCGATTAAAACTTTTCATGAAGGAATACAGTGAAAGAGAAACACCGTTAAAATCATACCTTTCCAAGGGTCGATCAGAGCTAAAATCAAAGTGGGTCATTGCCCACATGTGCCACTAGGCATATGCCAACCCAGTTAAAAAATGAATAAGCATATTGTGTGCCTGACATTTGTATGACTTGGGATATATATGGGATACATTTAGAAAAATAATATTCATATCTGTATTCAGGTGAATTTTTCTCAGGATAGTCCCATTTTGAACTAGTGTTCTAGCTGCAACTAGTGTCCATTTGAAACCTTTTCAGACATTCAATTGTATTGGATATTGAACCTATGTGCAGAAAAGCATTTTCAGTGTTAGGTTTGTGTGTGTCAGTTGCCCCAGTGTTACACACTACCAGTGTTCAGCACACAGCAACATTGCCCATTTCTATGTGGGAGAGCAGGGAGTAGGGACAGATAGAGAAAAATATAAAGTGTTGTGTGGTTGAATATGCAATTTAAAACAATTGTCATGTAACATAAATGCTGTATGCATGAAATGCAATTACACTCAGTGTGCATTATAGCTAATGGCATACAAATGAGCAATGGAATTAGTAAATCTCAGAAACAACTTAATTTATTTTAAATTAACAATCAATTTGAATTCATTCTGTAAAAGCATTTACTTACATAAAGCTTAAAAAATACTAAGAGAAGAGGAATTGTAAGTGATTGCTGTATTCTGGCCGTTTAAGTGTTCCCTGAATACACAATAAACATTATATAAGACATGAAAAAAACACACTTGTGTGATGGACAGGTATCTGAATTCACACACTGCTCTTTTCTCTGGCGTCATGTTCTCTGTAAAAAAAAAAACCGAATACCTCCAGCTTTTACCTCTAGGTTCTCCAATGATCTCACATGAACAATACTATGCAAATAGCTGCAAAACTATCTTTTATGTGCAAACATAGCATACTGGTTCGGCAGACATCCTGCAGGTGAGTGGCTTTCTGCACTAAGACTACTGAGACTTTCAAGCAAAACCAGATTAGAACTCATTTCCATCACCCAGTCTAAACCCTTTACAAGCTCATGAGTACAACTACTATGAACATGCTGCAGTATCTTCTCCATATGATCACAAGTGACCCCAATTGTTGAGACAAGATACTTTTTTTTGCCACATTGTAACAATATAATGTATATACTGATGTATTTAACATGCCCTTACCCAACACATCTTCTTAAACCTGGTGAAATGTGTGCACAGTTCCACGAGCTTCAGTAAAACGTGTGCACAGGAGCGCTCAGTGTGTGTAATTGTACTTTACCTTGCCTGAATATCACCTGCTGTTTTCTCCTGCACGTAGAGGATGGGACGAGAGATAAGCGAACGAATGTACAGACAGAAAAGAAGGAATGGTGCACATCTCCAGTAAATCCTCTGCCTGAAACTGAAAAGAGTCTGGAATATTTAGGGACGCCCCCTATAGCTGAGCTCCACCTTATTATAGTCACATCACATGCAGATCTGCAAAGCCTCAGATCTGACATTGCTGGCTGCAAACCCATCACCTTCACATTATCCATCTGGGGGTGTGTTGCTTAGTAATCCTGTGAGAATAGCAATTAAATATAAAACCACAAGATAAATGCAGATTGAACAGAGAACATCTTTAAGTGTGGGGAAGTTTGCATTACCTAAGTGTCTGAATGATATTTGATAGTCAGCGCCACCTACTGGCAACAAAGCGTACAGGACAATTTGGGAGAAATACATTTTTCTGTACATTTTTATCTCGAAGAATCAACAGCTTGCAACAGACTGGATTTCTCTTTAAAGTGCATACTGTGTCAAATATGAACACCCCAGCTGATTTCATAGACTAAACGAATACCATGTGTATACTCCGTGTGATCCAATCCACTGAAACAATTGTGACAGCTCCTAACCATTCGATGGAAAGATCTGCATGTGCAAACAGCATGATGTGGGGGATGCATTTTGTAATGACGTGTAGTTTTTGTGTGTGAGCAACGTATAAAAATGTGTGTGTACACGAGTGGGTTTGAATGTTGTTGCGTGTAAAATGTATTTTGAATTGAAACATTTGCAGTCTCTCAATGTAATTCACATTTTCTGTATGTATAATATATATATATATATATATATATATATATATATATATATATATATATATTCTCTATATATATATATATATTCTCTATATGTATATAAATACAATATAGTAATAGTTTTGAATGTAATAGTAACAGCTGTCAGCAGATTATGACCAATACTTATTCAGTACCATATGATCTCCAGCAACCCCCGGAGCACAAGATGTAATTTACTTCTTTCTATGAAGTGTCAATATCTGCTGATTTTAGAGATGATTCTTCTATGTGCAGTTTATTGTCCTCTATGAATAATTGAACATGCTCATATTGAATTATCTCTATTTCCTATAAGATTATAGCCACTATCTTTTAAGTAGGAAAAAATGCATAGCCACAAGATGGCACTGACCTTCAAAGAAGCAGATTGTGGGACATAGCACTGACGGGCTAAGTAAACTTCATATTTTGCCAGCGTTCAGTGATTGCTGTGTTCTTGCTAATAGCGCTAAGTTCAGCTCATTTGGATCACTTGCCGTACACAACCTATTTATCTTTATGCCACGGGCTATTGGCTTAGGTGGAGTTCATCTTTAAAGGGGCGTCCCTAGATCCATCCAACACGCCTCGCTACCTCGGTAGAAGAAAACACACAGAATCCGATCCTTTTCTTCACATCTCTGTTTTTGTGGCTTTCGATCTATTAACACCAACCATTCACAATCATCTAGTCCAGCCAACTTATTTCTGCAAACAGTATCCAGGTGGTTAAATGACCTAAGGTATGTTCAATATTTCCTTTTTTGTTTCCCCGTGGGGTTTGTGGAGCAGAGGGCAGCTAGTTTGAGCTCCATAAAGTGGAACAAAAGCTCTTGAAGAAATGTCTGAGAGAGCAAATACTATTGACAATAAGACATTTTGAAACCTTACCACATTGTACCGAGGGGCTTGGGTTAAATAAGACATACACCCTTAAACACTGCTCAGTTTGGTATCAGCTTGTCATATCTTGATTATACCCAACCAACATGAAACTCCTCTCCTGCATGATAGTCGAATTAACTTGAAGAACACGTTTAAACACTCAAGCAGACTTAAAGATCTGTCCAAGGTGCTGACTCCTCTGTTAATAGCTCTCTATCTCCTGCAAGAATGACAAGGCTTGCTAGAAACATATGTAACTGCATACATTTTAAACACTGGATAAGGCAACATTAAAGAAAACAGATAATATGTAGTTTAGATAACAATTAAAAAGTGTTTTCCAAAAGGGATGGGATCCTATTTAGCATATTTGCATTGATTAGCATGGGTTTATGTTAATTATGTGCCCCTCTATATGATTTCTTTTTTTGGCATTAACACATGCTATATGAATAATTCATCTTTTAGCCTTATGAAAAATGAAAATGGGAGGGTGGGAGGGGTGCTTTTCAGATGAATTATGTGAAAGCATGAACAAATCAGCCTTTACTACAGTATCTTTCAAGCCTCTGACTGATATTTAGAATGAAACATACTACTGACTAATAAGTGGGTTTTTGTATGAAAAAGGTTATATGTGGTGATGTGCTTTAAGTGTAAATATTAAAGTAACAGACATAAAAAGAAATATAGGTTATTTTTATTACTTTCATTTAAAAAAAAAGTGAATTTCAATAGAAAAAATTTGTTTACTTGCAGATAGATGCATCTTGTGAAATTATTTACTCACATGAACATTGCATAAGTAAATATTGTGTAAGCATTGTGATGCCACCCACAGTTCAGTAATTCTATTACATTAGTAGAGTATGGTTTCTTTTATGTGAAAGGAATGAGTTATTGATGGATGAATGTTCAGTTTCTTCAGTAATGTGGCTAATGGAATGGCCCCTGACACCGTAAGTGGCACTGCAAGGCTTAATTAAGTTTTTCATACATGTTCAGTGTCATGCACTGAGATGTTTGCCGTCATCTAGGAAGCATTCATGCAGGTGCAGTTTGTACTTTTCACACTGAAGTTTGTAGTCCTCAATCTGTACATCCCAATAGCAAGAACAGATTTAATAAGCAATCACAGCACTTTCTTCTAATCTTTAGTGATATATTGAATCAGGACTGTATTCATATGAGTGACACAATTTTACATTTGTATTTGGTTTATGTTTCATAGAATGGCAAAAGATTATCTCCCATCCAATCCTATGGTTTATATTTAGCATATTGTATCATTATACTGTAAATTCCAAGTATCACGCTGCAGCCAGATCTCACCATAATACATACCCAAAAAACCATATAGTTGATGCAACACCTACTAGATTACAATCTGTAACCAATGATAGCATGTTTTTTGTATAACTGTGTTCATGCCATAAATATTTCTATATGTATGTATACAAGTACCTAAGCAGTGTAAAGTACACAGTAAACAAGTTCATTTTAGTCCTGGGTCAGATTTCTAGAAAGGTATATAATTACACAACTCTTATTTTGTCTATTACATTACCTTTCCAGTAATTAATGCAAATGGCATACCGATAATTATATGAAGTATGGATGCATTATGATTCACTAAGTTCACTGAAAACATGGAGATATTGCTGAGGCAAGTGAGTGGAATGCTAATTAGTAAAAGGCTACATGTTCTGCTTTTGCTGCATGTATTATTTATGAGCATTCATTGCTATAATACCTTTAATGCTAGCTATACTGAGCGTGAGTTTGGGGGTAACATGCTTACTTTGATATTTGGATTAAATTACCCTTTGAATTTGAAGGAATCTAATCTTCATGATGGCAACAAGCAACTGTGCTTCATGCTGGTGCTTGGGCTCCCACAGCCCTAAATATATATACCGTATTGGCTCGAATATAGGCCGCACTTTTTTCCCCACTTTAAGTTTTTAAAGTGGGGGTGCGGCCTATATTCGGGCTCTAGCGCCCGACGCCCGGGACATGCAGTCCCGGGCGCCGGGCAGGCAGCGGGGTTAAGATACAGATCCCCCGCAGCGGTGCAGGGAACCTGCATCCTTCTTCCCGATACGCTCAGACAGCCTCCCCTGCCAGCACTTCCCACGGGGGGGGGGGGTGCCGGCACGGGAGGTTATCTAAGCGTTTTACCTCTGCCCACCCCCGACTTACCGGAGCAGACTCCCGGGTGTCTTGCGGGGCCGGCGGGACACATTTACGCAATACGCGCATGCAACTTCCGGTACCGGAAGCTGCATACGCGTATTGCGTAGATGTCCCTCGCCGGCCCCGCAAGACACCCGGGAGTCTGCTCCGGTAAGGAGGACAGCAGCAGCGTATCGCGGGGAGGGAGGACAGCGGCAGCGTATCGCGGGGAGGGAGGACAGCGGCAGCGTATCGCGGGGAGGGAGGACAGCGGCAGCGGATCTCGGGGAGGGAGGACAGCGGCAGCGGATCTCGGGGAGGGAGGACAGCGGCAGCGGATCTCGGGGAGGGAGGACAGCGGCAGCGGATCTCGGGGAGGGAGGACAGCGGCAGCGTATCGCGGGGAGGGAGGACAGCGGCAGCGTATCTCGGGGGGGGACAGAGTGGCAGCATGTTTTTTTTTTGGTGCTTTTTTAAAGAAAAAAAACTTTTTCTTTAAAAAAGCACCAAACTTTTAGGGTGCGGCCTATATACGGGGGCGGCCTATATCCGAGCCAATACGGTATATATATATATATATATATATATATATATATAAACCCATCCAGATATCTATGATCTGAAAAATGGATAACTCTAGCCTGTGTTTCCCCTTTCTTTATATAAGGTACAGTAGCAAAATCACAGCGGGGCACGTCCTATTGACTTTGCCTAATAACTTGCGCTATTGATAGAGTGGGCCATTGTAAATGTAGCATGGTAAGGATGGCTTGTCTTCTCTCTTCTCCAGCTTTGATGTATTTGTGTATGAATTATGTGCATAGAATAATGATAAAAGTCTCACAATGTGTCCTTCATGCTTTAGGGTAAGTGCTTATCTAAATGATGTGGCTGTGGTGAGCTTGTGTGAAGACCAAATGCTAGTAGCATACAGTAGTGAAATAAGGAAATGTTTCACTCACTATTTTACATACATTTTCCTGTAAATTTCAGTGTATTTCGGGGGAGTTACACAGAAAGGAGTAATATTTACACAGTGTTTCCCTCCAAAAAAAAAAGAGATATGGGGAGTGCTGCTTCTTACAAATATGGGTAGCTCCCATTTTTTTTTCTTCTTACATTCAAATGCAATTCATTCTCTCATACAATACATTTTTTTGGTCTGAGATGTAAATTTCAAGACAATGTAAAAAATATGCTTTACTGGGTGCAAAACTCCAAAACCTACATTATATAACATATAGGAAAGGTGCATCCTGCATGAAATTAATGGTGCTTAACATATTGGTGCCTATATGGAAATTATATCAGCAAAGGTGTTTTTTTATTTTCCTTCAAGATTATTTTTCCTCCACATCAGACTACTTTACTAATTCCACTTAACAGAAATGTGTTCAATTTACACTGCATTTTATCCTGCATAAATACTAGATTTCCCCCCCTCTAATATGTTACATTTTATTCATTATCTGCTCACATATGTAAGTGTAAATCAGCTTTGTTAATTTGATTCTCCAGTGAACTGTTTTAATTGTGAGGTCAGACACCTTTTGAAATGTAACAAAGAGCATATTATTGCAGTTAGCTTCATAGCATAGTTATTATAACATCACATTTTGGTCAAGGTACAATATAATAATTAGTTATCCCTGAAGGATTAACACCAAATTTTGAATTTTTACTCATCAGCACCTCTTTACTATGTTCTGTATGAATTACAGTTTCAGAAATCATGAAATTAACACTTAAACTTTTAACAGATGAACAAATTAAAAGTTACTTGTATAATGGCACAAATGCAATTTGTTAAAACTTTGGTCGAAACTGTAATTAACTGTGCATTACATTACGGGTTACTTACACACATTGGATTTGCGTAGGTAGTAAATAGTGTCCATTTCCCCCTTTTTCGAACTGCTCTTCATAGACAACTGATTTCAGTTCAAGTGAAAAAATGATAGCCCCTCTTCACTTCCCCCAAACCACTTAAGCCAATAGTATTAAATATAACACACTATTGCGTAATATGTAAGGAATGGATGTGGGCCCCCTAGAACATAAAAATTGGGTTGTTGTTTAGCAGTGGCACCTACTGTGCAGAAGGAATGCTAAGCTAAATTGCAAAAAAAGAAATGTTTTTCATTTTAATATAGGCTTTTACATATTATCACTAATAATTATTATGTTTTGTGTGTTTCTATGGTTTCCAAAGCAAGCCTTATTTGCAAGCCTTATAGATGTCAAATTTAGGTGGGTACATTCAATATGGAAAAGGGGAATCTTGATTAAAGCAACATATGGTAAAAATGGCAAGAAAAAGCTTAGGGTATTAAAGTATCAAAAACTCCCAGTTCTGAAATGGCTCAATTGTCAGTCCGACACTGGCCAAACTAATCTTTTTTTTACTTGTGCATGTTATTTTATTAGGACTCACATACATTGCTGCATTTACTTATGGAGTGCCAGGAGGCGTTTGGTGCTTCATGCCCAGCACGTTATACAAACCTGAATCCATGCGAGTACAAGTCATAAAGAATGTTGTTGTCATGTGTCGTGCAAGTCATGTAGTTGAAGCAACCTGAAAATATTATCATATCTGCAACCCACTTTTTATCTTTCTATTAAACTAAAACATTTGATTTTTCTTTTTAATTATATTGTTACAGGAACTTTAGCACTCTGTCTTGTGCTGTATAACAATCTAATCTTTTCATAGGGCAAAAAGGTAGTGACTGTTTCTTGAAATCAATCATACAAGAGGCCTTACTAAAATCAGCAAAAGCCAAAAATGGATACTTTAACCCCTTAAGGACAATGGGCGGTCCCTAAACCCATTGAAAACAATGTATTTTGAGCCCGTACATGTAG
This sequence comes from Spea bombifrons, assembly GCF_027358695.1. Taxonomy (NCBI): domain Eukaryota; kingdom Metazoa; phylum Chordata; class Amphibia; order Anura; family Pelobatidae; genus Spea; species Spea bombifrons. The sequence goes on along the minus strand of NC_071087.1, from coordinate 32,095,705 downwards.
GGGCTTTGTCATTAAGGGGTTAAAATACCATTTATTCATTATGCCAGTCAACCTTATTGTGTAATATTATAAACATTACAAATATATGTCAATCACCATAAAGACATGTTCAGGCAGCATGCTCTAGAGGTCACGATATTCACTTTCTAATGTATTCATACATATTGTATTTACTATATGACTGTATTCATACATTCCCTTTATTATACTGTGCGGTAAAGCTAATTACATCTGTTGTGAATACAAATACACATTCAAACATTCATACATACAGATGTTATAATGTGATTTGATGAGTGGGTCATGGACATGAGTGATGTTCTCACAGGTACTGTGTATTTCTCAATAGAGCTAGATCAAGATCAGGGACAAGGGGCACTCTCCCACCTTTCAATACTCAGGTAATCAGGGGCAAGTTGACTTGAGAGGACAATAGCTCCACATGCCGTTATTGTCACAGCTTATGGTAGGAACACTAGACCTGCTTCTTGCAAGGCCTCAACACTTCTGATTCACCACAAGAGGCTCACGCGTGTAGTCCTCTCTTTCTGTCTCACTCCCCCCTCAACCACGTCATAGATTGTATGCTCTCAAGAAGAGGGCCTTCTTCCCCATCTATACCGGTATGTTTTGACGCGTTTTAACTATTTTAACAGCTCTCGAAGGGGGCGCGTTGGGATGTAGGGTGATAATAACTCTTTCAGGGGTCCTGTTACCTAGATGTGTGTAATACACACAACCACTTGCATTCATACAAAGATTTCCCCACATATTTATAAACACACGTGCATTTCCATACACATAAATCCAAGCTCCTACTTGCATCAATGTTCATATGGTGGCTGGCTGTTATAAAGGAGATTCTGAAACAGTAACATTGACCTGTAGCCATAGAGGAGCTGCCAAATGAAATGTGTGTGACATTAAGCCTACCGCAAGCCTTCCACATTCCCTTCATCAGTTTTTGAGACCTGCAGCTGTCAGGTATTACCAGAATTCACAGGAACAGTTCTCTTCAACATATCAATGTTTAGCTGAAAATGCATAAGATGGAGGCTTTTCCTTATCATATCAATAAGGATATAGTGCCAACAATCCCCTTAATACTGTGCTTTTTACAAACAGTGTGGTAGGCTCAATATGATATTTACTTTTTATTATCTAAAAATGAATTTCGAATGATGTTTACTTAAAATCATCACCCGGGCTGTAAAGTTTTTTGTTTGAATAATACTACAATGTTCATTTAAAAATAACATAAACAAATTGTTTCGGTATTTTTAATGCAACCGTGAATATGAGTGATACCAAGTGTAAAATTATCCCACTGACGGAGGCAGGAAAATAGCAGAGGTCACGTAACGTGAACAATGTTTGCGAGCCACTAGAAAAAAAAAAGCAGTGGGCAAGATGAGGTAAGGTAGTGAGCGAATGAGTGAGCATGAATGTTAGAGTGAGTATGCATGTGTTACTATGAGTGTGTATCTGCAAATGTGAAAAGGAGTGTGTGTAAACATGATTGTGTGTGTGTAAGTGTGTATGTGTTAGCATGAGGGTGTTTGTGTTTGCATTAACTTCAGGAGTGTCAAAAAGGCACAGACCAACTCAACAACAGATGTAAGTCTATGAGAATGATTACTTATTTCTTTATAGGTCTCTGGGACAAAATCCTAGCTATGGGGTAAGGCAGCAACATTCATTGTAAAGAACATTTGACTAAATGTGTCATAAAAACTATGACTTGCCAAGCCATGTCACAGAGAGTGGTGTCTAGATACAGATGCTTTCCCTACCTTGCCCAGTTGTCCATTTGACTTTTTACAAAATAATTAAAAGGAGATAAAAAAAGCATACTATAAAATAAATTGGTGACAGATACAAAATGTTTGGCAAGCAAGAAGGTTGAGATGATCCAATGACTGGATTTTTAAAAGGTGAACTAAGACTTGGCATCTGCTTTACCACACTAAATGATAAAGGCTTAACACATTTTTGTCAAAGTGTTTCATAAATGTGTAAAGTACTATTATGACTCCAATAAAAAAGCCAATTTTACATCAGACCACAGACATACATAAGAATAGACATGTACGTGTACGGCTTAAATTGTGAGACTTTCTTTGAGTGTAATTTGCATGAAGGTGGTGATGAAGGTTACAACACAGATTGCAGCAGCCAATTGGGAGATGCACATTTTTCATAGGTAGGGAAAGACATGAATGACAAACTAAAAAAGGGGACATAAGGGAGAATTGGATCAAATGAGCAAGATGCTCATCGGACAAGCAGTTTAAATGTGTGAGAATAAGAAATTGAAATCCATTACAAGAAAGCTCAAGATAAATGTTAAAATATGTTAATAAGCTCTGGCAGTGCTCCTCCTTGCACAAAGGCGGAGGTAGCGGTCCTGCTGCTGGGTTGTTGCCCTCCTACGGCCTCCACCACGTCTCCTGATGTACTGGCCTGTCTCCTGGTAGCGCCTCCATGCTCTGGACACTATGCTTGCAGACACAGCAAACCTTCTTGCCACAGCTCGCATTGATGTGCCATCCTGGATGAGCTGCACTACCTGAGCCACCTGTGTGGGTTGTAGACTCCGTCTCTTGCTACCACTAGAGTGAAAGCACCGCCAGCATTCAAAGGTGACCAAAACATCATCCAGGAAGCATAGGAACTGAGAAGTGGTCTGTGGTCACCACCTGCAGAACCACTCCTTTATTGGGGGTGTCTTGCTAATTGTCCTAACTTGCTAATTTCCAACTGTTGTCTGTTCCATTTGCACAGCAGCGTGTGAAATTGATTGTACATCAGTGTTGCTTCCTGAGTGGACAGTGTGATTTCACAGATGTGTGATTGACTTCGAGTTACATTGTGTTGTTTAAGTATTCCCTTTATTATTTTGAGCAGTGTTTATATATATATATATATATATATATATATATATATATATATATATACAGTAAAAATAGAAAGTTTATGCCATTACTATCCTATTATAGGAACAAGGAGACATTTACTAAGACACAGAAATCCAAATGAAAAAAATAAAAATAAAACCAAAAATAAGAGTATGAATTTCTTAAATATGGAAAGTATGTTATTAAGGTACCTGGTCATGGAGAGGTATAAACCATATAAGTAGTAGTGTGTTAAATGGAGAGCAACTTTTCTGTAATTGTCATAAAATATATTTAGAATGGAAATGTCGGTCTTTGAATTACTATTATGTGAACGTTTATTGGCGTAGTGGCCGTAACAAATTGTTTTTGTTTGGGAGAAAAACTGAAGAGAAAATTGCATGGCACATTATAAATAAATATGGTGGAACAGTTACCTTGGAAACAAAAGGCAAAGGTAGATTAAAGACTAAGAATAGAGATTAGAAAAAAAATCACCACAAAAGCAGCTGTTTTTTTCTAGTAATTTGCCTGTCCTCATAGTAGTAACCATATTAATGTTTAAATGTTACCTGTAAAATATTTATAATATATAAAAAGTGGAAATCACCACAAGTAATAATACAGATATAAATGTTTGGTGGTTGGCTTTACTAGCCTGCAAGCTGTTGTTCACTAAAATTTAGTGGCTACCTGGTATATGAAGTTCCAAGTTAGCCCTTTAAAATTATTGATGAGTCCCAAAGATCAACTCATGGCACTTTTTGGTCCCCCAGTGAACCAGCTTTTTTTATGATGAAAAAAGAAAGAGATAGAATATTCCAGCAGATGGATAAAAAAGTTTATAGATCAATATATTTTTTAAATAAAGTTTATGTAAAATGATTAGATAAAATAAATGAAGATTGTTCAGAGTGATGATTGGTACAGCCACGTACTGTAGACCTGGATTTAACCATATGCATCCTCAGCTTGGGCCCTCTTGGTGACCTTCGTCATCTACCTATATCCTTATGATGGGCATATCAGCTAGTTAATTATGACAATGGGGGATTTAACATCTTCTAGTTGTTCTGGGGTAAGTAACATCATACTTACCAATACCAAAAATTACAAAATTACAAAAGATGTTTAATGTAGTTCAGGGGACAGCCCTTCCTTGGCCTCTTTTGCACATGAGGAATTTGCATAGAGGAAAAATTGCACACAGACCACAATTGGAATCATTGGCCAGGACAGCTGGTAGCCAGTTGCCCAGGGAATTACGCACAGATTTTTTTAGTATTAAAGAACTCTCTTAATTGATTCCATAAGAACCCAATTAAATCGGTTCATCTGTAACTTTAACATTGTGTATTTCTCTGATTTCTTTATTATTAGAATTAAAACTGATTCTTATTAGTGGCATAAAGGAATTGTTTTCTAAACTCACACAGATCACAGATAATAACCTAGCTTTGTTATTTAAAAGTGAGTTACATCTACTATTTATAGGTTTATTGAAAACACATGAGGTAATATATTTTACTACAGTTGTATACTGAATATTGATTATTTTTTTTGTTGCTTGGAATATTTTTAACATTCTGTGTTCATTATTGGCAAGTTTGATACTATTATGTACTTATAATTAATCAATGTATGGAGTCCTGCTTATGAGTGAAACACCACCCAGTTTGGTAGGTACAACGGCATATTCCTGCCTAGGCTGAGCTTAGGGCAGTAGCTCTTAGTAAGTAACTGCCCTGCATTTCCAGGGTCAGATCATCCTATCATGTAATCAGGCTCATCTAGGACTGCAGGTCAATGGATTGGTGGGGAGATCAGAAACCTCTTTTGAACCTACTCATTTACACTATGAAGGCTTCCATAGTGTCTCACTCTACATCACCTTCTGAGACAGGGTACCCATACTTCTCCCCGAATGGGGTTAAGGAGCGGCCATAGAGAAACTATTACAAACCAGGGATTTCAGCAGCGAGACATGGAACACATTGTGGATGCTCATATTGGAAGAAAGGTCCATGGCATAGGCCACAGGGTTCACCCATCAGAGGATACCGAAAGGCCCTACAGAGAGCCAGTTTCTCGGAGGGCACCCGGAGGTGGAAATTTCTGGAGGACAACCAGAACCTCTCCCTGACCTAGTAGGAGGGCGCGGGTAGGTGATTAAAATAGGCCTGGAACTCCTGAGATTATTGTGAGCGTTGTAGTGCTTCTTGGACCTACACCCATCTGGAACGGATTTGCTAGGGATACTGCTCCAGTGCCGGAATCTCCTGGGAAGTGAAAGCCGGTCGACCGAGACTGCACTATTATGAGCAAACTCTGCCCAAGGTAGCAGATAGACCAGTTGTTTTGATGGTACAAGATGTAGCACCACAAGAATCATTGAAATGCCTGCTTAGCCCTTTCCGCAGCTCTATGCAATTTATGAATTCATATTTAAGAAAAGCTATGATTGAGTTTTATTTGCCAACCTGTCCCCCCCAGTTATGAACATCTGCCACTCTGCCTCCAGAAATGCCTTATACCCCGCTATATGCCACTCTGTCCCATGATATGCATTTTAACCTCCTAAATGCCACTATGTCCCATGACATGCCACTGCATATAGGAGTATAAGGCATTTCTGGAGGCAGAGTGGCATATAGGGTGTTAAAAGGCATATCATGGGGCAGAGTGGCATATAGGAGGGTATAAGGCATATCAGGGAGGCAGAGTGGCATATAGGGGGTATAATGCATTTCTGGGGGGCAGAGTGGCATAAAGGGGGTTAAAAGCCATATAAGGGGGCACTCTGCCTCCAGAAAAGCCTTATGCCCCCATATAACACCCCCCCCCCCGACTTACCACTGCTTCTGACTCTCTGCTGTCCGGTGAGGGCAGCGGGTGGAGGCTGGCATTCATGAAGTTAAAGGGGCCGGCGTTCACGCACCGCTCCCCCAATGGCCGTGCCTCAGTTCTTCGCAGAGGTTGGTTGTGTCTCCCAAAGGGGATAAGCCCATGCCAAGGCCCTGTCCAAGGGTAAGGAAATCACAAAGCCCACCTTACTCCAATCAGACAGGAAGACCTGTTCCTGAACCAGGTCGGTATATATCTGGAGAAGTACCATCTCCAGATATAAACCGACCTGGTTCAGGAAACCTCTGCACTAATTAGGGTCTCCCCCCCTAAAAGCAGAGGAAGCAGGGCAGACCCATTCATGCCTCTAGCAACATTGGAGTTACCAGTGGAGGACTATGAGGAAGCGGCAACAGCTATAGGGGCAGCCTGCACTGTGGGTAGCTGAGATGGTGGAGCCAGATGTGCAGTATGAAGCAATAACGTCTCAAGAGCTAACTCAAACTGATCCATGGTCTACCTTGTCCAGCCTGGTAAAGTGGTTTGGTGGATTGTCTGCACTTTCTGAGTTCATGGCCCTTGTGTAAGGTAAAGTGCAAAAAACACCTTTATTGCAAATCGTGATGTAGTAGTGTATATGAAAAAAAAAGCCGGGGTCATAAACCAATACGGGTACTCAGGAATACGGAGTTCAGCAGTGTCAGGAACAAGCCAGATGTCAGGAGCCAGGCGGGACATCACGGAAAGCCAGGTCATGCACAAGTAATCAGGAAGACAAGATAATGCACTTGCAGCCAGAAACAACACAAGGGCAAGGAGGATGTGAACCTTTGCTGCTCAAATACCCTGAAGGGGCTGGCTGTTGGCTGGATAACGGTCTAGTCCAAAGGAAAGCAACAGTGGTAAATCTTACAGGCTGTTAATTAGCCTTCAGATGAGAAATGCTGGTAATAAGCAAAAAAAAAAAGCAAACATAGCTTATTTAATGAACGTCATTGGTTGTTAAGTGGTTAAAAGAAATTTTCATTTTTTGCAAATTAAAATGATAGGAATTTCCTTTTTGTTGAACCACAAAATTGCACACTTGCCACAGAACAGTAAATCTATTCAGTCATAATATATCAAGATGTAATATGCAATTAATTTAAACCTCTGCGACTGTAAAAAAACAACAATTATATCCATCTGTGGTTGGAACAGAGTATGTTTACATTAAATAATGTTACAAAATTGATTTCTTCAAATCAGTTTTAATAATGCATTTTTGTCAAGAATTCTTAGTAGTATATACAATTAGAGTAAGTCCCTGTGGTGAAATAAAGAATAGCGTGAAATATTTTTGATTATTATTGAAAGTAGTTTTATGATGATTTATATGCCACTTCAGAGGGTGACCCTTTTAAACCAAATTAAATAATTAGAGTAGTTTACATCAGTATAAGTACATATTATTTGGATAAATTGAAACCATGGAGCAAACAAAATATATTTTGTACGTATGAATTTTTGTTCACATTATGTACCTTTGGGTTTCTGTAACAAGCATTTATATAGTGACATTTTGTCAACTCCATTGGTCGCTCGTACGGACCTTTAACTCCTGGAGCTGGGAAACCAATGGTCTCCCCAGACGGAGTTTCACTGTCAGGAGTTAAAGGTCTGTACGAGCAACTCTATTGGTCGCCGACAGGGAGCTCCTCTGCCATCAACCAATGAAAAGCAAGTGCACCTTATTGGTTGATGGTAGAGGAGGCCCCTGCGGGTGACCAATAGAGTTGCTTGTACGGAGCTTTAAAATTCTGCTGCCAAAGCTGCTGCGTACTGCGTTAACCCTGTATTAACCCCTTCTAAAAAAAACGAAGAAAAAAACGAAGAAGAAGAATGTACACGAATATTCGCCTGAACTGAACACAGGAACATGCTAATATTCATGGAAGACTGGTGGTAAAAAAGCTGTCCTTATGACTCCCTTAACAGACATCAGGATCTGCAAAGGAGACAGAGATTTGAAAAGTATGATGGACCAAGAGGCCTATGCAGCTGCTAGGAAAGATCTCTCCACTAGTTAATCATCCCTAACAGTCTACAAGGTCCTATAATCTATTTTGGAAAGGTAAACAGGAACAGACGTATACAGAAAAAATATCAAGATTGATGTTTTTAAATTACAAAACTAAATATATCTTGAACAAACAATGTAATGCTAACAAATCATCTAATAAAAATAAAAAAATTAGGTGCATTGTATAACCTAGAATACTTGTTTTCGATTTTTGTTCGGTTGTTAGAGGTAATTATTCTCCAAATAAGGATACTGTATTTAATTAAATACTACCATGTGTTATAAATTGTGCTCACTCATTGATACTGTCAATTTTATCATATCAGTTTTATCGTATGTTGTCTTCCACAAATGATAATCCAAAATCAACATAGGGAATAAAAACAATGATTTGCTTCATTTCCCATGTTATAAATCACCAAGTTTGAATTTAATTTCAAGCAGTAAAAGAAGGTTGGTAAAAATTCTCATCTCTAAACAAAAATGGTAAACTAGTTTGTTTTCCTCACATGAAATGATTATAAGAAGTAGGAAATAGATAAAGGAGTAACAAAGCAGAAAATGGTAATGCCATAAAGGTAACGAGGACTAGGAATCTGGTGATGCAGCAAACAGTAAACATGTGCAAATGGGCCAAAAACGATTCAGACATTTACTTTTATTTTATCACACTCTCTCTGACGCTCTCTTTACTCTCACTCTCTCACAATCTGATTTTCATTCACTCTCTCTCATACATCTTCTTGTTCTCCTTTCTCCTTTCTTCTAGCTTTTTTTTCTCTCTTCTTTCTTATCTCTTTGTCAGCTCTCTGCATTTCCAGACATTATCTCCCAGCAAACCAAAATGGTGTAGCCTCCAGTGATGTTTTCTCCCTGGTTCTCCTATCGGGGGAAAGGACATCACCAGAAGCTGTGCCATTTTGACAGACGTTCACACAAGGTTATCTAATGGCAAAACAGTGGAGCTTCCGGTAATGTCTTCTTCCCGAACCTTGAATCAGGGGAGAGGACATCACCAGAAGTTTGGCCAATTTGGCTGAAGTTCACACAAGGCTAATTTAGGGCACAATATTGGTGACGTCCTCTACTCAGACCCTCCAATCAGGGATAGATGGAAGATATTAGAGAAAGAAGAGAGAGACGAAGATGAAGAACAAGAATGCGCGAGACATGGCAGCGGAGCTGTGAGCCACGGAAGCAGAAGTGGTCAGCAGAAAAGGAAGGGAGACATTCAGAGAGTTTGAGAGAGTGGGAGTAAATGATGCTGTAACTTTTGAGTTTTTTGCTTTTCTTCTGTCTCTTGGGGGTCTGGCCTCATTTTCAGAGATTCGTACAAACTGACGAAAATAGCAAATTTGGATAAGTTCTCACAAATCCAAATTCACGAGTCTAGCAAAAAAGGGTAGACAGCAACAGTCATTGTGGAAGACTTTTCTTTAAAACTGGCAATTTTTTCTACTTTTGACCATATAGCATGATACGTGTCTTGTGAGGTTGCATCTAATAATATGCTTGGCAAAGGGGTGCAAATGCATAAGACATTTAGAAGTATACATGGTCTGTATAACATGAACCCACAATTATGTCTCAAGATTTTTTGATTTTGAAGAAGAGGCAGATAATTATGTTGTTTCTTAACACACTGGACTTTAAGTCTACAGATTTCCCTCTTTACCACTTTATACACACTCACACGTGTTACTGGGTCTGCAACTCCCAAAGAATATCTACTAATTTCATCTGTACAAGACAGGGCACCGCTTTGCTACTGCAAGATTATAATAAGTGTCATATCTGTCATGGATTATTAAGCAGCATTTTTTGTGCTTGTTAAATGTCACTAAGCTTGACATTAAAAGTACAGTTAACTCTAATTTCTATAAATAGAAAATATAATCAAAGTTATATTTTAATTTGAGGGATGAAGTTGAGGAATATGTGTTATGGAAGCAAAATGAGAATGAAGCAATAGTCATATTCTATGCTCTTGTGCCAATGGAATAAATTGTTTTTTCAACTACCAAATGAACCATATTTACATACAAAAAATAATTTTATTTTCTTAACCTAACCATATGTTGTTCAATCAAAATCAGATAATCACAGAGTAGAAAAACAAGAAAACAGTAATATTTGCTTATTGTACTAGAGCACAAAGTCTGAGTAGTAACAATGGAAAACTGAATGCGGATTATAAATTACAGGTTGTTTACTGATCAAGTTTGTAAAGTCATCCAGTATGCCTTAATTTACAACAAAAAATTATTACATATTTAAAAGAAATGTGTTGTTCTCCATAAGAATAGAAGAGGACCCTGAACTTACAATCAATTAGGAGATGGTGCAGGTACAGATGTGATAAAATATGGACATTTCATTCTGAGATGCCTTGTTTTTCTGTGAGTTATGTAGGAAAATGAGTTTGAACATTTACAGCATAAAAAGGTATGTATGATACATATTAATAGTTAGGATTAGAAATTGTAAGAGCTTTACGAAACATGTTTTAAACCTTTAAAATCAGAAGAAGGAAAAATAGACATGGTAAACCAATTAGAATGATGAGAATACATTAGAAATTTAGAATGGAAATATGTCTCTGTACTGAGGTGTGGATTGAGTTTAGGCTTTGACTGGGGTGGTATCGCCTTGGGAGCAGGGGGTAATTTATCCCAGGCCGGTTCAAATTCTGGTGGTAGATAGGAATGCAGTAGTGTCATGTAAAGCTACATTAAATGACCCCATAGTAGCAGTGTTGTAGCTTGCACTATCTGCGAACAGAGCTCAAGACAGGCTTTAGGTAAGTGTATGTGAGTGAGTGTAGAAGGGGCAGGGCCCATAGGGCCCCTTGGCTTTACTTGCCAAAACTGCAGGGTTTGAGCACGATTGCTGCTTTCACAAGAATTTAAGGATTATAACTATCCATGTAAAAGGATAAATCCTCTCTATATATATTAATGTCTGATTGATAAGGTAAATGCCGTGGTGATACGGCTATATATTATTTCTCAGTATAGTCGGCTTTATTTATATCTGAAAGTAAAATGTTGGTATTTAATATCTTAGCCTTTTTGTAAATTCCTATTTTTGCCTATTCTGTTCAACCATTGAGAATCAAAGTTATTTTTGTATCTATTCTCTAGTGGGTTGTTTTAGGGATGTGATGATATTTTAGCTGTTGTCAGAAATGTAATTCGAGATATCACAACAGACAATGCTTCAAAGTACACAATCTGGTGCCATCCTTCTTTGAGCTCATATGTAAACTTGAAAGGATTGTTGCCTGGTTACTGTGCAAAGCTGAAAGAATTTTTGAAGGTTATTTAAATACATTTCTAATATACTTCACTGTGAAGTAGTGTACAGGTACATTATACTAACTAAGGACAACATCTGTTTCTCAAACACCGAAACAAGAAAAGAAATACAGACTGGCAGTTTGAAAAAAAGAAAGTCACTATATTAGCATTTTTCAATAACCTGCTGCTTGTTAGGCAGGAACCACATGCTTAAAAAAATTATTGGTTGCAGTAACGTATTATGGCCTAGCCCAATTAGGAATAGCCCTAGGGTAGCAGGTCCACGGGGCTGCAGCCTTGCCAAATCCACCTAACCCATGCAGATAATGCCACACTTGGGCCAGGGATTTTTGGTCAGGCTCTACTTGCCCTGGTAGCACAAGAGGAACTTCCTCTCCCATCAACAGTCTTCCATTTGCTGCACCTGTTGAAGGCTTCATGAAAATCCTGGACTTGATCATACAAACCCTGCTTGGGCCAGTCAGTTGCAAAATTGGAGTTGATGTAATGGCCTACCCTGCACATTATCTGTCTATCTATCTATCAATCTATCTATATATATATATATCTATATGAGAGAGAGGTAACATATATATATATATATATATATATATATATACATACCTGGGAACCCTCCGGGTTTGCCTGGAGATTGGCGGGTGAAGCACCGCTTCTCCGGTTCGCCGGGTCAAGACCCGAATCCTCCTAGTCGCAGGAGCGGGGTCTTGACACGCCCCACTCCCTGCCCATTTTCCCTTTAAATGGGAGTGTTTCCTGTCGCCATCAGAGGGAACTCCCCCAACGTCAGCGGGAACACCCACTGATGTCAGCGGGACCTCCCACTGACGTCACAGGACCTCTCGCTGACGTCAGTGGGCAGTCCTGGCCGTGTCCCGCAAGGGAAGGCTCCAGGTATGTGTGTATGTATATATATATATATATATATATATATATATATATATATATATATATATATATAATGTAGTATACCTAACCTGGTCATTATATAACTGAGTGCAAGAAGTGGACTTCTAAACATGATTTCAATGATAGTGACTGTACAAAAAAGTTCCACATAATACATTGTCTGTAGCCTGTTTCGAACACTTGAGACTTTGTTTTTCACATTTTGTAGATACAAAATGCTGCAATGCTTTTTAAAGCTTCTAAGTGAAATACAAGTTAGGCAACAATGAACTAATTGCAGAACTGTGGATTCAAATGAAACGTTCACCTAAAATTAAAGAGCACTAGCAGTATGAGAATGCTGTGAACAAAAAGTTCAACACTTTAAATCTCTGATAAAATACAGTACTGTGCAACATTTTTAGGCAGGTGTGAAAAATGCAGAGTAAAGAAACTTTTAAAACTAGATGAATCATTTATTTAAATCATTTCACAAAATATAAAGTGAGTGAACAAAAGAAATATCTAAATCAAAACAATATTTGGTGTGACCATGCTTTGCCTTCAAAACGTCATCAGTTGTTCTAGGTACATTAATGTTTGGTCAGAACCTGCAGGATTCTGTACTAAGTAAATAAGTGCACTTTAAATTTGTAGTATTACATAGTTTGGACAGCACTTAATGGCAACCACTGACAAGAGAAGTTTTGTCCCTATAGAGACTGCTCCTCTATGCTTCTTGGATGTTTGCTTGTAAGATTTACAATTTTGATTATTTATTTGTAGATAATCCTTTCGAAGCACTTAATACCCATTTTGTTTAAGGACATTCTCCAAATTGCTGCACATTAATGCCATATTATTATACAATGTTATTTATAGAGCACCACCATGAGTGTTTGACTCAACATATAGTGACTGGAGTTATGCTGTACCACCATCAATATCTGGCTCAGTATATAGTAAATGGGAGTTTTTCTATACCAACGTCAATGTCTGACACAGTATATGGTGATCGTAGTTAGGCTGTACCACAATCAGTGTCTGGCTCAGTATATAGTGATAAGAGTTATGCTGTACTGCCATCTGTCTGTGTGGGGTATCAAAGGTTGCCAAATACTCTAGGTATGTCCCTACGATAAATAGATGGTTTCTTTTGGAATACAGTTTGTTGGGTACTAAGAGGAAAAAGTGTTTCCTTCCCTGAACAAGTGTTTAAATTTATGTATGAAATAATATATAAGCTAACATTTTCCCTGTCTATATGTGTCAGTTAAGATGTGACAACATATAGCTCTACAAAAGCAAGTGATCAGAAGTACACAATAAAATACATATTGCACAAAACATATTGCACATAATATATTGCACAGAACATATTGGGTGAAGCAAAAAGTGCATAGAGTATTACACAAAACATATCGCACAGAGCATATTGCATCAGACGTATTGCACCAACCATATCACGCAAATCAAGTCATACAAATGATATTGCACAAGATGATATGCGCAAAGGATTGTGCACTTGCGGTATTACTAGAGCGTATTCCACAAAACTCCTATTTCCACAGACAACTGCCATTTTAGTTGATTTATCAAAAGAAATCTTGTAATAGTGATTTTAGCCACAACAAAGCAGTGAGTTGTCAAAAGCAGTTATTTTAAAGATGTCATAAGGTTACTTCTGTTTTTTTTCTCTAAATATATGTTATCTGTTTTTTTTTAATAGGTCAAAAGCCACATCCCAAAGTTTCTTTGCCTTTTTTGCATTGCCACCATACAGTACATGAATGTAATAAGTTGGTGGTCGCTGGGTGCATAATAGCCAATGTAATTGTTACTAGGTAATATTTTTAACTACTTTCTCATGTGTTTCAACTAGTGATGAATTGTGAATGATTTTATTAATCATTTTTACATATGTATTCCACTCTTGAGATTTTATTTTTTATTTAGTTTTCAATCCCTTTCCCATTAACCTATTACAGACAATCGTCTTGAAATTTTGAAATTGATTGAGATAAATATTTGTTAGTAATCTATTTATCTCTTTGAACCCCTTTAATAAATATTTACTAATAAAATATTTTATTCTAAGAAAATTAAAAATCTCAGAGTTTGATCAAATATATTGTGATTTAATATTGGCATCAATAATAAGGTCTTAATAACAGAATGCCGCTGTTCTTCCAGTTTTTTAATACCATGTCCTCTAAACCGGTACTCTGATAGGTATGAACAGTATGGGATCTTATTGCTTAAATTTCATTTCCTTTTTATTTTAAATGATATATTTTAAATAAATCAGGCATCTGAGAATCTCATAAATTGGCTTGCTAATTGTTTTTTTTCTCTAATTGCAATCAGGATTGGAAAATGGATTTGGACATAAAGGACTTGAGTAACCGAACTTTCATTAAAGAGGAAAATGGCACTTTTGCAACTACAAGATCAGATTTTCCCGTTTGGGACGACTACAACAGCAGCGTTGATGACATTCGATACTTTCTTATTGGTTTGTATACATTTGTAAGTCTACTTGGATTTATGGGAAATCTACTTATTCTTTTGGCTATTTTCCGAAAACGCAAACAAAAGACTATAATAAACTATCTGATTGGAAACTTGGCTTTCTCAGATATTTTAGTGGTACTCTTCTGTTCCCCTTTCACACTTACTTGTGTCTTGCTGGACCAATGGATTTTTGGGGAAGTCATGTGTCATGTTGTGCCTTTCCTCCAATGCGTGTCTGTTCTAATATCAACCTTAATGCTCATGTCTATTGCTTTGGTTAGATATCATATGATCAAAAATCCATTGTCCTCGAACTTAACTGCAAACCATGGATACTTTTTAATCGCAACTGTCTGGACTCTTGGATTTACAATATGTTCTCCGTTGCCTGTTTTTCATAAAATTATAAATCTGAGGGAGGCATTCAATTTAGAATCATTGATCAACAGTTATTTGTGCATAGAGTCGTGGCCATCTGATTCATATAGAATTGCCTTCACTATTTCTTTGTTACTTGTCCAATACGTATTGCCTTTGTCTTGCTTAACCATAAGTCATACAAGCGTTTGCAGAAGTATAGGTTCAAGGCTGCCAAACAGAGGTACTAAAATTGAAGAAAATGAAATGATAAATTTAACCCTTCAGCAGCCTAGAAACAATCAGTCTGAAGCAGTCTCCAGCAGTCAGAGGTGGAGTTATTCTTTTGTCCGAAAGAACAGAAGAAGATACAGTAAAAAATCAGCTTGTGTTGTCCCAGCATCTAGACGGCATCAAGAGAGTAATACTGGGGACCTCCCAGAAACCTCAACGACGGAAAGGAGCCACACAATTCCATCTAGTGTGTACTTGCCAGGAGTGCCCATTTGCTTTGAAATGAAACCAGAGGAAAACTCTGAATTGCACAACATGATTTCTGTGTCTAAATCCATATCTCGAATAAAAAAGAGATCTAGAAGAGTTTTCTGCAGGCTAACAATATTGATATTAGCTTTTGCTGTCAGTTGGATGCCACTTCACCTCTTTCACCTTGTAACTGATTTTAATGCCAATCTAATTTCCAATCGACATTTTAAATTAGTCTACTGCATCTGTCACTTGCTTGGCATGGTGTCATGTTGTCTAAATCCCATACTCTATGGATTTTTAAATGATGGTATAAAGGCTGATTTGATGTCATTCCTGCAGTGCTTCCAAATATCTTAACTATTTATACACAATTTAAAACTCTTTACCTACTAAAAATGGAAACTACAAAAAACTTTGCTTATAGATCCTATTAAAAAATACATAGATTAGGGTATGTGTTTAACTCTGTTACTCTTTGTTCTTTTATAATCCTTTGTATTTATGTTATTGCCTTTGGAAATATGAGGCACAAAAACAGAGACTGGTTTATAATCTGTAATAAAAATACAGATGAGAGCCTTAAAAAAAATCTGACGACTTTACAAATGTATAAAAAATATATGTTATAGAATTTGTATATATGTTCATACTTTAAGCACATGATCTCTGTGAGGTCCAGAAATGAAACATAACCCCTTAATGACAAAGCCCGTATATAGGCTCAAAATGCATTGTTTTCAATGGGTTTAGGGACCGCCCATTGTCCTTAAGGGGTTAAAAATAGATATTTTTAAAAAAATATTATTGCAACTCAAAATTGTGATTGATTTTATTCTGTAAGGAAGAAAGAAAGCAAGAAACTAAGTAAGCCATATAATGGTTAAGTGATAAGTAAATGATAAGTAGCAGAAGTGATTAATGGTGTTAATGGTTAGGTAAAGTTATACTGCAAGCTTTTGGGATATCAACATTTTCTTTTTAGACATAGTAACTGCAAAAGCTGGGGTATGTAACAATCAGAATTTCTATATATCATAATATGTATCATACATATAAATTATTCCGCCAGGTGTTACTATAATGGCAATGAGCAGAAGGGAGATTACAGCTGACAACTTTGTTCGTTTTATGAAAAGGATAGCAAAGGTAGGAAGGACATCATTGTCTTGCTAGGCTACAGATGTATGCAATGTAGCTAATATACATCAGATGGACATGTTGGCCAGTAGCATTGCATAAATCCAGTCTAGACTGAGCAGGGAAGTTTAATACTAAATAAGAGGAGGAATTCAAGTAGGCTTTGTTCTGGATCACAGGCCTCCACTTTGGAAGACCAGGACTTCCCATAGTGTAATCACCTACTAACATAGTGTAATCACCTACTAACATTTTCATAGAAAATGACCACTGGAACATAAAGTATGTTAGTGAGTATGAGCAAAGGGGAAACTCCTGCATATAAGGCACAGCTAGCTGTTCACGCGCAAGCAATTCAAGATGAACATTACAAAACATTTAATATTTTATAATTACAAGTAATGTAATGCAAAAAAATATTTTAATAGTCTTGCATCGAGGAATCATTTGCTGTGATCTAAAAGAATAGAATGAGAATGCCTTGTTCAAGGTGTCCCTAGATGTCAACATGACTCACTAGCTTAAGTTAAGTGTATCACAGTCAGCTCCCAACTATGGAGAAGGAGCCACAGAAAGGTCACTGGTTTTCAGAAAAATGGATATTTACACACATTTATTCCACATCAGCGGAATGTTAAAAAGAAATAAATCTCATTGTTCGATCTTCAGTAACCCCGAGTTACCAGCGATTGTACATTATTACACAAACCTTTCAAAAATTATTTTCATGATGGAATCCATGGGATTCTAATAAAAACGGTAGACAAGGGTGGATTGTTTACAATATACATATATATTAGATAGAAAAATGTGCTCCCACAGAAAAAAAAGTGCTACAAAAGTAATGTATTTAAATCAAACAATGTATTTTTTTGAGTAATCCAAAACACAGAAAATAATGTATCTGTTTTAAATGCAACAGCTTTGATTTTATGTATTGTTGTCTAAACCCTATCCAATTTTAATCTCAATATCAGGTTTGTTAGATGAAAAAACAGACAGAGAAACATGTTACCTTAAGCTTTATACTTTTTTTATTTAGTTAACTGCGTAATGAAAACTGTTGACTATACTAAAAGCTTGCAACATATTTGAGTTCCTTTACCCAATGTTTTATGTTTCTTTAAAAAAATATATACCCAGTTATCTATATGCATAAATAAATAATGTTTTTGTATTTCCATTTATATGTATTTTACCACTCTGAGTTACATGTGGCTTTATCATTTAAGATATTAAAACGGTTAAAAAAAAACATCTAAAAATGAGCAGAAAGAGATTTGAGCACTATTTATAGGTTCATTCATAAGGTGCACATATCTAATTCTGGGATTATAATCCACATAAACCCTTTTGAGTTTAAATGCTGTAAAATGACTGCCAATCTTGTGTTGTGGTAACAGCTACATTGTGGTTTACTGAGCTAAAAAGACTGCAGATTCTCAGCCGAGAACATTTTAGTCTCTCGTATTGTACATGGAGAGACTTGTCATACAAACAGCGTTGTTCTAAATGAATTTATGCTTCTGCTTACAGTGAATATTCCAGTATTAATAAATCACTAGAAATAAATATTTCAATAGCTATTTAATATGGAACAATTTGATCTGTCTTAATTCCTGCATCACATTGTTTTATTAACCAGTTTGTTACATGAACCAAATCAAGAACGATATAAAATATGGAAAATGGAATAATAAAGACCCTGGGAAAATGAAGATGAGATACCTGGTCCTTTATATATGAATATATACAAATACAATTGTGCTCAAAAGTTTCCATACCCTTAGATAATTGGGAAGATATGTACCATATGTACACATTTCAGGCAGATGTAATTAGTCATAGGCAAAATAATATTTATATATTTATGGAGTACCCACCATAAAAAAGATCTCACTGACATACTGGATCGCTTGTAGTAGAATTAGATTGGGGTGAATTGTTAGCCACATCCCTGATTAAGTGTATGATACATACATTCTAGTTTTGTACAATTGAGGCTGATGGTTTACATTCACCTAGGCTAAAGACTCAAACCCCAATTTTCACAATCCATTACAGACAGAATTTTGTCAGCTTTAATTCACTATATCAGAGTCCCAGAGGGTCAAAAGTTTACATTTACTTTGGTTAATATTTGGTGGCATTGCCTTTTAATAGCTTAACTTGAATCAAACACGTAGTTATTTGGAAATTGCTCCTAAGGAAGAACTCAGCTTGTCAACTTCCTTTTTTCTGGGCTGAGTTGCTTGGGTTTTTCCTTGGCTCTACAGGTGGGCCCTTAAATACAGCAAAAGGTGCCAACGAAGTAATCATGACAATTGGTCAACTAGAAGATACTGAAAAGTCCTTACATCAATTTCTGGAACACAGTCAGCTTAAACTTCTGACCCATTAGAATTCTGGTATAGTAAATTAAAGCTGAAAGAATTCTGTAATAGATTGTTTTACAATTACTTCTGATGTGAATATCAGACAATAAATCTATCTTCATGACAATTGTCTGCCATGGATCACATTGGGTTCAAATAATATTGCCTATAAAACTGAATATAAGTGGTCTGTGAGGACTAATGGTTGGGAATCTGCTTAATAATAACTGCAAGTAACAAAGGAACACATTGGTATTGTTAAATAGATTAAGAAATTAAAAATGTATAAAGTATAAATAAAGCCATGTAAACAAACAACAATGAGATCATGTCAATGAAATAACCAGCAGGTAAGTTAATATAAAACCAGTTATGTTCTTTCCATGGCATTCTTTCAATAAGGACAATAGGGGATAATACCAGGAGAATAAAACTCTAGTATATTTTACACATTGAGTGCTTACTTAGCAGTCCTAAGGACTCCAACTTGTATGTATTACTTTCTTGTGTCAAAGGTATCGGCTAAACAAATGATTAGCATCAAGTCTTCCGATTGATGAGTTCAGAAACCACTAAACACCCACCAAACAGAGCACCACACCAAGTGATGACACACAAAATGTGAAAATGCATCCATGTGTAAAAAGGTATCAAAATCTGAGAAGCTTAATATTAAGCTTAATGGCCATATGGCGAATTAAAACTCACAAAAGCACTTATTAGAATTGCAAATGTAGACAACCTTCTATCCGCATCTTCAGACAGTTCACATGTTTACATCTCAAATCCTTAATCAAACACAGACTCCAGAAAAGCTGTTACTGTAGAATCCATTATACAAAAGGATTTTCTAGAATATATCTTTAATTAAAAACAAGATCACAAAACATGGATGAAATACGTTTGTCTTTTCCCACCTCCCACAGTTTTCATTAGGTCACATATTTATTGTTTACAGACCTGCTGCTGTGTACACATAATCAGTGCTGTACCAATTATTTTATCCTCTATTAATGAGCATCTAAAACCCATGCCTAGTTTTCCTGGAGTGTATTAATCCTTTCACACAGAGGATATTAAGACTACACTCTCCGTTTTATAAATGATCAAGGCATGAACTGGAAAAGTATGATTTATCATAGCAATAATCAGGAGTTTCAAATATTTTTTAAAATAAGTCACTTTTTTGTATTTTGGCTAATCAAATGTAAATGTATGTTTCATTCACATACATTTTATTCTATAATCTAATATGTAAGTTTTAGTTTTGGTCATTTAGTTCATTCAACAGAATAAAACATAATTTCCTTGCTTTCCTAATAGCAAATTTTGTTAATGTTATTGCTGTGGGCTGGTACGGATAATTGTGGTCCTTAGAAGATTTCTTTCATCACTTGCAACACTTTATCTAACAGAGAAACATACAAATAAAAGTGTTGACAAGGAGAAAAAAAGCACTAACAAGAAACTGTTTGCTTGTAATATAACAGCCTACTTCTGCCCTAGTTTGCAAACAAGCAAAACAAATATGTACAAAAGCAAGCATCGTGTATGCATCGAACAAAACCAGTTTATATTTAGTCAATAAGGAAGACAAAGCAAACTATACTTTAGGTTGTCAATGTCAGACTTGGTTTGGCATGGTAAAGATGTTGTTCTACTTCATTTACTAAAATTAACACTTATAATACACTATAATACACATAGTCCCAGACACAATTATGTAGTCAAGTAAAATTTTGCTTCATTCATATTTTTGCCGGTAACAGTTAATTGTTGTGTGACACAAGAGCAGATACTGCTATGTTGCTGCCATAGACACTGTAAAAAGCTTCCTAAAAGTTCATTTATTTAATACTCTTAACAACTTCTATTCTTTTGGTTTGACAAAAAAGGACAAAAAAATATTCTTTTATATTATATATTTTTTTCTGAAAAAAATACCACCGAGGGCTTTATTCAATGAGCAACTTGAACGTTAATTGTGTCAATGACGGTTGAAAAAAACATTGTTTCCAGTTCAACTACAAGTATAAATGTAAAAAGTCCTGGAATTTAGGTGAAAAAATACTTAAAAAGCTCCAATTAATGCAGTAGGTAAGCACTATCTTATTTTCATCCTATTAAAGTCATTTCCCATTCTAGCATTGAAAGGGGTAAATGTTAAACTCTATTCTAGTGTGCTTGTGTCAGTATTTTTCCCCTTCACGTGATTACCTGTGTATGGCCTTGGCTCGTCTGACCTCGCCTGCCAGCCTCCACTGCCGTCTGCCAGTGATCGTTTGGTACGATACACAGGTATATTACGTAATTGTGTAATTGCTGATGCGTTTGTGTGTGTATTTAAATGGCTCATTGACTTTCTACGATTACAATCCCCGTGACAATACATCTGCGTGCAGCGTTTTTGAGACTCAGGCAACAGAGGCACCCGCAAGCACAGGAGACACTGCTTGTGTGCATGACCTATGCATAGGATGTGTGTTAATGGCGTCAGGATGCAAGACAACAGTGTGTCGCCAGACTCTTAAGGGTAAGGCACTGTGCCGGGGGAACATGACAATATTTCTGAGGTTTTAAGCTATAGAAAAAGCTCCAGTTGGATCATCAGTGCCTTGATGTATGCTCAAGTAGAATTGTTTGGATCTAGTAACAGATATAGGAACATTTAGAATTTTGATTTGTTTAGACAAATGTAAAACTGTCCAGATGGCCTACTCTGATTAGAAGTTGTCATTATTTACTTTTTCAGTCCACAGGGATTCTTCCAGCTCAACCTTCTTTTTGTGAACAGCGTGGTCACATGTGGTAATGTTCTGCAAAACCAACCTTCTTAATATGTATTGCTGTAAACAGACCACTTAACAATCTATT
The DNA here is from genome assembly GCF_027358695.1 of Spea bombifrons. Classification (NCBI taxonomy): domain Eukaryota; kingdom Metazoa; phylum Chordata; class Amphibia; order Anura; family Pelobatidae; genus Spea; species Spea bombifrons. The sequence continues at coordinate 32,073,951 of NC_071087.1, read as the reverse complement.
AACATTGATTTAACTGATGATGTATCTTGTGAAAATTAAAGGCTTGGTTACCAAAAAAAAAAAAAAACAGCAGGCACTGAAACAAACAAATCTTTTTAACAATTCGCAGTTTCACAGTCAATTTGTTTCTGCATAAACATCTCAACTTGGTTCTTTCTACAGTAAGTGTGCAAATAATTGCAATTGTTTTGGAAGCTCATTGATCCGACCACGAGGAATAACTTAAACTTATTTTTATTGAGGCAACACAATTTTCTATTCAGTTGAAAATTTCAAGAGTTTGTTCCAAATCTTCATTGAAACTACCTTTTTCTTTTATTTCCCAAGAAATCATTACACATGAGCATAAACACAATGGTACTTTACTTACATTTGCTCCACTTGCTGTGTGTTTTCTAATGCACTTGAGGTATTTTTCCACAAATTTTATTCATTAAAAATCAGACATTGTTAAGTCTTCTGCTGGCGGAAAAAATAAGACATATTCCACCTGGAGTTATGCACATACTGTTTTCTCTCTAACAAATTGCTTACATTGTCACAGCGCTGCTAATACAAATATTACTTTGTCTAGCAAAGTGGGTAGAAATATATGGAAAGAAAAATAATAAAATACTGATCGGGGTTTGCTATAAGCCACCAAATATAATTGAAGCAGCAGAAGATCAATTATTAAAGCAAATAAACAAGGCAGCAAATCACAATGAGGTGGTTATTATGGGGGACTTTAACTATCCCGACATAAACTGGGAAACCGAGACCTGTGAATCTCATAAAGGAAACCGCTTTCTGACTATTAGTAAAGATAATTATCTGTCCCAAATGGTACAGGACCCAACCAGAGGGGGCGCTCTACTGGACTTAATATTAACCAACAGACCTGACAGAGTAACTAATGTGCAGGTCAGAGGGCACCTAGGAAATAGTGATCACAATATAATACATTATAACTTGTCGTTCAATAAGGGAACTCTTAGAGGAGCCACACGAACTATGAACTTTAGGAAGGCAAAGTTTGATCAACTAAGAGAAGCCCTTAACACTGTAAATTGGGAAAATGTCCTCAAAAACAAAAGCACAGATACTAAATGGGAGATTTTTCAAAATATCTTAAATTCTCACTGTGAAAAGTACATACCGTATGGGAATAAAAGTGTCAGGAGCAAGAGAAAACCAATGTGGATAAATAAAAATGTAAAGGTGGCAATAAATGGCAAAAAAAAGGCATTTAAGCTACTAAAACAGGAAGGCAGTGAGGAAGCACTAAGAAGCTATCGGGAAAAAAATAAAATATGTAAAAATCAGATAAAAGCAGCAAAAGTGGCGATAGAAAGACTCATTGCCAAAGAGAGTAAAACAAACCCCAAAATGTTCTTTAACTATATAAATAGTAAAAAGGTTAAAAATGAAAGCGTCGGCCCCTTAAAAAGTAATGAGGGAGAAGTTATAGACGGGGATCAGGAAAAAGCGAATCTATTAAATATATTCTTCTCTGCTGTATTCACAGAGGAAAATGAAATGCCAGGTAATATACAGCAGGATGAGATAAATGCCCCAGTACATGTCGCCTGTCTAACCCAGGAAGAAGTGCAGTGCCGCCTAAAAAAAATCAAAATAGACAAATCACCAGGTCCAGATGGCATTCACCCCCGCGTTCTAAGGGAGTTAAGTAATGTAATAGACAGACCCCTATTTCTAATATTCAAGGACTCTATAGTGACCGGGTCTGTTCCCCAGGACTGGCGCATTGCAAATGTTGTGCCAATATTCAAAAAGGGGACAAAAAGTGACCCGGGGAATTATAGGCCTGTTAGTTTAACTTCTGTTGTATGTAAACTGTTTGAGGGTTTCCTAAGAGATGCTATTTTGGAGTATCTCAATGAAAATAAATGTATGACTCCATATCAGCATGGGTTTACAAGGGATCGGTCCTGTCAAACTAACCTGATCAGCTTTTATGAGGAGGTGAGCTCAAGACTGGATCGGGGAGAATCGCTGGATGTCGTATATCTTGATTTTTCCAAAGCATTTGATACGGTGCCACATAAAAGGCTGGTACATAAAATGAGAATGCTTGGGCTGGGGGAGAATGTGTGTATGTGGGTAAGTAACTGGCTCAGTGATAGGAAACAGAGGGTGGTTATTAATGGTACATACTCTGAGTGGGTGACTGTTACTAGTGGGGTACCACAGGGGTCAGTTTTGGGTCCTATTCTTTTTAATATATTTATTAATGACCTTGTAGAGGGATTGTATAGTAAAGTATCAATCTTTGCAGACGATACTAAGCTCTGTAGCGTGGTTAACACAATAGAGGACAGTGCACGATTACAAATGGATCTGCATAGGTTGGAGGCTTGGGCTGGGATGTGGCAGATGAGGTTCAACACGGATAAATGTAAGGTTATGCACATGGGGAAGAAAAATCCAGGCTGGGAATATGTATTAAATGGGAAAACACTGGGGACGACTGACATGGAAAAGGACTTAGGAGTCTTGGTTAACAGTAAATTTACCTGTAGCGACCAGTGTCGGGCAGCTGCTGCTAAGGCAAATAAAATCATGGGGTGCATCAAAAGGGGCATGGATGCCCATGACAAGGAAATAATTCTACCATTGTACAAGTCACTAGTCAGACCACACATGGAATACTGTGTACAGTACTGGGCACCAGTGTACAAGAAAGATATAGTGGAACTGGAGAGGGTTCAAAGACGGGCAACCAGAGTAATAAGGGGAATGGAAGGACTGCAGTACCCAGAAAGATTATCAGAATTAGGGTTATTTAGTTTGGAGAAAAGACGGCTTAGGGGGGACTTAATAACTATGTATAAATATATAAGGGGGCAGTACAGAGATCACTCCCAGGACCTATTTATACCCAGGACTGTATCTATAACAAGGGGACATCCTCTACGGCTGGAGGAAAGAAGGTTTCTACACCAGCACAGACGGGGGTTCTTTACGGTAAGAGCGGTGAGACTATGGAACTCTCTGCCAGAGGAAGTGGTAATGGTAAACTCAATAAAAGAGTTTAAAAGGAGCCTGGACGTGTTTCTTGAAAGCAATAATATTACAAGTTATGGATAGTAGATTAATAGGGACAGAACGTTGATCCAGGGATTTATTCTGATTGCCATATTTGGAGTCGGGAAGGAATTTTCCCCCTGGTATGGGGCAATTGGCATCTGCTTCATAAGGGTTTTTTGCCTTCCTCTGGATCAACACGGTAGGGACACAATATGTATATAGGTTGAACTTGATGGACTTTGGTCTTTTTTCAACCTTATGAACTATGTTACTATGTTACTATGTTAGCTTGTAAAGGGTTTGCCAAATTATTAACTATAAATAGGTACATATTATGGCCCAACGCGTATGTATCAGTAGTCAAATTTTCATTCTGTGTACAAATGTTATCCAATAATTGTTTTTACACTTTAATTCTTTTATAGCTTGTTGTTCATCTATGGTTAAATTCATATCTGTTGTAATTCTTGCTAGATATAGCAGTTCCTGCTATACTGTTTATACTGTCACTCCAAAAATGTATTGGGTAAAACTCTGATCTAACTTAAAATGTATCTCTTGTTTTTATTGCTGCTAAACCACTGGTCTTGTCTAAATCCATATGTAATCACTCTAGACCTGAATATACATTTATCTTGACACATTACATACAACTATTAACGCTTGGAAAATCAGAAAGATCGACTAGCAACATTTTTACGCTCCAGGTCACCCTCTGGTACTATGGCTATTGCTGCTTCAGCTTTCTACCGTATTGGCTCGGATATAGGCCTCACCCGAATATAGGCCGCACCATAAAAGTAGAGGTGCTTTTTTTAAAGAAAAAAAATTCTGCCCCCCCGAGATATGCTGCCACTCTATCCCCCCAGATATGCTGCCACTCTACCCCCCCGAGATATGCTGTCACTCTGTCCCTAAGATGTCCCCCCCTGCCAGACTTACCGGTGCAGACTCCACAGGGTCTTGCGGGGCCGGCGGGGGGACATCTACGCATAACGCGTATTCAACTTCCGGTGCCGGCACTTCCGCCGTGGGAAGTACCGGCAAGGAAGATTAATGTACATCTCACAGACGTTCACCGGCAGCGGCGATGCGAGGATAAACAACCTCCGCTGCCGGCACGTCTGCACTTTAAAGACTTAAAGTGTGGGGGGAAGTGCGGCCTATATTCGGGCCAATACGGTAATTTCCCAGCCTTACTTATCCTGTGTCATGCTTTGCAATCTGTGGTTGATTCAGTTCCTCTTACCTATTACCATGGGGCATTGCAGGGTAATGGTTTCTCCACAACCTTACCTGACACCAACAAAAGTCATATTCCATGGCTCTAAACAATTGGCCAATATAAGTTACCAATCATTAAATAATAGGTACAATTGGTATTTTTATACACCATAAATTATTTTTATTACCCATTTATAAAGAAACGGTTAAAAGTGCAGTTGATAAAACAAACAGTAGCTTGCATAAAAAGATGGCTTTATATAGGCTTATACATAAAAACACATATGTTGCTAAATGTATGTTTGCATAGCATAGCATTATTCTGCAAAACTGACAATACTGCAAACAGACAAGCAAAGGGTGCACAGTGACTCATAGGTTTTATACATGAAGACAGATTATTATTAGAATGTCAAGATCTAGCCCAGTGTACTTAGTCTAGACATTAGGTCACTTTACCTTATACAATATGGAAAAAAAAAACCCGAAACAGAGCTATTACAAACACATACTTTATTCACATATTGGGCTGGATTCAATGCTAGACATCAGTCTGTCAACTATAAACTGCTAAGGAAAAAGTAGGATGCATTTTAGGAATTTGGGGCTTTTTATCTTTTTCCATTGCAGTCCATGGGAGCGATGCTATTGAATTAATTGTAAACGTTTTATCTTGGACATTAAATCCAGCCAGTTGCTTTTTTTAAATAAAGTAAATTTAATCTAAGATCTAAATATGATGTTTTCGTGTCTTTTAAGTAAAATGCAAAGTTCAATCTAATTTAGGTAAATGTATATTTTTAGGCATCTAACTTCTCATATACGCTGGATTGGCTTAATGTAAAATGAATATTTTCCAATAGGACATAATTGACTATAAAAATTGCTCTAAAATTACTATATTATTTACTTCCTAGTCTATTACTTTTATATAACACTAATTATTTATTCTGACGGTTTGGTATATCAACAATCCGTGAACAAAATCTGAGCAAGTTATTTTTAACTTTAAAACAAGTAATTCTTTAGCCCACTTAACTTTCCATCTCCTCACAACTTTCAGGCTATTTTCAATTGAAATTCATTAGCAGCCAAAGTAAGATCGAAGTAATTGTACAATTGGGTTCAATTAAGCTGAACTAGCCGTAAAAAAAACTGTTCAACATATCTATCACCCTCTCAGTAAAGTAAATCTTCTTTACATTAAGACTTTATTACATAAAATAAAAGGTCTAATCTCAGGTCCGACGTGTTGTGCATTCAGAGATGGTATTGTGCATACCTTGGTTGTTACGAGTGGTTATTTGAGTTACTGTTGCCTTTCTGTCATCCCATACCAGTCTGCCCATTCTCCTCTGACCTCTGACATCAACAAGGCATTTTCGTCCACACAACTGCCGCTCACTGGATATTTTCTCTTTTTCGGACAATTCTCTGTAAACCCCAGAGATGGTTGTGTGTGAAAATCCCAGTACATCAGGAGTTTCTAAAATACTCAGACCAGCCTGTCTGGCACCAACAACCATGCCATGTTCAAAGTCACTTAAATACCCTTTCTTCCCCATTCTGATGCTCGGTTTGAACTTCAGCAAGTTGCTGCCATGTGATTGGTTGATTAGATATTTGTGTTAACAAGCAATTGAACAGGTGTACCTAATAAAGTGGCCAGTGAGTGTACATTGGAAGGGGGACAAGGTGCAATGATGGCACAGACAAGCTTTTTGGGGCAAGGATGGCACAGATAAGCTGTTTGAGGGAACTGATAAGCTGTAAAGGAGGTACTAACAAGGGGCAAAGGTCTCACTGTGGGACATGTTGCTTGGTGACGTTGAGGGGCCCCGGGACACATGTTTTGTAGAATGGGACATATTATTCCAGGGCAAACCATGCCTTTATGATGATCAAATATAGATTTATGAAGTTTTATTATTACAGTTCCAAGGAAGCTGGATACATTTTCAATTTTTGGCTACTTTATCTGGAACTTATCCAAATCAGTTAGACCAAATTCCTTGGACACAGAATATATGTGCATCAAATCTGGCATTTACATTTAGATACATAATCGATTTGAAACCACTACAGAAACAAACTCCAATTTAATAACATTAACAAAATGCACAGGAACATCTAAAAATAAAAAAAATAAAAAATTTAAAAATAAAAACAAAGGCTTCAAGGAAACAGCATTAAATGCAACCCAAGGTTGCAAAATACTGTATTTGCTCGATTATAAGATGACCCTAATTATAAGACAGCCCCCAAAATTTGAATATTAATTTAGAAAAAAACATCCTGAATATAAGACTATCCTATGAGAAAAAACTAAACTATTTTTTCACATTTAATAAAAACTATGATTGAGAAAAATGCATTTTGGTTTTTATTTTCTTTTATTTGCCAACCTGCCTCCAGTTATGCACCCCCCCCAGATTTGCCCTTAGATGCCACTCTGTCCCCAGAAATGCCTTATACCCCTATATGCCACTCTGCCTCCCTGATATTCCTTTTAACCCCGTTATGCAACTCTACCTCCCTGATATTCCTTTTAACCACCTATATGCCACTCTGCCTCCCTGATATTCCTTTTAACCCCCTATGTGCTACTCTGCCTCCAGAAAGCCCTTATATCCCCCATATGCCACTCTTACCCCCCTGACTTACCAGTGCATCCCTAGACTTGCTTCAGATTCCTTGGTGTCTAGTGGGGCAGCCGGTCGAGGTCTGCTGCCGGGGGTTTTATAAATGAGCACTGGAAGGTCATGTGAAGTCGGCGCACATCACACAGACGCCCACCGGCTGCCAGAGAGGAGGACCCAGGTCCCTTGCAGCACTGGGATCTGGATCTTCATCTTGTAGTCAGACCTCTATTTGAGGTCTGATTATAAGATGACCTTGAATATAAGATGAAGGTTATTTTACAGAGCATTTGCTCTGAGAAAAACCTTGTCTTATAATCGAGCAAATATGGTATACCCCATCGCTAATTCTCCTCACCTGGATTAGAGTCTCAAACGAAGAAAATCTAAAATAGTTGTAATTATCCATTGCCACACAATGGCTTTTGATGTGGATGATTTAAGTGAAGCGAATGTCATACAGCAAAGTCAGTAGCCTTGAGATCTTTAAGGTTTTGATGAACAGATGGTTTCTTTCCACAATGAAGGTTGTGGGAATTAAAAGGATAGGCTGTATGCTGCTGTGAACAGGTGTGTTTTTAGTGAGTACTTAAAGTTAGGAAGGGGAGAGAGTTTGCCAGAATGAGAAAGGACATGTGAGTGGACAATGGGTGAAAACAGAAGAGAGATGCATAGCAAAGAGAGCCGTTAAGAATGTATTTGTAAATAACATATATAGGAGGTACAATGTTGTTAATGACTCTAGGTAAATGTTAAGATGTGCCTATACTGCGACGGGAATACATTTTAAGCAATTGTCCTACAATGTCCCATAGTTTCAGTGATAGTTACCGAGGTCAGAAATATGGTCAGGGATGATACCAAAATCAGAAACATCAATGTAGTAGTCAGCTAGCCTGAGATACAAGATGATAACATTGGAAGACAGGTCACAGACAAAGCAAAGGTCAGGGGCCAGAATAGAAGTTTGGAAAGCAGAAATACCAGAGGGCAATATGGGAAGTCAAACATGTAGTCAAGATCAAATTCAGACAAATCAAGCAACACAGGATATATAAGGGTGGGTAGAATCAGGTAGGCTGCCAGGAACATGTACTAGTCTAGGACAAGTACTAGTCTAGGACAAGTAGCAGGTACAGGGCTAGGAGCAGTTAAAATCCTGTTGCAGCAATGGTAGCAAAACAGCTGAGCACCATGCTTCAGGTGTTTAAATAACAAGGCAATTTAGCAGGCTTTAGGTGGAATTGAAGCACTTTAACCTAGTCTTTACTGAGGGTACTTTGTACTCCAAACCCTAGAGCTTTTTGTGTTTTTACAGTATGTTTGTTTAGCTATGATTTCCATTTTCCACGTATACTGTCAGGGCTGGCCCAAGACATTGTGCTGTCTGGCTCCAAGAATGAAATGCTGTTCCCCCACCAGAACCATGGCAACATCCATTATGTTATATTATGATTAATAAATTAGCTCTCTCATGCTTTCTCACACTCTCACTCATGCTTTCTTACACTCACACTCTCATTCATGCCCTCTCAGCCCCTTATTCATACTCCCTCACAATGTCTTCCCACCTTCTCCACCAACTGTTCCCGTAACCCTGTCTTCCTTCCTGCAGCTCTGCTTCTTCCTTGCCTATTCTTGTCTTCTTTTTTCTCCACTTCTCCCTTGTTTTGTTTTTTTACCCAATTCTCGATGAACCTGGCCAATGGGGAAGGTCCCATTGGCCCTTTGCCTAGTAATTATGGCTAGTAATTATGGAACCAGGGTTTCCACCTTCTCCACAAGTACTAATGGCAACAACTTTACTCCGTTGTTTCAGGTTATTTTGTGATTGCGGGTTACACGCCACTACTTTAGGCTGTTACTTCAGCCTTCTTCACAATAATATTTGCGGCCTACACCATGACCACAGATCTGTGCAGGGAACAGGCAGAGGGGACCCCCGACAATGCCAGGTAAGGGCCAGACACTTACACATTCAAACCCACAGACATACCCTTCCATCCTCACACATACACATCCATGCTCACACATAAACATCCATACTCACACATACACATCCATACTCGCACACAAACACTTACACAGCCATGCTCACGTACCCATACACATCCATGCTCACACATACAAAGCCATGCTCACACACAAACACTTACACATCTATAAAATAGAAAGGGTAAAAAGTGCTAGAAAGATTAGGTAGTAAAATAAGTCTTTAAATCTTAGTGTGAAAAACCCTGAGGAAGCCTGCTGTTAGGCAAAACACGTTGTATGCTATTTAATATTTTTACTAGGTTTTATTACCAGCTTGAATAAATAGTTTTCATAAAAATAAGTTATTCTTGTTTTTACTTTTTTATATTTTATTCGGAAAAACCATCTACTGCCACTAAATCCTTGGTGGGGGTCATACCACCTAAGTACAAAGGAGTGAGCAATTCTAACATTGCTCACCAAAAAGTGAGTATAACTGACACCATATTCTACTTTTAATTGTACCTTTTATATGGAAACCACTATGTCTGCCCTTTCTTCGTAATTTCGCATGTACACCATGTTCCAAAAAGTCATCAAAAGAATCATAAGAGTATGACTCAAGAATATCCCTAGGCCAATCATTAAGGCATAATTTGACTTTTTATTTCATCTGCTTGATATGACATACTACACCATTGTGCTTTTCTTTCTTTTTAATAACCACTATCCATGTGAAGCGCAACCACTGCCCCCCCTGTGACTACTTACACATCTATGCTCACACACATTTCCACATGCATATGCATACATGCATGCAAGAATGAACATAAGAACAAGGCCAGAATAGGGCAGATAGATTTGAGGAGAAAAGAGAGGTGCAGAAACATTTCTCTTTCTCCACAGTTCTATGCTGAAAAAACATGTCTTGTACCTTTTAAAGTGTCACCTGGGCCACATGAACCCAATGGGACCCATGCAAGGGCTGACTCTGTATACTGTACCTATAATTGCTGGAGTTTGAAAAAGCAATCATAGGGCCAATAATATAAAATAGGCAAATATTGCTGTCTTACATTCTTTTTGCAGTCAAAATGGTAACTATAAACAATAAGTAATCCACGTAGTACATATGTCTAGGCTCTTGTCATCTACCCATTTGGCAACCAATCTTTGTCAAAGTCATTATTTTTTTTTCTCAAAAATGCTTTTGCATCAGTTAGCATTTTTTACACAGGATATGTACCAGTGCACAAAAAAATCCCTAAAAAATATTCAGATGCCCCTCCAGATTACAGAAATACCCAACATTATTGTAAAAGTGTTTATATATATTTTTTTAAAATATAGGACACACTACATGACACACTCATATCACTCCATGACACAGCAGGGTAGGTACATAAGGTGCATAGAAAATTATTATTTATTGTTTTACAACAATGGGTGGACAGGACAAAACAAGTAGTATGTAACATAACAATTTCACTTACAGAGACAACGGGTGAGAATAAAGAGTTAAATGACATACTACTACACAAAAACACAGTTTAGATAAAAAGGATACATTTTCACAAGTATGCCAGCCTTCTCTGGCTTTTCTCATGAACACGCTCTTGTGGGCTACAACTCCCAAGCTGAAAGGGACATACCAAGACATTTTGGACAATGTTATGTTTCCAACTTTGTGGAAACAGTTTCAGCAAGAACTGTAACAGAGATTGTGATCCAGGCCTTCTCATCCAACATCAGTGCCTGACCTCACAAATACTCCACTGGATAATGGGCAAAAAGTCACACAGTTACACTCCAAAATATATCTGTTATAGCTGAAAAGAGAGGGCCAGCTCCATATTAATGTCCATGTATTTAGAATGCAATGTCATAAAAGTCCCTGTTGCTGTAATGGTCAAGTGTCCAACCAACATGCATAAGAGGGAAGCAGTGGCATGTCTAAAGCTGCAGTCCAGGAGCAAATGGATTTGTGTGCCTCTTGTTTGGTACACAGTATATAATCTTTTTTGTTTTACTTTTTTTTTCTAACCATTGGAGGTGCCTTCATTCTCTGGCTCTCTATTCTTCCCTGATATTCTCTACTTTGCACAATTGCCCTCTTTTCCACTTTTTACACTTGTACCTTATAGAAAGTTTTGTGTATAATACTTACTGTTTTGGAAATATTATGTGCCATATTGCCCTCAAGCTCACTTGTCTAGCTTATCCTTTACATGGAATTTGAGTCTTTGCAATATAGCCATGCAGATTTTAATATGAAAAAATGCCCTTTTATATTAAAACTGCATGCTTTTTGCCAAGAAATGTCTTTCAAGTTTTGAACAGTGAAATTACCAGATTGAATTACCATTTCAATAGTTGTTATGAATCCTAATTATGTCCTATCATACTGGCTCTCTTTTTGTATAATAGGAGATGATGAATAAATCACATTAAAATGCATTTTCAAGGGTAACTGTTTTTATTTGTCCTTTACATTCACTGTCAGAGACAATTGGGAGAAATTGTTCCTTAAGACATTTCTAATATTTACATGTCAATTACACTAATATCAGATGACCTGTTTCATGTTATATTCTGCTTACTAGATAATGGCTATGAACATTGACCTCTACATATCGTAGAGAATTCTCAAATAAAATAAAGTAGGGGCATATTAATTATGCATAGCTCCCTCAAGCAAAACGAAATTAAATTGGATCTTAATTATGCACTTAGGAAAGCATATATTGCATCTTTATAAAATTATAACACCACATGTACTGCAGTTTTTACAATTGCATGTCCCAGTCAAAAGAGTAAACTTTCTAGATATATTTTCATCAAAGGCAAAATCTACCAAACACTGAGTTATCTCTTGAGACTTCAAGAAAGGAAACTTGAAAGTCAGCATGGTAAAAATTCACTTTCTACATAAAATGTAACCAATATTTTAAGAAAGGGCTTAATGCCTTTCAACAAGAAAAAATGTTTATATGAATAATTCCAGGAGAAATCAGACTGACATTTTTGGAATGAAGAAGAACATGTGATTCAAATGTTTTCACCCTATGTAATGCCTTTTTTTTTAAACCATATGATGGCTTAATCAATATTCCCCTTTTCTGTGTTTGATGTATACAAATTATACATCCATTTTTTTCTGAAAAAATAGAGCTTTCATTTCAAACCATAGAAACATGCAAAAAACAATGATTGCATGTTCTAGTATGTAAAAATCCTGCACTTAAATGTTGCTGATGAAAAATGACCCATTTTATCTTCAGCAACATCCCTTGATTACAGACATATCCCACATACATATTTATTTTATATACTAGAGGCTCATATCCCCATCCCTTACATAGTACCCTATAGGTTCTGGCTTAAAGTTGTGGAGGTAGCCTGATCTCCTGTGTAGCGGCATGAAGATGTCCCTGGCGCTTTAACAAAATGGGGATGAACCGGTTGGCAATTAAGCATAGCTTTTAAGAATGTACCAGTATGTCCATATGGTCGCTGTGGGGTTAAATCAGGATCAGTAAACTTATTTTATTGTATCAAGTGTTGGGATGTAGTGTATGTTTGGATTTCTTGAATTTGTTTCAGGGTAAACAATAATCTTGTGGACTACTCATTTGTTTTATCCTCAACAAAAATGAGAGACTTTGCTGTTAGTATATGACTATATGTATGTTACTATAACACAATCCAGGGGTAGTATAAAAGAGCCCTAAATAATCAATTATGAAATTATAAAAAAAAACCTTCAGGGACATAACTAGAAACCACAAGGGCCTGGTGGTTCACCTAGCAACATGTCTCACAGTGCAACCTTTTCCCCAAGCAGCTTATCAGTGCCCCAAACAGCCTACCTGTGCCATCTTTGCTCAAGCTTGTCAGTGTCCCCAAACAGTTTATCTGTGCCATCTTCGCTCCCAAATAGCTTGTCTGTGCCATTATTGCCCCTTGCCCCCTCCGAAATACACTCTAGAAAAAATACGTAAACACTTACACAAATTTACACTGCCTAACACACACAGTTACACACACTCATTCTAACACACACTCCCATACACTGCCCCCTATATGCCACTCTGTCCCATGATATGCCTTTTAACCCCCTATAGGGTCATCTTATATACAGGCTTTTTCTTTTTTTTCCTAAATTAATATTCAGATTTTGGGGGGTCGCCTTATAATCAAGCAAATACGGTATTTTATGGTGAAGTACAGAATTCAACTACTACCAGTGCCACCACAACCATTACTAGTGCCAACACTATCGCAAGCACTGCCAACCCTGTAATGTTTCCCCAGAGCAAACATAGACAGGCACTGTCAGATGACAGCAGCTGGTCTATTTCTGGTCCAGAAGAAAGTGAGGGAAGAATAGAGAAGGTCTAATCTTGTATATATCCTTCTACAATCAGTATGTGTAAAGGTAGTAATTATTTATAATTCTGGTTGTTTCCTCATTTCTGACTAAACTTGCAGCTGGTGTCTCCTCCATGCATATAGCTATTTCAAGTCTGGATGCTTGGCTGCTTGCAGGTTGTCCGGGTAAGAAAATCAAACTAATCCTAGTTCATGGTTCTATTCATAATTGAAGTCTCACATAATCACCCAATCATCTAAGACTTCCGACTTCTGATGTGGATGCATGGTCCTTTCCTGGACCATTGAGATCCAGCCCTTTACTCCAACCCTTTTCTTTTTTTACTATATATTTTATTTTAATTTTTTTACTTTATTTTTTGAGTATTACACAAGCTCCCTTAAGTTAAACTAGCACATCTGAAATGGTCTCTTCCTAAGACCTAAGATGCCGCTCCTGTAAGTGAAAGGTGAGTCCAGCACATGGTAGGGACCTCCCCATTATTTAAAAACATTGCTCTGAATTTAATTTTCAAATGAAAAAAAAAATCTCATTCAAACTGAATGGCCAATATACTAAACAAATACATTTGTTGTCCGAAAGCAATGCAGCAAAATTAAAATGAAAAACTGAAAACATTGATTTTGCTCACTGTGCACTAATTTGTGAGTGTGATTTTTATGATCACTCATTTACCCTTCTTTGATTAAATCATTTCTGGGAGCAACTCGGATGTTATCTCTTGATGCTGCTGAAAATGATACAATGATCTTTTATTTCTTCTCCTGTGGTACCAGATTATGGCTTGCTTAACAGGCATGCACTGCAATAATGTTCATTTAATGTTCATAATTTTCATGCAGTATTGTTGCAATGTCAGATTAAAAAAAAAAAACAAGAAATACAGGTCACTTTTTGCTTTACAATTGTTTAATGACAGCATGTTGGTTTCAGGTGCAAAGTTAATTTGTTATGCTGTATTACTAGCTTCTAATATTTACACAAACTTTTAATTTTTTAGCAGTTGCCTTGTGTGAATAAAGTATTCTTCTCATACTCAGTCTAAATTAAATGTAATTACTTCTGCTTCAGTTTGCTCAGGATTTCTCTGCATGATTATGTAGATTCCTATATGAAAATGGGCAGATCTTCTACAGATTATTTTCACTAATACCAATCCAATTTAAATCAAAAGGCCATGTTAATCCCAGGTGACATACATGCATCATCGGTATTAATAAGCACATTTCTGAAAGACCAAATATTACTTGAAAGCTGATTTTTCTTATTTGCAACCTGTCATTTTCAATACTAGGAAACATAACAATAAACATATTTTATAGACTGGCTAATACACTCTATCTAACACTATATATTCAAACACACACAAACAACATATGCCAACACATATTCTAACACCATACACTGACACACATTACACTAGCATACTGTTCGTGGACACGACACCCAGTCTAATACTGTATACTTACACCCCCACACACACTCACTCTAACACCCAACGCTGTCTAACACGAACAACAATTCAAAGCTTTTTCCTTTTTTTTTAAGTTTTTGTTTGTGGGGGATTTTGCTTTGTTTTAAGTAGATTTGTACAAAAGTTGAAATTCGACAAGTCTAATGCTTATTATTTATATTGTTCTGAAAATAGAATTGTTCAATCTGTTCCATTTATTGTACATTTATGTATTTATTAGATTGATAGCGGAAAGTTAATATTGAGTTTATTCATATATTTAAAAGTTAACATGTATTTATATTTTGAACTCAATTTTTCATGATGTCATACATTTACAGTTTTACATTTTATATATATATATATATATATATATATATATAAATAATTTCACAGACTGGGTCCAAGCAGATGACTGGAAGGACCCAGCGCGCCCGATGGTTGTATGCAGGAGTCACGATGCAGTAGTGGAGTCTGGGCAGGGCCTGGTCAGGGTGACCACACTCGCCCAGGTGATGATCACCTAGGGTTGTGCAGCCAAACACCAGCGCCCTGATATGGCAGCGGATGTAGTCCAGAACAAAGCGGAGATATATCCTGCAGGCACCCTGGAGCAGGCATAAAGCATAACACATGAATCACGTGCAGGATGCTGCAGGCTGGGAGAATGGAAGCTAGGCAAAGGTTAATATAGCAGACACATAACAAGCAAGGGAAAGGGAGACCAGGCAAGAAACATGATATAAACATGATATAAGATGTGGCTAGAAACATACAAGAAGTGGCTAGAAACATGACATGAAAAGCGCAAGGTATAAACAGGCACAAGACAAGGAATAAACACAACCAGACAAGACATATATGTTCCAGGGCACAACAAAGGGCAGGGAAGAAGGCAAGGAACACAGGGGAAGGAGTGAGGAGCCGGAACCCTCGGACGCTTCTTCCTTTAAGCAAGGATAGGAAATCTTAACTGGGACATGGGGAGAGGAGAGAGGAACCGGAATCCTCAGATGATTCAAGGAAGAAGGGCAAAGGTACATAAGAGACAGACAAACATGAATACAGAAACTAGCCTAGGACTACAAGATAACTATTGGAGATTCCGTCACATGTTATGGCCATAGTATGCTTAGCCCACCACTACGCCAAAGTACTCCAATGACGGTGGGTCCTAACGCTAATCCCTGCTGACAGTGGTACACAACAAACCAAACATGAAAACCAAACACACTGAGACATACCTTAGACTGCAGACTGCAGACTGAGACAAACAGAACACACAGGTGGGGCACACCAAATCAAGGAAGCAGAGCTGAAGCAAAGAGCCGGAGCAGAAGCAAGGAACGGAAAATAGAACAAAGCAAAAGGAAATCCAGGAATGGATCAAAGCAAAACAGGGAAACTAAAGCAGGACAGATATGCAGCTCCGCAGCCTGGGCAGAACGTGACACATAATTGATCAATTTCAATTTTATGTATCAATAATCAAGGTTGCACTGTGTACCATTTTAAAGTGAACATATGTGAGTTGTGTAGCATCAATCAAGAGACAATGAATATTGATAGGAGCAAAGTCCTCCAATTCTCGTTGGTCAAGTAGCTCCATGGTGCAGAGTCGAAGGTTGCTGCTGCTGCTGCTGCTCCCTCTGTCAGTACCTGTGAGAGCACATAACAACATAGAGGACGCATACAAACAAAATGGGAGGCATATCCAGAGCCTTCTGATTTAGATTTTTGAGAGGCATCTGCATATTCTCATATGTTTCTCTATACCATAAACATATTACACAGTACACTATATGTTTTGTAATATTTTTCCCTTTCCATGTTGGTGAGGTATTATTTGGATATGGCCCCATGTCATCTGCAATCTCCCCTACATTGCTTTTATATGATTCATTTTTTGTCATATGATTATATATTGACTGATCATATGGCAGAGATGAGGGATTTGACACAAGGCTAGGGCAAGGTATATAATATGAGCAAGAAATATGATTGAGTGGGAATATGACAGGGGGGAGATGTAATGGTGAGGTGTAAACCATGGGAAAGTTGTAATGGTGGCAAGAAAGAAGAGTTAAATAAAGATTAGGGGGAAGTAAGGGAGATGGTTGATAAAAAGGATGTGGGGAGACTTGAAGGAAGGGGTTAACCAATACATTTGGGAAAAGAGTAAAGGATGGGGAACAAATTTCAAGAGAATTGAAACTGAAATTGAAATTCAAGAGTTGAGACAATCTCCAGTTCTGCTGTTATTCCAACTGATCCTACAGTACAAGGGAATAATGCAAAAGTATTGTACATGTACATGTTTGTTTTTTTTAAAATATATAGTACCAACCTTCCAAATAGAAATAGGGTGGAATACAAAGTTTTTGCACTGTGAAATATGTATTTGCAATACATTTTTAATACAGTAACAGAAAACCACAAAGGTATATAATAGAACGCAAAGCTATTATGATAAAACACTCATACATTTCAACAATGAAGACTGAAAATAATAATAAATAAGTAAAGCATATTATTCATTTACTAATGTAGGCATAACTGATGAATGGTTACGTAAAACAAGACTTCAAAGTGCTTCTTTCATTCAGATACTATTAAGTGCCATTAAGTGCCGTGTGCAAGGCCAAGGATGGCGTGCATTACATTGATGTCAGTTCAACTGATATGGCATCTTTTCAGTCAGTATCTCAAAATGATAACTATATCTTCTACTTTACTAAATTAGTATAATAAAATGGGTATAGCGAATAACAGTTTTTGTCTTTTTAAGTTGTATGTAACTAAGCATTCCAATGAAGAATTAAATAACCGGATATGATTTTTTTAAATTGAAAATGAAAAATAAAGCAAAATCAAGCAATAAATGAGAAAATAATATGATGCAAAAACACATAAAAGAAGACCAGGCTGGGCTCAAAATGAGAGCTATAGAAAACTTCACAACTATTGGCAGAGTGAGGAGTGATACATTTTAACATGGGAAAACTAAAAAAAAAAACCTTTTTTCAATAACTTCTCCATTAGGTGAAATATAAATGAATGTTTTATAAATTTTATTTATAACTGTTACTGTATTGTCAATCAAATTCAGGGTCGTGATTAAAGAAAAAGAATGGGCAGGGAACATATGTTAGGTAAAATGACAGCTCCATTAGTTGCCCGTTACTACAAGCCAATTGCTAAGACCCCTATTGTGTGCCAATACTGAGGCCATCTGCCAACTACCCATTATAACCCACCGCTCTCTCACCTCGAATCATAATCATAAGCTGTATATGGTGACACAAGATGAGTTCCACAGATGGCGATCAATCCATGCTCTGTAAATATGACAAAAGCCTTTTTTTTGCTTTATCACTACTGTATGTTTGAAAGGATTCCTTTTCCCCATTATTTTAACACTATGCAGCATTTTGGCTTTACTAACTTCCACATTTTATAAGGTTCCTATTATTCTTTTTCGAGAGATACTGCTTTTATTTCGCATGTTTCTTGATCTTAGATAGTCGAATGTGTGGGTACGCCTGCTGTGATTGTCATTGAGTGTGAACCCGCTGTGTTTTTCATCTCAGTCTTGCGCACAGAGGTGTACATTGTAGCACGCAGAAGTATTAAATCAGAGCTTGTACTATTTCGGACATATAGCCAACAAGTAAAACAAACTAGATTAAATTTAACTGAAATAGCTTTTTTTAGAGTGCTCGTGTTTTTAATCTGCTCTATATACATGTAAATAATTTCTTCTACTGGAAAGTGTATTTGACATGTTTTTAATTTACATATTTTCTGCCCTTCAACAGGATAGACATAAGATTGCACATTGTCATTAGATATATTATTACGTGTAATAGATACCACTAGAATACTGATGGGGAGGGTGAATTTAACATCTCTTCACCCATCGGGTGGGAAATATTTTTTTATATGCACCTTATTTAAACTTTTTGGATTGGAAAGCTTTAATTAAATTGAAGGCATGATGCAACTCATACTCATAAGAAGTGCACGTGAGAGTGAGTGATGGCATTTTAATGAATTAGTATCTGTGACTGATGTGAGCTGGTGCCATAAGCTTATTGCCGTTCGTGCTGCAGATTCAGTGCTTTAGTGCAAGGCCGCCTGCTGGATATACACGGCTGCACACTGCAGTCGCTTCCGGGACTCCTTGTTCTTCTTTACACTAACGATGGTTTTTAATGATTTTGGCTGTATGTTAAGGGTCCTTTTAATGCTGTGGAATAGATTTGGGGCCTATCAGATGCCTCCCTGATGGTATTGCATGATGGATAAAGAGCGTGTACCCCTCAACACCGAGAACACCATTAATTCTGACCAAATCCCCTACCGGTGAAATAAATGCAGCCTCAAACTTGCAAGGAACCTCCACCATGCATCACTGTTGCCTATAAACATTTATTATTGTACCGATCTCCAGATCTTCGACGAACAAGCTTCCTTCTACTTAAGGTAAATATTAAGGCAAAGGATTTTGACTAATCAGTCCAGAGCATCTGCTGCTCAGTTCCTGCGTTTATGTGAGTAGTTGAGTTGCTTGGTCTTATTTCTATGTTGAAGGCATGGCACTTTGACCACAAGTCTTCCATGAAGACCACCTCTGACCAGACTTCTCAGGGCAGTAGATGGGTGTACCTAGAAGAATTGATGCTGTTTTGAAGGCAAAGGGTGGTCACACCAAATATTGATTTGATTTAATTTTTTCTTCTGTTTACTCACTTTGTTAAATGATAAAAATAAGCTATTGGCATGTCTATTTTCGAAAGCATTCTTCTTTGCAGCATGTTTTTCCAACTGTCTTAAAGCTTTGCATAGTACTGTACATATTGTGCTATAATTCCCCATTATATTAAATAATGTCTAAATAAACAGTGTCCATAACTGCAAACGATCATTCCCTTTAATAAATAGATAACCTGATGGATTCAGTTGTGTCTTTCTTATGCAGGGATTTCTTTCCATTTCAAACACCTTTCTGCACTCTATATGTTAACTAATTTTTATATCGATTTAGAAATGCTATACCCTAAGCATAGACTTTTATTTTTAACATTATTTTCATTTATATTGTATATGCCTTGGATAATGAAAACAAATATTTTTAAGACTGCATAAGTGTGTTCTTTGTGTTGGCTTGAATGTTAAGAGTCTTGTTGATACAGTGTTTGATTATAGGATTTCAGCTGTAATTGTTAATGTGGGAGTGGATTGATTTGATTACAGTAGCAACATTCTCTGAAGGATAATTAGATGTTGAGATTGGAGAGTTAGCAAAATGCAATCTTGTGAGTCATCCTTTAAACCCGTGTTGGAGTTGAACAGTAATGGATCCCTTAACATTTGTTTGAGCCTATAAGTCTGTTTATTATTTTAAAAGAGTATAATTATATCATTGTGATTAGAAGCAAACAAATGAGCAGCACAAATATAAATAATACATTCATTATTTAATATGGACTTTGAGAAAATGTTAGGTGCTAAAAAAGAATGAATTGGAAGGCACTTTCTGCCAGTGTTCCTATCTGGGGTCTTCTAACTTTGGCTAATGGGAGTTAGGAAACAATTTCTTATGCACTAAATAAAGAAACTGAATCAATGTACTGGTAACAATCATATTGTTGTTTTAATATGCATTATATAACTGTATGCATAATTGTGAGCACAATATTTCAGCTACAACACTCCTGATACCACAACATTGGCTGGCATTCACCAACCACCAACCTCCCATCTGGAGCACTCCCTCTTCCGGTGGGGAGCAGGGGAGGGGAGATGGCAAAACTTGGGCAGGGAGTGTCACCGAATGCTGCTCCCCTGCCCAGAAAAAGCAGAAACTGAACTGAAGACTTGAGGAAGTAGCTCTTCAACTGCAGACCTTGGGTCAAATCAGGAGAGTTCCCAGATATGCTAAAGTTTTAGTTTTAACGAAGCCAAATGCTTGGTCCAAAAGGCTTTAAAGCAGGGTATTTTATTATATCCTATCAACTTAACACCATTCTAAATTGTATACTGATGTGCAACAGACAATGCACAATTGTGCTTTTCCTATGAGAGGCTATGTGGCCATTTAGTTCCTAGATATGAATACATATCATAAAGGGCTAGGCGCTGTTAATGCTATTATGGAATTCTAACATTCAACTTTCATGAGTATTCTTGGTTGGTGAATGCACGCCAATATTGTGGTATCAGGAATGTTGTTGCTGAAATATTGTGCTCACAATTATGCATACAGTTATTTAATGCATATTAAAATAAAAATAAGATTGTTACTAGTACATTGATTTAGTTTTTTATTTAGTGCATAAGAAATTGTTTTCTAACTCCCATTAGCCAAAGTGTGACACACACAATACAGTAAGATCCTTATCAACATGTACAAAACTGTACTTTATACGGTGTGCATTTTCTGAACTTTTTAATACAAAAGTTAAATGGTAACAGATTGTGTTAATTGTTTCAGTCTCAAAAAGAAATAGTATTACCTTTTAAATTCGTATTATGGATGATGTCCAATTTTATACAGAATATTGTCTCTAATTGAAGGACTTTCCATCCTTAAAAAAATATTTAGAGCCCTTTATACATATATAAAGGTATACCTATAAAGAATATCTCAAAAAGAAATAGTATTACCTTTTAAATTCGTATTATGGATGATGTCCAATTTTATACAGAATATTGTCTCTAATTGAAGGACTTTCCATCCTTAAAAAAATATTTAGAGCCCTTTATACATATATAAAGGTATACCTATAAAGATGTAGCACACTTTACTCTGGCTTTAGCACTTCTACATTTCCTTGTGTCTTATGTTTTTCCTGGTTCACATTTAGAATTGATAGTGTTATTTGTCATATTATATTTACATCTCATAGTGAAATATATTGGTTGTATCCTACCTGCTTCATACAATGTATGTGGTACTCTTTCAAATGATGAAATACAACACCATTCACCAAGCTGATGTACCAAGCTTTTCTCATTCATCACATAATGTTTTATATTGGCAGTATTGACAGTTTGTGATTACAAGAAAATAATGCCTTACAAATTAGTAGATCTTAATTAATTAAAAAATGTGTAGTCAAACTAACCACCGCCATTACACGTGCATGCTGTATAAGGGCACGATAGTAAGAAGGACCAAAAGCTCCCACCCCAAAAGCCCCCAAAACACATTTGGTTGGGGAAATTATATCCACAGCTTTAATAATAATATTAATAATAATACCTTTGTTGCTCAAAAGGTCATTGTCAGACAGAACCATAACAATGAGTCCACATTAACATCCCCCTATTTTGAAACAGCACAATGACAATGACACTAACAAAAACAATCTCCCACCTCACAACTTACAAAGTTCCAATAACCAAACCAATTATTCATTTGTAACCAAGAAACAAATTATATCACCCAACATTACCAATCCAGCCCCCCTACTGTGACAGAACATGGCAAAAGACCAATGTAAACTCCCTATTAAATACAACTAAAAAGAGGGACAAAAAACGGTTAATAGTGCATAAACTTAAAATGTCTTTCCTATATATACCCTACACCCCCTGCTCATACCCTCAACCAATCAAACCACTAACTACCTAGAGCCCTACTTCCAGCTCTGTCAAGCACCCTCCACTAAGCTGCGCTGTTACATGGGCTACATTAAATTTTATCTGCATTATATTTCAAAGCAAAGGTCCATTTACATTTTTGTATTGATTAGACTTCACAGAAGGTAAATAAGTAATATTGATGCACATATGCACATCTAGATTGTGGTCAACAAAAGCTGCGGTTTTACATATTTCATAATAAATTACTTTTAATTAAAAAAAGGAGCATGAAGTTCATGCCAAACAAATCTTATTGATTCTTTTGATTGGGTGAATAAAGTAATTGATCAAGGTAGTGCAGTAGACATTGCGTATCCGGATTTCAGTAAGGCCTTTGACACTGTGCCACATAGAAGACTATGTGGCACAGTGTCAAAGCGTCACAGTGTCAAAGTGTCAAATAAACTGCAATCTCTGAGTTTAGATCCCAATGTTGTTTAATGGATTAGGCAGCGGCTGAGTAACGGAAGTAATGTAATAGATGACCTAACACGATGAACTGTATGTAATAGATGACCTAATACATTTCATCTTGCAGCTTCATCAGAGGTGTGTGAGATTAATCCCTATACGTAAAAAAAAAACTTAAAAGAAATGAAAAAGATAATTACATGTGATGCCTAATCAATGTGAATGTTATGACTTATGGTTTAGTATTTAGTAAAATGTTTATATATATATATATTGTGGTAAAGTGTATGGGAGAGTGGTTGATGGGATATATATCTCACCTGGTTACCTCAGCCAGGCATGGTAGCAAACCCAGGTGCTCTCAGGTGAGGCTTCCTAAGCTCGTTACTGGGGAGGAAGCCTTAAAAGAGAGGGCTGTTAGGTTTGCAGGGGGAGGAGAAACTGAATGAAGGAGCAGCTACAGCCAGCGCTGCAGCCCACCAGGTATGAAGCTTTACCCCATGCAAAACTGGTTACTTTACTTTGCTTTGCGCCAGACCTTAGGCTGCTAGAGAGGTATCCTGCTGTTTAGTTAGAGCCGGACAGGCTTATAGTTTGTTTTGCTTACAAGGTGCTCTGTGACTACAACATCTAAATAAACACGCTGTTACGTTTGAAACCTGTGTGAAACTGTCATTGCCGCCCCATGCGTGAGCTGTCCCCTACAATATATATATATATATATATATATATATATATATATATATATATACATATATATATACATATAATTTTTTTTAAATAAATAATATTACTTACTTGTCACGCAAGGCGAAGCTGGTGCTAGCTAGGACCACAAGAAGCAGGCTGAAACAAGATCAAGGATGACCCGAGGTTGCGGTCCAGAAATATGGAAAATGAAGAACAAGTTGAGGTCAGGAGTCCGGAGGTCAGAATCAATGAGGTCAAGCCAAGGTCAAATATCAGAGACTGTAATCAGAATGCACACTGAGCAATAGGCACTATGAAGCATGGCCACGACCATCAGAAGGCAAAGTCTGATGTCCATCTATGTACATCTATGTACATTCAGTGATAGCATTTGTATGTTTTCAAAAACATCAGAAGCATCAGTTATCACACATTAAATATTTAACACTTCCCAGGGGTGCAGAAATAGTGGCTTTGCAGCAAGAGTAACACCTGAGGATGGGGGAAAGGAAATCAAGAGAGTAAGGCCAGGGGGTCAGTCTTTGTTCTTGGTGATGGAGTATTCTTTGAGCAAGCTGATGATCTGTTCTCGGAGAGTGACCTCTTCCCTAACCTGGCAAACCATAAAGCATCCTTAAAACAACACATTAGGTGACACACTTCTTCAATGGCACCCTCAGTGTTAGTTCCTGGAAAGAGTCCATACAAAACCGAATGGTTGAAGAGGAACTTCCTCTCCACTGAGTCTTTAAGTTCATTTTCCAATATTCTCAGTAAAGCCTGTGCAAAAGGAGACTACTGTAACAAATGTATGTTATACTCTGCTGTGATGCACTGTAGGCAGTGTCTAAACCTGCACAGCCCCCTGGGTATGCATGACTGCCCTTAGAGGGGGGCTCTCTAATTGGCCATCCATGCCATGTTTTTGTGTTTATTGGTCAGCCTGTTCAATGCCACATTAGTCCAAACCATCTCTGCTGTGCCATCAGGGTGCTCTGGAATCTATTCTATTCCCTACAAGCCAAATAGTTCAAGCAAAAAAATGTTCTCAAGCCTGCAGATTATTTTTAGGAAATCACTTATCTGGGTCAATACATTTCTTGTAAGTGTTTTTCATCCTAGTGATTATTATCTCTTCAGCAATTCATTCACAATGAAAAAGTTGCCTGAAAATAAGCTGAATATCAATGCAACATTTGTAGGCATCTATGTATTAAGGGAGTATTCTAAGTAGTATGAAGCCAAGTAAATGACGGTACATGATTTCTGAGCTGAGTTAGTTATTACAGTTTAATATTGTTGGTTGAGCCTTGTTCTTTTCATAGTTATGTTGTATTCAATTGTTTAAGAATATGCTGAATATGCTTTCATAAGCCAATAATTTATTAAACCAGTTCAAATGATAGAATGCATTCACAAATACAATAGAGCTCTATATTGCCAAAGCGATAAAAAAACTTTAAAATTATTATTCTAACCTTGGAAAGCTTATAAAGCTGTACTGCAATAATTCATTATTTTTATGATAAACATATCTTATATTAACTTTGCATTTCAAGCAGCAGGCAGGTACACTATGTAATTTATTGTAGCTATAACACTAGAACTAAGCAACAAATTTCCTGATCTTTAGATTCTGATAAAATTTACACTAGAATATTCAGCATCCTTCATAGAATAGAAAGTTATAAGATGGCAGCAACAACAGCAGTAGGGAATTGAGGAGACACTGGGAGAAAGACACATTCAACTACAAGGCATATGGGACGGAATTTCCCCAGAAATTAGACAAATTTTATGAATTGATTTATCAGAGTAAGGAATGCAATCGAACAGCAGTACTAAAACAATAGGTAGACATATGGTGAAATAATCATATCTTTGAATATTGAGTGCTGGGTAACCTAATTTGGGTAGATTATCTTTCAAGAGTGACATTTGCACCACTGGGTTAGAGCTGTGTTCTCTGAGAATTGGGGATATTGCCCATCACCCTCTCACTTTGGACTGCTGCTGTTTCCAGTGGTGGCATTGGTGGTGGTTGTGGTAGCTTCATCTTTATCATTGATTAGTTTAAAAGTAGTCTTTGTGATGCCTTGGTACTTGGTAGTAACTAAAATTACTTTGTTAGGTGGCATGGAGAACATTGCTGGTAGTATTTTTGACTCTAAGGAAGAAAGCATCTGCCTAGTTTGGGCTAGTGTCCCAGGGCTCATCTGACTGCTTTGTCATACACTCCTGCCTGCTCTACCCACACTATGAAAAGAGGAATCACTCTGTTTCACAGACATTTTCAATTAAGATTGTGGCCGGTCAATAGTAGACAAAATATATAACTTTGATTATCAACACAACCCAGGAACAGTGCAAACTGAACTCTGTGGCCACCACAATAAGTACAATGGCAGAGCTGGTTCTGGTGGACACAAGAGAACAACTCAGGGGCGGATCCAGAGTGTGATCTTGGGAGGAACACTCACACTAACACAGGCACACCCTAACATAACCAGGCACTCACACTAACACAACAATACACACTACACACAGACACATGCACATAGACACTAACACAACCAGACATTCAACACTAACATACATGGACACAGACACAAACGCACATACCCACAGACACTCACACTAATACACACATTCAGACATGCACGATAATAAACACAGACACTCACACTAACATACCCAGACACACAGACGCTCACACTAACACATACCCACCCAGACACTCACACAAATACAACCAGATACAATAACATACACTGCCCAATGACACTAACACACACAGGCACTCACACTAACAAATACACTAACATACGTGCATATACACTAATATACCCAGACACACACCTTTTTTTTGGAAATGTCGCTACAGTGGCCTTACCTGATTGACACTATGGTGATCTAACGCTCATCTGTTTCTGGCTGCTACTGAGAAGCTAAAATGGGGTCAGCAATTTTATATGCTTGTCCTTTCCCTTTGTAAATGCAGAAAAAACCCACAAGCTGTTGGAACCAGGATGTTTTTGCTACTTGTATCAATTATTTATTCTGTACCCTACACACAGTCCCTTCCTGGTGCAATGGCACCAAGAGACATGCAAATGAACAAAGGCTTCTTGTTTATTTAATTTCATGTTTGTTTCTTTAGGGGTCCCTCCTCATTTCCAGAGATTCATAAAAATGCAGAACCAGAATGCAAATGTCTGCCACGCGCCAATTCAAAATTTGGTATATTTACTAAATAAGAGTGCCAAAGCTATTTATAAGATTCAATTAATACAATTGAGGTGAGTCAGCATCAGTTCATCTGTTAGCACATTCCTAGGATACCTCCAAATACATCTGGGGGTACATCCTAATACAGGGGCCTAACTAGAAGCCTCAGCCTCAGAGAATCTGTTAAGGGCCCCCAAAACCCCCACCCCAACCCAATCTACCCCCTTCTCACACCATCTACCCCTTCTCACACTATCTACCCCCTCTCCCTCCCTTTTCACTATCTACCCTCTCATTACCCCCTTCTCACTATCTACCCTCTCCCCCTCTCACTATATACCCTCTCCCTACCTCCCTTCTCACTATCTACCCTTTCCCTACCTCCCTTTGTAGGTCACTTACCGTGCAGTCCTGTGGTGGGGTTGCAAGGCCTCTGTCTCGCTGCTCTGCCACGGTGTGCACGGCTTCAAAGCTGAGCGTCGGCATATGACATCATTATGCCGGCGCACAGCGTGAAGCGCCGGCACACGAGACAGACGCCTCACGCTCCCACCACTGCAGTCGGGGCAGTGCTGAGGCAGGCGGCCGCAGAGGAAACAGAAGGGCGCCGAGCGGTTGCTGAAAACGACCGCTCAGCACCCCTTGGGCCCCCCTGACTGGCAGAGCTCCAGGGCCCGGTTGCAGTCGCGACCCCGGTAGTTCCGCCACTGGCCTAATAGTTAAAGTGATGTGGTTTGTGCAATATGCCAACTTTTTACCTACATGGCTGTATGTGCAATATATACACTATATGGGGTATATAGTATTGGGAAACCACTCCTGCTTATTGAATTTAGATGTTTCAGTCACATCCATTGCTAACAGGTGTATAAAATCAAGCACATAGGCACGACATCTCCATAGACAAACATTGCCAGTAGAATGGGCCATACTGAAGAGCTCAGTGATTTTAAACATGGCAGTGTCATAGGATGCCTGTTAGGGACCAGGAACCAGACAGACATAAAACCTAAAGTACAAAACACCTTTATTAAAATAACCAAGCAAGTAAGGCAAAACCGTGATCCAGGAGAATACACCAAAAGACAACCCGGTGTGAGGAACCAAGACTGCTACTCAGAAAAAAGAAAATACAGCGATAAAAGTGACCTAAGATGTATATAAAAATAACTAACACCACTGTGAAAAAGGTAATAATATACCGTATATTCCGGCGTATAAGACGACCCCCAACTTTTACAGTCCAAATATAGAGTTTGGACTATAC